>NW_027130250.1:0-1352602 GCF_026122565.2 Emydura macquarii macquarii
AGTAAGGGCACAAATATCTTCTTTTAGCACCTTGGACAGTGTGACCTCCCTGTAAACAGGGATCTGGTCTCTCCGCTTCTGTCCTGTTTATGTTCAGCTCCTTGTAGTGGGCTGATGGGAATGAGTGCCTTTAAGGAGGGCGATTTAGGGCACATGCCTGTGACTCACAGGAAGTACAGCATCCCCTAGTACTTGGACAGCGTGACCACCCTGTATCCAGGGTTCAGGTCTCTGCCCCTTCCTTCTTTTGCCACCATGCTACTTCAGCCAGTTGGTTTGAGTCATGACCCGGTAATTAAGGGAGAGTTTGTGTGCCTCTGGCTCCTGGGGGATATTGAGTTCTGTGGAACCCTGAGCAGTATGACCACCCTGTAACTAGGGTCCGGGTCTTTGCCACTTGCCCATTTGGTATTACGCCGAGCTCTGGTCGACTAGTCAGCGTGACAACCCTATAATGAGGGTGCATGTCACAAGCATCTATGGTACAGGACATTTTGAGCCCTTTGATCCTTTGAGAAGCTTGACCTTCCTGTAATTCAGGCTATGGTCTGTGCTCTTTGGCTAATCCCAGTGACCACCCTGTAAACAGGGTACAGGTTGCATCTCTCTTTTGAAATCTGGGGGATTACTGCCATTTCAGTAACGTGGGCATCTTGACCTCCCTGTACCTAGGGTTTGAGTCTGTGAGAGCCTTTGGGTCTCTTGGCATTGTGCATAATTCACAGTGTGATGCGAGTGTCCGCCCTGTAATCAGGGATCAGGTCTTTGCCGTCTAGTCTCTTGGCACTAGGCTTAGTGCAGCCAACTGGTCTGAATGAGCACCCTGTAAACAGGGTACAGGTCTCCTCAGACACTATTTATGGTGCCTCCATGAAACTGTGTCCAGAGTCCTGGCCCTTCACACTGCGCTTGCAAGTTGCCTGCGGCCAAGTCTTCGGCTTTCTACCTCACTTACTGTGCTCTTGGAGAAGCTACATCTTGCTGCTGTTGCTGGTAAGTTCAGAAAGAAATGGTCCCGTGGCACTTTTGTACGAGTCAGTCCAGGCAGTGTACACTGTGACATTGATTTTGGAATACTTTTCAATTAATTCCATGCTGCCCTTAATCATCTAATTCCTCTTGATTTTGTATGAAGAATGCCTGGTGTAATAGTTTTCAAGGGGAAATCTGAGATTGTGGCTTTGGAGTAGGATGGATTTGGTACTTTTCTCATTCGGTGGACCTTGGGAAGAGGGGAAAATCCTTATGGAAGTGTCTGAGGAGTGCATAGAACTATCTTGGATCTGAATATCCAGGCTGTCTGCAAACTCAGGAAAACAACACAGTAGTTTACACTGTTTGTGTGGGGGATGTGAAGTTGTAAGGACGTCTGACTTACACACATCTTTGTGCTCCCTCTGTGTTTCAGGCAGCTCCAAGCACAAATGGACAGGAAGGAAGCGTCAGGAATGTCAAGCAAAGAGGAGGAAAGAAGAAACACATCACTGAAGATGACGGAGAAGGAAAGGGACTCTGGGCACAGTCATTTCCCTGCAATGGGCTCAGGTCATGTAATTACCCTGTATGGGGATCTCGAGCCTCTTAATACCTTGAGCAGTGTGACCGCCCTGTAAACAGGATCCAGGTCTGTGCCGTTTTGTCCTTTTGACATTCTGCTCTGTTATCTGGCTAGTGAGGGTGGCTACCCTGTAATCAGGGTGCAAGTCACCTCGCCCTCGCTTTTGAGGGTCATTGAGCTCTTTGGTAATTTGAGCCCTATGACCACCCTGTAAGTAGGGTTCTGGTCACTGCCCACTTGCTCTTTTGGCATTATGCCGTGTTGCAGCCATCTGGTCAGGATGACCACCCTGTAATTAGGGTGCAAGTCACATTCCTGTTGCTTCTGGGGATATTGAGCTCTTTGGAACCCTGGGCTAACTGTGACTCACCTCCCCGTAATTTGGGGTGAAGTCTCTGCCCTCTTGCTGTTTTGGCATCATGCCCTGTTGGCAGCATAGACAGCGTGACCACCTGTAATTGGGGTGCATGTCACAAGTTTCTGTAGTATGGGCAATATCAAGCCCTTTGATACTTGCGGAGCATGACCTCCCTGTAACCAGGCAGGTCTCTGCCCTTTTGCTCCCAAGCATTATGCACCTTTATCTTTCTCATCCAAATGACCACCCCGTAATTAGGGTGCAGGTCGAATCCCTCTCATTTATAGAGGATTAGGGCTACTTTAGGGCCCTTCAGAGCATGACCACCCTGTAATCAGGGATCAGGTCCAAAGCTGTCTTCTGCGATTATGCTCCTGAATTCAGCTAGTCAGAGTGAGCGCCCTGTAATCAGGGTGAGAGTCACATTTCACTCACTTTTCACATTTCACTCACTTGGCATTGTGCATAGTTCACAGTGTGGTGCAAGTGACCGCCCTGTAATCAGGGATCAGGTCTTTGCCGTCTAGTCTCTTGGCACTAGGCCTAGTGCAGCCAACTGGTCTGAATGAGCACCCTGTAAACAGGGTACAGGTCTCCTCAGACACTATTTATGGTGCCTCCATGAAACTGTGTCCAGAGTCCTGGCCCTTCACACTGCGCTTGCAAGTTGCCTGCGGCCAAGTCTTCGGCTTTCTACCTCACTTACTGTGCTCTTGGAGAAGCTACATCTTGCTGCTGTTGCTGGTAAGTTCAGAAAGAAATGGTCCCGTGGCACTTTTGTACGAGTCAATCCAGGCAGTGTACACTGTGACATTGATTTTGGAATACTTTTCAATTAATTCCATGCTGCCCTTAATCATCTAATTCCTCTTGATTTTGTATGAAGAATGCCTGGTGTAATAGTTTTCAAGGGGAAATCTGAGATTGTGGCTTTGGAGTAGGATGGATTTGGTACTTTTCTCACTCGGTGGACCTTGGGAAGAGGGGAAAGTGCTTATGGAAGTGTCTGAGGAGTGCATAGAACTATCTTGGATCTGAATATCCAGGCTGTCTGCAAACTCAGGAAAACAACACTGTATGGGTAGTTGACACACGGTTTGCATCGGGGATGTGAAGTTGTAAGGACGTCTGACTTACACACATCTTTGTGCTCCCTCTGTGTTTCAGGCAGCTCCAAGCACAAATGGACAGGAAGGAAGCGTCAGGAATGTCAAGCAAAGAGGAGGAAAGAAGAAACACATCACTGAAGATGACGGAGAAGGAAAGGGACTCTGGGCACAGTCATTTCCCTGCAATGGGCTCAGGTCATGTAATTACCCTGTATGGGGATCTCGAGCCTCTTAATACCTTGAGCAGTGTGACCGCCCTGTAAACAGGGTCCAGGTCTGTGCCGTTTTGTCCTTTTGACATTCTGCTCTGTTAGCTGGCTAGTGAGAGTGGCTACCCTGTAATCAGGCTGCAAGTCACCTCGCCCTCGCTTTTGAGGGTCATTGAGCTCTTTGGTAACTTGAGCCCTGTGACCGCCCTGTAAGTAGGGTTCGGGTCTCTGCCCACTTGCTCTTTTGGCATTATGCCGTGTTGCAGGGCCATCTAGTCAGGATGACCACCCTGTAATTAGGGTGCAAGTCACATTCCTGTTGCTTCTGGGGGATATTGAGCTCTTTGGAACCCTGGGCTAACTGTGACTCACCTCCTCATAATTTGGGGTCAGGTCTCTGCCCTCTTGCTGTTTTGGCATCATGCCCTGTTGGCAGCATAGACAGCGTGACCACCTGTAATTGGGGTGCATGTCACAAGTTTCTGTAGTATGGGCAATATCAAGCCCTTTGATACTTGCGGAGCGTGACCTCCCTGTAATCAGGTCTAGGTCTCTGCCCTTCTGCTCCCAAGCATTATGCACCTTTACCTTTCTAATCCGATTGACCACCCCGTAATTAGGGTGCAGGTCAAAACCATCTCATTATAGAGAATTAGGGCTATTTTAGGCCCCTTCAGAGCATGACCACCCTGTAATCAGGGATCAGGTCCAAAGCTGTCTTCTGCGATTATGCTCCTGAATTCAGCTAGTCAGAGTGACTGCCCTGTAATCAGGGTGAGAGTCACATTTCAGTCACTTACGGGAGCTACTGATCTCCTTGACAGTTAGAGCAGTGTGACCTCCCTGTAACTAGGGTTCAGGTCTCTGTTCTTTGCCTGTCTGGGATTATGTCCTGTTCTCAGCCTGATCAATTTGACTGCCCTGTAATTAGGGTGCAGGTCATGTGCCTCTTATAGAGGGAGGCCTAGGTTCTCCTTAGTGCTTTGGGCTGAGTGACCACCCTGTAAGTAGGGTTCAGGTCTCCTCCCTTCCTCTTTCTTGTGATGAGTTTTCTGATAGCCGGCTAGCCTGAGGGACCGCCCTGTAAGAAGGGTTCAGGTCCTTTCCCTTTTGGCTCCTTTGGCTTGTTAGGCTAGTCACTTTGACCCCACCCTGTAATCAGGGTGCAGGTCTTGTCCCTCTTTCCCTTTTTGTGAGGGGAGGAAGATTGGTCAGGTTTAACACGGTGGGTCGAGTGACCTGTTGTGATGAGCTCTCTTTCTGTTCTGAGAAGTCCCCCTTTTTGTAGAAGTAGGTTAGCATGTTTCTGAGAGCACGTGATAATAGCGGGGGTAAAGGGTTTTATTTTTTATTTTCTTTAATTTAAAATGCTGCAGCACTTTTTCGTTTCTCTTCTCAGAATGGGAAGAAGAGCTCTAAGTGAACTCATGTAGTTATCCTCTTCCTCCCCACTAAAGGGAAAAGTAAGGGCACAAATATCTTCTTTTAGCACCTTGGACAGTGTGACCTCCCTGTAAACAGGGATCTGGTCTCTCCGCTTCTGTCCTGTTTATGTTCAGCTCCTTGTAGTGGGCTGATGGGAATGAGTGCCTTTAAGGAGGGCGATTTAGGGCACATGCCTGTGACTCACAGGAAGTACAGCATCCCCTAGTACTTGGACAGCGTGACCACCCTGTATCCAGGGTTCAGGTCTCTGCCCCTTCCTTCTTTTGCCACCATGCTACTTCAGCCAGTTGGTTTGAGTCATGACCCGGTAATTAAGGGAGAGTTTGTGTGCCTCTGGCTCCTGGGGGATATTGAGTTCTGTGGAACCCTGAGCAGTATGACCACCCTGTAACTAGGGTCCGGGTCTTTGCCACTTGCCCATTTGGTATTACGCCGAGCTCTGGTCGACTAGTCAGCGTGACAACCCTATAATGAGGGTGCATGTCACAAGCATCTATGGTACAGGACATTTTGAGCCCTTTGATCCTTTGAGAAGCTTGACCTTCCTGTAATTCAGGCTATGGTCTGTGCTCTTTGGCTAATCCCAGTGACCACCCTGTAAACAGGGTACAGGTTGCATCTCTCTTTTGAAATCTGGGGGATTACTGCCATTTCAGTAACGTGGGCATCTTGACCTCCCTGTACCTAGGGTTTGAGTCTGTGAGAGCCTTTGGGTCTCTTGGCATTGTGCATAATTCACAGTGTGATGCGAGTGTCCGCCCTGTAATCAGGGATCAGGTCTTTGCCGTCTAGTCTCTTGGCACTAGGCTTAGTGCAGCCAACTGGTCTGAATGAGCACCCTGTAAACAGGGTACAGGTCTCCTCAGACACTATTTATGGTGCCTCCATGAAACTGTGTCCAGAGTCCTGGCCCTTCACACTGCGCTTGCAAGTTGCCTGCGGCCAAGTCTTCGGCTTTCTACCTCACTTACTGTGCTCTTGGAGAAGCTACATCTTGCTGCTGTTGCTGGTAAGTTCAGAAAGAAATGGTCCCGTGGCACTTTTGTACGAGTCAGTCCAGGCAGTGTACACTGTGACATTGATTTTGGAATACTTTTCAATTAATTCCATGCTGCCCTTAATCATCTAATTCCTTTTGATTTTGTATGAAGAATGCCTGGTGTAATAGTTTTCAAGGGGAAATCTGAGATTGTGGCTTTGGAGTAGGATGGATTTGGTACTTTTCTCATTCGGTGGACCTTGGGAAGAGGGGAAAATCCTTATGGAAGTGTCTGAGGAGTGCATAGAACTATCTTGGATCTGAATATCCAGGCTGTCTGCAAACTCAGGAAAACAACACAGTAGTTTACACTGTTTGTGTGGGGGATGTGAAGTTGTAAGGACGTCTGACTTACACACATCTTTGTGCTCCCTCTGTGTTTCAGGCAGCTCCAAGCACAAATGGACAGGAAGGAAGCGTCAGGAATGTCAAGCAAAGAGGAGGAAAGAAGAAACACATCACTGAAGATGACGGAGAAGGAAAGGGACTCTGGGCACAGTCATTTCCCTGCAATGGGCTCAGGTCATGTAATTACCCTGTATGGGGATCTCGAGCCTCTTAATACCTTGAGCAGTGTGACCGCCCTGTAAACAGGATCCAGGTCTGTGCCGTTTTGTCCTTTTGACATTCTGCTCTGTTATCTGGCTAGTGAGGGTGGCTACCCTGTAATCAGGCTGCAAGTCACCTCGCCCTCGCTTTTGAGGGTCATTGAGCTCTTTGGTAACTTGAGCCCTGTGACCGCCCTGTAAGTAGGGTTTGGGTCTCTGCCCACTTGCTCTTTTGGCATTATGCCGTGTTGCGGCCATCTAGTCAGGATGACCACCCTGTAATTAGGGTGCAAGTCACATTCCTGTTGCTTCTGGGGATATTGAGCTCTTTGGAACCCTGGGCTAACTGTGACTCACCTCCCCGTAATTTGGGGTGAAGTCTCTGCCCTCTTGCTGTTTTGGCATCATGCCCTGTTGGCAGCATAGACAGCGTGACCACCTGTAATTGGGGTGCATGTCACAAGTTTCTGTAGTATGGGCAATATCAAGCCCTTGATACTTGCGGAGCATGACCTCCCTGTAACCAGGCAGGTCTCTGCCCTTTTGCTCCCAAGCATTATGCACCTTTATCTTTCTCATCCAAATGACCACCCCGTAATTAGGGTGCAGGTCGAATCCCTCTCATTTATAGAGGATTAGGGCTACTTTAGGGCCCTTCAGAGCATGACCACCCTGTAATCAGGGATCAGGTCCAAAGCTGTCTTCTGCGATTAGCTCCTGAATTCAGCTAGTCAGAGTGAGCGCCCTGTAATCAGGGTGAGAGTCACATTTCACTCACTTTTCACATTTCACTCACTTGGCATTGTGCATAGTTCACAGTGTGGTGCAAGTGACCGCCCTGTAATCAGGGATCAGGTCTTTGCCGTCTAGTCTCTTGGCACTAGGCCTAGTGCAGCCAACTGGTCTGAATGAGCACCCTGTAAACAGGGTACAGGTCTCCTCAGACACTATTTATGGTGCCTCCATGAAACTGTGTCCAGAGTCCTGGCCCTTCACACTGCGCTTGCAAGTTGCCTGCGGCCAAGTCTTCGGCTTTCTACCTCACTTACTGTGCTCTTGGAGAAGCTACATCTTGCTGCTGTTGCTGGTAAGTTCAGAAAGAAATGGTCCCGTGGCACTTTTGTACGAGTCAATCCAGGCAGTGTACACTGTGACATTGATTTTGGAATACTTTTCAATTAATTCCATGCTGCCCTTAATCATCTAATTCCTCTTGATTTTGTATGAAGAATGCCTGGTGTAATAGTTTTCAAGGGGAAATCTGAGATTGTGGCTTTGGAGTAGGATGGATTTGGTACTTTTCTCACTCGGTGGACCTTGGGAAGAGGGGAAAGTGCTTATGGAAGTGTCTGAGGAGTGCATAGAACTATCTTGGATCTGAATATCCAGGCTGTCTGCAAACTCAGGAAAACAACACTGTATGGGTAGTTGACACACGGTTTGCGTCGGGGGTGTGAAGCTGTAAGGACGTCTGACTTACACACATCTTTGTGCTCCCTCTGTGTTTCAGGCAGCTCCAAGCACAAATGGACAGGAAGGAAGCGTCAGGAATGTCAAGCAAAGAGGAGGAAAGAAGAAACACATCACTGAAGATGACGGAGAAGGAAAGGGACTCTGGGCACAGTCATTTCCCTGCAATGGGCTCAGGTCATGTAATTACCCTGTATGGGGATCTCGAGCCTCTTAATACCTTGAGCAGTGTGACCGCCCTGTAAACAGGGTCCAGGTCTGTGCCGTTTTGTCCTTTTGACATTCTGCTCTGTTAGCTGGCTAGTGAGAGTGGCTACCCTGTAATCAGGCTGCAAGTCACCTCGCCCTCGCTTTTGAGGGTCATTGAGCTCTTTGGTAACTTGAGCCCTGTGACCGCCCTGTAAGTAGGGTTTGGGTCTCTGCCCACTTGCTCTTTTGGCATTATGCCGTGTTGCGGCCATCTAGTCAGGATGACCACCCTGTAATTAGGGTGCAAGTCACATTCCTGTTGCTTCTGGGGATATTGAGCTCTTTGGAACCCTGGGCTAACTGTGACTCACCTCCCCGTAATTTGGGGTGAAGTCTCTGCCCTCTTGCTGTTTTGGCATCATGCCCTGCTGGCAGCATAGACAGCGTGACCACCTGTAATTGGGGTGCATGTCACAAGTTTCTGTAGTATGGGCAATATCAAGCCCTTGATACTTGCGGAGCATGACCTCCCTGTAACCAGGCAGGTCTCTGCCCTTTTGCTCCCAAGCATTATGCACCTTTATCTTTCTCATCCAAATGACCACCCCGTAATTAGGGTGCAGGTCGAATCCCTCTCATTTAGAGAGGATTAGGGCTACTTTAGGGCCCTTCAGAGCATGACCACCCTGTAATCAGGGATCAGGTCCAAAGCTGTCTTCTGCGATTATGCTCCTGAATTCAGCTAGTCAGAGTGAGCGCCCTGTAATCAGGGTGAGAGTCACATTTCACTCACTTTTCACATTTCACTCACTTGGCATTGTGCATAGTTCACAGTGTGGTGCAAGTGACCGCCCTGTAATCAGGGATCAGGTCTTTGCCGTCTAGTCTCTTGGCACTAGGCCTAGTGCAGCCAACTGGTCTGAATGAGCACCCTGTAAACAGGGTACAGGTCTCCTCAGACACTATTTATGGTGCCTCCATGAAACTGTGTCCAGAGTCCTGGCCCTTCACACTGCGCTTGCAAGTTGCCTGCGGCCAAGTCTTCGGCTTTCTACCTCACTTACTGTGCTCTTGGAGAAGCTACATCTTGCTGCTGTTGCTGGTAAGTTCAGAAAGAAATGGTCCCGTGGCACTTTTGTACGAGTCAATCCAGGCAGTGTACACTGTGACATTGATTTTGGAATACTTTTCAATTAATTCCATGCTGCCCTTAATCATCTAATTCCTCTTGATTTTGTATGAAGAATGCCTGGTGTAATAGTTTTCAAGGGGAAATCTGAGATTGTGGCTTTGGAGTAGGATGGATTTGGTACTTTTCTCACTCGGTGGACCTTGGGAAGAGGGGAAAGTGCTTATGGAAGTGTCTGAGGAGTGCATAGAACTATCTTGGATCTGAATATCCAGGCTGTCTGCAAACTCAGGAAAACAACACTGTATGGGTAGTTGACACACGGTTTGCGTCGGGGGTGTGAAGCTGTAAGGACGTCTGACTTACACACATCTTTGTGCTCCCTCTGTGTTTCAGGCAGCTCCAAGCACAAATGGACAGGAAGGAAGCGTCAGGAATGTCAAGCAAAGAGGAGGAAAGAAGAAACACATCACTGAAGATGACGGAGAAGGAAAGGGACTCTGGGCACAGTCATTTCCCTGCAATGGGCTCAGGTCATGTAATTACCCTGTATGGGGATCTCGAGCCTCTTAATACCTTGAGCAGTGTGACCGCCCTGTAAACAGGGTCCAGGTCTGTGCCGTTTTGTCCTTTTGACATTCTGCTCTGTTAGCTGGCTAGTGAGAGTGGCTACCCTGTAATCAGGGTGCAAGTCACCTCGCCCTCGCTTTTGAGGGTCATTGAGCTCTTTGGTAACTTGAGCCCTGTGACCGCCCTGTAAGTAGGGTTCGGGTCTCTGCCCACTTGCTCTTTTGGCATTATGCCGTGTTGCAGGGCCATCTAGTCAGGATGACCACCCTGTAATTAGGGTGCAAGTCACATTCCTGTTGCTTCTGGGGGATATTGAGCTCTTTGGAACCCTGGGCTAACTGTGACTCACCTCCTCATAATTTGGGGTCAGGTCTCTGCCCTCTTGCTGTTTTGGCATCATGCCCTGTTGGCAGCATAGACAGCGTGACCACCTGTAATTGGGGTGCATGTCACAAGTTTCTGTAGTATGGGCAATATCAAGCCCTTTGATACTTGCGGAGCGTGACCTTCCTGTAATCAGGTCTAGGTCTCTGCCCTTCTGCTCCCAAGCATTATGCACCTTTACCTTTCTAATCCGATTGAC
The DNA here is from genome assembly GCF_026122565.2 of Emydura macquarii macquarii. Lineage (NCBI taxonomy): Eukaryota > Metazoa > Chordata > Testudines > Chelidae > Emydura > Emydura macquarii. Next base: position 10,209 of record NW_027130250.1, read on the forward strand.
CACCCCGTAATTAGGGTGCAGGTCAAAACCATCTCATTATAGAGAATTAGGGCTATTTTAGGCCCCTTCAGAGCATGACCACCCTGTAATCAGGGATCAGGTCCAAAGCTGTCTTCTGCGATTATGCTCCTGAATTCAGCTAGTCAGAGTGACTGCCCTGTAATCAGGGTGAGAGTCACATTTCAGTCACTTACGGGAGCTACTGATCTCCTTGACAGTTAGAGCAGTGTGACCTCCCTGTAACTAGGGTTCAGGTCTCTGTTCTTTGCCTGTCTGGGATTATGTCCTGTTCTCAGCCTGATCAATTTGACTGCCCTGTAATTAGGGTGCAGGTCATGTGCCTCTTATAGAGGGAGGCCTAGGTTCTCCTTAGTGCTTTGGGCTGAGTGACCACCCTGTAAGTAGGGTTCAGGTCTCCTCCCTTCCTCTTTCTTGTGATGAGTTTTCTGGTAGCCGGCTAGCCTGAGGGACCGCCCTGTAAGAAGGGTTCAGGTCCTTTCCCTTTTGGCTCCTTTGGCTTGTTAGGCTAGTCACTTTGACCCCACCCTGTAATCAGGGTGCAGGTCTTGTCCCTCTTTCCCTTTTTGTGAGGGGAGGAAGATTGGTCAGGTTTAACACGGTGGGTCGAGTGACCTGTTGTGATGAGCTCTCTTTCTGTTCTGAGAAGTCCCCCTTTTTGTAGAAGTAGGTTAGCATGTTTCTGAGAGCACGTGATAATAGCGGGGGTAAAGGGTTTTATTTTTTATTTTCTTTAATTTAAAATGCTGCAGCACTTTTTCGTTTCTCTTCTCAGAATGGGAAGAAGAGCTCTAAGTGAACTCATGTAGTTATCCTCTTCCTCCCCACTAAAGGGAAAAGTAAGGGCACAAATATCTTCTTTTAGCACCTTGGACAGTGTGACCTCCCTGTAAACAGGGATCTGGTCTCTCCGCTTCTGTCCTGTTTATGTTCAGCTCCTTGTAGTGGGCTGATGGGAATGAGTGCCTTTAAGGAGGGCGATTTAGGGCACATGCCTGTGACTCACAGGAAGTACAGCATCCCCTAGTACTTGGACAGCGTGACCACCCTGTATCCAGGGTTCAGGTCTCTGCCCCTTCCTTCTTTTGCCACCATGCTACTTCAGCCAGTTGGTTTGAGTCATGACCCGGTAATTAAGGGAGAGTTTGTGTGCCTCTGGCTCCTGGGGGATATTGAGTTCTGTGGAACCCTGAGCAGTATGACCACCCTGTAACTAGGGTCCGGGTCTTTGCCACTTGCCCATTTGGTATTACGCCGAGCTCTGGTCGACTAGTCAGCGTGACAACCCTATAATGAGGGTGCATGTCACAAGCATCTATGGTACAGGACATTTTGAGCCCTTTGATCCTTTGAGAAGCTTGACCTTCCTGTAATTCAGGCTATGGTCTGTGCTCTTTGGCTAATCCCAGTGACCACCCTGTAAACAGGGTACAGGTTGCATCTCTCTTTTGAAATCTGGGGGATTACTGCCATTTCAGTAACGTGGGCATCTTGACCTCCCTGTACCTAGGGTTTGAGTCTGTGAGAGCCTTTGGGTCTCTTGGCATTGTGCATAATTCACAGTGTGATGCGAGTGTCCGCCCTGTAATCAGGGATCAGGTCTTTGCCGTCTAGTCTCTTGGCACTAGGCTTAGTGCAGCCAACTGGTCTGAATGAGCACCCTGTAAACAGGGTACAGGTCTCCTCAGACACTATTTATGGTGCCTCCATGAAACTGTGTCCAGAGTCCTGGCCCTTCACACTGCGCTTGCAAGTTGCCTGCGGCCAAGTCTTCGGCTTTCTACCTCACTTACTGTGCTCTTGGAGAAGCTACATCTTGCTGCTGTTGCTGGTAAGTTCAGAAAGAAATGGTCCCGTGGCACTTTTGTACGAGTCAGTCCAGGCAGTGTACACTGTGACATTGATTTTGGAATACTTTTCAATTAATTCCATGCTGCCCTTAATCATCTAATTCCTCTTGATTTTGTATGAAGAATGCCTGGTGTAATAGTTTTCAAGGGGAAATCTGAGATTGTGGCTTTGGAGTAGGATGGATTTGGTACTTTTCTCATTCGGTGGACCTTGGGAAGAGGGGAAAATCCTTATGGAAGTGTCTGAGGAGTGCATAGAACTATCTTGGATCTGAATATCCAGGCTGTCTGCAAACTCAGGAAAACAACACAGTAGTTTACACTGTTTGTGTGGGGGATGTGAAGTTGTAAGGACGTCTGACTTACACACATCTTTGTGCTCCCTCTGTGTTTCAGGCAGCTCCAAGCACAAATGGACAGGAAGGAAGCGTCAGGAATGTCAAGCAAAGAGGAGGAAAGAAGAAACACATCACTGAAGATGACGGAGAAGGAAAGGGACTCTGGGCACAGTCATTTCCCTGCAATGGGCTCAGGTCATGTAATTACCCTGTATGGGGATCTCGAGCCTCTTAATACCTTGAGCAGTGTGACCGCCCTGTAAACAGGGTCCAGGTCTGTGCCGTTTTGTCCTTTTGACATTCTGCTCTGTTAGCTGGCTAGTGAGAGTGGCTACCCTGTAATCAGGCTGCAAGTCACCTCGCCCTCGCTTTTGAGGGTCATTGAGCTCTTTGGTAACTTGAGCCCTGTGACCGCCCTGTAAGTAGGGTTTGGGTCTCTGCCCACTTGCTCTTTTGGCATTATGCCGTGTTGCGGCCATCTAGTCAGGATGACCACCCTGTAATTAGGGTGCAAGTCACATTCCTGTTGCTTCTGGGGATATTGAGCTCTTTGGAACCCTGGGCTAACTGTGACTCACCTCCCCGTAATTTGGGGTGAAGTCTCTGCCCTCTTGCTGTTTTGGCATCATGCCCTGCTGGCAGCATAGACAGCGTGACCACCTGTAATTGGGGTGCATGTCACAAGTTTCTGTAGTATGGGCAATATCAAGCCCTTGATACTTGCGGAGCATGACCTCCCTGTAACCAGGCAGGTCTCTGCCCTTTTGCTCCCAAGCATTATGCACCTTTATCTTTCTCATCCAAATGACCACCCCGTAATTAGGGTGCAGGTCGAATCCCTCTCATTTAGAGAGGATTAGGGCTACTTTAGGGCCCTTCAGAGCATGACCACCCTGTAATCAGGGATCAGGTCCAAAGCTGTCTTCTGCGATTATGCTCCTGAATTCAGCTAGTCAGAGTGACTGCCCTGTAATCAGGGTGAGAGTCACATTTCACTCACTTTTCACATTTCACTCACTTGGCATTGTGCATAGTTCACAGTGTGGTGCAAGTGACCGCCCTGTAATCAGGGATCAGGTCTTTGCCGTCTAGTCTCTTGGCACTAGGCCTAGTGCAGCCAACTGGTCTGAATGAGCACCCTGTAAACAGGGTACAGGTCTCCTCAGACACTATTTATGGTGCCTCCATGAAACTGTGTCCAGAGTCCTGGCCCTTCACACTGCGCTTGCAAGTTGCCTGCGGCCAAGTCTTCGGCTTTCTACCTCACTTACTGTGCTCTTGGAGAAGCTACATCTTGCTGCTGTTGCTGGTAAGTTCAGAAAGAAATGGTCCCGTGGCACTTTTGTATGAGTCAATCCAGGCAGTGTACACTGTGACATTGATTTTGGAATACTTTTCAATTAATTCCATGCTGCCCTTAATCATCTAATTCCTCTTGATTTTGTATGAAGAATGCCTGGTGTAATAGTTTTCAAGGGGAAATCTGAGATTGTGGCTTTGGAGTAGGATGGATTTGGTACTTTTCTCACTCGGTGGACCTTGGGAAGAGGGGAAAGTCCTTATGGAAGTGTCTGAGGAGTGCATAGAACTATCTTGGATCTGAATATCCAGGCTGTCTGCAAACTCAGGAAAACAACACTGTATGGGTAGTTGACACACGGTTTGCGTCGGGGGTGTGAAGCTGTAAGGACGTCTGACTTACACACATCTTTGTGCTCCCTCTGTGTTTCAGGCAGCTCCAAGCACAAATGGACAGGAAGGAAGCGTCAGGAATGTCAAGCAAAGAGGAGGAAAGAAGAAACACATCACTGAAGATGACGGAGAAGGAAAGGGACTCTGGGCACAGTCATTTCCCTGCAATGGGCTCAGGTCATGTAATTACCCTGTATGGGGATCTCGAGCCTCTTAATACCTTGAGCAGTGTGACCGCCCTGTAAACAGGGTCCAGGTCTGTGCCGTTTTGTCCTTTTGACATTCTGCTCTGTTAGCTGGCTAGTGAGAGTGGCTACCCTGTAATCAGGCTGCAAGTCACCTCGCCCTCGCTTTTGAGGGTCATTGAGCTCTTTGGTAACTTGAGCCCTGTGACCGCCCTGTAAGTAGGGTTTGGGTCTCTGCCCACTTGCTCTTTTGGCATTATGCTGTGTTGCGGCCATCTAGTCAGGATGACCACCCTGTAATTAGGGTGCAAGTCACATTCCTGTTGCTTCTGGGGATATTGAGCTCTTTGGAACCCTGGGCTAACTGTGACTCACCTCCCCGTAATTTGGGGTGAAGTCTCTGCCCTCTTGCTGTTTTGGCATCATGCCCTGCTGGCAGCATAGACAGCGTGACCACCTGTAATTGGGGTGCATGTCACAAGTTTCTGTAGTATGGGCAATATCAAGCCCTTGATACTTGCGGAGCATGACCTCCCTGTAACCAGGCAGGTCTCTGCCCTTTTGCTCCCAAGCATTATGCACCTTTATCTTTCTCATCCAAATGACCACCCCGTAATTAGGGTGCAGGTCGAATCCCTCTCATTTAGAGAGGATTAGGGCTACTTTAGGGCCCTTCAGAGCATGACCACCCTGTAATCAGGGATCAGGTCCAAAGCTGTCTTCTGCGATTATGCTCCTGAATTCAGCTAGTCAGAGTGACTGCCCTGTAATCAGGGTGAGAGTCACATTTCACTCACTTTTCACATTTCACTCACTTGGCATTGTGCATAGTTCACAGTGTGGTGCAAGTGACCGCCCTGTAATCAGGGATCAGGTCTTTGCCGTCTAGTCTCTTGGCACTAGGCCTAGTGCAGCCAACTGGTCTGAATGAGCACCCTGTAAACAGGGTACAGGTCTCCTCAGACACTATTTATGGTGCCTCCATGAAACTGTGTCCAGAGTCCTGGCCCTTCACACTGCGCTTGCAAGTTGCCTGCGGCCAAGTCTTCGGCTTTCTACCTCACTTACTGTGCTCTTGGAGAAGCTACATCTTGCTGCTGTTGCTGGTAAGTTCAGAAAGAAATGGTCCCGTGGCACTTTTGTACGAGTCAGTCCAGGCAGTGTACACTGTGACATTGATTTTGGAATACTTTTCAATTAATTCCATGCTGCCCTTAATCATCTAATTCCTCTTGATTTTGTATGAAGAATGCCTGGTGTAATAGTTTTCAAGGGGAAATCTGAGATTGTGGCTTTGGAGTAGGATGGATTTGGTACTTTTCTCACTCGGTGGACCTTGGGAAGAGGGGAAAGTCCTTATGGAAGTGTCTGAGGAGTGCATAGAACTATCTTGGATCTGAATATCCAGGCTGTCTGCAAACTCAGGAAAACAACACTGTATGGGTAGTTGACACACGGTTTCGTCGGGGATGTGAAGTTGTAAGGACGTCTGACTTACACACATCTTTGTGCTCCCTCTGTGTTTCAGGCAGCTCCAAGCACAAATGGACAGGAAGGAAGCGTCAGGAATGTCAAGCAAAGAGGAGGAAAGAAGAAACACATCACTGAAGATGACGGAGAAGGAAAGGGACTCTGGGCACAGTCATCTCCCTGCAGTGGGCTCAGGTCATGTAATTACCCTGTATGGGGATCTCGAGCCTCTTAATACCTTGAGCAGTGTGACCGCCCTGTAAACAGGGTCCAGGTCTGTGCCGTTTTGTCCTTTTGACATTCTGCTCTGTTAGCTGGCTAGTGAGAGTGGCTACCCTGTAATCAGGCTGCAAGTCACCTCGCCCTCGCTTTTGAGGGTCATTGAGCTCTTTGGTAACTTGAGCCCTGTGACCGCCCTGTAAGTAGGGTTTGGGTCTCTGCCCACTTGCTCTTTTGGCATTATGCCGTGTTGCGGCCATCTGGTCAGGATGACCACCCTGTAATTAGGGTGCAAGTCACATTCCTGTTGCTTCTGGGGATATTGAGCTCTTTGGAACCCTGGGCTAACTGTGACTCACCTCCCTGTAATTTGGGGTGAAGTCTCTGCCCCCTTGCTGTTTTGGCATCATGCCCTGTTGGCATCATAGACAGCGTGACCACCTGTAATTGGGGTGCATGTCACAAGTTTCTGTAGTATGGGCAATATCAAGCCCTTTGATACTTGCGGAGCATGACCTCCCTGTAACCAGGCAGGTCTCTGCCCTTTTGCTCCAAAGCATTATGCACCTTTATCTTTCTAATCCGAATGACCACCCCGTAATTAGGGTGCAGGTCGAATCCCTCTCATTTATAGAGGATTAGGGCTACTTTAGGGCCCTTCAGAGCATGACCACCCTGTAATCAGGGATCAGGTCCAAAGCTGTCTTCTGCGATTATGCTCCTGAATTCAGCTAGTCAGAGTGACTGCCCTGTAATCAGGGTGAGAGTCACATTTCACTCACTTTTCACATTTCACTCACTTGGCATTGTGCATAGTTCACAGTGTGGTGCAAGAGACCACCCTGTAATCAGGGATCAGGTCTTTGCCGTCTAGTCTCTTGGTACTAGGCCTAGTGCAGCCAACTGGTCTGAATGAGCACCCTGTAAACAGGGTGTAGATCTTATCAGACACTATTTATGGTGCCCCCATGAAACTGTGTCCAGAGTCCTGGCCCTTCATACTGGGCTTTGAACTTGTGTGGAATTCTGCAGCCAAGTCTTCGGCTTTCTGCCTCGTTTTCTGTGCTCTTTGTGAAACATCTTGCTGCTGTTGCTGGTAAGTTGAGAAAGAGAGGGTCCTATCAGTAGTAACACTCAATTTGCGGTGGGGACCTGGAGGTGTCATAAGAGCATCTGGTTTGAAGAATCTAAGCTCAGAAATAGAGGGTCTTATGCCATCTTGAGTATGCTGCCGTTGGAAACTTGAAGAAGCTAAGCTTGGAAAGTTGAGGAAGTTAAGCTGAGAAATAGAAGGTCCTATGGAAGTTTGGAATATGTCACTGTGTACAGTTTTCCTTTTTCCATTTCTATTTTAATATCCATGTCTGTTAACACCATGATGCTCTTGATCATCTAATTTCTGCTGATTTTGTATAAAGACCTTTGCACTCCTTAGTGTAGTAGTTGTCATCGGGAAATTTGGAGCCTGGGTTTTTATTGGGTTTATTTGGTAACATTCCCATGTCTTTTTGCTTTCTCTTTATTGTGCTAATTTACTGAGTCAGCCAGAGTTAAGTTTCTTAAAATCCATTGATAGTCACTTTTATTTATTCCTCTTTTACATTTGAGGGATTGTTCTCTGCAAATATCTTTTTTTTCATTTGCGGTTCTGTAGCTATGTCCACTTCATTGGTGCGTTCCAGAGCTGGAAATGGATATCAGTAATTTGAAATTCAGTCTTCTTTTTTCAGTAACCAAATCAGTACTTTTATCCTTTTGTCTCCTTCTTTTTAAAAAAATTTTGTACTATTTTAAAATGTTTAATATGTTTCTGTTATTTTAATCTAGAATTTCAAATAGCTTTGCAATTTTGCTGTAAGTGTCTTGCACACTCTTTACATCCTGTTAAGGACAATTGGACAAAATGAAAGCACTCAACCTAAAAGCAAGAAAAGAGAAGCTAAAGGCTTGTGAAGAAGAAAAAGAAAGGAAACAAACGCTAAGAGCAAAATATAATTGTGTGATCTATTTCCAAAGTAAATCATACTATAAATTCACATAATTAAACTTAAATTCATCTAACATAGTTCACTAATAGATTTCTTTAAGCAATATTAAATATTTCTTGTGTAACGTAGTTAACGTGACTTTAAAATAATATTTTTGTTTTCTCTTCAGGTTTATCCAGAATCATGATATATAAGTGCATTGGAAGGATAAATTGAACAAAGTGACTAGCATATGTCCCCTGTCAAATGCTGATTAATGTTAATAGAGAGTATGTAACAAACTCTGAAGCTCAATTACTTGTGGCATCACAACATTGTTTGAAGACTAGAAGAGTTTGCTGCTACGACCGTTCAGTTCAGTAACTACCTGTGTCACACGTGAACTGATATGTCATCTTATTTTATAATCCTGTATGTCCTCTCAAATTGTCTTTTATTTATGAATCCATAAAGCATGCTTTGTGCATCATTCTTTTATATGATAGAAAAGCAAGATATATCTTTTTATTTAATTCATGAAACTTGATCTTTACCATTTTTTCATGTGTCATTTTCACGTCATTGCTTGGTGATTAGGGCTTCAGTTTAGCAAGCAGTCAGTTTTACTTTCACAAAGTCTCTGTTGACTACAGCAAGTTCAAAGCTGAAGAACTATTTGAAAAGGATAGAAGAAAACAGATGCAGGGTGGGCATCCTGAAGAGTGTTGGAAAACCCTTTTTAGTAAGCACACTATTAAACCCCTTTCTCTCAGCTCAGAAGAAAACCCATTTTTATACCAAAACAGTACCATGCTATGGTTCCATATGGCCAATTAGAATTGTTAATAGAACTGATTATTTGCATCAAAATGTTGATTTCATGTAGATATGTAACCAAGTATTTAAAATGTATGTTTTACCAAGGTGTCTGTCTGATTTTATGTAAAACAGTTACACAAATCTTAGAAAATGTGTTCCTTTGACTTAAGTGGGTGACTTTTATATAGTTGCATGACTAATGCTTTATGTACTTTTTGTTTTTTATTAACAGGTTTGTCAGTAGGTCTAAAGGAATAATTATGAATTTGTAATGCAGAGACATTAAACACACAAGAACTATAGGATCATAGCTCACTATTATTAATAAATCATAATTTCCTACTGAAAGGGCAAAGATGTAACTGAAGGGAAGGCATGTGTTTGCGTTCTCCACTCACCCCTAAGACACTTCCCCAAAAATATTGAAAGTTAAGGTTGAAAAGATTAACATTTACTCCCATAACACCTAACTTAATATTTTTAAAGCTCTGTATCTCTCAAACATTTCTAAAAACAAGCAAACAAAGCTACATGTTATTCTGGAAACTGGCAGTTATTTCCCCCACTTCACAACTTACAAACAAACACCTACTCTACTTAAATGGTCACACCAACCAAACTGAACCACACATTCAATTTTAACTTTGCACCTATTGTGTCAGAACAGTTAGAGTATTTTTTGGTAGTTGTGTAGATTGATGTAAGTGGTAATAGTGGTGTTTTAATGGGTTTTTATGCTTACTGAATTAAGTGGATGCTCAAGGATTGTGATGTTTTATATTGGTATTTTTCTGGTAAGTTAGTATTTGTGCAGAGGTGCAGTATTTTGTGATTGACTGTTTTTCATGTATTGGTTTAGTGTGGATTGTTGAAAATTGTAGATGGTTTTTTTAGAGGTACATTATTAGATGTATGTAGAGGGCAAAGTTGAGGTTGCCTGTTTGGTGCAATTTTATAGGTGTGAAAATTAATTTAGGGTAGGTGTTTGAAAGCACTGAGGTTTGAATTTTAAGCTCAACAGGGATCCAGGACCCACCTGGCTACCTCAGTTCTTACTGTCATTCCTAATTCCAAAATCTGGGATGAAAGTGACCAAGCAGAATAAAGATCTGGCCAGAGACTTTCAGGAGTTTAACATTTCTGCAACTTTAGGGGATCACTTAAACCTTATTGAACTTTTTAAAGTGTAATAATTGTGGAAAATTCTTGATTTTTACTTCTGCCAGTTAAGTGTTGAACAATGACCTGTATAAAAAGATGTATACTGGTAGTAAATTCTGTTCTGTACTAAGATGATTTTGCTAAAATCAGCACTTTATGATGTGTGAAATGAATTAATTAAGTTTGATTATACCTACTTGATAAAAGTTGGAATATTCCATGTTAACTCTGACTGTCATATCACCTGTCTTTGCTTTCTATACCACCTTATTAATGTATTGTAATATTCATGTAATTAAATTAATAAATTGTATAAATAATATCAATTCTATCTTTTGTCTAAACAAAAAGAAATCTGATAAACTTGTGAAGAATTTTGGTAGAATTAATTTTAATTTAATTATCCTCTCTTTTTACCTTTTTCATGTGCTCTTTGCAAGTAACTACCCTATATTGGTGTAAGTTTCATTTTTCTCTTGCATCACACATTTTTTGGCAGACTGTGGTGTGCCCTTGAAATTGAGGATGAAGATTTCTCTGCCACCTAGGTGCGTAACGCTGTCCTCCTTGAGCTTCTAAGGTGCACAGCACAAGACTGAAACTTTGTTTGGTTCCTTCACTTCTCACAAGCTTGTATACTACTTGAGATCTGCAGGCCTGGGAACTTGTTTCCTGTGCAGAATATATGAGACCACTGTGTCTGTGATAAGATTGGCCTAAAACTGACTAGGTCCTCTGGTATCTGCAGCATTCCAATTCAGAACATTAAAAAAATGTGATTGCATTAAATATGAAAATTAATATTATATTAACCTCATGTTTATCAGAAATTAACTTTTACAGTGTACTAAATTTTCAATATGCTTCTACATGTGAGGTAGTGTAGTCTAGTGGTTTAGAGCACTGGCCAGGTTCAGGAGACCTGGTTTCTATTCCTGGTCCACAGGGTGTCCTTGGACAAATCACTTCACCTACCTGTTTCAGTTTCCCCATCTGTGGTTTTTTTAAAGGAGGGAGGATAACAATACTGACCTCATTTGTAAAGTGTTTTGAGATCTGTGGAAGAAAAGCAGTAAACAGATACTCAGAATTTTTACTAAAATGAGACTCCATATGGGTGGGAGAGAACTAGAGATTAGATTTGGTAAAGGGGCATGAAGACATAATTCACTATGTAAGTATTAGTTGTGTTAGCTTCTTCTCACAGAAAATAAGCTGACAGGGTCACTACCCATGTGGGCTTTTCTTTTGATGACAGTGAGGAATGCATTGTGAGTCTTTGACCTCTGATCATCACGCACAATGACCACTTCCTTTGAAATTAGCTCTTTTCTATTAGAGTTCTTCATTTGCATTCTACAAAGTTTCTTTCTCCTTTGATGGGTTTTGTCTTTACAGGGGTATACACAATGTAAATATTTGCTACTACATAATAATGGTACGGATAAGTGAAAACAATGCAAGTAACATCCCATTAGTTTTCATGAAGTTTAAACACCAACTACACATATACATTTAACAAACACTTTGATCCATAGTCATACACAATTGATTTGGCCTGGGGCTTCGGCATGAGCTGGCACCTGGTCTGCCAGCATCACAAATGGGATTAAGGAAGAAAGCTTTAGTATTCCAACAGTAATTGCTAGAAGTTGGAGATAAAACAAAGTCTTTGTAAAATCTGTACCCAGAATGGCTTTAATCAGCACGCAAAAGAAGAGGTTTCTAAACAGACTGTCTTGCCCCTGAAGTTGAATCAGTTTTAATTTCACAATTTATTGGCACTCTAAGTCTGCTCTGTGCTGATCACTGTTGTGACTTGGTGATGTGTTGAGTAATGGCACGTCCTAGGTATTACAGTCCTTAAATCCAGGATGGATCTAGTGTCCTAGCTTAGAGGACTCTGTGGTCTTCATTAGAAAAAAAAGATGAGTTCTCAACGCAAGGTAAAATCCTAGAGAAGACATGGCAATTTGTGATTTTGACAAAAGTTAGCAGGTCAAGCTAAAGACTAACAGAATCTATGGTTTACCTTGACCAGCTAACTTGTGCTAAACTACATGCATTTTTGATTACCTAGATTTACAACATTATCGTTTTCTCCAGCTTTCACAACAATTGCATGTTTCTATCACTTTGTTACCATGCTCTCTGATCAATATGGTATGCTCAATAGAGATGCTTACTTGGGTGTTTTGTGTTATCTCCTGTGGCGTACACACATTTATAAAAACATGATTAGGTTATGTTTCACCCTGCCAGGCCTGTTTAATAAACTTACAGCCAAACACTATATATTGTGGATTATCTTTTCACTAGAATCCAAATGGGTCTGCTCAGTGGAAATTGTGTAATTAGCTGAAGGAAACCTGCAGTGTTTTTAAATGCATGTCTGATTAGGTGCCAAGTTGAGGCACCAACAACAGGTTTGAGGACAGATTCTGTCCCCGTTCACCATTTTTCTGAACCTTGTACAGTCATTTATTCCATTGAAAAATGAGTGTACAATAACACCATTCACATTTGATCATGTGTCCACCATTCCTATGGACTCCATCACACCTTCTTTGCCTATTTAGATTAGCAAGGACTGCGTATTCCTATATGTGTTTGTATAATGCCTAGCACAATGGGACCCTTATCTCAGTTATGGTCTAGAGATGCTATTGTGATACAAATAACAATAATGAATTGTGGTTGTCAGGTAAGGTCTTTGGCAAGAGCAGGCAATGCAGAGATTATGTAGGCATACTGCATCCATTAGGCACCTCAAGACAAGAATGATGGTCTAGTGGATAAGGCGCTGTCCTGGAAATCAAGAGACTTGGGCTGAATTCTTGGAGCTCTCCCAGACTTCCTAGGGGACCCTGTGCAAATCACTTAATCTCTCAGTCTCACTTGTCCACCCATAAAATGGGGATAACAGTATTTCCCTACCTAGCAGTGGAGTTTGGATACATACCGGGGGAGGTGGAGGATATGTGGGGCGGGTCTGCCTTTCCACCTGAGCTGTGGTGTATTCTATTCCTTTTTCAAGGGCAATCATGTCCTATTTAGATCCTTTTGAAAGTGTCACACACTGTGATTCATCAAGAACTTAAGAACAAAGTGTTTTGATCATTTAAAAAAAAAAGTAAAAGTAAAGCAAAGATATTTGTGATATCATCTTTGATGTTTTTTAGATTAAGAGACTGTCTCTCATGAATAATAGTAATTTTTTCATCATCTATTTTTTCTTAGTTTTGGGAATTTTCATTAACCAAGATTAATACTAATTGTAGATTAATTAAACTGACTTACAGAGTCTAGCCTTCCCATCACCACCTGTAGTAATTAATCAAGACCATCCATGGGTTTTAATAGCATTAAAGATCTGATTCACCATACTATTATTCCCCCCTCCCCTCTTCTGATCTTAGTTTAATTATGTGCAGGCAATGGAACTCCTTAAAACAATATCAGAACATATGTAGAAACGTAAATCAACCCTCATTTTCACTGTCCCCGTAAGAAAATGTCATGTTCTTTCTACATAATTGCCCAGTGTCATTTACCACTGGTCTGTGAATCTGAACTAGCATTCAGAACCCCTGTTCTGTTCTATTAATAGAGGCTTTTACAATGAAGCCAAATTGTGGAGAGAGAACATGTCTACAAAAAGAAATGTTCTTGGGCTAGCATGTCCCATTTCTCCCTCTTGCTATTATTGGACCCTTTATTTGCAGCATGCTCAGCTTGGACCTTGCAAACCACAACAGAGCTAGCAGCAATGCCCATCCTGTCACTGGAACCAAATGGAAGCCTTAACAGCTATAGGAATGTCAAGTGAAAGGCACAGAAATAAGCCTGTTGGCACTGGAGGCTGGATGATTTTCTGATTCCGGACAACGAACAAACACTTATGTCAACACTGTTAGATCTGGCTTCGGCCTTCATCACCACTGGTCATACAGCATTGCTGACCAAGATCTCGAGTAGCTGAATGGGTCAGGACTACATTGGATCCACTCATTCCTATCAGACAGATCCTAGAGAATCATGGATGGGCACCTGCTATCCAGTTCCCAGGACCTTATCTTGCAGTGCTCAGTTTACTGAAAATCCATGATAGAGTGAAGTGTATTACCTGCCTGTCCTGATTTCTGCTTCTCAGACTCATTTTGAAGCATACACCACACATAATACAGTAAGTTATTATGGTATTTGGCACCAAGTGTAAGAAACTGGATAGATGGACAGATAGATGGATCCAATTAGCAGTGATGTCATAAGCACTGGTTTGTGTATCACATCACAGTCTGTTGCCATGGAAAGGATGATGAAATCAAGCCAAAAGGATGACTTGAGGAGGAGAAAATGGGGGCTGTGAGGGAGACATTAAACCAGAAAATTAATTAATCAGAAAACACAGTAAAGGGCAATTCAGTATTCTGTAACCGTCACAAAGTGAGAATGAAATGAAGTGTAAATAAAAATTGGAATATGCAGAAGGTCACAGCTGCATGGAATGGTTGTAGCACGCAAAGGTCTTAAGAGAAAGCAAACCCAGAGTCTGGACCACAGCAGGACCTATGAGACAGTTGCATTTAAGCAAGGGGTGTATTTATATAGAGCCAAATTCTGCAGCCTTTATGTTGAGCAGTGCTTACCTCATGCACATAGTGGTATTATACTTACATTTAGAAAGTATCGTAGAAGCTAGTGGCTGGGGACTGAGCCAGGTTGGGCTGACAACCATTCATAGCTTTACATGCTTTAGTTTCCCTGGCATGATTCCTCTTGCCACCTTGGAATTTTACTGTTTCCTTTTGCCATCCATAACACGCATGATCCCTGAAGCAACGCAGAGAGTGGCAATCCCAGCGATGAGAAAGGAACCGAGTTATGTCTTCTGGGTCTTCCATGGAAGTTATGTAACCACTCACTTTGATCTTTGATGAAGAGATGCTGCAGACAAGCAGCTCTTGGGAAATTCAGTTGACAGAGAGGTCAGCTGAACTGCATCTGCCACATCAGGTCCAACATTCAAAGTCCTTTCCCATTTCCAATCAATGTGCCTGGGGGCAGCAAGTTCTAGCTACTCAGGAAATGAAAGCTATTTTGTCTGAGTGAGTTCCAGTGCAAAACAAGTACAATGCCCTCAGGCAGAAAATGAATTCCATGTCCCCGCACTGAGCATTTTCCCCATGCTTCGAAAATAAGACATGAGTAGAGAGCGTATAAACCAACTATAAATTCTTTATTTGCTGCTTGATCAACGGTGCAGCGAGCACATTTGTGTATTCTATTTTACCAATAACTGTGTAGAAACATCAGAACATGGAGTACGATGATGCAAATAAAAATATAATAGTTGATATTATTACTGTTTTCTATTTTTCACAAAACTACAGGACAATCAAGAGACTTAATTTGTTTCCACTCACCTTGGGTAAAATTTTACTCAGTGCAGAAGGACAGTACAAGACCTATGCACCACTTAAGCCCTAATTTTTGGACTCAAGTGGAACTTAGATCTAGTGCTGGACCTCTGTGTAGGGGTCTACAAAGGGGAATTTTATCTCTCATGATTGTTTAGTTTATTTCTTCTTCCCTTCCGCTTTTTACATCATCAAAAATCCCATGAAATCCCTGGTTCAGGGAAATGAACGGAAGTGTCAGAAACTACACTGGCACGTACATATCCAGGCTTCTTCTGGGGCCTCCACTAACTGACTGCCTCAACTTTTCCTTTCCAGACCCTCTATTTGTGTCCCTTTCATGAAAACACTGCACAGTATGGCATAATCAGCAGCTTGTCCTGGAGACATGCCAAGAACAGAAATAGTGGGAAGGGGGAGGGTTGCTGTCAGGATTAACGTGGATTGTCAGAGCTGAGTTAAGGCTACCGGGCACTAGGTAGCAGGAGGTGCTCTATTTCAGGACTGAGATTCAATGGTGGAACTGTGCTTGGGTCTTGCTGCAAGGCAGGAATGAGGGGCATCGGCAGAGCTGTGGGAGGGGTGCCTGGGGCTGGAATAGCATGGCAATAAGACGTTGGTCAGGAAAAATGAATATTGGAAGCGTTTTGTCTGAGGAACCCAGAGGTGGAACAGAGGTGGGTGGGGATGGGTCAGAACTGATTGGCATCCGTACAGCTGGACTAGCAGGGGTGTCAGGAATGACAGAGCCTGGCAGAGCTGTGTGCATATATGAATAGTCCATGCTCACACTGTACTTAGCTTTAGCCACTGCCCTTCGCTTTCATAATCACTGAAACCCTTCAGAAAAAACAGATACATCTGCAAAGACTAATGGCTCAACATTTCTACAGTTCCAGGAGAATACTAGAGTTGGTCAAAAATCTTCAACAAAACAGTTTTCATAGAAAAACTGTTTAGCTGAAATCAAAATACTTTGCAGAAATATGTCCATTTTGACAAAAGCTTTGATGGAAACATTTCAGAAGAATTCAAAATCAAAATGGTGCCTATTGTTTTGACTTTCTCATTTTGCTTTGACATATTAATTATATTGTAATTGTATTATATTATCAAAAGAAAAAACATTTTGATAAGGTCACTGATACTTCCGAATGAAATTTTTGTGGAATATTTCTGTTCTGTGAAAAAAAATCAAAATTTCCACTTTTCATCTTGATTTGGGATGAAAGCAAATTTCAAAGTGTTAGATTGTCAGGAGAATAATTTTATTTTCTGATCAGTTCTAGAGAGAACATTAGGCCAGCTTCTGAAGCCCAGTGAAGTTAATGTCAGTCAGCCTCTCCATTGACTCAGGTGGGCTTTAGTTCAGACCATTTAGCTCCTGATTAATGCCTTCTCTCTTTATTGGCCTAGAATGAACTCCTGTCACTGCAGAATATCTCACCAGTAGAACAGGCAGTTGTATTCAGATGTTTGTCTTCCTATTTCCCTTACCATTTCAGGATTTTAGTTTTCCTAATCTATTCTGTGTAGGAAAGGTTTGTTTCTGAAGACAGAACAATGCAGGGCTGATTCATCTTGATGACTGAAATGATGCTCTGTGCAAATTTACAAGGAATATGTGAAAAATATGTATTATTTATTGCAGTTTGGTGGAACTGTCTGATATTTCAAACCAGCCAACAGCGTTTGTAAGAAAAAATCAAGGAGCTTGGGAACAACTAGTCAAGTGAGTTTGACAGCCAGAGACTAAATCACCTTTATGAAAGAAACTCCAGCACTAGCCCAAATAAAAATCTTTAGTGAGAAAAATAGAATATTCATATTATTGCTTAAAATAACAATGTGGAGCAGTTGTTTGTTTTGTTCATGCACTGTATCCTTGTCTCTGTCTCTTCCATACATGAATTATTCTCCATACATCTCTGTATCTAAACAGTTTAGAGAGAGATGGCTGAGCACCTAGCTATTTGCCATGGAGATCAACATCTCACCAGCATCCACGCTCACCAGCATCCAAGCTGCGTCCCAACAAAGGGGTAGGTTTAGTTGTGTGCCTACTCAAGTGAGCCTCAGGGTCAAATTCTAGCACAGTCTACGTAGCTCATCAGCTTTTGGAGAGAGATGAAGTGAGTATTGTGCTGTTTTCTTAATTGGGGACTCTTGCGTTCTCTCACCATTGCTGTACAGGTTGGGAACAGGAGTATGAATAGCAGTGTGCACCAAAGCGCTGTGCTGCAACTCCCCTGTGTGGACACTGCAGGTGTGAAGAAAGGTTCCCAATTCACATGAATGTAGTCCTGTTTGGAGAGGGGTGGTGCCCAGAGAGGGATGTAATATGCATACACCAGACCTGCCTACTATAGTATCTACGAGCTCTATTTATTGACAGCTGCTGAAGGCTAGTCCAATGCCCATTGAAGTGGATGGAAAGATTCCCACTGACTTCACCGGGCATTGGATTGGACCCCTAACAGTGAACCATTAAGGCAGCACTGACTATAACAATCCTAAGGTAACCACTCTGTGCGGCAAATTTGCCTTAGGGCCCTGACTTTCCTATGGTTTCCCTAATGAGCTCCAGCACCACATTCTTCTTGGCTTTCCATTTCAACTCAGTTCTGCCACACGCAGCTCACCCTCTAATTTATTTTCCTGAATTTGCTGTGAACAGAAACTTTATTAAAGACCTAAGTGAAATGTCTGGAGCTTTCACAATCTCTGAGATGACTCTCAGTTCAGCAGACAGACTAACAACATGGTAAATAAGGGATCCTCACTGGACAGTGTCAGGAAAATAACAAAATCAAAGCAAAACATTTATTGCACCATTTACATTTCCACAGGAGGGCAAATGCGGAAGGAGTTGCTGCAAGAGAAGAATGAATTGTCTGTCAAGGAAGGATTTTGGAAGCAGGAATATCTTGCGATTGTGATCTATAAGAGGAATGTGACTCTACTGCAAGCAAGTAGGTCGAGATAAAATCCACAAACATCTCTGTGATGTTTGTTTCTGATATTTAGTGAAATTTTATTTTAGCTGAACTTTCCTGGCAAGCACCTGGATACAAAGGCGATGAATGTGGTATAAACGTCTAGGTAGATAGAGATACATTTTATACACTGATAAAGCTAAGCTTATTAACCATGTAGCACAACTCCCCAGGAGAACCTTTTATCATGCTTCAGTCCATAAACCAGACTCTAATTGAGGAAGAAAATTCACCTTGTGGGCAGTTTATTTCAAAAGCACCTGGTCCCAGATACTAGACAGGGATAAAAAATGTAAATTTGAACATTCTGATGAAATCTGATGAGAAAATGAAATGGAATATATGTGAAAAATTTCACAAAAATGTAGTTCTTTTTTTTTCCGACAAACCACAGATCCTGTTTTAAAAAACCCTGAATTTCAAAATTAGACAAAAAATGAAAATGTTCATGAACTTTTTTTAATTGGCTCTACTGGCCTTTGTTGAAGGGCAGGTAGGTGGATCCTGATTTGCCCTCTAGGATGGCAATTCCTATGTTCCTATGTGCTCTCTGTGCAACAAAGGGCAGAGTTAAGCTGACTAGGATGCCTTCTCTGAAAAAAATATAGCCTAATCTCTGCATTTCCTAGGTTTCTTATGTCTGAGTGTTTATTTTTTATGCACTCAAGTCACTGACACATACATGCAACCTTAACTTCATCCTAAATTTTGTGGGGGAATTAACCAAAGCTGTCTTTTCACTCATATTATTCCTTTATCATCAGGAGCCAGATTTTCCTATTGCAATGTCCATTCAAAGCAATGGATGCACTTGAGATGACAGAGAAGCCCGCTAGCATATAATTGAAACCAGCAAATCCTATATAACTAAGTTTTAAAACTTGGGGTTTCAGACTAAACGACATTCCAGATACTTTGTAAACCTCTGTGAATGCATTCCTTAATCCAAGTAATCCAAAAGCAATCTTGTTGGCAATCTAATTGTGTTTTCTAAGGAGGAGATTGCAATAACAGTTAGTTTTCATATAATTGGATCCCTTTATATGTTTGTATTATGCTTATTTCTGAAACCTTTCAGAATAGAATGGTCTCCTGTAATATTTGATTTGGCTTTTCATTCTAACCTGAGAGATTACACATTACTTTGGACATAATAGCCCAGCCACATATGAATTCTGTATTAGTCAGAGCTGATCAGAAAGCACAGATATCCCTTGAGGAGCATCTAGGATATGCAGGGAGGAAATCAAGGAAATTACACTGATTTTTAAATTGCCTCTATTCTTTTCCTTTATTTTTTCTTGGTAAATTCTTGCCTTCTAAAGCAGCTTCTGTATTGTAAATGCAACTCACTGGGGACAAAATGAGAGGAGTTGTAGGAAGAGAGAGATGGACTTCATATATATACATTATTATTCTGACTTTTTAACAGAGCCTGATTTATGTGCATGTGCACACAATACAGCAATTCTTAATTAATGGCTGTTCCTCTCATTGACACCTTAGTCCTTAACTGAATGCTCTGTGTTTGCCTCTGACTTTTACATTTCATTAGGGGGTCTCAAAAGAAAGTGGGCGAAAAAGGAGGCCAGAAGTGACTTTTCATTGAGGGTGGAGTGCACCATTGGCCTTACAATAGCATCTCTTTGCCTGTGGAGGCATCAGTAAATGTTGAGTTCATTCCCCCCTAACCTCTTGGCTCCTGTTTGTTTTTCCCAGCTTTGTTGTGACAGATTTTCAGCTCCAATTTATTTCCTGTGCTGGACAGTAACCAATATTTTGACATGCAGGCACTATTACTAGCGGGCAAAGGGGAGGAAGAATTTATGGTAAGAACACAAGATTCACCAGACCACATGAGATCATTGGTCCATCAAGCCCAATATCCTGACTCCATCTGTGGCTAATTCTGATGCCCCTGGGGAAGCTGCAACTGCTTCAGAATATATCTGGCCAATTGTGCAGTGCTTTATATTGGAAGAATTCCTTTCTGACTCCTGCAGCAGTCATCTTATGCCTTAAAGCATGAGGCGTAACGACCTTTATGGTGAGCTGCATACAGAGCAGCAAGCGTCTTAAAATTATCCAGTCTTTAAAAAAAAAAAAGTTAGCCTCAGTGTTTGATTCTATTGTCAGCTTCTGAAAAACATTCCTTCAGGGCAAAAACAAAGCCATACAACCATCATGACACAACAGGATGCTGACTAATCTCAAAGTGGAATTCTGCTACTTATACATTTAAGTCAGGCTAGGCTTCTCCATTATAATGTTAGAATCTACAGCATGAATGTAATTATCCTAATTCATGGACCGACCTCATCCAGAAATTCCAGACTGTGGTTCAGGGACCATATGCTGGTGTGCAGAACAGGTGCAGATAGCTGGAGGGTCACATACAACTGGCTTCTCCTTGTTTCCAGCCACTAGACTGCACTATATACGTGAAGTATTAGCCATTGTGTTCTTTTCCATGTAAGCAAATGTTGTAGTTGCCACAGAGCTGTTGTCCAGTCATGATTCAGTGGTCTGCGCAATTGTGAACAGGTGGGGAAAGATCCATAAGGTATTTTTTCTACTTAAATATTATCCATGTTATGAAACAGTTTGAGAACTTCTGCTCTATTTTACCTCAATCAAGTGGACCAATGTGTGCTGAGTACAGCTCATTGGAATGCTTTGAATTTTGATTCTTTTGAGTAAATATTGTGTTTATAATGTAAATGTGAATTATTACGATCCCTTTCCCCCACCATATCCTTTGTAAAAATGTCTGTGAAAAATTGTCAGATTTCTTTCTTCTTGACCAGATATACAGCCAGTAAAAATGTTTCAATTTTTGAAAAAAATACCTTATTAATTAAAAAATTAAAATAAAAACTTAAATTACAACAAAACATTAAATTAAAGACTAGTATTTTTTAAATTACAAAAAATGCTCACTAAGGCCAAAATGCTGTTCTTTACCCAATTGTCCAACTTTTACATATTCCCATTTGCTTTTATTCTTGATGCTAGAACCCATATTTTGAACTAAAATGGTTTGCTTTAGCATTTAAATTGATGACAGAAAGCTACAGCTCTCAGAGGAGAAAGAAATGAAGATCTGCCCCCGGCTTGGGTAGTAGGAGCTGAGCCAAGAATTTCCCAGCCAGAAGTTCTTCTTTGTGGAACAGAATTAAACATAAACTTTTCAGTCTTACAATAGACTTTCTCAATCTTGGAAATGCCACATGAAGTTGAAAGATCTGCATGGGAGGAGACCTGGATGATCCTTCATAGTTGAATGACCATGTTTGTTGTGATTTTTCACTAAGATCTCATCATCTAGAACTCCTCCCTCATCAACTTTACTAAGACCAGGATTTGGCTTTTATCACCATTCAGCTTCTTGCTCAATTGCCCATGGTCATGGGCATGGTATAAGAATCTGAATAACAGAATCTAGAAGATTAGAGTTGGAAGGGACCTTAGAAGGCCATCTAGTCCAACCCACTGCTCAAAGCAGGACCAATAGAATGGTCATCCATATGTTTTAGAGAGACAAGGTTAATGAGTTAATATCTTTTATTGGACCATCTTCTGCTGGTGAGACTGACAAGCTTCTGAGCTTAAACAGAGCTCTTCTTTTTGTAAGCTTGAAAGCTTGTCTCTTTCACCAAGAGAAATTGGTCCAATAAAAGATATTACCTCACCCACCTTGTGTCTCTAATATCTTGGGACCAACGTGGCTACAAGAACACTGCACACGCATATGCTTTGTCACCATGGTCTCTTGTGAAGCTGCCTGTCTGTAGTTAGAGACTAACTAATGTATGTGGGAAGTCATAGAAAAGGATTAATATGGAATAAGGACAGCTTTGAAGCAAAGAGAACAATGTTGTCCATCTTAAAATTCTCCTGAGTCAATGGAATAACACTTCTAGACTTCAGTAAAGAAATCTTTCTAGATTGCACTATGGAGATATCTGAACATATTGGAATAAACTAAATTTTTCAGAACCAGTTCAACCCAATCTATCTCTATGGAAAATCTCCTTTTTTTTCTGTCCCCTTTAGAAAACAAAAGATGTCTTCATTTGCTATTTCTGACAACTGCAGTCTGACTTTTGTAAAGCTATTTAAACCAGAGTACAGAGAAAATTTGATCGAATGAGAATGACATTTTAAATGAAGAATAATGATAAAATATCTAACAATGTGCTCCAGGAATAAGGATCTCACTAGATACTGGTTGCAATTTGAATACAACAGCAAAGTGTTTTATCATGTAAAAAATCAACTCTAAATTCTTTCATGTAGCTAAACATGGAGTTAAATTATGTAAAAGTTGCAAATACTATACTGCAGAAGGGGGAATTCAGAATTCTTGTTTCATGGTTTAATGTATATGGACACTTCACATTAAGAATTACATTTGTTTCACTTTAGCTCTTGACATAAGTATAGCTATTTCCTGAACAAATAGTAGATGGAAAGTAATGATTCTTCACAGGTGAAGGGAATGGAAGTCTCTCTTCTCTTCTCTTCTGGTGAACTAAATTAATATGAATCTTTCATAAAGCATTTTAGAAATTCTTCCCTAGCAGTGAGGCGTAAGTTCTTGAACTATTGCAATTATGCTGCTCTACCATTTGCCCTTAGGTATGACAAAACAGCTAATCATTTCCCTGGCATAAATTTTAAAAGGTTAGCAACATATTAAAAATAATAATGCGAATACAGTGAAGTTAGCATTAGTGAAATGTGACAGCCATGGAGACTGGATTCCTCTTTTTATCTATATCGTGTACATTATGGGCACTGGGACGGTGTTGGAAGGTTTGCACCTTAGCAAAGTTCTCCAATCCTGACATGGGGAATCAAAGTGAGAGGAAAAAATATTTGTATGCCATGAGGTGTATTGAAAACTCTGTTACAACTGGAGGCTGTCACTTTAAATTTCAGCATGTTTTGCTGGTCCTTCTTGCAGGCTAGGGGACTCTACAGGGAAGTGTGCAATCTGGGCCGAGCAACAGGGCGAGTCTGCAGTGAGCCAGCCCTTGGGGTGAGTGGTGCCTCTCTGTTTTAGAGAGCAGCCTGCTTTGTCTCTCTCATTTTGAGTTCTTGTGTGTTGTTTTTCTGAATTCTCAGAAATAAAGTTGTGTTTATGTTGCAGCCTGTTTAGTCTGCAAAAGAGAAGAATGAGGGGGGATTGGATAGCAGCCTTTAACTACCTGAAAGGGGGTTCCCGGGAGGATGGAGCTAAGCTGTTCTCAACGGTAGTAAATGACAGAACAAGGAGCAACGGTCTCAAGTTGCAGTGGGGGAGATCTAGGTTGGACATTAGGAAAAAGTTTTTCCCTAGGAGGAAGGTGAAGCACTGGAATGGGTTACCTAGGGAGGGGGTGGACTCTCCATCTTTAGAGGTTTTTAAGCTGCGGCTTGACAAAGCCCTGGCTGGGATGATTTAGCTGAGGTTAGTCCTGCTTTGAGCAGGGGGTTGGACTAGATACCTCCTGAGGTCCCTTCCAACTCTAATATTCTATGATTCTGTGACCTTTCTGTTCCTCATTTGTTTTATCAGCACACTATTACATGATTAAACACTGGATAATTAAATGCTGGTACCCCATTACATTCTTTAAACAATTACAGTAAAAAGCCAGTTAAATATGATGGGTCATCAAATTATAAGTGAATGAGGTGGCTGTGTTTACACAACATTAACCTGCTGTCCCAAAAATATGTGCTGCTCCCTATAACGTGCACCTAATTTAAGCTCTATTGGACAAACGTTCTATACTATAGCCCTATAAAATCAGCATGTCAAAATGCATATTCTTCTTCTTGCTGCTGCAGTTTGAACGGTAATTTAGTATGGAACGTTTCCCTGCTTATTTCAGAACAGAGATGAAATGGCAGAGCAGAGGTGTTGTCAGCCAGAAGATGGTACTGTAGGCTGCCCACATTGTAGTGTGAAGACCTGCTAAACTGCTATCAGCTTGTCACAAATCAAGCCACTAGGAGCTGAGACCCTGGCTGAGGTCACATTATCATCCTCCTTCCTTCCTCTCTTGGTTCTGATGTCAGGAGATAGGTGGCTTGGCTTGTTATGGCATTGGAGGGATCTCCTGGAAAGTCATCAGATCAGGTAGCTGAAGGAGTCAATACGATGGGAATAATCGACATGAAGATCTAGAGTGAAAAGCATTTCTGAGGCTTCACCTGGCATAACACTACTGCACAATGGTCTGGGCTCAGCACCTCAGTCCCTGTTCTATTGGATTTTTGGGTTTCCATGTGGAAATTCTCACTATAGTCTGCAAATTCTAAATTGCATTTGTCCTGAGGCAGGGAGCTCTCTCACTGCGGTCTGAGTACACTCCTGGGGCAGGGAGCCCTTTCTCACTTGGAGTTACATTCAGTCCTGACAAGAGGGGCCAGCAAAAGGTCTGTGCATCACGTAAGTGCCACGTAAATCTTATTTCAAGGATTTACGTGGTGCTAAGGCATTGCACTGGCCCCCTGCATGGGTCTGGATTTCACCCTGCAACTTTGTTATGGCAGGTTCCTGGAGGTCCTTTTTGAAGCCTGTCCATTTGGAATCCAAACAGGTATCTTTTGAGAGCCCCGCTGAACTGACAAATTGCCTTGCTTGCAAAACAAAAAGATGCTTCCTTAACAAGGTAGGTGGTAACCCACTTTAGAATTTCATGATTGGCAATTGAGGAGGGAAAAATGTACTTGAATTACCAGCCTCTCTGGGGAGAATTTTAAATTGTTGAGATGGTTCTAATGTCACAGCACTTTCAAGCTTTTAAGAAAATGAAGTGAAGTCAGCTCTGAAAAGCAGACCAAAGTCTCCAATTAGATTCCCAAAATTTGAAGCACTCAGAGTTAGTGGACACTTTTGAAAAATGTAGACTCCAGATTTCCCCATCTGTAGAATGGGAACAATCATATGTACCTATGTCTCAGGAGAATATGAAGCTCAATTCAAATTTGCAAAGTGCTTTGAGATCTTTAGATGGATGATGCGAGAGAATGCCATGAGATAATTATTTAATAAAGAAAGTTAAAAGGATTAACTTTTGTAAAAGTTTTCTCTAAATACCCATCATATCAGCTTCCATCATCTACAGTTAGTTAGCTAGAAATCCTTTATCTTAGTATCTGTATGCTCCCGGTAATCCTAGTATCTGAACAGCTGATGATCTTTAATGAAGCTGCCCTCACAGCTGTCCTGAGTCAGGGAAGTTAGATTATCTTCATTTTACAGTTGAGGAACTGAGATCCAGTTCAGCAAAGCACATTAAGCACATGCTTAACTTTAAACCATTGGAACTGAACCAGGTACATAAGCGTTTTGCTGAATCACAGCCTAATCCAAAACCCTATGAAGTACACTGAAAGTCATCCACATGTTTTGAATCAGGTCATGTGTAACTTGCCAAAGGTCACAAAGTGAATCTGTGGCAAAGCCAGGAATTGAACCAAAAATCTCACTACCTTAACCACCTGCCAGTCCAACACCCTAAAAGGAAAGCAGCAGATCTGCTTCAGGATCCTATCATCATCTGTTGAAGGAGAAACAGAAAACTCCAGTTACAGGTCTCCTGTCATATCTGTCTACCTTAGGTATTTGTTTGTGCCCCACTACCAAAGTATCAGAGTACCTCACAATCACAGAAGATTAGATCACACAATCTTTAATGTGTTTTTTCTTCACAGGATCTTTGGGAGATAGGGAAGAGTTCTTACCCAATTGTACAGCTGGGAAACTGAGGCAAAGAGAGACTAAATGACTTTCTCAAGATCATGTAGGCAATCTGTAGCAGAGCAAAGAATTTGACCCAAGTTTCCTGGGTCCCAGTCTTTTTTCCCTAACTTCTGGACCATCCTTCCTCTCTTTCTGCCTTTAGATAAACTTTTAGAACCCCTTCCAAGAGAGTAGCAACCGTCCATCAAGTTCCTTTGCTTGGTGCCTCATGCAGATAATAATGTTCATGGTCTTTCTTTAACTGGCTGCAGCTTTTTTTTTTTTTTTCCTTTTGCATTAAAGTTTTAAACACTGAAAAATGAGCACTGAAAAAATCTCCTCAGTCAGCACCCTATGATCTATTAAGGCAATTAATCAAAGATGTACTTTGTCAACTTCCTCTTGTTCTCTTATGCTTTATGATCGTGTTGTTATTTCATCAACACAATAAAAAGGGATTAATCTTCATTGTGAGGAAAATTGTTTTTAGGGCTAAGGGTAGGAGTCTTAGCTACATTACCGACGTTGTGGTCCAAATCAATCCCTGGGAACAGAATTAATTATTTTTAACAGGAATGCATTCATTAAGCCCCAGTGAGAGCATTTTCATACATCATCGGGTTTCTTACATTATTATAATACATATCCATCACTCAGGGGCTGCATGTTGTTTCGTACCATCACTTTTTTATGTGCATGTTCAGGAAACAAGATATTAGGATACTGTGAGATTACACACTGACAAAACGGGGTGACTGTCTATCTCTCGTATTTTATATGTGTGTGTATATTGGGAATGCACAGTGGGATGGTCTATTATTAGTGGAGTTTAGTTACTGAAAAGCACAAACAGTGTAATTACACTGTAATTATAGTCACTGTATTTAAAAGTGTAACTGGTTGAATTGTGTTACCTTTTATAATACAGTGACTGTAGTAACATTGCAATTCAGTTGCATATCACAGTTAGGCTTTTTGATATCTATAATTACTACTAATTCACTTAACCTGGGTATGAAGTCTTCCCGGCTTAGGAAACGCCTCCCGCCCGGTACATAGCCATATACCATCCAACCTGTCCTCTGATCCCTATATTGGTTTCCCATAGAACAGAGTCAAGTTCAGGTCTCGGTCCTTATCTTCAAAGAACTCAACATTCCGGGCACGAAGTATCTAAAAGATGGACTAAAGCTCCAGGATAAAGATTACAGTTAAAAACTTTGCTCCTCTGGCTTTCTACAAGGAGAACTTTCTGAGCAGGGGACGAGGCTTTCTCAAGAGCCCGTCCAAGGCTGTGGAGTGAACTCTCCCAGGAACTAAGGACTATCGCGAACCTCATTATTTTCCACTCCAAGTGCAAGGTGAATTTATTTGATCTGCTTTCTCCAACATAAACACAAAGCAGCAAGTGTATCTATGTACAGGGCAGTGATTCATTGTTCTCCATGTCCATGGAAGGGAGGACAAGAAGCAGTCAACTTATTGTGCAGCAAAAGGAAATTTAGCTTAGATACTAAGAAAAATTTTCTAACTTTAAGGATAGAAGGTACCAAGGGACGTTGTGGAATCCCTGTCATTGCAGGTTTTGAATAACAGGTGAGACAAAGGGATGGTCTACTGGATGACCTCTTGAGATCCTGTGCAGCGCTATAGTTCTATGATTTTATTATATTATATTGTGCTAAGACCAAATATATAAATATGTTCTAACACAGAACACTCCTCTGTACACACTTGTCCCCAAGGGGAGAGGAGAGAGAACAAACACACGACAGCTGTTAATCACATTGCTTAATGTACTCCTGGAAGGCACTCAGATGCTACAGTGATTAGCAGAGTATAACCTAAAAATAACAAAATAGAACAGAATAGAAACAGAAAGTTGACGAAATGACACAGCTTAATTGTGTTATTAAGTTATTGAAAACATAGCCATGGTGTAGTTCAGTCACTGAACTGTAAAATATAACTGGTTAATCTATGTGAATTTAGAGTGCGCACGTTAGTTCATCCCAAACAAGTGCCAAAAAAAACCATACTGCACCATCCTATTATTTTGTTGCAGATGTTGCAGACAGCCAACTTCAACAATGTTTGGAGAGTTTTACCAGTGAAGGCCTCCACTCGGCAAGATACTTAATGATTCACCTAACTTTATGCACATATTTAAAGACAGGCGTGTGCTTAAGTGCCTTGCAGAATCAGGACCTACTTCACTCAATGCCATCAGCTGTTCACATGGCATGTGGAAGCATGTTCCTATTGCTGTTATCTTAGTCCTTCCTCCCTGCTTCTTTCCAATTTTTTCTTACATTCACTTGTTGCATCTTGTCTTCAATTAGGCCCTGATCCTGCAGTGAGCTCTGTGTGGGTGAACGTATCCTTCTGTGGAGTTCTATGAGGGTCCACAATGTGCCCACCGTAGGGCTAAAGACTACGTGCTCTTCAGAAGGCTATGTGCTCTTCTATATAGAAATGCGCTTATATATGGGCTAACACAGTGAGGTCCCCTTGTCCTCAGTGGGGGCTGTGGGTGCTAAGACCATTACAAAACATTAGCAATAACCCTAATGCATCATTTCATGATATGTGTAGTGAAATGATTTCTACAGCATCCCAAATCATTTTCAAAACCTGCTGGGTGCTGCACAATTCTTTCCACTATAGCACGTGCAGATTCTTTTTTACAGTTGGCATCAAACTTGTGGACAGGGCAGTTCAGAAAGGGTGCCCACAGATGCAACGAAGGCCTCTGTGAGAACAATTTGCAGGGCAGCTGCATTGTTTTTAGGTTTTTACACCAAGCTTTCCGTTCTGACAGAGGAATTTTGGAGAGGCAGGTTCATATTTCATTTGCCTTTCTTGTTCTTTGAAGGTTAAGGCTAATCATTGGCTTGTTGCCTACAAAATATTGATTAGCCATAGAACCTCATTGGCCAGCTCTGCAAAGTAGCAATAGATTTACATTCTGGGAAGAAGTTCTGACAGAGCCAATAACAACCTTAACACTTTGTAGGGTCTTTTATTGCCAAGTGGACAGAGGCTTCATTTCACTAACTCGGTAAATAATTGGTTTCAGTTTAATGTTCTTGTAGTTAAAAGGATTCCTAACTGACTCTCTTACTGAAGAAATACAGTGCAGGCCTCAAATCTTATTTCCATGCATGCACAACACGCACACACGCACACTCAGGTCTTAAATGTGCTTAATGCTAATACATAATAATAATACATTTAGCATATTTATAACACAGATGTATAGTATGAAATTTGCCCTGTGCACTTAGCAAATACAAAAGGTCCGTGCACCTTTTAAACCCTATTTTGAGGGATTAAGTGTGACATGATCCTTCTATCTACATGTATATTTGGACCTTATCACTGTAATATATGAGCACCTCACAGACATTAATTTAGCCTTGTAACTGTTTTGGGAGGAAGGGAAGTATCTCCATTTTACAGATAGGAAATTGGGGTACAGAGAGATTCATGTAACTTGGTCAAAATTTTAGAGAAGAAATCCAGGGAAGAGCAGGGAATTGAACCCAGCACTTTAAAATGCCATAGTAGCAGCTTAACCACAAGACAATTTAAGTACAATGCCTAGTGTAAATATGACTGTCCTCGTGTAAATTCAAAAGCAGTTCATTGATCTCATAAGTGGTTCCACCACCTTCTAGAGCAAGATGGCCAGATGCATTTAGAGTCTGACCTGTGTCCTGTGAACCAGTGATTACCTGACTCATGCAAGGACCCCAAGGACATCAGGGACAGAGCTGGGAACCACACCTAAGATGCCTGAAAATCCCTGCCCTGTGCATAAGGATGAAATTCCCCCTTAAAGCATACACAGCAATTAGCATTGCAATGGCTCCCCTGTGCCACCGCTGATTTGGACACATATCTGATACCTCTTCCAGGGGCCATTAGAGAGGAACCAATCATTCCAAAGTTCCCTGCCCCTGTTTTCTTCTTATAAAAGTCAATATTTCCTGCTTTCAGGAAATAATTTGATAATTCAAGTCAGCTTAATATCGGTTCTGGTGCCAGATGATCATGTTGCTTGTTACAAGTTAAAGTTTGGTTGTCAATAGGCTCTGCAACATTAGAGTGGCAGTTTCTATCGTCTGTTCCCTTTCAGAGGGGAAGTCAATTCCCACATAATGACTTTCTTACTATAGAGATTTTAGAACATTAGCAAAATCAGATGAACAACTAAATTCTCCCTGTTTTGTTTTCACAACTGCCAGCTTCCATTCCTTACAACCAGCACTTAACTGGAGAGCATGTTGTTCTGGTGAGGTGAGAGTGAGGAGGAAACTACAGATTTAAGGAGAATAGTTTGATCCAAACATTAATGTTTTTATATAAAATGTAAAGGCAAGAAAAATTCCCATGGGCATTAATGGAAGGATCTCACTTGTACCAATGTAAATTGGGAGTATCTCCACTGAAATCAACAGAAATCAAGGTAAGTACACCAGTGTAAAACCTATATAAGAAGACTAGAACCAGGCTTCTTGTCTCCCCTCATGAGTGTATGGAATCTGCTATTAGTGGGAAAGGACAACCAAACATTTATAACAAAGGCCTTGCCAACTTCTCAGTATCCTGAGAACCACCAGGGATGCGCTTATGAGTCTGATCTGAATTTGTGAAAATTCATTAACAAAAATGTCTAATTAAAAAAAAAAAATCGATAGAACTCTGTGACATTAACCAGAAAAATCTAATAGAAGGGCTATTAGATTTTTTTTTTCTGTTCAGTTGACTTGCGTATAACATGATAGACCTGACAGATACTTTAATTAGATGTGTACGAAAAAGAAATCTTACAAAAATTAAAGAGACTCCATTTGTAGCTGTTATTCCAGCAAAACTGCAGAAACAATTTTGCTAAAATCACTAATTGCTGGTAATTAAGTTGTAAGGAATATGCATTCATGGGGAAAAGAGCTTTGCTTACCAGCCAGTCTCACCAAGTCTGTGAGCCAGCAAGGAATATTATTATATAATATAATGGGAGAGCACAGTGCACAGAATATTCAGGCAGAAAGAAATTCACTCCCCTGGACAAGACCTATGCACCAGTTAAGTCCCACTTATGACCTATTTAGAGGTTTCAAAGGTACATAGGCCTTGTGTTGGCTGTTGATACAAGGATGAATTTCACCCCAAAAGGACAAGTCTCTATTACTTGGGTTAAAGGAGAATCTGCATTAGCTGTTAGCAATACGGAGGATATATCACACATTTGAGAAAATCTGGTTAGTTCAGTAGAGGACAGTGGTTCACACGCATACATGCATACACATTAGCCGTTGCAGGGACTCTTCCTAATATATCACCTATGACTGAACTTCCTTTTTGATTGTTTTTTTGTGTGGTATTGCATCTTGAGAGATCCACACCAGGAAGCTGCTGTGGTATCAGGGTATTTTAGAAAAGATAACTGCAACACTCATCTCTGGGAATGGTGGGCCTAATTCTCCTCACAGTTACACCCATGTAAATCAGGAGTCACTCCACTGGATTTACATTGGTATAAATAGATTTAATCTTTAGAACAGGAGGATCTAGGTTCTCTTCCTCTTGCCACCTAGGGCCATAAGCCAAGATTTTAAACAGTGATTGGTGATTGGGGGTGCCTTACTATCTGGATGCCCAATCTGAGCCATCTTAAAAGGGCCTGATTTTCACAGGGCACTTTCTGAAAATGAGGCTCCCTCTAGGTGTTTCAAGCTGGGCACCCCTAACTCATGCACCCAAAGTCTCTGTGGAAATTCTTGGCGAGGGTGTGCAGCATAAGCAGGAATTCCTAAGTGGCACAAACAAGTTACAGTACATGGGGATTTGGGAAAAGTCCCTGAATGGCCCAGACTCTCCACATTCATTACTGTGGTTTTTTTAAAGAATGAAAAAGGCATTACAGAGGGGAGAAAGATCCCACAGCTCTATATTTGTGACCTCTCCCCCCCCGAGAGACCATAGTAGTTTCCCCAACATTCATCATCTCCGTTTACTTTTCATATAACTCTATCTCTGTTTCTTTTACCTTGAGAGCTATAACTTCATTGAGACTAAAATGATCATAAAGAGTTACAGGTGAGAAATCCAAATTCTTTCACTCCTCTTCCCTCTCGCACTGGAAAAAAAAATCTTAAATTATAACTATGTGAAACCATTTCCCATGAGAAGCCTGTGCTTGTCTGGAAGTAAAATCAATTGTTCTTAGGACAGACATTATTGTAAAAATTAATCACCGCTATTTGCAATTACTGTACCACACAATTATCGGTGATATTTATGATATAATGTCTGCTGGTGGGGGGTCTGAGTTGCATAAACAAGGACTGTATAGTAACTGCCAGAACTGGGGAATTCAAATTAATGGAAAACATGCATAAAGCTGACAGAACAACCTGTATCTTCCCCTGTCAGGCCAAGACTTCCTGGGAAGTTGTAGTAACTGTGCATATCATAATAACATGCAAGTTGCATTGTGAATTTCCTAGGAACACCAGCCTGTGCATAGAAACATGTGCATAGAAAAATGTTTCCCCCAGAAACATTAATGATTTAAAAGGAATATTGTCAAGCTCTGCAAAGTCAGACCTTTTCATCCTTGTATCTGTTTGTAAAATCCACGTGGAAAATTATCTGTTTATTGTTTGTCAGTAGGAGCAGAATTCCCCCAAGTACCCAGTGTAGGCTCTGTGATGGCTTTTTGCACAGAGGTGTATTAAAGTCCTACATCATATCTATTCGGAGGACTTCAGTGAGATTTGAGTGGTATATGAGACATGTGCTGGGACCCTACATAGTGATGAATTGGGAGGAAGAATAGTCTGGCGTGAGGAGGGCACTGGGCTGGGACTCAGAAAAAAGTAGTTTGTTTCTCTGTTCTGCTACAGACTTCCTGTGTGACCTTGGGCGAGTCACTTAATGTCTTTGTGTCTCAGTTCCCCGCCTATAAAATGAGGATAATAATTCTGTCTTGTCTATTTAGATGGCAAACTCTCCAGAAAAGGGACAGTCTCTTAGTAAGTATTTGGACAACATTTATCACAATAGGGCCCTGATCTTGGTCAAGTCATCCAGGTGCTAGTGCAATACAAATAATAACGAAATTCAGCCTACAACAACAATCTCCTTTCAGGCTCATTCTCCTACCCCTGGCGAAGCAGAGAGAAGAACTCCAGTGTTTTCAGATCATTTGTTAAAACACAACAAACATGATATGCCAGGTGTGTTTGCTTATGAATAATATAAAAATACCAGTCTTTGTTAGGGCTGTTGGAAATCACATAACCTGATTATGAGGAGCTAATAGATTTAAAATCTGCGGAGGAGGGGTGGCAAAAGTGAGGGGGAAGCTTGGCTCCAGACAGATGAATGAAAAATCACGCCTGCTAGAGCAGGGCTTTTATTATAATTTTATTATGTCTTCCCAGTCTTTGTTGACAGAGGAAAGATGTTGTCAGTGCCCTATTGATGGCCATGGTTTGCCTAATTATTGTGCTTTTCACATTCAAATAATTGGCTCTAGTCCCAGTCCCTTTAGATCAGGGAAGGGAATGAATTGCGAGGTTGCCGTCTAGGGTGCTATGATTCAATGAGGGTGCATGTTTTGCTTTGCTGAAGTGAGGCACTCTGGCGATGGTTCCCAAGCAGGCAGGCTACATCCCGTCATGATCTCAGACAGATTCGTGTGTGGTGAAATTCACCCCTTCTCAGAGGGGCCAGCACAAGCCCTCACAATTCTATCTATCTATCTATCTTAGGCAGTTATATGTCCCCCATTATCATAGTATCTGAGCACTTCTCAAACGATTAAATGTATTTATCTTCACAGTGATGTCGGGAAGTGTCACTATCCCCATTTTACAGTTGGGAACTGAAGCACGGAGAGACCAAGTGACTAAAGTCACATGGGAAGTCTGCGATGAAGCTAAGAACTGAACCCCACCTCCCAGATTCAGCCCCTAATCATTGGACCGCCCTTCCTCTCCTGGCCTATAAGTGGAAGGTAAGTGATGCATGGGTCTTGTGGCCTCTCTTTACAGAGGTGAATGTCACAAGGTAGAGGAAAGGTAGCAGCAGAGGCCAAGATTTTCAAAAGTCACAAGTGACTGTGGTCACCTCAGTATTTGGGTGACCATTCTGAGATCACTCAAAGAGGTCTGGTTCTCAGAAAGTACTCAGCATCAGCCCTCCAAAACCCAGGCCTCAGTATGGTGTCTCAGTGCATCACCTGAAATCCCTAGTCATTTGTAACAATCGTGGCCAAAAGAAGCGAAGTGGGACTGAATTGGTGCCTATGCCTTGGGCTGGTCCCTCTGCATGGGGAGGAATTTCATCCATAATGAATAACAAACCAACAGAATGAACAGCTTGCAGGAGTTCTGTGCACTCACCACTCCAACTCGAGTCCTATTAATCGAGGTGTCCGTACATACATTGGGCTGGATCCTCAGCTGATGTAAATCAGTGTCTGACTGCAATGAAACTATATTCTATAACTGAAAACTGTGCAGGGCGCAAGGTTGCTCTAGGTATTGCTCTACTTTTAATTTGCTCCCCCTGAGAAGATCTGCTCATCCCCACTTGTTTTATGAGGCTTTTGGTCGTCATACTGCTTACTGTTTTGAAGACCACTGTCTGGTTAGGAACTGTTACTTTTCATGAGGTGCTATCTGGTCATCAACAACTGTGTTTGCAAGCTCTGGCTTGATGGGATGCCTGTGGAATCCTTCTGCTGACAGCTCTCAAGACTGGGGGCTAGTTATAAAGCATTGCCTTTATAGTGCTCTTCAGATATATGTATGTGTGTAAGCTGGGGTTATCTTTATGAGGCAGGCTGGGTTGAGGGAATTGCTGGATCAGCTTTGCTTATATCAGAGTCCGGACTAGAAGGATGATGGAAGAGAAAAAACAAGAGAGCAATTGCTTATTGAAATGAGTGTGTGAGAGCTTATGTGCATTCTCACGAATTGTCAGGATTTTCTAGAGGACTGTAAATCTGTATCTCTAATCATTTGCACATCTGGGGCCCAATCCTCCATTGCCCTGCACCTTGTGGAATCATTTACACCAGTGAAAAGTGGGGGCAAAATGTTACCAAATCAGAAGTAGAATCATAGAATCATAGAAGATTAGGGTTGGAAGGGACCTCAGTTCGAAACAACTTTTTGTTTTTAAGTTTAAGCTACTTAAAGTGAAAGTATTTTTTAAAAATGAAAATGGTCAAAATTGGAACAAAACATTTCAAAGTTATTGAAAAGAAACATTCTGAGTAACCCAAGCCAACTTTTTTTTTAAAGATTTTTGGTTAGCGAAAATTTTCGAGATTTTGATGTCTCTTCCTAATTCAAAGTTGAAAAATTGGTTGAAATCTTGAAAATTTTTGCAGGATGGGAAAACTGTTTCTGGCCCAGTTCTAAAGTTCAACCTCTACCCAGAAGAGCTCGTGGGACTGTGGGAGAAGACAGTCCATGGGCTATGTAGAACTGATTTGAGCATTTTTGTCAGAGGGCCTTTAGCAGATCCTTACCCTTCCTGGATGTAATTAAGCAAAATAGCAAATTTCCTGCTTTAAATGACACTCATTTCCTATTGTGTAAACTGCCTCGGTCATGTTGCCATTCCTCATTAGACACGGATTCTCAAGGTGCTTAGCTATCCAGCGACCCAGGCTCTGAAATCTTTCCTGCGGAGTCATTGCTTAATGATTGTTCTTTAAATAATGCTTTGGGGAGCAAAGGAAATTAAAGATTTTAAATACTAATAATAATAATATACTTTAAAACGATAGAAACAATTGTGTTGGAGTGGAGGAAAGTGTTTCCTGAAAGGATCTATGCCAGCCCTAATTACACTGCCATTGTATTTCATCTTCATGCTCCCCGAGCTTGGGGAGCTAGGGGTGGGTGGAAGATAATTGGAACAAGGTGAAAATGAGTACTCATTAAATTGTAGACTAGGAGTACTCATTCCATGCAAGAGGGCTGTAAATATGACTTTTAATGAAGTTATGACATGCTTGCCAATAAAAGTCATTTACTTCACAGTATTACAGTTAATTATACACAGCTGGAGCCATTTATTGCCTGTCCCTTGTTAACTTTGCCTAGGCTCATTAACCCTTTCACAGCTGGGTCTCATGACACCTGCCTTGCTGGAGGAGGTGCAGGGTGAATAAGCTGCTGAGCTAGAGAACCTTTGAGGGGTTGGATGGGAACGCTGGGCTTGGATAATTAAAAGTTCTCTCCACCCCAGCGCATTCCCCATAGACTTGACCCGACCCGTACATCCTCGCCCGTTCTGGAAAATAAGTGTAACTCTCTGATACGTGTCCTTCTGCGCGCCTGAACAGCAGAACATATGAGTCTGCTACAGCCCCACCGGCGGAGCTTTGGCTTTTTAGCTCAAACGGTTGCAAATTTATGCTTTTAGCTCTAGCATTCCCCAGCTCAATCCCTGTTACATCAACCAAAGTGTCAGCCATCGCAAACTCTCCCTGGAGCAAGTCTGTCTGTCTATGCATCTGTCCATCACCATATGTACTTATCTAACCATTGCAACTCATCTAATCCTTTATGGTGTTTCGGTAGCACCCATCCCCACAGAGTCCAAGTCCTGGCAAGGAATGTTAAATAAGCGTGGTGATTTCTTAGGGGACAACTGTGTGTGGCCATGTTTCAAACAAACCCAGCAAGCTTTCTAAGGGCCTATCTACGCAGAGACATTCAGGAAAATTAAGGCAAATTAAGTAAAGGTGTGACTTTAAAGTGCATGAATACGTTAAATCTCTGTGTAGATGTTCTCCTTCAGAAGTTTGGTACCCTTAGACTAAGTCTACACTACTGTCTATGTCGGCAAAACTTATGTCGCTCAAGGGGGTGAATATTCTACCCGCTGAGCGACATAAATTACACTGACATAAGCGCTAGCGTGCACTGTGCTATGTTGGCGGGAGAGTTTCTCCCACCGACAGAGCTTCTGCCGCTGGCAGGGGTGGTTTTTTTATGCTGAAAGGAGAGTCCTCTCCCATTGGCATAGGGCGTCTTCACCAGATGCACTGCAGCGGTGCAGCTGAATCAGTACAGCTGCGTTGCTGCACCGCCGTATGTGTGGCCATGGCCTTCGTTCCCTTTAGCTTGATTCGCTTTGGAACTAATCTAAAGTGAACTAAATTAAAACAAACGAAGGACAGTTTACTTTTGAATGAGAGCCTCCATGTAGGCACTTGAACAAATGCATTTTAAATCCAAACCTTCAGTTTATCTGCCTTAATTTCCCATGTAGACAAGTCCTAAGATTTCTAAAAGAAATGCTGTAGCTCAAACTGAAGATCTGGGTTTGAAACAAAAATTATTGGGTGAGGTTTTTGGGCCTGCCGGAGGTCAGACTAGCTGATCAGAATGGTCTCTTCTGGCTTTAAAATCTATGAATCTATTAAATTGGGTTACGAGCCATCCCGCTGTGTCCAATCACCTGAATACACAGGCTTGTTGTTCGCTAGAAAGCTCTGTTGTTCTCCATAGAGTGTAATATTTAATGATTCAGGAACTTTTTCTAGAGATGAACCAGGATTTAGAGAATAACAGTTAGGTGCATTTCCATGTCCATGTGAGATTTTTGCCAAGATGTTGTTTATTCAACTGGTACTGTAAGATAAGGATCATGAAATGCAGATGGTTGGCCACACAGTGGCACTGTTTCAGAGAACAACTGTTAGGTCTATAAAAACTCAGTGCTATTTAGTGGAAATCACCCCTCTAAAACAGGATGAATTTTAAAGGGTAGGAGCTGTAGTATATGAAGTTTATTTGATGGTCAGTGTGAAAAGAACCAGGATTGAAGGCTGTCCTCAGTTCACAATAGAGAGTTATCCACCTCACGAAGCTACCTCCACAACTCGCCGCTAATTTGAAGAACCGAGGACTCCATGGGCCAGGGAGACTGAGCTAATTTGTTGTTATTTTAGGGGTGATACATCCAAAATAAGGTTAAAGCAAGTTGGTAGAGTGAAAGGGTGGGGGAGAGTGGCTTCCACCAGGGTTCTGTTTTATGTGCAGATAAACAAAAGGTTTCATTGCCCAGGCCTGTCACTTCGACACCTTTTTCAGAGATAATCAGAGATTCCAGTACCAGATAGGACTACTGTGATCCTCTAGTCTGTACAACATGGGTCATAGAACTTCCCCCAAATAATTCCAATTTGAACTAGAGCATACCTTTAAAAAATATATCCAATTTTAATTTTAAAATGGCCAGTGATGGAGAAATCCACCCTGACCCTTGATAAATTAGTCCAATGGTTCACAAGCACAAAACTGTCTTGTTTTTTCCCCTGTTTATAAAGGCTGTTTTTGGCTGACAAAGCTCTCTGCCTCTCAGTGTTTCAAATCATGTCATTGTTCTCCAGTTTGAATCTTCAAGGCCTTGATTAAAGCTAATGATATAAAATGATCAAATGCAGAGTTTTTGAAGGAAAGAGTTTCTGTACATCTGGGAATGATGCATCGATTATCCAAAAGATAAAAGGTTTGGTTCAAAAGTCATACAATAAAAAGAGTACATCATCTGCAATATCCCAGATTAAGGTTTATCAATTTAGTGATCCAGTTGGGATATAAGCATTCAAACATTCGGCTACATCACTCATACAAAAGAAATACTGAGGTCGGTTAGTGGAAAGCAAGTCTAAGGATGAGTGTTGATTGTCCCTCAGTGAATGATGAATTCGGGATAGGTAATCCTTCAGCAAATACGATCCACAAAACAAAGGTCTTTCTGCATCGCTTTTCCATACTGCCATATAACACCACTCTAGCCACTCCCTGGACTAAAGCTATTTTCATTAGAAAGAAAACAAAATACGGTACCTAAGGGGTGTTAACAGGCACATTTAGAATCCCAATGGTCAGGAGTCCCCAGCTGACAGCAGTCTGGCAACCAGGGATTTGTTTTCCTTTGTCAGAGAACTTGCCAGCACAAGAACTTTTATAGTGGCAATAAAGAGCTTTAAACTACCCCACAAGCTTCAGACTCAGACAGCAGTCCCCTAGCACCACTCCTAATTAATTTCTTACCTGCTAGCTGTTGGGTTTTCTCTCTCTTTCTCTCTCTTTCTTTAACTGCTAATGAAGTCTGGAAGCTGGAAGTCTCCCCCTAGGTTTTACTAGTTGGTATAGTTGTGAATTACAAGTGTTGTGTTTTCATTGTTCAGGCAGATTCTTTAGGTACCATGCAGTATTATCTGTTTCTTTTAATCTTTCCCAGTTGTAAAAGCCTTTTGTTTGCTTGTATCTTTCCCCCTTTTGTTAGTTACAGTGGGCTAGACAAAGGGTACGGATCAAAGGAGTCTCAGATGTGAACAGGTGTATTAATAGCTAATCTAATTCATACGTTAATTTCCTTTGTGTTGCATGCCAACTAGACAAGCAACTGAATGGGCTTGAAAAGATTTTAATAGGGGGAAAGGATTGAAAAGCCAAAGCGCTTTGCAGAAGAGTCTCTTTCTAATCTATCTTGAGTATGCTGGGGGTGCCATCTACTCAGATTGGGGCCATGCAGGTGAGGGTCTGGGCATGTCTATTTGTGCTGGAGATGCTAGGTCGCCTTTTGGAATGCCAGCTGTACAGCCATCACTTCCGTTGCCCATCCTTTGGATTTGAACAGAGCTGAAACAGAGTTTTCCCTCAGAACACTTCCTGCCTATATTTCCTCAAGGAAAAAATCTGAATTCGCTTCATGCTCCCTTTTGAGTCTGCTATCTGGGGGCATTGCTCTCGCAGAGTTTTAAGTAAGTATTAGGGAATATTCATCTGAGGTGGATTTTGCACTCATAACCATGAGTATTTATGTTGGAGACCTGCTTCAGTGTGTCACACTCATTCCATCAGAGAACATAATCCATATGGATACACAACAGTCACGAGACAGCATTGTCCAATGATTAGAGCGCTGGCCTGGGAATCAGAGAGCTAAGTTCAGTTCCTGACTGTGCTTCTGTTTCCCCTCTCACCCTTTCTCTGTCTTATCTTTGCAATAGAGACTGTCTTTCATGATATGCTTGTACAGTGTCAAGCAACATGGGTCTTGATCTTGGTTCAAGGTGCTACCGTAATAGTAGTAAGAACGATAAACCTGTAAATAGATACCATGTGGTCTATGTGTCTAATCAAAACTAACCAGCACAGCTCAAACGTTGAATATTTCATATTTAATATTTACCACAACCTGCTCCCAGAGAGTTTTAAGCATGTGCATAAATCCCATTGCATTCCATGGAACTTAAGCATACGCTGAAATGATATCCTCAACTGGGATGCTTTCACGACTCAGAGCATATGTAAATAGCAGTGACAGAAAGGTTATCATTGTAGTTTTCTTTGCACTGTGCTGCTATTGCTGGAACAGCGCCACAGAGCTGGACCTGCTTTGGGTAGAACATTAACCCCGAGAGCCTGTGTTATCATCTCCACCTTCTGCAGCACGCCAGGGTGGCTCATTTCATTAGGCAGTTGCTAGTTAATGGTTCTAATCTAAATAACTGTGTTTCAGCTTCCTCCTGATAGCGAACAATAATCATTTCATCAAGGAAAGTGACGTTTTTTGTCATAATTAAGTTTTTTAATGAATCCCGCATGGAGGAATTTTTCTTCATTAAAAAACCCTTCAAGTTTCCTTATCTGCATCATTTGATTGGAGATGAAAATGTTCCCACTGCCACCAGGAGCCAGCAAGAAAAGTGGGCAGACTGGTGAGAAAGTCACCTCATGGGAAGGTTCTGCTTGACTTAGTTGGTTTAACTTTTCACAATTATTCTCCTACTTTCTTGCCATAGTATTATGAGAACTAGCTTCAGACTGGATGTAGTTACATATATCCAGACTGATAGATAGATAGATAGATAAAGTGGAATGATCTATCTGTCATACTCGCACATGGCCTGTTACTGGGTCAGCAGAAACTGACTGTTTTGAAATCTCCAGAGACAGAGTGACCAGGTGTGATGTGCTGGGATTGTTCTTCATGCTGATTTTAGCCAAGCTACAGACTGACTGTGCCATGTATGAGCTGGTTTTTAACCTGGATACCTTTCAGTTGACTTGGTGTGTTAAAGTTTGGGGTAAGGTTCTGCCTGAATGAATGATCCATGAGTAATCTTGGTTGAGGGGGAGTTATATTTATTTACTCCTTTCAGATTGTATATTGTAATGAATAATATTTAATGTTTTATAATACTTTTTATATGTATGTGTGATTTTATGGTGAATAAAGATGTTTTTCATATCAAGTCTCTATTTATATCTCTTTCTATATTTCTGTCTTTATTTCTCTGTCTATATCTCTTTCTGCTCTCTCCTTCTCTCTCTCTTTCTTTTTCTCTCTATCTTTATTTCTCTTTCTGTAGTTATTACTCCATCTTCCCCTGTTTCCCTTCCTCTCTGCCTTAGGTTTACAACGGTATCTATCACCCTTGTGTCTAAGAGCTGTAATAGTTGTCTGGTTTCATAGGCCCTGATTCAACCAAAGGCTTAAACGTATGTCTAAACGTACACAGTAAGGTAGTCAATGAGATCACTCTCTTGCTTAAAGTTAAGCACATGCTTAAATATCTTGTTGATCGAGGGCCTTGAAGTTACCCAACACTTTGCAAACATTGGTTCATAATAAAGAAAGGCTATGGTCAGAAAAGTGTCTCTAGAAAATCTTCATCTCCTTGGACCACATTTATCTCCCTTGCCAGCTAACGTCTTCATAGGGGTTCTCAAACTGGGGGTCATGACCCCTCAGGGGGTCATGAGGTTATTACGGAGGGTGTCGCGAGCTGTCAGCCCCCCAGTATGCTGGTAAGGGTGGCATGGCAGGGGAGTCATCAATCTTTGGGTGGTGTCGTCACAACCTGAACTATTTTCAAAGGGGATCCCGGCAAAAAAGGGTTGAGAACCCCTTGCAGATTTAGCAGCTGGTCTCTGAAAATATGGCCAGGATTTTCGACATCATCACTATCTGCTGACTAGTCTGACATCAGAACTGAGCTGGTTGTGGCATGTGAACCAGAATAGGTGGATTGTTTAGATGGAGAAGATAGTTGTAGGTGTTATATATGAGCTGTAACAGGGTGGATGTTTTCATTCATGTCCTTGAACGGGGAATGCCTTCTTCAAAAGAACAGAAGAATGGGGAAAAACTCACTCAGGGCCAGATTCGCCCACCCTTACTCATATTGGGTCAGATCCTAAATTGGCTTAAATCAGTATAGCCCTCGATGTTAACTAAGTATCTGGTTCATTGATCAGCACCTTGTGAATTAGCCCACTGATTTTTATGGGATTATTCACAGAGGACCAGATTGTGATACTCTGACAATGAGTAGTACCTTGCTACGTAAGTAGCTCTATCGATTTCAGTGGGGTAAGGTCCTATTCAGTGTGACTAAAGGTATCAAAATCTAAGCGTGATCTGTCTTCAGATAGTACTTTTAAAATGTGACGTTCACTTCCCACAAAGTCTGGGGTATTGTATTACTTCATTTCAAGTTCATATTCAAGCTGCAATGAGTGCTTAAGTAATTATCGGTAGTGTTATAATTAGAGATCGGTCACAATTATGATTTAGCATGCGTACAAGGACAGCTCAGCTCTTTCAGGCCCCAGTAATGATTTCTTTCTGCTTGCCTTTCAGAGATTATTATATCCTTTTTTTCCCCTTCATTCTGAGACAGACCTTGGAGCAACACAGCACAGGCCACATTGATTATTAAATAGCCACTGCTCTCTGATTGAAAACCTTGAACATTGGCTTGGTCTACATTTACCTCGGTGATTCGGCGGCAGTCGACCGGAGTTACGCAAAGTATGCAAAGAACTTGCATAACTCCCGTCAGCTTCTGTGCTTCTCTTCTGCGCACTGTCTTCACTGCACTGCTCCACTTGAGGAGGTGGTTTTAGTACATCGACTTCCAGATCGACTGAGCGGGTCTTCACTGACCGCTCAGTCGATCCAGATAAGTTGATCTGACGGTGGCGACTTAACTGCCGTCAGTGTAGACATAGCCATTCCCTTTGAAACCCACTGTGGCTAGGCAGGGTTCTCTTCCTCTTCACCTTGAAAAGGAATTTCCGGCTGTTCCAATGTTCAGTTTGTCTCTCAGCCATGCGACACTGCATGTGCAGAGCACGTGATGCCAGTTCTCCATACACTACACTGGCTCTCTGTCTGGTTCGACAAGAGTCATTACAAAGACGGTATCACAGGCTTTTTGGAAAGGCTATAAATGGTTCTGCTTCTGGGCTTAAGCCAAACTCTGATTGATGGGGACAGGGAAGAAACTTCCTTAGTGGGATGGTTATCTCATAGATACTTACTGCAGGGCTCCTCTTCCAAACATCTAGGCCAAGAAAGGCATCAGGAGAGGTATTTCGTTTTCCCAGGCATTTGGATGTGGGCTTGAGCCAGTTTTGTTTTGTAATTTTAAGAGGAACACCTAGATATTGAACCCAGTCCTCATTGCTGCCAACAACAGCAGGCAGAAGGGTTACTTTTTTGGAAATTAGGAGCCTAAATACCTTTGAGGGTCTGAGGCCCAGTGCTGGTCCCCATCAGACACAGAATAGTGTCTAGGGAAAGTACTGGCCTGATTTACCATGCTAATTGACATGGTCTTCAAAATCCTCAAGAGGAGGAGCCACCATCCATCCCCTGCCATACCATCTATCTTTATCGAGCTGAAACTGACGTGGCCAGGGTGGAACTTGCACAAGCGGTGATCTTTCACAGTCTGGCCAACGGCTGGGGAATGCCCTTCCAACAGCAATCACAAAGACCTGACTGCTTCCGGAGAGAAATGGAAGACTTGTCTCTTTGAAATAGCTTTTGTCGCAATAATGAACCTATAGATCTTCCCACTAACCCTTCTCTGAAGATAGTAAACACTATTAACGTAAAGTAATTATAATGATAATAATCACCTAAACATACTCTGAGAGAATATGGCATAATATGAGGGAAGGGTGAAGAATATAGGCTTTCAGACTGATTGTGGGCTTTACAAACATTTGTTGATGCTGCGTTACCTTAGTCTGTGACTTGTGCATAAGGAAATGTATTGAAGGATGGATGGATGGATGAGCGTATATGATGATAGACAGATATATGAATTAACCATTAAATCTACTCTGAGCACATGGAGTGAAGTCCTCCTCTGCTGCTTTATATTGCTGAGAGCTGGGGTTTTCCTCAGGATTTATATGAGGTCATAGGTCTGAGTGTGGATAGAGTAATATCAATCAGCCATGATGATCTCTTTCATCTCTAGACATAGCACC
This sequence comes from Emydura macquarii macquarii, assembly GCF_026122565.2. Classification (NCBI taxonomy): domain Eukaryota; kingdom Metazoa; phylum Chordata; order Testudines; family Chelidae; genus Emydura; species Emydura macquarii. The sequence goes on from NW_027130250.1 coordinate 54,423, forward strand.
TTTATGTGGGGTTTGAGAGAGGATGCAGAGTGCACAAGGGTATCTGCGTCAGGGAATGTGTTCTGTCGAGACCGTGGAAGTGGTGGGAGTTGGTCCTACACCTAGAATCCATGGCCTGCTTGCAGGATGTTTGGTCCTGAATCAGTAGTTTTCCAAATTGGGCCATGCCCAGATATTTAAAAAAAAAACCAAAGAACACCCAAACTCTCCAGTCAATCAGCATGTTATACAATCTTGGTTCTACTTTATAATTTGATCCAATTTGCTAACGAAGACTAATTATCCAAATAATTCAGCATGACTATCTGTTCCTGACCACTGCAAATTGCCCCGCTGTTCCTCAAAGCCCTATTTGTTCCCTTTCCCTTCTCTTATTTGAAACCCCTCACTGTTCTGAGTGCCTTTTATTTAAAGAGAAATTGGATACCTATTGTGTACATTTCTGCAGGGAGCCCTTTAATGTAGACTGTTGCAATTTTCTCCAGGAATATGCTAATAATTACAATGACTAGGGACTTGGACTTTGTTATCTGAGGGAGGAAAAACACCGAACAGAATGATAAAAAAGGTTATTTGTTAAAGTACATGCTGGAAATAGAAAATAAGATTAAAGGAGGTGATGTGGCCATGGGGCCTTCCTCAGGCCTGGGCACAGGAGGGGGGAAAGGAGAGTAGGGGTAGGACCAGAGCAAAAATCAGAGAAGAAAGGAAAGAGAGGTAGATTATTCACTACTGCTGAAAAAGCATCGGAGTGTTGCCAACCCTTGCTATTTTATTGTGAGTCCCATGATAGTTGGTGATTTCTCTTCAGGCCCCAGCTGCTGGAGTCAAGTGATTTCATGAGAATCTCAGCTTTCCTTTAAAAATATAAGTACATTTCTAGATCCCAGGGCTGCGGAGAGAAGCCTGAGAATGTGAACCAAGTGCACCTTAAGCACTCAGAAATGTATTATTATTGTTTTAAAATCTCATCATTTTAAGACAGTCTAATGCTGTTTTGGGCCCTGGCTTGTGGTTTTTGAATGCTTGGTGTTAGTAATGCTGCATTAAGTTGGAGGCCAGTATACATGGCCCTACTGGAGAACTCAGCATTAAGAAAGGATTCAAGTGGTATCAAGGATGAAATTCCATCTGTCTGTCTATCTGGGTTTGCTATCTGCCCATCATTGTGGCATCTGAGCAAGGATTCTGGTTCTGCAGTTTGCCAGAGCGTTCTGTCATTCATGCCAGAGTCACGGCATCATATCAGACAATTCCTGGGACAGTACATGCAGGTACAGCTCAGTTTAGAGACCTGCCTTTTGTGGCTCAGGACATTGTGGCATTGCTTATCTCAGGTTTTCAAAAAGCATAAATCGGGCCCTCAGAAGATCATGAAATTGACTTTAAAATCATGTGATTTTTAAAAACAAATAGTACATGTAGGGTTCTGGATTTTTAAGCCTCTAACGTTCATATTTTCAAACTTTTCTCTGCCACCGTAAGGGCTACAAAGCTGAAATGAAGGCTGAGAATTCAGGACTCCAGAAACCGAGGCTGTAAGAAAACTCTCAGTAACATGAGACTCCTGATAAAATCATGAGAGTTAGCAAAGGTTTAAATCCTACAGGACTAGAACTCATTCTATGTTCTAACGCTGCAGAGGAATAACAGGTGGGGCAACATTCATGCCTTTCCAGAGGGCCTGGGCTCCAATTAATACCTCATTCTGGGAGCAGCTGCAGTAGAAGTTACTCTTATCTCAGAGTGAAAGCTATTGCTGAAGGCATAATGACTAACGTGTCTGCCTGAACAGTAACTGTATGGCGTCAGACCCTACACTTGCCCTTGGAATAACTTGAGCCTAGGCAGAGTGTTAGAAAACCTGATTCACTTCTTTTCAAATCTCACACAGATGAATGCTTATGCTGGGAAGGATCTGAAGTTCTGCCTTCATAGGAAGGTGGGTGTCTCAAGGCTGGTAGGTTTAGGTGCCTTCCTGTATCTGTAACCAAACTATCCAAGCCTTCAGAATCTGCAAAAGGGCTTGGGAAATCTCATGAGCATGGCCTTTTGTATGCTGGCCCACTGGGATGCAGGAGACAATGGTGAACACTCTTGAACACTGTGTTTTGGCAGTGCAACTTGAACTAGATTGTAAGCTTCTAATTCTGAGTTTGGGCCGTGCCTGGCAATAATGAGGTCCTGCCTCTCGGCGCTACTGTGATGTTATTAGTCATATTATTTATTTTAAAGTAGTGCCCAGAAATTTAACTTTAACCCCTTTTGGAGGAGCTCATTCTGTGCCCCCTGGGTGGAGTTCACTCTTCCTTTCCCAGCCTCAGCCCACCCTGGCCCTACCCCGCTCTTTCAGGAGCTAGCTCCCCACCCCCTAGCCATGCCCCCCAGGGCCAGGAGAATTCACTCTCTCCTGGCCTCCCACCCCGGCCCCAGAGGTTCTGGGCCCCTGACAATTATTGGGGTGGGTGTGGGGGAGGACATGCCCCTGCTTCCAAATCTGAACCCTAAGCAGTGGTGCAGCGTGCTAGGTGCTATATGTGTGAGAGACAGTCCCTGCCCTAAAGAGCTTATCTTGTAAAGAGACAAGATAGATAAGGGGAAACAGGTAAAGTAACAACCAAAGCCAGACAGCAAAGTTGTTAGTAGCAGACCTGGGAACAGAAAGCCCCTGACCACTGCATTAATCACTGGACAGCAGGCTCTCTTCATACGTTAAATCCAGCTCAGCTATTATCTGCTTGAGGTCCTCTTAGATGACTCAGCAAATCTAGCATTATGAAGGAGCATACAGAGCCTCCCCTGAGACTAGCAGGGAAAGGGTTAACATCTTCTGACCGGCAGAAAAGCTGCCTGCCCAGGGATGGTCAAGGCTAGTACCAGCTGCTGTTAATTCAGTAGTTAGCCCAGCACAGCACTCTTTGAGGAAGGTGCTTTAGAGGAAGAGGAGGAAGTATGTTATCTAGGAAAGGTCTCTTTCTACTAGCTGTGTATCTTGGGTGCAAAAAGCCCCTTTGAGCTGCTTGACTATGAAAGTGTAGTTTGTGCATTTGAATCAAGCCTGAAGAGAGCTGTTCTGATCAAAAACTCCTGGGAAGTTATTTTGAATGGACTTAAAGTTATGTGAACCTGCTAAGCTTGCTTGTCTCCTGCTACTATAGGTAAGGGGGGGGGGGGGAAATCCAGCTGTACACAGTGAAAAGCAAAAGAGAGGCAGAGAAATGAACTGAAAAATACATCCAGTCTCTGTTGTATTCAGGGTCTGTCAGTTTGCTAATATTCTGAGCCTTTTGTGGTTAGAAACAGCTTCTTCAAAAGGTGCATATGTATTATACAGTGACTTTGGCAAACTCTTGCAGTGAAGCCATAGCTGAACTCAAATAGCTAGCCTAGTGCTAGTGAAAGCAGCTGCCCAGTTGCAACATAACACTTAGCTGCACAGAGAAGTTGTGTTAGCAGCTGCTGAGTTGTGCTAAGGCTGTCTGTACCCCTAGCAGGTGACCAACTGAAGTTAAATGCATCTCCACATTTAGAGTTAAGGGTTTTCCGTGTTCCAATCAAGCTGGGGCAACACTCACAATATAACTTAACTCTGCAGTTATAAGACCTTAGAAAGAATATTAGTTTTGCCAAACACAAGCTCTGTGTCTCTGCACCATGTCCCCTACCTTTCTGAGAGAGGCTGAAATCCATAGAACAGCTCCAGCAAAGTTGGCTCTAATTTTTCTTTTTCGGGCTTTTATTTAGAGTGGGAATTTTATAGGGAAAACATTTTTTTTAAATCTTGTGTGTGTGTGTAAACTGGAAAACAAAAAATTTAGTCAGTTTTTAACTTTATTTTTCTCTCCCCTTCTTCCTGCACATACACATGTTTTGCTTCAGGTATTTTGCCACTGAAAACAGGGAGGGGACAGAAGAAAAGATGGGGAAATGGAAAACTGAAAAAATGAAAGGTTTTGGACAAGAAAGTTTTCAAAGCCAAAAGTTTTCCCAAAGACATTGAACAAATGAAAAATTTTCAAAGCCTACAGAATAGAAATGTTTACATTTTTGCTGGGGTTTTTTTTTGTGGGTGTTTTTGTTTTTGGATTATGTTTTTTTTTGTTTGTTTGGTTGGTTGTTTTTGCAAAAAAAAACCATTCTCCATAGACCCTAAGGTATCGCATCCATAGCAATAGCATAAGCTTCCCCTCAACACACTCTCCTCTGCTAGCATGACTCACCCCTGCCCTAGGGGCATTATCCTGTAGGCCTGAAAATAGACTTCAATTTTTTACCCATTTTTGTATAAATTACAGAATAATATATAAATAGCCAATAAATCCACGAATCTGTTCCCTGTGCTGAGATTGTCCGAAACAGCCTACCAGATTCTCTCTCTCTCTCTCCATATACCGTCTGCAAAATATCTTGTGGACTTGCATGTTCAAGTTAATCGCATGAGTTCTGCCAATATCCTGAAGCACTTTAAGGCAGGTCAGGATTCCATGATTCTGTTCATGTTTTGCCTTCATGGTCCTACCCGAATTTGCCTGGGAGATGTTCGCTTGGTGTCTCCCGAGTGCTAAGAAGACAAGTCGATTTTGCTTTGTGTTGTGATTCAGTGATTGGTTGGATCGGGTTGAAAATCCGTGAGCTCATTAGTACCCTAATCACCTGTAAAGACGAGGCTCTTGCTACAGAACCGCAGCATTTAATCTTTTAAGAGGAACTAATTGAAATTTCTATAGTGGGTCCATGGCCCAGTAATTTTTGTGCAGGCTTCTGACAACCTGCAAAGTGACAGATGAGTATCAATACTAACAGGTGTAAGAATAACTCTGGGTGTGCTGCCAGGACCTGCCTTAGACAGCTGCTCAGTTCATTTGATTAAACATCCTATTTCCCTATTGTTTCTGTCTGGAAAAATATTCATGTTTTATTGGTATTAATGCTCTTAGATAGCACCCTTAATCACATTATCACATGTGTCATAGCCCCTCTACCACTCCGCAACTTCTCCCCTGGGATTAATGCTTTCATCACCAACCAGCAGTTGAGCTCAAGGAGAAATGGTATGAGTAAAAGGCTTTTCTCCTCTAGGTGGGCAAGCCACTAGAGGGAAAGATTATAACACAAACACTTGCGTGTCTCACATTCCCCAATGTCAAGATAAGCTTTGAAGTCCACAGGAGTTCAAATCCCCATCCATAGCACCATGTAAATAAATCTCCCCCACCTCATCCCACCGCTGCTTGGCTTTCTTTCTGAATCAAGGGTCTGATTCATGAAAGCAGATAAACTCATGCTTTAGTTTTAAACATGTGCTGAAGTCTGGCTTCCAAGCACATGCTTAGGGTTAACCATGTGGTAAAGTGCTTTGCTAAATAGGGATTCTACCCTGTATTACGGCTGAAAAGCACAAGCCCCAAGCACTTGAGCTACGTGAGCAATTTGGGTGGCTGAGTAGCAGCAGGTTCTTATCCACAATGTGGTTTATGCTCAAACACATTTGTCTGGAGGGAGGTAACTGTTTGCGGGACCAGGCCCTGTCTTTGCAATTCAGCATTTCCCCTCTGCCACAAAGAATCTGTGCTGGGAATGTCTTTCAGCTTTTAGTGATGGTAAATGTATGATCTGAGCATCTCTGTTCCTGGGCCACTTGCATGCTTTGTGAGTTCTGTTCTAAGCAGTTTTTTTTTTTATGTATTCTCTAGTGCTGCTGAAGATAGCTTCTTGCCAGTTACGGGAAATCTTCTTATTACCCCTGGCAGCTCGGAAATTAGGGTAAGTTAACTGTGTCGTACTGGAGTTGAACAGTAAAATGAAAAGAAAAAATATACCGTGGGAAACTCTGAATTGCTTTGTGTGGGTGTGTGTGGGGGGATAATGTAATGGAGAGTTAAATGCACTGCTAAAAGAAGATTTAACAAGTTTCCCTTTCAAAGGGGGATGACAGACTCATCCCGCTAACTCTCTGTGAAGAGAGACTCCAGAGATATTCCCAACACAGACAGCTGCAGGCCCTTTCTGCTAGAAAAAAGGCAGTGCACCTGATTTGCTACTGAACCAATTCGGTGAGCTCTTCTGGGGGTTTTTTGTATTATGCAAATAGAATTCCTCATCTACTCTAGTTTTTTTACTTGAGGCTTGTCACTTAATGCTTGTTTTTTTTTTTTTTTAAAAACCCAAGCATTCTCCATAATATACTCTCTCTATATATGTAATAAAAGAAAAGACTGGCAGAACTGAGAATGAATTTCCCATGGCTTTTTTCCACTGCAATAAGGAAGTAAAGAAAAAAAAATTCACTGAGTAATGCCTCGATTAGCATCAACATGCATGTTAACAAACAGATAATTTGACTCCCAGTGTGTGTGTGCTCACGGGGGGCTTTTTACAGCACTGCTCCATATGGACTCTCCTGGGCTTACATTTAGTTTGCACTGTCTGTCATTTAGTTCCCTGGGGGGCAGCCATTAATCTTACTCCTTTGCATGTTCTTCCGCTACCTCTGAAGTGCGTGCTCTACCTCACGTGTGCCTGAATTATCTATTCACTTTGCCACAAGCCCCAGCAATGTGCGTATCTGCAGTCAATTGGATCCCTGGAGATATCAATCCATCATGTTGGGGCTTTTCTTTCCCTTAGGTATCAGCCCATTTTAGGTGCTTCTTAAGTCTCATAGGTTCCTATTTATCAACATTTCACCAAAAGAGGGTCTTGGGATTCTTCCAAAGTGCATATTCAGCAGAGTGGGAAGGAACAAGCCGTAGGGAAGGGGAAGGCAGGAGTGCCCTTGCTGGATTTTCATTCCAAGGAGCTGCATAACAAATGCACAAATCAGCATTTTAAACAAAGGGCCCTCTGAGAACTGCATCTGAAACAGCCCTTCAGGATCCTTTGTATTAGGCTTCAGGAATAACACTGCAAGAAACCAGAGAGCGAGCAGAGAAACAACCTCTGAAAAGTGCTCAGACAGCTCAGTGAAGATTGCAGTATACAAATGGAGATGGGTGGGTGGATGGATGGAGAGAAAAATGTGTTTCCAATAAAACACGCTTATCAGAGCAAAACAAAGGATTTTGGAGACTGGATAGTTTGCTGACCATATCTCATGCTTCTGTCATTCAGTGTGTAGCCCTGTCTTATTCCATGTAAGTGCCCCCTGTGAGCCTGAATCTTTCAGTTACACTGGTAACTGGAAATAACACCAGTAAAGTCAGCAGAATGGGTAGACGGGAGAGCAGAATCAGCCCCTGTATGCTTTTGAATTGGAGCTCCTCAGTGTATAAACACCTCCACACACATCCCGACTTTTCATCCCCACACAGTCAACACAACTGTGGGAGAAGGAGTTGAATTCTGTCTTTTGGCTATGTCTTCACTGGAAAACACAAGTGTGGCTTTTCTAACATCAAGACAAGTGTCTCCACTGTGATTATACACTGAGATAAGGCACTATTGTTTTTACTGGGATGTAGCCATTTGAAGTCAAGTCCAGGGGGGAGGTATATTGTTGACCTTACCTAGGTACACCATGGTAAGAACTACCTGTGCCTTGTCTTCACTGGGATTTTACGTGGACAACTATTTCAGTGTAAAAGCACACCTATGGTTTGCAGTGAAGACATAACCTCTGTGCATTGTCAGCACAATCAGCAACTTGGTACAATCTTCGATTGTGGTTGTTGGAAAGTCGTCTGTTTTCCTTTTGCTTTGAAATCGTGCCAGCTGAGCTAATGGGACGTCTGCTATAGCTAATCTGGATGTCCCAGAGAGAGAATAAATACGGGACTGCCTGGGATCATTTTGGTGGAGTTGTGTTCTTTGTGTCCGCCAGATCTTTCTCTGGCGATTTTTGCCGGTCTGCGTCATGCATGGAGGGCAGAATAGAGACCTGTCCCCATGGTGGGTCATGCAAAGGAGTAAAGGGATGCTTCAAGAGCTCCCCGTGCCACAACATGAAGAAAAGAGAAGCTTCCTTAAAGCAGCTACTCCCAATCCTCAGCAGCTGGGTTGGCAATAGTCAGGCAGGGTGAGGGAAATGAGTGAATTTTTGGCTGAGCAGCGCAGGTTTGGTGGAAAGAGTCTGCTACAGATAAGGACAATGAGCATATTACTTTTCCCCTGATGCAAGGGAGCAACCAGGGATGTAGGTGTGACTCTGGGGGTCACGGATTCCATCCTGGTCCGCTCGTGGGGTGGCACAGCTGTTGTAATGTCTCAGTTCGGCTCTTGGGCCCAGAACCAAATGGCCCTGATCCTGAACAGGTCCTCTAGGTTACAACTAAAAAGGATAACTTTCCTGACCGTACATACACTGTAAGATAAAAACCATCCGAGAGACTCTTCTCCAGACATTCATGTTGTGCTGTATTGTGGGAAGGATGGAGCATTTTAGGGGAAAAGTTAATAAGAGCCACAATCAATAACTATGACCACTACAAAAGTCTCTTGGGTTCCGTGTTGATGGAAAGAGAAATAAGATTTTGAGATTATATACAACTTCATTTCTTTTGGTTCTTAATCCATCTTCAAGTTGGGGTATTTTGGATGCTGTCACATATCTGGCTTTATAATCATTCCTCTTCAGGGGATTCCTGGGAGGGCTTTTCGAATAGGTGTTTTGGAAATAAAAAGGGGTGCAGTAATCTTCAAGAAAGGTTTGATCCCAAGCGCACCCGGAGCAAGTGCCCAGAGAAGCAGAGACCAAAGTCGGCCCCTGTTCATAGTCATCACAGTTTAATTCTGAGAACGCTGGGTTTTAATCTGGCACACAGCATGCCTCCCAGCCACAGAGCGAAAGTCTGGGCAGGGACTCAGAAGTCTCAGCTGGCATCTGCAGCTTCTCAGCTGTGGAAGCAAAAAAACAAAACGCAATACAAGAGAGAGAGGCGGAAAAGCACTTTAGTGCTGGATTTCTGTTCTGCTTTCTAGATCCCATGGTTTGAGGCTTCTAAATACTTTGAAGTTTTTGCCTGGTGAGTGTTTTCCTTAGTAGTTACAGAGATTTGAGGCTTTTATTTGAATGTACTACTAGAGATCCTACTTTTTGTTTTGAGCAAGAACTTGCAATGTGAGTTCAGAGGTAGGTGTTAGTGCATACCTGATATCTGCAAATTCTTTCAATGGTCTTCTCACTGGAGGAAGATGGATTGAGAAGGTAACTAGGTTCCCATCCTGCAAGTTGATCTGGCTAGGGTGCGGAGGGGCCGTTACAACCACACAGATACCCTTTGAAATCAATAGGTGGCTCTTCAAAGGTTATTGGGCCTGCTTGCATAGATCAGCTTGCAGGATCAGGGTCTGTATAGATACTACCTCTTTTCTGTTGCTGTTTGTATCAGCCTTTGTGCACCTTCTCTAATAACACCTGCTGAAAATTGCCTGAGGTGTTCTATTGGATTTAGAAAAGTCAGTATCAGACAGAAAAGTCAGTATCAGACTCAAAAGTCTAGCATTGAGATGCTAATATGTTTTGAAGACAGCAGAGTCCAAATACCTTAAAAAGTCACTTTGTGGGGGACACCAAGGGGAAAATAGAAAGGTCAGAGGTGCACATTTTTCCCTAGTCCCCCTCCCCGTGGAAGCACCTGTTCCCTGACATCAATTGCAAGCTGTGGCAAAATATAGAGTGCGAGTGTAATGTGTTCCCGGCATGGAACGTCACTTAATAGTAATAATAATTAATTAGCAGTAGACACATGCAAACAGTTTTAATTTAATAGTAGTGCCTGCCTTCTACTGGTGCTACGTTTAAGGGCTTGTCAGAGCTTTTCTACTTTAATTAAGCGAATATCAGGCCAGTGGAAGGTATTGGATTGACAGCCCTGCAGAACGAATCCCTCTGTTTATCCATCAAACAAGTTGCAGCAACAGTGTGATTGTCAAGACACTCTGTTACCTTTCAAGCCCATTGAATGGGGCAAACCTCCAACTGGAGTTCTTGGCTAGAGATGGACTGTGGACTTTAAACACTATTTTCAAAGAATTATTTATTGTAGGGATAGTCAAGCTTGTTTCATAGGGGAGGCAGTGTGGCTTAATGGATAGAACACTGGACCAGGATACAGGAGACCTAAATCCCCCTGTGAATTGCTCTCAGTTCTGCCACTGACCTACTGGGTCACCTTGGGCAAGTCACTTCACCTCTCTGTGCCTCAGTTTCCCCATGCATAAAATGAGGATAATGATACTGACGTCCTTTGTAGATCACTTTGAGATCTACTGATGAAAAGTGCTCTATTGGCAGTATTATTATTATTTTAAGATGCATGCTTTTTAAGTGAGGGTAATGAACCATTTGAAAAACATACCTAGAGACCTAGTGGATCTGCCATCTGTTGAAGTCTTGAAATCAAGACTGGATGTCTTTCTAAAAGGTTTGTGATGGTCTAAATAGAAGTTAAGGTCTTACTGCATGAATTACTGATGAAAGTTCTATGGAGGTCAAACTAGATGACCATTATGGCCCATTGTAACCTTAAAATCTGTTAATCTGATTATGAACCCAAGCGAAAACCCTGTCAAAAGTTGGACTGGGACATAAAGTCTCAGTACTTTTGTGGAGCCTTATCATTATAGTATCAAAGTACCTCATTTGTGCATTTGCTTTTACAGTAGGGAAGGATTATAATCCCCATTTTATAGCGGGAGAGAGCAAAATGAACTGATTTTTCCAAAGTCATACAGAAACTGTCATAGAGCCAAGAACTAAACCTAGATCTTCTGAGTACTAATCTGGTACTTTGATCACAAGATCATCCTTCCTTGGATTCTCATTCTGTTTTGGAGGAATTGTGAAGGAAGGAGCAGAGAGGGAGCAGAAATAAAAATTCTAAAAAAAAAAAAAAAAAAATACTGTCCATATATCTTATATTGGGGTCCAACTTCTATGCCTTGCTATCCCATAGTTTTGGAGTTTGGTATGTGTTTAGCAAACAGAATCACCCTGGGGGAAGGGGGAACTTGATTTAAATTAGAGAGAGAATGAGGGACCAAAAAAAAAGGGTTCATGAACATGTTACAATACTGCAGACCTAAAAAATATTCTGTGAGGTTCAGCTGTGGCTGGAGAAAGTCCAAATGTGTAGAATCTGAGGCAGACATGGGGGCTGCTGAAACCAGAAGAGATGTGTCATTATTTATGGTGACAGGTTAGGAAGCAGTGTCAAAACATAGAAAAGAGCACAGTCTGTCACTGTGCGTCTGAGCATTTGTACTGTCACCAGTCAGTATCTTATCTGTCACTTCTCTGCTCTCTGGGTTGAGGGTAGCACCGGGGGACTGAAATGGGGCTTATGCCTTTTAGTGAAGGAAGCTGTAGAGGTCCCTTTTGTAAAGCAAATGAGGGAAGGCGCTTGAGAGGCCATGTAGTGTAATGCACTGGACTGCGAACTGCTTTCTATTCATGACTTTTCCACTGTCCTGCTGTGTGACCTTGGGCAAGTCACTTCCCCTCTCTGTGCTTGTTCCCCCCCCCACCCCATTCTCTGCCTGTCTCATCTATATAGATGACGAGCACCATGGGGCAGAGACTGTCTCTTTCTAGGACTAGGTATTTTATAGCACAACAGTGCCCTGGTCTTGGTTGAAGTCCTTTGGGGCTAGTATAATTCAAATCATGATAAATAGGAGAGGGGGAGGAAAGTGGCAGGTGGGGATGAGACAGGAGAAGCTTTGGCAGAATCAGTATTGTGGAGACTCTTAAAGATGTATTTGGATCACCTGGTTCCTGCTGTCCCCCCATGCAAGGAGCAAATGGGATAGAGGTAGAGTGTAAAGTGAAATGCTTTGTGTGAGTGCATCGTCGTGCTTCCCTAACAGGCAGCACTGGGGAGATATGGGGGAGATAGCTGAGGGACTGATAGATCGCATTTAACTGAAGGATGGAGAGAAGGCACTGCGTGTTTTTTCCCTTGTAGCAGTCACCTTCTTCCTCCTTCCTTCCAGGGATGTCTCTCTTGAGTCTAGCCCTTCACTCCAACAACTGCCTCAGGCAGGAGATTGCTCACTTGCCTGATGTGGGAGGTGCTGCGGTCTAGGGCTTTGTCTACACTAGGAAGGAAGGTGGGCGTGTACTACATGTTAGCTAGCCCCTGGTAAAACTCTGATGTGGACAAGGCAGCTGTAGTTTTCACACACTAACTGGCTGAGTTAAAGCCACAGTATTGGTCTGGGTGAGGTGTCAGCAGCAGTGATCAACCTCAGGACTTTGAGATGTAAAACGATGAGCCACTATGTCTAGAGCTAAAGAACCAGCTCTGCTAGTGCCAAGACTGTATGAGAGGGGCGAGGAGCCACTCTGGATAAGCATGGGTTACACTGTCAATGCCCTGATGATGTTCCATTCCTGGTTCTCCGTCCGGTTCCCTGTCAACGAGTAGCCCCATTACAGAATGCACCACTGCCACCTGTGGTAGCCTTGCTGGCGGTCTGCAGACAAGTCAAGGATTGAATAAGTCAAGGAGACCGAACTCTTCTCTAGCCCCTCCAAGTCAGGGTTGACGCTAATTGATGGTATGCCTTCAGAGAGGCTTGCGCCTTCGCTGCCCATGCTGTGGCTTTGGTGTATGTGGAGAACTTCCATTGGCCTGGCTGTCATTTGGCACCTTCCATGAACATGCAGGGAAAAAGCTCTGCAAAGGCCAACATGAGATCTATACACTACTAAATTCTCACTGAACCCTGGGGGTTTCAGAGACTTCACATTTGCACTTTCAATGGGAGGAAATTTTACCCTCAATTTTTTTTTTAAAAATGACAATATTTTAAAAAGAAAAAGGGATAGCCTATTACAAACTCTCTGCAAAGACATAAGCACAGAATAAATGCATGAAAATTTGATGATGAAGGCAGGAAGTTGCATATTGGCAGTTACAACTAAAGGAGCATAGCGGAAGATTTGCGTCCTTGTTCTTGCTGAAACAGATCTTAAAAAGGGAAAGAAAAATAATCTTTTCATTAAAACTAAAAGAAAACATGTTTGTAAATGACACCAAAACCACCTCACTTCCCAATTTCCCTGCAGCACCAATGTTCTGTTGTTTCCGTGACTGTAACTAAATCCATTTGCTAATTTACGTTGCAGGTAATTCTCAAAATGCCATGGGAGCTTCACATTTTCATTTAGATGCAGTTTACATGTTTAGGAGAAAGTCTTTCTCCTGTAGTAGCCATTTCCGGACTCCCTTTTTTAATCACATCTCCACATAATCACCTGTGCTATTCGCCAATGATTATGTGCATAATCTTCTCACACGTGAATGGATGCTCTCTTGAATAGCACTGTCAGCTTTAGCTTGGCACTTGTTATCCCAGAAATGGCAGAGTTAGATTTGTGTTTAATTAAAAAATGGGAAGCCACAGCCTATCCTCAAGGCAATCTCTCTCTCTCTCTCTCTCTCTGATACATTGTCTGATAATGCATTTCCATTCTACATATATATTCAAACTCACCTCCACTTTTCCATAGTTTTTAAGGAGAATTTAAGGAGAATTGCAGTGGAGAAAAATAGGCACTGCATGCAGAAATATCAAATCACGTAATCCTAGGTGGAGAAGAAGTTGTGGAGACAATCTCTGTGGCAGAGATTTTGGGTACCACATGCACTTGCTGTTAATGGATTGACACTTGCAGTTAATGAAGTGAACTACGCTGACTGGAGGGCTTCTCCCATCAGCACAGGTACGCCACCTCCCCGAGGGGCAGTAGCCATGACAGTGGGAGAATTCTCCCATTGACCTAACCTTGTGTGCACCTGGGGTTAGGTCATTTTAACAGAGTTGCTCATGGGTGTGGATTTTTCACACACCCCTCCCCCCCCATAGTTATACTGACCTGATTTCCTGGTGTAGACCTGGCCTTCAAATGGAGGTTTGCATAGTGTTAATTTTCAATTACCTTTTTTTGGTCAAATAGGATCCCAATCAAGATGTGTGAGGGAGGGTTTTGCAGATATTTTATTTCCAGTTGGGGGTGTGGGGGGGGGGGGGGAATTCCAAGTTCATAGTTCCAAAAAGAAAAAAAATATATCACCAGGAAGCGTTGTGTACTTTAACTAATCATCTGGAAGGACGCTAATAGGGGAACACAAAATTCAAATCCATCATTGCGAGGGCTGGCAAAAATGTGACCATTCTTGACTTCTTCCCCAGTAATTTGAAAAGTTAAGTGGATTCCAAGCAGAGCAATTAATTGGGCTGATGTGATGGCGATAAAAAGTAGCCAATTCCCGTGAAAGAATCAGAGCATTGTTAGCAATAAATAAATAAATAAAAGGACTCTAGAATGGTGCTGATGGGAAAATCAATCCAAGGGAATAATACCAGTGTAGATGCCAGGAGAAAACAATTAAATTAATTGATGCTTAATTTTATGAATAATTCAGGAGCTGTGAATGAGCTGGAAACCGGACAGCAAATGGGAAGTTGAAAATTCTTTGTTTAAAAATCAGCTAGTGTCTTTCTGGACTGTTGTGTTGACTAGACAGCTAGCTGGGCAAGCAATATACAGCATGCACCTTCTGTGTAAAGCCTTTCTGAAACGGCACTGAATGAATGAAAGGATCCTGTGTGTCGGTGGGAAAATCCAGGTCTTAGCTGTGGAAGTTTGGCAGTTCCCTATTCAGCAATTCTCCATTTGCTTTGCTGTGAATTCGCATGACCACACCAGTACAGCAGCATAGCTAAAGTGGTACCATGTAGTTATATCTGTGTTTTAAACCAGTATAGCTATTCCCATATGGGCAGCTAATACCAGTATGAGTCACCTTTATACCAGTATAACTGTGCCTACACTAGAGCTTATCCCAGTATAACTACATCAGTTAAAAAAAAAATCACATCCCTAACAAATGTAGTTATCCAGTAAAACTTTGAAGCGTAGACCAGGGCTAAGAGTCATTGTGCCTGCTTCTTAGTTACAATAAGGCTCTCTTTGTTTATCCCTTTGTTTTATTTAGATGTTTAGAAATACTTTATTAAAAAAAAAAAAAAAAAAAAAAAAATGGAGCTGGTTGAAATTTCCAAAATTTTAAGTTTTAAATGAATTTTTTTGGTCAAAATTTGATTATTGACCAAAAAAATCGAAACCCATCAAGATGTTGAGACTAATTGGGAATCAGGGGCCATCATGGGCAGATGTCCTGACTCTCTTCCTCTGCACATGAGCTCCCCCCTCCTCCTCATAATAGATTTACAGCAACCCACTTCATTATGTCTTAGCTAAGTACTGCCAGTTTGATCTCAGCATGGAGAATTCTGTGTTTCAGTTTTTAAACACATGATGCTGTAAATTGGGGTGATATTAATTCTGGAGCAATTAAGATGCAAAATTACCATGATCAGTAATATCCCCATCTTGGTGAAAACCAAAACTCAAAGTTCCCAAAAATTATTACAAGAAAATGTCTATGCACATTTTAAGCACCTTCTCTGTCGACTGCAGAGTGGACATATTAATATTGCTAACAATGATTGGTCTTTTAAATCTCCATTCCTTACCAATGGGAAACAGAGTTCTAATGCCGTCCTGAGCAATATGTCTCTGAGCTATACAAATAGTATTTATTTTTGACTGGAGCGCAGTCAGTGGATCTGGCAAACAGCAGGTGTCATGATTAATCTGACTGAGGAGATATTTGTGTTACTACTCGTGCCCCGGTTTGACCTAAGCAGCAAGTGGCAGCTCAGAGCACTGGTGAGGTTCCAGTTGTGAGTAGAAATTGATGATGGAGTCTGGTGTTTTCGTTGATGCAATCTTGTTGGTTTATAAGGAGTGTACAAAGTCCTGTTTCTGTGAGCGCAGTAAGAACCAAAACCAAAATAAGTAATTTCTTTGCTTACATCCGCAGTCCTCTTTAGTCAGCATCAGACCCAAAAGCTCTCTCCCTACCTTCTTCCAGGGTCATACTCCAGACTGCTGCTTTCCTGAGTCTCTCTGTTTCTTGTCTGCGCTCTCTGCTCTGAGGAATGAAAACGGTGAGCTACATGAATGGAAGGTCAGTGTCGTGTTGGCCAGACCCCCTAGCCAACGTAGCCATGGCGACAAAACCCCCAGTGGAGATGCGGCTATTAGCCTTCTGTCAGCATAGCTAGTGTCGTTTGGGGAGGTGGTGTTCCTGCACTGGCAGAAAAACTCTTTTTTTTTGTTAGGCGGTTGCACCTACACTAGGGGACCATGCCAGAATAGCTATGCCAACATAACTATGCCAGCACAGGCTTGGAGACACTTTTGTTTCCTTAGATCACCACTCCAGGACCTTCTGCTGAGATCAGTAAGGGTCAAATTGTGGTCCTTGCTGCATGCCTGCAGCGGAAAACATGGATGCAAAGGAACCCCCTTATTCCCCTGTACGGAGTACCTGAATCATAGGTAGAAGTTGGGGATGGAGGGAGGGATGGGAAAGCAGCCACAGCTGGGCCTGCTGCTCCCCCTCCCATGCAGGTGGGCAGGAAACGGGATGGCAGAGAGTGGGCAAAACGTTGGCCTTGTCCTTACCAGCATGCTGGCGAGTGCACAGTTTGATCCCTGCTCAGTTCCTGTATTTAATGGGGAGGAAAATCTGCTGGGCTCTGTCTGCAGCTGAATGCCAAGAACACATGAAGGGAGCCAAGGCCTTTCTGAGACTCCAGTAGGATGGCAAATCAATATCCCCCTTGTTCGGAGAGCGAAATGAGTGGAGAGTTTAGAGTGAAACTAATGGGAGGGCCAGGAAAGAAAAGCCCCAATTGCCGTTGCCATGACAAATAATGACAAAAATGACTGAAGCATTTTAAAAGTAACATTGCAATAACAAAATATCCTGTGAGTCATTTGACTATAATCAGGCTGAGCTCTGTTAGTGCTTGTTAGAGCTGAGACCAAGTGCTCTATAGCCCCATGAGCAGTGTGTGCTGTGTGTGATTTATAGAGAAGGAGGTACAGTACTTGTGGAAAGGGAGATAGATAGATAGATATTTAATTCCTGCCAATATCATAGGGACAGGCAGTGCAGGCTAGTGGTTAAAGCGGGTGACTTAGACTCTGGACTCCTGTGTTCTATCTCTCGTCCTGAAAGAGGAGCTAGGTCTAATTTTTAGACCACCTCACTAGAAATGAGGACTCCTGGGTCTTTCCCTGCCTCTGCCACTGACTTTTTACATGATCCAGGGTAAATCCCTTCGCCTTGCTGCTCCCTAGAACTTCTACCCCTCCATAAAGTGTAACAACAAAACTTGGACGTGCTGGGATGAAAGGTTCCAGGAAGGGGGAAGATCATTTCCTATCAGGGACTTCTCTACCTGATGCATAGCACACATTTATTTACTTCACAGTAGTGGGGATTACTTGGATAATGGGAAAATATGACCTACAGGTGCCCAAAAACTCAACACCAGAAGGCAAATAAAAAAACCCCCAAAATATTATTGTTGTTCTTTTTCAAATCTCATGATCTGAAAATCAGTCTCCTGCTTTTTTGGTATCTGACTCATGATTTTCTAATGCTGAGGTTTGCCAATATTGCTTTTATTTATTTTGGGCTGCTTTCTCTAATCAGCCCAGGGGACAGCATTTCAGTTGCCTAATACATAAATAACTAGCCGTCAATCTCGTGTCTGAGTAGGCCAGGGTTCATCAGAGAAATGCAGGATTCTTCTCCAGTCCCATGCATCTTAGATTGAGCCACCTGATTCTCTCTCTTTCCTTCATTTCTGATCCACTTTTTAACTCAAATCCTGACTGGCAACAACATTGTTAGGACACGAAGACCTTCAAAAGTTAATTCTCGGTTTGGAGCTAGGTTATTCATGGCTACTTGAACCAGTGCTCTAAGAAATAAATAAATAAAGGGCAGATAACAAAGCACCCCATCTGCTTCCTGACCCAGAAACAAAATCTCACAATTGCAGGGATCAATAATGCCTTGAACTAGTTCTTTTAAGAGCATATTATATTTCAGAAAAGCTTCATATCGTGTGCGCATGTGTGTTCTTTTCTGAATGCGTATGCTGCAGAATGTAATATATGGGGTGGGAGGAGGAATCACATTGTGGGGTTATTTTTTACAGTCATGCTTGATTGCATTCTACCTAAATAAGTGCAATCCAGCCAGACACTATAAAACTGAAATCCTGCAGCGTAGTAGATTTTTATTCATGAACATACAAGTAGCTGTCAGAAATGAAATCTCCAGGTAGTTTATAACAGAGACGTGAAGAGAAGCTAAGGTTAGCCAAGTGTACAGTTATGGAAAGCTGCAACAATCCTGAGTTAGACTCCATGTGTGTGGGGGGGAGGGAGCAACCAGCTTCAGAAAATGAGAGAGAGGCAAATCTTTCTATTTAACTGTGTGTTGCAAGCTGAAAGGTGGGTTTAAGTGACCAAGTGGCTGTCCTGTAACTATTCTGGTTTTTAAAGCATTCCAGGATGGTGCTGGGAACTGGAGGGGGGGGAAACAACAGAAAAATCCAGTTTTGCTGGCTCACCCTGTCCTATGCCATCTCATTCTGGAATGGAAATCCTTTTATCTAGAAGATGGCTGTGGAAATTTCCCTAAATACTTGTGGGTTTTTTGCCATATGGTATGTCTTCCTGATATTGTTATGGGGCCACTCATCTGCTTATCTCTGTAGCCCCTGTGACGTTGATGACAGATGTCAATACGGCTGAGATTTGTAATCCACAAAGTGCAAATGTTGCAAGCGGAGATGGGCCCAAACCAAATCCCTACATCTGAAGGTCGCCAAACTCTAGCCAATCCAGTTCCCAACTTCATTGCTGGTTCATGTCGATATGAACACCTCTTGAAACTTTGGGCCAATTCAGATCCAGAATGGGATTCTGAACTTGTGTGCTTGGGATCCAGCTCTAATCTGGTGGTTTCTTGCAATACAGGCCAATCCAAATTTGCATTCAGAAGTGCTGACGACTGTTTTGATTGCTCGGGCCAGTTTTTGGGAAGACATAACTCTGGCCACCAAAGTCCTGTTCGTTTCTAACGATCTTGGCAAACCATTTCTCATAAAGCGATGGGTGTTCAAGATAGGCTTGTCGATGGGTTGATATACAGAGATGTGAGATAGCCAGGACCTGCTCTAAATCAAACGGGCCAGTGAGTGAGGGGCCCAAATGGCAAATTATTCTATATATCCACAAACTGAAAAATTCCTGCGTATCTCTGTTTGTTCTTTCATCATCCTAAATGACAGCAGAGAGGCGGAGTGCACCTTCAAAGGGGCTAACGTGATTCATTTTTAGACACAGTACACAGAATGATAGTTAATAGCAGCTTATTATGCACTTTAGAAGGTCTCAGTCTTTTCTCAGTTAAGACCAACACAGCCATCCATAGGAGCACACAGACCGAGTTAGTGCCAGTTTCAATGGGAAAAAAAATCCAGTAGGATAGAAAATATATAATTTTTAATGTGCCTCCAAGTGCTCCCACGGCCCTGTGGTGTGACCACAGACTGTCTGAATGCAACAATTTCAGCGTGAAATCACTTCAGAGCAATAACGTTATATGTAAAGGCATCAAACATTCATGACCACATCTGAGGCTTTTCCAGTCCATAAACCTTCTCTGAATTCAGGTAATAGAATTATCGAAAAATAGAGCAAATGTTCATCATAAATAGAATATGTTCATAGCCGTCACTGAAGTGTAGCAGTCTGTACTGGAATTCTGTGGTCTCTTGTGTAATAGATTAACTGAAAACCCACAAAACTAGACTTTTGGCTCTCTCTAATTTATGTTTCTCCTTTAAAGGATAAGCACATTATCCAATGAAACTTCCTGTCTGATGTCTGAGCCCTCAAGTGTTTAGAACATTGTCATTTCCACTTTTGGCCAGTTTGATTGAAAGCTGGCTCCAGTGAGTTCTTCCTGTCTCCTCTATTCCAGAGTCTTTAACATAAGCTATGTGCACCTTACGTAAGTGGACTGATTAAGTCCGTAACATATTAGCCATGGGTAGGTGTTGGTTTCCCTTCAAGTAAAGTGTCTGATCAGAATTCATGGCAGCTTTTCTTAAAAATACTCTGTTTTTAAAAAACAAAAGGACTGTTTGAAGCAACTCTGTGGAGAGTTCTGTATTCAAAACCACGTGGATCTTTCTCCATGTTCCCAGTGGGTGAAATTCATATGCATCACTTAAGTCTCACTTATGTCCCAAGTGAGTCTTGACTGTAACATCAGCCTGCTCCTGCACGGGGGGTGAGTTTTACTTACAGTATGTCACACACCGCCCTGAAATGGACACTACACAAATAAGTGGGAACATGAGCAGGTGTGCAAGTATTTCTGATACAAATTGAAGGTCATCCTATACAATGGGATCTTGCCTCGTAAAGAGCCAAATCCAAAGTCCATTGAAGTCAATGGAATGGGTGTCTTTCTCTGGGCTGCCCTGGAATTTGGATCATGCCCATTATGGACTATGTCAATTTCTGTGTTACAATTTGTTTTCAACCAACAAGACATTTCAACAACTCTCCAGTTGATCTTGAACAAGACTCGTCAGTTAGAAAGGTCATATTATAATGTAGTACAGAGTTTTGATGTGGGATGATTCTTCTTTTTTCCCCCTCCCCTTCAATGTGCTGAGCATTTAAAGGACTCAGGGACCCCTGGTGAAACAGTTGCTTCATTGAGTCTCCCATTTTCACAGAAAGGGATGACACAGTCACTTAAAAGAGAATCAAATTAAAAAACCTTCCTAGTTCAGAGAGGTCCCTCCGAAAACACTAATAACGAGTTGTCAGAAATCACGATGAAGAACAGATCTAGGTTGTAGGTATTTGCAGCATATATTTTCATTTCCACTCAAGGGCCCCAGTACTTTAAATAAACATCCCCGTCGCTGAGCTATGCTTAAGAGAATATTATGTCTAAAGTTTCACTCTTTTCACATTTATTTTCTCATTTTGTTTTTTTCATACTATATTTTACATACACAGTCAAAATGAATATGGTTCTGGGTAGGCTATTCTATTCTGTTCATAGCTGGCAAACAAATGGGTTGGAATTTTTGTGAAAATTTTCATTGACAATTACTGTTCTTTTTTCCTATGAAATTTTGAAAAAAAATTCAGTTGACTGTAAATAACTATTAATAACTAAATAACTATTATTGCATTATAGTCATTCCAGCCAGGATAATTAGTGATAGGGATAGGCATTTTCAGAGGTGATGGCTTCATAGAACTGTCGTCAGTCCGTCGGGGGTCAGTTGGTAATGTATTTGCTTTCTTTCGTGGCTTTAGGATAAGGCTGAAAAATTTCACTTGCTTGAAGTGAGGAGGTTGCTAGGGATGTTCACAATGGATTATGTTGCATACATCCTGGTCTTGTGTTTAGAGATAAGACCTACAGAGACTACAACTGTGAATATGCAGACTGCCACTCGACTCCATGTCTTAATGGCACGTTCCATTATAGCAAGCGCGCGCGCTCACAGATGACAGGCTAGAACCATTAAGGCGCCCTTTATGGAAAAGTCTTACAGAACTGAAGAAAGATTAAACTAATGGAGTCCTGTAGAAACTATTCTATAATCCTAAAGAGTATAATAGAGAATAATGTGATCATTGCAAACCAAGTGAACTCAGTCCTCTGGTTGAATATACATTTGCCTGCTTGTTTTACTCTTTTTTTCCTCCTTGTGTTCTTTTCCTGGCCTGCTTCTCAGTCTCATTCACCTTTTGCATCTTGTGATAACTTAGATTATGAGCTCGTTGGGCCAGGAATGATGTTTTACGGTGTGGCTGTACCATGTAGCACAGTGGGCCCCAATCTTTATTTGCTACTTACAGGCCCTAGGTATAGGGAAATTGCCAGACAGAATCAAACTGGTGATGCTTCTAGTCCAGGATCCTGTCTCTGACATTGGCCAGCCCAGTTGCTTCAGAGGGAGGTACAAGAAACCCTGGAGTAGCAATTATGGAATATCTTTCCCTCAGGGAAAGCTTTTTTTTTTTTTTTTTCTTGGTACTACAAAATAAATAATAGATCAATCATAATCATTTCGTTTAACCAGCCTGTAAAATCCTATAGCAGGCGAAATTCGGTGGCAGTCGATGGGAGATATGCAGGCTACAGAGAGTAGCTTGCGTATCTCCCGTCAACTTCCTAACTTCTACCTCGCGTGGCGTCCCCACTACGCTGCGCTGACGGGAAACGCCCTCCCATCAATGCAGCGTTCATCTTTTTGTGGGGGTGGATTAACGGCGTCCGCTTCGAATTGATGGAGTGGGTCTCCATGGCCGCTCAATCGATCCTGCCGGACCAATGTGCCGCCGTCAGTATAGACATACCCTCAATCTCAGCCTCTGTGAACCAGGGTGGCTGGTTAACCAGAGCTCTGAGCCAGTTGCAGTAACTGAACAAGAGGTTCAACTGCTCAGGATGACCTAAAGGTCACTGTGATCTAGTTAACACTGAACACACTCGACTGTAGTGAAGTGCCCCCAAGGTGCCGTTGTTTTGTGGTGATATTTTGCTGGTCTCTCCAGATTGCTGAGAACAGATGATTTCTATGTGCCTACCTGGCATTACAAGGTGCAGGAGAGGGAGGTGGCAAATGGCTTTTCATTGCTCTCACTAGAGAAAATGTATAACCGAATATTTCACCGAGGCTCCCCTGACCTTCCCATTGAATCACCGAATGAACAAACATAAATCAAAGAGGACAAGGTTGAGTCTCTCTCTTCAGAGCTTTGAAAATAATAATATATCATCCCTGTAACAATACGGTATCCTCCTTCATCCTCTCCCTCTCAAACGCGCTCTGATTTCTTGGTGTTTTCTCAGCAAAAGATTCGGCTATCAACCAAACCAGCCAAACAAACAGAAACACAACTTCTCATTGTACAAGTCTAAGTGTAAGTTGTGGAGGAAAAAAAGTGGAAATTCATGTGAAAGATGTTCTTTTATAGAAGTCTTCTCCTAGGGATGATTATATGGCAATACACCACCCACCCAGAGTTTTAAAACAAAAAATGCACTTTGTATCTGGGTACCGACTAAAAAAATATTTTGAACGAATCAGTATGCAGTCCTGTTCCAAACCTGTCTATTTCCGAGACATTCCCTGTGGGTGAGATTGTAACACTGCATTCCAGCCAGGACAAGGGGCAGCACATCGTCACAGTTCTTTTCTTGCTTTCTCCTGGCCCCACTGGGAGAAATGAGCTGCATAAGGCTCTCTCCTTTGAGTTGCCCCGAGCTGTTTTGACAGAGATGAAAAGTCATGCAACCAATTCCCCTCTCTCAAAGCTTTCAGTCTTCTGCTGTTTGCCCTTTAGGCTTGCAATGATGAGTCGGATGAAATACGCCCCAGTGAACTGCTGAGTCTTTGGGGAAACTTCAGATTCTCCAGGCATGCAAGGCAACACTCCCATGGGAGCCATAAGATCATCAGCTTGATCTGCTCCAGGTATGGGAGAACTTTTTATTGCTGCTGAGAAAACCAAGAGGAGAAGAGGGTCAGGGGCGGAGAGAAGTGGGCTGAGGAGCCTCGTTTTTAAAATTTCTTTTCATATTCAATGATTTATTTATTTTTTTTAATTTTGTTTTGTAAGGTTCCTTCCTCTTTCTTGGGCCAAATTCAGCCCTGAAAAAATAAGGTTCAATTCACACTGAATCTTTCCTATCAGAGAGAGGGCCAAGGTAGCTTGTGATATAAACCAGAACTTTTAGAGAGGGGATGAGAGATTCCACAGATTTAGTGGTAAAAGCATGAAATTAGAAGCCAGGACTCCTGGGTAGCTCAGTGTGTGACCTAGAGTAAGCTGTTCAGCATCCCCAGCTCCAGTTTACGGGTCTGTAAAATGCATAGGGATAATCATTCTTACCTGTCTGCCTAGTGCATTGTCAGGCTCCATCAGTGTTTGTGATGGGAAGTGCTATGAAAGGGTGGAGTTTTATTATTACTTGAATGAAGCTCCTTGTAATTAAAAGGGTAAAAAAAAAAAAAAAAAAAAAAAAAAACTTACTGCACATTCAAGCTGCCTTTCATTCAACTTCAGACATATGGGGCCTGATTTTCAGAGTGGTTGAGTACTGACAGCTCCGATTAACATCAACTGGACTTGTGGGAGGTTAGCATTTCTGGAAATCAGACCTAACGTATCTCAGGTTGGGTACCCAAAAATGGAGGCACTCAGAATCAGAGGCCACTTGTGTAACCATTGCCTATAAAGTAGAGAGAGACAGATATCCTCTGTCTCCAGACCGGATTCTCCATCACCTCTCAGCTCTGCTGGTTAGTAAAGTTAAGGACAAAATACATAAGTTTAAAAAAAAAAAAAAAAACACAAAAAATTTATCTCCAAATCATAGAAAATTACCGTCTTTCATAGTGACAAATATCCCCCCTATAATTTCCAGCCTGAGTAATATCTTTTTGCTAAAGACGTCTCTCCCCTCCAACCCAAGAAGTCAAACATGGCTCTCAAGTTATACCATTCAGACAAATGATGGAGGCTATTTGCAAACCATTAGGCTTCTTGACAGAAGGTTATCTTTAGCAATTGTAACTCCATGGAAAGGGACATTAAAGGTGGTCAAAAATCTTACAAGTCACTCTAAGGTGCCTCCTTCAATATGCTGCATGGAATGAGTTGACGGAATTCAATTTTAGCTCCGTATGCCATTTCCTGAGCAACTCCCTATAGAGAGACACCATTGTGAATCAAGTTATTTCTGAATACTTATTTCTATTTGACAAAAAAGGGAAGGGGTGTATGTGTGTAAGAACCACACACGCTAAACCCAGCAATGTATCTGCGTTGAGCCAGCACCGTCATTCGCTCCCCCATTGCATGTTTAGTTCATTTTTTTTATTAATATAAGGAAACGGATTCTAAATGCCCTTTGCTTCTCTTATCCCTGTCCTCCTCATTAAACACATCCTCCTTTTTTCCACCCCTGGGTGTCTGGGCTAGCAGTGAACCTGCCTCCTTCTATATGTCTGATAAAAAGTGACTTTTCCTACCTTTCATTTGGGAGGTCTTTCCCCTGGCTCAGCTAAATTACACAGGGTTTCCCACTGGCTTCAAATGGATGAAAGAATGTAACCTGTAGGCCATGCTTTCAGCTGTTAAATATATAAGCAAAATTTCTGAGGCAGCAAAGCCAAAACTTGAACAGAAGAGTTTAAAAAAAGAATCTATCTAATGTATTTTCTTATGTTTTGACTCCAGAATCTAAGGCTGTTATTTTACCCACTTTGGCATATTTTAGAATGCTTATTACCACATTTATGCACCAAAGATGCAGACATTAGTATCACAAGCCACTGGTAATGCATCTACATAACCATAATTTGAATTGTCTCTCTCAGAGGCAGGTCAGCTGGTGGGCTGAGAAGCTGTGCAAACTGCAGAGCAGATGGGCTGCAATACCTTGTTTTGTTATATGGAAAAGGCCAGGGTTTTTGTTTCTCTGTTTGATTGTCAAATGGAAAAACAAACAAAGTCCAGGAAAGACTGAGGAAATAATGACCAGACTTGGGGACAAAAGGATGAATGATCATTATTATTTATTGTTTGTTCTTTTCAATTATTTTATTATTGCAATTGTGCCTAGAGGCTCCAGTCTCTTGTTCTAGGGACTGAACACATACAGCAAAGAGGCAATCTAAAGGGTTTACAGTCTAAGCATGGCATGGCGGATGTCAAGAATGTCAAGGTTTTTTATCCACATTTCTGAATCATCTATGCCAGATACTCAGCTTGGATAAATCGGTGTAGCTCTGTTCACGTCACTGGAATGATGCTGATTTACGCCACCTGGGGTGTTGACCCTTGGCTTCAATTGAGTTATGTTGATTTATACAAGCTGGAGATCTAACTTCAATGAAATTGCTCCAGTTTAAACTAGCTGAGCATCTAGAACTAGGGGCGGGGGGTAATAGGCGCCTATGTAAGAAAAAGCCCCAAATATTGGGACTGTCCCTATATAATCGGGATATCTGGTCACCGTATCAAAAAGATGGACTTGAATGGAGTTATGTTTGGAATCTGACCCTCTGTCTGTTATAATGGGCTAATGGCTTCAAGCAAAGTGGCTATTTAAAAAAACAAAAGAAAACAAAAAGGAAAGCTACACTATGGAAACACTGGGAAAAGTCAACCAAAAACCATCAACTTCTTTCCTTTCTGCAGTATTAAACCAGTGAGAGTGATTTTTTTTTTAAAGTGAGGAGAAGAAGAATACAAAAAATACTCCCACGTTGAGTCTTTGAAGGAAATCAGATTTCAGCTTCAAAGCCAATTTTGATGACTGAGTAATAAAGCCCTGAAAATATGAGTGTGCAGTAACATTGCTGATACAGAACAATCTTAACTAGAGTCACGCTAGCAAATGTGGCTGTAATACATGACACGAAGGCCCACTAATGAAAGCTGTGCAGGATTATCTGGCATTCTCCACGTTGAAATGATCTATCACGTTAGGGGCAGATTTTCCACAGAGCACAGCAGCCAGTTTGCTGCAAGCTCCAACCACTTAATTTGGTACCTAAACGGGAGCTGAGCTTGTCCGAAAAAGGGGCAGCAGTGGTGGGCACTCATCTCTTTTGAAAATCGGTCTGCAACAAAATCTGATTTATATGCATAACTTGTAAGTTTGTGTGGGAAAAGGGAGTGACTTTTGGTCATCACTTACCCCTAAACGATAGGGAAATACCTGCTCCTGAAAATGCTGAACTGGCGATAACAGCCCAGGAATACAGCGATTCCAGCAGAACCCCTGAATCTTTGATTACTAGGCTTAGATTTCAGTAGGGCCTAAGCTAAGAGCAAATACCCGCACACAGACATTAGTGAATATGTTAATTGCTTTCTACCTGCACATACTGGCAAGCAGGAGGAAGGATCTCCCTAAAAGGGTCTGAGAGGCAAGAGGACATATCGCAGAGTCAAACAAGGCACCAGGTTCTAGGAGCTGATCTCTGGAAGCACGTCGTTGTTTAACTTTTCCTTTGTTCTAACTGGAACTACTTTAACTCAGTAGCATTGTGGACCCTGTAAAACTCAAGGTTTATTTATGTTTGCTTACCCTAATCCTCTGTGCTTTCAATCATCAGTAAAACCTGTTTTACTAAGAGGACTGTGACCTATTTAGAGAATTCACCCTGTCTTCCAGCTCCAAGGAGAGAGAACCAGGTAGATGCCTTGCTCCGGCTTCTCGAGCAGTCACTGGGAATATTTGCATTGACTTCAGTGGGTGCTGGATAAGGGCCAGGGTTCTCTAATTAGACCAGCAAAGGGAAAATTAATATCATGCTGGTTCTAGTTGAATGCTTTCTAGAGGGCATGGGTTGAAGGGCTTCACTAGGAGAATCACAGCCAACTCTTAAATACTTAGAGTAAGCATCACACTTAATGACCCATTCTATAGCTCTGTCCTGGTTCCTTTAACTGCAGACCATGGCGCCTCTAACGTTCCTGGGCAAAGGCCAGGCTCGAAGGGAGACTTGTGCTCTGAAGCCACTGAGGAAGTGAGATGGCTGTGCATAACAAGCGATGCCTTTGGCAAGTCATTTCCAGCTTGTTTCCTTTGCTGCCACTGTTCTTTCTGAAACAGTGTTTGGGTTTGAGCACAGAAGGCCTTGCTTTTCCCCAGGCAGCCTGACATCTCCTCCCGATGGCTCCTGAGATGGAGAAGTGCCAATGTTTAGCAATATATCCGAGTGTTTCAGTCTTTTCCATGGAGTGACCCCATCTTACAACAGAAAAAAGTTTCAGGATACCCCTCTGATAAGTTTTGGGACAGAATCCCCACCCCAACTTCTTCCTAGACTAAAGAAAGGGAGGTTGGTCTTCATCCCCAAGCTGATAACCAGTGCTATACATATCCCCACACTATGGGAAACTCAGCTACTTTGAGGGATGAAACAGAAGGTAAGCAGCTGAATTTTGTGCAAAAGTTTTGGGCATCTGTCAGCCTTTTTCATGGAAGCTCTGGAAGAAATGTTTGCTGTCTCTGCAGATCCCCACTGAGTGTTTGCTTTCTTTTTTTTTAATAAAACTAGTGAGAATGGGCCATGGAGTGGCTTTTTGCACTTAGATCAAGCTTCATAAATTCATGTATAGAGGAAGAAACTCAAAGAAACACCTTATTTTTTTCAGTCCCTTTCATAGTACTTTGAAGCCTGTTCCAGAGCTTAATTGCCCTTATAATTAGAAAGTTTTTCCTTATAGCTAACCTAAATCTCCCTAGCTGCAAATTAAGCCCATTACTTCTTGTCCTATCTTCAGTGGACATGGAGAACAATTGATCACCGTCTTCTTCATAACAGCCCTTAATGTATTTCAAGACTGTTATCAGGTCTCCTGTCGGTCTTCTTTTCTCAAAGCTAAACATGCCCAGTTCTTTTAACCTTTCCTCTCTGGGCAGGTTTTCTAAATCTGTTATCATTTTTGTTGCTGTCCTCTGGTCTCTCTCCAATTTGTCCACATCTTTCCTAAAGTGTGCTGCCCAGCACTGGGTGCAGTAGTTAAACCTGCTGCAACTTGACACAGAATTAAATGAATGATGAGCAAAGCTGTGCATTGTGAATGCTCCCAAAAAGAAGGTTGAAGGGTGAGGAAAAGAGCATACAGCTCCAGCTTGTCTCACCTTTCAACTCTGCCCGACAAGGCTAAAAAAGTGCTGTCAGGACTTAGTTTTGTCCCTTTTGGTTTTGTCTCCGCTTAAAAAAAAGTGTGGTTTTTTTCATTGATATAGCTAACTCGAGACAGCGATCTTGATGTGAAATCCTACTGGAGACATGGCACTGTGGCTTTTACCTTCATGTAGTTGAGGTAAACCCCATTTGATTGACCTCAGCTACCTAAATCAAGGTAAAAATGACTTGTGCCTTGTCTGCCGTGGGATTTTACACCGAGATAGCTACCATGACACAACTATCTCACTGTAAAAACACACTTCTTCTTGCAGAGAAGACGCAGCCTGTGTTTAAAGACCCAGTCCAGAAAAGCACTTAAACGCTAACTGTAAGCACCAGAGCAATCCCATTTATTTGGCTGCTAAAAGTTGAACATGTGAGTAAATCCCTTGCTGGATTGATGTCAAAATATGTTCATGATGAGCAATTCAAGTGGAAATAATGCTGTATGTTTTGCAATCCAGAAGGGTAAGAATGCCCTTTTTTACCAGGAGAACTGCAGCTGTGTGGAGTATTCCTAGCTTGTAATTAGCCATTGGAGGACAATAGCATTAGTTAGAAGTAAAAGCATCAGGTATTAACTGTCTGAGCTGCAAAG
This sequence comes from Emydura macquarii macquarii, assembly GCF_026122565.2. Taxonomy (NCBI): domain Eukaryota; kingdom Metazoa; phylum Chordata; order Testudines; family Chelidae; genus Emydura; species Emydura macquarii. The sequence continues at coordinate 83,656 of NW_027130250.1, forward strand.
GGCCCATGGAAAGCATACAGAGTCTCTCTCAACTCCTCAGTGGGCTCATTTTCTCGACCAGGGTGTTGTAATGGACAGCGAAAGCACATGGTGGGGGTCACGCGGGGTCATGTGCCCCCTCAGATTTCTGCCAGGGTTTATATGCCCTGACCTGAACCTGGCTGCATACCACCAGAACCTTTACATTTTGCCCTCCCTCCCACTGTCAACAGTTACACCTCATCTCTGGTCATTGATTTGCCTGCTCTAAAGACCTGATAGCTGAAATAGGGTTGTCACAACATTTAGGAAGTTGCATGGCACATGGGCAAAATAAGCAAAAGTCCAGCCTGCAAAAACAGGATGAGATGAAGCTTTTCTGTTTCCCAGAGCTCTAATCACCACCCACCTGACACCTGTTGGCTCAGTGGGACTGAACAAAGCCTGTAATAAAGCGAGCCTTCCTCTGGTATCCTAATAGGCACTCCCAGGATGGAGGTACATTCACTGCGTAAGTGCATGTTGGATTTGGTCTTTTTTTTTTTTTTTTTGCCAAATGGAGGATTTGTGTGATCTCCAAAGGAGCAGGGAATGGGCATACCCTTGGAGAAAATCATTACCTGCCAGCTACCTGAAAAAGAGTGAGAGTGTCGCTTGTGGAAACTGCAAATTGAAGTGTAAGCAAAGCTGCAATCTGGAGAAATAAAAAATCCAAAGATCCAGAGAGTTAGAAGATCCAGTCCTGATTCTCATTGCTTTGCCCCTTGGACGGCCATTACACTTCTGAAAAAAAGGCTAGATCCTCCACTAGTATAAACTGGAGACGCTCCGATGATTATCTAGCATTAGGAATACAAAGTAGGTATAAAATGCTACCATATCACAAGGGCAGCATCTTACACCCATTTTACACAAATGCAAATAACTGTGCAAGATGGAAGCCCTTGTGCTATCAGATCCTGTGTGTGTGGGGGGGGCGGGGGGGGAGGTACAGGAGACTGCAGGTCTCCCAAATATGATTTGCCTAGTTTTTTCTTCAGAAGCGGCTTTCAGTGGGATCTTTGTGGTGCAAGGTATGGTAAAGAGCAGTTCCTATGATTTTATAATTAGTAAAGCCAATTGGTTCAAGGGATATTGTCAAGATAAATATCATCATATTGGCCTACTAGTCATAACCTGTTAGTCAGAAGACACCATTTAAAAAATCTGTGTACTTGCCACCATTGATGATGGGTTTTTTTACAACTTGCACTTCATTCAGTTCAGACACTGGAACTAAAATGTGCAATTTCATTTTTGCTTCTGGCCCTTTTCACTAGCACAATGCTGCTGTATTTGTGTTTAGAGTGCTACAAGAGGAGGGTTATGTTTTTAAAAATAAACGTTTTAACTGAAATAAAAATCAAGTATTAAAAAAAATTCTATTCATATTAGATTCTGCAAAATCCATTTTTAAATGCAAACCCTAAATTTGAGGCTTGAGTTACATGGCAGTGACCCTTGAAGTGTAACAGTAGGAATCTGTGACTCGGATATTCTCTGGGTGAGGCAGCACAGTATCTTGTTAGAAAAGGCAAGGTATATACACTGAAAGTATAACAGACTGGCTAGACTTGCATCCTCCTCCTCCTCCTGCCCTAGTGCTCCAGTGCCAGCAGAAGGATCCAGACATCTGGATAAAGTGGGACCTGGCTGACTTTTTGCAAAAGAGATTGAATAATGAAAAATAGAGCAGACTTGAAAATGCTGCATTACCGTCATGTGCACGTCTGTAAAGTTGAACCTTCCAACTGAGAGCGTCAAATCTCCTCGTAGGTATTTCTAGATCTATTTTACAGTTAAGGAAAATGAGGTATAGCCAGGTCACAGGACAGGTCAATGGGAGAACTGGAAATAGAACAGAAGAAAGGAAGAATTAGAACTCTTGGGCTCTAACTAGTAGGAAATGATCTTCCCTGTCAGTGAATTATTAGTATTTCATTTTGCGAAGTTGCACCTACATACCCCAGCCAAGAGTGCGGCCTCATTGTGGAAGACACTGCATAAATACAGTGAGGGTACGTCTGCACTGAAGCAGGAGAGCGCTTATCCACTCGGGTAGACAGACCAGCATTAGCTCAAGTATGTAGCTAGGGGTAGCGCAGGCAGTGGCTGCCCAGATATGTTCCCAGGGGGTCCAGGCAGGTTTATACTCCAGCAACTAGCCAGAGTCATTTCCCGTGCTATCCCCCGCTACGCTGCTATTTTTAGCAGACAACCTCAAGTAGAGCTAGTGTGCATCCATCTATCCATGCTGGGAAGCGCAGTGCAGACATACTGTGTCCCAAAAAGCTTACAAGCTCAGACATAGAGTAGGAAGCAAATCAACTTGCCTGAAGTCCCACAGCAGGTTACTGGCAGAGCTTCGAAGAGACCACAGAATCCCGAACTCTTGTCTTGTGTAAGAAATCACATAGCATCCCCATGTGCAAAAGGTATATTTTGGGAATTTACGCTGGTCGCGTCTGTTGTCATATTGTGAAAATAGGTCATGCAGAAAGGAAGGTGACTTTCTGAGCAAGCCTCAAACCAGACAGACCAATTTCTCCCTGCCATTCCTGCGTCTGACCAACATGGCTCTTTTCAGCATAGCTATCTTCTTTAGACATGTTTGCAGAGGCCATGAATCTGCTGTGTAAGCCTGTTGCTTGAAATTCTTCTTTAAGCATTGTTCTGCTATGGTTTTAAATCTAAGACAAGCCGTAATTTTCCATCTGATACTTCGTAATGATATTGAATGTCCAGTTTCACAGATGTTGTATGTAGCTGCAGCAGCATTGGTCCCAGGATATGAGAGACACAATGGTAGTTGACCCAATAAAAGATATTCCCTCACCCAGTGTCTCTCTCCAATTTCACAGAATCCTTTGGGATGGAAAGAACCTATAGTGGGTCATAGAGCAAATCCCCCAGTATCATGTGGTGAATCCACCTAATAGTATCCATTTCATCCTGTTGCTGATGGCCATTTGGGAGCCCGATCCTGCAACCTTTACAAATTTTGAGTAGTATCTTACTCCTGAATCCCACTGAGTTCAGTGGGATTACTTTTGCAAATAAATGTTACTCAGTGTGAGTAAGGGTTGCAGAATTGTACTATTGCGAAGACAGGGCCTGACTCAGTACTCAGGGAAAGACCCCCATTGAGTTCAGTGGGCTTTGCATGAGGCCCAGAGTCATATTGGACTGGCAAAGCGTAATAAGTTTCTACTTATAGAAATCCTCATCCCTGGTACAGAAACAAAATTATGCATTAACACTAATTATTCTGTAATAAGTGCACTGGGAGAAGCAACAGATTTGATACAGTTGATGCCAAACTCCATTGAATCTGATATGATTGATGATCCGTCATTTCAGTTTAATTACAAACCGAGAAAACTGGTCAAAACAGCTTCCATCAGAGGTGATTTTTACCTTGAGAAGACTTTTCTGCAGATGCCATTGGGGTTTTTAAGTCATTGTTTTTTGTGTGTGTGTGTGTGTTTATTTTTTTTTTTTTTTTTAAATAAAACTCTCAAAATCAAACTGAAAAAATCTTAAGGCAACGATAAACAAAATAATAAAATAATTACCAATATGGTGCAGAAATCCTCAAGGAGGAATTTTATCTTTTGGGAGGAAAAAGTAGAAAAAAAATCTTGAAATCCTTTTCTTTTCTTGGACTAAACACAAATCTCTAAAATTTGGCATTATATGTTTCTTTTGCTGATTAGCCTTTTCAATGACTGCTTGGGGAAAAGCTGGTCCCAGATCATCCCTAAAGTTTCATTTCGTTCCTAGTTTGAATTGACAGCTATGAAGCTAGACTACATTTCTGAATCCTAGCATCCAGCTATTAATCCCCCTTTCACTGGTAAAGACACATTATTTACACTGTGGACCTAATGTCTTATTGCCACAGAGAGTCCTTCAAACCAGCCTAATCATATCTGGTTTGATCATTTTCAAGTGTTATCAATTTTGCAAATCACGTAATCAACATTGTGCAAATCTGTTAGAGGGAACCTCAATATCCATAAAAGAAAAATCTGCTTTTAATAGATAAGTGCCAGATTGCTACATGCATATTCAAGTCTCACTGCAAGAAAGCAATATCTGTCTTAAGAAACTCGAGCCACACAACATTAATGCTGGGATTTTCAAAGATGCTAGAAGATTTAGACACGACACCTGATTCCTTTTAAAAATGAGGTGTTTTGAAAATTCTATACCGAGTCTCTGTAGATTTCCCTTGAGAATATCGGACAGCAAAGCATGTCAGGCTGATGTTCCCCAGAATGGCGCCATTTAATATTAACGCACTCTGCTGACAGATACATGAATGAAGAACAAACAGTTGTTTAAAAGTTGGGCATAGAGAAGAAGCAGCCAGATTTAGATTGATTAAACTGGTTTTAAAAGCAGAACTGGTGGAAATCATGTCCTCTGGACTTTTGTGAAACTTTTTCATTTTGATTGAAATTTTCCAGAAAAATAAATAACTTTTATTTCCTGAAAACTGAAAATGGGTTCTGAAAATGGAAAATTTGTGAATCATTTTTGTGGGAGATTTCAGAAAAATTACATTTTAAAAGAATTTCTGAAACATAAAAAATAACTGGTATTTTTCAATTAACTTCCTTTTAGAGAGAGACATTTTTGTCATTTTGGAAAGTGGGTGTCAGAAGAGGGTTCTATTCCTGGCTCTGCAGCGTACCTTTGTGATCTTGGGTCAGTCACAGACATCTCTCTGCGTGAAATCCGAGCCCCGCTAAAGTCAGTGGGAAAACTCCCATTGACTTCAAAAGAGCCGGGATTTCACCCTCTGTGTCTCTGTTTTCCTTCCCATTCTGTCTTGTCTATTTAGGCTTCTAGGTCTTCACATAAGGGATTGTCTCTTACTGCTGTTTTAAATGGAAGCAGATCAAAGCTCACTAGGGAACTTTTAGTATATGGTAGAAGGGTTCATGTGGCTGGTGAGCAGGCCACATGGTAGTGCATTGTAGATTTACCCCCCAGCCTGCTGTACGCTAACTTTCCACTCGGACAATCCCTGAGTGTATGTACAGCTCCTAGCCAAAGAAGGGGAAGTCTGTTGACCGGCGCTGGAAGGCTCACTGCCTTTGCATATGTGTTACATTTGCACTTCCCATACTTTACATTGCAGGAGGGTAACTCACAAGCACTTTGAAGAACAGGGCTCACTTAAATCATTAGTACTTTGCTAGAGAATTAGGCTATGTCTTCACTGACAGCAGCAAATTCGCCACTGTCAGATTGACTTCTCTGGATCGACTGAGCAGTCAGTGAAGACCCGCTCAGTCGATCCAGAAATCGACATATTAAGACCAGCTTCTCAAGTGGCGTAGCGCTGCATTGACGGGAATGCGGTTCCCGTCGGCGCAATGCAGTGAAGACAGCACGCAGAACAGAAGCAGAGAAGTCGACGGGAGTTACGCAAGTTTTTTGCATAGCTTGCGTAACTCCGGTCAACTGCTGCCAAAGCTCGGTGGTAAGTGAAGACAAGCCCTTCGAGGAATAGCTGTTTTCATGTCATGTACAGAGCAACTTCTTACTGCAAATAAAATGTAGTGCAGTCTGTGGATTTCATTAAATATTTCACCCAATGTCTGTCTAAACATCTAAGAATTACAGATTCTAGACTGGGCATGTAAATAATTTATGAAAAACATTGTATGGGTTTTAAGTCTTACCCTTTTGGCATCTCCTTTTTATCTCTGAATGTTACTTGTGTATTACAGGCCTGTGATAAATCAGCTATGTAGTGTGTTGGTTATGGTGGATTTTTAGGTGAAAGCTGAAGTAGCTGTTACGCATGTAAATATGCAAAACTTCGCTGGTAACAAACTAGAAAAAAGAGCTAATTAGTGTAATTACCATCATTATAATTTTAATTTAACTGCATAGACTTGCACTGCAGTAGCATCAGAGCTGTCACATTTGCAAACTGCATAATTATATGTATTAAGTGCTGTCTCTGTTGCATCCAATATATAAAATAGGCTGTTACCTTAAACCACTATATAAAAAAAAAAAAAAAAGTTAAAATGTCATTAAAGGTCTGACTTAATCAGACAAAATCAAGGAAATTGCTGGTGATAGGTGAAATGTAAAGCTTTCCTTTAAAAAAAAAAATGCTCAATCAGTGATAGAAGACAGGCTTAAAAATGACAAACATAGTATTTGTTATACATGTGCATGTTTGTATTTACTTGTACTACTGATTTTTACTGGATGGAATCAGACCTGTTTGACTGTGTGTCAAGAGTCCTATACTGAAAACAGCCATGGAAGAGTCTCCTTTCAGTTGATTGGTAGGAGCCTGTGCTTTTGAAACAGGAAGACAGCCCCTCTGACTCGGTGAGATTGTGACCGGCCATAGTGTGTTGTAGAGTGACTCATGAACTTCTAGTGGTCATGGATTTGTTGCATTTTATACCAAAACATTTGACAATCAGTTCATCCTTCATAGAACTACCAAGGCCCGAGTTCAGGATTCTTTGCTTCCCCTGTAAATATTGGTGACAATAGTAATGCAATATAAGTCCTACATAAAAATGCCACTGTAACAATAAGAGAACAAAGGGTGACAGTACAGTGTCTTATCAACTTCCATGTTTTTGTGAGTTATAACTATGGCGACTGTCCCAAACCTCACCAACTTCCACTTCAAGTGCAAGATGCACTTCTTTGACCTGCTATCATCAATATAAACACAGAGTAGGGTATACATTTAAAAAAAAAAAATCCCACAAATCAAAACCTTGCCAAAGCTAAACACTCCACTGCACATGCAGTTCTCCCAGTAGAGTGAAGATCAGCACCCATGACAGATGTTAGTCACATTGCTTAATGCACCACTGGAAGGTGCTGAGACCCTACAGTGGCGAGGACAATATAAAAAAACTATATAGAATGGAAATATAGCTCTGTGAATTAAATTAGCAGTGTCAGTCCATTCCGAACAGGGGTTCATCTGACAAAATTGACCAGCAGGACTGATACTGTAGATGGTAATCACACCCCTTGGAGAAGCCAGTGGTTAACAGGGTATAAAGCCTGATGTCCTGATGGAAAGTAAGTAGATAGAAGGATCAGAACAGACCTTGGGGATTGTACGATGGCACTGGAGGACTATCTAAATACAAGTTTAGCTACACATGCTTTAACTGTATCCTCACTACAAAGTGGGCAGGTAAGAGCATGCCTTAAAGTGAAACATGGGCTGTATCCTGTACCCCCAGCTGTGTAAGCTAGCATGGGTTCCAAAACACACATGAGCACATGCTTAAAGATTTTGTGCATGGATGGTAGAGTTGCTTGGGCTAAAACACATGTAAGAGCTGGTTGTAAATCTACAGTGTAGCCATACCAAAAGAGGTGGTACTTGAAGAAGAAAGTTGGGAGACATCGGGAGGGCAGTTGAAGATACAGGTATGCTTGGACTGCTATGGCCCATAGGGCCCTATTTCAGCAAAGCATTTAAGCACGTGCTTAAAGGTAAGAACTTGCTGAACTGGGGCCATCTAGAAGATGTCTGCTTGGAGGACTGACGATCCAGCACAAAAGGAAATAAAATGTACTTTTGAAAAAAAGCGCATCACTGCATTTCATCAGCATTATTTTTAACTTTAGATTCCTAATAGCTGATTTAATGACAATTTAACATGTATAAGGGATTGTTGTACTTTGGATATCAAATGTGCTTCAAGGGTTGTCAGATCCTGGATGGGATTGAACATCATAATTGTTGGGACATAACGGCACCATTAGGTGACAACCCAAGGGTCATGAATTACATCTGGTGCTTTAGCTGTTGTGTGATTCCTCAATCTGTAGCTATCCAATGCCAGTTTGCCCCCGAGTCCTCCTCATTTAAAAGCAAATGCATCAAAATGCCAATGCAAATTGGAGCTAAATTCACCTGTTTAATTGGGCTGGGTGAGATCTGTAGTTACATTTCACGGTTACATTCTGGAGATGCTAGGTGGGTGTTTTTCAGTTTGTAAATTGAGAAATATTACACTGCATAGGGACTACACGTAATTTGAAATTCATTAGCTGGTAATGTTCATTTTGTGAAAATGAATGGTACATGTATAGTCTCATGAGATTTTCATGCTCAAACTGCTATTAACATAATAGGAATGCTAATTCTGTTATATGTCATTTGAATGATTCTGTTCTCTTCTACCTTGGTTTTTATATTGCATCCATCACTGTATTAATTGTGAACCGCGTTACCCTCCATATCACAGACGGGGAAACCTTATGCCCAGAAGTTAAGGCCAAAAAATGCCTCTGTTTACAGTGCCTCATTTTTTGAGACATAGGGCCCCTGATTTTTGGAGGTGCTAAACAACTGCAGCTCCCATTGACCCCAAGCGGAGTTATGTATGATCAATACCTCTGAAATTCCAACTCAAATTGTCTAAAGTTAGGCTCCCCAAAACTGAGGAACCCAGAAATGTGGCTTAAACTATGTACCCAAGTTCACACAGCAAGTCCGTGGAAGAAGCAGGAATAAAACCTGAGTCTCTTGACTGCCAGCCTCATGCTGTATCAGCCAGACTGCACCTCCTCATGCATCTCATATCCTACATCCTGGAGAATCTCACTGGACTCTGCATACTGACATCCACTGCACCACTGAAATGTGTTCAGTTCCAGTTTGAAGGGTAGTAACCAACCAGTACAGGGAGATTTTGTCTAATGACACCCGGTCAAACCCTAGCTTTTGTGTGAAGTGCCATGGGATCTTTGATGTTCACATGCTGGTTTTTAAAGCACTTAATAGATTGGGTGATGTACACCTTTTTGAACATCTGTCTCTCCCGTAGTTCTAAGGGGATGAAGTTCTTGAACAGTGGCGTTGTTAAGGACTGTGAGGATATGTGTACAGCATCTTTCAATCAAGAAGGGGGTAGGCAAGATTCCCTGCAGAAACTCTGCAGTGAAGCAGAAAGAGAGAGTCAGAGTAGCTTTTGGGGTAATGCTGATTTCCTTGCTATAAGAAACTTCCTTGTTCAGTGTTGGATGAAAGTGGCTATCATTTCAGTAGGGTTACGCTACATATCTTTTCCTTTAAGGCCCGAGAGCTCCAAAATGGCTTTTCCTGTTTGTGAAAAATCATGGAAGTTCTTCCTGGTTGTTATCCTTGACCCATTGTCAAAATAGGTTGAAAAAAACTATTTGTTTCAGGCATGATGTGCTCACGTATTTATGGTTTTATGATTGTTTTAACAATTGGTTCCATCTTCTTTGTTTTTAGTATTCTGCATTTGCAAATGTCTTGGTAAATAGGTCCATGGCAGTGAGTGTTAAAAGAAGAAAAATGTTTAAGAAGTTTCTGTTTAATTTGCTCAGAATAGAGCTAGAAGCAAGCAAAGAAGAGCACTAGAAAATGTTCCCTTGGGTAAGGCTGGATTAAGGCATAAGTACTCCAGGGCCCCAGTTTCTGGAGTCACATGATGAGCGAAGAATTTCAGCTTCCGTTAAAAATATTTTTTTGTGCTTGGTTGTGAAGGAAAGCTTTAATATGTGACCCAAAATGTAACTAAATCAGTAGTGTCTGCCTGAATCTGCAGACAGCCAGACACAAAAACAGAGAGGTATGGAGTCCCCAGGCATCTCAATGAGGTGTTAACTGCAGGACTCACTTCTCCAAGGAAGCCCCATCAAAACAAACCTGGCTGAGGACTGTGTATGGGAGGTGGGGGAAGAGTATGATGTGTCCAGCCCACACAAACAAACATATGTACATGGGCCACTGCAATAGGTACTGGAGTACCTCTGCTACCACTCTGGAGGAAAGAGAATTCCCTGCTGACAACCTTGATTATCATGAAGGGCAGGGAGAGCCTGCTGCTGCTCCTAATATGACAAAAGGACCCCATGTCACTGCCCTGGCCTCTCTGGGGAGGGAAAGGGACCCTGCCACTGCTACTCCCAGGTGCGGGTGTGGCCAAAGTATGGGGGCGAGACCATGGTTCCATGTTGTCATGTTCCAGGAGACCCAGATTACTTTAATAATTTTAATAATCTATCTAATAAACCTTCACTGCTCCAGCGAAGAGGATGAACTTGATGCATTACTAGATATTATCCATCTCCAGCTTCTGTGATTTCCTTCCAAAACTGTTGTTTGATTCCTTTACAAACCTTGCGTACTTAACCCCTTCTCTTTCCACACACGTGAGCGATCGAGTTGCATGATCTCATGATTAAGCCTCATAATTTGTGCCTTGATCTGTTCATTGCTATAAATAAGCAATGTGCTTTCTTACGTGAAATTGTTGCAGCCTCGGCTGATTGAGTTGCAATGTTTAATAACAATGATATATAGTTTACTCTCCGCTTTGTGTGTGGCATTAGTGGCGAGGCGAGTTTTCCTGATACAGTTGGTATGATTTTGGGTGCTTGGGTTTTTTTTAACTGATCCAGCTGCAGATTTTGCTGATCAAGCTGAAGTTGCAGCTGAAGTTCCAGATACTTCACACATTAAACTGCACAGTGGGTGAAATGCCCTGTGTGCAGATGGCTTGTGCACTACATAAATCTCATTTAAACCCTCGAGACAGTGGTTATTTGGCCTGGCACAGCCACTCTGAAGAGAGGTCCACTCAACATGAGCTGTTTACTTCTATTTTTATTGTCTCTCTCACAAGTAGAAGCCCCACTCATAAGCCAATGTGCATTCTTCACTTAACACAGCTCATCAGTGATAACTATTCAGCAGCGAAGAGGCACACTTGTGCTGCAAATTAAACACACTTTGTAGATCAAGCCACACAGAAACATGCATGACACAATTTATAACATGAACTGCATGTACTTGTAGAGATGAATGCAGGATACTTACTCAAGGAGCCCAAGTGACATCAGGAAGAATTCTGGCATTTCACATTCATTTCAGTATTCAAAGAGCAAGTTTCCAGCTTTGCCCCTGGCAAGAGCTGAGTAATTTTCACCAGATGGCCCCGCAGTTCGGGCGGCTGAGGTTTCTTTTCTTTTTTCTTTCTCTTTTTTTTTTTTTAAACAAACTTTACTTTGTAAAGCTGTATATTTCAAGAGTCGAATGAGCATGTACTTTGCCAATACATTTGCATGACTTTTGATTCTGATGAGGCTTGTTTTATCTATCCATCTATCCATCCATCCATCCGACAATTTGGGATTCAAATTTGGATGTTGTTATAAATTCCAAGGATTCAACAAACATGAGTCAGGCCATCCAAAATTATGAGATTGGCTTAAATATCTTAAGATTAAAAAAAAACCACACACAAAAAAAACATTTTTGTTTCTTTTCCTTTACTTTCTGGTTTTTGAACCTTTAGGGTTTATCTCATGAATCTAAGTTTTTCTCTACAACCACAAAGGCTGGAAACTAATTTTTTTTTAAAATGAAGCCCAAGTTTCTCATCTCCAGAGGATGGGGCTTTAATGCATACACCAAATAATGCAAGACTCACGATAAAATCACGAGAACTGGCAACACAGCGTGAAACCTCTCAGAGTACTGCTGTCCCTGAGCTATATATATGTTGTTTAGTGCTGAGTGAAATCAGTGTCCCACTCAGACAAATATTCAAAAAGGAAATCCCAGCCTGTGAAAGTCTCTCTGGTCTAAACTCTTGGACTAGAAATGTCATGAACATTCTAATACTTCCACCTTCATCCAAGGGCAGATATGCTGTAGAGCTGCTTCTCTCTCTCACTATATTTCACCACTTCCTATTGCTGGCCATGCTTCAAAAATTTGGCTTGTGTTTGGCTCTGCAGTGGGCAAAGGTCTGGGCACGGTGGCAAGGGATATACTTTTCTGAACAACTCCATCCATCCCTGTTTAACATGCATAACTTGCTAATAAAACACAACCAAACCTGCCCCACGACCTCAGATCCAAACAATCCTTAATGTAGAGGCTGTTAGATGGGGCCAAACAAAAACCCCAGATATGAACAGCCCCAAGAGCTGGCATGTTCCAAATGCAGATCTGAATCTTTTATTGGCCAGTTCCCCTCTGCCCCTGACAGAAAAAGAACATCTTGTGAGACTTCCCCGTTTAATATGTATTTATGCTTCTAGAACACTCTTGACAGTTTTTCCTCTCCTTCCTACATAAAAAAGTGAGTTGCTTTTGTTCTGCTCAGCACTGCTTTATCTTTATTAATCTGGAGGGGGCGGGGGGGGGGGGTGTATTTTTGTTATTCTAAGACCCCTTGTATTCTTTGTGAAGAGAAAAATGAGGCTATAATTAATCTCTTTGTTAATTTTAATATTTGCGTGGAGCAAATGAACCAAGCTCTTCTAACCACTCGCTTCAGTCTTAAGAAGCATTTGCACTGCAGTTCAGAAGGAAACTCAAGGGCTTTTTATTTATTTATTTTCATCTTCTCAGATTCAAAACACACAGCGGGAGGCAAATATCCTAATTCCCAGCGAGTTTTATCTGGCACAACACAGCAGTTGGAAGGCATTTTGAAAGTGTCTGCAGCAGAGGGGTGTGGAGATGCAACAATTTGAAAAGGCAGCCTGTTCAATAAAACATGTGGCAGGGTTTCCTGTGTAAGGGCTTCGGCCTTCAGCTGCATGGGGCTAAACAAACAATCGCTGCAATGCATGTTAAATCTCAGGCCCCGTGCTCAGAGGTGCTGAGGGCCTGCAGTGGCCCTGAAGACAAAGGGAGCGGCCGACGCTCAGCACTGCTGAAAATCATACCCTCCCCCACCAGCCTCTGTCTGCATTATCTAAAGTGGGGAGAGGCGTGCAGTTTGAGAGAGGGTAGAATATTCTGCAGCTCTAACTGTGGAGCCAGGAGAGGAAGTATATCTTGTGGTTTAGGTACTGCCCTGAACTCAGGAGATCTGGGTTGAAGTCTGCACTTTGTCAAATGCTTTGTGTGACCTCACGTCAGTGCCGTAATCTCTCTGTGCTCAGTTCCCAATCTGTAAAATGGAATAATATTCCTAGAGTCTGCCTTGCCTATTTAGACCCCAGCTGGGTCTGGGAGTGGGGCCAAAGTTGGGGCCGGGGCCTGTGGCAGGGGGTGGACAGTGGGGCTTCCCTGCTCTCAGCCCTGGGACTTTCCCTCTCAGAGCTCTGGGGCAGCGGGGGTTCCTGCAGCCCCCCCACAACGTTCCTCCACAGCCCCCCCAGGGGCGCGCGCCCCACACTTTGAAGACCTCTGCTGTAAACTCTTTGTCTCTCACTATGTGTTTGTATGATGCCTAGCACAAAAGGGCCCCATTCTTGGTTGGGTCTTGTAGATGCTGCTGGAATATGAATAACAAATCACTAACGGTGTCATTGCTGGTGACTCCACTGTACGGCTGAATGGGAGACTGAACAAGGCCATTGATCTTAAGAGTTGGCCATTTCCTCCTTTTTAGGTGCACAGGTTCCATGCCTACAGCAGAATCAGTCCTGTTTTGCAATGCATTCTGGGATCTCCACATGGAACACCTAGGTCCGCCCTGTGCGACTGGAGTCCAACATTGTGGAGCTCAGTGTCCCCATGGGGAAGAGAGGGGCTGATGAGCCATCTACCATTGCCCCCGTGGGGCACAAATTCAATAGATGCTACTGCATAGATGCAATAGATGGTACTGAAATAGGAGCTGGGTAGTGGCTGTGCTGCAGCCTTATGGTGGGCAGGTGATTATACCTCTTTCCTGAAACCCTTCAGGACACACCTGCCCCATAGCATGACTTGGTGTATATAGAAATTGTATAAGATCTGGAAGGGGCAAATCTTGTTTCATACATTTGGCTTTCACTGTGCTAAGGGGAAAACAGGATTTGTGCAACCTTGCACAGAATTCTATAGCACACCAGTCAGCCAGGGAGGTCAAACTTAGGGGTATGTTTCACATCCAGCTATATCAGTAAAGATCAAATTGTTGAATGCAGAGGTAGCAATTCCTGTAAAACTGCTCCATGCGAAAAACGAGATGAAATATTGAATAGTCTGCCAGCCCAGCCTAGCTAAGGATCCCTCAGCACATAACGTATCAGGCTTAATTTCTCAAACCTGTAAGATCTTGAATGGTCAGACAAGGTAAACCAACCGGTAGCTATGTTTCAAACAAACAAACAAAACCAACAGCTAATCTAATAAGTGGCGGATTTTTATCACATGTTGTCACTTAATTTGCAGGCACAAAAGGCTCTGTTTAGATGTAATCTGGCAGATTTCCAACTGTAATATGTTTTTAACTTTATCCAGCAAAAGTTTTCCCCAAGAAATTCTTGGGCACACAGGTAAGATCACTTTACTTCTGTAGATCTGAACTGTGGGTTCTAAGTTGTCCCTTGCAGCTGCTCCGTCTGTTTTTATTATTATTGTTTATGTACAGTTGCATCCACTATGTGAGAGGCACTTTCCAATCACTCATGAAGGATGACCCTTGCTTCAAGGGAGTGCACAAGAAGACAGAAGTTAGAGGAAGGGGAAGAATAGGCAATTTATCCACAATTTAGATGCAAACCAATCTGATTCTCTTTCAGCAGCATAGCAGACCACCTGGGTCTTCAAGAGGCACTTAAATGTGGACAGGGCTGGGGTCAGCTGAGAAAAGTTTGGTTTATGTCTTGGCCAGCATCACACAGGAACTCTGTGAGAAGCAGGGATAGAGTCCCGTTCTCCAGGGTGACATTCAACAGCTTTAACTGAGAGAAACATCCTTTCTCTCCCTGCAGATTACTACCTCATTCACTGCACTTCCTCCAGCTTCTGCCACAAATGAAGCAGAGGTCTTACAAACAACAGCCTCATTCACTACACAACCCAGATTCATTCCCAAAACACAGTCCATCTGGTAAACTGAATGAAGGAGGGGACTTATGGAAACTACAGTGTGTGATCATGTAATTAAAGACTGTATCATAATATTTACTCACAAGGAGGCTAAATTAAGGTTGCAGAGCAACTTTAATTCTGGCATTTGGTGAGTGCTTGACCTCGTAACCTTAGTGTTCTTTTAACATAGTTTTTTGTTGTGGTTGTTTTGGATGTGATGTGTATCTATATATAGAGAGAGAGTTTTATGCTAGGAAGTTATTTAGTTATTTCCATAGGGGGAAGTGGGTGGTAGAATAAGGGAGAAGCCCCAGTAGCATCCTTTCTAAAATACGTAAAGTTACACTGTTGGATCACAGATCCACCTCGTATGCAAAAAGAGGAGGAAATATGGCATCTCGATAACCAATGCAATAAATAGGTGTATTTTAAGTGGAAAGTCAAGATTTATATTAGATTGTACTAAAAAGCGGTTTGCAAAAATGCTTCACATACCATGCAAATGTGACCAGTGCACAGTACTTGAAAACAGTTAATCAATACAGTCCAACTGATCGCTTGTCTTTCTGTTCATTATTACATAGACTGGATCTTGATTTCTTAAGGCAAAGAGTTAGTCTTATTGCAACCCTCTCTTGGCTGCTGTGTTCCTGGCTTCTATAACGGACACAGCAGAGCTGAGAAAGAAACATCCGAGATCTTTATGAATTTTTAATAAGCAACACACAGTGCACAGGAATCGGAATTCGTTTGATCTTCTGTTGTTGAGCTGCTGTTGTTTTTTAAATAGAGAAAGCGGGAGGGAGAAATGCTAATTAAATGGGGGAAAGGGTCCGTGCGCTACTTAAATCAATATGGATCGGCACTGCCTTGAAAACAAACAGGATTATATGTGGCAGGCTGGAAATAAAGACTCATTTCCTGTACACAGAAACTGGGAGACAAATTGTTCCTCATCTCGACAGGACCAGTGTCCCGCCGGTGGCTGGGGCTAATACGTGTTGCTTCAAGAAGAAGGCGAATAAATCAATAATGAGTAGATGACTCCACCAGGGCTGGTCAGGGCGTATGAATGCAGCACTTAAGGCACCAGTCTTTACCGTGTGAAATAAAGTGGAAAATCTGTTTTTAATAGCGGTAGCAGACTCATAAAGCTCTGTGGATCAGCGAATAGAGTGGGACGTGTCACCCACCATGAACCGTGGCTTTTAAATGCACCTGGCCAGTTGTATGATGCAGAGCTCGTCATGGGGGACGTGAAGTACTTCCTGACCCCACAGCTTACGCCATGAGGCATCCTTTAGGAGGGAGTGACTCACCAGCAGCACCAAAGGAAAAAGGAGGAGTCTAGCTATGCCGCCACGCTGGAGCCCCGTTTTTGTGGGCGCATGTCACTGAATCCACTCCATCCCAGCAGCACTATGGGGCTGAATCTTGTAGGAGAGTAAAGAGTTAAAAACTGGACAAGTAATCAGGCCTAAGCTACAGGGAATGGAGTCATGGCATGGGCAAACCTTGTTTTTGCTCATTAGTATGAATTCTAGTTAGTCCGTTATCTCTTTTCTTTTCCTCCCTTCCTGGCCATCTGCGCAGGGAATGAGGCTATCACCACTCCTGCGCAAGGCCTTGGTGGAAAAAAAGCATTATTTTCCTTCCACTCTGGCATGTCTTTACTTCAAAAAACGTTAGTGTAAAATGTATAGGTTTTAAGGTGATGTGCCTGACCTCTGTGCAATAATCCTGTAAACAAGCGGTTCTCAACCGGTGGTACATGTACCACGTACCACCGGTGGTACTTCGAAGAAGGCTGGGTGGTACGCGAGCTGTACCGCACTGCCGAATCCGCCGCTGAAAGTCCCCACTGCCGCCGAAAGCCGCCCCTCACCCCCCTTTTTTTCCCAAGTGGTACTCGGGTCAGGTCTAGATAATGCTTGATCCTGCTATAAGTGCAAGGGACTTGACCAGATGACTGGCAAGGGACTGGACCAGATGACCTCACAAGGTCCCTTCCAGTCCTACAATTCAATGATTCTAAAAAGTGCTTGAATATAAGTGCATTCTGGGGGAAGAAGGGTGTTTATTATGCGTGCGTCATATTATCTTCTTTCCATTTAGGAACACTGGGCCTCATGCTCCACTGCTTTGCACTGTGTGTCATTGACTCCTGTGCACAGCGGTATGAAGTGCTCCTACTCCACATTGGTATAGTTTTGCACTAATCCTGGGACAGATTCTGTTACCCTTACTCACACTGAATAGTATCTTCCTTCAGGGACAGGCCAAACGAAATCTCTGGGACTGCTTGTGAAGGAAGGCAGCATTCAACATGAGTAACTTATCAGAAGTTTGACCTTGGAGCAGGATTATATGATTTATATATGGTGCACGAGTGAACAGTTGAGCTCACTGGGTGGGACAGGATGGAACTGGGGTACTCAGTACCCAGTAGCATTAAGTCCTCAGGCTTCAGAGATGCTCAAGTCACCTCTTTTGCTCAAATCATGCACGGGAGACATAATCCTCCCCAGAAGGACTACAGGAGGGTATTTGCAGGGTGGACGGGTGCAGACTAAAGACTGGTGCAGAGAGCATGGTTTATAGAAATAGAACAAGAATTCTGTTTTGCAAAAAAAATAAATCAAGGCTTCATTGTTTGGTTTTGTTCTGCATTGGGATGAAACTGATACCTTCCAAGGTTTTTTTGTGAAAAACCAAAGAGACGGAGACAACCCCAGAATAGCCTTGTGGTTTGGGCACTCACCAGGGATGTAGGGGGATCCAGGGTTAAGTCCCTGATTCTATGCCTTAACCAGCAGGATATAGAGTCACTCCCTCTTTCTAGCCTAATGAATATGTAATTATTTATACACAGTAGAACAGCTTCAGCAGGAGAAACTGAGAGAAGCCCACTCCAGAACAGGCTGGTAGTTAGAGATGTGGGACACTGAGGTTCAAGTCCCTGCTCTGAATCAGACAGGGTAGGGACTTGAATCCGGGTTTCCCACGTCCCAGGTGAATGTCCTAACCATTGGGCAATTGGTTGTTCTGGGGTCTCTCCTGGTGACCAGAAATTCCATCCTGGACCTGAGAAATCATCACATTGAAAGTTTCATCAAAACTGATCAATTTCTGGAACATTTCAGATTTGATGAATTGACATTTTCCAACAAAAAAGAACAATTGAGCTGAATTTGAAGGGGGAAAAACCCTCAAATAAAACTGCTGCATATTGTATGTGTCTTGTAAAGTTACTTTCAAATAAGAGGTACATAAAATGTCAAAGTGTATTAAATGAACTTACAAATGGATTTCCCTTGCCTTGCACTGCTAATGCGGTCTGCTCAGTGGACAGACATTATTTTTAGTTCATTTGTCTCAGGGCTCCAGTACACACTGTCTATTCCAAAATCCCCTTATTAAATGAAGCCACAGCTCAAGAACATGTGAAACTAAAGCATCTGTCTTCCAGGAATCTGTTGGAATGTAATACAGCCGGCGTGCATCTATCTTGAAAGTGGTATAATACCAGGTGATGAGGCTGGGATCAATCCTGCAAGATGTAGAAAATATCCTAGCATGGCTCAGACGGACTTAGCCAAGGATGTGGCAACTCTCTCATGAGACTGGCTCAATGTAGCTCCTATTGGCTGATCTATTGGGTGGATCTCTTTTGGCTTTCCTCAGAGTGCTGCTGCCTGTGGATTCAAGGTGGATTCTTAGTAGCAGTAGCATACAGGAGACACGTGCAGAAAATCCAGCTACTGGGTGGCAAATTCAAATAATGGGCTAAGTTCCACTCTACTGCGTGGCCACCAGTTGACAGCAATAAAATCATGCATTATACCTGACAATGCAGTATGATTAGTTGATGCTGTAAAGAAAGCTATTGGTTTCTAAGACAACCTCTTTATATTGAAATCTAAGAACCAACGTCATCTCTGGTGTAACTCCTCTGAACTTCAAGAGAGTTACGCCAAGGACATAAACCCTGCATCTGAAAAATAAATTAGACCAATATCGAAGCTTTGCTGGAAACAATAACCCTGCTTTGAAGACTCCTGTTTTCTGAAAGGTGCTTTGAAAGAATTCATTCACTCTGGAATGAATTCACACTATTCATCCTGCCACTCAAAGAACAAGATATAATAGCAGTCAGTCATGATTGTGTCATCTATCAACAGTTCATTACATACCCGTTAGACGAAAGGTCGCATTTGTGAAAAATATTTCTGTGCGTGTCTTGAAAAGCAAAAGCAGCAACACGAAAGAGAGGGAGGGAGGAAGGAAGGAAAAGGAAGGAAGTTTTAGCCTGTTTCCCTAGAAAACTGGATATGTGATATTTTGAATATTCAGAGATTGGGGCCTCTGAGAGAGTGTCCACCCTGCAGGGTGAGCCCAGGGTTAGTAGAACTTGAGATAGCTTGAGTGTCTATACTCACTGCACTCAGGTTAGGAATTGATGAACCCTGGGTCTCAACCTCAGGCTCCAGCATCTACGCTGAATGACGAGTCCAACCCTCATATTCCAGACTCCCTAGCACCCTCCCAAGTGTAGCCCCTCCAGAACTTTGTTAGTGATGCAGTACAGGAAAACCTGACTGCCCACCAAACGTGACCATCTAAAGGACAAGGAAAGTGGGCTCATGGGATTGCGGGATACTTTTGGTGGACTCCCAGAACACAAGTCCAGTGAGGCTGTTTCTACACTGCAAAGCAGGAGGATTTGAATCCCGGGTCCCAGCTTGATTCTGGTTCAGATCATCCACCCCATGGGATCCCGGGACTCTGTGCCCAATTCCTGGGATATTACAATTTGTGTGAAGCTGGAAGTGGGGTTAGGCTTGAGTCTCAGTTTAAACTCTGGGCTTACACTACCGTGTAGACACATCCTGACACACTGCACCAAATCCTCACCTGGTGTAAACTGGTGCAGTTCCATTGACTTTATTCATACCTGTGCAAAGAAGGTGTAACATGACCAGTACTGTTTTACACCCACTTTGCGCAAGTGTAAATGACTGCACAGGGCAAATCAGGAGCAATATATCTAGATGAGATGGAAAATGATATACACACTTGTAATCTCCTGGGGATCTGCCTACTGGATTTCTGACCCGGATTTTGGAATGACCAGACGAAGAGACTCCCCACTGGAGAACCAATCTCTTGTTTTATACCTAACCCATTGCACTCTGGGGGTCAGAGCCTCCGCTGGCAAAAGTCAGCATCACTCCATTGATCTATCAATGCAGCAAGTGAGAGTTGAGGGTGTTTGATAATGTTGAGGTTCAAGCCTTAATGTCTTGATCTGAGGAGCTCCCTAAAACAACAGAAAGACACCGAATGAGAGAGGCGAAAGAGACAGACACATGGAGAGAGAGGGTGAGGCCTGGTCTACACTGCCGGTAAAATTTGCCGGCAGTCGACAGGAGTTATGCAAGCTACAGAGGACAGCTTGCGTAACTCCCGTCAACTTCATAACTTCTGTTTAGCGCGCCGTCTCCACTCCGCTGCGGCGCCAGGAAATGGGTACGCGTTGACACAGTGCTACGCTTTTTGGGGAAGTGATTTTATTAGGTCGATTTCCGGATCGAATGAGTGTGTCTTCACTACTGCTCAATCGAACCGGAAAAAATGATCTGACGGTGGCAAATTTGACGTAGACGTAGCCTGAGAAAAACGGAGAGAGTGAGCAAGAGTGGTGAGGGAGTAACTATTATTCAGTCACTAGAGAGGAAGGATGATCCAATGGTTCCAGTGTTGGCCTGGGCTTTGGGAGACCCACATTTCATTCCTTGTTTCTCCACCTATTTCCTGTGAGACCTTAGGCAAGTCACGTAGGGTATGTCTGCCCTGCATTGTAAGCCTGGTTCTCTGGGACCTGCGCTTTCAGAATTGGTGTTTGCATTGCACTACACACTGAGTCACAGTGGGACTTGGACTCAGAACCCCCGCCCCTCCCCAGGAGGGTCCTAAGACCTGGGTCCTGAATGCTTGCTGACTGAAGTCAGATTTGTGTGTGGACAGTAGGGGAGAGATTGGACTCGAACTTTAGTCTTCTGCACCTGGGCTTAGTGTGCAGTGCAGACACACTCTTAGAGTCTCTCTGTGCCTCAGTTCCACTTCTGTAACATGAGGGTAATCCCTACCTCATAAGGCTGCTGTGAAGATAAAAACCATAAAGACTGTGAAGTGCGCAGCTAGTATGGGGGTCATAGAAGTACCAGAATTTAGACTCTCTTCTAAATTCATTTCTCTACTTCCTGAAGATTTTAAGGGGTAATGAAGAAAATGTGAGCCATTGGAAGTTGCTGATTGTTCTTTTTGGTTAAAGGATAGGAGGACAGGATAGAGACTGGGCAAATTCCCTGTTTTACCTTCCCACCAGGTAAAGAGCCAGTAACACCAACATTTCCGCAATGAATCTTGTTTGGTTGTTTTGGCAGTACCCACTAACGGGACATGAATAATGTGCCTAGTATAACTCCCCTGGATAGCTCAGCACTTTGGCATATGTCTTTCAAATTGCTGGTATTTCTTTTCTGCTTCTGCTTCTGCTTCATGGAGACCAGCCAAATTGTCATTGTTTTTGCATGGAGTTGGAACCTACCTGTTTGCAATGCCTGGCATTTATTTGCAAGGCAAGTTGGACTCCTTTTGCTGCTGAAGTAACTTCTGCTTGGGGCTTTGTGTTGTACGGGGGCAATCCTGGCTTGGTAGGGACAGCTATTACAATGTGCCTTTATTTGGTCAAGGGTGGAAAGGAAGCATGACAGAAAGGTGGATGAGCACTACACTGTGTGTGTCACTATCCAGATCATTACACAAAAATCAGGATCAAAAGTCACGCCTACTAACATTGAGCCCAATTTTGCCACGTGTACTTCTGGAGAAAAGTTCTACTCAACAGGAGTTAAAGTGGCAGGATTGGGCCAAAAATTATAATCTCACTGTACCTCTGCTTCCCCCTCTTGTAAAAGAGGGTTAACAACACTTCCCTGCCACGTAGGGATAACACAAGGTTAAATTCATTAATGTATGTGAGGAGCCCAGGTTATATTGTGATGGGAGGGCATAGAAAAGCCAATGATTATATAATAATAATAATAATAATAATATCAAACTCTTATGCATTTTAATTAAAATTAATAGTGGGTTTCCCACAGTAATAAGCAGGCTGAGGTCTCTATATATCAACCCCCAAACTTTGTGTAACATTCTCTAATATTGGAGAGTAACCGGGTTATGTTAACTCTTTTGGCCCATATATTCCATCTAAAATAATACAACAACACTGTGGGAATACAGTGTTCCTATAAATTCACCCCTTTTACCTGCACCCCTCCAAGAACAATTAATTTGGCTTATTACTTTTTATGTTAACAGGGCACGCACTGAGAGGATGCTTTAGCATTTCATAGTGTAGCTAGACAGGTGAAGACAGCTACTGGCAGGATATGTTAATATGCTTTCCCACCAAAGGTGGTGCTGAATTTTCACATTGTCACTGCTCTGAAACAGGTTCTCAGTGCTAGACTTAGACACTTATTATTGCTTATCTGTTGCAGATGTTGAAAACAGTGTGCTGTTTATGTGAGAAACTATGAAAGGAAGTGTTTCCTCAGAATTAGAGCATAGGACGAGGTGTTGCGGTCCTGGGACCTGTTTGCAGCTCTGCCCCAATGCACTTTGGTCCAAATTTTCAGGAGTGCTCAGTGTGCATAACTGGGGCCAGATTTTCTCAGCATACTGAGTAATGAGCTGTTTGGAAAATCTGGCTATGAACGTCGCAGTGGGAGTTGTTGCATGCTGAGCACACTGAGACAATCGAGCCCTTATATTGGTCCATAAATGGGAAATGTGCTCTTTGGAAAAATCTGGCCCCAGTGTGTGGGAGCTGAGCACTTGAAAATCTAGCCTGGTGTGACCTTGACTCAGTTTTCCCATCTGCTAAATGGGGATAAAAAAAAATCATCTACCTAACTTATGAGCCTTAATTAAGTAATGTTTGTAAAACAGTTTTAGATTCTTGGATGCCACCTTCTCTCTAGAATAAAGCATATGCAAAATATTAATACACAGGCTATAATGGCTGTGAGTATAATTTCCCCAACTCTCTGAAGAATAATTGAGTTAATAACTAGTTAACTACTTGCTAATGTATAATTTTCTCATTTATACAACTAAATTGTAATTAACACCTATGGCCTAAAGATACATGTGGGGGAAAAGATCTAATTTTCTCCTCTTTTTTTCCCCAAGTATGGATAGATTAAAATGTCCTGTTTTGTGGGAATTACATTTTAATGAACATTAATATGCACAGATCCCTTTAAAGACAGCTTTTTTATCAGTGCTTTTAATTACAGGGATCAGCTTGAAGCAATAGGACTTGAAAGCTTTGCTAACCGCCCCTCCCCCCCAAATCTATATTTTGAACTAAAAGCCTATGGAAAGTGTTTTGACTTTATTTTTCTTTTGTTATGCTCATGGCAGCATTATGCTTGCAATTACCATCTTTCATATCAAAACTTTGACAATCAGCTCACCATCAGCTCATCAGCAACATTGTGAGGCTTGCTCGGAAATATTTAAATCTGGAGAGAAGAAAAAAAGCCCCTCAAGAGGTTCTGATGTGCTCCCAAAGATCATCTTTTATCTCAGAAGTTTTGATTGAATCAAAGCATGATGACGATGCCCCATAATTAACAAAGGGCATTTTTTTTTCTCATGTCTTTTTCCCCCAGGATTGAAATTGTACAAAACTGATTTAATTTGATCATTCATTGGGTTCTGATCTCTGGCAACTAAAACAATGCTGCAGGTCTGTCTTGCTGCTCTACTGGAATGAAGGGTGAACTCCAGCAGAATCTTAGCTCATGCTTGCAGGAGCTGAAGAGGGGTCCAAGTTGCCAAGTTCAGAGATGGGACACACAGCTTGGAGGGTATTTGAATGTGGGGTGGGAGGTTAGTTCAGGCCATAGCTTGTCTCTGGATCAGAAAATTCAGGGATGTTCAGTGTGCAAAAGAAGCTAACCTTGCTGCTCTGCTTGAGCTACCTCTGCTGTTGACCGAGAACTTCAGTCTCCAGGGTTTCCTTTTCCTCCCCGTCTGGAGCAGGGGTGCTGTCTGGAGTTCTTTGCTTGGTGTCTTCCTCTGGCTGTCTTCAGTTACATCTTTGCTTCCATTCCTGTTCCCGAACTTTTCATCTGTCCTCTGGAATTAGTTGACTCTGATTTCTTTTTGGTCCCTCCCCCCTTTTGTGAGATGGCAGCTGTTATTCCTTGGCAGCCACTCCCTCCCTTCTTCAGATGCCAAATGAGCTGGTATCTTTCTTACCCTGACTGGCTCCCTCCTGTTACCCCTCTGACCTGGCACTGTCTCGTCTCCACTTCCCTTGGACTTTTAAGTTGGCCTCACTACCATTGTGGTCTCTCTCTTCTCCATCAGAGGCAGAAGACATTGCTATTCCTCTGGAGCAGCCTTTTTAACTCCCTGCCTCTATACAAAGCTCATCTGAACCAGCAAGTGTCTCCATTATGGGGTGGGAAAGAAGGATGGCTACAGCTGGCAGCTTGGTCTTGCTGTTAAGGCACTGGACAAGGACGCAGGAGAGCAGCGTTCCATCCAGATTGCTGCGACAGATAGGTGCAACATAGGACAAGTCACTTATGGCCAGATTTGCAAAAGAACTACGCATGCGGCTTTGAAAATCTATCCCTTTGTAGGTGTCAAAATGAGAGCTGAGCTCTTCTGACATGTGGCCCCCAGTGTGGGTGCTGAGCACATGGCAATCGTTCCCAGCCTCTGAACGTACCCCAGTGCTTTATCTGTAAAATGGGGATAGTAGTATGTCTCTAATTCTCAGGGGTGCTGTGGAGATAAATTAAATAGCGATGATAAGTAATCCATATAATGGCAATGGGGGCAGTATATAAATCCAGTTAGACACATGCTGTGTCTGCTCCTCCGTCCCCTAATCCACCCAGTCTTATTGCTTCGTCACGTTGCTGTGACCACATGCAGCCCCGGCCATTGCCCTTTCTACAGCTGTTATGTGATGGATGCTGATGTGTGTCGTATTGTCACACCGTCCTGGCAACAGCATGGGTCAATCTTGCAGCCTCAGAGATGGTGAAATGAATTTTTCTTTAATGCACTAAATTGAATATGTGAAAAAACATGGTGTAATCCAGTGTGAATGACCTACCGAGCAGACGTCCTGCTAAAGGATATTCGAAGTGCAGAAGCCATATGTGGGACACTGGCACAGTAGTTTTCCATCAATTTAAAAATCTATGTTTTACACACACTTGCCTGTAATAACCGCCTCCTGGGAGCATGAAATTGAAACCTTTTCTTCCCCCCCTCTAATATCTCCTCCTTCCCCATCACATGCACACACACAGGCTTGTTACATTAGGGTTGTTCGTGAGCACGATGCTGCTGGCATTGATTTTTGTTTGTTTGTCTTTCAGAGTAAGAAGAGATCAGAAGGACACTTATTTTTTAAAAATAAAAACCACATCTAAAGGATTTATACAGACTTGGCAACCTAGAAAAAGGCAGAGGGAGGGAGGTCTGATATGAGGCCAACCCAAACAAACTTAACAAGTATTCAAAGAGCAAAGGAGTTTTTAGGATTAGGAATGAGATGAAGAAATAATTACAGTAGCGCTCAGATTCTCATTTCCTTGGTGCTGTATATACACATAGTAAGAGACAGTGCCTTCCCCAGAGTTTGTAATCTAAATAGATAAAGGAATAGATAGATCATTATCCTCATTTCACATGGGAAATTGAAACACACAAACATTTCCTGACTTCCTCAAGATTATGAGTGGAATCTGCAGCAGCATTGTGAACTAAACCCAGAATGCCCAAGTCCCAGTCCAGTGCTTTAACCACAAGGTAACACTCTTGGTTATGCATGTACAGAGGCAGAGGTGCACTTGGGAAGAGAGAGGATGCAAAGCATCCAAGCAGTATTTCACTTGTGCTAAGTACTTACTTTTTACTACTGTGAGTAGTTCCTTTGATTCTGGTGGGACTGCTCTCAGTAGTAAAATTAAGCAAGGTTGGAGCCTTATTGCAGTAGTTCCTAGAGCCTCACTAGGTCAGGCCTCCAATGTGCAAGGTGCTGTACAAACATAGAGTAAATAAAAATAATTCCTGACTCTTACATAGCGCCTTTCATCAGTAGATCTCCAAGTGCTTTACCAAGGAAACAGGTGTCATTATCCCCATTTTACAGATAGGGAAACTGAGGCTCAATGAGCCAAATTACTTGCCTAAGGTCACCCAGCAAAGCAGTGATAGAGTCAGGAATGAAACCCAAGTTCCTGAATCCCAGTCCAGTGCTCAGAATACTAGCCCACCTGCCCCAAACAGCTTATAGACTTACACTGCTACTGTTTGACACCTACTTTGCCCTCTGCAGGCACTAGCATAAATGACAACACGCAGGGCAGATGAGAGCTGGATCCAGTGTCCATATCTGGTGGAGAGGGGGGCCTGGGGCTACACTGATACTATGGGATGTTGTTATTTCAAAGAATGTCCAATGTAATTAGGGTAGGGAATACAATCCCCTCTAGTGCTGCAGCATTTTAATGAGGCAAGACAGCATAATGTTGTCTCACTGTTTTACGGAGGGAAGCAAAGAGAGCTGCTTGCCCTACAGAGATTACCCTGTTTTAAGGAAAGGGGTGGGTGTCATGGGGAGTGAGAGAACCAAATAGACTGCTGGCTTGAGGTGGTAATGCTGTTTCAGGGACCTATACATCAGATGCTTTTGTACCCTGTATATGAACCATGAATCTGAAAATATGCACTTTGCCTCCTCTCCTATATCCTGAGTTCTGTAGCAAACACAGGCCGAGCGCTCCTGATTCCCAGTGGTTCCTGGACTAAGTGTGCATGGGATGCATTTATCCTCTTGACTCCTCCAAGCTGCCCTCCTATCTTCCCTCTTTCTCACACTCTGATGCTCACCTTAAGTCAATTTTGGTAGGGCCGTCTGCTGATTGGACAGGGTGGCTGCACTGGAGCTCCCAGGATCAGCAGAACGCTGGTCCTGGCTGTTTTGCAGATTCAATATTTGATTCATCCACATCCCGCGATTCCCCAGTGACCCAGCTGACTTGGGTCCCTCAACTGCAATTACTGGCTGAATTCTGGATTAAATTAATTGCCTACTGCATTTCCTTGATGATAGTCCCTCTCCTCCAGCGTATTGATCAATGAAACCACACAGACTATAATATTGTTTGAGTCCCCCCCCCAACACACATATGCCAATACTTGGATAATATGCTCCGTGACATAAAGCTGGAAGGGCTTGTTTGCAATGTCGCCATTCACCAGCAGGTGTCCCTTCAAGCTCACCAATTTCCTGCATTTCTTGAAAAGATGCCAGCCGAAGCTATTATTACCTGCAAGACATTATCTCATACAACATTGGGTGAAACTTCAGCGTGCATCATGTGCTTTACTGAGCTTCCAGCTTCCAGAACGGCACAATGTGGAAATGTGAGATTTATAGCAGAGATTGGCCTCTGTCAAAACCCGCTGTCTGAACACCCCCAAATTTTGGGAAGGTTTTTATGCTCATGAGGAAAGAGTGCTCCTGTGGTTAAGGTAGCGCAGTGGGGTATGGAAGAATCTGTCTTCAGTTCCCAGCTCTGCCATAAACTTTTTGTGTGACCTTGGGCAAGACACTTTATCTCTGGGTGCTTCCCATCTGTAAAATAGGGAGAAATATTTCTTCCCTATAGGACACATTCATTCATTAATGATTGTGAAGGGTCCAGTTACTGTGATGACAGTAGCCATATAAATGCCTAACAGATTATTTTAAAGAGCCAAAGCCCCAACCAACATATGGTGGTCTGAATTTGGTTGCCAGTCCAGAGTAGGATTTTCAAGCTCTTTTTATTTTTTTTGGATACAACTTGTAGAATTGGTCAGGAAAAACATTGCTTGGTGGTTCTTTTTTTCCCTCTATGAAAATGGACATTTTCCACAAAAATTCCTATTTTGTCAAAAAAACAACCCCTTTTTGGCTATTTAAAAAAAAAAAAAAAAAAAAAAGTCTTGAAGAAAAAATTTTGACCAGCTCTCAGCTGCACATGGTTAAGATTATCTGTGGCAGATCTGCCAAACTTAGTTCTAAAAAGACTCCTCCAAAATCTATTTGTGGAGAACTGCCAATTTTAAAACTAACAATCTCTGTAGCTGAGACTTAGCTAATGTGCATGAGATCAAATCTCTACTCTAATTTTTCTGGAGTGTAGGAGGTTGCTTAGTTGATTTGGATATTTTTGTGTATTATTTACTGAGCACCCCTACTGTGCTGGTGCCATACAAACATGGAGCTCTATATCATATGTGGGGTATTGTATGGGCTCAACGATCCACCTGTGTTGCATCCGATTGTAGAAGAAGGGTCATAGATGTAGATATGGTTCCTGCTGCTGCTTGTATTTGCATTGTAAAGCATTTGCTAATGATGCATCAGTTTCTCTGAAGCAATAAGGGAGCCTATGAGAGCAACAGGATGTTTGAGACAACATTTTGATACACAGTGAATAATAAATGTTACAAGGCAATTTTGGAACTACCATGCAAAATTAGACAAATGACTTAAAGACACCAGGTAGGATACAATCCTGCCTTGCCTAGAGAGATCTGTGCAATAACTTATGAGGCTCCTTCTAGCTCTACTTTTTAAGGGGATGATTCTGATTTCACACCAACGTGTATGATGATGTGAGTCAGTGGAGCTGACTCTTTATATAATTAGTGTAAATCTGAGTGGAGTTAGGGCCTGTGGTTCTATAGCACGTGGCAGACAAAACTCATCTCTCACGCTTTCTGTAATATATTTTACCCTTCCATTCACAAATCTTAAAATTCACTTAGGGATCCATCCTTTTTGACTTCCCATGGGTTGAGATGGACTGTGGATCAGACTCTTAATAAACTGAGTTCCATCATAATCCTGGGAGGTAGCTGTTTCCCTCATTTTACCGAGGGAGAAATGGAGGTACAGAGAAGTTAAAGGCAACATTTTCAAAAGCTGGCTTTGCCTCGAAAGGACTTGATATTCAGAAATTGCTCAGCCCTCACAGACAAAGTCAATGCAGATTGTGAGTTCCCAGCACCTTTGAAGATCAGGCACAAGCTGTCTTGATTTGGACTCAAGGGAGAATATTGTCCTTAGTGACTTGCCCACAGTCACAGAGTGAATCTGAGTCAAGTTCTCCTGATTCCCAGGTCTAGGCTCTAAATATGAGGTGAAGGTTTCTGTGTTTTGGGTAATTCCTCCAGTGGTAACTCAAACTGACTCATGTCACCCCTCTAAGGGTAATCATTGCTAATGATCTGCAATTACATTGAAGGCAATCACAGTCTAAGCCATGGCATTAGCTGGGGATTAATGATTGCCTGGGAGAGTTGGTCCCCAGTTAACCCCAGCTGGCTGTCAACTTCTCGGAAATACCTTAAACCAAGGTCATCAGTGCAACAATAAGCAGTAAATTCAATGAAAGAAAATGCAAAGGGAACTTTTGTGCCAGGTATTTTTATTCTCTTGTGCAACATGCCTGTACCAGTTCTTTTGGGGTTACATTTCTGATGGCAGCAGCAGTTTTTTTCGTTAATGCTACATTCTGTGTGGGTAGCTTTATGCCATTTTGTTCTTCAAAATTTGTAAATAAGTGCCTAGTTGCCAAGGTGACAGGAATTTTATAATAGTCACTCAGATAAATAAATATACCAGGTATTGCTAGGTAATTAAAGCTCTCTACATTGGCCAATCACAGTTTTCATTTCCATTCTTCATGTTCCTCTTAACTTTGTAACTGCTTTAAATAGCCCTTCCTACAGAAGCCTATTTCTTTTCAGTCTTATCCTTGGCAAAACAAGAGATTAGCATCAGATAGCAGAACAACAGCGGAGACAAAGGAGCACAGAAATTGCCATACTGGATCAGTCCAGAAGTCTTTCTTGTTCATCAGCCCCCTTCTCCAACAGTGGCCAGGTCCAGGTACTTCAGGGGAAGATGCAAAAAATCTCCAGAGTACACAGTTAGGGGATGACCTGCTCCCAAGGAAAATTTTCTCCTAAATTTTCTCCATTGATTATCGGCTGGCTTATATCCTGATGAAGGAGGGATTTTTATAGTCTCTCAATAACACAGATGATTATTTCCATTGGACATTTTGTGCCAAATTCACGTCTGACATCAGTTTATTGATTACCAATTTTCTCCCTGCCTCAAGAGAAAACATCCACATATTAATTTACTCTGATAATGGGTGGCATTTAAACAGATACACATTTACTCAACACTCCGTACTTCCCAAATAGCTGGATACAAACTCTTCCCTTGCTTTATTCCTTGAATTTACACACACCACAGTAACCTGGTATTGAAGTATTGTTATAGCCTGTTTTTTGTTAAATCCGTATTTAGGGGTGCTGTGTTCCCTCTCAAAATCTTATTTATGCTTGCTATGGTTTCCAGCCTGCCCTCCATTCCAAACGGTGAATTCATCCATATTAGGCTGTCATTATCAGGCTTGTAATAAATTCTCACACATATGGACTCAATTCCTCTCTTCCACAAGGAAAATGAAGGATTTTTTTTCTCCCTGCTGTTAATAAGCAAAATGTACAGAAAGGGAAAGTTAAAAATATATGATTAGTTGTTGCCTCTGTAGGCAATTTGTGCCCTCTTCTGTTGTGAATTCAATCTGGCTATGAAGTCCTAACAAGTTAGGAGTTGGCGTTCTGAAATCTGATTTATGATTGAAGCGCAGAGAAGTGAACTGACTTGTACAAGGTCATGCAACAGGTCAGCAACAGAGCCAGAAATAGAACGTAGCTCTTCTGGTCTTCTACCTTATCAACTAGACCACATTCCCTCTGCTTCTTACGGGACATTTTAGCAATCATCTGAAGCCAGTATTATGTCTCTGGCCCCCCACTCCTTTCTGTCATCTCTACCTATTCTCTCTTGTCTTCAATTTAAATGGTAAGCTCTAATGGTAAGATGGCAGGGGCCATCTCTTTGTTAGGTTTTGTATGGTGGCTAGCTCAGTGGGACCATGTCCTCTTAAGTGCTACTGCAATAGAAATAATAAATAACACATACCACATGCACCAGTCAGTTCTGCCCTGATAATTCTTTTCCTTTGTACACAGGAAGCATTTACAAAGATTATTTAGGTCCATAGAAATATTTGGGATATGTTCTTTACAAACATCTTAAACTCCCCCTCCTTCCCCAAGAGAGACATTTCATGTGATTTTCCTACTGCAGTTATAATTTTATACCCCCCCAAATCAACAACTCCAACTATCTTGAGAGCTGCTTGGGAAGCTCAGCTAACTGCTGGAAATGTCAGTACTCTGAGGGTTTTGGTGACATTTGTGGATCTGCTGGGAGACAGATTCAGGCAGCTCCCCATGGAGGAATCTGGGCTGGATGTAGAAGGAGAGGCGTTTTTAGAACAGCTTTTGCATAAGTTTGAACTGACTTAGCTCAGCTAAGATAAACAATTTTGTTTGCTTGAAAAGATTAAAAAGAACTAGCAGCTCCCATCAGTGCAAAGATTTCACCAGCTTGACAGGAAAAACGGAGGCATGTTAGGATGTTGTATTAAAAATAAATATATGAGATACTTTTCCCTAATATGAAATAATCATGAGCCCCAATATTTCTATGTAATGACTGTCAGCACACAGGCCTTATCTATACCCGTTGCACCAATTTCACTTAATTCTCTCTTTAAATCACTTTAATAAAACTGGTACAACCCCCCTCTATTTCTTTTGGGTGGCTTATTTCAGTTTCATTCCTAACTGAATTAAGCTAAACCAAAGTAAACCCAGTTTAAATTGAAATAAGAGTGCCTACTCAGAATTTTGCTTTGGTTTAACTAAATCTGTTTAAAAATCACACCTTTAATAAAACTGGTGCGTGGTCTGTGTTTACACCAGGCCTTTGAAACAGGGGCATGATTCACCCCTCCTTTCCACTGGTGTAAATCAAGACTAAAGCCCCTGGACTTATACAGGGGTAGAACTTTTATCAGATAAAGCCTTAGAGGTCTAGGAAACTGAGGATATTTATAGGGGGGAAAGGATACAAGTTCCAAAATTATGAAATGTTCAGTTAGATGAAGGGATAGGAATGTCCTGACAATTAAAGCTACTTGGCCAACATGGGAGGACTAAAAAACACTGTGCATCGCAAAAAACACCATCACAAGTGGGCATGTTTGGTATCTTTGCTGACGGTCCTGGCAGAGAAGATAGCGTATTAAAATTGTAGTCTCTCCCCTGGAGATGTGGATTCGGACACCTGCCAGGATCCTCTTTACTGCCAGGGAGGTGAACTGTCTACCCCATCTCAACCTTCTGTGACTTGATTGAATAGGTCAGAATTAACCATCTCAGGGTCAGTGTAGAGTCACACTGGTGCTGATAGTCTTTCCTGGGAAAGATGGACTCCCAACAACTTACACCCCTTTCCTACAGACCCCTTCACACACACTTACTTCTCTGCCTTGAGTAGTCCCATGGAAATCAACGTAAAGTTAAGCATATGCATAAGTGTTTGCAGGATGAGGGCCTTAGAGAATGAAGATGAGGTGAACAAATACACCATGAATATTCGTGTGAATAAAGCTCACCTATTCACTTCCCTTGTACAGGAGCCCCTTTTATTCACTTACTCACAGACATCTGAGTGAGCAAAAAACCCACCAAGAATGACAGCGCAGATAAATATTTGCAAGATCTTCACACCAAAAGTGAGTGTGACACAACGGATCTGTCAAAACATTACAATATTCAAGCATACCTTATGTACAGAAAAAGAGACTCCTGTTTTTCAAACCTCAGCCCACCCAATCAGAAAAAAATAACTAATCGCATGTGATTTAGGTGGCCAAACTCACAGAGCAATAACAAATAGTGGATACTTAGAGGCTAACGCAGTGTGTGGACAAACCATTGGCAAAAAATTGTTTGCAAAGTGTTCAATCGAGAATAACAAATTAGCAAAAAAATAATGATCGGTTCATGTTTATTTTCAGGGGGAAAAAGAGCTACCCCGGTCAGATAAATCATTCATAACAAATACTTCAACCATCTCGAACAGGGTATATGTTAGAAAAATGAAACCCATTGTTTGCAAATTTCAGCCAGGCTACTGGGGTTGCATTTTGAATGAAATAAAAATAAGTCATTATATATGTTTAAGAAAAAATGGCTGGTATGTAATTAAATATCAGTGGAATGTTAGAAGTATTTTAGAAAAAATAAGACTCTGAAGAGGGTTGGTATTATACCATACTTACACAAAATTACACAACCTGCAAATGTGTAATTAGGGTGGAGAAATGTAGATCCACGTGCTGTGGTGGCATAAAATTACAGTGGTTACTCCAGTTAAAGTAGGAATAGTGCCAAAAACATGCTGTATATTTTGGTGTTATTAACACACACATGCAGCTCCCTCATTCTCTGAACAAAGTAATTTTAACATAGCACTCCGAGTTGCAAAGAGTAAGGTGGTTTGTTTTAATACTATGGTCCTGATCTTGGTCTCAGTGCTGAGGGTCGGGAGTAACTTCAGTTCCTTTGGACCATGATGTTTAATATCACCTCCTAATATGTAACACCAAGCAGGAAAAGAATATAATTTAAATTTAATTTAATCTCTAAGGCAAATAATATGGATGCAGCTGAAGCAAATGATTTTTTTTTTAAACCCTAGGGAGAAAAAAGCCAAGAAGAAAATG
Source organism: Emydura macquarii macquarii (assembly GCF_026122565.2). NCBI lineage: Eukaryota > Metazoa > Chordata > Testudines > Chelidae > Emydura > Emydura macquarii. The sequence continues at coordinate 117,295 of NW_027130250.1, forward strand.
CTAACAGCAGTTTAAATTTTTGCAAACATGTGATAAAGAACTTTGTAAATTGCTTTAAATATTTTTTTTAACATTAATTCTAGGTAAAATATCCCAGTTGATATTTTGGTACTCTTTGCTTTTTTTAATGCTACATCTTTCAAAGTTTACCCTCATGTTTCCATATGCATTCATTCCAGGCATATATTTGGTTTCTCTATCTCTCTGTAGCACACATGTTTATAATGGCATATTGTTCTCAAATCTAACTTTAAGTAAAAGGAAACATCTTCCCTGCTGCAAACAGGAAGGTTTCCAGGAGCTGACCCTTGGCTTGCAGTCAGTTCAGTTAGTGCATTTTCCTTTCATGATGCTTGGCTGGGAGGATGTAGAATGCTTTTATATTGGGGGAAATTGAGACGGCTGAAATGAAAATGAGCGTGATGTTCTATGGAAATCTCTCCTTTATACAAGAAGCAGTGTGGTCTAGTAGAAAAGATGCTGCAGGAGAGCTGGGTTCTAGTCGGATTCCAACACTTACTTTATGTCTGACCGTATTACTTCACCTCTCTGTTTCTCCTCCCACCTTTTGTTTTGATTATTTAAATTATAAGATCTGCATAGCAGGGGCTCTCTTATGTTCTATTTGCTGTTACACTGATATAAATTGGGGGTAACTCCACTGAACTCTGCTCCAGATCTTCAATGATTGTGATCAGCATAGTTCCATTGACCAACTTAATACCATCTGAGCTTCAGGGAAAAGGAGAGAGAAGACATCAGCTATTGTGCTAAGCAAAATAAGGAGACCCTGGCAAGGAGGAATTCCTGTCCAGGGTCTGACGCAGGTGTTGGTGGTGGTGGGAGAAATGGCTTTCAGAGGTGGGAGTGTAATGCTTTCTGACATACAAACCAAGTTGCTTTTGATCCCATCTAAACCCATTTATTCATTTATATTTTCTGGCAGTTAATCAGTCATTGACATTCCCTACTCATAGGCTGAGCTTTTAAAACAATAGGTAAATGAACATCCAGAATATGGTGTGGGACAGGGAAGGAAGAAGCAATGTGATGTGATTTCCTCCCCCCCCCCCCACTAGTCACCAGAAAATCAATATCAACAGGTATCAAGGTATATCAAGAGCCTGATGAAAAGCATCCTAGAATACTCAAGGAGCTGACTGAAGAGATAGCTGAGCCATTAGCAATTATCTTTGAAAAGTCTTGGAAGACAGGAGAGATTCCAGAAGACTGGAAAGGGGCAAATACAGTGCCCATCTACAAAAAGGGAAATAAGGACAACCCAGGGAATTACAGACCAGTCAGCTTCACTTCCGTGTCCGGAAAGATAATGTAGCAAATAATTAAGCAATCAATTTGCAAACATCTAGAAGATAATAAGGTAATAAGTAACAGTCAGCATGGATTTGTGAAGAATAAATCATGTCAGACCAACCTGATAGCTTTCTTTGACAGGGTAACAAGCCTTGTGGATATGGGCATGCAGTAGATGTGGTATATCTTGACTTTAATAAGGCTTTTGATACTGTCCTGCATGACCTTCTCTTAAACTAGGGAAATACAACCTAGATGGAGCTACTATAAGGTGGGTGCAAAACCAGTTGGAAAACCATTCCCAGAGAGTAGTTATCAGTGGTTCACAGTCATGCGGAATGGGCATATCAAGTGGGGTTCCACAGGGATCAGTTCTGGGTCTGGTTCTGTTCAATATTTTCATCAATGATCAAGGTAATGGCATAGAGAGTATACTTATTAAGTTTGCAGACAATACCAAGCTGAGAGGGGTTGCAAGTGCTTTGGAGGATAGGATTATAATTCAGAATGATCTGGACAAACTGGAGAATTGGTCTGAAGTAAATAGGATGAAATTCAATAAGGACAAATGCAAAGTACTCCACTTAGGAAGGAACAATTAGTTGCATATGTATCAAATGGGAAATGACTGCCTTTGGAAGAAGTATTGCGGAAAGGGATCTGAGGGTCATAGCGGACCGCAAGTTAAATATGAGTCAAAAGTGTAATGCTGTTGCAAAAAAAGCTAACATGATTCTGGGATGTATTAGCAGGAGTGTTGGAAATAAGACATGAGTAGTAATTCTTCTGCTCTAGTATGTGCTGATTAAGCCTCAACTGGAGTATTGTGTCCAGTTCTGGGCGCCACATTTCAGGAAAGATGTGGACAAACTGGAGAAAGTCCAAAGAAGAGCAACAAAATGATTAAAGTTCTAGAAAATATGACCTATGAGGCGAGACTGAAAGGACTGGGTTTGTTTAGCCCGGAGAAGAGAAGACTGAGAGGGGACATGATAGCTTTCAAGTAGATAAAAGGTTGTTACAAGGAGGAGGGAGAAAAATTGTTCTTCTTGGCCTCTGAGGACAGGACAAGAAGCAATGGGCTTAAACTGCAGCAAGGTTGGTTTAGGTTGGACAATAGGAAAAACTTCCTAACTGTCAGGGTAGTTAAGCACTAGAATAAATTGCCTAGGCAGGTTGTGGAATCTCCATCACTGGAGATTTTTAAGAGCAGGTTAGACAAACACCTGTCAGGGATGATCTAGATATTACTTAGTCCTGCCATCAGTGCAGAGGACTGGATTAGATGACCTCTCAAGGTCCCTTCCAGCCCTATGAGTCTATGATCCTCAGGGCCATTGGAACTCATATTGCATATAGTGCCGCCCACCCAAATTATTATTGTCCCTGATGCAGCATTTTCTGTCCTAGTCCAGCTCTCACATTTTCTTGGAACCCTAATGAATGGATTTCCCATTTTATCCAAGGCCATTCATTATAGCAGTTTACGAGTTAGCTGTGCTTCACTCCACACAACTAGTTTGCCGCTTTCCTGCAGGCATCCTAATGCCTAATTTTCAGCAGTCAGCCTCCAAATGAAAATCACTATCAGTATGGTAAGCATTTGGAGTATTAGTATTGATTTATGCCTTGGGTGAAGAGGTTAATTAAATGTGAATTTTAAGCCGACAACATGATTAGGGGAGTGAGGAAACCTGAATTCATGAATACTTCCAGGGCTGTTAAAACCATTTAAAATGAACAATGACTGGAAAAAATCCGTCTGTTACCAGCAACTGGATTAATGCAATTCTGATGACTTTAAGAGAAATAACGGATTCTTTCTCAGATATTTAAGTCCAACTGGGTGTTTTGTTTTGCATTTATATTGACATTAGCACTGAATTTAATACATTTTTATTTTAACTGCCCTTATAAATTCTGTTTCTGTTTCTCTTCTTTCTTTCTTTTTCCTTTAAAATTTAATCATACAGTCATTAGTTCATTTGGATCTATAAAACTTGAGACCAAAGCTAGCCTCCGTCAATATGTCCTTAAAGAGCTGCTGAATGGCCTTCGATAGAAACCTATGAAAAACATTGGGCCAGATCCCCATCTGATGTAAATCTGAATCACCTCACTGGAGTCAATGAAGGGATATCCAGTTAGACTGGCCTGTGCTCTTTAGAAATGATTGGACTCATAGAGTAGCACTTGATCCAACTCCCATTGAAGTCAGTGGTAAAACTCCCATTGATAGCAATAGGAGCTAGATCAGGACCTGTGTATGATCCTTTCGGGTGCTAAAACATCCCATAGAGATTCTGAGCATCCCTCACTGCCCATTGACCTCAGTGAGAAATTAAGGCACTTGGAATTTCCAGTAGCTGGTCATCACCTTGCGGGTTGGAGCTTGTCTCCCATAGATTTTTCTTCCCTCATGCATATGGTCATTTGCATGAAACTGGGATCTTTGTTAGGTTGACATTTGTCACATTTACGTAAACAAAAAAGACAATACGGAAATGAAAGACAATATATAGTATGGGGAGCAGATGGATGGGGAAAAATGAACGGGCAGATATTCAAATGGAAGGGAAAATAAATATTTGGAATGCAGAAACCCTTTGAGATCTAGTCACTTAAGTACCAGAGGTCACTGTAAGAAACTGAATAGAATAGTATAATGGACAGCTTGGTTGCTTTGCTATGTCATGTCCTGGTTGATACTATGCATGGTCCTTTTTGGCAGGTTGTATTCCACCAAAGAGTTTTTTTGTTCTCCTGCCATTCCAACACCTCACCAGAGACTTTTTCACTGGGGCTATCTTATCTGGGCCACAGTGACTTCCCAAAGTCACACAGGGAGTCTGTGGCAAAGCTAGGAATTGAACTCAGATCTCCCGAGTCCTTGCGCAGTGCCTTATCCATATGTTCATCCTTTATCTCTATGTTATTTAAGAAACACTGGCAAGGGAGGAAAGGGATATTTTCAGATGAGACGAGCAATGAGGTGGAATCAGTGATATAAAAGAAGGGTTGTTCATGACAAAAGGAGCTGCTTAGGTAGTGGCTCTCACATCAACAAAGGCAAGATGCTGGGAAGGGAAAGAAAGGAGGCTGGCACTGGACAAGCAGAAGAAGCTGGGAGAAAGGCACCAGGCCTGATTCTCTTATGCCTTGCACCTTGTGTCATCATTCACCCCTGTGCAAAGCAAGCACAAAGCTAAGTAAAAGGAGGCTTCTAATTTGGGAGCATGTTGCTTCCATGTGGCAGAGGTGTAAGTGGCTACACTGAGAGCAAGATGGGATAATCAGGCCCCACATTTGGGAGAGAAACAAAAGTAATGCAAAGCTGGAAATCTAAACTTTGGGGGAAGGAACAGCTTGGTGAATTGAACCTAAACAAAATGTTCACGTACCAGTATTCTGAATCATTGAGTTTCTCAAGTGCAGACTTATCAAACTACCATTCTTATTTGTTAGGGACTTTGATATTATCAGTAAACCTCTGGCTGCCGTTGAGGCTTCAGTGTTTGAAAGGATTGGCGAAGATTTCAGGAAAGCTGGGGCTTCAGAGATTCTTTGTGAGAAACCTAGAGTGGAGATTAATCTGGAGACCTATAAGACAAGTGAGCTTCAAAAAGTTGTGGGGAATGGAGGAAGAATAAGATAAAGGGACAGAAAATGAATAGAAGGGGGATTCTTTAAAACAATGGGACAGATACATTCCTGGTGTAACTCCACTCAAATCAGTAGAATGTGATCAGGATGAATTTGCCCCAGTAAAGTGGGTAAAAAGAAAAGTTTGTTTTCACAATTGATTAGGAAGTTTCATCATTTTGCCTTAAGCAGAAACTTGCCAATTGGTAGATGATCCTTTTCCTGAGCTAAACTTTGGGGTGCCACAAAAGAGAAGGGATTACTCCTCTCATAAGAACACAAGAATGGCCATACTTGGTCAGACCAATGGTCCATCTAGCCCAGTATCCTGTCTTCCGACAGTGGCCAATGTCAGGTGCTTCAGAGGGAATGAATAGAACAGGTGATCATCAAGTGATCCATCCCGTTGGCCCTTCCCAGCCTCTGGCAAACAGCAATCCCTGCCTATCCTGTAATAGCCATTGATGGGCCTATCCTCCATGAACTTAGCTAGTTCTTTTTTGAACCCCGTTATAGTCTTGGCCTTCACAACATCCTCTGGCAAGGAGTTCCAGAGGATGACAGTGGGTTGTGTGAAGAAATACTTCCTTTTGCTCATTTTAAACCTGCTGCCTATTAATTTCATTTGGTGACCCCTAGTTTTTGTGTTATGAGAAGGAATAAATAACATTTCTTTATTTACTTTCTCCACACTGGTCATGATTTTATAGACCTCTAGCATATCCCCCCTTAGTTGTCTCTTGCTCCGAATGTACACATATACCACCTGCCCATAGGGAGGTAATCATACATGTTGCATTCAGTGCAATAAACTGGAAAGCCCCCACTCTGTTGCTGGACTTCTGCCTGCATTCTCTTTTTACTCCTGCAGCTCTTTATTTGTGGTTGTTTGTTTTGTAGGGGGGTGATTATTGTCTTTAGTTTACAGAATGTTAATAAAATGTATCTGCCTCTCCACTCCCCTTCCAAACTCCCTCACAAAACTCCCATGTTAGCTGCCTCTGGTCACTTAGGAGTGGGCTTTTTAAACCCTGGTTCTCCCTGAGTAGCCCTGCCCCATGGTTAAGGGTTGATGGATGCTAAAGGACTTGGGGATCAAAGCCTCATTCAGAAGCTCTCAGCCTTGCCTAGCAGGCCGTTAGGATCAGCACACGGTCCCCCAAACAAACACCACACGATATACTTCAGTCAAGCAGCAAGCACACCACAAACACTACAGACAACGAATTCACCCCAAGGTAGTTGCTCCTCCTTCTCCCTCGCAAAACTCCCCCGTTAGCTCTCAGAATGCATCTGCTGAATACCGAACCAAAAGACCTTAATGAATGGACCTTAAGCACTCCTTGATCTATTGCTGAAGCCTGGATGGCTCCTGAAATAATAATTAATGATCATTGAATAAATAATTAGTACCCAGCCGAGGTTTAATTAGAGGATGAGATATGAGAATGAGGCAGTTTAGTGAGATGCGTTGGGTTTCATTACCTGCTGTCCTTAGTTTTCCTTTCTCACAAAGAGTTCGCATCTCTCAGTGCTAGAAACATGAGCAGCATCCAACAGGGCCTGTTTTGGTGACTGAATACATTGCGAATGCGAATGAGCTGTCAATAGACCTGTCCTGCAGCCCTAATATGTGTGGGCCATGATTCAGTAAGGTACTCGGCCATGTGCCTAACTTTTAAGTATGTGAAAGTGTGGCACATGCTTTAGTACTTTGTTGATGAATTGGGGTCTGAGATACTAAAGAGAAGGGTGATACATTGGCAATCCCTTTGATAGATAGAATGCACACAACTTTCTGTGGAGTCAGTGAGAGTTGTCGTGCATTAGGACTGTAGAATATGGGTCCGAATATTATGGTTAGACAAAAGCAGTTGAAATTTGATATAAATCTCATTGCCTTACTTGCCTTGTCTTTGTCAAACCCGCATGGTTATCAAGACAGTTGTCAGTTTGTTTGTTTTTTAAACCTCTGGAAAGATGATGAGTTTGTTCCAACATGATACTATTGAGTCTAATGATGGTAAGAAGAAAAAGATAAGTGTTAGGTCCTACACCAGTGGTATCGTTGGGCTTATATTTTTTACCAGGAATGCAGAGGGATAATCCCATAGCAATACAGTGATCCCAATGGTAACTACCTAGCTCCATCATGGTAAAAATGTTCTATATTTGAGGGGCAATTTTTCAAAGGACTGAGGCTCAGCTGCCTATTTTTTTTTTTTTTTTTTGCAGGTATCATTTACACCCACAAATGTGTGTCTTGGTATTTTGCAACAGGTGCAAATTTGAGTACTTGCATTTTTAACCACCTGATTTATACTCATTCTTCCACTGGAAGCTAGTTGTTGGTATATCTTGAGTGGAACTAACCAGTTAAGTAAAGCCCCAGTTCAGCAAAACTCTTAGCCCTGTGTTTGGAATTAAGTATGTTCTTATTAAAAGCTTTGCTGACTCTGGGCCTGGGCTACCTGCAGGCAAAAATATGTCTATCCTCAATATCAGCTATGTGACCTGCTTGATTATAATGGGTTTGCATGAGCATGACTGAAGGCAAAATGTGATGCATACAGAGGGCCATATTCTGTATTGTGTTACCCCAGTTTTTACATTATTGTATCTGCATTGAAATCAGAGGAAATTCCGGTAGAGAACTAGAGTAATGCAATGGAGAATCAGATTCAGAATCGTTATTACTGGTGCTGACATTTAGATTAGAAAGAACACTGCTCGACTTTAAAATCCCAAGTTGAGTTTGCATGGATGACTGATATGGGGGGAAAAAATCTAAAGCCATCTTTTTACTTGTAAGCTGAGGAAGTGTTAACGGGAGTCATTGAGAGGCGATAAATGTGGAACCCCACGATGCTCTTTTTACTGAGTCACTCTTCAGAGAACAACTCCACTCCAAGCCCATTAACTTTCTGTTCTGCCCTAGTTGGCCAGTAATAATAATTAGCCCCTCTGTTTCTTATTGCCTTCCTTTATGTGCTAGTAGACTGCTAACCTATCTCCCCTTGGTTTTCTATAGACTGAGCAGAAGGTACACAGCAGTTTTAAAAGCCTGGTGATTGGAGCTTTTAAATACCTCTTAATCTTTCCTCTTCAAGTGCACAGAAATGGACATATACTGCAGTGGGTTGAACTTAAAAAAAAATAATGTGTGAAATAGATCTAGACAAAAACACATACAAATTTCACATCAAATCCTGCTTGAATCAATGCAGTGTTTCTGTTGCATTCATGCAGCAAAAGGGAAAGAATTTGGTGAATGGAGACATGCTCTTTTACTTTAAGGAGTCTGTCCTTCCCAGTACCTGAAAGGTCATTTGTGGGCTAACGCCTCCATTCTACCATTCCAGTGCATAATGACATGGTACTTCAGAGCGCAAAGAACAACAGTTAGGATCTTGTTTCCCTGGGCAAGGGAGTTATAATGTACTGTAATAGATTCTGTTTTGAAAGCATTTCTTGCTGAGACAGTCTTACCAGGTATGCTGCTCATGTATTGACTCTTTGTAGCAGAGTCATTTATTTGTACATATTGGGGTTTTGTTGCTGTTGTTGTTTTAACTTGAGCACTAAAGTCTCCTACTCTCTTTCCAGTATTACTTTAAAGTCGCTCTGTTTCTTGATACATATAAGAAGAAGCCTGGCAATTATTTCTAAAGATGAAAAATCCTGTAAGAGGTATAGGACAAAAATCTGTAAGGGCAATTGATGAATATTCTCGTATATTTCACACAAACATATTCCCTTCTCTCCACAACTCCATGGTGGAAAAAAGAGAGGAAATTCAATTAAAAGATCCATTAAAAAAAGACGTGAATTATTAGAGGGAGGTACAGAATTTCATATAAAAGATACTTCCCTTTTGTGACTTAGGAGCCTGAAAAAATAGATTTAGTTTTTGCACAGAGAGGCATTTTCTTTTAACATTCTGAAAAGAGAATGGATTCTCTTTGACAGCAATATTACCATACTGCTGTCAAATAGTTTAACACACTGTTAAGAAAAGAATTAATGGCATTAAATAATCATCACAGCACTGTACTGAAAAAATCCAGTGCCCAGGAAAAACAGAGGAATTGCTGACAGAAAAGGTTTGGAGATATTATTCTAAAAGGACCACTTGGAGACATCATCTCATTTGCAACATCTCACTCTGAAGTTTGATCTGGGACATAACAGACTTGCATTCAGCTCCTGGTTTCTGTTTGACCTTGGGCAAGTCAGTTATTTTTGCTGTGGCTTCAGTTCCTCATCTGTAAAATGGGGATCATAAGAATTCCTTTTTCCCGTCCTTTTGTCCGTCTTGTTTCTGAGGAGACCTCGGTTCTATTCCTGAATCTGTCAGTGAATTGCTGTGAGACTTCAGCAAGCCACTTCTCCTCTCACCCTTTGTCTTGTCTATTTGGATGATAAGTTCTTTGGGGCGGGGACTGTCTTTTACCATATGTATATCACCTAGCATAATGGAGCTCCAATTTCATTTGGGTCTTCTATAATAATGATATAGGATATTCCTGGAGCAAAATAATGTTTCTGCACTAGCCTAATTTTCTAGGTTCAGTGTGTAACAAAGTCATGTGCAACAGATACAATTATATGAATGACACTTGCATGCACAATCACTGGGGAGCCAGGACTAGGACTCTGAGCTAAAAGAGAATTCCTTAAGTTTAACTGACACTAGTGATCTCATATCATCCTGGTGGGCAAGGCCCAAGAAGGCACGATCACTCATTCACTCAGATACGTAAAGCCAGGACATTACAGATTGGCTCTTAGATCAGAATGTGTTGAAGATAAAGAATCTTGAAATAATTGTTGTGAATGCCAGTTGCAGTAGGTAGAATAAGTAAATATTAATATACAGCAACACCCGTTGTACACGTGGTAAATTGAGGCACCAAGAGATTAAGTATCCAAGTTTATACAGCAAGATCGTACCAGGACCAGGCATAGAATGGAGTCTCTTGATTCCCCATCCTAAACTCTAACCTCTGGAATGTGCAGTGAGGTTTCTTTACTATAGTGAAAGCGAAGGTTGTGTGGTATTAGTGCCATCCCTCACTAGGCAGAGATGTGCAGCAGTGAGGAGACTAGGTTGGGGTCACTCAGAGATAACAAATGCCCCTCATTCCAGTTATCACTCACATGCAGGATAGAGTTTAGGGTTCTGCCAGGGCTTCCCTTATATGCTGGCAGCCGCTGAGCAGCACAACGCACTCGTGTATGCTGCTCATCACTTCAAGGTCTATTTCAGCTTGTCACATCCCATTTATAAGCTGGGGTCTTTAGCGGGGAGAAGTAGTCGCTGAAGAGATCAGGCCTCAGAAAATAAATAAAATAAAGATTGAGCAAGTCAGTGATCATTAAAGCTGACACCATCTTACTTGTTTATTAATTATGGATCCATTTAGAAAAAGAGCTGTGTGGAATTGCTGACAGGTGCAGTCAGCATATTTCTGGGAATATGCTCTTGGACCAAACTGTCCTCATTTGAGTATTGGGAACCCAAAAGCCTAGACTTCAATGTTTTAAAGTGAAATTCACCTCTGTGCAAGAAGCCTGGCCCCACAGAAGGCAACGGCAAAACCCTTTTCTGACTAATCAGTGGGGCCAGGATTTCATTCTGGAGAGGCTGAGTAGGATGTAAGTGATGCATAGATGCTGTGGTGGCCCCTGCACAGAGGTAGCTTTCACTGTATTGAAAAAACTGGATATCTTGCGGTCACTTTTTTAGGCTAGGGAAGAGTGTCCCGGGTTAACAGAGCTGAGTTACTATATTTATTCCCATGGCAGCTATGGAGTGGCCAGTATCAAGACGAGCTTTCTCCAGGCAGCTCTTTGCCAATGTGCTGCTCCAATCCTGCTCCCCGCATATAACAGAGAAACCTCTATATCTGAAAGAAAAGTTCCATGGCCCATGCCATCCTGGGCCCCTCTGCAGAGTGTACCAATAGTGGTTCCAGCTCTGACCCTGGTTTTCATAGTAAGCCTGATCCCTCTGGGATTTGGGCTGAGTCTCTTTAACCCATTCCACATAGACACCTGCAGTCAACAGACAGCTTTCTCAGCTGCTATTGAGCTGTGATGTATGTGAGCCAGTGACCTGGAGGAGAATACCAGTGCATTCCATTACTAATCACATCCTCTGCAAGAACGTCTTCAGGTTGACAGATGATGCCCATCAAGGTAGATTTCTCCAAAAACTGGGCCATGTTCACTCTTCTTCTTCCCCTACTTTTTAAATATACTTTTCCCCACTCTCTTCATCCCCCCCCCCCCCTCTCTTGAATTGCATAGATTTTTTTAGGCTTCATTTTAAATGGTTCATGAAAGCTCCAGTGAACTTCAAATTCCTATTGACAGACGTCTTCTATGGCCAAGGAGGCTCAGAAGAGCAGTGGCATCAATACTCAAGTCTCTGAAATACACTTACTGAAAACCACTTAAAAAAAAAGAAAGAGAAGGGAAGGTATCTGTGAAAGCACAAACCTGAGACCACGTCTACCCTACAAAATTAAGACCTAACTTAAGTCAGCACACAGCCACCGCAGTTATTAAATTGCTTATGTGTGCGCGCACACTTGCCTCTTTGAGTCGGCTGCACACGTCCTCAACAAGGGTGCTTGTATCATTTGTATTATGAGTGTGGAGCATTGTGGGAGGTCTGCTGAAAGCCAGAAACAGTCAACATAAGCAATGCAGTGTCTACACTGACACTGCGTCGATCTAAATACATCTACCGGGGCACTACTCCACTTGGGGAGGTGGTGTTATTAAGTTGGCGTAGCGGGGAAGTTATACTGGCAGGAGTGAAAATTAAGTCTAGATGCATCCACAGCTTGGTTGATGTAAGCTGCCTTGAATTGACTTCGCTGTGTAGTGTAGATCAGGCCTGAACAGCCTTAAAGTGAATTCCCAGAGTTCTGCTTTTCCATAGGTTACCTATGTCTTTAGTAGGAAAGTTTCATGAAGTTGTATATTTTATCCTCTTGGTTATCAGTTGAGTGAATATTAGTGACCTCAACAATATTTTAATATCATCTTTAACAAAAATAAGCACAGAGGAATTTCTTTCTTATCACATAAGGAATGATTAATTCCCCTGACTGCTCTTCTCCTTTGAGGAGGGATAAAATCAAAGCAGATCCTGATTCACCACTGCCTTGCACTTTGTCATCATTCATACTGAGTGCAAATGGGGTGTCAAATCACATTTTGGTGTGGTAGTATTTTACATCCCCTTTGTACTCATGTAAATGATAGGATTAGGTACAGGGCCAGAGAGACTCAGGCCTCAGTGTATGATGAAAGAAAGGGAGAGTTGGAATTTTAATCTGAGATTTTCTAAAGCCTAAAACCTAAAGGATTTTTTTGCTGTGTATTGCATCCAAATCTCTTAGGCCAATTGGGAAATCTCAGCCTTAGCTTTTACACATGGGTTAGTGTTACTCTACAGTAGTTATAGAATCCCCCCCTCCCACACAGAGATGGGCCAGCCTACTATGGAAAATATCCTGGTGACAGGCAGCTGCAAGATCCTCAAAGAGCAACTTCAGTCTGAGATGCATCTCTCACCAGTTCCTATTGTATCCCATGGACCACAAGTCACCCAGTCAGAGTAGGTAGGACAGAAAGATGCAGCCAGTCCATCCGGATGACGCTTTCCAGTAATTGATTAATTCTATTCGGACTGCCACCAGATGTCCTGCTGACAGATGATGTTCCCTTTTAACAGCTGTCTTTCTGACCCCAAATATAAGGCACATTACAGATAATAACTTTGTAATTACCTTTCTTAAACAAAGGCAGAAGCTGAAAAGTAGCCAGATCAAAATCACGGGGAGCATTTGGGACAGATTTTTCCATTAAGTGAGTTTAAGTGTTCCCGTGCTGTGCAGCTCAGGATGCATGCCAGCAGAGAGGGAAAAGCTGCCTAAACATGCACCCAGCTATAAATCTTCCAGGCCCCATGATAAACAAACTACTCCAGCATCTGTACAACCAGCTGATGAGTAGCTGAGAAACACACAAAATGAGATTTAGAGCTTGGAATTTTCCAGCATATTAGAACTCACACAAGTGCCTAAATATGCTAAGCTTTATAAAAGAGGGGCCTAGAGTTAAGCTCCTAAATTCATGAGAGCTAATAGATGCTCAGTGCTTTTGAAAATCAGGTCATTTACTTAGGTGCCGAAATATGGATTAGGATCTTAAGCATTACACTGCAAACGGAACTGAAGTGGTTTAATTTAAGGTGTGGTTTTAATTTAATTGGTGCAAAAGGCTGTATGGACATTTATTTTATTTTAAACCAGACCTATATTGATTTAGTTTAAGGGAACAGGCTTAAGATAAACCCAAATAAGCCACCCTTAAACAAAAATAGGGCTTGTCAACACATGAAAATTAATGCACATGAAGGTAGAGCATGAATTTAAAATGCAATAGCTATTCCAGAACAACTCCCTTATGTGGATTAAGTTAAACTGGAACATGGCACTCTTATTGGGAAAGGAGCGTCCACATGATGGAGCTGTTCAGGAACAGCTATTCAGGAATATCTCCATGTGTGGACAAGCCTCAAAAGTGTCCGCACGGAGGTTTGCAATGATTTAATTAGACCAGTTGAATTACTGCTAGTTGTTTGTGTGTAGATGAGGTCTAACTTTAGGCATTCATTTTTCATTGGTTTAACACAAACGTTTTATAATGTAACTCTCCCTCCTTACTGTTTCTCTCTCTCCTTCCTCCCCCCAAATTAATTGAAACAATAAAAACAAGACATTGCCAACTTGGGCCACATCTGGTAAGCTAATACCAATCCCTGTTCTGAATCTTTTGAACCACCCAGTTTCTCCTTTTCTGCTTCTCTCAAGGGCAACAGGAGAACACCCTGAAGCCTGGACCAAATGCCAATCTATAGCATAAACTATCACAGGGTACTCTGTGTCTAAGCTACAGCTGCTGACTGACCCTGGGGCACTTTGTTGGTGACCTCTGCAATATGCACTGTCTCCACAATCTTGCGAAAGCAGCCTCAGGTAAGCTGCCATATGGACTTGCTTGTTGGCCTGCTGTGTAGTTTCCAGTCCAGCAAGATATCTAGAAATAATTTCTGCTATACATCCCATACTTGCCTTCAGGTGCCCTGTATCTCTTTCCCAATCATCTCCTCTTCATCTGCATTGACTGTTTAAAACTGCTGAGTTAAACATTTTTTGCCTTGTTAGCAAAAAGTTTCCCTTCTTGCTATTTTTTTGTGTGTGTGTGCTGATTGCTAAATTGAGACTGCCATGTCTTCAGAGTCAGCATTGTCTCAGTCATCAGGAAGGAGAAATTTGTCTTGATGTAACAACAAACAACAATACCTTGCAATTTGTATAGCACCTTTCAGCCGTGGGCCTTGGAAAACATTTAAAACATGAAGCTTCATGACTAGAGTTGGTTGGGAATTTTTCAATGGAACTCTTTTGGGGGTTGGGGAGGGGGTGGAAAATGCCTGTTTATCAAAACCAAAACTTTTTCACAAAAGTGTATCAGTTTTGATGAAACTTCTTTTGGGAAGGTTTCCACGTCCAGGATGGAATTTCTCAAGAGAAAACAGACCCACCTATTAGGACAGTCATCTGGCATGTGTGAGTTGCTGATCTGAAGCAGGGACTTGAGCCTGGGTCTCCCATATCAGAGGGAGGCACCCAATCCACCAGGCTACAAGCTGTTCTGGTGATGGGGGTGGTGTATGTTCTCTCACATATATTGGTGAACAATTCTGAGCGGTCTCGGTTTCATCCCTCATTGGAACAAAAATAAATTTAAAAACCTTGACATTTTTCAGGAAACAGAATTTTGTTTTCTGCCCAGCTCTAAGCATGACACAGCAGAGAGGTGGGAAAACTGTTATTCCAACTGTGTGAATGGATAACGAATCCTACAGGGGGTGCAAGCTGCCCAAAGCCATACAGTGAGTCACTGATAGAATTGGGAGCTAGAACTAGATCCCATAGAACTCTGGGGTCCTCACTTCCAGTCCCCTGACACTCTCACACTAGTTACTATGACTCGCAAGCCTCCCAGAGCTGGAAATAGAGACCAGGAATCCTGATTCCCCGTCCCCACCACTCTAGATGATATAACCTAGAACCCTTCCCATCCCCACCACTCTAGATATTATAACCTAGAATCCCTCCAGAACTGTAATAGTGACTCCCTGTCCTCACCAGATGATATTCTTCAATCCCACAGCAGGGGATGAAACCCAGGAATCCTGACTATAACTTCCTTACTCCCATATAAACCCTCCCTATACTATCTTAAAATCTTCCTTTTCACAGGACTCAGTATCACACAGGGCTGAATTCCTCCTGAGCAGTGCCACGGACCCTCAACTACCATTGCCTCACAGAGTTGGGCCTATAGTTTAAATTGCCAATAAATTCTTCAACCATCAACTTTCTGATAGTGCTGGAGGAACACAAAAATCAGAGAGACGTTGTTAACCCATGTAATTATTTAAGAATTTCTACATAGGGTTATTGTACTGTGTTTAAGCATTGCACATGGTGTAATAAATGAATCTGGATTTAGTTGCGTGTACTCTCAACAATGCATCTGCATATTTAAGTGTTACAGTTCAATTACAAAACAAAAGTATCTGCAATTTAAACATTCTTATTGGTAATTGCATTTGGATTGCAAAGACATTATCAGGGCATCTTTTAAGCCTTGATTAATGCAAACCTAATTCTCCCTTAAACTACTCCAGGGATTGGTATTAATTTAAGAATACTGAGATTTATCTTCAAGATCCTAGATAATTTCAAATGCCTTCTTGTTAAATTTTCACATTATGTGTATGTGTGCATGTAAGTATGGTCAGTGGAGCCGCACTGATTAATACCAGCTGAGGACATGGCCATACAGTTCCTACCACAATGGGGCTGTAATGTCGGTCAAGGTCTTTAGGTGCTACATTAGGTAATACTAAGAATAAAAGAAGAACTGAATTACTACCAGACATTTCTTAACTTACATTTCTGTGCTTAGATACTGCTGGAGTGTCAGGTCAGCGCAGAGTACTGCAGATTCCATTGTCTGTGCCACAGTACCATATCGTAATGGGACAATGTTCACTTTTAATGCATTTACTATTGTCAGCATGCAGCACAATCTGAACAGTTTGTGTGTGCGTGTGTTGCTGTAATATACTCTTATTGTGAGTATAAAAATTGAATGTGCATAGCAGTCAGTGTTGCGTATTTCAGTCAAGTTATAGGTTTCATTAATATCACAGGACTTCTTTTTTTATGAGTGTCCGTGAAATAAAAAAAAAGGAATAAAATTTGTATCCTGTTTAAAATTTTATAACTGAAGTTACACTGAACATTAAGTAGATCGCTTACTAATACTGCAAAGCATAGCAGCAAAAATATTGATGTGGTCTGCTTCTGTAAAGTTGGAGTGATTTGTATCAAGTTTATGTGGTTCTCCCAAGTAGACTAGTTCAACCTAAAATGATTTTAATTGCCAGTGAATCAAAAAAATTCACTAGCTCTAGCTATGTTATGGGATCTTCAACACAAAGTTATAGAAATGATAAATATTATTATGATTATTATTGTTATAAATATCTATACAGTTACGCGCCTGACAGAGAAGTTTCTCTTTACTATGGAATACCTATTATCCACACCTCCCTTTGCTTTCCAAGGTTTTCATTATATTTTAATTAGATCCCTACTTTCTACTGACAGTCTATAGTAACTGGTGCATTTGGTTACTGAAGCTCACAAAATCCTTGTCTTCATCTCAACATTGCTGGAAACTGTAGAAGCATTGGATGATAAGGAAAATAATTAAATAATAATTTCCTAGCACCTTCCGATGATCTTAAAGTTATTTATAAATATTAATTAAATCTTGCAGCAGTTTGGGGGGCCGATGGTGGTTATTCCCATTTTACAGATGAGGAAAGTGAGGCTCAGGAAGGTGAAATGAATTACCTAGTTGTCACAACCACAGTCCTGTAGCACCTTAAAGGCTAACAAATTTCTGCGGGCAAAAACTTCCGAGGGCTGCAACCCACTTCGTCAGATGCATGAAATGGAAATCTCAGTAGGAGTTAGGCCTGGGTTCCCCTACGAGTCCCTGGAGGGAGTGGCATAGCCTGGCCAGGGACTGGGAAGACCACCTCAGACAGTTTGTATGGCCAGACTTTAATATTCTGGAAGGGGGAAAAGACATAGTAACCTGGCTGAAGGGCCAAGCCAGGAAGAGGGAGCAATCCAGTCACAAAGAGAGAGAGCACCCTGAGTTGCAGGGGGGAGCTCTGGGGTGTTTTAATTTAGAAAAGGAAGGGGGTGACAGACCTGTGTGGAGTTAATCTCTAGAGCAGCTGGAAGGAGGGCCCCTAGTAGTCAGTGAACCCCGTGACACTGGCAGTCTAGATGGAACTGAAAGTGACTGTACATATAAGTGGCATGCAGTATAAAGTGTCAGTGAGAATAAGGACCTTCCTCTTCAAGGCTCACATAGTCAAGGCTCAGCAGCTGTCTCCTCCTCTTAGCTTGGTCCCAACAGGAGAGGGCAGAGGCCAGCCTGCAGCTGGAACAAACCAAATTACAAGCAAAATAAATAATCTTAATGAGAAGAAATGCTCTGGTAAGACTCAAACTGTCCATCCCCTGGGATTGTCAAGTGATGACTTGGTCAGGGAGCCTCCTGGATCTGTCATCTCTTACTCTAGGATTATGGAGGAAGACCATTTCCTTTTCTCCTCTGAGAACCCTCAATTTACTTATTATGATTTATATTACTGTAGGACCTACAGGCCCAAACAAACTCCATTTGCTGCTATTGCTTCACTGAGCTACTTGGGGCCCCTTCTCACTTAAGTTTATTGAAGCTCCATAGAGCTGACTGCCACCTTCCTGAGAGCAGCTGTCCATTGCTCTAGCAATAACGCTGGTACGTGAGCTAATGCACCCCCCAAAGCTCTCTCTCGACAGAATGCAGCTACTTCTGCAAACTCAGTTTTGTTCTCAAGAGTGGCTTAGTGAAATAATTGTTCTGAGGGGAAACAAATCAATATTTTTTGTCATCCAGAAAGGTGAACATCTTATGAAATTGTGTTTGTCGATAGACATGTGCATGCACACACATGCTTGATTCTACATCCAACACGGCTGCAAAAAAGCAGAGCAACAGAGCTAGGGATGAAGGAGTATATTGTGACTTAAAATTTGTGTGCTCCTCTTGGCTGAGTGGGACTCCGCTAATTCCAGAAGCCTGCGGATTCAGAGGAGGAGGGATTTGTGGAATTGAGCAGGATTAAGGAAGCAGCTTTAAGGTTCAGGATTACCAGAGTGCTGGTGATACATAGCAAAACACTGACAACTGTTTCCTGAATTTTGCTTACACAAAACTTGGTTGGGATCAGAGCTTTAAAAATCTGATCCAGCTGTGGCATTTAAAGGTCTTTCCCTATTTATCATAGTCCTTCCTCGTATTTTCTAAAATATGCTGGTATCTGAACAATGGATCACTTTTCTTGGCCTCATGCAGTTATTTGCCCCGTGTTTTGAGATAAGGGAGATTAAATCCAAATTTGTAGCTGACTCCTTCATATGGATAGGTTTTCAGTTAAATAATACATCTTAATACAGAAATAATTATATATTTCCACAAGAAGCTTCCTAAATTTTAGAAGCATTTGAAGAATAGGCAGGTACCCTGTTACATATATGTGGTGTATTCTCTCAGTGTAAATGGGAAAATACGAACATCCTGATTATTATGTAAAATAAGATCCTTGTATGCCCCTTTGGCAGTGCAAAGGGACCTTAAAGTGTGTGGGACTAGTACATATTACATTCACTTGCAGGCACTCTACACTACCGGCGAGATGTAAAGGTGCCTCAATGTAAATGAGTCCTGAAGATTTTTAAAATCAAAGACTCATCAGTTTACTGTTACTGTTATACTCCCCTTTTGGAAGAGGTTCCTAGTGGGGGAAAAAACCTGCAGGGACTTCTGTACAGTCAAGCATCAACAGAGCAGACAGAGGTCTGGAGCAATCTCTCAGCTGAGGGTCATCTGTAGTTAAACCTTGGACGTGGGTCTGTAGAAGATTGATGAGAACAAGAGTCCAATGTGCGGGAGTTGTGGGGATTATGGAAAGGGGATGGAACCTCAGAAGCCGTGGAAGGGAAGAATAGTCACATTGAAGAAACCCTTAATCACATCTAGCAGGATGTGAATAAAACAGCGGCAGTTAGAAATTAAAAAAAAAAAAAAAAAAAAAAAAGAAACAGAAAAGATCAAGATAAAACCTAAAGCTAGTAAAAGCCCAATCATCTCATTAAAACCCTTCCTTCCTAAAACCCTTGCCTGGAGAGCCACAAAACCCTTGAATAGGATTAAGAAAGAGCATCAAGATGAACGGAGGGCAGCGACATCATCTTAGGGTCTTCCAGATGGCATCACTCCCTGTCGTGGAAATCCTTTTAGACCTTACAATAACAATCAGACAGCTTAACATAAGGCAGGAAGGAAGGTGGACTCAAAAGGATAAATATGCAGGAGGCAAATATTACAGGCCATACTAAATGCAGAAAAGAGAATTTTTTTGTTTTGGCTGACTGGATTTCAGAGTGAGGAAAACATCCTTATTTAAATGTTGCCAGCACTCATGAGTCCAGTGACATTTGGTGCTTTTCTTAATGTCCCAGCTTCTGGATTCAGGTGGTTACATGAGAATCTCAGAGATTTTTTTTTTTTAAATGTAAGTTTCTAGCCTTCATGGTTGCACAGAAGAGCTTGAAAATGAGACCCCTGCTAGCTGCGACACCAAAAGATAAATAAACTCCACCTGTATTACTTTTTGAAAATCTTGTGAATTTTTTTTTTAAGCCTATCATGACTTTTGGGAGCCTGACTCGTGATTTTCTCTGCATGGGGTTGGCAATACTCATTTAAACATGTGCTTAAGTGCTCACCTGAATGCGGATGGATGTAAACACTTAAATTCTTTTCTGAATCAGGGCTCAAAGCAACATGGATACTGAATGAGCACAGTATAAAAGCATTATAATACTACAGCCATCAAGATGCAGGTGTTCGCTTTCCAAGTGGCCATGTAATCATATGGTTCTTGCCCTGCCTGTGTGGATTTCTCCCACTATTGATCTGATCTTCATTTAGATCCCCATCCTGCATAGCATGATCCCCACATAGAATCCTATTGGGGATGCTGGGCACGGAGAGCCTGAGAGCAGATTTTGATGCAGTATCAAGGCATTAGCTCTGTAAGCTTCCCTAGGCAGAGAATCCAACTTTATTTGTTTTGTGAAGCAAAATATACATTGGCGCTATTCCACTACTAATTAGATTAAATAACATTATTATCATTTATTATTTGTATTACCATAGCACCTAGTCATGGACCAGGTCCCCATTGTGTTAGGTGTTGTACAAACAGAACAAAAAGACCGTCCCTGCTTCATTTCCAAGTACTAAGCCATAGTGCCCTTTTATCTCCTTTTCCGTATGCTTGCTGCAATAGCTCAGACTCGCACTCTTTTTCTGGTTCCACATTATTATTTAAAATCATGTCCATTATTACTATTATTGATTTATGGAACACTATTGCTCCACTCTGCTCTGTATAACACATCTCAACACAGAAGTAGTCCTTACCCTGGTGGAACTTACAATCTGAGGCCCTGATCCTACAAACATTTGCGCTTGTACATAATTTTGTCGATGAGAGCAGCCCTTTCTAACTCAATTGGACTTCTCCCCTGAGTAAAGTTAGGCAAGTGTTTGCAAGAATGGCACTTTGCTGATAGACTAATAAGAGCAGTTTAAATGCAAGAGGACATGGAAACATTGCTGGTGAGATCAGCCTGGGGGTGGGCTTTGTGGAAGAAATGTGGTAGAAAGAGAGAACAGAAGAGACTTCAGCAAATGGACAGGTATTCCAAAGGAGAAGTTATGGCACAAAAGAAGGTACTAGTTCCACAATAGAAAAAAACCGAAACTTTCAGACACCTCCTCTGGAACATGCAAGTTTTGAAAAATTTTATCTGTACACAGCTATCAAAAAACCCATTGACAGCCTTGAGCGCAAGGCCTGAATTATTTTCCATTTAGCACCTAAGAGGGAACATTGACTCATTTTGTCCCCCCCTCCCTTCTTTTAGTGTCACTCAGTTACAAGATTCTTAAACACAGCTTGCTACCAAACATTATTTATGCTCCTTTTCCGAGCTGTACCTAATAACAGCTAATTAAGTCTTTTGTAGCCTGACTCTGAACTAATTAGGGTTAATTGAGTCGGCTTGTGCATTAGCTACTCCAGCACTTGCCCTGATAATCAGGGGGTTTGGAGCAGATTGAATATGTTGTGATTAGGTAGCCGAGAATTCACCTGCTCTCCGGTTTCTCCATGGCCTTTAGGATTATTCTAATAGCAAAGGGAGATTCCTGTTGGCTAACTTCTTTTTATGCCAAAACAACAAAGTGGAGAGAATTATTGGTCAGGACAGTAGGCTTAACCTCAGGTCACTTTATGGTGACGGTGGCCACATAAGTACCCAGGCCCAGATTTCCAAAGGTATTCAGGGACCTAAAAATACAGATAAGCACCTAGGCAGCTGTTTTAAAGAGCCTAGGTGCTTAACTAAAATTGATTTTGTTGAATCCAAAATATTGTACGTCCAGCAACACAGCACTATCCAATACTACGCAGGAGGACTCATGAAGTACTGACTGAGAAGGAAGAATGTCTCAGCCACTGAATCACTGCTTACTGCAGCACAAGATTTTTTTTTCCCATTGGAGGTTTCCCATCCAACTCTAGTCTGACCATGCTTGGCTTTGTTGAGAAAATAACCAGAGTTGAACGTGATAAAGCAGTGAATCCCATGGCCTTTCGGAAACAGTCAGTTTTATTTATGGTTAATCACAGGTAGTATGGTGAGATTCTCATCATGTGATCAAAACCACTTTACGTTCATCAGGTTATGGCTCACAATGCAAACCTCTGACCATAGAAATGGTGTTGCAGCTGTAATTCTAAACCCAAAGCATCCACCACAGTGTACTTTTAGCTGCTGGCAATATTGCATTTGCAAACTTGGAACATAGCGTCAGAAATACCCTACTGCAAATCACATGTGCTTCAGTGAACATGTATATGCATGAAAAGCAGTGGCATTACTTCATACTGAGATGATGACAGAGGAGATGAATGGTCTAATTCAGGCGTGTTTCATGCAAAGTGAGCATTTTAGAGCTCTAATGCAGCCTGTGTCTATCCCTGAGTGTGATTAGCATCAGCAGGATGCTCCCTTCCCTTCAGGATTGGGACCAAGTAAATGACAAATATATTGGAGTTCAAAATTTCAATCTTGGAGCTGATGCACATAGAACATCCTGCAGCACTCCATTAAGCAGCAGGCTATGTATGAATATTCATTTTCTTGACTTTATGTTAGTTACATAAATTTGATGTAAGACAAATCTTCCCTACAATCACTTTAGCCTTTTACTTTTTTACGATATAGATTGAGATCCAGCAGCACACAGTCTTTTTTCCCTCCTCTCTCTTTTCCAGTAGGACTGATATTAGGACTGTTTTCCCACCCCGTTCTAATATTGGATCTGTGATCATATAATAAGGTAGAAGGGTGGTAGAGTCATTCTGCCTTCTGACGTAACCTCATTGTAAAGACTTCTACACTGTAGAGCCTGGGTTTCACTCACCATTCACTTTAACACCAGTTTATGCCTGTGTAAATCCATTGATTTCAGAGGTGTGACACTGGTGTGAAACTAATGAAAAAGGGTGGTGCCTGTATGATTCGTTATATGTGTGCACATTTGTGCATGCATATATTTAATACAAACACACAAATATGTGTGGTGGTTTAATTAGGCATTGTTTTTCTCTCTCTCTCTCTGTGTATAGCACACAAATGCATGTGTACATCTGATGTTTATATATACATCCACACACAAATATAGCCATCTGTAGGCAATACAAGCAGAATAATGTCTAATTCCCAGAGACGTTCGGAGGAATGGCAGTGCCTCCAAATGGGAAACAGGAACTATATAGCTTTAAAATAGGAAGGCAGCTATTAAGATTTATGATCATAATAATAAAGCTGATGTCAGGGTTTACTTCATAATGAGCATTTTATGATTCAGGGGAACAGCGATAATGACTGAGAACAAAGTTAAACAAATGGATTTCCATACCAAATTTCCTTTGCACAGGGAGGTATTAGTATGTCCTGGCATGCTTACTGGATAATTCCATCTCTTTTTTTCTTACAGCCCCCTTACTAGAGTCTGCTTAATATTAATTGTTCAGTTGAATCTTTCCGGTTTGCATGCACGGGGGTAGCTGTTGTTCTGCTGTCTCCGTTTTTTTGGCTGAAAGTCGCAGTCATGGCACACTGTCTTGCAGGGTAAAATGCCTGCCTCTCGTTTTCCATTAGCCTTCCTGCAGTAGCTGAAAACTGCAGCCCAATGTGGGTGAAGTTTAATAAGGTATCAAGAAAGTCAGGTTCTTTTTTTAGTGTAATTAAAAGATTTTTTTGATGGAATTGGGCCATGAACTGGACAGATTGTTCCTCTCCCCCATGTGATCCTGACCTGAGGACATTTTCTACACTGGGTAATACGGGCTGTTCATGATAATAAGCACAGTGATGGCAAATACCTTACGGGATTAGTCCTGTTTAGTAATGTGTGGACTAATTCTGAGCAAATAATGTGACCTTCCATCCTAGCAAAGCCAGGCAAGCACTGAAAAGCTTGTGAGCATGCTATTGAGGGTCACCAAGCCTGTTCGACTCTTGCTCTCTTTGCAGAGGCTCCCGATAAGGCGCTCAGTCATGACGCCCGTTTTTAGATACGAGGTAGGTTCCTGCCTAAGAACTAACATAGATCCTACAATTCATTCCATGCGGGCCACTGAACCACCAATGAACAGTAACAACCAAGGGGCATTTTGTGCCAAGATTTTCCTCAAGAGACCAGAGTTTTCAAGTATGGACAGGGCTCCATTGGAGGGAAAGGCTGTGGATTCTGGCATGTCGCAAGGCTGAATCAAACTAACCAAGTTTGCTTGCTTGCTTTCTTATTCTTCTTAATGTATAATCTCCATACATATACCCCTACTTATCTATCAAAGCAATTTCCATCCATATGTCTCCATCTCTCTATCCATCCATCCAATGGTCATATCCTTAAAATATATTTTCCATCCCCTTTAGATTTTGACTTCATTAGGGCTGGGAACTTCCTTCCTTCTTTTGTTTGGAGACCATCTAGGACACTTGGTCATGATCTGAAATAAGTCATCATAATGAATATTTGTGACCAGAAACTTATTTGCCAGCACTGATAAAGCATTGATATTAAAAAAAATAATAATTTATGTATTCCGTAACAAAAAGGAAATGTCATCTTAGACTGTGTAAGCAAGAATGGTTCATTATGTAAATGAAGCTTTCAAAATTATATTTTTTATGGAAATCAATATCCTATATTTATTACCCAGCTGCAAGCTTAAAATTGAAGCCACGCCAATTAGAAAACATTACTGATAAAATCTTGATGAAAGTAATAACAATGCATCTAAGTTACAAATACTCTGATTAAACAAGGTAATAGAGATGGTGGGGAGGAAAGCTGTCTTTCCTGGCTTCTTCTGAATGCTGGTCATGTGCCATCCTATCCTAACATGCCCCGAAACAATGGATGAAAAGTAAATAGACAAGCTGTTTATGACACTTCCTATTTCAGTAAACACACTGCCAGTGGGGGCCTGGGGAAGGATCTGGGCTTCTATCCTTAAAGTTAAATATCAAATCCTGGGAAGCTCATGTTAGTGTAAGTGGCAACACTTCAAATGTTGCAATCAATGTAATGTTTAGTGGGAGGCTGGGAAGGAAGCAGAATTCATTATTGGATGCTGGACTTTTAATTTGGTTGTCATCCGCTCTCCTTCCATCTTCTGCCACACACATATGTTTATATCCAAATGTCTCAAGCTTCAAGGAGGCATTTGACTGAATTACAGGAGTAGAATAAATATTTTCTGTGAAAGGGAAATCAATACTTTGCCTTTCTCTAGATATTTCCTCTGAGGATCTTCAAGCACTTTGCATCTATTCATCTGTCAAAAGAGTATTATTCTTAGACCCACTGTACAGATAGGAAAACTGAGGACAAAAAGGGGAAGATACTTGCCTGAGGGGACACAGTGACAGTCTCAGTCCCTTGCTCTAATTAGCAATCAGCAGACACACACTGTCAGTCTCAAGGATGTTCTTTCAACCTTTGAAATCCCTGAACCATTTGAAGTTCACCTAATGCTACTTTTAATGTTGTTTCCAGGCCTTAAATGAAGCCTGTTATTGAGGCATGTTACATGAGGCCTGATATTGCTGCATGCGATATCAAATGAGAAACTTAGCTGTTTCTGCAGAGAGCAATTTAATTGCCGCTTCAGCTGCAACAAATATCTAGAGAAAAATCAAGTAATTACTTTAATTGCCATTCCAGCCACATTTTATGAACTTTTTCTATTTTCAGTGTATGTTTGTTTACATTAGAAATCAAGGCAATTGAAGTCCACAGAACTAGACCTGATGCTAGTGAGTTCATTTACTCATCCCAGTATTGTTGCATTGAGAACAACTCGTTTGCGATTTGCATGGGCATCGAAACAAAGTTCTGGCAAACTCAAAAAGCAGACACTTTGGGGAGTGGATAACCCAGGACAGAAGAAAGTGGGAAAAAAAATTCATTAAGCTGCAGTGACATCCTTCAGCTGCTGGCAGCATGCCGTGCTTCTCACTCAGATTATACAATGGAAGAGAAACAAAGAATTGCATTGTGTGTTCACCGGCTTAAAATATGTCGATGGTTGTGAGACATAGAGACTGTCTCCCCCTGTGGAGATGATGAGAGAAAGAACAAGCCTCCCATGACAGATGTTGCTCACATCACTCAGTGCACTTCTGGAAGATGCTCAGATACTACCGTGAGGAGGGTGGGATAAAGAACCAGAATAGAATACAATCATCCGGTCACACTGCCGGATCAGCGACACCAAAGCCGATGACACCCAGAACATGAATGCTGGAGGCAGACCATTTTCAATGATGAGGTTCTAAATTGTGGAATTTATTCCCACAGGCAATAAGGAAGAATCACTGTTTCTATGATGGTTAAGCCACAATGGAAGGGACATCTCTGTGAAGGCTTTCCAAAACTGATACAGTAGAGAGAGCAACCCTGTGTGTTCTACAGAAGGGGGCAGGAAGGAATATAAATGAATCCAGCTAGACAGCAGATTCTGTTAATCTATTTTCTTTCCTGGGGATCCTAAAATGTATTCAGTACACAGAAACCACAGTAATTGGCAAGAAGGTGGTGGCTAAGCAGTTGAAGATAAAACAGAAACAAATAGAAGGAATTTCAGACTGCACTCTCTTTTGGCTCTGTTGAAAGAAAACTGATTTTTCTCCTGAAGGCATCATCTGTTGGTCAACTAAGAATATCCTTTTAGATCCTTTTATCTGGGTCAGGCTGGGTCCATACTGCATTATGCCATGCGGGGAGCCAGGGAGGGGAGAGGGAACAAACCAGTAGGACTGACAAAAGTGTGCACAGTTCCCTGCTGCCCATCCATCACAAGACTCTTTATTGGCTCTTTTGAGTTGATGTTGTTAATGTATTGTGTGGGGTCCTTGAAGCAAAAATGAAATAAGTTTATTAAGGAGTGGCAAAGCAGCTCTCACTGGTGTGTGTACACAGCCGATCGATGCAGTGGAATGCTTTGTAAAATAGGCTTTAGCCTTCACAGCATGCCCAACTTCTGGTCTTTTTTTCACTTTAACTTCTGCTAAAGGTCAGGAACTATATTTATCACAACCAAATATACGCTGGAAATAGGAGTCTATCTTCTTTCTGACAACATCGTTCTGAAGTGGGGACAAAATCTGTTTATTTGTGTTTCTTGATTATCGGAGCTAAAATCTAAAACATTAAAAATACTTTCCACTTCTCTGGAGCCTTTTATCCAAGAGTCTCAAAGTACTTTACAGACCCTGGTGAGTTGTGTCCTGGAGATGAGCATTATAATGATTCTGCAGAGGGGAAAGTGAGTCATTGGAGTGGAGCGGGATGTCAGAACTCACATTTTCAAAAGCAGCATCTAATTTTGGGTGCATTCCACTTTTAGGTGCAGAACTTGACATATATGGGGCATGGATTTCAGAGATGCGCTGCACTCGTGACTCCAAGCAGAGTCAGCCAGGCAGCTCATGGTAAAACTAAGCCTTCAAATATATTGTGAGATCAAAACATTTTTGAAGTGTTATAATAAATGAAATTAGGTTAAACAGCAGAAGCATCACCTCCCAAGAAGGCCCATAAATAGACATTCAAATCAAGATCTGTAAAGTCACCACCTTTTCTCCTTCAAGTCACTCCTTAAAACTCATTGCTTGCCGTAATGCTTACAGGAACCTGTCATCTGATAATGGCTAGGCAAGTGGTGAGCTGTATTTACTGTGGTTACCGCTAGAAACTGTGCACACAACTAGTCTATGCTCAAGCATCCCATTGTTTTATTACCATGTGCTCCTTTCCCCCTTACCCATTTGTTTGTTTCATCCATTTTGGCAGTCCTGTTCACTGAGAATGTATGCTCTTTGGGGCAAGAAGTGTCTTACTATGCTTTTTTCATCAATTCAAACCTTTGTTTGTTTCATCCAACAAATAAAAGAACACTTAGGAGCTATGGGGGTAATGTAAATATTATAACACTATAATAATAAACGATAACTCATTTGTTCCACACCAGCTGTTAGGGGTGAATGAATTTATTGATCAATCAGAAGCCAGTTCTGAACATTAACTTAGATAGAGGTGAAAGGCTCTGTGTTCAATTCCCTTAGCCGACCATCCCCCCATCTAAAGAATAATATAAGATTTGCAGCTATTTGGATTAAATATTTTGGTTTGCTTCTAAAATATGTTCATCTTCCTCACCTTATGGGAGATGGGGGAAATTGTTATCAGTTGTTGCATAGATATTTAAATTAAGCTTTTTCAGAAAACTAAAGATCTAAACAAAATCCCATAGATGTGGAATTAATTGCTGGATCTGCACTGAATCACCAAGAGACCTGATTTTATTTCTGTGTCAAAGCCAAAGTGCTTCATCAGTAGGAATTCATGTGGAGGAAAACCAAGCATGTCCCACTTTTTTGTGTTCAATATGCCTGAGATGTTTAATTATTTTATGATTAATTCATTTAACATTTAACTTGTCAAGGACTTCAACATATTCAGCACTGCGCAGTTTGTCACCTATACACACCTTCAGCTCCTCTTATTTAAAGGCACCTTGTGATTTTTACCTGCAGCTGTTGTGAATGAATTAGCTTTTCATTTCTAAGCTACCTTCATTACCCTGAAGAAATGCACGGATACACACTGGAGCCTGAGATGATTTGAGACATCTGCGGTTAAATTTAATACAACATAATCCATGTTTTCAAGGATAAAATACCCTTTTGGTTAAAGGGTTGGGGTTGGTTAAAACATATGTAAGGCATTAGATTAATTGTTTGGAAACTTGTTAAATAGAGAGCTGTGCTTAAATGACACCAGAAATAATAGGACATTGTTTTTTTCTTTATTGTACATTTTAATGTGAGTTTACTATATGCTGAAAGGTGGTAAATTAACACATGTAGAGACTAAAGTCCACAAATTAGCCAAAATATACCCACAGCTGGGCATAGTGCAGAGACAGCAGCAGTACACACTACTCCCCACTCTCTTTTCAGTGTGTGCTAGTCCTGACCTAGAGACAACAAAACATTCAAGATCTCTTCCATTCACCCGTCAGCCTCTCTGCGGAGATTGCCAGCTACATTGCTAGTTGTCACTGCGGCTATTATTTATTTGTACTGCAGTTGCACCTAGGGGCCCCAGTCATGAAGCAGGACCCCATTGCTCTAGGTGCCGTAAAAACACAAAACAAAATGATGGTCCCTGCCCCAAGGATCTTATAATCTAATTAACAAAGTACCTAGTGACACTAAGGTTGTATTTCTTTCTAGGGGTATTTGCCTGTGCTTGGAGCTAGATAAAGACCCACTAAACACATTTCACATCAAGCTGTGACTACTTAAATCACGACTGACCAGGGTCGGGCTGTAAGGAAAAAGAGGATGTATATCCTATCACCGGTTCCTTGCATTTTTACCTGCTGACACAATTTTAGTACTTGCGATAGATTATAAACCCCTTACCCAATCTGTCCCCTATTATTATTATTATTATTTTATTTTATTTTATTTTGTAATGTGGTGATGCCCACGGGTCCTAAATATGGTTGGGACCTATTGTGCTATGTGCTATACAGACATATAGTTTAAAGAGACACCGTGTAATCTTGCACCAAGTCATGGTTCTTATTTGTAAATGCCTCAGCAATTAACCTACTGAAATGAGTACGAGCAGCTAGGATGTGAGCTGTATGACTATATTCATTATGATCATAACGTGTGCACACTATTTACAATGATCTGTTTTCTACCTTCATCAACATATGGGTGACAGGGCTGCTCAGCGCTTTGGGAATGGGCTAAAGAGCTTTTCACTGTAGATTAGAGGTGGATAGTAACTTAAAGCTGTCAACTTTCAACTAGAATGTCAACCCAGTGAAAGACTGGTCATCAGGAAGTTTGGTGATCTGTTTGAAAGGAGCTAGTCTAGTTCAGCCCATAGAATTGTTTATATAATACAAATGTTGTTGGTCGTCTCCGTAGAGAGACTTGGAGACTTAATTCCAACCTCAGTCTTGAAGGTGATTCATTCAGTTCATCCAAACACACATTGAAAGATTATTAAATTGCACTGATGTCATCAATTTTGTAACTTTTTGGACTTCAGTCTCCAGAGCTGTCAGCCAACAACGTTGATGAGCGTGCATGCACGCACACACAAAATCAACATTCATAAATGAAAACAGAAATTAAATCAGCAGCTTCTGACAACACAAATATGAACATAACTGCATAAAAATATATGTCCCTTTTCAGGATAAGCAGCCAGACATACCTATGCCAAGATATACCCCATGGGCCTTCTTTGGAAATATGAATACTCCTAAGCGCTCCATTGCTAATTGCTAAAAGCAATTCTACAAAGTATCCCTTTATACCTTGCATAATATCATCATTAGTGTGAATTATTCTTTATTTATTAAGGCTAAAATGTATGTTTTTAGTATATATCATTTTAAGGTCTCAGCTTATTTTCCAACTAGATTTCTAGGGAAGAAAGTCATACAAGCAGACACCATTAAGGTTGTGAGAAAAATTAAGATTACCAAAGATATGATGCATGGGTGAAGAAATCAAACCTCACCTTTGATACCCAGACATAACAGAGAGCAGGAGGAAAGTATGCAGAGGGAGCCTAGGAATTGCATGTCACATTGCCTCCAACTTCAGACACCTCCGTCTGATTCTCTATTCATTTCAGCATCCATTTCAAAATTGCCCTCTGATTTTTCAATACCCTGGTCTCACTCCAGTCCAGCTCTAAGACTTTGTCTCTTTTTAGTGCCTTTTGATCATTCCTAGCACTACCCATTTTCCCCTCACGCCTCAAAGTCTTACCACTTATGGCATAACAACTTCGTCCTCTGCATCTCCATGTGCACTACCAGAGTGGTGTAAATGGACCTCATTGTAAATGAGACTTGCATTTCACATTCATTTTGCATTGGTTTAAATCACTACACTAGGTGCGGAGCAATTGCATGTCAGACGCTTTCTTTTCAAATATCATCTAGGAACAAATCTCTTTGCTTTCTGCAATTGTTGTTGTTAATTTTAACTCTGTCACCTATACCACAATGAAGTGCTGTGTGTGCAGAGTGCATGCAAAGGGCTAGAGAAAGTCGAGGCATTTGTAACAAAGTCTGAAAAAATCAACAGAATTTCAGAACGAGGAGTGATATCTTCAGTGAAAATTTAGAAATCAGGAAGGGCTGTGCAACAGAAATTACAATAAAGGCAGCTTGCTTAGCAGTGCCAAGTGGTGTCCGCTCAAAGTCTGGCAAAGTGGCATGCCAAGGCAGAAACCAAAACCACAGGATATCTTTACATTTATTGGAGGCTCATCAATGAGGGTGCAGCTGTCCACTTAATTTCTGTAGCTTGGCTTCTATTTCTTTTTTTTTTAATCTCCCGTTTCATGATCCATGTCAGCTATAAGAAGATTTTAACAGGTATCTTTTTGTAAAAGAAGGGTTACTGGGTTATGCCTCCATGTGCAGCATCCTCCATAATTTTGAGCTAGATGCATGGAACGCTGTCTGTTCTCTTCTGAAGCCAGAGCGATGTGGCTGGAATAACAGATGCTCCCCACCCTGCAGCTAGCACTTTTGCCAATGTCCATTTGTGTCTAGCAGTTGCTGCCTGCAATATTCACACATGGTGTCTTGCAGCAGTAGCCCGCCCCAGACCCACACATCAAGGTAGTAGCTGTGAAAGTCTTGCACCCCACTGAGCACAGAACTCGGCAGCCCAGCCTGCAGGAGTTTCAAAGATTTTAGTGCAATGGTGGTTGCATGTGGTCTTCCTAAAAATTTCTCTCAGCGAGTGCAGAGAACTGCAGTTTGTATACCACTCGCTAGCTCTGTGAGTGTGCATGCACCCCAGGATACAGATGGGCCATTGAATCACCTGTGTGATGGCTCCCGTGCTGGATGCCCCTAGAGGAAGACATAAAACCCACCAACATTCAGCACCTAAGTGAAACCTAGGACTTGACTGAGTGCCCTTTCATAGGGGAGTTGTGGAGAGGCATATCTGCAGCTTTCAAGGAGGATCTAGCCTTTGGGTGGAATAACTTCCAAATAGCTATGCATGGGTTCTCTGGTGGGAATCCATACACTGAGCCCTGCCGAAACTGGTGTGTGTGTGTGTGTGTGTGTGTACGTACGTGGCCAATTCTGGAAGACTATGTAGCAGCTAGGGGTGATGATGATAATTGATTGATTGTTTGATTGATGAATAAAAAGGAAGGATATATACATCCTCCTTCCTTTTGGATAATAATAATACCTAGCTCTACCATGGCAATTTTCATCAGCAGATCTCAAAGAGCTCTAATGAAGGACTGCTAGAGCCAACTGTTCACAGAACTGTTCACAGGAAATGGCTGGTTTTGGAAAATTTCCTGACTTAAAAATATCTTGAAAACATTTTTGCATTTTCAAAACATTTTGTCATTTTCAAAACATAAAGGTTTGGTCTTCAGTTTGAAGTGACTTTTCGTTTCAAAATGTAACACAATCTATATTTTAAAAAGGTTTAAAACGGTCAAAATCAAAATTAAACACTTCAAAATTATCAAAACAAAGTTTTTTTTAAACTAGAACTGATATTTTTGTTTGTTTGAGAAAATTTTCAAGTTTGCTTTCCTGTCCCATGAGAATTTTTGAGATTTTGAAAGAGTTCCCATTCCAAATCAGGACAAAAAGTTGCAGTTTCCCATCAAACCCTCCAAATTATCCTCATTTTATAGATGAGGAAACTGAGGCATAAGAAAGGAAAGTGACTTGCCAAAGTCACTTAGCAAATCAGTGGCAGAGTCAGGATTTGAATCCTATCCACTTGCCTTTTGCTAATTTCCATCTGCATTTTTTGCTCATCAAATGAATTGGAGGTGCAGATACATGTGCATGAATACGATTTGTGTGCTACCATACAGTGAGAAAGACAAGTCCCACAGATTCTGGTTTTGTTCAGATCAGGGTGATGGTTCAGAGCCATCCCTAATACATATTCAAATATCTTCTCTCCTGAAGTATGATATTGTGTTTATTTATAAGATGTCTATAAATTAACACTGGACCCATGTCTCAAAAACACACACTCTCAGCCATCTGTCAATCAGTCTAAGATGCTGGATTGGTGGGGAAAGATTTATAATTACTGCAGTCATGAAGTTTAATAAATTGTTTAGATTCCATTAGTCAATTTAATTTAGATGATAAACTGCCAGGAAATGACAGCTTTAATAAATCCTTATTAAAAAGGTACTGGGAGTGACTAGCTGTGGAGGAATAGTACTGTGTTTCCTAGTAAGTGGTAGAGAAGGATACCTTGTTCTTTGAACATCTCAGAGATGTAGGTGCTCAGATAGTATGGTGATAGGTGTGGCATAAGAAACTAGACAGAAAGTTCTGCTGTGTAATACTGGAAAAACAAGATGTGAGGTTCTGGAAGCATAGGAATCACAAAACAGATTAGTCCGTTCTCTTGTCTTGAAAGTGGCCAGTATCAGATATTCCAGATGAAGGTGAAAGAAAAACGCTATAAATGGCTATCAGCCATTTGGGAATTTGTGATTGGCTTTTGCTCTGAAGCGTAAGAGCTTATATCACTATTGTTTCCATATAAAATGTAATTGTGCATGATCTCAGTATACATATAAATGTGCAACACTTTTACTTATGTAACCCTGCTTAGCTCTTGATTTTAGTGATATTTTGCAGCAGTGAGTTCCACAGATTGTGTTGTGTTTGTTTTTGTTCAGGTTTAAATTTTTGTTTTTCAACTTCATTACATTTTCCTTGCTCTTGTGTGATGAGGAAGTGCAAATAAGAGTGACTGATCTAATTTCTTTATACCATTCACTACGCTACCTTTGTCATGCACTCCTTTTTCTACTTCTCCTCTCTAAAATAATGAGTCCCAATCTTGACAACATTTCCTCATACTGAAGTCTCCCCAGTACTCTGATCATTTTCATCTCTTGTCTCTGGACATCTTCTATTGACTCTATAGCTTTTTTTAAGGTACAGTGGCCACAGCTGGCCACAGTGCTCCAGATGAGGGTGTCTCACCACCAGATTGTATTTTCACTTCTATTTTCTAGGCCAGTCTTTACATCTAGGAATAGACGCTCTACAATGAAATGGTGTTTGCAACTCATGAAGATCTTCATTTCCTGATTTAAGACCCGATTCAATATGGCATTTAGACACCTGCTTAACTTGAAGTATGTGAGTCGTCCCATTTACTTCAACAAAACTGCATCTGCTTACGGATGAGCTTGAATACTTTGTTGAATCAGGGCCTTATATTCAGGATTTGGAACATTATAGCTGCAGCCAAGGTAAGCAACTTGCCACTTCTGATCAGCTCAAATTCTCTAGCTGAATGTCCTCCCAGTCTAGTTCCTTTCACACTATCTTAGACACTCAAATTGATCCAAGGAGCGAAACACCAAAGGCTATCTGAAACGGTAACTACCAGCATAGAGAGTCCAGCCCAGAGACCTCTAAATATTAGCTACCATTGGCCAATGGGACCAGCCACACAAGGCTTTTGCTGAATGCTTAGTAGCTCCTGGGTGTAAAAAACAGAATTAGCTTTTGCTTAGAGTGAGCAACTCAGAATTCCATTAACAAATGCAAAGCCCATCACCAACCAAATGACTACAGTGAAATATGTTCTGCTTCTTCATCATAGACTCAATTAATCATAGAAACTTGTTTCTTTTAATTAGCCTCCATCCCCTGTTCCCTCCAGATGAAAATCATTCTTGGCTGCAAAATACTCTGGTTCCTGGAAACATTCTGATTTGCATCAAAGTCAGCTGGGAGCTGCAGTGAAATCCAGTTGCCAGCATGTTCCAGAAACTTGAGCACAGCCTTAGGTTTGTCTTCCGTTCTGGTGCCAAAGAATAGAGATAATGGATGGGTGACTTCATTAACTTTTAAGCCCCTGTAGCTGGAGGTTCATCGTCTTTGTGAAAGGATGTGGTCTGCTCTGAATTTGTTAGTTGCTGCCAAACACCTTCCCCATTGAAATGAAAACTGTCCTTGGGTCTAAATAATTACCACAGACCCCTGCCAAGCCCACAAATCCTCCTCCCTGGACCAGCACTATGGGGCTTGAAATTTACATTTACAATCATTGGCTTTCAATAGAACAGTCTTATGGGCCAAATCTCAGTCACGTATCCATGGGGTTACACTTGGCTGCAGCCTGAGATGTGATTGCCACATCTGTAAAGGAAAGCCGATGCTTTCAGATGCTTATTTGCACTCAGAAATACTTTGAAACTCATTCTCCTTTTCCTTTTCGCAGCCATTTGCCCCATACAGAGTGAGTGTAAAACACTACTGTTCTGATGGCACGTAAATGACTGTGCCAGGCGCAGAGTGCTGGAAAATCAGGCCCTTCGTGTTTAAATTTAAGCTATGCTTTGTGGCAGGAGGCTGAATATTACATAAGAAGCGGTTATTCTTGTATTTCTTGGCAAGGCCAGCATCAGCCGACCTAGAAAATTCACAGGCATACCTCTCCAGGAGTCCTCACTTCTAGGGATGTTACTGAGTATTGGTCCAAAATTTCCTATGACCCACACAGATTTGGTGGTCTCTCCTTACTTTTATCGTTGAAAATTACTTATATCAGAAACAAAAAGTCATGGGACAGAAGTTAGAGAGAGTCATTTTCACTACGGGAATGAATCCCACAGCATTTTAAGTTTTCATAGATGTTAAGGCCCGTAGGGACCCCATGACCATCACCTCTTGCATAGTACAGGCCAGAGAACCTCACCCAGCAATTCTTGCAACAATCCCACAAGTTCTTGCTGAGCAGCAAATCTTTCCTTCATGAATATTATTTTTGTATCCTTCATGTTGGGACTTTGTCACACATTGCATCCAATATTTGGACCTTGGCAGGTTGAGAGATCCGTCCAGGAGACAGCTTGTTCATGTGATTTCCAGCCCACTTCTGCAGATGCTAGATGATTTGGATAAACATTTGAATTTTGCAGTTTTTTCCCAAATGAAATCTAAGCTCCGAGGGCCAGATCTTCAGCTGGTATAAATCGGATGCATAGCTCCACTTATGTCAATAGAGCCATGCCGGTTTACACCAGCAGGGGATTTGGTCCTGAAAATGTTGAGGTTCTCCCATTATTAAATTGGAGTAAGGATTTAATTGACTATTTGGGAATAAATGAGGTTTATGAGAAGAAATGGAGCCTCGTATAGAAAATACGGTAAGGCTCCACTATATTGAGTAACACAGATAATGATCTCAGTTTAACATAAAAGAAAGGATAGCATATAAGCATAGATCTCACAGAGCTTTGCATCCTTGGGAAAAAGATATCTTTATCCCTATGTTTCAGATGGGGAAAATGAAACACAGAAAGGTGATCTGACCAACACCTCCTTCTGAGGCATTTGGTACTGAGCCCTGTCTGGGACAGATTCTGGGCAATTGGACCAGGCGCCAGATCTGATTCAGCATGGCAATTCCTGTGTTCCTCTGAGTCAACTGGCAGGATTAGGTCTTCCACCTCCTAATCTCATATTCCATGCACTGTGCCAAGTGAATGGATTAAACATGCCTCTTGCTTTCCTGAGCAGTTTTCCAGAGGCAGTAAAGGAAGTCATCTATTGTTGCTGGAAATCGTCAGTAATGTAACTCCTCAAAACCCTCTTATTGTTCAGATCCATGAGTTAGGGTTCCCAGCCAGATCTGAAATTTGAACTACCCTGCAAGCTCCAGGGTTTTGGTTCTCCCCCCTAGCTAAATAGAAATGAATTGGGGAAATGTCAGCCTGGAGTTCAGGTGACCCGGGTTGGGGTGAACTGGGGGTTTTGTCCTATGTGTGAGTAGCTTTAACTTCTGACTCTGATCACATGTACACCAGTGTAAATCAGGAATAATTGCATTTAACTCTATGTAGTCAGAGCAGTGTAAAACCCTTATCACTGAGAGCCACATGAGACCCACGAGTAAAGGAGCAGTGAACTCATCACGGTATCATACTCTGCAACTCAATCCCCTAATGCGCCAACGCCATTGATTTATTTCCTTTCTTTAGTGATGCATCACATTTTTCCTGCATCCTCCTTGTTTTATGTCAAGAAAATAGAGGCAACACTAATTTTATGTGACTGAAACCTGATCGAGAGAGATATGGACAGGGACACTCCCATGAACGCTTCCTAGCTCCCATTTTGACTTTTAGGGGCTCAGATCGCCCTCACAGCCGCGTCTCCCTATCTGAGAATCCATTCCAAGCAGACTGTGACAAGGACAACATATTATTGACAAACCTTGAGCGAATGTTACGAAACATCATTCCAACTGTTAGAGTCAATGAGCAAAACGGTGAGTCTTGTCAACTCCTTTTGCTTCTTCACAGCATAAACCTGTCATTCATTAATCAGATGAGCCTGTTGCCACTAAACTCTAGCACGAACACCACTCATCTCTGATCTTTGTCAATTTCTTGCAATGAAGCTTCAATTTTATAATCCCCCCTTGCGCATTAGCAACCATTTTATGGTGGAATTTCAGTTCTCTGATGATGCACTTGATTAATCAGTCTGGGGTGGACTTGAATAGATATATCAGGAAGCATAATTAAAAGGCAGAAAACTAAGCAGCATGCTGGAAGGCGAGTATTGCAGATGCAAGTTCCTTTTCATGCATTACGATAGTCCTGGGTGCCGCTTGGATACACACAGCACAGCTTGGAGGGGAACAGAGGGTGGAATTGCACTTCCCTGAGACTGGGCTGCACCCTGGGCCAGTCCCCTGACTCAGGTAAATCAAAGTAGCTTAAGGGTGCTAGAAAGTATTTTATCTGTCAAAGGTCCCAAGGAGCCAAAAGAGGGCATGCCTGCTTTTTTCCCCAGCCACAACATCTGCGCTGGATGCAAGGCTGGGCATGTGGCCTCGAAACAGCTACTCTGGTTTTGTGTCCAGGGAGGATTCCCCCTGCTGGGTTGAAGCTCCCATAATTACAGTACAGCTATGACTCACGGTGCAGATAAACACAGCCAACAGTAATGAGCTTCCCAGTAGGACCCTGAAGGACCCCAAGATGGAAGCAAAAACGACCCCTTTCTTTAATAATAAACATGACC
This sequence comes from Emydura macquarii macquarii, assembly GCF_026122565.2. Lineage (NCBI taxonomy): Eukaryota > Metazoa > Chordata > Testudines > Chelidae > Emydura > Emydura macquarii. The sequence continues at coordinate 155,285 of NW_027130250.1, forward strand.
GCCAACCTTCAGCTGACACTTCAGGATTCACAGAAAGAATTTTCCTTGCAGAGCAGAGGCTGCAGATGATCAACCAATGAATCAACTGAGGCCTTGTCTACGCTAAGGGTTTGCGCTTATTATAGTCGCTGATGTCGCCACACAAGTGTAAACACCAAGACGAGGCAAAGCTGCTATTTGCACCTGCAGATCATACCCTTGGATTTGCACCAGTGAAAACCGTGGATTTCCTATCTACAGTAGGAGTTTGCGCTGCTACAGCTGCACCAGTGGCTGGAATCAGGGCAAATCCCCCCAGTGTAGACAAGTCTTAGGCTTCTAAAATCACCCCTCAGATATTGTCCATTTCCTGATGTGACCTGAGGACGTAATTCCAGCATAAACTGGCAGAGCACCATTGAAGTTAAAGGCCTGGCAATGATTTCCACCAGCAGAGAATTTGGTCCACAGGATTAAGTAAAGCAATATGTAAAAAAAGAAAGAAAAATCTCTGTTGATGCTGTGGATTAGCAGCTGATGTTGTCAACACCCCAATGGCCACTTCATCTGTCCCTCTGGATAAAACCGGTAAATGATGTAAATACTAGGGCTATGGCTACATTGACGGCGGCAAAGTCGCCGTCGTCAGATTGATTTCTCTGGATCGACGTACTAAGACCACCTTCAGAAGTGGTGTAGTGCTGCGTCAATGGGAACATGGTTCCCGTCGGCGCAGTGCAGTGAAGATGGCACGCAGAACAGAAGCAGAGAAGTCGACGGGAGTTACGCAAGCTACGCAAAAAACTTGCGTAACTCCTGTCGACTGCCGCCGAATCTCGGACGTAAATGTAGACAGGGTCTTACTCATATTGTGTTACATGGACTTCAGTGTTAATACAAGTTTCCCAATGCATAGTATATTGTTTACTATGCTTGTTAACAGCCAGCGAAAGAGTGGTGACGGCTGTAATCCAGCAGTGCCTAATTTATGCCAACATCTTCACAATCATGATTCAAACTGGGCTGCAGCATAGTAATGGCTTTTAAAGCGCTGATAGATGACCTCCTCATGGCTATGGATAGAGGCCAAATCACAGATGGATAGATAAGACTTTTGTGTCAGAAAGTCAATGAATGAGAAATGTTTACTGGTGAGTGGTCATTCAAGTCCATTTTAAGTTATACTATAATTGCAAGACATCTGCAGATCTTCAGAAGTTGGCCATGGAAGGAAAAGGCAGAAAACAGAAGGCAATTATGCATCCTCAACTGGTGTGCACACAATGAAGTGAGTAAGGAAGTTTGGCAGAAGAAAAGGAATCACTATTAATTGTCTGGTGAATCAAAGTATAATTAAAAAGAGTAGATGAAAGGAAAAGAGAGAAAATGAATTTTTGAATAATGATCAAAGCAACACCATTCTGAATTTTCTGTCCAGAACATCATATTTTATATTGTTCATGTCCCTACCCAAAAGTGCTTACGATTCAAACAAACAAGATGGATAGGAAAACACAGGCATAGACAGGTCAAGTGGCCTGACCACGGTAGGTCAGCCGCAGAGCTGGGAATAAAAAACGGGTCTCCTGGTTCTTAATCCAGTGCCTTATCAACCAGACCGCATCATTTTGGCTCTCATTAGTTCAGTAGCTTCTTAAATTTCATAAGGACAGGTGAAGATCATTTTCCAGCTGTACAGCCGCCCCTACTTGGAGCACGCTACTAACAACAATCAAGAGATCAATCCGCCTAAGACGCTATTAATTTCATTTTTCCTTGGGCATGTAGACTCCAGCTTTGTGTTCCTCCACAGCTTTTGATCATGTCATAGTAAAGTAATTCTTTGCTCAATACAAGGGACTCCTTCATCATGATACTAATAAAGGGGAGAGAAGGACTCAAAGCCAGGCTTATTTAAACATGTCATTCCCTATAAATGTCACAAGCTCTGCTGTGTCAAGGGTGCAAATAAGCTATTAATATTTTAGCATGCAGTTACAGAAACAAAAATGAAGCAGTACTTTGATCAAGAACAGGTGAGAGCACAAAGGCATGAAGAATATTGTTCAATCAATTAGCAGAATAGAGTTAAACACTCAAGTCTATCTCTAGGTTGAAAAATACAGCAGTCCAGTGAGGAAGAGGGTTAGAATTCCATGACAAAGCTCAGCGATTCTAAAATATGCCACAGTAAATCCTTTACAAGTTAAAAGGTAGTACCTTTGTCCCTAGAGCAAAGTGCATGTGACCTATTATAGGACTCCAGATATGGGGCTGAATCCTAAATCCAGTGAGGGGTATACCGGAAGATGTTTAATATAGGGCTTGTCTATGCAGGCCGTTATTTCTGATGAACTTCCTGTGTGGATGCTCTTATATAGACAGACATATGTCTGTCTCCTCCTGTTGCCTCTTGTTTTATACTTAATCTTCTTCCAAAGTGGATTCAGCTAATTTACAATAAGGCATTCTTGTTCCAGAATAAGAGAGCACACAGAGGGTGTTAATCGGGAATAGCTATTCCATTTTAAATTCACACCCTACCTGAATCTGAATTATTTTCCCAGTATAGAAAAGCCCACGAGTTTACATGCTCATTTTAAAATTACCAAAACTTTTAAGCCTGAAAAACTGAGTCAGAAATGTCAACAGAAGAGACTTTCCCATGATGACTCAGCATGTCTCCTTCCAGACTCAACTGGGCTCAAGTAATAAAGATTCACATCAAAGAAAGAAAAAAATGTCAAACAAAAATTTTGGAAACTCAAAGTTTCAGGGTGGGTCAATTCTTACTTAATTTTCATAGATTCACAGAATTTTAGATTGATAGGCTTGAATTCCCAAGTACACTAAGGCCTCTTTACGTCTGGCACTCTGGCGGTGTAAATGGGTGTAAATTATGATTGCATTTAAAGTCCCTTTTACACTTCCAGAGCTGTGTAAAGAAGCATTAATGTAAATGAGACGCAAGCCCGTACAGTTTAAGGCAAAAGGAACCAGTATGATGATCTAGTCTGATTTCCTTCATAACACAGGCCATAGAACTTCATGGAATCACTGAATGTAGGGAACGTTATTCGCCCAATAGCTTGTGAATGAACTTTTAGGAAGATGTCTTTTAAGAAGATGTCAAATCTCAATTTAAAGACTCCAAGTGATAACAAATGTGCCACTTCCCTTTACAAGCTGTTCCAATGATTAATTAATCTCTCTGTTAAAACGGTGCATTGTATTTCCAGTTATGTCTTTTTTGAACTGGTTGATTGAGAGTTACATAAATGTAGTGCTGAGGATGTGCCAAAAGAAGCATTGTTATTGCACAGGCATAGCATAGGTTTATGGTCTCATTTCTTATATTTGGCTGGAACTTGTCACTTCAGGACTTTAAACTCAGTTTACCTATCTGCAAAATGGGAATAATAACACGAAGGTGCCTTAGAAAGACGTTGTGAGGCTCAGTGTTTGCACAATGATTTGAAAGCCTTAGAGGAAAGGTTACATGACTGCAAAGCATTATTTTTAATAATAAGGAATCTGAGTTTTAAGCATTCCGTTTCAGAGATGGAATTAAACAGTGAACTGTGAAGCGGTAAGAGGAGTGCACACAAAGTGCTGAGTGGAGCTAGCAGAGGTGAAAACTGCAATGCAGGTATAATCCCAGATTGCTTGCAAAGCAGGTAATGAGCCGAAAGCTACAGTACAGTTAGAACTTTGAATGTATAAACTGCAGAGATGTAAAGGCTTATGAACAGAGCTAGGCGAGAAAGTTCTCAATAACAACCACAACAAAATTGGCATTAAATAGTTGACTTGCAAAAATGGGAAAGACTTTGCAATTTTGCATTGAATTTATTTGTAGGGATGAAAGACAGTTTTCAAAGACAACAAAAACGGTCAGTGTAACACCTTAAATTGTAAAAATAGCGAATTTCTGCCTGGGGCAAATCCACAAAGAAATACTAGTTTTGTTATGGGTAGCTGAATTCTCTGGCAGAAACAGTGACATTGGACCCTGGGTGAATTTCAGAAATGCCCATAATAGTACATTTGAGAGCCTAGTGCAGGTCTTCCTACAAACTGCTACCAGTGGAGGTAAATCATGAAAGTTAGCATCACTAGAATGATTTTGAGAAGAGTAATCGTGGCCTTTCACCTCACCCATCAGATTGAGGAAAATCTGCTTAACCAAGGCAGATATCATTCCTCCTCCTTACTTGGCTGGATTGCCATTGGTCATGTGGGAAAATAGGTGTGAGTTAGGAAAATGCATGGAGAAGTAGTTAAGGCTGCCATGGGGATTCTTGTATCCTGCCAAAAAAAGGAAGGAAATCTGTGAGACCTGAAGGGGGAGTGGAAAGACAAGAACGGCCACTGGGGCGTGTCAGATTTTGACATCACTTAATAATATATCTCAGCAAGATCTATAAAAAGACAATAAGATGGAGAGATCCATTTGATGTCTACACATTAATTAAAGTAATTCTGTGTAACAGAGGAAGAAGCACTGGTTCTGGGAATCTTTTGGCATGTATTTACTATTGTATGGAGTGGCAAACCTTAACCAGAATACGTGTATTACATTATTATTTACTGGGCATTGACAATCCACAGAGGAAGACAGGAACTGATCATCTAAATCAGGCAGACAATATGATTCAGCCACAAAATACATCAGGGTTGTTGGTTGATTGGAAAGCATGGCTTTAACACATTTTTTTTTTAACTTATAGGTTTAAATTTTCATAAGAACCTAAGTTAGTTAGGAACTTAAGGCCCATTGTCAACAGTGACTTAGGTACTTAGGGCCAGATTTTAAAAGTATTTAGACATCTGAAGATATAGGTAGGTGCCTGATAGAGATTTTCAAAAGTGTTCAGGTGCCTAACTCCTATGGGAGGTGCTTTTGAAAATCCCTGTAGATGCCGACCTACATCTTCAGATGTCTATATATCTTTAAGGTCTGCCTTTAGGAGCTTAAGTCTCACTGAAAGTCAGTGGGAAGCCTTCATGGGGCAAGACATGTACTTTAAGCAGGGATTTGAATTAAGAGAGAGTGGTTGTTGAAGATCTCAGCCCTGAAAACACTTTGGGTAAATCCTGGCCCCATTCCAGTTCATGGGTCGTGAACCAATCCCTGCCTAGAACAGAAGCTATCCATGTGCTACAGATTGTGCAAGTAAGCAAAGCTGCAGCTGCAGGTTAATCACACATTACTTTTGTTACTATTTCTTTGTCTACTAGCCACATATTATTTACAAGGCCATTTGTGAATTCGTGCTTTGTGCATTGTTAGCCTCTGTTTTCTTTCATTGTTTGTGCAAGGCCTACAAGTTTTTGTATAGGTACAGACCTACCGGCTGGCAAAACTCAGCCATAACTCAGCAATGTCTCGTTACTTGTCACTTGGATTGGGGGTGTCAATCAGTCTGACTGGAGGCAGCACTTACAGTTGTAAATGGCCTTACAATGCAGAGAGTGAGTCACAAACCAGTGAGCCAGATGAGAGAAGCCGAACTCACAGTCTGTAATAAACAGCAGCAGCAGAGAACAGCAGGGGTGAAAGAGAGAGCAGCTACACCATCACAGTTCAGAGCAAACGGCAAGGCAAAAATGACTCGCAACATGGGCCTGGGTGGCAAGTTTAATGTTTTGTAAGGAGACCTGCTAACTGCTGAGTCAGATGGAATCATACAGAGACTGCAATAAAACAAGCAGAACTAAAAGAGACATTTACAAACGTACCGTCTTCTGCACTCCCGAAGCACCATGCAGAACCCCTGACGTTCCGTCAATGTCATAGCAAGAGGCAGGGGGCAGCTACAGTCTTGGAGGCTGGTGGAAACCCCTTTATTGTAGCTCTACATGTTGGATTGTTAATTATAGAAGGCCAGATTTCAATAGATTTTTAAGGCCACTATAATCATCTGGTCTGACCTCCTGAACACCATGGGCTGAGGAATTTCACCCAGTTATTCCTGCAATAAGCCCAATAATTTAAAAAAATGCTCAGCCCCCAGCAGCTCCTGGGCATATCCAGCAGTCAGGGTCTGCATACCAAAGGGGAGGACACTTTGAAAGGACTCAGGGTCTGGGGCGCATCTATTGTCATCTGGCATAGCCTAGAGGAGAGTTCTTGTGTATTATCGCAGGGAGCGAACACCCAGCTGTCCCTGGCAAGATTCCCTCACGCTGCAGGCAGGTGGCAATAAGAGATTCCCAGCCCTGGGTGTCCCAAGAAGCATCACAGAAGATTTATGAGCTTGAGGAATTAATTTAAAAAAAAATTCCAGATGTGAATATGGTGCTCCTGAAAAGGAAGAGAAGATGGCAGGAGGCTGAGCTGGGTGTTATGCGGGCAAGTGCTCTGAAAGCTTGTCTTATCCCAGCCATCCCAGTACACCGTGACCATGGCCTGTAATATTGGTTTCAATGGAGCCACTCTTGATGTACACCAGGGAGATCAGAATCAGGCCCGTTATCTTCATTCATGGGTTCCTGTGAATTAAGCATCTACAAGGGCAGGAGCGTGTGCAGGGATTTCAATGTGACCCCTTTTGGAAGGACACTTTCTGGGGCCGGGAGGAGCTCACTTTCCCTCCCCTCCCTGTGGCCCCGGAGCTAGGAGAAGCTTGCTCTCTCCCCCACTGCCTCTGAGGCCAGGTGGAGTTCTGTGCCCCTACTTGTCCCCTCTTTGTGCATCCCCCTGTAGTAATAAAGGGGATTGTTAGCAGCTCTTTCTCCCCTGACATATGCAAAGGCTGCAGGCAGACATAGTGTGCAACTGGGGCATAGGCAAAGTGAGTGATCTTGGTGAAACAGGGATTGCAAGCTCTTGCCCAAAGGTTCCCCTCGTTCCCCCAGAAATTCCTGGAGGAAAAGGAGAGGCCCCAACACAAAAGCTGTCAAAGCGCTAGGCAGCAAAGTGCCTGCAGCTGACTGAGTACAGCCCCAGGAGAGGGCCCTGTAACCAGGTGTAGGCACTTCAGGGGAAATGCTGCAGAGGCTATAAAAGCCTGGCTGCAGAGTTGCTCTGGTTGTTTGGAAGAGGTTTGTTTTTTTGAAGGGTAGATGTGTGTGAGGCAGGGAATGGCTCTCGCTGGCAAACATATAGATACCTAGACTTTGAGGTAAGATACCTTACTTGAGTTCTTTCCTTTCCTGTGATTGCTCTGTTAACGAATGGCTTATGTTTGAAGGGAGGTTTTCCTGCATCTGTACCTTCTGTAATATCCAAAGCCAGGTTTCCACATACAACTCCCCACCCTTCTCCTGGCTCCCCCTTCAGAGCTGTTCCTTTTCCTCACAGATGCAATAAACTGCTTGGTAAAAGAGACACACAACATTTCTAATCAGTTAAAATTACTTTTGATCTATTTTTATTACAATATCTACTGGTTTGTGCAGGAATCTCTGAAGGGAACAGGCTCTAAGAATTGCCAGAGCAGGGGTTAGGACAAACCTGGCATTGTTTGTGAAGCACCATAACACAGTCTCTGATCTCTCTATTAGCTCTCACTCCTCATACAGATGCATAAAGGTATCTTCCTGCTGCTGGCATGTCCTATTACACATTTAAAGCAATAAATATTAGGAAAATGTTTCTCATTAGTGCTGGTACTCTTTGTCTTACATACGGATTATTACAGTTAGGGAAGGGAACGTTTGCCATAACTGGTAATCTAGGCTCTCTAATTAGTCAATCAAATCAAATTGTCTTTAGCAGCAAGCATGACACGATTGCACTACAATGGAAACACAAGGGGAGTCAGTTTTTACTACTGTCCTGCAGGCCTGTAACCCAGAGAGAATGAAATGGGTTTCTCAGTACAGACATTACATGTGGCATAAGACAAGGAATCTCAAAAAAATTCACAGTAGGGACCACATCTTAGCAGAGGGCTTGACTCAGACACTTCCTCTCCCATTCACAGTCAAGTCATTTCCCTGTGGCTATTAAGGCATTTGGCTACATGGAAAATTAATATTTAGGAGAATGTTTAGTGTGCTCTGAACTGTATTCAGATGGAACTGCTAGAAACAAGGGGGAGAGAGAGCATCGTACAACCAGCAAGGGCTCTGTGGACTGCCAAGGGTCCAAAGAACACAATCTGGGAACTACTGGCATAGGTTATTCATGATACTTGAGGGGGAGAAATCTGATTCCAACCAAATAAAATTTATTTTTTATGTTGTAAGCTCCAGGGGGTTGGAGATAATACAGTATAATTTCTCTGTCTATATTGCATGTACTATCAGTGTTTAAAAATAGTAGTGTAATTACAACTTTGTTCTTTGTTGCCACTCTCCTGTCTTGCACCCCGTGCTACCCTCATGTGAAGGGTAGAATAGGTAAATGGAACAATATATTGACCTACATAAGGGGAAGCCCAATTGTACTGGCAATTGTACTGACAAAAAAGTTGCAATAATAGAAAGCTCAGCATATTGAAAAAATTTTATATGCCAGAACTCAACCAGAACAGCAATGTGTATATGTAGCTAGGACCTATATGTTGTGTATCTTCAGTAAACACAGTTGTTAGGCGCTTTATTGGGTCTATGCAGTTTTTACATATTATTTAGTTGTGTAAAAAGTAAAAGCCACAACAATTTCACAGAGAGGTTTTTAAGGGCAGAAAGGGACAGCTGTGATAATTTAGCCTGACCCTCCAGGCTATGGAATTCCATCCAGTGGATGGAATTATTCTCTCTGCCATATTAGTATAATGCCATCAATCCCAGTAACTTTGGCATGCGCTAGAGAACATCTTTTAAAAAGCCATCAATTCTTTCTCTGGTGGTATTGCTCGAGACAGAATCTTCTTTGCTATTATAAACAGTTAGAAAAGCAGAGAAGGGAAAAGATAACTATAATCTGTGTGAGTTTTAGAATTGAATAAAGCACTTTGAATAAGGATTTCCCTTGAATTACAGTAGTAAATGTAGGCAGTGTAGTGTATTTATTAAGCAGAAAAAAGAAACAAATCTACCACTCCACGTTGCACGTGTCACTCTGTGCATGATTAGAATCAAATCCTATAAGCATCATAACGGAGCAGGAAAAATAGTGACTGCAGAAAGAATGGAAGAGGTGACATATAAAACTGAATGTGCTGAGTTTATAACATAGAATTCATTTTAGGAGAGATGCTTTGCATACAGGAGAGAGAATGCATTTATTGATCAAGCCAGATCAAGAGAAATGATCTGGTTTCATTCAATGTATCGCTTAGATTCTGGAAAATAACTGAATTCTGTAGTCAGCATCCAACAATATTTATTTATTTTGAAATATTGTTTTTAAAAGAAAAAAAATCAATAGAGTATCTTGTGCCAATAAAGCCTCAACTGGAATATTGTGTCCAGTTCTGAGTGCCACATTTCAGGAAAGATATGGACCAATACAATTGGAGAAAGTCCAGAGGAGAGTAACAAAAATTATTACAGGTCTAGTAAACATGACCTATGAGGGAAAAAATATTTTAAATGAATTTATTGAATCTGGAGAAGAAAAGGCTGAGGGGGGACACAACATTTTTCAAGTACATAAAAGGTTGTTACGAGGAGAAGGGTGAAAAATTGTTCACCTTAACTTCTGAGGATAGGACAAGAAGCAATGGGCTTACAATTTCAGCATGGGAGGTTTAGGTTGGACATTAGGAAAAACTGCCTAATTGTCAGTGTATTTAAATACTGGAACAAATTGTTTAGGGAGATTGTGGAATCTCCATCATTGGAGGCTTTTAAGAACAGGTTAGACAAACACCTGTCAGAAATGGTCCAGTTATTACTTAGTTCTGCTTTGAGGGCAGCGGATTGGACAAGGTGACCTTGAGGGGTCCCTTCCAGTCCTACATTTCTATTATTCTATAACCTGAAAACTGGGATTGGCACATGATGCGTCCAACTTGAAAAAAACATTCGGCAAAAGGATATATATTATACAAACACACAGAGACAGACAGACAGACACTCACACCTCCACCCCCTCAGTCTCATTAGACGAAGTAAAGGGAAAAAAATCGATTCATCTTTCTAGATTACTTTATATCTGCCCTGAGTTCACATTTTAAAAAGGAAATTTCAAGACTAGGGAAATATTTCAAAGAACAGTCTTCAAAACAAGTCAGAATGTACCTGCCATTTATATATATTTTCTTGCCACTCACTTGATGAAAGTACTATGAAAGTATTTAGTAAAACGTGGAATTTATACAGTAACTTTCAACTTCCATTTTTTATTTTTGCTTCCATTATACAATTTAACATTAACATTAATTAATTCTCACTCCCTACTCTGGGATATCAGTCAGTAATATTAGGACAATTTTACAGATGGGGAAACTGAGGCACAGTGAGCTTAAAAATGACTTATTCAAGGATTCTGAGAAAGTGTTCATGTCAGAGTCACATCTAGGTTGAATAGCTATTTTCACCACAAACCTTGCCCTGGTCTCAGACTCTGTAGGGATGAGTGCAGATGTACATCACAATTGCACCCCTGGCAATGGGCTCTGACTTCATAAGCATAAAATAATGAAGGCCCCTCTCCAAGAAAAGCGGAATGTGAAGATGGCTTCTTCTAGAGGAAAGTGTCTTTGACCGAGACCTATAAGACCTTATGGCTGTAAGGAAAATAAATTGCTCTGTATGCAACAGGAGTATTTCAAAATCATTAGCTCGGGGACATTTTATGGCTAATCACATGCTGTATGCAGGCCTATTTCTTATTTGATATTATTGAAAATATAGGGTGTTGAAATTCTTTCAGATTTCTTGATTGGCTCTTTAATGACAGAGTAATCAAAGGTGTTTTTTCAGAGTTGCAGTTTTAGCTCCAGTGTCTTGATCAAAACACCAACTTGGGAGAATTCCATTCTGCCTCCTTAAATTCCTTCTGCAATTTCATCTGGATGCAGGATTCTTCCTCCTCCACTGTTCTCTATGTGGCGGTGTGCTGCCATGCTGTTCCACCCCAAATCTGGCTGCATTTCATGGGGCTGATATAGTGACTCCTCTCTGAGTGTGTTGCTTATTGATACAAAAACCTTTACATCCTTAGCATTTGTCACCTGCAGATCTCAAAGCAGTCTGCAAAAGTGTGGGGGGGAGGAATTAAATGCTTGAGATCTTCAGGGATGAAAAGATTTAAAAAACGTAAAATATTAAATAGCCTTTATGTGCAGCTAGTCTACTAAGTGCTGAAACTTTGGAGCCACCGTTGGTATGAACAGGTGAGGTCTGACAGACGTGTTCTGTCTCTATAGAGACATATCTGACATCTTTGCCTCCCTTTTGTTGAAATGCAGTAAAGTTTATTGACTCTTTGAACTTCTTTACACAGACATGCATTCTTAGGAGGAAAGGAAATGGCAATATAAGCAGTTTTCTCTTTGTTTCCTTACAACCATTAGCATACAGTCCAAAGTTACTAGCATGGGGAAAAGAAGAATCTATTAACATGTGGGGTAAAAATATATCGGAGGGGAGAAACCAGTGAGTAATCTGCCTGCAGTTTTATATTAGAAAAGGATTTTTGCTTCCAACCTATATGTGGCAGTTTAATTAAAAAACGTATTGTATAAATCATAGACAATGGAGGGTTGTGGTTTTTTTTAATGCTGGAGTATTTAAAATATTCACTATGCAGGTTTGATACTCAGAAGAATTAATCAAACTGTCAGGCCCGAGACCAGACTCTGCAGAAAAACACACAGCGGTGTGTCATGGTTACCTAGCAACCATAGCTGAAGAGGTTAAGGTGGAAACTGCTGTCATTTTCTTATATTGGAGCTTGTTTTTTCTCTCCACACTGTGTGTGTATTTCTTTTTCCAACAGATAGTCTTTTGTATGTTTTAATGATTCTGTGTTACAGCTCCCAAAATGACTTACTATTTTGGAGATTTAAAAATGCAGAATGCTGAGGCTTTGAACATTGCATATATACAGGAGCAGGAGCTGTTAACCTGGGTTGTGTTTGTAGAGCTTCCCAATTTTGAGTGGCAAGGTGCTTAATTTTACCGTAATTTATTTCTGCTGGGCAAATGTGGTCAGCCAGGGGCAGGCACGGTTCCCTGTGACTCAGTACTGAACCAGTGCTCCAACATGGTGCAGAGGGATGGGGAGTGCGCTGCCCTGCTGGAGATGTTGCCTGGCATTTAAAAGTGAGGTCCTCCCCACTTACGGGCATTAAAGATTCCCTTGTGCTTTTGATAAAAGTAGGGATTGTTAACACTGGTGCAAATTCCTGTTTCGGTAGTACTTTCTACATCCTTTAATTTCCCATGTACTTTTACAGGTTGTTCTTCACATTCACATCTGAAAATCAGAGACAGGCTTGGAGATAAAAATAGTGGAATTCCCCCAAGTTCCACGACAAACTAAGCCCCACCCATGTCAGACACCAAAACGAAGCACCAAACAAATGCGCCTCTCAAAATACAGTGTGCAGAATTTCATATGTGAGTACCCCTTTTATTTCTTGTGTGCTTTGATTAACAATAAATAGGGGGAAATGTCGATGTTTAACTTTAGTCTTCAGAGTTAACACCCCATTGAGATGAACAGGAATAAAGTTCACACATTCCCCACCCACTGTTCGAAAAGAAAAAAAATCAGGTCACTGAACTGTGGTATTCAACTTTTACTAGAAACTGTTAACCCACCTTGTTGTGTGTTGCTAACTGTCTACCAGATTTCATCACATGTGTAGCTGCTCTTCAGCAGTGAGTGAATTGATTCTTCTCTATCATTTGAAAAATCCACAGCAAAGTTTCTCTGTTGGTTTATGAGAGTTAAGGTTTAATCTAAACTATGATTTGATTTTCCTGCATCCAGAGTTGCAAGGAGTTTTCATTTTGTGCTGAGCCAAAGCCTTTCTAACGTGGGCAACAATCTGAAAAGAAATCATGAACTTCTCATGATTTAACCCCATCTGTTGCTTCTGTGGATTATGTTTTCACTGAACTAAAATCTGAATATACACACACATCTCTAAATACATATGCACCGATGAAATCTATGCAAGAAGGGGATAATGATGGGGTAATGTTTCAACCTTCATGTACTCTGACTCCTTGCCAAAAGCTGCACTGAAGCTGGTTTGAAGGGGTCTCTCACTGGCTTGTAACAACCCCTATATTTTAGACTAACAAGCATCTGCCAGATAGACTAGTGCTGGCGCTCATTGAATGAGCACTCTGATCACTTCTCACACCAAAGCTATCCTTTGGAATATGCAGCCCAGGAGTCCAGGTCAGCTTGGAAGGAAGCACTGGAAGATATTGTCTCTTTCCTATTGGCTGACTCACAGTCTATGAAATATTTATGGAAAGCACAAGGTTTGGAAGCTATGGATCATGCTATTAGGAGTGAGGACTTTGCAGGATGCAAAGGAGGATTATAGCTTCCATTTCTTAAACCAAATGAAATAAGAGACGAGGGAGGAATTTGCAAGTGAGAATCTGGGGATGGTAAAGGAAATGGGTGGCTTGGGTTTCCATCCCCATAAGGACTCTGAGTTGCTAGCTATATTTTTCAAACCCCCAACATAGGCCAGATATTTGGAGTATTCTGGAAATACTGTTTCCAGCCACAGTTTGGAGACTACTGTTTGAGAAGTGTTCACTGGAGTGTAGGACCTGTTGTACCATTAGCCTATCCAGTCAGATATTTACCAAACTGCATCTAGGGAACTGTACAATGCTGCACATGGTGTGTGTGCAAGTGTGGAGGGCAGGGGGTTCCTTCTTCTGTCCTTATGGTAATAATTTTATGCCCTGTAGCATAAAATGCAATTACTCTTGTTTCAGCTGGCATCACTGCCCAGTGCTAATTTTGCTTATAAATTATCCAGCAATAGAATTTGATGTGATGACTTCCTATGGCTGCACATCCTCAGGCTTTGACTAGACACACTATATGAAACAAGTTATTTCCTTTTATTTATTCTGAATGTACCGGCCATTCATTTAATCAGCTTGATCCCTCGTTCTTTTATCATGGAACCTGGTAAAAAAGAAAGGGACTGATCAGCTTCCACTGTAACTGTTGTCATCTGAAATAGATTGGTGCAATCCTCTCTCTTCTCCAGTACAAGTTCTCCAGTGCTCTGCTGTCACCATTTTGTTGAATTAACAGACCTGGAGACTGATGACCTCTATTCATCAAGGACAATGTCAGTTTCCATCACATTGTGCCTTACCCTGAAATGGAGAGGTCTGGCATGAGGATGGGAGTTGAGTTCCCATGGTTCATTCAATCCTCAGGCCTTGTTCTCAGAGTCCTTAAAAGGGGAAGCCAGTTTCAGACAGATTTTATGATGTAATTGTGATGTGAAGACCTTTTACTTTAATGATCGGCATAGACCTTCCCATCTCAGGCCTATAGAATGGAAATGACTTTTGGTCACTAAACCAATCAGAGATGATATTGAATTGATGGCTTGGTTATAAAAAGGTATGGATCCTGCTCCCCAATCCTCAGTCATCCATTTACTTGGCATCCTTGTTCATCCTAGACTTGGTTTACACCAATCTCAGATTAGATTTCCCCCTTTGCCAAGAATTTGTGTCTGCCATTGGTCCTTTTGAAATCACATTGTGATACAGGAAGAAAGGTGTGTATTAGAGCGTAACAGCCAGTTAAGCTCTCCCAAGCATTCCCAAAGTTAGAGGGACGTGTCAATTTAGTAGTATTATTTATTTAATTTATTCTAGCAAATAAATAAAGTTTGCTTGTTAAGAGGGAATTTCTGGCCTCTCTCAACTCCATTTGTGACTTCATCTGCTGGAAGATTTGCCTCTGGCAATGGGTTAAAAATAATAGCGGTTCTGCAAAATTGATGAAAGCTTCAGGGTAAATGTTACTTTAACATTGGTGGCTATCACACAAACAAGACTTAAATCCTGGAACTTATGAAAAGATAATGAGAGAAGATTTCAAAACTTCCATTGTCTTTATAGTTTTAAAAATGTCACTTTGGAACCAAACAAAGATACAGCAAATCTTAGATGGGCACAAAGCCTCTAAGAGGAGCCAATATTGAAAGGGCTGAGAAGATTTACAGATTCCAATTCTTGGGGATATTTAATAATAATAATATTAGGTCTCTTATTGTTCCAAGTTGTTAATCATGTTTACTACAGTAATGCCTAAGGGCCAACCAAAGTTGGAACCCATTGTGCTAGGTGCTGTACAAACATAGTAGTCCCTAGAACTAAGCAATTTACTAAAAGAGGATCAGTATCATTATCCCCACTATAGAGAAGGGGAAACCAAGGCACAAAGAGACTCACCCACGGATCACACAGCATATCAGTACTGGAGTCAGGAGTAGAACACAGAAGTCCTGACTGTCCATTATCTCCCATGGGATACACAGTAGAGGAGCAAAAAGCATTTGTTGCAATGCCACGTCATCACTCAGATGTCACAGTGATGTGCTGCATAAATACCTTGGTAAATTTCTTATTCTTTAACTAGTAATGTGTTTGACAATATTTTGACTAATTTATATTTAGTTTATCCTAATGTAGAGGGAAGTGCTTCTAGACTAATATAGCTTCTTGGGTACTAGAATGGCATCAGGGTATCCTGCTTCTGCTTTGAGAACACAGTGTATATATAAATATATCTCCTTCCAGAAGACAGAACCCTCTCTCTAGTAGAAGTACACATGGCAGGTGACACCTGATATTTGAGGATGGGACTCAGAGTTCAGCAGTAAAATCCCAGCTTTGCCAGGGTCTTGTCCTGCTATCTTGGACAGCTGTCTGTCTCTGAGCTTCAGCTTGCTCATCTTAAAATGGGTATAGTAATAGGTCCCCTACCTCACATGGGTGTGAATCACGATATATACTATAGGCATGATAAGCAGGAATTGCCTCCCAGAGAGTGTCAGGAAGAAGAATTAAGCTGTATGAAGCTTTGAAAATGTAAAGCTCTACAGGTGCTAGTATCTTTAATCCTGAAGGATCCCAACGTGCTCTGCAGCCTGGAGAGGTTAAATTACAACAGATAAAAGCAGATACAACCGTTGTCATATACAGCATACACTACATCATCATTGTCAGATAACAAGGGTGCAGTTGTAAGAATAGGGGAGGTTCGCTGGAGCAATGTTTGCAGCTTGCATCTTTGATCTGATGAGACCTTGTAAATATTAATGTTGTAAAAGGCATTCGTAATTTAATAGTGAACATCGCTAACTGGGCAGACGAAGCCACTGAAGCAGTTGTGCTAGTGAACCAGCCATTATTGTGGCAAACACAGAACAGATTATCACCGACTAGCATTCAAATCCATTTATTAAAGCCTGCTCATTTCCCCACTGTTTAGAGAGATGCTGTTAATTGTTTACTGGGCCTCTATTTTTGCTGTGATCACAGACCTGGGGTTTGAGGAAAGTGACTCTGCCACATTTTCATATGTGTAAATACAGAGTCCCAGGCACTTTATATCCAAGTCTCAGAGGACAAGAAGTTGAGGGGAAGACATCATGCATCTCCAGTGAAAAGACTTAAGTGTTGTCATCCACTTTTCTGCTTGCTCAAAGACCAGAGACAGAGCAGAGAGAATGAAAACACCTCACTAACCTTTAAAATGAGTCCCAGTCCATTTCTGTGCATCCTCCAGTGCTCACCACGTCTTCTCATGGTGAGTGCACATAATCATCCAGATGACATTCATGCCACCTCATTACCTCTTGTGAATTTGTATTCTTTCATTGTGTTTAGATCCTGCATATCACCAATATCTCAAAAACAGCCGGTTTAAAAAAAACCCCAAAAATAACATCTATGTGTAAAACAGATTACCCTGGGGATAAAATGTACTGCAAACACAGAACCATTCACATGCTTCTATAGCACACATCCCACCTGCTCAGGAGATGTGTATCTGCTTTAATGGTGGTGCACATGGCTGCAGCATGAGAGAGACTGTGGTCTCCAAGGGTACCCTGGCTGGATCTACATTCTTATGGGAGTTTTCCCTTTTCATATGGCAATATAATTGCATCTTCCCTGCACTCTGTTAAAAGCTGCACAAAGGAAGCCCTTTGCAGAGCACAAGAAGAAGTTTTATAGTTTATAGTTTTATATGATATCTGTTATTGAGCCCCTTTACTGGCACTTTGTCTGTTAATTAGCTATTTACATATCTATAGACATAAAGCACTTTCATAATACCCCTTTTCCTTTAGGAAGGATCATCTAGTGGGTTAGGAACTGGAATGGGAATATGTCTTCCTGCCTGTGTTTGAGATTTCCTTCATGACCTTATGCAATTTACTTAACCTCTCTGAACTTCATTTTCCCCCTCTGTAACTTAAGGATAATACTTACAGTATTGCCAAGCCCAAACATCCAAAAATGATGAGTCAGGCATCCCAAAACCATGAGACCTTGAAAAAAAGTATATTAAATTGTGAGTGACTTTAATTTGCCTTCTACTTCCCAAGCCTTAAGGGAGCACTTTTGTTTAGTTTTCAAGCTATTCTCCACAGAAACTTACTTAAAGAAAGAAAGAAAAAGAAAGCTGAATGTCATATTTTCACATGACTCCAGAAGCTGAGAGTTTAAGAAAAACATAAAATATCAAAAGACTCTCAACAAAATTGTGGGAGTTGTCAGCTTACAACAATCCTGGGAGGTAGGTGAGAATAAATTTAATTAAAGAATAACTTCATTTTGTTCCATTGAAGTCAATGAAACTATTTATGTGTTTAAAGTTAAACACATAAGAATGGCCATTCTGGATCAAACCAATGGTTCATCTAGCATAGTATCCTGTTTTTTGACAGTGCAAGATGCTTCAGAGGGAATGAGCACAAGAGGTTAATTATTAATTGATTATTCAGTCCCAGCTTCTGACAGTCAGAAGTTTAGGGACACCCAGAACCATGGGGTTGCATCCCTAACCATCTTGGCTAAAGAGTGTTGTTGTAGCCATGTTGGTCCTAGAATATTAGAAAGACAACGTGGGTGAGGTGATATCTTTTATTGGACCAACTTCTGTTGGTGAGAGAAAAAAGCTTTCGAGCTTACACAGATCTCCTTTTTTCTTGAAGAACTCTGTGTGAGCTCAAAAACTTGTTTCTCTCACCAACAGAAGCTGATCCAATAAAAGATATTACATCACCCTCCATATCTCATCTTGGCTAATAGCCAAAAGTCCTCCAGGAATTTATCTAATTGTTTTTTTAACCCTATTATACTTTTGGCCTTCACAACCTCCCCTGTCAATGAGTTCCACGGATTGACACTGCATTGGGTGAAGAAGTACTTCCTAAGTTTGTTTTAAACCTGCTGCCTATTAATTTAATTGGGTTACCCCTGGTTCTTGTGATATGTGAAGGCATAAAAAATACTCCTTATTCACTTTCTCTACACCATTTGTGGTTTTATAGCCTTCTATCATATCCCCCTTTAGTCATCTCTTTTGTCAGATGAACAGTCCCAGTCTTTTTAATCTCTCCTCATATGGAAGCTGTTCCATACCCCTAGTCATTTTTGTTGCCCTTCTCTGTACTTTTTCCAATTTTAAGATACCTTTTTTGGGATTGGACAACCAGGACTACATGCCCTACTCAAGGGTGGTTATACCATGGATTTATAGAGTGGCATTATGATATTTTCTGTTTGTTAGTTTTTGACTGAGGCTGCACGTTGAGCAGATGGTTTTCAATGAACTATCCATGATGACTCCCATGATCTTTCTTGAGTGGTAATCACTAATGTAGAACCCATTATTTTGTATGTGTAATTGCAATTATTTTTTTCCATTGTGCATTACTTTGCTTAAATGTTTTGCTAAGGCCACAGTGGCTTGAGAGACACGATAACCAAAGAAATAGATAGTTACAAACGAATGGGAATGAAATAAAGCCAGTGACATATGATATGATTTCTTTTTCCAGAAACTATGTGACCAAACGGCATAAAGAATACATTCTGTAAATATAATGAACATTCATTTTACTGCAGTTGGGTTGTTTATGGAGCGGGTCTTATCTTCTCTCTCCTTTTCTCCTGAAAAACAATTAGCTACAAAAAGAGGACACAATTTTAAATATAAATGTTGGAACACCAAGCTCCCCATATCAGAAGTTAGGATTTAGGAGACAGGTCGTTAGCATGCGCAGTCGGATTAAATCATAGTCCCAACAGAAACCAGTGGTAGTTTTGGTAAAATGGCCTTTCTAAGGGAAAGGAAGCAAGTGAGTGTGATGCTGTCAGAGACACTAAGCTGCATGAGAGGTGACAGTAAGCAATGAGGATATTTGGCATTTAAAGAGACGCTCCGGAGATCTGAGCTCTGGACAGCTGTATTGCTGACTTTTATTTTTGTACAGTTGTTATTATTTATTCTGGTAATGTGCCAACAATGTGCCTGAACACGGCATAGGACACAGATCAAGGCAATTCCTAAATATGGTTCTGCTTTATTTATTATTTGCAGGGCTTTTTTAACATCTTAGTGTTACATCTTAGGGTTCCATTGATTTTTATGGGTTGAGTAATTTAGCTGCTCATTGATTCATTTGCTTTCTAGAAGTCTACATCTGTTTCTGTAATCACCCTGCTTTAGGGGAGAGCGGAGGAACGAATATGAAATGTACATTCTGCTCCTGCCAGGTTCTTTCACCCATTTTTCCCCACCCATTGATTGTGTCATGTTAAGTTGTTTTTTGTTTTTGTTTTGGTTTTTTTAAGTTATTGATTATCATAACACGCCCCACGTGTTGTTCATTCATTGCACCAGTCTGGCTGAGACCGATCCAGGGTTCAATATGTCAGTTACTAAGGAGCTGCAGGCATGGGGTTAATTTTGCATCCCTTGTTCAAACCTTGGATAAAATGTTCTCTGTGCAGGGGACGTGTGCTGGTTGTAGTCCACCTCTTGCCTAAAGGCTGGGTGTACAAAGCTGAACATCTGGGCTTCTTGATTCTGTTGTACAGCCCATGTAGGCCGAGACAGAGCCACTGCAGAGGGGGTAAGGGGAAATGTTGTACCCAGCGGGTCATCCTCTCAGTTCCTGGTCCCATTGGCCAATGCTCCAATCAAGAACTCCCCCAGTTTACCCACTGTCCTTCCCGACATCCCTGCTGCACAGAGAGCCCTGGCAGTCTCACATGGGCACTGGGAAAAGAAAGAGACTCCTAAGGCAGAGCCCAATCCTGTAGATCTCTTTCATGCTGTGGCATTGTTGGAAAGTCGGGGGAGGAGTGCAGGGGGAAGGCTTTTGCTACCAATATTTTCTTCATCCATCCCCAAAAGTGCAAAGCCTTCAAGGAACTTTGGGGATTTTTTTGTTTAATATTTTTTGTATGAAACAATAATTGCACAGCCCCTGTACTGTATTTATAACTGTATAGCATTTCTGCAATGCTTTTTCCTTGTATAACAGATCCAATTAGAGCACATTATATTGTCAGAAGCATCAGAGGAAAAGAGAGTTGGTATTAAATCTCCAAACACAGGCATACACACATATATACAAGGAACCAAAACAACACTACTGAAAACCTTTCCACTATAAAGCTTGGGGCCTCATTACACTGTAGTAACTCCTGTAAAGTCAGATGCAGAACAACCTACAGATGGTATATTGAGAAGGGGGGAAAATGGATGTTCTCAGGATCAGAGCAGCACCCGACCAAAAAACCTGGTGAAGTGATGATTTTATATGCTTCCTTGCTCATACAGATAGAGTGCATGTAGTACGGGTATGTTTGATAGATGAGACAGCCAATTTGAGATTGCAGACAATAGTAGGTGATGGAGTTGAATAACAATGACCGAGGAGTAGCTTTCATTACTTACAAAGCAGTACTTGTATGACTGCAACTTAAAACTCCTAGAAATAGTTCATCAAGACTCGTGGAGGACCAAAAGCCTGTTTTTCTTTCGTCTCTTGCAGTAGTTTCCAAAAGGTCATCAGTTGCCAGTCACCATCTCCAATAAATGCTCCAGCTTCTACATTCATTCAGTGTAAACTCCAAAACCACATTATTACATTACAATATCTCCAGACTCTCCCCTTTGAAGATGCCCATTGTGTTTTGGGTAATACACAATTCAATTTAAAGAGACATTCCTCCATGCTGCATTAGACAAGCAGGTAGAGATTAGAATAACAATGTCTGGTGCAGCCTTTATCAGAGGGAAGTTGTTGAAAAGTCGTCATATATTTTCTCCAGAGGGTGAACATGAAGGAAATAAAAACCAATTTGTTTGTATTTCAAAATATTCTTACAGCTTAAATATTAAAATCAGTGTAAATGAAATTACTGTACAGTCTGCCTACTAAATATCCCACTGTTTGTTTGCATTTGAATGAGTCATTCTTCATATCCTCACCGAAGAACCTTACGTAGCATTGCCGGTGAGGAACAGTCTACCCCAGAAACAGACATAGTTGAGTGGTAGGCCATGTGACTCCAACACTTTTATGCACCCATAAAGCATTGTTCAGATGTGTAAACTGGATCCCTTACCTTAATCTTATTGTCTGTAATGTCTGAGTGGACTTTGGTATACAAATGTAAGATATGGTGATGATTCTTCATATTCTGATATAGGGCAACAACTACAGGCCATTAAAATTTAAAACCAACTCTAGACCAACGATGGATAAATTTCAAGATTTAGTGGATCAAATCTCACCAGATAGCCATTCACATTTTTGGGTGCTTATCCAAAATCCCATTGGTTTTTAAATCCATCTGGGTATCTCACACTTACTCCTGGGATTTTTAATAATGCCAGTCAGAAATTACTCCAGAGAGTCTGTTTCATGGTATTTCCATTTCTTTTCCTAGCACAAGCCAAGAAGTGAAAATGTCCAAGAAAGGCTTGTGGGGTTTTGTTTTTTTGTAAAACACTGAGGGAGATATGGTGGGCAAGGTGATATAGTTGATTGGACCAATTTCTGTTGGTGGAAGAGACAAGCTTTTGAGTGACACAGAGATCTTCCTCAGGTCCACTTCAAAAACAATGTTGTACACTGTAGTATTATTAATATTATAGTAGCAGCCATGCACCTCAATCATGATTTGAGACCCCATTATTCTAAGCTAGGATTTCTCATCTCTCGTAACCCCCAGCAAGGTCCAGAAAGGCAATCAGGGGAGTTGCAAGGTTCTGAAAATTTTCAATACAGCTAAAGCAAAGAAAATCTTACTCCCTCACTTGCCACAAACCTTTTCCCTTCTAGGCCAAGTATTCAGTGTCAGCCTCTCAAAACACAAACTCACACACATTATAGGCTTATCATTGTTATTGTGGATACGTTTTTTACTCTTTTATACTAAATGAAAGTGGGGTCGAGAACATCTTTGACTGAGTAAGGGTGAAACTAGCCTGAAAAGATTGAGAAACATTGGACTTAAGCAATCTAAGACCCAAAGCAAACTCCCAGATCTTGAACACACTCAAACTTCAGGGAAGGCTGGATGTAAATCTCAATCAAAAAGTCTCTGCTGGCCCTTTTCATTATAAGACAACCCACTTGAATGCAGTCCCTTCTCCTGTGAATTTTGATGAAGTTAGGACTCAGATGTTCAGTCTTTGGTTTAGTCCCACCTCTCATTTTATTTTACATGAACTTCTTTGTGCATCCATTGTCCTTTCCACTAACCTCACTAATGGGGAAATGGCCTCTTGGAGGCAGAAGTAGTGCACAAATCTTATTCAAGCAGAATTTCTGAAGAACATGACAAACACACCCCTTGCAGGTTTTACAACATTTGTGCATGGCATTATATAGACATTTATTTCAAAAGATAATTGAGAGGGGAGTCTAAATCTAGACAGCAGATTAGCATCAGAAGGAAGCTGTGCTGCACATGGAATTAGAACAATGACACAGAACGTTGTCATTGTTCTTGTTACTCCTACTCCTGGTTACTCAGCTCGTCTACATGACATAATATAACAAAGGACTAGGTGCTTCCAGCTGGTAGGCACATGAGCAATTGGCAAGAAATATGTGGGGGAATGAGGAGAAAGCTTATACAGGAGGGAAGCAACTACAAGGAGAAAAGATTATGTAGGAGCAGATTAAACACAAACATGTAAGGTTGGGTATCTGTCTTGGTGAAAGTAGGTGATTCTCTGGCCTCTTTATCATTGTACACACTGTGTGAACTATATTCCTGATTCTATAAAGGATTCCACAGTTGCCTAGATATATTCACTGCACTATCAGTGTTTAGCTTATTATAGTACAGCACTCTAGGATGACTTGACTATAAAGGCACCATATAAAAATAAATGCTATTCTCTTTGTATTTCACAGTATCTACAGTCTTCCTTCTTTGTGTTGTGAAAGAGGCTTCCTGGGCTCAAATGGGAATGTATCAGTACATGGAACTGAAACCATTACCTGTTAATAGCAGGAAGAAAAAAAAAATCCCCAGTTTATATGAATTATAATTTCCACTTCGCAAAAAACACATTTAATTTTTGGCTTTTTTCTAGCAGTTCAATTTTAAAGCCAAAAAGGTTAATTTTATGAAAGTGTTAAGTGTATTAGGCTAAACAACAAGCAGTACTTCAGGAGATGGTTAAAGATTTGTTTAGCATGCCTCAGAGCAGTATAAAGTGTGAAGCAATTCCAGATACAGTCTTGTCTAGGCCTTTGATTCATTATTTACTGAATCTCACTGTAGCTGGACCACAGATTGATTTTCTGTGGTCAGGTTTCACTCTTGCCTGTCATGGCTTGTGTTCATGGGTGGAGAGAATGTTGCATTCTAAAGTTCATTAAATAGGATCCATGCTGGTAACTAACCAGCTGTGAAAAGTGAAATGGGGACCTACCGAAAAGCCACCATTGTGCAATGAAAATCTATTCATAGGGAGAACCAAATTCCTGTTTTAGTAGGGGGGAGATCTTACAGCACAGTACATTCAACCAAACACAAGTAAACCAAGAGAGTCGTCATCATTTCCCCTTTCTAAAGCTAGTATCTGAACCTCAACTGTTCAGTATTAAGCTCCTGTTTGGATGGACTTAACTGAACTGTCTGAAATCTCTTTGCTGTGATGATTGGTATGCAGTGGTTCTATATTGGCATAACTCCTCTGGTTACAGTAGTATTGCTCTTGATTTATATCAGTGTAAGAGAGAAGAATTGGACCTCTTGAGTCTAAAATCTGAATATGAAAACAAATCCCAGAAGAAATGGGCATTTTTATTATTTTTTTCCAGCGGTTCCAGTGCCAGTTGTGATCTGGAAGCACAAAGATGCAAAAAGTAAAAAAAACATGAAAATAAAAAACTTACCTGAACATTTAATAACAAAAAAATCATCTATTCTTAATTACTAATTTTTTCATGATCAGTATACAGAATTGACAATACTAGTTATTCTCTTACATAAATGAATAATATAGAGGGTGTCAGATGGAAAACACATACAAAATATACTTGTAATGTATCTTAATGGAAAAAAAAGAGTGCAATGCCTACTCTTCAGTCCTACTTGCAGTTCCTCTCCCAGTTGCCAATTGCATATCCACCCCGTGGCAGCTTACATTACTTTCTGATAAGGAAAGTAATATTACGAACATATTTAATGCAATTTTAACCATCTTTTAATGCAATATAGCATCTGAAAACAAGAAAAGAAGTTAGCAGAAATTAACTCTTCCTGGACCATCCACAAGTAATCCAGGCATCACATTTTGAAAACCAGTCCTTTTGAAGTATATTTCTTTTTGCTAAGGAATTTCTGGATGTTAGAGCAGTGGTTCTCAACCTTTCCAAACTGCTGAACCCCTTTCTGGAGTCTGATTTGTCTTGCGTACCCCCAAGTTTCACCTCACTTAAAAACGACTTGCTTACAACTTCAGACATAAAAATACAAAAGTGACACGGCGCACTATTAGTGAAAAATGGCTCACTTTCTCGGTTTTACTATATAATTATAAAATACAGCGATGGGATATAAGTGTTGTGCTTACATTTCAGTGTGATACCTGCTGTATAATAGTATATAGAACAGTAAAAACAAGTCATTGTCTGTATGACGTAGTTTGTAACTGACTTCGCTAGTGCTTTTTATGTAGCCTGTTAAAAAACTAAGCAAATATCTAGATGAGTTGACATACCCCCTGGAAGACCTCTGTGTACCTTCCGGGGTACACGTACCCCCGGTTGAGAACCAGTGTTAGAGAATCTCTCATAGCTGACTGGTGCCCACTGCTCTCTCCTAACTGTAGCATATAATACACGTTGTTTGGCATAGATCCAGAAACCACATGCACAAAGTTCAACCCAGTTGTCACTGTGTCTTTACAGTTGCCGAGAAAAGCATCAACAAAGCAATGAATGCAGAGATGTAATGAATGAACAAGGCAGTCCATTTAGAACTCATTCATCTAGATAATAAATTGACAATAATCTATTTGAAGTAGAAATAGAAAATAGCTTGAAATCTCCTTTTAATAAGAATGAATAAATATGACTTTCTGAATAGCTTCTACATACAAATGGCAAAACAAACAACAGTGCTTATTGGTAACGGGACTATATAGAGGCTTTGACATTCTCAATCACTGCCTCAAATCTGATCTCAGATAGATAGAAGTTGAGAGTTGTTACCACCAGATGACTGCTTAAATGACCTAAGATGGGCTTGGGCCATTTGCTAGAAAACAGGTGATAACCCTAGAAACATTGCGACTGGAACCTTAATCTCAACCTGGACACCGATGGCTTGAATGGACATGGAGAGCAGAAGCACCTTTGCTCATCTAGAAGTCATATAAGTTAGGAGGGGACAGTGTAGAGATTTTGCCTTGTGTTTGCATGTGCTTTACATAGACAAAGGACTTTGGTCTTTGGGACAGACAATCTGGAATCTTTCAGTCACATGATATCCACTTTGTTTGATCACTGCAGATTGATGTTTCTTAGTTGGTGGTGGTCATGCACAAGTGTAAAAAAAACCAACCAGACAAACGAAAACCCTTCAAAAGCAGGTGGGGGGTTTGCTTTGCATGATGCCATCAAGTTTTAATTCACCTCTTCGAGTCACTATTTGAGCTTGCAGACTAATGTAGTCTTGAAGTATAGACATTTAGTAGCAAAAGCAGGTTAATTACAGAGTTATTCAGAGCCATAGTAATGCAGGCTAAAATCTCATCAGATAGCACAGGTCCAATAAAGTACAAGCCTAGCCAGGAACTTGAATGGGAAACCTCCAAAGCAATCTAAAGTTACAGAAGGACATTGGATTGATGAGTCAGCAGGCGGTACTCTTTCTCCCTGGAATGAGTACTGAATTGTTATCCCAGCCTGATGCTAGCAGATCATGCATGTGGGGCTGCCTAAACAGGCCCTGGTCCTTTTCATAAAAACTAGAAATATTAACCCTATCACTTCAGTAATTAAAGCTTATACAAATCCCACTACTAAAGTTCTTAATTTTAATTGTCTGTGGTATTCACCTCCCCGCACCCCTCCGCCCAGCTCGTTGTGTAGGGTAGTGTTACTGTGCACTATAAAACAGCATTTGACACTGGTGTGACCACTACTGGGACACTGTGTCTAGTTCTGGTGCCTACAATTCAAGAAAGATGGTGGTAAATTGGAGAGAGTTCAAAGAAGAGCCATGAGAATGATTGAAGGATTAGAAAACCTGCCTTATAGCAATAAATATAGACTCGAGGTGCTCCGTAGTTTAACAAAGGGAAGCTTAAGGGGTGACTTGATCACTCTATAAGTACCTATATGGGCAACAAATATTTGATAACAGGCTTTCAGTCTAGCAGAGAAAGGCATGACCTGATCCAAGAGCTGGAAGATGAAGCTAGAAAAATGAAGACTGGACATAAGGTGTAAATTTTTAAGTCAGGGTAAAAATACAGAAGTGACACTGCTGGAACAGTTTGCCAAGACTTCTCATGGATTCTCCATCATTTACAATTTTAAAATCAAGATTGGATTTTTTTTTTTTTCTGAAAGAGATACTCTAGGAATTATTTTAGGGAAACTCTATAGCTTGTGTTATCAGGGCCCAAGCATAATTTTTTTGGGCCCAGTATGAACTTGTAACATGGGCCCCCTCCCACACAGATGCCAGAATCCCTCATCCCATATATACAATCTCATGAGCCGTGAATAAATTTTTCCTCATGATAATGGGGGTTGCATCCTGGGCTGGGCCCCCCAGGGCCTCTGGGCACCGGTAAAGTGTACCCTTCCCCCCCATGTGGGGGCACTGATTTTTTTACAGGAGATCAGATCACAATGGTCCCTTCTGGCCATTGGTGTACATTACAGTGTTCGGTGATATGTTGTAAATACTATGTAGAAATAGTCTGCAGTTCTGTAAAGTGGTATGAAACCTAGATGATCAACCTATATTAATCAATACTTAACAAGCACTTAGGCCCCAATTCAGGAAAGGGTTGATTTCAACTGGATTTAAACACGTGCTTAAAATTAATCAAATGTAATGGTTTCCTAAATTGCGATCTTAGAGTCCAAATTCTCTGAGACATAAACTGTAATAAATCATGATCCCACTGGGAGATCTTGTAAAAATTATGAAATGAACACACTGAAATACCACTGAATATAGATTTGCCTCACTAGTTTCTTAAAACTATTGTTACGTTAAATTTTGGTGTTCCCATCACTTTCCTTTAAGTAAGATTCACAAAAGACCTGTTCTAAATCTAAAGAAGAAATCGTATTTCATCATATAGCTCTTTTTGTTGATTTGAATGTAGCAAATTCACTGTATTTAAAAATATAATCGTGGAATGTTCTATATCTCCTTAAGATTTTCTGACAATAGAAGGATAAAAAACTCACTGGTTAAGCATCTCCTGGTTGTTAAATGGTTTGGAGGTGTTATTATTGATGTGATTTTTATTGGAGCTATTTTCCCAAACAAGTTCTCAGTGGCAGTCCACTAGAGTGCAGTTAATTCATGAGAACAAGAAGAACTTGAGTTAAATGCATTATAGATGAACTGTTCATATGTAATATGGGCAACGCGTGCCCAGCCATTCCTTGCCCAGTTATTCAGGACTTGCAGTAGGATCCTTGCAACAAATTCCTTTGTTTTATCTGTGCTTGAGACTATTCCGGTTGTTTACTAGCATTGCTTAAATTCCTTTTGCTGCTTATGCAGAGCAGTATTTGTAAGTCTAAACATATGATTCTCTATTCAATAAAAACTCAGGGTCCAGCACTGGGTTCAAAGAGTTCAATATTGCAGTGCAATACTGCTGGTGTAGATGAGATGATGAAATTCTGCTTTAACATCCACTATCCGGGTTTCATTCCATGGAATTATTTAATCAAAGAGAAGATAAAGAGAAAAGAGTAGATAGTGTCCTGGCTAATGTACCTTCATGCAGGTTGTGATGTTCTAACATTTAGGATAACGTTCTGAGTGACACTCACTGCTTTCCCAGTTATCTGCCTATTTGCTTTTCCAAGCCATGTGGTAGAATATAAAAGAGGTGAAAGCTAGATTTTGTACTTGTCATAATCATCTTGTATATTAAACAGATGCATTTGAACTTCAGTGGGGATATGCTGATTTAGAGGATCTGGCCTGTAAAATGTACGGTACAAGCTGCAATTAGGAAGAAGAACCAGATCTCCAGTAATAGCAATATTGCTTTCGCTACTGCATTAGAGAGATGCTAGGCTTAATTAGCTGTTTTCAAAGGAGTTGGAAGAGGTGAAGTGTTATATCAGTGCTAAAGGTTAGCTTGGCGTACTCAGAGCCTTAACTTCTTTGTGGGAGGATAGGGAGAGGAAAAAATTGGAGTCAAGATATGTTACACTGGATGCAAAAGGAGAAAATTACTCTTATAAAAAGCATGACAGAAACAGCTGCGTGTGAGCCTTTCATTGTTCTGTTATTTCACAGTGAAGAATTCTATAGCTGGAGCTCTGAATAGTAAGGGTCACCCCCAGCTCAGATGTTCGTGGACTTTGTAGTTGCAAACCCTCCCCTCCTCCTTCAAGAAGAGTGTTAAAATAATAAACGTTGTAAGCCTCTTGCATCCTTCTCCCTCAATTTTGACACAATAGCATGGACCTCTGTCGGCTGCCTGCTGCTGAAATTATTAGCTTTCATGGAAGACAAGTGAAGGGAATAGGGAAGATGGTTTCTTCCCTGACTGAGACTTATTGCCAGCCAGTTTCTCAGAATGGGGTGTAAATTCATAACTCCTCCTTCACTTTGACTCAGTGAAACTATTTCTAAAAGAGCATGGAAACTGCCATTTATTACATCATCCAATCAAGTAATCTGTGTTCTGCAATTTCCAGAACCAGATGTTTCATGGGAAGGTGCAAAAAATGATGCTGCAGTTTTGAAAAAACTTGCTCACCAGGAAAATACCTTACAAATCCATTACAAGTTTTTATGCCTTAAAGCAAGCTTAAAAAAAAAAAAAAAATCACTTTACACTTCTTGTTGTTAGTGTTCTCATTATCCATAGAAATGTCCAAGGTGTAAAAACTGAGGTCTGATTAGATTATCCAGTGACCCCTTCTGGCATTAAACTCTATGAAACTATAAAATACTTGTTTTAATCCTACTAAATTCTTGGTATTTCAATGGTATATTGTTTGTGGCAATGAGTTCCATAGGCCAATTGTCTATGGGGTAAGAGAATGTTTCCTTTGTTCAGTTTCGTTGACTGTCCTTTGCCCTTGCATTATGAGAAAGTGCCTGATCTACCTTCTCTTATGCCATTAAATTATATACTTCTATCATGTTTCTTGTCTTTAAGCAAACAGTCCCCAGTCTCTTCAACCTTCCATCCTAGTGATGATCCTAATACTGTAGATGAATTCATCAACAGGGAGGAGGAAAAATTAAATTTTTTAAAATTGGTAGTCAACCCTGAACTTGCAAAAATAAACTGAAAACCATTACTGATCCCTGCAACAGATTAGCGCTGTCATCTTAAATTGCTTAAGCCATAATGTGATGAAGAAAACAGAATGCCATTCTCTCAGCGTGTCTTCCAGAAGGATGTCTTTGGAATTCCTCAGCAACACTTTCTGTGTCCTCAGAGACGTCCAGTCATGTATAATGTGCTGTAACGGAGCTAGCTGCTAAACTAACCTTGATAAATCCAACCCCTTGGAGACTGTCTCCGTGCTTGTAAAGCATGGACTAATTCCCTATCAGATACTGCTTCCACAAATGCTGCTGAGGTAAAAACCATGCCCAATTACCAGTGTTGTCTAAAGAGTGCAAAAGTAGAACTACGATGACATAAAGATGATGCTTTTAAATAAAGATGGTTTAGAAAAGATCCAGATGTGTCCAAAGCAAGCCTACCCTTTGAGCGTCACCCTGGTTTCAGGATGTGACCATGATCCAACTGTCTGACTATATGACCAACTCTATGACTATAGAGACTTTGTTTTCTTATAGGTTAAGGGGAACTCTCCTTTAGTGGCATGAGCTTGTGCTTTTGATCCTGAAGTCCCCAGGTTCCCACTGATGGCCATGGGAACTGTTCCTTATGAGATGGGACCCCAGTTGGGACTTGAACTTCTGTGGAATGTTTGGGAGAAGTTCGT
This sequence comes from Emydura macquarii macquarii, assembly GCF_026122565.2. Lineage (NCBI taxonomy): Eukaryota > Metazoa > Chordata > Testudines > Chelidae > Emydura > Emydura macquarii. The sequence goes on from NW_027130250.1 coordinate 185,842, forward strand.
TCATTGGGGTGTGTGTGTGTAAAATGCTGGCTTAGTGTCTGTGGTCAGGGATCTGTCTAATGGTTGGTCCCAATGGCCTGAAGTGTCTTACTTTCTCACAGCTAAAGGAATTTTCAAGTGGTATGTTTGGTGCTGAAGATTCTGGATTTGATAACTTCCCTCTCCATGTGAGTGAAGCCGTGATTTGTTATCTCTTCATTAAGTGGGTACTCAGTCTTGTGCTCACTGGATAGGTTTAATGGGTCCCCCAGTAAGGCTGAAAGGAGGAGGTGGCTATTTAATCCTTGATATTCCCCGGTACCTTTCGGCTCAGATACAATGGTGATGAAAGTAGTATGAATCAATGTCAAGCGGGTTGAAAAATGATCATCATGCTCCATAAAAATTTTCAAAACCAATTTAAAATGTTTGTTTTATTTTAAATATTACATTACTAATTCGGTTTTCCACTTAAAAATTATTTTGGCGAGAAAAAAAAATTCCCAAATTTTTCCAAAGGGGAAAACTTTTGTTTATTAGAGTGGGTAGAATTTTTTTCCTCCCACTCTAGTGAAACTTTTGAATTAATTAATTGATTTATTTATTTAATTTGCAAAATTTTGAAATTTTACTTTGAAAATCTTTGACCAAAAATATTTTTTTGTGAAAATGTTTGTTTTTGTTGTATGGGTATTTTCCATGAAAAAAGAGTTTAGGTAGAGAACTTGCTCAAAAATGTTTCTCTAAATATTCAGATAGTATATCACATTATGGGGGAGGCAACTCAGCACTTAGTCTTCAGCCACCTTCAAATTCTAGGATTGTTACTCCAGACCTTTTCACCAGATCTAAATTCATTTAATCTTCAGAAAAGGAAGAGGGACATATGATAAAATACCCTTTACCAAGCAGAGGATAGCTTTGAACCCTCAACTGTCCTATCTTGCAAGCAGCCACGTATTCAGTCATTATAGAGAGATGCATTTTTAAAAATTCATTAGGTGTAGAGATGTTTAAGCTAGTAAACTGCATCTCTCAAAAAGACAGAAAGGGGACAAAATGAGCCAGGGGCTATGAGGAGAGGCAGCACGGTCACGACAATGCTAGTTACTGAACTTGAGTTAAAGTGAGCATGGAATTGTGAAAGCTATTGTGTGCATAATAAACTGTAGGCTCTTAAAAGTTTAGCAAGGTACTTTTCCTATGCTAAGTTCATTTCAATGGAAGTTTTAATTATTAGTGGAGTTAGACTGGTCCAATTTGAACCAATTTTTAGTAAATGGGGCTGGTAAAGGGTGCCAAATTCTCTCTCTTGGAGCCTTAAATTCTCTACTCTCTAGAACAGAAACATATGCAGGGTGATGCAGTATTAGCGCAATATTTTTGTACGTATTATCCCCTATAATGTGGTTCAAGCCTGGCCACAAAGACACCACTACAGGAAGGTTTCAATCCCTGGTATGATTTGGATCTTTGGCTTTGCTAAGACTTCCATTTTTAAAAACAAAACTAAAAAACTCACAAGTTCATTTTTGTGTATGAAGTAGTGCTGATGGGATGGTATCCCCCCCATTTACATGTCCACATGGACCGCATATTTCAGAACTTCCTTTTAAGGGTAGCATGGTTTACAGAGCAATAGATCTCTGCTTTCTCCATAAATAAAATGGGGGAAAATTAGGGTTAATGTTACATACATTTAGTATCTCACATCAAAATCTTTGTGAAGGTTATGATAAGATGGCAGACATCTATGATTTGGTTTCAGTGTGTGCTACCTTTCAAAAATGTTAGCTTATGAACTCAAGGTCAAACTGGCAAAAAAACCCAGCCCTTTGAAATTGGAAATTCATAGTTTTAAAATTAGATTTCTTTTTGGGAAGAGGAAGGGAGATCGAACTAAGCACATGTGGCAGATGCTAGACATGACACTCAATGCACTTCTGGAAGGTGCTTAGAAACTGGTGATGAGGGCCATAAAAATAGCCAAACTACCTGTACTGTACTCATTGCTATGGGGTAGGATACTCTATTAGATAAAAAGCATCTTTAAAAGGTATTTTTTCATCTTGCTAACTTGACTGGCTTGCAACTAGCAAGATAGCAGCAAAATGCTTTATCCTGTTTTTAATCTCCTGAGTAATGAGGGTTTGGGAAGGTGTTTTATCTTCTACCCTAGCATCGGGTCACCATGACTCGGTACTGCTCCAGTTGGAATCCCAACACACCTGACCTCTTCCCAATTGATGTAAGTCTAAGAACTTTCCTAATTCTGCTCTCTCCCTCCTCCTCCTCTGCCCCCAGGGACAATTCATTCTGATTCCTTGTTAGTGAAAGATGTTTTGCTAGTTGCCTTTCAACTTTTGACTGTCAGCAGCATACATCAACTAGTTCAAAAGGTAGCCTCATGCTGTTTCAGATCAATGCAGACCCCATATTTCTGTCTTACTGTGCACTGCTCTTTTTTGACCAAGAAAAAAAAATCAAGTTTGAATACTTGGAGATATCCTGTAAATACTTGCTGTTAACTTTGTTTCTCTTCTTGGACTGAAATAACCTAGACACCAAGACATTAGAGAAATTAGGTCATGGAAGAAAAATTCATGAAAGCATTCTTGTGCTTTGAAGCCCCCCTATAAATTGTGGAAGCGTGGGTTGCTTGTTGTTCTTTCTTTCTTTCTTAAAATAAATTAGTTTAATCTCTGAAAAAAAAAAAGTCTTGAACTCAGAGAATCTAAAGAGAAGCCGTGGTTATTCAAGTAGTTTCTGGTCCCAAGCTCAAATCCCTGAACTTTTTGCTCTGAGAACATTGTGTCAAAATTCCAAAGTAACTTTAACTCATCCTCTAATGTTAATTGAACTTGTGATTTCTCCGCACACAAAAATTATACGGGAGGGATTGCTTCTCTCCCTGTGTCACACTGCTACAGACTCTGGAACTTGCTTCTCTCCTGGGTCTGAAATAACTCAAATGTTGTGACTTTCCAAGCATGCTGCAAAATACCTCTGTTTAGAGAGCTTTGGCAGTAATAATAACATCTCTAACGTGCCACTTTTTATCAGTAGATCTCAAAGTGCTTTAAAAAGGAGGTTAGTATGATTATCCACACTTTATAGATGGGGAAACTAAGGCAGAGAGAAAGTGACTTGCCCAAGGTCACCTAGCAGTCCAGTGGGCAGAACCTTATAGAACCCTCCCTATCCAGTGCTTTATCCACTAGGCCACACTATTTGCTTCCCAGAGCAATGAAAGGGTGGAAGACTGAGTTCCATGAAATAGTTACTGCAATGCTGTTAGGATTTTATTGTGTGGTCGATGATGCTAGAGCAGCTAGATCCTTTGGTAGGTCTTATACCTTTTGAATCTAAATAAATAAGTATGCACTTGCAATGACTAATTTGTACATACAAATGACAATTAATACATTTGCATGCATACATTATAGTTTTAATGGGGGCTAGTACATTTGCATGCATAACTGCTGGTAAAAAATTCAAGTGCATGAGTGTTCAGAAAAATAGCGGGTAACTATGTGCTAGGAAGTTATTCCCTTAATGGATGTCAATAGCTCCTGTTAGCATAAATGGGAAATCACATGCATGCACCAAAATGGACACAATCCCTTTAGTTTAGAACAATTTTTTTGTTCCATATGTTTAAATCATTTTAATAAGATGTGGAAAATTTGCCTATGTAAATAAATCCCTGTTCACTTCCCATTGGTAAAAGTAATTAATTACCCAGTTTTTTAATCTGTAGTGCACTCCATTCTTTTATGAAAAAACCTCTTTAATAGAGTGGTTTTAATTAGCACTTTTTGGATATATGGTTCCATGTTCCCAATACATTATCAGTAAAGTTGGTGTTTACGTTATTTTAAGGTGGGAAAAAGCTTGACTCTCTATACAATCTGAATTGGTGGTGTTTTCCCACTTGTCCCTGTGTCATAACCCCCATACGATGATCTGCCCACAAACCAGAGGTACAGAACTAAGAGAGAAATGTTTCCTGCAGATCAGAATTGTGAGAATGTGTTTGTAGCGGTATGGACGAGTCTCTCCAGGATGGGAATATCTCAGGGGTTTTAGGTCAGGCTTGAAAAGCAATGTTAGAGCTTGAACAGGGAGCCCAGGACTGGAGTAGCAGGAAGTTGTGCAGGTCAGGTAAAGATGGATGAGGAAAGTTTGCAAAGCACCCATTTGCACTGTGTCTCCTAGTTCTTTATTTTCTTTGAAATCACACTAAAATTTAATAAAAGAAAAAAAAATAGAATGTAATTAGCTTCCACGAATCAAAAACACCTGTGATTTAACAGGGTTACATTCTTTGTTGGGCCTCCTTTACCCTATTCCTCCTGATGCTGCTTCTGTTTCATTATAAGGGACTAGGGTGGAGCTGAGGTGTATGAAATGTTCTATGATGACCTAAAAGGTTAAAGCGTGGGGACAGAAAGTCATGTCTCTTGAGTTCTATTCCTGGCTATCCCATTGACTGACTTAATAGCAGTGGAAAATCATTTTACGATTTTTCCTTGGTTTACTCATCTGAAAAAAAATGACAACATGGACCTATTTTTGGAATTGTGAAGGACTCTGAGATCCTTAGGTGAGAGTTCCAAAGTATGGATTCCCAGGTTCAACGAGAGCATCCATCATTCTTTGTCTTTCTCCATCAACTGTCTAGTTTGAGATCCAAATTTCCTTCCAAGTATTTGATGGGTGTGGGCAGGAGGGATGGACTTTATGTTGTAATCATTGTAATCAGTTCAAGGCCAGCAGGGATCATTATATCATCTTGTCTGATCTCCTGTATATCACAGGCCATTAAATTGCACCCATTTACTCCTATGACAAGCCCAATATTTTTTGTAATCTGTGGGCGAGGGTTAGGAATAATAGGATGAAAATGAGCCAAGGAAAATACAGATAGAATATTAAAAAACATTTTTCTAAAGGTTGAGATAATTATTTCAGGGGAAAGTTAAACAGGTGCTTATAATTTTAAAGTGCCTCTTTAACAGTACAGCATAACATGTTCATCTCCTCTAATACTGTGCATCTCTCTAAGCATCCATGTGGCTGCCAGTCTGGAAAATGCCAGTATCCTAAGAGTTAACATAGCATATCCTTCAGGGAGTATAACCACAGTGGGTTAGGGGGCTGCTCTGAATGCCCCCAGCATTGTCCTGCTTTGCATGCTATAATGTTCACTAGAGCAGGGTGGGCTAAGAAAGGATGAAAAGGTAGCACTGTGTTTGCAGAGAAGATAAAGTAGCTCTTGTGACAGTGGGTTGGTATTTTCTGTCCTGCTTTTTTCAACTCCCGGTTTATCATTCATATTCACCACTCCTCATGTAACAATATTGTATTCTCTGAAGGTTTTGATTTTTTTTATGCTTAAGCTTCTCCAAAGTTCATGCTGCTCTTCTGGAGCTCACACTTAACCTTTAAGAAAAAAGCTGAAGGCTTGGTCTCTGACCTTGAAGGATGGGGGGAGAGAAGGTACGAAATATCACTGCACCTTACTAAAGACACCTTTAGAAATATCTAACAAGGCATCTAATCTAAACTGGGAGAAAAGGATACTTACTCTAAGAGATACCATCTTTGGGGGGGAGGGGAGGCAAGGGGGCACGCAACAGTGGCTAAAAACAGCACCTGATATAAGTGATGAGACAGACCCATGGAAACAAACTAAATACTGGGATTTTAGTCTGGTGAAGTTGTTGTTTCAGCAAAGGACGCCAGAGAATTGAGGCTAGGAACAACACATGCACAGAAAAGAATGGAAGCCAGTTTATGTGGCAAGATGATTTTTTATGGCAGATGTAAGGTTACCACTCCTCCCGTTTCAAGGCAAAAAAGTAGTCACAGGCTGCGGTCAGGAAGAAATACCGCTCTCTTTTTTCTCCCCCCACATAATATTGCACAAATGGGTAAGTTCACACCTTCCTTCGAAATCTCTGGTGTTGAGCATTGCTGGAGCCAGGATACTGAATTGCATGGCTAATGGATCAGTCTGGTATAGCAAATTCATACGGCCCTTGTGTGACTTTGGAGTTTTTGACTCTAGTGCTTGGTCCTCAGCTAGTTAAGTTATAGTATTCAAGAAGAGAAATTAGTGAATCATAAGCCATCAGTCTTCAGCATCCTTAGACTGAACCGTGATTGTAAAATAGCTCTCATCACCGCAGCGTCTGGGCATCTCTCTGTCATTATGGGGGGTTTTGTTGGTTTGTTTTTTTTTATGCTCACAACAATGCTGTGAGGTGAGGAAGTACAATCCTCAATTTGCTGAGGGGGGAGCTAAGGCACCAGGAAGACTAAGTGACTTGTTCAAGGTCGCACACAGTTTTTGTGGCAGAGCTAGAAAACAGAATCCCAGTCTGTTACGTTTAAATCCAGAGACCTAACCAGAAAACCACATTGCCTATCCTTTCTTCAAAGTGCTCTTCTGACCTAATGAGGCCATAGTTACAGGCCCCATCCTTCCCGAGAAGAATATGGTGCCCTCTCTAATGCAGTTTCTCCCTCCACTTGTTGCATCATCATCCCATCCAGCCATGATGGACCCAGGAGGGAGTCGACTGAAATCAGCTTTTTTACTCTGCTGGCTTGGCAAAAATCTAGGGATGATACCCTCCATCCACCATTGCGTCCTCTCTCAGGAGAATGCAGAGTGAGAGGAATCCGTCAATGCTAAACAAAAATCCATGTTATCTAGCTGCTAATAATGGCCACCAAAACATTCTAAATTCCTCAGTGTCTGCTCTCGACTTTCGTTTCAGTGCGAGAACTACCTGCTTTCACAATCATAAATACACTGCAACTCCTTGTAGGTCTATAATTGAGTTTGGAGGGTTTCCATAGCAACTGCTGCAATTAATTAAAATACTCAGGCATGGTAAGTTTTATAGATGTGGAAAATATTTTCATGTTTAAATAGTGCAATCTGTTTGTTCTCAAAGGATTTCTTTCTGTCTTTCTCACTCCCAATCTCTGCTGAGAAATTGGCTATTTTTCCTTTTCAGTGTTGATAAATCATTGTGTTATTCCCCAAAAACTCTATAAATAATTCCCCATGATTAGTGTCCAGTAAAGACCTGAGGATAAATATGGTGAAATACAGAAATCTGTGTGGGGCTCAAAACATTGAACTATTCACATGAGGAAACAATGCAGGATGGGGTTATGGGGTAAGCGGATGAGGCAGCTGCCTATGTATATGTGGGCATGTGCCTCCTGTGGATATGCTTCCATATGTCCTTTTTTGTGTGTCATATGTGCTCCACAGCTCTCCTACTGTTGAAGTAGGCCACATTGTTCAGTGGTTAAGGCACTAGACAGCAGACTTCAGTTCTGTCTCTGGCTCTGCCACTGAGTCACTATGTGACCTTGAGCAAATCAATTAAGGTCAGATGGTGATCCACTCACTTATAGTGTAAGAAGTTATTTTGAATCATGGTCCAATATCTTTGTTGCCGTTAACCTAGCTGACTTCTCATCGCTGTGGAATGAGCAGCAACAAAACAATGAGTCCATCAGTAACAGAATGATTTTCTCCGAAGAAAAAGAGCCAGGTTTTATTTGTTTTGTATCCTTTATTGGCCTTCTGGCAACAACCTTAATCTCCATTCTCGGAGATAAAAAAAAAAAGGGGGGGGGGGAAATACTGATGGACAAGGCCTGATTGTCAGTCTTCTCCTCTAATCTCTGGGGGTGGGTGAATGTTTTCCTCTTGTTTATTTTTTTCCACTGGAAATGATGACCTGTTGTCAGCTGTCAGCATCAGACAGAATGCAATAGGGGGACAATGCCATGAGTTAGTACAGCAGGAAATATGGGCAAGGTGAAGGTGAAACTTCCAAACAGAGTGACCAGTCAGACATTAGGAGCTAGCAGGTTTCATGGGTGATAAGGAAAGGAAATTGAAAGGATATAAAATACAATGCTCCTTCTTTCTGGTGCCTGTCAGATTGCTTTCTCTTGTACAAATCTCATTCTCCATTCCTGCTTCCAAGTATATTAACAGGCACTGCTGACTGGCCTGCTTCACTGGGTGATGTTAATAATGATATTCTGTTACTTCTAGGCTAGGATAAAAAAAACAAACCACAAAATCTCAGTGCCATGCAGAATTGCCATGTTAACATGGAGCCTCCACTGCCTCACGTCTTGTCCAGTCATTGACATCTCTGCATTTTGCATACAAAGGGGTAGCCTTTCACACTGATTTGGCATGGGTGTCAGGATTTCACAAAGTACAGGGCATTGGGGAATCAGTCCCCAGTTATCGCAATTTTTAATGCAAATGACCAGTTAATGTCTGTCTATTTGCATAGGCGAATACCAAATTTTCCTGCATAATTCTGGGCAGACCTCGGCTTCTGATTAATCTCAAAATCTAAATCTAAAAAAGCCAGCAGGCTTTCATTTAGGGATCTCAAAGTGGCTAAATAAATATGGTTTATTTAAGCCTCACAAACATTTGTCTGTAACCTTGTTTAGGTATTTCTATTGTATCATCTTCATTACTCAGGTGAGGAAACTGAGACACAGAAAGGGGACAGTTGTCACAGTTCTGAGTTGACTGCACTCCTGACCCACTCATGGTTTCCTTGAGGGCACCCCACTTAGGTGATTGGGGATTTGCACTGATTAATCCCCATTGACTTTTGTGCCCATAGGAAACATCCTTTAGTTTACCTATTGTGCTAGGAATACAATCACTAGCAAGCCTATAAAGACACACATATTACATTTGTAAGAGAAGTGACTTGCCCCACAGTCTCTCAGTGAAAGAACTGGAAACAGAACCCAGGAATCCCCAACTCGAACCAATGAATCAGACTTCCTTTTTGTTTGCTTTTCCTTCAATATCTGCCAGTGTAAGACAAACCCTCCTCCTTTATCTTGTGGGGTTGGGAAGAAACTTTCCACATGCACATGATTCTCTGTTACACACTGATTTGCGTAAGTGCTGGACCACTACACCACCACCTGTAATCCAACCCCATTAGGGACTTTGGATGCATATTGGGTGCTCAGCTTTTTTTCAAGATCTGGCTCCATTTGGGTTTTTCCTCTCTTTGTGGTACCAGCCATTATGGGAGATCTGATACCAGACAAGATGGCACCAATGGTTTGATCCAATTCTGGTAATTCCTGCCTATGTTTCTATATGACCTGTTTGCTATAGGGAACCCCTTAAAAGAGGGACAACATAACTGAGAATTCGGGAACTGGATATACAGCATAATAATTCAAATCTGCTTATCTGGTAGAAAGGCCTCTACCACTGACTGCTAAATCAAAGGGACAAGGACAGAGGGGCTATGGAAAAGATTGAGCTTTCAGCACTAGGTGCTAACAATATTTTGTTCAAATGAACCCAGAAGAAGCCCTCCATCAGCTTCCATTTTCTTGCCCTGTTCCTGTGAGTTTATTCAAAAGAGTTCTCAAAGCGCAGAGAGAGCATAAACAAGTTACTTACTAAAATACTTTCAGCATCTAATGCAACAAATTGATCAGTGTTTTGCAAACAGATGCCCATTTGCAGGCTGACAGCTTCCTCCATGAGGATGAGATGAAAGGGTATTAGGAATCCCAGGCTGCATACCACTGGCTGGGTAATCGGGTCACCCCCAGCCACCTGGCACGTGGAAATTGTGTGGGGTGTATAGTCTCAAAGCCAGGCCCTGCAACAGTGGTGAGATGAAAATTATGACGAGCTGCCATCGTACCTGGTAATGAGACATCAGCATTCAGTGCTGCTGCATGAATTAGAAACACATGTTAACACCCAGCCCTATGGCTGCCCATCTACATGTACACTGTGCACACAAAGGCATACAGAATGGACCTGATTCATCTTTACCATAGCACCCCTTGGTGTGCAAATAGTCCAGGGAGCTGAATTAAGGCCCAACGAGGAAATACAATCGGCACACGAAGACCTCTGTGCTTGGCAGAGCTGGCTGTGCTTCCAGGAGGCATTTCAGGGTGAGCTGGGGGCAGAGAAAGGAGGCTGGTCAGAATGTCAGATGAGCTGGATCCAGAACTCCTGATCCTTAACCTCTTCTTCGCCCTGCTCCTAAATGCAGGAAAGCCCTTCCGCCTCCTGCCCCTGCTCTGGGCTCAACGAGGGAGTCGTGGGCTGGGTCGGCATGGCCGCCGGGGGCATCAGTTGGTGGGGTGGTTTCTCCAAGGAGGGCCCAACCGGCACTTCCACCAGACCAGTGCCCGGGGGGCATGGCCCCCTTGGTACACCACTGCTGCCGCCCTATGGGGGGGAGTGAGGGAGAGCGGGAAATGGGCCCGCAACCCCCCGCCCCCCTTGAGGGGCACTGCTGGTGATGGGGGGGAGAGGCACAAATACAGGTAGGGGTTATGCTCCCCCCATGGGACCCCTAACCTCCTTATCCATTGCCCCCCCCCAAATTAAGTAGTCAAACTCCGCCTGTGCCTATGACACAGTTTGGCATGGAAGTCTTTTGTTTAAACTCTCTCGAGTTGCTCCATATTGGGTGGCTGAACTAGTAAAGCTCTTTCTCCAAAAGAGGTGGTTTAAAGTACACATGGGCAACTGCTCAACGGCCTCCTTCAAGGCTCAGTTCTTTCACCAATATTGTTCAATGTGTACATCAACGACCTGTCTGGGCACATTGCACATGCGCTGATGTAATGTTGGGCCTTGTGCTTATTTCAAATACATGCTCTGATAGAGAAGAACACGGAGAAGGAGACAACAGATAAGCAGAGCTATAGGAGGAAGGTCTTTTATGTGACCCACTCTTCTGGAACACCATTCGCTGGAGTGTTAAGGGATCCAGCATTCTGCTGCCCTGAGGGCCACTGGACCTGCCATAAAGTGCATTGTTCCCACAAGCACAGAGAGAGAGAGAGACAGTTTCCTTTCCTTATGAATACTCTGACCCCAGTATATACTATTCAGAGCTGCTGGTTAAAAGCCTCTCTGGATGGACAAGAAAGAGGAGAGAAATCTACATCTTAAAACAATGTTTGGTGTGCGAGTCACTTGGCCACCCAGCACGATGCTTGTTACCAGCTCTGCAGATCTGTGAGGACATGGGAAATCGAAATACTGTAGCAGGCACTGAAAGTAACCACCTTCTATTAACAGGCTAAGAAAGGGAGTTCTTTCTGTTACACTTCCCCTTTGTGATTCTTAATGGCATTATGTGAGTGCTTCTACAAGTTTCTGTAGCTATTAAATAATATCTCAGTATGAATTGAACACAGTTCTTGACATTCATTAGCAGACATGGCTCCATCTATCTCTGTCGCTATTCTGCTCTGGGAGACATCCTTGCATTGCAAAGAAATGTACGCAGAGACTATAAAGACCTGATGATAGAGTGATATATCTTTTTTAAACACTGGGGCATTACATGGTTTTATGATGCAGTAAAATCTTCTCCAGGCATGACAAGTGCGGACTGACAGAGACCATTTTATCTATAAGGCATTAAAGTATAAGTGCCACATTGGACAAGCATAATAGAGGGGAAAAATAATCTTCAAGAAGACAAGAGCTCCTGCAGCAACAAAACAAATGGACGGGGATGTCACTTAGTGATGGAGCAGGCAACTCAGAGCTGGCTAAATGTCTAAGGACATGGCTGACAGGGAGAGAGGGGCATTTTCTAAGTGTGCTTTTGTTCCTTCAAATTATTGTATATATTGCTCTTATTTCTGGGTTAAGATTTGAAAAAGAAAGAGGAAGTCAAGTGAGCCGTGAGGGGATGGTTCTCGGTTTATCTCCTCTATATAGGGTTTTTCCAAATCAGATGGGCTTGAATTGATGAAGATGCTCTAGACTGAGATTTGAGAGAGACAGACATGTGATGTGATGCACTTTTCTCTCCTGAATCTTTGTGTGTATGTCTCTATACTTCGGGGAAAATTAAAGATTATTTTCTAAGCTCTTCTCCAGTTCTCCCTCTCATTTAGCTATTTCATTTATCAGCTTGTAGTCAAATGCACTGGGGATTCCTAAATGATGTGTAAAGTGAACATCTGTCCACTGGCAAGATGGGTACATCTGGACCCACTAATTTTTCATCATTGTCCAATATTAGAGGTCAGCTGTTCACAATGTAGTAATGTCCTGGAGTCTTCCACTGGTGATTGTAATGTGTCTGAAGCAGATAATTCTAATTACAAGATGATGTTTAAAAAATGTTGGAAGCATCAAATATAGTCATATGTTTCACTCATTATAATGCTTCTTACATGAGGATATTGGAACACGCAGCCAAATATCACATTAGATAAGCTTCCCAACACCCAGGAAAGGAATGCTTATTGCTCCAATTTTACAGATGATAAACTAAGACTTGCTATGCCAGCCAAACTACTGTACTTGCTTGTCTTATCTGCCCTCTGTTTGAACAAAGAATCAACAGCTTTGTTATTAATACAAGAATTTGTCTAATGTTCATAAGCTCTGCTTTACCATAGACATGTCTCCTTGCTATTCCATTCCCAAAGTTAATAACTTTTTTCTCTTTCTTTTGTGATGTCTGCTAACAGCCAGTAGCTATATTATTATTACCCCTTTCTCTCTCCTTTTCTCCTCTTCCACAGTAGAATTGCAGCATAGGTTCCTACTAGCTGGCTAGCAAACCTACTCTTCATAACGATCTGCTCTGCTGTGCTTACTTTCAAATGGTGTGTTATGTGGTACATGTCTTGTATAGAGATAGCTAATCCCGACTATTGTAAATAGCTGCAGGTGATGAGCTGGAAATGTACTAATAAACGTCTACTCTAGGCAATGGTGGTTTTTAAAAAGGAGAGAGAGTGAGAATCCCCACCCAAAATATGGCCCTTGTATACGCAGCATAGTAACAGTCCTTTCATAGGAACCATTTCATGTTAATTGCAAATCTCATGGTGTATTAAATATCTAAAAATAACAATTGATTATTTTTCTACATGGAGAGTAATAAAAGCCCCAGGCTGGAAGAGGATGGAAGCTACTGTATTTAACAACAAAAAAAATCAAGACTTGGACATGGTCCCAGCTTTTCACTTTCCAGGAGGGCAAAGGGGGATTAACAGATTTTGCAGACACTAGTGAAGCAAAAGGGCTTTTTATTTTATTTAACTGTTTCACAAACCTGTGCTAACTTTGCAAGATCTGCCAAGGCTTTTCCTTCTTGCTTTGCACCATGCACTGCAAAGAAGAATCTCTTATGTACTGAGAAAGTACTAAAAGTCTTATTTGCTAATGCCTGACCTCTGTGGGCAATGTCAAGGTTAAATGGCCCTAATTTTTACTCACATAAGCTCTTCCTTACCTCTGCCTTTTTTCTTAGAACGATCTGAAAAACCTAAGAACATAAGAACAGCCATACTGGGTCAGACCAATGGTCCATCTAACCCAGTATCCTGTCTTTCAACAGTGGCCAATGCCAGGTGCTCCAGAGGGAATGAATAGAACAGGGGATCATCAAGTGATCCATCCCGTCGGCCATTCCCAGCCTCTGGCAAACAGCAATCCCTGCCTATTCTGGCTAATAGCCACTGATGGACCTATTCTCTATGAACTTGTCTAGCGCTTTTTGAACCCCATTATAATCTTGGCCTTCATAACATCCTTTGGCAAAGAGTTCCACGGGTTGACTGTACATTGTGTGAAGAAATATTTCCTTTTGTTCATTTTAAACCTGCTACCTATTAATGACCCCTTTGTTTTTGTGTTATAAGAAGGAGTAAATAACACTTCCTTATTTACTTTCTCCACACCAGTCATGATTTTACAGATCTCTATCATATCCCGCCTTAGTCGTCTTTTTTCAAAACTGAAAAATCCCAATTTTATTAATCTCTCTTCATATGGAAGCTTTTCCATACTCCTACTCATTTTAGTTGCCCTTTACTGTACCTTCTCCAATTCCAATACATCTTTTTTTGAGATGGGGTGACCAGATCTGCACACAGTATTCATAATGTGGGTATACCATGGATTTATTAAGAGGCAATATGATATTTTCTGTCTTATTATCTATCCTTTTCCTAATGGTTCCCAACATTCTGTTAGCTTTTTTGACTGCCACTGCACATTGAGTGGATGCTTTCAGAGAAGTATTCACAATGACTCAGATCTCTTTCTTGAGTGGTAAAAGCTAATTTAGAACCCATCATTTTATATGTATAGTTGGGATTATGTTTTTCAATATGCATTACTTTGCATTTATCAACACTGAATTTCATCTGCCATTTTGTTGCCTAGTCACCTAGTTTTGAGAGATTCCTTTTTAACTCTTTGTCGTCTGTTTTGGACTTAACTATCTTGAATAGTTTTGTATCATCTGCAAATTTTGCCACCTCACTGTTTTCCCCTTTTTCCAGATCATTTATTAATATGTTAAACAGTACTGGTCCCAGTACAGACCCCTGGGGGACACCACTATTTACTCTTTCCATTCTGAAAACTGACCATTTATTCCTACCCTTTATTTCCTATCTTTTAACCAGTCACTGATTCAGAAGGGACCTTCCCTCTTATCCCATGACCACTTACTTTGCTTAAGAGCCTTTGGGTGAGGGATCTTGTCAAAGGCTTTCTGAAAATCTAAGTACAATATATCCACTGGATGACCCTTGTCCACATGCTTGTTGACTCCCTCAGAGAATTCTAGTAAATTGGTGAGGCATGATTGCCCTTTTCAAAAACCATCTTGACTCTTTCCCAACAAATCGTATTCCTCTATGTGTCTGATCATTCTGTTCTTTACTATTGTTTCAACCCATTTGCCAGGCACTGAAGTTAAGCTTACCAGCCTGTAATTGCTAGGGTCACCTCTGGAGCCTTTTATAAAAATTGGAGTCACATTAGGTATCCTCCAGTCATCTGGTACAGAAGCTGATTTAAACGATAGGTTACATACCACAGTTAGTATTTTGGCAATTTCACATTTGAGTTCCTTCAGAATTCTTGGGTGGATAACATCTGGTCCTGGTGACTTATTACTGTTTAATTGATCAGTTTGTTCCAGAACCTCCTCTAATGACCCCTCAATCTGAGACAGTTCCTCAGAATTGCCACCTAGAAAGAATGGCTCAAGTCTGGGAATCTCCCTGACCTCCTCATTTAGTTTCTCTGCAATAGTCTTATCTTCCTTGAGTGTTCCTTTAGCATCTGGAGCATCCAGAGGTCCCCTCGTGGTTTAGCAGCTTCCTGCTTCTGATGTACCTAAAAAAAGTTTGCTCTTATTTTTTGAGTCTTCGGCTAGCTGTTCTTCAAATTCTTTTTTGGCCTTCCTAATTCAATTTTTACACTTCCCTTGCCAGAGTTTATGCTCCTTTCTATTTTCCTCAATAGGATTTAACTTCCACTTTTTGAAGGATGCCTTTTTGCCTCTGATTGCTTCTTTTACTTTGTTGTTAAGCCACACTAGCACTTTTTTGGCCCTTTTACTGTGTTTTCTAGTTTGGGGTATACATACAAATTGAGCCTCTATTACGAAGTATATTAAAAGTTTCCATGCAGCTTTCAGGGATTTCACTTTTGGTTCTGTACCTTTTTTTAATTTCTGTTTAACTACTATCCTCATTTTTGTGTAGTTCCCCTTTCTGAAATTAAATGCTACCGAGGTGGACTGCGTTGGTGTCCTCTCCCAGCTCCCTTCAGGGATGTTAAATTTTATTATGTTATGATCACTATTACCAAGTGGTTCAGCGATATTCACCTCTTGGACCAGATCCTGTGCCCCACTTAGGACTAAATCAAGAATTGCCTCTCCTTTTGTGGGTTCCAGGACTAGCTGCTTCAAGAAACAGTCATTTACGGCAGGGTTAGGCAAACTACGGCCTGCAGGCTGCATACGGCCCCTCTGAACTCTTCATCAGGACCTCCAGCTCAATCAGTGATCTGCGAGCTACATTTAGGTGGTCCGAGGAAAGGTTGCAGAACAAGGTGTGTGGTGCTGCAGCGGCCGCTCCCCCCCTCCCAGCCATGCCTGTTCCTCCCCCCCCCCGCTCCCAGCTGTTCTCCCATCATGTGGGGCCGAAAAACTGGCTGAAATGTATGCCTCCTTGAGTGAAGCTAAGTTCCCAAATATCCGCAATAGCCTATATTTGGTCATTTCCACGGTCAAATGGAGAAACACTTATGATTCAGGAAAGCCAATTACAGATTGCATAAAGAAGAATGCAATACACAGGGAAGCTACCAAATGAATATAGCTAGCTAGTGTGTATGTTAGCTGTAATACAATGTGTTCATACAGGAGCAAAATTATTGCAAATTGTGCAACAAAGAGCTCAATAATGTAATTTTCTAGCAGCGCGTTGTTCAGCAGAATTATTTTAATAGTGTTGATTTGAAAACAAGATTGTGTTGTCCCTGTTTGAACACGAATCGGTCATTTCTGGAGCATTAATGGCCTGCCATATAATTTCTGTTCCCAGATGTGGCCCTCAGGCCAAAACATTTGTTCACCCCTGATTTAAGGTGTCAAGAAACTTTATCTCTGCATCCTGTCCTGAGGTGACATGTACCCAGTAAATATGGAGATAGTTGAAATCCCCCATTATTACTGAATTTTTAAAATTTTTATAGCCTCTCTAATCTCCCTGAGCATTTCACAGTCACTACTGCCAGCCTGGTCAGGTGGTCGGTAATATATCCCGACTGCTATATTCTTATTATTCAAGCATGGAATTACTCTCCATAGAGATTCTGTGGTACACTTTGGTTCATTTAAGATTTTTATTTCATTTGACTATATGCTCCTTCACCGGTATGACCTATTCTGTCCTTCCAATATATTTTGTACCCTGCTATTAGTGTCTCCCATTGATTATCCTCATTCCATCAAGTTTCTGTGATGCCTATTATATCAATATCCTCATTTAATATGAGGCAGTCAAGTTCATCCATCTTAGACTTCTAGCATTTGTGCATAAGCACTGAAAATTTTTTCACTTTTTTTGACCTATTTCTATAATTTCTAATTCTTCTTGTTTGGTCTTTTTGGACGGGGTCTGGGTGGGGAGAGGAATGCATCTGACATTCTTCATAAATACATTTTTAAAAAGCAGCACACACGAGCAGGTGTAGAATAACAAACTGGCCTGGGTGTGCAGAGTGGATGGAAATTCATTTTGGAGATACGGCTTTTCATTTTGGCCTTGGAGAAAGTTAATTAAACATTAAAACAGTAAGAAGAAATGATTTCATAAGCCTGGAAAAATGATGACTATGTCCTTTGATGACATTTCTTGCTCCTCCCCTGTCTGTTCATGAAGCTCTGTGTATGTGCAGGAGCCCAGATTCAGCGCAGCTCTTGAGCACATACTCTAACTTTAAGCATGTTCTTCTCTGTCAGTGAACCCTAAAGGCTTTGCATTTGCATTTGCTTTAGCGCTGCTCTGGGACTGGTATAATATTCAGAGGGGAAACCCACCCTCCCTCCAGATTCCTACCAGGTCTTTGGGAGAACAGCAGGACGGAACTGTAGTCCTGAGGGTCCTGAAGACACGACTTGAGATTTAGCTCAGTGGTTCTCAACCAATTTACTATTGTGGGCCGCATCTGCAGCCCTCTCTGTGTTCTGTGGGCCGCATCCATGCAATATATGTACTGCCTGAGTGGCCCTGAGGCTGTCACATGGGCTGCAACTGTGTGCTGATCAGGCTGCCGGTTGAGAACAACTGATTTAGATCTTCAGGGTCCTTTAGCATATGTATGTACAGCTCCTAGCACTAAGGAGACCTTGATTTCAGCTGAGCTACAATAATAGAAATAATAGTGGGACTTCGGGAGTTTAGTTAGTGCTGTGCCAATGTTCCTAAAGTGCAGAGACTATCCATAAAGTGTGTAGTTATGCATCTCAGTGCTGACTGCCAGTGCCTTTATTTAAGGAGCCTCCCAATAACATAAGAACTAGCACCCACTGAGCACCCCTATTCTCCCCCTGCTACAGACCATTCGGTGTTATTAAGGGGTGGAGCAGTCTGTCCTGGTGCACGTAGGCAGAGAAAATATCACAAAGGTCACCCAGCATCAAAGTGGTTCACTAAAATGTATGTTGAATTTCAGCTGTGTACTTTGTTTTATTTTTTTCCCCCTGTTTAAAATAAATAAATAAATAAATAAATAAAAGACGAGGAAAAAAATAACCCCACACTAATTTTTCTGGCATTTGCTGCTTGTTCAGGAACGTTGCCTCAGGCTAGCCCCAGTGCCTGGAGCATGAGTTGGAAGATACACTCTGGAAAGTTGAACACATTCCCGGATTGTTTATTCAGCCAGTAAAAGAAAAGTATCCAGGCAGGGAAAGACTGAAAATAGAAGAGACCAGCCTATATTTAGACTTCTGAACCAAACTATCTTGTGATTAAAACACTAGAAATGTATAAAATTAACATTGCACACCTTAAACGGATTAAAAGCTAGCTAACAGCGAGGTCTCAACATTTAATTGTAAATGGGAAATCATTATCAAGTGGGTGCATTTCTAGCTTGGTCCCACCGGGACCAGTTCTTAGCCCTTATGCTATTTAATGCTTTTATTAATGACCTGAAAGAAAATAAAAAATCACCACTGATAAAGTTTGCAGTAGTCAAAAAATTGGGGGAGCAGTAAATAATGAAGAAGGCAGGTCACTGAATCAGAGTGATTTAGATTAATTGGTAAGCTAGGCTCAAGTCAACAATGTTTTTCATATGGCTAAATGTAAATGTATACATCTAGGAGCAAAGAACGGAAGCCATACTTACAGGATGGGGCACTCTGAAAAAGATTTGGGGGTCATGGTGGATAATCAGATGATCATGAGCTACGGTGGCCGAAAGGGCTAATGTGATCTTTGGATGCATAAATAGGGGAATCTCAAGTCGTAGTAGAGAGATTATTTTACCTCTGTAACCAGCACTGGTGTGACCGCTGGTGGAACATTGTGTCCAGTTCTGGTGTCCACAATTCAAGAAGGATTTGATAATTGGAAAGGATTCAGAGAAGAGCCATGAGAATGATGAAAGGAATAGAAAATATTCCTTATAGTTATAAGGCACTCAATCTATTTAGCTAATAAATATTAGTCAATAAGTATTACATGGGGAATAGTATTTAATATTGGGCTCTTCAATCTAGATGAGAAAGATATAACATGATTAAATGGCTGGAAATTGAAATTAGACAAATTTAGAAAGGACATAGCATGTACATTTTTAACAGTGAAGGTAATTAACCATTCATTGGAACAACTTACCGTGGTGGATTCTCCATCACTGCCAATCAGGAATGGATGTGTTACTAAAAGATCTGTTCTGGGAATTATTTTGGGGAAGTTTTATGGCCTAAGTTATTCAGGAGGTCAGACTAGATGATCATAATGGTCCCTTCTGTCCTAGGAATCTATGAATCTGCTCCCATTAAAGTTGGTGGCAAAATTTCCATCTACTTCAAGAGGAGCAGGATTAGCCCTAGACAAACGCACTCAAATTATGAATGCATCCTTCGGAGAGGAGCTGTCTTTGTGGTGTATTGAATAATGTATTAAAATTACATTACACTTAGAGTGATGCATGTATTTCCTGGTCCTGCTTGCAGGCTAGGATGCTCTGTGGTCTAGTTCTTGAGCATCAGTCTGCAAAGACTCAGCCTAGAACAACCTGGGGTTGAGTTGTACGTTTCTGCCTTTGGGATCAGCCTGCTTTATTCCATTCCACTTTTGGTTTTTGTGTGTTAGATTTCTGGATTCTAAGAAAGAAAGTAGCGTTACACTGTGATCTTTCAGGAAAAAAAGCATTTTGTTATTTATCTAGTTTCTCTGTTGATCTGTTGTAAACATAGATATTGTTCAGTATCTGTGCAGATCCTTGTACAATGAGGTCCCCATGCATGACTGAGGCCTCCATGTGCTACTGAAATACAAATGAGTAGTAATAATGAGAGGGGATAGATTTTGATGTGGTTAAGATGTTGAAGATTGCCTCAGAAAACGTGGTTCTGCTACAGGCACAACTATGTGACCTTAGATATGTCACTTAGCCTTCTGTGCCTCAGTTCCTCACTTGTAAACTCAGGCTAACAATGACCATCCGAACCTGACGGGGGGCTATGAATGTGTATTACAGTTTCCACAGCTCAGGCAGTAGAATAAGGGTATGTTTGAGGGACATTCCCTCTGTGCCATCATAGCATCTCACCCTGATTGGAAAGAGAGTTTTCTCTGCATTTCTTGCCAGTTGTAGCAGTCTTTGTATAATTTCTCTGCCTTATCTGCTCTCCATTGCATTTCAAACATGAGATTGTAGGTACCTTTCCTGTACTGCTACAAGTGATCTCCCGTTCTCTTTGCTATTATCTCCATGAACTCTGGAAAGTGCTTTGGGTTACAGTGTATATTAGAGATGCTGAACAAAATAAGTGTGTCTCTGCACACCACACAGTAGTGTTGCTGTCTCAGTGTCTAGGACCACCTTAAGTTAAGTTAGTACATATTGATTTTGGGATTCTTTCTTTTTTCTCCCTTTTAAGTATAAAAGGTTGGTCTGGGCAATATCAGGGAGTGGGTTTGGGTTTTGCAGACACTTCAGATCCAGGTCAGGAATATTTCAGAATCCAGGCCTTGTTTTATCCAAAATCTCGAAGTCTAAAGGTGGGATCACACAGTTCTAGCTCATCTCTATCAAAATGCAAACCAGTATCTTTCCCTTCCTCCCTACAATCTGTTTTAGGTAACAACAGTACACCGCTACCTACAAGTCTGGCCATCGGGCTTGGCTCTCACCGAGGGGGCATTTCTGCACTGGCATTTCAAAAGAGAAAATAAAGCAGTTTCGCCATATTGTGCTATGAGCCTAGAGGTTAAAGCAGGAATTCAGTCCCTTCGTTTCTCTACGTCTGTTCATCTAGCACTTGACATTTAATGACATGCTCGGTCCCATGTCAGAGAAATGAATTATCACATCATCTTGGCAACCTCTCGCTAGGCTGCTCCCTCTTTATCCCAACCTCTCTGCCAGATGTTAGCCTAATGTAGGAATAACAATCCCTGCTGGTGAGACTTGAGGGGATAAATGTTTCAAAGTGGAGAAATGGTGCAATCTCATTCTCATTTTCTTTCCTAGAATTGTGTGTAAAAAAACGTCTTTTCATTTAGCAGGGTGATGTTTTTCCTTGATGTTTGGAGCATTTAAATAAACAAGCTCTTCCTCCCTTGACCCACACCTCAAAACCACATGTGGTTACTCATCATAGAGTTACGGGAATTCTGTATCGTATTTAGGGCACCTATCGGAAGGCAGATGGCCAGAAGTGAGTGGAGAGGGAGTACCAAGGTAGGAAGCTTCTGGTCTTTCTGTAAAGTCAAGGAAATGACAGTCATTTGAAAAAAAAATAGAGGCAGCTTGTTGCTGCCTGTGTCAGGTTTCAGTTCAGGAACAGCAGGAGGAAGTTTGCTTTATCACAAATGTTCACTTCACACCAGACTCTGGTGTTATTTCTGTTGGGAAATCTAAGAGGTGAACTGAGCCAGAGTTTCCACAATGTAGCAACGTGATGAGCCTAAATGACAAAACACTTGCGCTGCTGAATATTTAAAAGGGTATCAACTACTTGTTACTTTGGCAAAGGGAAGGGGGAAAAAAAATCCAACGTGTTTCGTGTTGTCTTTTAGCTATGAAACAAAATGAGCAATGGGGCCAAAGTGTAAAAATCTATAGGGGTTGGGACTGGATCAAGAATGGGATGTGTGGAGCTTTTTGTGTCTTGAGCCTTAGTTCAAATCTAGCCCCAGTTGATGGTGTGTGACCCCCTATGTCACAGTTGACTGGTGGCCTGTGTTAATAAGTTTGGGAGAAGGAAGTCTCAGGCCAAATGCTATTGGAGCAGGTGTCCAGACCAGATGTGTCCATCTTGTTGGCAATTCAGCAACAAGGGAAAGAACCAAATACCCCTTGAGACTGAAATGACCTCTCAGTTGTCACTCCACCCTACACTAACACTGAGGAAATCATGAACTGCCACTGCCCGTGCTGGGTCTTTTCTAGTGTAGGAAGCACTGCAGCCTAGGCAAATTTTACTAGCATGAGTCTCACTTAAAACTTGGTTTGTAAAGCATGAGATGCAGAGCTATCTGCTGACTCACCCTCTTAAACCAGACCTAGATGAGTTTTATCAGCTCCAGTCAAGAATATATGATGCTTGAGTCTCTGGGACAAGAGAGACAGGCAGGAGGTAGAAAGAGAACATAATCCACTGCCTCAGGAGGGAGCTTACATTTGAAAGTACAATTTTCTCTTTGTAGTGTTTCTTTTGTTAGGAATAAGGCAAATCCCAATAAGTAAGGGTTACTGGGCAATCTCTTTTGTGTGTATGTGTCTGTGTGTGTGCTGTGCTAGAAGATGGATGGGAACACTACCAAGTTACACCTCTGTTCACAATCAGTAGAGAGAGCCCCAAGCGCCTCCCCTTCTCCAAACATCTCTGAGCTCGGGCAGTTCAAATGTGGATGGGGATCTGAATGCTGCAGCTTGGGCTATGTTGCTAGTCAACAGCAGCTTGATTAAAGCCGATCAAGAGAAGTAGTTGGTGATCAGCCAGCATTTCGTCACACACATTGAAACTTTACTCAAGTGCTTTTCCTAATGGGTTTATTATTATGTTTGTTTGTATTAAGCTTCTTGGAAGAGTCGAGAAATAAATTTACCTGGAACAACGTAGGCGCTCATTTCTTTGTATGTGGGTCTGGCAGAGGCGGTGGAGACCCACGCAGAGATATGCGAGCACATCAGGACGCTCTTAAATCCAATACCTTATGGCCAATACGGAAACAGCTTTGATAGGTGGAGAACAGAGGATTGCTCTGCTATCCTTGACAGTATGGGAGATTGACCTGCTGTAGGATCTTTCATAGTGGAGTCAACCAATGGGAAAATCGAGAGGATCCCATGGATTCCCTTTAGTTTTGCAAATAAAATACAGTTTCCTTCTCTTTCCATTTAGAAAACAATGCTGTAGCTATCGGGCTCCTGGCCCATGCTTGGGGCTCTTCAGCACAATGATAATACAAATAATAACAGGGGCATTGGCTGGAACTGAACTCTATGATCTCTGACGGCAATGCACAGATGCCTACCACTTGAGCTCAGGAACTATCTCCATTGGAAATTAGCTACGCCCTCTGTAGCTGCTCCATAGATTTGGGGACACACACACACACTTGGGTAGTGTGGTATAATGATTTCTTCCAGCCTCCTTCTGCTCCAGAAGGAAATAAATCCCGTACAGCAGCCCTATCCTTGTTTGTGCCCTGCCTTGTTTGTGCAATCAGAATCATCAGAGATCAGCAGGAATGTTGCATAGTTCTGGGAATGGTTTCTATTATTTGTTGTATGGATAGCTAAAATTCTCAGAAACAGTGGAAAATGGAGACTTCAGTTTCCACTTTACTCTATTTGCCTCTGTCTTCACCTGCACTGACTACAGAGAGGAGCTTGAACTGAGCCCGCTTGTGCTCTCCACACCCAGATTTGGAGTCAAGTGTGCAGCTCAAAATCCCCTCTGCAAAGGGTCAAATCCAAATACCCCAAACAGACCATCTCCACGTGGAGACAGCATATTAGGGGCCTGATTTTCAGAAGGTGGGTGCCTAGTAAGATCTCATGTCAGGCACCTATGCTTTTGGAATTTTAGGCCACACCCATAAGCAAGCATAACCTGACCACATTCACCCTTCAGCCCATTTCCTCCTGTCATTCCGGACGCAGGTGAGATATTCTTGCTCATCTTTGACAATTTGCTGTGCTAAAATCTGTTATGGAACCTGTAATCTCACATGACCTTAATTTCTCCAGAATGGAAGCTTCATTTTCAATATGACGGCCTCACTTAGAGAATTAATTTAATTTTTGTAAGCCATTCGACTGAAGACCTTTAGGTGAACTATCAGACATAGTTAATTTCATTTCTTTTCTGTAATCAACAGTCCATAATGAATGAGTGACTACATTTCCGGTTTTGAATAGTTGAAATTAAATGATAAAGAAATGGTGACCTTTTGGAGACTTTCTGGTAAAAAGGTCAAAGGTAAAAAATGGGTGTCCCTTCCCTGATCCCTTGCTTGTACTCAGCAGCCTGTATATGTAACATGAAATGACTCAATATGTAATTCAAATGGCAACATATGAATGACAATGCTTAATTTGTGCCAGGGCTGAGCCCCAGCACCTCTGCGCTTGCCGCATCAGTTATGAAAGTAAAAAAATTGCTTGAGTCCCGGCATCTCTTCCATTACAGATTAAGAACTGATGAATGAGTTGTACCAAATTTCAAGATTCTAGCGCAGTGGTAATATGGAAATGAATGGTCAGTCATTACCCCCATTATGACACACTGTATAGTAACTCACAACCTAGATCAGACAAGATATACATGTACTCTAGTACCCTGTCTCTGACCACAGCCGATACCAGCTTCTTCACAGGAAGATGCAAGAAACCCTGAAATAGGCAATTATGAAATAACCTGCCCAAAGACAAAGTTTCTTCCTCACCTCTATTAGTTAGAGGTCAGTAAATGACCTGCAGAATGACATGAAGAGATTTTTCAGTGTTGGGGTTTCAATAAGTGTGTGTGTGTGCTTTTTTCCAGAAAACTTGAATTTTTAATTGAAAAACTGAACACTTGAAAACCAGAATTTTTTTTGATATGTGAATTTCAACTGAAAAATCAAAATGTTTTCACTGAAGCTTTCTACAGGGGGAAATAAAAAACCACTTTTTGACCAGTGGTAGTCAGGATCCAGATTTTTTTCCTGGATTTGGCCCATCATAGAGGAAGTTTTGAGCCGCACACTTGGTTTCAGATCTGGATGTGTAACCCACACAAGTCCTGAAAGGGGCTAATGTGAGCCTGAGAGGCCAATTATGGCACCTGGAGGGGAGCTAGGCTTAACTGCTCATGAAGCCCAGCTGGGCAGGAGTAGGCTGATTAGTATGCAGCCAGAAGTGAGAGCAGGTAGGGGCTGCAGTTACTAACAGAGTTGGCTAGTGACCAGGGAAGAGTAAGCCATGGGGTTCTGCCCTGGACTGGGGTAGCAGGCTGAGAAGGGTAAAGTAGCTACAGGGAGCAGAGGAATCTCTGGTGATAAACCCCCAAAGATAAGCATGAAGTTAGAAAGGTGGGGAAGGAAGGAGCCCAAGGAAACAACAACAGGATCTGAGATGCAGCAGACTTGGATTGCTAGTCATAGAGTCCTTGGGCTTGAACCTGGACTAGTGGGTGGGCTGGGTTGCTTTACAAAGTAAACTTAGGCTGAAAGTTTTATGCAGCTACTGGCAAAGTAGCTCAGGACCAGTTGCTGGACTAGAAAACTACCCAAGATGGCCTACAGACAGCTTGTTTGGTGGGATTTTGTTACCCCAGAAGGAGGAGACTCTATAGTGACCTGGCTGGAGGGCCAAGACATAAAGGGGGAATACCCTGAGTCGTGGAGTGAGAAGGGCCACCGCATGACCAACTGATGGACCGGGAGCACCAGCCTGAGAGAGACCAGTCACAAGAAGGTGTGTGTGCGGTAAGTGGAATCCCCTTTTGCAAGGGAGCACAAGGGACTTAGTTCAGGCAGCAGAGGCAGATAAATTATGGAGGAAACTGAAGTTGTCTCTATTTTCAAGGGTATGAAAAAAGAAAAAACCTCTTTGCCACCAGTTGTTACCAAGGCAAGCAAGGAAAAAGACAGGAATATGTTGTGCTCATAGTAATTAGAAGGAAGCCCTTATGAATCTTTTCCTTTTCTTACCCTGATCCCCGCTGCCCCCCGCTCCCCCCAGACCAGAAGCTTGACAGAGGATATTTCAGTTACTCCAAGTTCATCTGCCTCTTCTAGACCTTTAGCTTTAGTTGTCTGTTTTCTTCAGGAAGTAATACACTTTTAATCTGTCTTTTTGTTCTTCCTTTCCTTGTAAATTGGGACCTGTGGGGGTCTAACTGAAAGTCATGTGTTTGAGTGAAGTCAAGAGTCATTTCAAAGTGTCTGCTACTCCGGGTGGCAGGAGGGCAGGGTAGCAGTCAAATAAGCATTGAATTGATTAGAATAAGAAGTGAGAGAAACTTTTAACATCTGAAGTTAGAAATTCAACACCCAACACATTCAAATCATAAAATCTGCCTGGCATTCTGCAGCTTTCTCTCTAGGTGACTTGAGGGGTGCCAATTTGATTTATCTTGGCATCCATCATACATTTTATAAAGCCCACCAGCCTCACAATTCCAGCCCCAGTCTCATAGTGTGTGTGCAAGTGTCAGGGAGGAAAGGATTCAAGTTTAAATGGTGTCTGCTATCGCCTTCAAGAGAACAGCAGAAATAAGCAGATGCAATTTGTTACACTTGCACTGCTGACAAGATTACCATGGAACGCTATGGGCAAAGACAACAGTGAAGAGTTTCTGCCAGCCATTCTGTGTCTTAGGGGAACGTGTTGATTCACTGAGTTGACTGAGCTAAGCCATTTTGCAGAATGCATGACTCTTGCCTTAGATCCAGGCCCTTAATGCCAGTGTTGGGGTTTATGTTCTTGGTGTCACACATCCTGTAAACCTCATAACAGCACTTTCTTATGCGGGGAAATAACTTTGAGTTTCCATCCCCAGCAATGCCTAGCACTAGTTTTCTCCTTATGCTCAGACATCCTGTAGCACAGAGAGCTCTGAGCAGTTTTTGGATCCAACGATGTTGGAGTTCAAATCCTGTTGATGATCCAGGCAGAGGGTGATTACATTGGGAATAAGCAGCAGGAACAGATGCATTGTTTAGCCACAACAACCTTGTTACTATGGAAGTGTCCGACTCCTTACTGTTAAACACAAGTGGGCTTTTTTAAAGTGTGTATATACACACACATTATATATAAAATATATCAGAACAGTATCTGTATAGACTGTTCACCAAATTCCCTCCTTGCTCTTTTAGAGAGGACCTATATTTGTAATGTTTTAGCAGCCTGTTCCATGAAGCTCAGCTCCTTTTTTTACTCTTCCATAAAAATGGGTATAGACTAGTGCATATATGACAAGAAATATAGTATGCATGCGCACTTATGTTTCTGGCTTCCAACCATTGAAACGCCTACGGGCTGCACTATTGATTTTGAGTCAAGAGAGTTCTTCGTGTGTGTAGCATGCTATTAAATAATATGTACACTAATTATGGTAGATGTAATAGTGAGGACACATTAACATTGCTGAAGTTAATGACCCGAGACGTTACCGCTTAACACACCTTCTGAAGTTCACTCAATTGAATTAATTGCATTATTGAAGAATGCTGAGTGCCTGGGTTCCAATGTCCTGTAGCACTATCTGATCCACGACTTTAAAAAGGTAGCAATAGATGCTGCTTCATCATGTAAGTTGCTGGGGGGGGGGAGCTTACTTTTTTCTATATCGTGTAGTTTGCTATTGCTACCACTCTTATTTATATAAACGGTGAAGACTTGGTGTGAGCTAGTACACTGGTTTCCTGGTCCATGAGGTAAGACAGTCAGGTTGTCCTCGGTTGGTCGTGGTCCCTTCTCAGAAAGGTGTCCCTAGGAAGAACTTATAAAGAGTCCAGACAGAACAAAATCAGCAGTAACAAAACAAACTGCAACCAGCCATTTCCACCTTCAGATCTCTGGGTGGGGCTTCCACTCACAGGCAGCTGTTCCCCTGTGCTGCCTTCCAGGCAGTCCTTTGTATTTCCCCTGCCTTCTCCAGTAGGCCAACGTTACCTGGCTGTTGTTTTAACCCTTTTGGGTCTGGGCTAGGGAGTGCCCCTGTACCTTGTCACACTTAACCTTTTTTAAATAAAGACACTTGACTAGTACTCAGGAGACTTGGATTCAATTCCTAGCCACGATGCACAGTTCCTGTGTGACCTAGGGCAAGTCACTTCATATCTCTCTGGCTCAGCTGCCCATCTATAAAATGGAGATCATATATCCTACCTAAGATGCTTACATGGCCTCCCATTGCCTTAGTATCTGAGAACCTCAAAATCTTCGTTGCATGACCTCTGTGAGTTAGGAAAATGCTATTGTCTCCATTTTACAGGTGGGGTATTGAGATAGCAAGAGGTTAAGTCACATAAGAAACCTGGGATAGAGCTGGGACCTGCACCTGGGTTTCCTGAGACCTAGGCTAGCATGCTAAGCACTGGACCACGCAGTCTGTGTTTCTTACCTCACAGCTAAATTAGGCTGTTAATTACTGC
Source organism: Emydura macquarii macquarii (assembly GCF_026122565.2). Classification (NCBI taxonomy): domain Eukaryota; kingdom Metazoa; phylum Chordata; order Testudines; family Chelidae; genus Emydura; species Emydura macquarii. The sequence continues at coordinate 214,054 of NW_027130250.1, forward strand.
ATGTGAGGTGCTCAGATGGTATTCTGAGAGCTATAGAAGAACAAAGATCTAAAATGTCTGCAACATATTAGCAGCCAAGCAAGTGTGTGCAAACCTATGATAATATGGTGTGCTCAGCACATGCAAGAGACCCTATAAAAACTAACTAATCTGTATATTCAAGCCGTGATAAAGAGTGTGATATACCAGGCATACACAGATGATTGCAGGCCTCTCTCAGCCTACCAAGATTTAGCGAGTGCAATTAGCAATGTTAACATATCTGAAGTCTCATTTTTCTTGTATGCCTGTTCTAAATTCCCACTCAATTCTTGATGCTCAGACTCAGAATGCCAGTTCCCCCACAGCCTCAAGATGTGGAGAGAGAGACTCTGAGATTTATCTTTCTGGCGCAATCTTTTCCCCTGAAATGAGATACATGCTAAATAATGTAGGACTGTGCAATTTATTTATATTCTCTCAGTGAAATCAGAACTTCACCATAATCAACACTTTCAAGCGTCAATTTGCTTCTCACTGTAAAAGCTCAGAGCCTCACAACTCCTGTAGAAATGAAATCTTATGCATGAGTAACTGGGAGGTGGAAAGTGCTGCTGTTTGTTTTTTTCACCTGCAAAGAAATGTTCTGGTCCAGGGTGTATAACCTTAACCAAAAAAAAAAAAAAAAAAGGGGGGGGGGGGGGAAACATGGTTTGCATTCTGCTCAGTTTCTGTGTGTCAGAAATGACAAGCCCTGTGCAATATCTAGCTTAACCCCCTTCTCAGAACAGAGGGCTTCTATTGATTAAATTAGTACATAGCAATCAATTTGTTGAATATAGATTGATTTTTAACACACAGTTCAGCAGGAGTATTCTAAGTAAAGCCAGAGTATTATGAGTTCTACATATCATCAGCATCCTTGGTTAATTGCTGAGGGCTTTTTTCCCATGTTGATTGAACCGTCAGAGTTATAAGTGCAGGAGTACGACAAACTTTATTTCCTTTCAAATAAAATAACATTTTGCACATTTTTGAGTTGTGCAACACTTGCCCAGTGAAACTTATTCTCCACATGTCCTTTAGTTAGATGTGCAGCACAAGAAGGCACGGTCTTTCGGTTAAGGCATTCAAAGATTAGGGTTCAGATTCTGTTTCTGCTACAGATTCCCCTGTGTGACCATGGGCACATCACTTCATTTCTCTGTGCCTCAGTTCCCCATCTGTAAAACGAGGATGATAATCCTGCTTTTCTCCCACCCACCCTTGTCTTTTCTGTTTAGGCCCCAATGAGTCCCAACTGGCAGATTCCCATTGAAATAAAAATCAGGAAAGCAGTGGTCTGCAGGATTTAGTCTTAGATAGGAAGCTATTTGGGGCAAGAATGTGTGTGCATGTGTGTGAGCGCAGCACCTAGAATGCTGTGATGTCTAGGACCTCAAATTATGTTATCAAAATACTGGTAAATATCATTTTAAACTTGATTTGCCTGATCTTTAAAAAATGAGCTGAAATGGGGGAAGGTGCTATAAATATAATTGAACAATCCCGATTAATTTATTTTTTTGCCAATGCAAAGATTTGACTGAGTGCAGAGACAAGACGACTTTATGCATTCCACAGTTCAATTGCTGATAGGAAAGCACCTGCAGTACTTGAAGTTTTGCACCTCCCCTCCTGTCTTGAGTTGAGTCTTCAAATGTCTTCAAAGGTGAAAGCAGGTAGAAAAATCACAGTCCTGCTGTTTTTAGCTATGATAGATGTGCACACCAGCATGCACAGCTTCACAAATGGCTGGCAAGCCATCTGGCATATTATGAGTAGGTAAGACCAAAAACTAGGACAGGTCTAGATTACAGCTAGAATTGCATGAAAAATGTATTGTACTTTACCTTCTTAAATGTCTGTCTTAATTTCCTCCCCACTTAACAAACTAGGAATTGCAAGTAACAGGATGTTGTTGTGTAGAAGGTTCTGCTAATGAAACTGCATATTAGCAATGGCTCCTATAGATGTTGAGTATGGGGGTTTAGAATTTGAACCAGGTCAGGTTAGCTTGAAGTTTATGGTGCTTGCTTTTCTGTTACATGTGGATCATAAATATAACACCAAATGCCTTTAGCTATCTCATTGGGTCTGCTAGTATATTGACCATGCTGTACAGTACAATAAAAGAACGTGAGCTGATAATCGTAAATACATGGAAGAGGGAGGATGAGTTCTGATGCTGACAAATGCAACTCCAGTAAAGCTTTAATTCAGGCTATCTCAGAAGCTTCTTCAGGGGTGTGTACGTATTCCCTGAGGGATTCCTCAGGAAGAGGGAAATGGAACCAAGATACTGTTAAGTGCAAAATACATTAACTGAAGAGGAACAAGACATGCAAAGAGGCAACTCCTCACTCTCAAGGTGTTTTCAATCAATGCAATGATGTGTTAGTTACACAGCATCTCTGGTGCATTAGATGCACACAAAAATGGAGAAGCTTAGACTCTGGAGTCCCCATATTTTTTCCCCAGTAGTAGATTTGCTTATGCAAATAATTCCACCTGTACTTCCAAGCAAAAAGGCAACCAATTAAATGCATAATTCTTTGTTCCACAAAGGGATTACAAAGGTAGAAGCTGCTTTTGAAAATCAGGCCTTAAAATTATCTACCTTGGCTGTTTCCATCTCACTATTTCCGATGATTGATCAGTTGTCTGTGGCTGAATTGGTGGCAAAAATACATTATCCTAGCAATGCTATTAACTGAGGTACCCAAATAATGTAACAGGCTGCAGCCAATGACTCAGTTACACCTCCAAGCTGCCCAAACATCTAATTGGCTTCTGCTCAGCATTCCAGAACCAGCTTTTGACGAGAGGCTTCTGAAGCACTCAGTCTGCCTGATTCAATTTAAAGAGATCGGTTAGGTTCCAAGTTTGACAATTAACATATTTAATCTGTTTTGATCGCCTTTAATTTTTACAGTGATGCATCACTTTCAGTCAGCGATGCTATTCCTCTCTTTTTCGAGGATGCCGTTTCAGTCAGCCTATAAGATTAACAATTAATGGTTGGATTTCTAGGATGGGGTTTACTCTAATTTTAATAAAAGGCCCTGCAGGAAGGGTCAGTGCACTGTGAGGAATCAATCATTTATAAGCAGTCTTTGGTTCTCATTGAAATATTTATGAATGATAAAGCTATCTTGACAAGGCAAAGTTCAGCACAGAGGCCACTTGTGACAACATGACAAGGTTTCATAACAGACAATGTGTATAATTAAAGCAAGAATATAGAATGAAAGCAGGAGGAGATGTGTCCATTTCATTATATAAATCTTCAAGGAGCAATAATTCAATATGACGGTGTATAGCAAGAACCTAGTCTCCAGTTAAATCCAATAAAGGCTATCCAAAGAATATAACTGGGAACAGGTGAACAAAAATACTATCCATTTAGACTTTGCTCATCCATCCTTAAGAAGTACTAGAGACGAGGTTTTAAAACTGCAAATGTGTTTAATACAGCTGAGGTTTTGCATGAAAAAGGGGGCATTTATTTTTTAATTTTATATTTTGAATGGCATGAAACTATTGGTTGGCCTTAAAAATCCTCTGAGAACTTCATTCTAGAATAGGGAACACTGAGCTAAGTGAGTTACCCTAGGTCACTCCGTAAGTCTCTGGCAGAGCGGAAATGGGAACCCAGATCTCCTGAGTCCCCAGCCTTCTGCCATTAAGTGCAAGACTATGATGAAGAGAAGGTTACTCACCTGGTGCAAGAACTGAGGTTCTTTGATATTTGTGTCCCTGTGGTGCTCCACTTCAGGTGTTGGCGCATCCCTAAGGACGCACCGACGTGCTGGGATGCCCTGACACGAGAAGTGGAGCACCTGCAGGGACATCAATCTTGAACTTGTCCAGCTGTGCATAGATATATATGATGGGACAGGTCGTCATTTCGTCCTGTCTCCAAAACAGTCACTGAAGCCCCAAAGTATGAAGTTCAATTTCCTTTTGTCTTGCGAAAAGCAAGAAAATATGGTTAGTGGTTATTCAATATCCCCATCCCTTTGCAGAATCAAGTATTGTCACAACAGCTTTAAAGTCCTATGACACTCAGTCCCACAGGCTAAATATAAACTGCATAAAGTATTTGCCTTTAAATGCCAGAAAATTCATGTTAGAAAAATAAATAAGTAAAAGTGAACTATGCTAACCCCCTCTTGAGCCAAAACACTATTGCCTGTAGTGTGATGATTGTACTAACAGCTTTCTGAACATGTCTGTTCATGTTTGACATTTTGTACAAGACTCTTTTGCCCATTCCTGTGCAAGTCTGTTCAATTTAATCTCAGCGTTAGACTCTCAAAGTAGCCATCTCTCAGCGCTAGAGTCTCACCAGCCGGTACCAGGGCAGGCTTCAAAGTGCCTGTAATTGGTGTGTCATACTGGGCAGCACTAAAGTCAAGGGAAAAGAATGAGAGGACTGAGAGGAGGTCTAAATATTTATAGCTACACCAATAGCCACTTTCAGAGTGTTTACCTGCTGACAAATGCTCAGACCATGCAGCTACTTTTGGTGCATTAACCTTAATTCTCTGTGGGATGAGAGTCTGAATTAACATTTGATTATATTTTTAAGATCCTGGGGAAATGTTTGCATTAAAAGACACATGCGCGTGCACACCTATCCACTCATACAGCTGGGCACCTGACTGTTGGTGGCCTTTCTTTTCTCTGGGTCAGGCTCCCGCCTCTGTCACAGCTGCATAATATTTTTATAACGTAGGGTTTTTTATTTCTCTTACAAAAGGAGGAAAAAAGTCTTTTGTCTCATGACAGAGCAGAAGGTTAAAAGACATACATTTTGGAAGAACAAGGTAACTGAAAGGGACAGATGATAGAGTCTGACCAAGACTCATTTCCTTCTCCCAGGCTCAGACCTGTGTGACTTAGCAAGGTCTTTCCTTACTACTTACCTCTGGGGTACGCTGCAGGAGCCCCAGTCAATCCACTGACCTCTGCTTTCCCAGATCAGCTCTGCCCTGCACCATCACACAAACTTCTCTTCCTGCTTCACCCTCTCTTCCTGCTCTCTGCTATCCCAGCTCAAACTTGCCTTAAAATGCTACTGCTCTTCCTGACTTGTCTTCCCGTTCTGAATGCTGCACTCAAACTAATGGGTTGCGTCTTCCTTAACAGGTATTGTGGGAAGCATGGCTTTGACCTAGTTTTAAATCATAGAACTATTGATTAGCGGAATTGTCTGGGCAGCTAAGCAGCCTGTCTCCAGTGGGCTGACTGCTGTTCTGGTGCTTTCCTTTCAGTGTTTCGGAAACTGGAATTAAGCAGAGAAACTTCTGAAAATTAAGTTTGCATAATGATACTACCCAGAGCTTCTTTCACATTAAGAGACCAGGAGTATGTCTACACAGGGATAAAAAACCCATGGCTCAAGCTGCTGGGTTAAAATTTACTGTTTAGACATTCAGGTTTTGTCTCCAGCCCAAGCCCTGGGAGATATTCTTCCTGCCTGAGCCCAAACAACTACAGAGCAATTTTTAGCTCCAAAGCCCCGCAAGCCCAAATTGTGACCGGGCTCAGCCATGAGTTTTTTATCCCTAAATAGATTCTGGATTCATCAACTCCTTTCTTTTTCTCCATATGTAAAAGTAAATTGCTGGCAGGGCCAGAAAATAGCCTTTCGGGGACTGTCCTCTTCATTTTATGTGGTTTTACTTGTCCTTTGCCAAGTGTTCCCAAAATAAAACGTAGGCCTAAAAGCCTGCCCAGTTGACATTTCAGCATGATGTATGGGCTGGCAAGAGAGGCAATATTTTGGAATCTCTCTTGGCATTGTAAATAGTATTCAGCATGTACAAAGTTTTAAAAAATACAATTAACAGATAAGGGAGCCTGAGGTTTGGTTGGGCCTGAAAAGTTAGGTTGGCATAGCTATGTCAGGGAAGGGTGTGAAAAAACCCACACCTCTGACCAGCAGAGCTATATGGACTTAACCCACAGTGTAGATGCTGTCATGGCAATGGAAGAATGCTTCTGTGGACATAGATAACTTCGTTTCGGGAGATGGTGCTACTACATCGATGGGAAAATCCCTTCCATTGGTGTGGCTGTATATACTCTTCAAGATTATTGCCAGCATAGCTACGCTGACATAGCTGTGCTGGAATAGTCTCCATAGTGTGGGCACAGCCCGCCTTGTTATAACTGTCATTTAAATTTGTGCCAAAAACGGGTGTAAAACACTAGCAAATCAGAATGGTCCCAGTTCACCGCCACTATGCACTGGAGGTAATGACTGCAGGTGGGGCAGGACACAGGTGAGAATCAGGCCCACTATTTTAGCTTTGTCATTTTGGTTACCCAAGGAAGAGGGGAGATATAATGATAAATGTCAGTCAGTAGGTAAAAGTGCATGTCTTCATTTGAAAGTTGATTACTCACCTGAATGATATTGGGAACAAAGGATGTTGGAATCAATGTACAAAGGAGGGTAGGAGAGAGCCAGCTAAATTACTTTATAAAACACAATCTACATCACAACAGGAATACATTAATTTAGAAGAAAATTAGGAACCTTTCACTAACAGAATAATGAATTGTTACAAAGGTTTATCATATTAAATAAAAAGAAAGGCCTAATTGTGTTCATTAATTCACAGCCTTACCACTATTGTTGGGGAAAACTAAATGTGAACAAAGCAATAATCTGCCTCACATTCTTGGAAACCAGCGCTAATTCTGGTTATCCATTACCATTATTTCAGCACATCCCATTTTAATTACAATGAAAAACACACAGAATGAAAGACTCATTTCAGCTGAGACAAAGCTATTGCCTGCCTGTGCCAGAGCTTCTCAAATTCCGTTGTTGCCCCCTTCATATCAAGACCAATATACTGGCACAGAGAACAAATGGCTGGTTAATTAACAGTATCCAAAGTTTGACCTGCTTTCACATAGTTTATAATCTAATGGGGAATTTTCTCCAGAATTTAAATAGCACTTTTCCACAATATCAAGAACATTTTCCTCTAAACTTCCATCACTCTATCACCAAAATGTTATTTTTATTTAAAGTTCCAGAGGTGAGTTACAGCCCATGAAAGCTTATGCCTGCAGAAATTAAATTTGTTAGTCTTTAAATTGCTACAGGACTCTCATTGTTCTTGCTATTTTTATTTAAAGATGTGATTAAGGGAAGTAAGTGGAGAAACATTTCACTGATTTGTATTTTTTCAATGAAATGTCACCATTTTCTAACCAGTTCTAATCTGTCTCCCTAATACAAGGTCTAATATTGGCACCCATCGTGTAGCAACTGAGTACCACTCTAATAGTAAGAATAACAATGATATTTTTCTCGACTTCTTGCCAGCATGGAAGGATAACTTTTATGGCTTGTAGTTTGCAATTTTGCTTATAGCAAAGGTTAGAGTTTTGTTGTGGTGCTACAAGGAGAAAATATACTGTTCTGTCTTTGTGCTTAAAATTTAGACTGACATAGCTACGTTGCTCTACAGTGCAAAAAATCCACACCCCTGAGTGATGTAGCTATGCCAGCCTAATCCCTGGTACAGACACTGCTAAGGCAAGCGAAGACCCTTCTATGGACCTAGCTACCATCACTCAGGGAGGTGGTGTTCTCACATCAAGTGAAAAACACTTCCATCGGTGCACGCTGTGCCTACGCCATAGAGTTTTGCCAGCTTAATCATGGCATTGTAGCAATGCCGGTATAGTCACTGTAATGTGGACATGCCTGGAGTCTTGGTCCATTAATTGCTTTGAAGTTTTGGACCAAAGTCTTAAACTGGCAATGGAAGCAGATTGTGAGGGCCTGGAGCACAGGCTTTCAGGCCGAGGGTTTTTTAGTGTTTTTGTTCACTTTGATGATTTTTAGGCCTGTGGTGCAAATAATTTTTTTTTTAAACAATATATACCATTTTTTCCTCTCTGCTTGGTACCCTTCCTCTGCAGCATGGGCAACAGGTCATTTGCTGGTTTAGCTAGGGTATATGATGGATTGTATGTAACTTGAAGTCTTTAAATCATGATCTGAGGACTTCAGTAAGTCAACAAAAGTTAATGGGCCTATTCCAGGAGTGAAGGGGTGAGGTTTGTGGCTGGCAATGTGCAGGAGCTCAGACTAGACCAGTGTTCTTCATTGCAAGGTGCAGGAACCAGTGGTGGCTCCCAGACAAATTGTTTATATTCCTATTTTATTTTTAACATTTAGAATATGTACCGAGCCTATCAAAGTCCACTGCCTTTACACATCCCATTGCTCACATGGTATGATGTGCGCCAATAAGTACATCTAAGTATATCTGTTATACAATAACCATATCTATATAACCAGTATAATAACCGATAATATTACCATAGCAACCAACATAGAACTCGGAGTGTTCAACTGCTTGTGTCGTATATTATTTTTTGGCCCCAGTGAGTTACTGGAAAAAATGGATAGATTCTTATTTCCACTGATGAGAAAATTGGAAAGTGAAACAGGAGGAAAAGCAGATAAGGATGTAAGTGTGGATATTAATGAAACGAACAAAAGCAGATCTACAACAACTACAGAAAATGAGGCGGCTGGAAAAAGTAGCGGCCACGATAAGGCCAGATGGTTAATGTGTTAATTTAGTAGTTGACGTGGCTCTCACAATGAAAGTTTTTTGCCAGAGCGGCCCCCACTTGAAAAATAGTGAAGATCGCTGGAGATGATCATTATGGTCCCTTCTGGCCTTAAAGTCTCTGATTATGAAGGGCTATACCGATTACAGTTTACATTTCCTGATGCACTGGCATAACTATGCCCCAAGCCACATTGAGGGAGGGATAGACTCAAAGGTCTGTCCCCTCCCACTAACCTGCATGTGGGGAATATGTGGGAAATAGCTCTGTGGCGCCTTCTCTTCACCTTCTCCTGCCTCATGCTGAAAGCAGTAGTATAGCACAGAGGTGAAAGGGAGTTAAGGTGGAGCTGTCCTCTCTTCACCCTTGTGCTGATCCACAGTGTGGGCTGTGAGCTGGCCCTTAATTATTGAATGTAGAAGAGTGGGATCATTTAGATGAGTGAACGTACGATTGCAGGAAGTCTTGGGCAGAGTGGTGGAGTTCATAGTTAGCTCTGAATGTGGTGAGTTTAATGGTCGTTTTTTCTCCTCTATGTGGCATTGAGTGCTGTGGTCTTAATGTGTCTTCTGTCAAAATTCTGTGTCTCGCAGTGTCACTAGACTCATTTCAGTTCAGAATCCATCCTCTTCTAAAGCTCAGAGTTTCACATCAAGAAATGCCAATGCTACCCTGCTAGACTATGCAAAGAGCTGCTGTTTGTCCTAAAAAGAGAGAGAGAAGTTCAAATTATTATTTTAGTCCTGTGTTTATGGAGACGTCTAGGCCAAATCTCCAGCATCACATAGACAGAGGATAATATAGCAGACAAAGGATCCATTAGTGTCCTTGAAAAAGTCTGCATTGATAGTTCTGAAGGTTCTGAAACAATTATGTGCAGTAGAGCTACTAATATATCTATTATTTTGTTTGAAAGCATGCTTTATATTTTTTTATAAAAAGCCTTTCTGTGCAAGCTATGAAATTCCCTTGGGTCCTGACTTAGAAAGGTGCAATTTTTATCTGGTTCAAATAGCTTGGAAGTAGGACATGTGGTGGGCATAACTTAAGGCACAGAGAACGCTATAGGACATAAATGGGAGGCTGTGATGAAAAGACTGGAGGGGGCAAGGACAGCCATTTGGCAGAAGTAGTTGTTCTTAATGTACTTATTCAGGATTTTCTCTAATTTAAAGTTCTTGACTGAGCCAAATTCTGTTTGTGGTGGGGACTCTTTTCTGTCAGAGCAGTACAATGGAGATACCTCTGACTCACACCAATGGAACTGAGTTAAACTGTGTTCATTGGCTGTTATGGGGGCTCTGTGGAAAAGAAACCAATGCAGAATACACCAAGGAAGCACACTGAGCAATTTTTTCTGTAGAATTAAGCTTCTCTTGCTGACACACACAGCCTGATTCTGCTTTCATAATGTCGTAACTCAGGAGGCAGTGGTGCAAAACTGGTGTAACAGATAGGAATCAGGCCCACAATACAGTAAAGAGGTGCAGTGAACATATAAATAGCACACATGCAGTCTGGAGTAGAAACTTCAACCTCCAGCTCCAAAATCACTCGCCTGTGTCACTCTGTCTAAAGGAAAACTCTCCCAATGCTTGGTGGGAGTAGCGCTTCTTGCAGTCTCTCTGTGGGAAGGCCCAACTGATGATGTGCGTGCATGCAAAGTCAGTGCATTGCAACAAGACAATTGCACTGAACATTCTCACAAGCCAAGAACCAGGAAGAAAAACCCCAAAAGTTCCTGTAACAACATATGCTAAAAATACCACCTTACAAGTTGGACTTGATCAATTGGCAGCTCTGACTTTTATGCTACCCATCACAGAAGGATGGCATTTCTTCACTCACTGTACCCATCATGAGAGAGAGGCACAACCTTAATCACCACATCACTGCGATGCATGTCAGTAACTTTCTTAGGAAATGCACCACTCATGGCTTGCATGCACATCACTCTTGTAACTTGATGAATTTTAACCACTGGGCCAGAAACACCCATTCAAGTTGTAACTGTTGAAAGGCACCACTCAGGAAAATATAGCCACAAATCATCCCCCAAAATAAAAGGTCAGCCGGTATTAATTTAACTCCTTTACAGAACTCACTGGAATTAGCAATGTGTTCTTAAATTGCTTCTTGATTGAGGACATTTGTTTCATTAATCCTAAATAACCTGTGAACACCATTAAAGTCTAATAGAATAATGAGTGAGATTAGAGAGCCTGTGCACACATTGCACTACAGAAAAAAACAGGCTACTTGGTAGTCTACAAAAATTCACTCACAACAAGGGAGGCTCTGTACAGAGCCGAGAGCTAGAAGTGATCTGCTACTCGGGATGGCCACATGCAGGAAAACTTGGTCATGGTAATGACTCGGGGCAAGTTGTTAAAAGTGACCTTCATATCTCTATCCTCACACTTTTGCAGTTATAATTATTGGCCCCAGATAACTCCTTAAAAACAGACCTGTAACTTTAGCGTGCTGGAACTCTCTTTGAAAATCTGGTCCTTTACCTGACAGGAAGTTAGGCTAAGCCAGAGGCCAAGGTAGGAGGTGAATGCGGTACCATGATGTCACTTCTTCTCTTCACTGCCTGAGTCTGATTCTCTATTGTAAATAGCTACACAAGATGCAGTACATCAGGTGAAATCTCATTAAAAATGCTGCTATTCCAATTTGGTACCATTTTACACTGACTTCGAACTGGTGTAAATGTGAACGGGTGTAAATGACTACCCAAGGTGCAAGGCAACTGGGAATCCAGCCCCTCTGAAGCAGAAGCACGCTAGTCTAATACCATGAGAGAGAGGCTGCTCATACATTTCCTAGCAGGTTCTGAACAGTACAGAAAGCTAGGCTAGTAATGTTCTTGCATAACACTCTGTTCATGCAGCAGGCTCTACAAGAATGGACGTGCTTCCCTGGTCACTGGAAAGCAGCCACCTCAGGGGCAGAACACTCGGGGGCATCCATCCCACAGTGCACCTCAATGTTTTAAAAGAGAAGGAAAACGCCATGCACTCACCAGACTTTCCTGGGCTCTCTCTGTCTCTCTCTCTCTCTCCCCCCCCTTTGAGCATGACTGAATAGAAAAGGCATGTACTGGTCCACCAAAAAGATTTGGAGTTAAGGGTATCCTCCTCAGCCATTTGCAAAAGCAGCCAATCACCCCACTAGCTTATGATATTTTTAATGGTAATTTATTTCCCCCTCGCAGCCTCCCAAACCGGAGTTGTGGTGTTTTTCCCCCTTGTCTTCCATCTTGAAGCCCTGCACTCTGATTGCCAGCAAATCTGTCCGGGTTTGATAGCACTGAGACTGAGGGGAATTGTATAAGGTGTGCAGATATTTGCTAGTGTTGGCCATTTCAGGAGTGCCAGCTTAATGGTGCAGTATCATTTAATTTCCTCGTGCCATTTATATAGTTATTGCTTCTGTCTCTCCTCCATTTCTTCCAAAGAAAGAGGTCTTACAGCTTCTCAGATATCTGAATCTCATGCCAGTTTAGTCAGGCACTGCATCCAGATGAGCACATAACGTACGGTTAATTCACTGTTGGTATGACTCTAACCTTTGTCCTTCTTCACCTCATTTCCCTGACACATTTTGTCGCTCTGACCCACGGCACCATATCTAAATCAGACTGTAATTCTTCAGCACAAAGAGCCAGTTTTGTAATCTGTTCTGTAAAGCACCTAAGACTCTTTTGGGTGCAGTAAGAATAATAATGACAAGGTGCTTCCCTTTCCGTTTGATACAAAGACCCTGCAGAGGAAGAAATCGGAAGAAATGCTAGCTGAGAGGTTGCCACTTTAACTGACCCATGATCAACAAGATATTTCACTCTGCTTGTCTAACAGCTCAGGAGAGGCCCCATCCTTCCACTTTCACTCTCCCACCTCCCACACCTCTGCAGAATCGACACATTTGAGTTGATTGCCTCTGAATATTCTTCCACAGGTAGGGTCCTTTTTTTTTATGTCAAAAGACATGTTTTCAGCCCTGCAGGGGACAGACAGAATTACCATCTGGCCTCATGTTGAGTTATTAATTTAACCAAAAATTTCAATTTCAGATAGCCCGAGGTTAGTCTTCTGCATTGGCAGCACTCTCATCATTCCAAAAGTGTCCCCAGAAATAACCTTTGCCTGCCTCATTACCTTTTTGCATGCATAATAGCATCATGTACTGTAGGATTAAAATAAGCCTTGGTATAAAATGGTGCACAATTGTGCATAATATTTTACTGCGGTCCCCTCACCTGCTCAGAAAATAACAAACCATTCGGCACAATACGTGTTGCTCAAAGATTATCAGTAAAACACACAATATTGTTTTTGTTTGTTTTGTTTTTTATGGCCACATCCTTTTGCACATCTGTAATCCCTTTAAGACCCTATTGGTTTTTGTTTTTTGGGGGGGGTTAATGAGGCTATTTGCAAATCCTCAGTCCTGGTATATAAGTCTGCAGCCAGTATTTGAAAGAAAAGTCATTAGTGAAAGAATAAATCCAAGGAAAAATCACCACATATTCCTCTTTGCATGTTAATATTTTAATTTTTAAAAGTTTCCGTTTTTATTCTGAACTTTGAGATCTAGAAAACATAAGTACAGGAGGCTGCATGATTCTGTATTACAAATCCATACTTTAAAAAATCTTCTGTGATCAGATTGAAGACCCATGATGCTTTCATGGGAAAACTTTGTAAATCAAGCCATTTATTTTGGTTTCTATGCTCTAATGCATTTATCTTCCCTGGATTATTCGTAGTATTGTCTTTTCCATAAACACAGGATATATGTTGCTTATTTCCTACCCTGCCTCAGTTCCCTGCGTCTGACATTTTTTTTGTAGATGGCTAGCAGAAGACAGTGGGGATGAATGGTTAAAAAGTTGCTAGAAACAGACAAACTTCTAAGCAATAAAGAAGCAAATGTTTTCACATAATTAGTGGGGATATGTATGTATATCTTAAGTGGGGGGAAAGAGAGGGTCAGGGAACTGGGGAACATATTTTCAAAAGTGCTCAACACCCACAACAGGGGCCAGATTTTTCAAAAGAGCTAGGCTTCTAATTAGGACCTAAATAAAAGGCAAGATTTTTCGAAGGTGGCTGGCAACTCTGCGTCCTCAAAAACTGTAATGACAGTGCTGTGTATGCTGATGTATGGGTACTGTGCTGCTTGGACTTGCTGTGCTCCTCTTGCGTGCTGGTGAAGGCTGTTCTTCCACCAGACTGGGAAAAAATTGGACCCAAATGAAAGGTTTTGTTTTGACAACATTGAAACATTTTTGTTTTGTTTGTTGACCATTTTTAATGTTTTAAATTATTCTGAAGTACAATTGGAGGAAACTTTGAAACAAAAACATGTTTTTGTTTCAAAGTTTGAAGTTTTGAGCCACAACATCAAAATGTTTTGTTTAGAAAAATATTGAAATGTTTCCTGATTCCTAGGCCAGAGCTTTAAACACAAAACCATCCGTCCTCCTTTTTCCCCGTAGCTATAGTGTACTGTGTATTTTGATACATGAACACAGGCTTATTTTTCCCCTTTATCTACATTTGAAACATTTGGGATCCTTTTCTTTATTTTCTCTTGATGATGATCTCATTTTTCCTTTCAGTAATGACTCTAAGTGCTGGCTTTTCCTAAACAATAAAGATCCCATTTTCATGCAAATGTCCCTTGGTGATAACAAAATTGGGTGTGGGGGGAAATTGGCAGCCCTGAAATATTCACAGAAGCGGGAACGTTTTCACACAGAGTGGATTGGTTTTCTTTCAGACCTTTCCATGTGGCATCTGCAACTCACTTAAGCATCAGGGAAAACAAAGGCCTTAGAGGTTAAGTCTTCAACATGGACACACCATCAGAGTCGATCAGTGTAGAGTGTCACCTCTATCCATCTATATTGCCAATCTGTAGAAGCTTGACCTGCTTCTGCAGCGCTGTTGGATGTCTTCCATTGCCCTTGGAGAAGAGCAACTCCTCTAACCCTCCCCGTAGTGTACAAAGAGTGAGAGAGCACTCTGCCCCTTCTAAATCCTTTAAAGTCATAGAATCGGAGGTTTCATCTTTAGAAAGCTAGGAGGTTACAGCCAAAAAAGTAAGGACAAGACAGCAGTTGGAGCACAAGGTTAATGCCAGCACCGTATTCAGCCTCAGTGTGGTGGTGGTTTGCTTGGTGACCCGGGCGAACCACTATCCAGCTAGGACAGGAAGCACTGTGGGACAATGTAAATGGAACACTCCTACAGCTGCACACCCTCACCCCGCTGGCTCCTCTGCTGTTTCTTTAGCAAGTAAACTGTACGGTGCCCCTACTAAACCACTCTGTGAGGGTTAATTTAATTATTGTAATGTTTGGCTACATGATTCACATCCAGCATCCCCAACTGCCCAATACATTGTTTCCTTAAATTGTCCGCTTCATTTTTCATTGCCAGCGTTAATCTAATGGATGCATTAGTCACATTTTAAATTTTGTACCTTAGAGATTTGCAAAAAATTGGGATCTCTCTTCTCTATCCGAGAGATTAATGAAGCTTCACAGCACCTTTCTGAGATCATTGATACAGTAATAGCCCTTGATTATGTTTTCTCCATTTTACAGATTGGCAAACTGACAGGGAAAATGTTGAGTTACTTGTCCAAAGTGTCACAAGAAGTCAGTGAAAGAGACAAGATTGGGAACCCTACATCTCCATCCATAGCTTGAAACACTTTGTTCTCATCCCTTGCCAGATTCTGGACACTAGCCTTATTAATTACAGTTAAATTGAGAGAGGCATTGAAGCAGACAGTTCAGTTCCAATGTTTGTGCCTCTCTGCCTCATATTCACGTACCAGCACATCCTGGTGAAAGAGAATTTAGTATCATATGTAGCATGCAGGGTGATGATGATGCTTTGTTACCATCATTAAGCAGTAAAAGGAAGGTAGGCAGGCAGCCTTAATGGAGTACCAAGTCTGTTTCAATCAACATAAAAATAGCTCCAATTATATGAGTTTTAAGCTGGGTATGCCTTATTGGATGCACCCTTCTTAGAATGTATCTTACCTTTCCTTCTAGTCTCTGCAGCCTGGCTTCCATGGCGGCTTTCTGTAAAGGGAGCTAAGGAGGATTCTACTGGAGGAAAAGGCTTTGTTTATCTGTTTAAACCGTCAGTGGATGGAGGATCACGGATCTGAAAGAGATTCTACCTTTGTATTTGTGTGGGTGCTGGTTTTCATCACTGCCCCCTAGGGAACCAGATCTAGGAAGAAAATTGGTACTTGAGCTTGACAGGATACTGGGAAGGTGTTGGCTCAGTTTTAAAAGAGAATCTCTGGGCTGAACTAGCTTGCTTTTTCTTTTTAAATCTTTAAAGAAATCAAACTAGAAAAGAAAACTGATATTGAGGCCAAGCGTGATGCTAACAGGGAAAAAGCAAACACCATTCATTGGGAAGATAGCAGCCACTGCCAAAAGAGATGAATGGTCCATCTTGCCAGTCATCCTTCCTTAAACTTTGGCCTGTACAAGATGTTTCACATGAAGGCCAAGAGACAGTGTTACCTTCTGCTGACTCTGAAATCCGATATGGTGCAAAGGGGGCGAGAAATCTCTCTCAAAATACCCAGTTAGGAATTCAGTGTGAATGAAATTCATCCCCTTTAAGGAGAGCCAGCACCACTTAATGCCTTTCCCAGGGGTTAACTGGTGCATGGGGTGAATATCATCCTTTATGCCCACAAATACAGGGATGTGACAACCCATAACTTTTATCTTTAATGAGTTTCTTTTAAATGTATATAAAAATACTGACTGTTTTCACATGCAACATAGAGTTTTATAATAATCAGTGCAAATATTAGCAAAACGAATGAATATGAAGGAAAGAACAAAAGCTAGAAAAGAGGTGTTTAGGAGTGAATAGAATTAAATAGTGTATTTTAACATAAAACTGGAAGAATCTCTGCATTGCCAGTTTGTTCCACATTGCCTTGCAATCTATATGTTACCCTCTGCTACAGAACTGTTTCAATTAATTTGATCCATTCTTCTGTGCTCAGTTGTGCCTGGTGTAATTTTTGTTCTAGCTACACTATGGTGCAATTATGTGGATGCTGTTCTTATTCATTATATAAATGCATGTTTGTAAAATGCATGTTATCTGCTGGGCGGAATCAATTTAACAATTTCACCCCCTTTACAATGGCTGTGTCTGTCTCCACAGTGAGTTGTTGCCTTTTATTATGCCTCTCTTTAAGTAGTTACTTTCTTTTGTGCACAATGCTTTCCTATTGAGTTCCTCACTGCTGTGCAACAGACAGGGCACTTCGTAGCTGCATTTACGTGGCAGTCGCTGATGTCTTTCCTAGCTGGTAATCAGTGCAGCACCCCAACGTAGCATCTTGGCTTTTTTCCCTTTGCATTGGGCCCTTTCTGTAGAGGTGTTTCTGGTTTACTGTTCTGGCCAATCACACAGGCTGTTCAGTGGAGCCTGCAGCATTGGAAGGACATGGACTTACAGCTTTGACCAAGCCTGTGAGGCTATCCATATGTTGCTTTGCTGCTACTCAGTTTCTGATTGACGAGGGAAGATTGCCTGGGAGTTGGGCAAATATTTGCAGCTGCTCCTATCGGGGGATAATTCGGAAGAGTTGCCTAATGAAGTCAAAAAGTTAATTTGTAGCTGCCAGCTGTTGAAATAGGAGTTATAGAGTCCTGGCAAAGTGCTGGTGGGAGTGCAGCACTACCAAGCAGAGCAAACATACAGGGGACTTGCCATAAACCCTGTCAATGTAACCAGTGGAGAAACCCAGACAGCTGCCAGGTATCCTCTTGGAAAAGAGATAATGCACATAATAGCTATGGGTGGCTCTGGTTTTAGGATTATTTTTGACTCAGGAGAATACAGGACTGTTGGCTTTTCTGCTCTGGCAAAAAGTATTTAACTTCAGTCTTGCACCCTCCACAGCCGGCTTGTGCTGGGCATGAAGAGCTTCTGTTACTACACAGGGAAACAGATAAAAGTAACAACGTGATTAATTTTCATTGACATACGTTAGTTTTGGGGTTTTTTTTTTTCCTGCCCTGCTGGTGTGTGAGGCCTTGCCCTGCACTGGAGATTTGCCCCAATTTCAGCTACCAGCAACATCCATCAATACTTTAAACCTGGGCTGAGCTGCACCAGTGCACATCATGACTTACAGGAATTTATTCTGTGTACATTAGGCGTGTATTCTAGAGCAGACACACTGTAGGATTTGCCTTGATTTCAGCCATCAGAGGCCAGACACCAGTATAGGCTTTAGAGTCCTTTTATCCATCAACTGGACAACCCTTCACTGGCACCTTCCCTTTCTTTCTCCTTGGGGGATAGAGAGTGGCAATGACTGTATGTATATTCCACAGGAGAATTATTTCAGACAGCCAAAATACAGAAAAGTCAAAAACTATTCTGCCTTATAAACCATATTTAGTCTTCATTGACACTAATTACACTTTGCCATTTACACAGGCTTTGGAGATACTTAGTCATCACAATGCACCATGGAGGTAGCTAAATTATTGTGCACAAACCCAAGGTCACAGTACCTGAAACAGCATTAAAAACAACTGTTCCTGATTCTCAGCCCTGTATGGACCACACACACCCTGCCCTCGAAAAGGGAGTCAGTGGGGTCTAGTGGACTGAATACTGAACTGAGATTCAGGAGACCAGAATATCCCAGTGAAAGGGACTTAAGAGACATAGGTTCAATTCCCTGTTCTGCCACAGGCTTCCTATGTGTCTATAGGCAAATCACTTAGCCTCTCTGTGCCTCAGTTCTCCATCGGTAAAATAGGGATAATAGCACTGCTCTCATTAATTAAAGATTGTGAGGTACTCTGCTACTATGGTGATGAAGGCCATAAAAGTACCTACAATGCATACATATGCGTAGACCCACACACTTCAAATCCTGACAGGGGGAGCCGAGTATTTAAGCTACAGTTGCAGTACAGCAGAGCTTACTTCTTTCTGTGCAAGGAGAATCATGTCAATGGCTGAGACCTGGGCTTCCAGTCAGCATTTAATCATCCACAAACACCATTTATTACCTCCTGTAATCCTGCACCAGGAACCTTTTCTTAAATGTACAGTAACTAATTTTTATATATTACCTCACCTGCCTGCATCCTGCCTTTTTTGCTGAGTCTTCGATCCTGCACTGCTACAGTGCAGCCAAAAAGGAGTGCCTGGGTGTTAAACAGTATGGTGATGGGAGCATTAGAAATACCTGTTATGAACAGATCAAAGTCAGATGTCCCATAACCCTATCCTCTTCTTTGCCAAACTTTCCTTAGGTCCAGTCTTTATTTCATACTTGATTGGCGCACAGTTGAGTTTCACAGTCTCTCTGACCTGGTGCGTGATTAGCTATTTTCTTTATGGACCCAGTGGCCAGTGAAACCACTTATGGGGCAGGGATTCTTGTAGGGTTGTATTCACTTCCGGGCAAAGGAACCAGTGCAAGGGCTAGGAACCACGTAAGCCTCCAAAATTACAGGAATATCCAGAGTTCTTATAGTAAATACTAAAAAATAACCATTTTAGAAAGGATCTAAACCCAATTGTTCTTGGGCGTGAGCCAAACTCCAATTAATAGGGATTAGGAGGAGGCAGGTTACGGCATAAATAACCTTCCTTGGACGTTCCTTTGAAGCAGCTGCTCCTGACGATTGTTGAGACAGGATATGGGGTTTGAGAGGACCAATCTGATCAGCAAGGAAGTTCCTCTGTTCCTAAAATAGGACTTACATGGTGTATAGGTCTTGTGCTGACCCTCAAGGGGTGATTTCACCTTCAAATCCTAAACCCAACTATATGGATTTACACTGTTTAGAGAGGGTTTTGAGCACTGTTTTGACACTGGAAATAATCCAGGACTAGATGGTAGCATTAGGGAAACCTCTAATTGCCCCATGCTATGCTCTGTTCTTACTGTAGTGATGTAAAGGTGCTTGCAGCCCAGATGCTCATGCTGGTGTGTTGAGTAATCCAAATAGGCCATTTCTGCTCAATTGCTCTAATTTATTATCCCACCAAATAGGTATTGTGAATGCTAATGAAAAAATACCTATCACTCCTGCCCATGTCATTCTGTTTTATGACCTTATTAAATCGTACACTTTCTTAGCATATAGTGACAATTACTGGAGTCTAGGACAGAACTCCTTCAATGCACCAAGCATGGCGTGTACACTTTTCCTTGTCACTGCTACAGGCTGAATGATTTAGGCCAAATGAGCAGCCCAGAGTGATATTTTTATACCCTTGACAGGATTATATAACTGGAGAAAGGCCATTAACAAATACAAAGGAATAAGCAGAATGGAGAAGGCAGGTGAAAAATGGGAAAGTAAATCTTTAGAACTGTCACTTCATAATAAAATACCTTCATGTTAAGATTTAATGAGCTGGTTATCCCGCTAAAGAGAGAGGAAAATACTGTCATCCCACATTTCCCAAGGATTTTCTGCACAATATGCATCCACTTACCAAGATGAGATTAGGGATCTACATACACACACACCCCAAGCAAACAGGCTCTCTCCCCTTATTAGAGTAATATCTGTGTCTCTAAACAAAGCCCCATACTGAAGCCTCAGTCTCGGCAGACAAACAATTAGACCAAAACTTGGGTGCTCTCTATAATGACACAGGGAGAATAGAAGATTTATGTGCAAATGACCTCATTTTATTTTTATATATTTCCAGAAAGCAAATGTTGCTTCCTTTTCAGCATGTGAGTTTGTTTTGTAACTGTGGTGCTCTTTTCAGTCGCTATTCCTCAGCTGCCCCTCTCATTAATTTTTTGGGAGAAATAGGCCTAGTGGCATGTGGGACTGGAAGCCGAGAGGCCTCATTTACACGTGGGCTATGAACAAGATTAAAAAGGGTTTTCACTAATAGGCGTCTGTGAGGCATCTGAGGCATTCCATTATTTAGGCCAAAAAACTAAAAGGGTCTGACATGAGGAGGTAAAGTGTTGTTGGTTTTGTTTTAAAGGGCCTATTCTAAAAAAATGAATTTACAACATGGCCCTGGCACTGAGCAACTCCTAAAACTGACATTAAACAAATAAAAACAAAGTCAATCTTTCCTTTTTAAAGGAGAAACAAGCAAACAAGAAACAGCACAAAACCTCGTACAGGACAGATTGGGATTTATTCAGTTGAAGTGAAATTAGTCTGTGGTGTTTGTAACGGAGAGGAGTCCTCTAAAGAACTGCCTCCTGTCACAACAGAAGGGATCGAGAATTTGAGTAAGCAACCAAATGGCCCGCACGCAAACAGAAGTCAATCTTCCCCGTGTCCCTCTTCCACAGCCAAAGCTGCCCTGCTCACCAAACATTCTGTGATGGCTTCGCAAACAGCTGCTTGGAACAGAGTCTTTGACTCTCCACCGTGGAGACTTGTGGAAATTCTACGTCAATCATGAATCACGGGGGGATCATTTAGTGGACTATGCAAGTGACCACACATGCTATAGCTGTGAAAGCAGCTCATTTCTTCCCGTTCGTTATTCCTCTCAGGCTCCAGGGGGACAGATGGAAAGCTCAGTCTCTGCCTCAGCTGCTCTTCACATCAGCTATCACTCTTCCCTTGAACATATTCTTACTGTGTTGTATGCTCAACACTGTGCTGTCTTTGTAGGGGGACAGGAGTTAACATAAACTACAGCAAGGACAGTATTTCAGAATTCAGAGTAGTAGCAGAAATACAACACTTCTACTGGATGTAGGCAGTAATCTTTGGACCAGGTTTACTGCCATTACTAAAATATTTCACTCAGTGGGGATTTAAGAACATTGAGATCATTCCATATTTATGGGCAAATATTTCAGCCTGGACATTGGTTTTCCTCAGCTTAATTTCAGGATCTCCTTTAAATGGCATCTCTGATACAGTACTTAGCCGTATTGTTATTCCTTTATGTTTTAATACTGGAGCTGGTGTGGAGATAGCTTTTAAAAAAAAAAAATTAACAGGATTAAAAAAATAATTTGAAAATTGAAAAATTTCAACCTGCTCTATTTAGCATCCTCCAATCAGCTTATAACCAGTCATTTAGTCCTTTCCTTGTGTGGCAAATACTAGTTTAATTTCCTGCATTTTCAGTACAGCACAAACTAACATGGCTTCCCTTCCATTAAATTCCTTCATTGCTTGTCAACAGTACAAATCCGAGGATAGAGTTGGTAAATTAACGGGAGCTCCCTCTAGTACATGGCTGGCTGGCTCTGCAGCAGTGGGTGGCTTTTTTCTGCTGTGGATTTTTCAGTCACGTATTAAAGAAATTAGAAAAGGAAATTAGAGGAAGTTAAGAGGATATTGCTGAATGGAGTGTGGCATGTAGTATGGTTTGTGGCAGTGAAGAGGCAGGATTTAGTTGTAATGCATAGAAAAAAAAGGAGCCTCTTATGAGGCTGCTGATCACAGACCAACTCAAAGGTTCACTCTGGCTCTCAAACTCCTCAGTGTCTTCCTAAGTCTCGGACAGTACCATGCGGTCTTGAAAAAGGGACAACTTATTACACCTACTCAGGGTACTCAAAACTTTCCCTTCACTCCCCCACTGATCTCTACTGTGTGTTGCGTATATTCAATGCCGTGTCCTAGCAAAGTAGTTAATAGAGCACATCTCACTCCAGCTGTGTCACGTGCTTAGCTTTCGGAGGCTGAAATGCATTGGCTAATCGGGATCAATGGGGCCCTCAACATATTAAATAAAGGTTATTAGTTGTGTGCATTCCAGTTTATGGTCTCCCTGCAGTTTTAGGGTACTTATCTTCCTCTGGCAGTGCCCAAGGCTCACCCCGCTTCTATTCTCTTATTAGATGGATCAGCGGTGCATCATGCCTGAGCCTGCGCGTTAACATTCCATGGGAGTTTGAGACAGGTATCTACCACCAGCATATGTTTTAATCAGCCTTAATACTCCAACAATTCCTAAGTAGGTACGACGTGGGGGATGAGAATAATTGTGTTTTTAATTGCATCAGTAAAGATTACCTCCTTAATCCGGTGGGAGAAAGATACCAAATCTAATATTGGCTTAGGTAGAAGGCTGTTTAAAAGAAAAGGAATTAGCCTTCAAAATGGTAACAGATTTAACTGGTATGCTGTGGTCCTTTCGCCTGAGTGATACAGTCGATGAGGGGCCCAGTTCACTGTTGGCCAGTGTCTTGAGTGGTTATTTGTATCAAATGAGTGGTATTTATATTATAGCAGCACCTAGAGGCATCAACTGAGATCAGTGCCCGGTTGAGCTCGGTGTTATACAGACACATGGTAAAAGCCAATCTTTTCCTTAAATTGCTTAGTCTAAATAGATAAGACAGGCAAAGGGTGGGAGGTTCTACCCAGAGTCAGACATGTTGGACAAAATTTCTTCAGTGAGAACAGTTTATTAATGCTCTTTGGAATTTGGTGCAATAACCCTAGAGATTTACTATGAGGAACATTGGGTAAAACTTTCTAATAAATTGTTTTTATAGGGTACCTTTAATATACTATAATATATTACACTGGTCATGCTGAGAGGGATAATAGGAGGCGAGAGAGGTTTTTTACATGGTGATAATCTGGTTCCCAAACAGATTTTATGAGGGAAAGAAAGCAGATAAATTAATCCCAGAAAGAGTAGTGTATTATGACCAGGAGAAAGGAGCCATCTCTTATGATGATGATTTTTATAGGTGAAGTATAAAAAGTGAGTTCATTTTACTAACACAAAATACTCTTTGTATTCTGCCGCCACTCTTTGAGCAGAGTCCTTGGGACTCAGGAGACCTGGATTCAATTCCAGGTTCTGCTGCTGGCCTGCTGGATGACCTTGGGCAAGTTATTGCTCCATGCCTCGGTTTCCCTATCTGTAAAAGGGGGGATAATGCTACTGACCTTTGAGCTCTTTGAGAACTACAGATGAAAACATCTCTATAACAGCTAGGTGGGATTATTGGGTATGTTTACACTGCAATGTAAGATCAGGGTTCGAACTCAAGTCTAAACCCTCTTCTGTCTACACACAAATTATGCTAACCCAGAGCTCAGACCCAGTGGCCCAGGACCCTTTGGGGGTCAAGGGAGCCATGCCTAAGTCAAGCTGGGATCTAGGGTTCAAGCCCTATTGTTTGCAGTGTAGAAGCAGCCCAGTTGGACTCATACTCTGCCAGTCCGCCAAAAGTATCCCATGGGCCAACTTTCTTTGTCCTCTGGACAATCAAGTTTGGTGGACAGTTAAATTTTCCCACATTGCACAAAAAACAAAGGGCTAGGGAGGCCATGTTTTGGGAGGGCCCTAGGAAGTCTGGGTTATGCGTGGTTGGACTCGGGCCTGTGAAATGCAGGGTAGATGCTGCAGTCCCAGGTTGGGATCCGGCATGTAACAATTCGTCACCTGGGGTCACAAATGAGTGTCGAGCCCCTGCCCAGTGTCAACTCACTCAAGGCTCATGTTGCCCTGTGGGCATAACCATTGGTCCCCCACCTGGCTTTCAAGCTGAATCCCCCACAATTCTCTTTCTGCTCAGTTCCAGTACCTCATTCTTCAATTCACTTTCACATGAAACTCCTCCTTGCTAAATCTTCTGCCCCCATTTAAACCCTTCCAATTATTAGTAGGGTGGTAAGTAGCTTTGATCCGCTGTTTTACAGCCATTTTAGGACAATGTTAATAAGAAATTACTTTCTTTTTTTTTTTTTTTTTTTTTGCTTTGTTGATCCAGATTAATCTCTGCTGTTGCACTGTGCGGCTCAGCTATTGACCTCTAGAGTGCCAGGATGCTATGGTTTCGGGGACAATTAAAAATGTGTAGATAGTGGAAATGTTGTTTCGCCTATACCATGATCGGCATTAGAAGCCATATTTTAAAACGTGCTCCTCTCCCAGAGTGGAGAAGGCTGGATTTCCTGGAGAACAATGAGGGATCTCCCGTTCTCTTGAAAATCTGGTCATATCTTTAAGTGCTTGAATGGGAGCTGTTGGGTGCTCTTTCAAATATCTGGCTCTAGTGGATTAAATGTGGGCTAATGAGGTGTGTGTGTGTGTGTGTGTGTGTGTGTGTGTGTGTGTGCGCGCGCGCGCTGAGGAAACGTGGCATATAAATAATGAGACTGTCACCCCAGTTCTTTGTTCAGCAGAGCCCATCATTCTATTGAGGAATAATCTAACAGCAACCTCCACTTGCAGTATAATTTCTAAGTGGCTGTTCATTAAACCACAATACAATGGATTTCTTACAATATTATACATTACTTCCATATAAACATAATTAATCATGATTAATACTACAATGAATATCCAAGGCAGTAATGATGATGGTGCCATTTATTATAAAGTGTGGCCATTACATTATATGGCATATGATAGCACGGTGGATAACTTAAATGAATGTAATAAAATATTTGAAGAACATGTCTTGATTTATAACAGCTTGTCCTTGCATCCTCTGTTAAGTATGCATTAATGATGCATTTTATAATAGCTTACTTAAGCATTGCTGTGTAAATGTGCTGTTCTTATCTATGAAATGAATGACCGTGTTACGGAAAACACTGGAGATCCTTTGGTGCAGTACTCCTGGAGGAAACACTTGGTTCCATTTACTTTGTTGATTACTGAACTGCTACTCTATGGCCCAGGTCACAGGACAGTGATGGTCTGGTGGGATGCAGCAGTGGTTCTGTATTAAAGACATGGAAGTCAGCAATAACAAAATAATCCTTCACTTTCTACTCCAAAGTCTCTGGTAAAGGGGAATCTCTCTTGCGTTTCCTAACTATCAGGCATCATAAAAGACTTTCCATCAGAAAGCGCGCACACAACTGCACCTGATCCTGAGAGAAAGGAAAGAAGTTGCATTGTGCAGTGTAGCAACCAGTCTCCAAATCAGCAATGACAAATTGACATGGGGGCTTCAAACCCCAAATACTGTTTACCCCTCTCCTGGGTGGGTTTTACCTGTCTCTGACAGAAACCTGGAGGGATCTGTCCCTTCTTTTTACACTTTGCCTATGCTTGTCATGCCAATCAAGTCTTACTGAATCAAACACCAGACACAGCCGTGAGTTAGCATTGATGTGTACGGACGTATCTGTGCTCTCAAAACACTAACCCCTAGGAGAAATATGACCAGAATTTGTGGGAGGAAGACGTTTGTCTAAAAGTGATACAGATTGTGTGTAATAGAAGGGGCTAAATTCTATAAAGGTATTACAATGTGTATCACAGTTGCCCATGCCTTTGTTACCAGTGGGTTGTGTGTGTTGGAAGGGTTTATTGTTTGTTTTTATTATAGGCTAGATTCTGCCACCTTGACATCAAGCAGTATCTTACTCTACAAGTTGTGCCTTTGAAAACAATAGGGGACTATTAAACTTGAGGAAAACAGGACTGGGCCTTATATTTGCTGGGGGGATATTTATCTGTTCTCTGAAATGGGATAAATGATCACTTATATTTTGAATATTAACCTGTGTAATGGGTGACCATCTCCTGGCATGGACAACTACCTACAATGTCATAAAGCAAAAGGTGTGTGTATGTGCATGCAGCAAAGGGAAAATGAATCATAGCTTTGACTCCAGCAATACAGGATTTAAGGAGCAGCCATTAAGTGCTGAGCAGTAGAGGAGCTGGTTGAATCATTTGCCTGTGTGTACATTGAATGATTATTGAATAATTGAATAATAATCATTCAATGTACACACAGGCAAATATTGCATATTCCAGCTAGTGTAAGGCTGACAACAGTGCATGTGTTTGTACAGCACCTAGCATGAAGGTGCTCTGGTCTGTGACTAGCACCATCAGATCCTGGTCCATGACAAAGGCTCCTCGATGCTTTGGAAATACAAATAATACAAGCACGTTCATCACAACCTCTAACGTGTCTGTGATTATGCATTCATGTTATGACAGAACCCACTTATTGTGATCCTTGGATATAGGAATTAATTCAAATTAGTTTGTAGTCATCAAAATCTCATGCTGATTTAAGTGGACTTTGGATCAAGCCCACAATGAATCTGTAATGAAAAGTAGAATGACGTTCTTGAATTGTTTCAATGCACTTATTATAGCTATGCTGTGTGAACTTCAATTCCAGTCCATATTCATGTAGACTGCATTTATATGAGGGGGGAAATGACTTCTCTATAAGAAGACTCCACTATATTCAGTTATCTAGTCTAAACTCTTAACAGATTGTCTGAGGTTCTCTGTAAAACCACAGAAGTGTTACAGAGCTCTCGTATCTGAACATCTATTTTATCACACAATTAATGTGCCACTCGTAGAATAATCTAAGATGTCAATAAAAGACTCTTTATTCATAAATAACTGATATGCAGTAATTTAGGACTGTACATTTATCTCCAAAAGGCTATAGCCATACAATTTTTGCAAACTCTACATAAAACATCCAACTGTCCATTATTTTGTCTTTCAATACAATATAACACAGCTGTTTGGCATTACCAAATATATATATATGTATATATATATTTATATATATGTACACAGATTGAAAAAAGAAGCCAATGCAGCTTTTTCCAAGGAGTCTTTCCCAAGTATTGACTGTACAACATTCAGAATTTACATTGATAGTACAAGGCACAGAAAGTGTGATATGAAGCCAACGCCATGCTTTTATTTATTGATCTTCTGGCTTATTTCCTTACTCCTTCAGCTTCATATTAAAGAAAGCATTCAAACGTGGGCTCTCTTTTCAGTACCACACACACTTGAGAAGGTGGGAAGAGGGAGGGAGGAGACAGAACCAGTTGCTAATTTTCAGACCCTATTGAGTGCAGAAATGAAGGGGGTAGAAGAGGAATACTTTTATAATAGGGCTGGTTGAAATTTTTTGAATTTTGATATTTTCATCAAAATGTCTGTAAAAATGGGGAAATGGTTAATTATATTTGCATGAAATTCCTCTTTCCCCTCTCCACCCCTTTTTTGTTTGTTAAAATGCTGGTAAACATTTTGTAATTTTGATAAATTTCCATTGAATTTTCAAACTGGCAGAAAGCAAGGGTGATTTGAAAGACGTTTTTGCAAGTTCCCCCAATAATACTTGTTTTTCAGCTTCCTCTACTTTGAATAAATATTTCTGATTTCAGTCCAAATACGACTGAGTGGTGTCAAATTTTATACATCTGAAATATGTATATTTCACACTTTGGTATATAGATGTAAATTGAGATCAGTGAAGTTAAAATAAGGATGAATTTGACTCAGATGGCAAAAAAAAAACAAAAAAAAAAAACTGCTGTATCTCTTAAGTGACAAATCACATGAGAATAGCCTCTCACATCCCAAAATATCTTTGGGGAGATTCTATGCTCCTAAGTGTGGCATCTGTGTTTAACTACTTGGGACAGAATTAAATTAATCTTTCAAACAAGAAGTGGGGCTTAGTGATGCCTCAAAGAACATCTTTATAAGATTCAATAACACTTGTTTTTGCTTTATTTTTTTGGAAGTGGAAAGAGTTGGGGGGGGGGGGTAAATCTTCGGTGAATTTTTTCAAATTGCAAATTGCAAAATTTAGACAAACTGTTGAAATTTGGAATTACCATATTCAATTGGGGAAGTCTTTGAATATTAGCCCTACAGATGGCGTTGTTGGGTTTTGTTTTTTTAAATTAAAATTTCTGCAAACTTCAATGGAGGAAAATAGGGTATTTTAAAAAAAATTAAATCCGTTCTAGGTGAAGATGTTTTTCTTCTTTGGGGCAAATCTTACTTGCATCTGCATCCAACCCCTTCCCCCCTCCCCAACAGAAAAACCTAAGATCAGCCTTGGTGCACAGCTTCAGTTTGTGCTGCACATTTCCCTTTGGGATCAGATGATGGGATATATACACACATGCGCGCACACATACCAGGCAAAGTGAGTTGACATCTTCCTGTATTTGTAAAGTACATTCCAAATCGAGGTCATCACACTAGAAGGCAGACAAAGTAGCTGCTAAAAAAACCACAGTTCTACACTAGGTGAGTGTATAGTCTTGTTTGATTACGGTACACTACATGACAATTCAGAGACGGTTTTCTAACCCCCTTATCTATCCCTTAGCTAAATTTTCACAAGTGACTTTAGCTCTAGTTATCCTGTGACAGCCAGACTTGAAGGCGACCACCTCAGATCCTGGCTCCCACAGACTCTCTTGTAAAGCACAAACTGCTGTTCAACACAACTGAACAGCTCATATAAAAGCAGCTTTTGCAATAGTTTAAAAAGTACAATACAACCCTACTGACAAGAAACACAATCAGAATTTATAGTAGTTACCTCTAATACAAAAAATATACTGTGGCAAATGTCTAGAATTTTTTTTAAAGAACAGTAAATATGGAGACCACATTTTTCTTTATGGCTCTTGACTATAACATCAGCTATGCTATACTATGATTAATAATATCAAAGGTCTTTTGGAGAGTTTGCCATAATCTTAAAGTAGCAGCTTTTTCTCTTGTTGGAAAGTAGATGTCAATCACAGATATCAGTTTGGGTAAAATAAGACTACAACTGGATTGTATATTAAAAAATGAATCCTGAATAGTTTTGCAAATAAGAGCCCCGAATTTGGTTTGCCACTGCACGTGTCAGAGTTGTTATACACCAAGAGGGTTAGGTTTACTGTATTGGTTGGTTTCAGAGGGGTAGCCGTGTTAGTCTGTGGTTAGCAAAACAACAAGTGTTCTATGGTACCTTCAAGACTAACAAATTTATTTGGGCATAAGCTTTCGTGGGCAGAAACTGACTTCGTCAGATGCATGAAAGCATCATGTTTTGAAGGTACCACAGGACTCTCGTTGTATTGCTTGGGTAATCCCTAAAGTTTTCAAAACATTTATCTTGATGAATGTGTGTGTGTGTGTGTGCGTGCGCACTATTTGTCATGTTGCATAAAGAGTTAACTGCTCAGGGATTGAGACACAATATCACATGAGCAAATCTGCCCAATCACATACCCACAAATAATCAGTGAACAACTCATATGGGAAAAATTTTTCAGCAAATACTAAGAAACAGGAAAAAAGAGTGAAAATTGTCAATAAATAACGTGACCAGCTCTACTACTGTGCAAAAAGTGGAGCATAAATTCCATAGGGCTGTGTGTGTACATATAAAGAAATCATTCAAACTAGTGGACTAGAAAGACATGTTTTCAGATCTTTCATGATGGTTGTGGACTTTGAGATAACTTTCCATTTACACTCAATTATCATTAAAGACATAACAGTCCTTTGTTTCTGTATGCAGAACACACACCTCCTATTTTAAACAGACTGAACATTGTCAAATTGGCAGCAAAAGTTCACAACTGATTATTGTTCCCCCCCTCCCACACACACACACATTTTAACACCATTTTATATCAGTGATATACTTTTGGCACTGGGAAAGCATTATTTGGAATGGAACAATTACTGTGCATTTCAAAATGTTTCCTGTGGCATTGTCTTTCAAAGAAAGAAAGGACTACTTTATTATATGTTGTGTAAAGCTTTTAATCCTAAGAGGGGACCTCTGCTTTACTATCGTATACAGGCCACATAGAGGGATAACAGCTGTTGTCAGAGATAAAAATAATAAAAATAGTTCCCTGTCGTTAAAGAGAATTGTGTCAATTCCTTTTTATCCCTTAGAAAATGCCCAATACATTTTTTTGTGGGAGTAACATCCTAGTTTTATGCAACTTTTTGCACTGGTAAATGAAGTTTGCATTTAAATCTAGAGAGTGGGCTTCCTTTTCTTTTGGCTTAAAGGATTTTAATGTATACTAGTAGGACTGCAAAAGCAATGTTGTAAAAACCGTAAATTAACTTTATGATGCTTCAGTCTGCTAAAGCTGTGAAAAGCACCATTTTGGTGGCATAATTGTAAATCACTTTAAAAGCACAACTGTTAGTCTTAAATGAGTCACAACACTGAAAGATCTGGAAAAAAGTGTTTAGGGGCAGGAAAACACATTAGGGCAAATACTCAAATGGTGTAAATTAGCCTTAACTTTTCACCAGATCAAAATCTGGCCCACTAGACAGAACTTTAAAATGCAATAGAGGATTACGTCTCCATATTTTGATCCCCCTGGTTAATTCTTCTTCTTAGGGAGGCCTGGTCCATGGATTAGAGGAAAGGATTGAATTGGGGACTCCTGGGTTCTAATCCTGGCTCAGACACTAACGTACACATTTTGTATCGTTGGTCAAGTCATGAATGGTCAGATTTTCAAAAAAGCTTGGAACCAGTCTAGGCATCTGAATAAAGTGTCGAATTTCAAAAGTGCTCGGCATTGGAAACTCCCAGTGGTCTCAATACATGCTATTTAGATGGCATTTGCATATGAACTATGTTGTTCAATAGGAATGCTGTACTACAATGTGTCCTACATAGTCTTTCCATTAAAAAACAAAACCTCGTGACAAGAACCAACAGCTTTATGCTGCAGAAAATAGGAGGCTAACATGAATTGTTTACACTATGCAAGTAAAGATGTTGTCAATGAGACCTGCTGGGTACTTCATTTAGGTATCTAAACGTTAGCTGAGCTTTTGTAACAATTTTTTTTTTAAGGTCAGCCCCTTAGCTTCAATTTCTCCATCTCTAAAATGGGGGTAATATATACAAGGCTAATTTCCTCAACCCTTCTCCCTCCTATGTCAGTAAAGCACTTTAAATAAGTGAAGTGCTAAGTATTTGCTCATAGATTTCAAGGCCAGAAGGGATTATTGGGATCCTCTAGTCTGACCTCCTGTATAATACAGGATGTATAACTTCCCCAAAATAATTCCTAGTGCAGATCTTCCAGAAAAATTCAATCTTGATTTTAAATTTTGTTCCAATGGTTAATTACTTACTACTGTTTTAAAAAAATTATGCCTCATTTCCAGTCTGAATTTGTCTAGCTTCAACTTCCTGCCGTGGGATCATGTTATCCCTTTCTCTGCCATGTTGAGGAGACCATTATTAAATATTTGTTCCCCATCTAGGTACATATAGACTGTAAACAAGTCATCCCCTAACCTTCTCTTTGTTAAACGAACTAGATAGTAACTGAGCTCTTTGAGTCTATCAGGCAGGCTTTCTAATCCCTCAGTCATTCTCATGGCTCTTCGCTGAACCCTCTCCAATTTATCAACGTCCTTCTTGAACTGCGGGCACTAGGACTTGACACACTATTCCAGAAGTGTTTGCACCATTGCCAAATACAGGGATAAAATAACTTCTCTACTCCTACTTGATACTCTTGTTTATGCATCCAAGGATTACATTAGCTCTTTTTTGACCATGGTCTTACTCTGGGAGTTCATGCTCATCTGATTATCCACCATGATTCTCCCCCACTTCAGAAAACTATCTGGTAACATTAACTGAAATGACCACAAAGACAGGATCACAGTAAAGCATCAGAAAGTTTGTCTGCATGGCAAAGTCCTCCAAGGGAATATGCACCTAGGTCTGAGCAACTGAGGTTATTTTAGTGCAGGTGAGAGCAGTCACACTGCAAGCCACACACAAGTTATTGTATCCTCATTGCTGCTGTGAACACCCGTTTCCCGCTACGACACCTAGGGATATATCCCATGGTCCTTTGTGCTGCAGTGAGCTGAGCTGCTCATTTTTTCCCCCAATGAATTGTGGGGGAATTAGTTTACCCTGGGCATGTGGGGGAATTGTGGGAAGGCACTGGAGGACTATCAGCACTCTAGGGAGTTAACCTGATTCCTTAATGCAAAGTGGGTTAATAGTCCAAGCAAAACAGGCACCTTATCTCTAGCCTATATCCCTACTTGGGTCAGATAGCTTGTGTTTAGAGCATCACTAAACTCAAGTGAAAGTGTTTTGTGTGTGGACAGGGAGGGGAGTTAGGAGCAAAAGCCTGGGCTAACTCAGCAGAGAAGACACACGTGGACTGTTTTCTGGGGATATTAGGAGAGAGGGGATTATTTTGGTTGTGTTCCAGTATTGCTGGGTAAACATCAAATGGTTTTAAGTTGGTCCAGAGAAGATGGTTACTGGGAATCTTACCTAAAAGTCTTTGGTCTGGAAATGCTGAGATTTCTGGCACCTCCCTGCTTTTGAGTGATTAGGGAAAATATTGTAAGCGATGACATTTTCATGCCACCTTCTGGCATTTCTATTCCTCATAGTGGACAAAGCCAGGAAGTGGAGAGGGGCACAAAAAAGTGACTATATTTTTCAAATATCAAAAGACGGTATGGGGAGGGAGGAGGAGTTGATTTTTACATATGGAAAAAGGGGTCAGGAGAGAACATATTTTATTGGAAATGGCTCATCCTGATATGACTCTGATGTGCTCCTCGATAGGGTTACATTGGAGTTAAGTAGGCAAAGAATCTTGTTATTGCTTTAACCTCAGCTCTGATATCAGCAGTCAACTCCTTTATTCTAATTCTAAATCAGGGTCTCATTCTGTAGCATTTACACTTCCAGCTTGCTTGGTTACAAGGGCATCAAAACCACTATGCATCTAGAAAGGTTGGCATTCTTAATTGAAATGACTGAAAAGACCAAATAAACAAGGAAATTGTGGCAAAAATGAGCAAACAACAGGGTCAAAACCTAGAAGAAACAACCAAAAAATGATATTAAGCAACATGAGAGACCATCTTTTAACTCAGACCAGATCCTGAAGTCTTTTTGAGAGCATGACTCCCAGTGACCTCAAGGTGAGTTACATGCATATAAAAGTTTGAAAGTCAGTTTCTTGCAGAGCTGCTCCTTTTCACGGTCATAATCCAAAGCCCACAGAAATCAATGGAGATAAGGCTATCATTGACCTCACTGGTCTTTGGATCAGGCTGTAGATTTTTCATTTACAACCTGATCCCTTTAATCTGAAAACCTGCTCCAGAAGTTCTTTTGAACAAGTCAAACAGCGCACATTCTCGACGAATTCTCTCACTCCTAATAATGGACCAACTTTTGCTAAAAAGACTTCACAGAGCATTCAGTAACCTTATCCACATGAAATAAGCAGGGTTCTGCTGTTCTGTGTCACATTCCTTTTAGAAACAGCTGCAGTTCTGTACAGTAAAGACTACATTTTGTAAGAAGAACTTTACCCTCCATGGTGAAAAGTTCCAGAGGGGTAGCCGTGTTACTTTGTATACAGCAAAAACGAGTGTCCTGTAGCACAAATTAAATGTCTGTAGGCATAAGCTTTCATGGGCTGCAACTCACTTCTTGCATCTGACAAAGTGGGTTGCAGCCCACGAAAGTTTATGCCTACAGAAATTTAATTGGTTGGTCTTTAAAGTGCTACAGGAATCTCGTTGTTTTTACCCTCCAGGTTCTCTTCAGCTGCTCCCTCTGATACCTATATACTTTGTGTGAATCAGACATATTTGGAAATCAAGAAGGAAACACATTCAGAACTTCTGGAATGACTTAACCACATTACTTCATATAGACAGAGACTTTAGGGATCTTTATTTTGGGAACTAACCTAAAGCAATTTGAAAAAAGCAATGATCAAGCTAAACTTGTGTATGGGTAGAAGTTCAGAGATAGCTTAACTGTCAGAAAGCTACTGTAGTATGTCTTGCAGAAAGCTGCAGCACTTTAACTACACGTTTCTTTTCTGTTGCTGTCATGGCTCAAATTTTTTATCCCTGAATTTTTGTCCAATACAGAAGAGGAAGAACTGAAGTTATGAGACACAAAATTCAAACAGAGAAAGCCACATGCTACTGGCAACAGTGACAGGCTTGCTACTTTCCTGAGAAACGGGCTAGAATTTTGTTTGTCTTAAACTTCATTGCTCCCATTGCCAAAAGGAAGGAGCTTTTTTTTTTTTTTTTTGAAAACTCTCTCACTATGCTGCTTGAAATGAAAAGCAAGAAATATTTCAGGCCCATGTTTATCAGTGGAGTTGTCGAAGTACTGAGTCTAAGCTGGTCAGCAAGGGACGTAAGGAAGGTTTGCATTTGAGATGAGAGAAAATTAACAGCTACTTGCAAAGTCACTGCACTAAAGGGAGCTGTTAATTGTACAACCACAGCTGGAATTTTGTTTGAAGAAATAGCTTCAGATCATCATTAAGGGTGCACATTTTGCAAACTATGTTTTGGTTTGTCAGGCTGCTCCCCAACCCTGCCTGTAAAATCTGCCAGGGAATATATAATATATATAATTCTCTTGCAATTTCTTGAAACTATTAAAATAAAATGGGCTTTGGTGACTACTGCTTCTGATCTACACAGATTTGTGCCCACACCACTAATGTTGCTGATCTGGTTGTCCAATAACTAATTGGCACATGGGCTGATTTAAAACAGTTTTCACAGGCAGAAATACTGTTTAGATCTCATTCACCACCATGTCCACTGAAATACATATGAGAGAGCGAGCATTTTTGGTTTAACTTATTGTAACTTATTTTTAAAAGGCAGGGGAGATTTGGCAGAAAGCCAGAGAGTTCCCTATCTCAACTGTTTTATTGTTGGCAGATGATTTAAAAAAAAAATGCTCGTCACTAAACCAGATGAAACACTGCTGAGCTCAGAGTTTAAGAATGTGAAACTCTGCCACAGTTTGCAAAACCTTTAGGATGAAACTGGGCCAATTTCTGGGTGGATTTATTGTTTGATAGAAACCAAGCCAAGTATAGCAATTTTGATTATTTCAACATGAAAGCAGACCAAAGTTATGCTACCTTGACTAAATTTGACTTTGACATTTTAGACAGAGTTCATAACTTGGAGCAACGCAAAAAAAGTGCAAACTTGCTAAAAAGGGTGGCTATTCCCAGTACTGCATTTGCTTATTATGAAAATGCTGCTTTTGACTGCATGGAACTTCGCAATCTTGGAGCAGCTTTGCAAAATTTCAAACCAAAAAAAGTTGAAATGTCACACAGAAGAATTTGGGGGATTTTTTGCTATTAGGGGGGCAAGGAAAATTCTGCAGCAAATGTGTGTTAATTACATGATCACATTTTGAAGTGGATTGGCTGGTTGAGATTGGTTTATATAAATTAAACAGTATAGGTTCCAATTCCCTGGAGGGCTGAGTACCATGGAGCTGATTTTCTGTTGCCCTGTGGTATATGAAGCTCACTTACACCAGTATGAAATCAATGCACAGTGTTACCAAATCAGAACAGTAGTATTTTATAGTCTCTTTGCACTGTTGTAAATTGACAAGGTGCAGGGCGATGGAGAATCAAGCCATGTGGTCAAATCTTGAAACCCAGAGATTCTAGTGGCACTAAATATTCAGTAACTTCTTGTTCATAGAGCATCATCATCACTGCCTTTATTTTTTTCTCTGGGTTGCATTACTGTTTCCTAAATAATACTGTCACAATATCTACCTTTATCATCTGTAGCTTCCCCACCCTCTAATCCCCTGGGAATCATAGAAAAGTAGACTTTGTTTTCAATACTGACATAAATTTTAATTCTAGGATGATTGTGGAGTTGCAGAGATGATTGCATTTTCCTTGTTACTGTGATGATTTACTCAGCGGTTTCTTCTGCTCCTCCAAATAAAAACCAGATGGTAGAAATGAAGGTCTGATTCCCTGTATGCAATGTGCTGAAAACCCTTATTTCCTCCCTGCTAGTGGAAATTCCCTAATGTAAAAGTCAAAGCTGGCCATTGGCTCTTGAATGGAAAAGAGATGACTAAAGTCCGTTTTGCTTGCTGTAGTTGAAGTCGGTCTCTTCGATCTGAGTTTCTGTAATATTTGCGATTTTGGAGTGTGTCCTTCCTATCTCTTCCAGGGCACAGGCTAGAGAGTCCAGGTCACCATCATGCTGATGTCGGGCTTCCCACAGGTCCAAAATGACAGCAGATGGGCTGCTTTGTGTAGCAAAGTAAGAGAGATTCCTAAAAAAGAGAAAAAAAAGATGCAAGGTAAAACAAAAAAGATTAGAAAGGAATTTATGGTGTTACTTCTGTGAATGTGAAACTGGCCTCCTGTCTATCCTGTCAGGCTGCAGATACATTTTAGACAAAAAAGAGAACTTCATGGACATTAAAGAGTCCAGCAGCTGTCCCTTAAAATGCCAATTTTTTAAATAATATAGCTTGGTTTCTCTAAAACAATTTGAGACCACGCTCCCCCTCCACCCCCCAAACCTTCAGAAATACAGGACTTGAATAAGAGGGAGAAGCAATGCAGTGCTGTGCCTAAACTGAACCAATGTCAGCTGAAGGTTATCAGAGGAAGGATAAATGAAGTCTATTAAGAATTTTCCATGGCCACTAATGCTGCATAATTTAGGCAGCAAATCAACTCTACAAGGTAGTACAGGTAAACTTTATATCTGTAATATATTTGTGTGTGTATCCAATTGATTGTGTCAAGAAATTGACTTCTTACTGATAGCTGTGGTGATGAGTTATAGGCATCATTTATTGAGCTGGGACTCTTCACTTGTACATTTTGATTTTCCTAAAATGTACATGCTCACGATTTATGGAACTTTGCAGAGCATTATTTGCAAGGGACTTGGCAGAACAAACTGGTTTTTAAATGCACATTATCCTAAGCCTCTGCCACGATGCCTGTTTGACACATCCACTTGTATATCTATGGCACTGACATACATGTGCATAATCTTTTTATATAGGGTGTATATTACACGCATACATACACCCACGAGCCAGGGGAGGAAAGCAATTAAATCAGAGTAGAAAAGAAATGTTAAGGTTTGACAGAACTATTTATTTCTACAATGAAATATCAAAACTAATTCAAATGTTTATTCCAAGTACTCCTGGATCATTTCACTAGACTGCAATTTCACATGCTGCCTTTCAGACTGGATTATTTTAATGCAGAATCCATTCATCTGATGAAGCCATCACACATCTCCCTCAAATTAAAAGGCCAACATCCCAGTTATTACATACCTCTGTTGTCCACAGTGGCTGAGGGGAGCTCAATAGTAACAAAGGAGCTCTGGCGGCAGAAAGCGACCCTCCTAGGCAATTACCCATAGATCTTTATCACATAATTCCTGCCAAAAGGTTATGAATAAACCTTCCGGTATTGGAGTTCAAATCAATATTTACTGATGAAAGCCTGCTGAAAAAACCTAACCTGATAATGAAGCAACACATACATCAGGCCATCTTTGCTCAGTTCAACCTGTGTATGTGAGAAAAGCCCCCTTCTGTATCTCAGGGCAGCATTCTCCCTGCTGTCATGTTTTCAATTTAAGTAACTGTACCATTTGTCCTAATCATCCCAGCCACTTGTAAACTGGAGTGGAGTTATAGTGTGTAAACAGCAAAACACATCTGCACTTTATTTATCTTCCATTATTACCTCTGGCTGGAGGTAGGGGTTTATAGGAGGTCACATTCAAAGCAGAGTATAGCTGAGCAATTTATAATTTAAGTATACCTAGATAAATGTTTGCCATTAAACACCTTCTACCCACTGCGACTCCAAGGTATAAAACACACACACCTTGTTTTTGGAAGTGCATACAAGCTCTATGTGAAAACCTCTATGGTGAAGTAGAATTTAAGTTCTAAATGATTTCAGTACATTGTCAGGTGTAGATTCGTGTCCATCTCAGATTTAAAGCCATGCTGGTATCCTGTAGAGCAGTATACACTACTTGCTGGGTAAGATACTACTCAGTTAGAATCTGATTTTTATATATTAGTGAAATTATTTTGTAGGGAGACAAAGATAAAAAGCTTTCCCATATGACGATAGGTGTGTTGTACGGCTCTCTAAGCTCTTCTCCACCATACTGCTACCAGTGCATTCAGAGAGCTTCCATTTAACCCTTGGTTCTGTGAATTCCTGCCATTGTCTGGAAAGATGGAAAGTCCGAATTTGCTTGTGTGTTTGTGAATGAGAGTGGCTGTACTTTGCAGGCGGTGTAAAACAAGATCATCTGGAAAGCTTCAGATTACTATGTGTATCTGCAATGCATATTTTATACCACAGCTCAATATTAGCATCAGGGCTTTGATACACTGGACAGAGTTTGCAGCGCAATCAGAAAAACTTACCTGCAAGGGTATTTTTGCTAATGTGATCAGATGTGTAGGTGGCAGGGGGAAGTACTGTACAGTGACCTTGTCCACACCTCTTGCTATGCTTGTCTGCCATCTGTATTCTAGACTGGAATAACTAGGCTGAGGTAAATGTTGTGTTCTGTCTGCCAATGATGCTGGATTCTCTTTCCAGTTTTTTTAATTAATGATAAGAATCACACCGATGCAAAAGAAAACACAGACTGTAAAAAATAACTAAAGTCAAGGGGTGAAGCCAACCATAATTATTTGTTCCAAAAATATATCTCCTGCTTTGGAAGATGTGCAAACAAACTGCAGGGTGCTAGCCATTTCAAAGAGACAAAGTGCCTAACTTTAGTTTGTCTGTGGTATCTTTTTCATATTATGCCATGCCCAATAAATGTATCCAACATGCTTGGAAAAACACAGGCCATCTCTCAGTAAGGCAGGATCAGCTATTACAATATAAGCTCCTAAACTATGCTCAGATTGGGAGCTTGGTTGATGTCCATCATCTGAAGATCAAGTGGTTGGCTGATATTAATAGGACACTAGTTCTGAATGAGATGTAAGCGCCTATCAAATCTTTGTTTCCAAACAGCATTTTTTATGCAGAAGCACTGTATATTAAAAGCGTGGTGTTCCATTAGCTACACACCTGCTTTCACATCCCAGCTATCCTAGTAATAGACACTGCCCATTTGATCTTACCTTGGGAGCAGTCGTCATCTTTCTGCACTTCCAATCTACTACTTTTCCTTCTGTGACGTACATTAGGTCATCTACCACCTCATGACACTGCATACTTATTTCCTACAGCCTATTCTTCTGGCTTTGGATACTAGTTTTAAATGGGTTTCCATCCCACCCCATGGAATATTATTATTCTAGTCGAATAAAGACAGCCAAATGAATACATGTAGATAGCTTTTCTCAGGAATTCCGTGCCATAAAAAGCAAATCAAATCGTCTCTGATGAACAGGGAAGCATCATTACAAGTACAGTGCCTCCTCAAAAAGTATTAGTACCAAGAGGGAATTGAAACACAATGAATAATAATAGTATCTTCCATAGCGCAATGGTCTCATTTTAATGAAAGCCACTTATGTGACCAAAATCAACTCACGGTATGGTTCTTTAATTGCAAAATAAAGACGAGACTCCATTTTATACCAAAAGCAAGTAATTGGAGAGACAAAAACTGCACTTGACTCAGTCTGTCAGGTTTTCAGCGGAAAACCGAAAGGTTGGTGTTTTACCGGAGGCTGCTCTGCAGTGTTTTGGATACCAAACACACACGCTTCACTTCTCAAGAAAATTCAGAAACAAGCTGGCTTAGTTTTAACATGAATCCTGCTTGTACGATATGTGGCTTTGGTGAATAGAGTTTCATGGTTTCATGACTTCAGAAGCCAGTGAAGAAGAATCATGCAAGAAGCTCAGTTGGACCCTCATTTAAGTATGAAGTACAGATGAGGAGAATGGCAGCCTCTGGTTCTGGCCTCAAGGATGGCAACTTTGCCTCTTGTCTACCTACACTGTAAGTTTTCCAGGGAGGGATTGTCTCAGAACAGTGCCTAGCACAATGAGGGATCTTCCTTGGAGCCTCTGGGTGCTATCCTGATATAAACAAACAATACAAAGACTGACTGGCTGGCTGGCTCACATGACTTCCCCTGACCCCAGTTTCTAAGTGCAGCTCTAAAGAACCATGTCACAATTTAGAAAACTGATTAAAAATACTGTTGATCACTGAAATTCCTGCTACAAGATAGCGCGGGGGAGAGAGTTTAGCAGACTTCAAAAAAAAAAAAAAAAAGTTTAAATGTATGTAAAGGGAACATTTAAAATTACATTTCAATAAGATTAAAAAATTAGAAGGGTTCTGAACTCTCACCCTTCCTGGCATAAGAGAGACACTAACTGATGGGGAGGTGAGGATGAAATTTTCCCCATGGGCAGGTTGTTCCATATTTGTCCATTATGAGGTTTATTGCACCTTCCTCTGAAGCACTTGGCAGTAATAATAATTTGGGAGGAAAGGCACTAGAGTAGGTGGGTCACTGCTCTGGCCTGGCCTGGCCTGGCAATTCCTGTGCTGAATGAGCAGCTGCTCCTGCTGGTTCACAGCAGGAGTGACAGGAAATCACATGCACAGCATTTGCACTCCCTGGATTATACTAAGCACCTGTGGCCCTACTTCCACCCATTCCATGCCCGCTTCTGGGCACTGACTGGAAAACAAAGCAGTGCCAATGTAGACGTTTCCACACCCAGTGGAGTGCTTTTGCACGGTCCTATGTGCTGTGCAGAAGCCTCTCTGCAGTATTCAGTTTGCTCAGCACGTGTGCAGTCTGGCTTGTGCACATTTTTTTTAGAAGGGCTCCGTGGCCTGTGGATGCTCTCCGAATGGAAGGGAGAATTTGTTTTGGTGGCGGTGGTAAGACTAGATTACCACAGCGATCTGTTAATCTTTGCAGCAGTGCTCCACTCCTTAAATTGTCTTGTAAAGGTAGATTGATTCTGCTAAGGATACTTTGACTTCTCATTTTTTTACTTTCTGCTCTGGCTAGACCCCAACGCAGCTTAATTTGGACTATAAGATCTCTGGGGCAGGGACTGTCCTTTTGCTCTGTGTTTGTACAGCACCTAGCACAATGGAGTCATGGTCCATGCCTGGGGTTCCTAGGAGCTAGAGTAATACAAATAACATAACTTGGTTATCACTGTATTTCATCCCTAAATAAATAACAGGGAGAAAATATCTTATAAGAGCAGCACAAGCGATAGTCAATTCTGCAGCTTTATCTACTATCTCCTAGAAAGGTTAATGTCTTAGAAACCAAAGCAATTAATACATTGGTATTTGAAAGGTTTTTATAATTTTATTTACTCAGCTGATCCTGATGAAATGCCTTTTCATTTTGACTCTACTAAAAAGTGACCCTAGCACCAATTGTGAATGAAGCAACATATTCTCCAAGCGACTGCTTGTTTAGCTAAACAAGAACATAAATATTAAATGGAAGTTATCCATTAGTCAGCCAGCTATAAATGGGCTACGCTTTTAATTGTAATGCACTCTGCACAAAAGAGGACTAACATGACACTCAGCCACAGTGGTCACTAATGCATTGACCCAAGTGTATTTCTGAAGCAAATGCAGGCATACAATACCATGTGCTCTCTCCAAATCATCCCGTCCTCACAAAAAGAAGAGCTCTTTTTTAAAAGCTGGTACTCGGTAAAAAAGTTCATGCTCCATAACAAAGGAATATGAGGAACAACCAACTCTTAGATCCAGGGAAACATTTAAAAGGTAAAAAAACACCGCTCTACACTGTAGCATCGGATTGCCCCACTGTATCCGTGTGAGCAAAGAAAATATCTTCCCATTTTACAAATGAGGAATTCAAGTACAGAGATTGACTTGCTCAAGAGCTCATGTGATAGAACTAGTAACTGAGCCCAGAGCCCCAGAATCCCACTCCAGTGCCTTAACCACTAAACCATCCTGTCTTTCACTAGCCTTCTTAAATTGTGTCTTTATTAGACCACTGTAATACTCTCATGGAGTTCAACCAACCAAAGAAAACAAGTTCTTTGGTCAGATTTAAATATTCTTCTGTGCTGTTTGGAACAGCATGTTCGCATTCATGAGAAGCAGAAAGTAAGACACTGACTAGTTCAGTCATTTTTGGGGGGAAAAAACCAAGCAGCATAAATCTGACCCTCTCTCTCCCTCCCTGTTCTCTCACTTTTAATAATGCTGTACTCGTGGTACTATGTTTTAAAAAACATGCTCTTTTAACCTGACGAAATATCAGTTAGCGTCATATTTCTTTCTCACATTTCAATTCAATTCAAAATTAGTCTGTGGAGAGAACAGGCCAAATAATTTTCTCAGAGATATCAAAGAATATCAAACCTTAAGGGATGTATGTTGTACTATCTTTGTAACACGCAGCAATGTAGAAACCTCTCTGCCTTCTGCAATTGCCTCTTTTGCTAAGACCCCCACATGTATGGGTTGGGGAAGACGTTCCAGGCCATAGAGGAGGAAGTTGGAAATTTCAGGTTACCGTCACCCAAGATTGGCCCAAAGCACTTAATTTGGAGGAGAGAAAGGTTGCTGTTTTCAATTGTTAATCACACACAAACAGATGTATGAACTGCAGATTACCCTGAGTGTAAGTATAGCAATTATTCAAACATCTTTAATACGAGCAAGCAAGCAAGCAAAAAAAAACAAAAACAAAAACCATAATAGCAGCAAATTATTCCCATTGTATATGTAAATGTTCACCTTTCAAACTTGCCTTCCATTACCTGTTGATGCTGTTTTTCTGTGCTAACATTTGCCAGTCTTTGCCTTTGGCATTGGGTGTGTCAAATGTCGCACATATTCTCTGTCTAATGGAGTATGGGATTTTGAAGGCTTTTGGACCAGTTTGTGCAGGGAAGTTGTTGTCCTCGCGTGCAAACAAAGTGATGGTTTCTCTTTCGTTCTACACACAAGATAAAAGCAAAAACAGTTAAAAGATCAGTGGGTATTGAAGATTCCTTTGTAGTTCACAGCACCCCTTTGAGGTAGGGCACGGCTATTATCCCATTATATAGATGAAGCACAGAAAGACTAAGTGACTTGCCCAGACTTCACTGGAAGTCGGTGGTGTTGCAGGGACTTGAGCACAAGTCGTCCAAGTCATAAGTTAGTGCCTTAACCACTCGACCATGTTACATGTGGCTTTGCCACCATTGATTTATGCTTTGATTGATTAATCAGTAATAAGTTTCATTTTAGCAAGACATACCCACACTGTGCTTTAATACCATGAAATGGTTGGACATCTGTGTCCTGTAAATTGCTGCCATGCTTTAAGGAAGACTGTAAATTCCATTCAAATGAATGTACTGTTTCTTTTCTGACTATGTCCATGGTTACTCACAATGTGCCAAATTCGAAGTAGAAACAGTCAAATAGAATTATAGAAATGTAGGACTGGCAGGGACCTTGATAGGTCATCTGGATAAGAAAATAATATGTGGTATACCTCATCCAGTGCACTAATTGCCCCAATAACAATTGTGTGTGTGAAATCAGATGATCGCTACGCGCTCGAATGAACGTACACAGAAAAATGATAAAAGATAAACACGCTATCACCTGTGGGTGAACACTTTTCACAAAGTCATCACTATATCTGACCTATCAGTCTTCATCCTCAAAGGAAACCTGCACAACACTTGAGCAAAGTAATGAATTAAAGCTCCCAGGTTTATCTTTTTAGACACCAAAAATCATGGGCTGAACAGAGACGCTGAATTTATGGCTTATTACAGCAATTTGTAACCCTGCTCTTTTTGTCCTAGGACTACAAAGGTAGTAATAGGCCACTCTACCTTGAATTATCCCTTACAATATAAGCTAACTACATATGCTAAACAATCTGTTCCAGCTTGCATTTTGCTATGGTGGTGGGAGTTCTTTTCCCAGACCTAAAGAAGAGCTCTGTGTGGCTCAAATTCATCTCTCACCAGTAGAAGCTGGTTCCATAAAATATTGCCTCACCTATGTAGCCTTTCTAATAGACTGGGACCGCCATAGTTACAATTACACTGCATACAGTGTTGAAGAACCCAAGTCAGTATTTCCACTTGTAAACAGAAGAAATATGATCTGGAAACAACAAACATGAATACCGATATCAAGAC
This sequence comes from Emydura macquarii macquarii, assembly GCF_026122565.2. NCBI lineage: Eukaryota > Metazoa > Chordata > Testudines > Chelidae > Emydura > Emydura macquarii. Next base: position 258,470 of record NW_027130250.1, read on the forward strand.
TTTTCTGACTTAATTAGCATTTCAACATGGTGTCCTCTTCCTTCCACCATCTTCCCATTTTCAGTTCATGAGACGATAAGCTGTACAGGGCAGGGACTGACTGTCTGTGTGTATTTGCAGACCTTTGAATTAATGATGCCCCATTCTGAATTGAGGCCCACTGGATGCTACTGCAGTATAAATATTAAATAATACTGATGTTACTAGTATCTTCATATAACATTTATGATACATCCTAAAAGGCATCCATGCAAAGTAATAGGAATGCTGTAGATACATCACCTTTTTTGATTGTTTAAATTAAATATGCAGAAGAAATTTAGATTTTCATACCCTGCACATCTGAGATAAGCCACTGCTATCTGGTTAGCAGTGGGAATTGTAAAGCAATGAGAAGTTCAAGTTTTCAGTCTATTTTTTTTCTGCAGTCAAATGATCCACATCCTTCCATCACCTTTAGAGATAGGATTAAAAAAACTTGCCATATTATGGAATCTGTTTGAAGAGCGCATTGTAATATGCACCTGGGATTTATGGACAGCAACATTTAACTGAGGGGAAAAATGGATGACACTTCTGCATGAAGTTATGGCATATGGGAGGGAGACTCTACTTGGCCATATTCTGAGGGTTTGTTGCTTTTAATAATGGATATAAAAATCATTAAGACACGAAAAAGGACAAAATCTAAAATAGTTTATTATTAAACTGAATGGACCTCGCTGTTGTTGGACTGAGTCTTGCAGGGGGAAACAGACACACAACAAATATCCCCAATGTCATAGAAGGGACATATGAAAAACAGGGATAATTGAAAACATTACTACTATTTATTATCTCTATTACAATATTCAATGCCCATTATGCTAGGTGCTGTATAAACTCATTGACGGTCCTGTGCCCTGAAGAGCTTACAAAGTAAATTGACATGACCAAAAAAGCCTCCGTTATCCCCATTTTGTAGGTAGGAAACTGAGGTACAAAGAGATTGTGACTTTCCCATGCAAGGGGTCTGTGGCAGAGCTAGGAACTGAACTCAGGTCTTTGGAGTCCAAATCTAGTGCATTAACCACAAGGAAGGGCCTCATTCATTTCCATAATCAATGCCACATTTTACACTAGTTTTTTGAAAGGGCTTCAGCATCTGTCAACTGCTGCTATGTCATCTTCGTATTTGTAAGAAACCTCTGGGAGAAAATAAGTGCAATGTAAGGTTTGCTTTCACTTTCTTGAAAGTTTCAACATTCTCTCTCTTGTATTGATAAACTCTTCCACAATTCCATGTTCTCTCTGCAATCCAGCACGGAGACCATGTATTGTACATACCGCGAGGCTTCACATGAGAAGCCTGTTTGTCTCAGATTATTCAGGAGAGAGATGTTCTTTCCCACACTGGTTACAAGCATCTTTCACATTAAAATAACTAATGCAAATCAAGTCACAGCAAGTGAGTGTTATGCTTCTGTCCTGTGTTTTAAAAATCTTAGTCCTGAATATGATGATCTGTAAAACTTTGGATGCCTAAAATAAAAATCCAGCACTGGATCCAGAAACTGAGTTAACACGATAAGGCCACAATCCTGCAATGAGCTCTGCATAGATGAAGGAGTTTGCAAGGACCTCCTGCATGATCAGGAGCCACGGGATCATATCTGCCTCCCGGTCACCATATTCTAGAGTTGGCGTTAAGGAGAGGGGAAGGATAGCCTTGTGGCTAAAGCACTTAAATCTGTCCACGCCTCACTGTGCCCATCTGCATAGTGCACTACATACAGTGTGTCCTATGTCTTTTCCTTTGTTCTTGTTAACGCCTACAAAATGCTCCTGACTTGCCTTGGGCCAGTCTGTAATTGTTGCACTAAAAGATCTGTATGGCATTTGTGGTGGTGGTCCTATTTAGTCCCTCTTCCTTCTCTTTCACTAAGCTCTTTAACCCTTCCTCTGCATGAAGCCTTTAGGTATGTTCCTTTGCACATGCGTATTGTGCCTTTTGCCCAGAAATCGCCGATGGCTTTTCTCACATGAATAAAGCAGGCCCCACAATAGCCTGAAAAGGGTAGATGAGAGACCTATTTTGACAAGCATCTCAGGTGGCCCAGCTATGCGCAATTTTCCAAATTATTTTATTTACCTTGTGAGCAAATGCTCAGGTTTGGGAAGACAAGCTGGGTGGTGGGTTTTGTCATGTAAGATTTTGTGGCAGGGAATTGTGTGAGCAGTAGGAGATTGTTGTCCTCTCTCTTTTACTGATTAAAGTCAATTCTTGAGGCAGAGTTAGCTCATTAGGAATTGAGATTCTTGAATGGAGGGATTGCCGGCATGCTTTTTGACCAGCTCAGTTCAATAACTGGTGTGGGGGTGTGAATAAAAGAAGTTACTCTTATAATATACCCAGACTCCGCATCTCTGACCTCTCCTCCGCTGGGAAGCTGAGCTGAAAAGCAGCTGCTCTCTAGAGGGGAAACACTGGCTACAGAAGTAAAGGCAGCACTATTTTACATAGGGTCAACGGAGGCAGAGTTGTGAGGTGGTGTGCAGTGTTACACAGCAACTTTGTGACAGCGTAGGGAACAGACACGGATGACGTTACCTCTAGAATAGATGTCTGGATCTGTAGGATCTGCTCGTGGCCCTTGACTTGCCGAACACAGATCTTGCAGGAGAGTTGTGTGGTTGCAGGAGTGTAGCGCTCCAGGGAAAAGGCACAGTGCAGTGGCTGCTGGTTCCTGCGCCACACGCGAGAGAACGGGACTTCCTGTGAAAGAAACGCACCCCCAGAGAAACACACACGGAGAGAAGCTGTGACAACTGCAATGCAGGAGAAAAACAATTATATACACGATTTCACTGGAAGTGCTTTTGTAATCATGTCCCTGTGAATGTCGTGGAGCACAAAACTAATTAATGTCACTTCCAATTGAAAACTCCAATGTTAAAATTACCGCAAGCTTAAATTTCCTTCAGTGACATGGATGAGAAGTCATTATTTTTTTTTTTTTAAAGAAACGTATTTCACTCGTAGGAATTTATTTACCACCCCAGCAGAGGTCAGAATTCCAAAATCACTCCCCACCCTGCAGCGCTCTCTAGCTTTCACAATCAGCGTTATAGAATCCTTGAACCTGGAGGTGGCATAGACCCCTCTGAAGTCATCCAGTACTTCCATGACCCAGTGCAGGATTTGTCCATAGAGTACATTTTCCAGGGCTTTATTTAGTCCAATTTTAAATCTCCGGAGTGATGGGTTTCTGCCACTTTCCTTGAGGGGCTCATACACAGCACACTGCACCTCCCAGTTAGGGGAACGTCTCCTACATTCAGCCTGTTTTCCTTTTAACTTCATCCTATCATTGGTTTTCTTTTTGGACCATGTCCCGCTATTCCTTTTTGTCCATAGCAGTCAGCTTCTGTGCTGAACACAAGAACTGAATTAATACCATCTATGCACAAATCAAACCATTACTGTAATGTGTCAGTATAAAATTTCAGGCACATCTGGCTACCCTGATTTCCTATGAAGATGAGGGCGCACGGGAGTAGGTGGGGAGCATACAATCCAATAGTGGGCAGTTAGAACTTTAATGTTGCGAAAGGGACCCTAAGACAACTATTAGCCCCCTCTCCCTCAACATTGGCAGTAAGTTATTACTGTAGTATCAGTCGAACATCTGATACACACCACTAGTAGGTACCCTTACCTTACAGGCATCTAAACAGTGAAGGTAATTCAAACAAAATGTTGTCCATTCATTTAAAAATATTTTAAAGTCACGACAAATGGACAAACTAGTCAGGAGCGGAGGAAGTGTTTTGCCCAGCTCAACTCAATAACTCATGTAGCTAATTATGAGCAGCAGGGCTGAAAGCCATTGAACCAAACTGTAAACCCTGTGTAGGGTGGAAACCACTGCCAGCCATGGGGTGTGGTAGCTCCTCTCGTTCCAGCACTTTAGGATGAGAAAGTATTAAATGGCTCAGATGAGGTATTATCTTAACCTAAAGGAAGAGAATTAGGTTTTAAATGCAGATTTAAATGTCTTATTTTGCAGTGCTAGTTTCTCTTCCTGTGTCCTCTTTAAATTTTAGCTCCATAAATATTGAAAGACAGAGGTGATCTGAGGAGGTAGGCACTGAAAGAAAAAAAAGTCAGATTTAATCTGGTCATACTTTATATTATGGTTCCATTTGTAAAGGGTTAATAAATGGATGCGATGAGAATGAGACATGAGTAGTATGTGTTTTAAGTGGCTATACTCACATCAGTAAAAATCTTATGATTATAAGCAACTATTTAGCTGCTGAATTCTAATCAACTGTTATTTATTCTTCATTAAATCATTTATTAACCCTTTGATAAGGTAATTATAAATTGAACCTTAACATAAAGTGTGACCTTTAATATTTCATTTCAGTGGAAAACAGATGAGCGCCTCTTCCTTACCTGCTTTCTTTACACTGTTTCTATCCAAGGAGCCCCTTTTCTCAGCTATGCATATATAAGACTCTGTGCACTCACAGCAAAATTGCAACCTATATCCCCTATTATGATACTTCGTACTCCTATAGCTTGCTTACATTGGAGACATCAATGCATTTTCCAACAAGAATCTCACTGCACCCTTCTGAAGGTGGGTATGGCTGATACATATTAGAGATCATTTTACCCACCTCTGAAATGCAGCTAACTCTGCATCTTCTCAAGACAGTCAGGGCTTACACAAAATGATACACTAAGTAGTAATTAGACGTGCTATATTTAGTTCCGGCGTTAGTAGGAATAGCAAGATACCAATGGTGATAAAGAAAACATTAAAAAAATATTAAAAATGGAGCAACTGTAATTAGCTTTTTCCAGAGTAATCATCTTTGCTTTCATTCGGCGTGGGGAGGGACTCATATGGGAACTCACTGAGCTGAAAAGAATTATGTGAAAAGTAAAACAAGAGGACAAAGTATTGTGACGTTATGAGTGTTTAAAGTATTGTGGAAATGCTTTCAGTTTGATTCCCAGTTATAATTAGGCTCCTAGCAGATGGAGAAAATGTAAATCATCTCCTATCAGGAGACAGGTTCTGTGGAGCCTCCAAGATGGAGAAAGTGCTGGGAAAAACAGCTGTTTTTACTTAAGGAAGGTGGCTGTTGGGCTTCTTACTATATTTGTCTGAGTCTTATCCTGATCTGACACTCACTCTCTAGAGGGGTTCCCCTGTCACTTGTGAAAGTTAACCCAAGCTTTAAATGTCTGCTCCTGTGGGATGCCCAGCAGGACCGAATGCACCTGGTATGTTACAGGAAAGCTCCCTCCACCCCCCACACTGATGTGGTGTCTTTAGGGGGATTAACCGCCACTGCTTTTTTGTGATTTATTTTTTCCTTTTGATTTATAATTTGTGTTTTAAAAAAAAAGGGGGGGGGGGAATCCTACCACGGGGTTTGCACGTCCTGCCATCACAAAGACAAAAGGCAGCACAATCGGCTCACCACCTCCTACAGAGGAACACCACGTACTTAAATACCAGCACTCAGACAAATCACAGTTCCACCAACCTCTCTTCAAAGGTCGCCTGAAACAAACGGACCCCGCAGTGTGTCCAGCAAGAGGACAAATCCAAACTATTTTGTACCCGTAATGGAAGGGCTTTCCAAGTCCCGGGGCGCTTATGGGGACTACCCTGCCTGCAATCCGCTCCCTAATACACAGAGGGATCTAACATCAGAACACCTGCTGGGCACAACTCTATAGGGCATTATTACGAGATGTTGCCATAGCATTTGGTTACTTGATGGAGTTTTTCCAAACTGAAAACTCAGATCTGCGTTCCTCCTTCCTCTGAATTTCAAGTGGGCAGAACTGAGTGCCCATAACCAAATTGCCCTGGTCACCATATTATATTTTTATTCAGGTTCAACATCCTATTTTCCAATCAGTTGTTCAGGTGACTGTTGCAAAACATGAGTTAAAGCAGCCAAAGTCTAGACAAACCTGCTGTTCTTGGGGCATCACAAAAGCTACTGTAAGGGAGTTGGGGCCCAGTGTACAGCATGCCCAGGCCATGCTGCATTGGGAGCTCAGCACCCAGACAGAGCAGCACACAGGTCCTATGGGGGAGAAAGGATACCCTATTCCTGCTGAATGCTGACTATGGCATGGACATGTTCCTTCTCTCCCACCTCAGGGATTTTGCAGGGTCTCTGCTTATGAAGCCACCACTGGATCATCATTCAAGTCCCTTCATAATACTCACTTTGCCACATGCGCTCCAAGAACTGAATTATTTCTCTCTCTCTTGTTTCCACAATTGAATGGAACAGTCAAGATGCACGCGCTAAACCTGACCTGCGGGCTAGGAACGTGGGAATTGCCGGTCTGGCTCAGTCCTAGGTCCATCTAGTCCAGTGCTATATTTAGCTCCTGAGTGGCTAGCAGTAGCAAGAATACCAATGGTGATCAAGAAAACAGTATAAAAAATAAACATTGACAATGGAGCAGAGGTCATTAGATTTTTCCCCAGTAATCATCTTTGCTTTCATTTGGAGTGTTAAATATAGCACTGACTTGTGTGTAAGAACCCTACAGGAGGCGGATGTGGAATCATCAGCTTCCTGCAGTATGTCTCATTCTCGTTTTTGATGTAAGATTGGTAGAAGGCCTGAAATATGAGATTTTAGATCCGTATCTGAGGTATCAATAGCACTCCTCCTCCCTTTCCACAACATCGGTTACCCTCGCTTGTTGGGTCACATCTACAAAGATTGTAAGCTTTTGGGGGCAAGATCTTTTAGTAGCTCTGTGCCAAGCACACTCTGGGTGCTGCCAACATGAGCCGCTTCCAGCCCTCCTTGGTTTTGGGGGAAAGTGTTGGGCGTGGTTCACGAAATAAAAGGGAGTCAAAATTGGAGAAAAATTTGCAAAGCCCTGAAGACCCATCTTGGAGCTCAAAGTTGGGCTTCTAGAGGATGGAAATAGGTGACATTTTATTTGTTCACATAGGGCCCCAATCTAAGCTGTCAGCAGATCTAGAGATTCATTACAGACCACGTTTCACTGAGCACAGAATATGATGCTAGTGCAAATTGTGCTGCCGTTCCTATTAAAAACAATAATTATTTCTCAGCCGTCCAAGTCATTCAAAATTACACACAATTATAAAATGCAAATATTTATTCGGCTTCAATATCATCCTGTCAAATCCATTTTGATGACAGAAGTTTTGCAGGCACTTTTGTTTAATGCAGAGCTGCCGCCAATGTTGCAAGAGTGGGTAATCTGAGCACTACATGTAAAATTCCTGCAGATTCCTGTTCCCATCCGTCCTATTATGCACTCTTCTTAGAGCAGACAGCACTTATCACTTAAATGCCGCTCGGTGGGATACGGCTTCCTCATCTGATTTTTTTATTTTTTCTCTCTCAGCAATACATTTAATAGTTATTTTTGAGGGTGCCACTCACATTAGATCCAGTGAAGGTGAGGCTCTTCCAACCCATAAAGATAAATATGGAGAAATTTGCATGGCTATCAGGACTTGTTTTAACAGCACCCTACAGTTCAATTTGGCCTGGAAGCTCCAGAATATTGCTTGCCAACAGAGTACATGAATACCTAGGTTTAATACACCACAAACAATATATTTATTCATAGAAATTGTACGTGGTGTTAGAGAAAGTGCTGAACCACACACAAAATGCTTTGGGGGCTCCAAGTCACTCTCAGCACTTTGCACATACTGAGAACTCTCATCCATCAAGGAGATAATGCCCGAAAGACACAGTTCTGCAGAAAGAAACCGCCAGAAATAACTCTCACCAAACTCTTTAAATACACAGAAACGTGGAGAACAGAGCTGGAAGGATCCCAGTGGGTCACCCAGACTATCCTTCCCTGGCCAGAGTTAATCATCCAGTCTAATTTTAAATGGCAGATTCTTTCTTATGTAACTGCAGACCCCTGCTGCAGATGTCTATGCAATAAGCCAGGTCAGTGCTAAAATGTGGAATTCTGTGAGCATTGAAGCCACATGCATATGCCTTGAATGCTCATTATAGGAGCATGAGAAAATACAGCCCTTTGAAGAGCAGCATTATCTACCACTAAGGTTGTTGAAATGAGTTGTTTTGCTGCACTAGCAGTGAGAAAGGGGACCGAATAAACCATTGTAATGGGTTGGCTTTGCAGTAGGCACCAGGGTGTGCAAATTCATTTAAGCCATACTAGTGCTGCTATGCGATCTGCTATTGTGTATATTGGACGTTTAAATGATACTAATTCTTTACAGTGGAACCTGTGAAAGACACCTCACCCTCCCTGACTTAAGGCAGTCTGAAGAGACAAGCTCCAAGTATCCCCAATTGTGCTGAGTGCAACTGTAGTCCATCTTTATTAGAAGAGTCTTCTGTAAGCAAACTATTTCTGATGGTGCCTGGAGTCATTCTTGACTGCACTACATACAGGGTTTTTACTCTCTGGGACTGGGTTAATCAGGAGGTGTTCCCTTGCGCTTAATGTACAGATACCTATAGATTTTAATTTGTCTAACACCAGCGTGAGGGGACTATAGATTGATAGGTTTGTTTTGTAAACTGTAAAATAAGTAAACATAATAAAACAAGACACTCACAGCAACTTGTTCTGCACAGCAGTTTGTGGGAATGACATTCTCTTTCCTTTCCATTTAAATTATGTGGCATAAGTTACCTTCATGCTCTCTCTCTATTTCTAGCATGGGGTTTGCATTCCTGGACAGTCTCACTGATGTTTAGGACAATCTGCCTATACACTAGAGACTAATTTTGCCCAAAGGGTCCAAGAGACCCTGCTTTCCTCTTCTGTCTACTTGCTTTCAGGGTGTGTGAGATGATACACTAATTAAGCTCTTCTCCTTTATTTTTAGCACGCTTTGTGCCAGGGCATTGCTTCCAATTTCCAGGAACCAATGTACTTGATAGGCTCTTTCTCTCACTTTGATTTATTCTTTCCATTTTAGACAGTCTCTTTAATTAATACACCCCAGGTGGGACAACTTGCTGCTCTCTCGTTTCTAAGCCTAAATATATACATGCTATTGTCTGAACCAAAGACATTCAGAGATGCACTTCATTTCAGCTGATCAGTCACTGTTGCATTAAGTCCAGGATGACAACTCCATTACTGATATTGAAAAACTGCTCTTAACAGGAATGATGACGTTGAGCCTGAATATAGGGAGTGAGGTTGGGGTGAAGATGATGCGGGGGAAAATAAAAGCATGTGTCTGTAAGCTGAGAGAGATTTACAACCACTGTGCTTTTATCATGTTTCATTCGTTTCTCACAATCATGGTTGCATTTTCCTTGGCTGCTCAAAGATTAAATCCACGCTTTTCTTAGGATAACAAAATAAGGGAGGCAGTTACTTGGTCTGCACTCTGCTTTTACTGGTAAAAATTCATAAAAAAAAATAAAAGTACCTGACACGCAGTAAATGGTTTAATTCTCCAGAGGAAAGGAGGGATATCCAGGACAGAGATCTGAAGACTAAAGGTATTTCCTTTGAAATGCAGCAACTTCGGTTCCTCTAGCAATTGTCCTCCTCTGTGTCTTTCATCGGAAACTACTTCCTGCAGAAGGCGGGGGGGAGAAACAAACAAAGATGAGGCTTACAGTGTCGTTACTATTGAAAATATCTATATTAACACATGTGACTGCTCATTAAAGGGGCCAGACTGACAGCCCTGGAAAATGAATCCACAGGGTTGCTACAACGCAACAGACGACAGCAATGCAGTCTGTCCTGCATAGCCCTGACAAGGTGACTTGGCATTGATATGTGGGGACCACCCTGATGGTGGAGAAGGGAGAGGTCAGTTCCTGTGCCTTTGGCAGTCCTTTTTCCCCCTGCTTGGATGGTGACTCTTATGACTTGAATGCCAGTCCATCAGAATTTGGATTGAGCACGCCAACCTGTTTCACACAGAAATCAATGGGAGTTAGTTACCTAGGCACTAGGTTATCTGCATTTTTAGACACCTAAATAACTGTATAGATCTGGCCCTGGGAGTTTTGCCATTGCATTGAGTGGGATAAGGATTGCCTCCTGTGTGTTTAAAAGGCCGCATGCATCCGTGTTCTACAGAAAGAATAATACATGTCATAAAACAGCAGAGGGGCAAAATCTGATTCCTTTGGTTTGGGTCCTGTCAAAGCTGCAGCATCACACATCTGGACTGGGCTGACGGGGATCTTTTCCCATATGTCAGTCTCTTACACTGCTGCTATTATTGGTATAGGGCTTAAGTCATGACCCTTGGAAAAGAGTAAGGTGCACCTGTGGAGACTGCCCACATTCCAGATCACTGCCACTGTAGGGCTGCTACTCCCCATCCAGTCTGTGGGGAGCATTAATGCTGCCCCCTTCACGCTGGCCAGAGCAGCTGAGGCAGAGTATAAGGGGAAGTAAGTTGTGCATGGAAAAGTGCTGGCACGGCTTCTTCCCTGCTAGAGGAAGGGGGAAATGAGAGACTAAGCCTCGACAGTCACTGCTGGGTCCCTGGAGCAGTGCAACCTTACTCGGCTTCTAAGAATAAGGAATACTAAGACTGTAAGGAATACAAAGAAGAAGGACTTGTGTTACTGCCCACATAGTTCTTTAACATTAATTGAACTGGACAGATAGCTATAATGATGAGTATGTACTCTCAGTACGTTAAAGGGCAGGGAAATGGCAGCACTGAATTGACACATTTGCCACACACAATGTTTCAATTTAAAATAATAGTACGAAATCATCTGTCTGTACCTGAGATTGCATTACAGATATAAGCAAGGAGCAACATCCTGCAGAAATCTTTTGAAATTAGATTTTAAATCCACATGAATTCCAAGTAATTTGTGAACATCGACGTGAGCTGCAGGGCTTGTCAGTACCACAAAACCATTGTTAGAAGGACTACAGACTTGCTTATGGCTTCTAAAAAACACAGTTAATGCTCCACTCCTTGACGCTATAAATCAGGCATCCCTGGCAAGAAACTAGTTGATGGCCTTCGACAGAACAATAAGCTTATGTGCCAAAGGGACCAATGAAAACTAGCTTCATTTCAAACACTGGTTTTTAGGTCTACGGGAAACAATGGGTCGGGTCTGTCTCCAAAGCTTTGTTTTTTTAATTTCAATGAAGGAGGGTACATCTCTATTTGATACCTCTTTTTAATGCTCCTTGAAATCTTCTGAGATAAACTATAGAAGTATGAACAATTGGCCAATCCTGAAACCTTTAATTATGCAGGTACTCAACAGAACTGGAGACCATTCCATCTGTCTAAGTTCTTATATAGGTCTCCATCACCATGGTATCTCCTAAGCATGTTTAGTTTAGTACACACAAACACCTATGTTAAGTAAGTAGTAATAACCTCATTTCACAAATAGACAAATTGAGGCAAGTAAGCTTGTAATGCAAATGAACAACAGAGGCAGGAATAGAACTCAGTAGTCCTGACTCAGACCAGAGCTGCTATTTATCTATTGCTGACACTTTTTGCGATAATTAGTCCATTTCTATCTTTAAAAGGAAGCTGGCACTGAACTGTCAGGACTTTTATAGAGAAAATTGCATTTCATAAATATATAATAGTCTTATGTACAGACAATGTGCTGGTTTCTATAAGTGGAAAAAAACTTGTAATCCTAGAACTACTTATTTTTAAAATATCAAGATCTAAATTATAAATAGACATGTCTTATTTATTTTCATTAACATTAAAGGGGGAAACCCTCTAATCTCCTTCATTGTTTTTCTGAATGCAGCAGCAATTTTGGAACCAAAATTGTTCAATTAAATCAAGCTTTTTTATTGTTTTTGTTTCTTTCAGTAAAGTGTAGGCTAGATGAATCATTCAGCAAGAGAAAAGCAAGCTGTAAGAACCAATCTGAAAAAACAGTAGAGAGTTGCTTTGGATAAGACAAACTTGTTTCTGGTTTTCCCATGTGTGATATTTTCACTCTTCTTCTGTTGCAGAATACTAGTTTCTGGAATTTCTGCTTGCTAAAATGCTTTGAAGACTTGTAGTATTACTGTTCTGAACATTTTATTATATAATGCATGCACATGACAACAGGACAGCTCCGTAGCGGATTAAAATTCTCGTAGCTCCATTGAAGTCAATGCATGACACAGATTTACAGCAGCTGAGTTTCTGACCCAGTGCAAGCGAGGGGTGTGGATGTGTCTTTTTGTATGCAAGGTCAGAATCTGGGCTTAATTTCATGCAGACTTACCAAGACAAATATCAGTAGGCGTTAGTACGTGCTACCCAGCTATATGGGCAGCGAGTGCAGAGCTGCTGTACTTCTCTAGCTACTACTAGCTGTTCCTTAATGGCTTTTCTTTTATTAAAAACATAGTGATGTTACAGTGTGCTTTAAGAGTCATGGTTCTGGGATGCAAAATGGGAATAGGAATAGGAAAAAAAAATCAGCTGCCACAACAAACTTCATCTCTATTCCCAAAAGACAAGTGTTTTATTACAGCTGCAGCCACGGCAAACTCCAAAGAAGGCAATTTTTACAGAAACACCATGTGAAAAAAAAAAATTTAATTTTGATTAACCACCACAGGGTTCCATTTAAGTTTTTTAAAGAAATTATGCACAATTATCGTACAGTGCCTAGCACAATGGGATCCTGGTCCGTGACTAGGCCTTTAAAGGTGCTAGGTTAATAGAAATAATAAGAGGATAATTCTATGGGGGGGGAAAAAACAAATAAAATTCATGAGTTGAAATAATGTACCTGAAATGCACAAGGAGTGTTGTCCATACAATAGACTCTCAGATTGTAATCCAATGAATTGCAAGACATGCAGCCAAAAACTGCCACTTTCAGCTGTTTAACTGCACAGTCAGAGATGGGCTCCCCAGCAAGAGCGTAAGTTCCAAAGCTGTCCAAGAGAATGTGACAGGCGTAAGGATCCAATAGGCAGTAGCAGGAAGTAGTTTCTTCTTCCATGGACATCACTTCCTATATAATGAAAATCATATTTCAAAATCAATAGGCTGTTTAGAACAGGTGCCGTGACATTTCAGTTAATCTTTTTGTTTTTTCTCATTCATTTGAAATGTAAAATACTTTAGGGTCAAGATTGCATAGACTTTACTCCTGTGTTCACTATCTAGCCCTAAGTCAGCAGCAGTGCTCATGACTATATATTGTGCAGAATTCATTGTGTACAGCATGTAGTAATGATGCATAAGCAGTTTTAGCATCTTCTCAAATGTTCTTGGATTTCTAGCTAATTTCTCCCCATGTCAGGTTAAGAAATTACCTTGAAGATGATAGGCCATAAGCAAACCTTGAACAACAGTCTGCATCTGACATCCTCTTATAGCATCCGTCAAGATAATGTTTATTCCGATCCAAAAAAATACAATATTGTCTTCACGTACACTTTTGCCATTGTTGTATTGTTATTAGATAAATGGTTTGGGGAATTTGCACTGTAATATTTCATTGTTCCTCGGTAGTCCTTGAATACTGGTAACCGGCACTGATAGAACTGAGTGAGTACTGAATGCAACAACGTCAAGTATAGAAGAACTATGCTAGACTTGAAATGGTGCAAAGAAGGTTAAGAAAGTCATGGATGGTTTTACTGTTGGGCTTTCCCACAGCATGAAGGGGGGGAAAGGGAAAACTCAATTAAACTGACAGATAGTTTGAACTGAAAATGGGAATTACTTTATGCGGCATGTAATAAACCTGTACACATTACTGACACAGGATAATCCATTGAGGTAACCAATTAAGTGGAATAGAGAATGGCATGAAATATGAGAGTCCAGGAAGACTCTATTCCAGAAAAGTTAAGTAAAAATATTAAACTTCATGCTTCAGTTCTTAAGGAATTCCTTACCTTTCTTTCCATCATGGTAAAGTTTTCCCAAACTGATCAGGTTTAGTTATGGGTGAGTCTCCTAGGAGAGTTTAGACTTATTTGAATTTCTTAATGACTTAGAAACAGCAGATACTATAGCAGTCAATTGATACTGATCCCCGTTATGTGGCCTCTGGTGAACTAAACCCAAATCACACAACAGCGACCAGATCATAAAATGCAGTCTCTTTTCAGCATATGTTGTTTATACCTTCTAGGGATGACCTCAATTAAGGTGGATTACATCTTTTGAAATTTCAAAAAAATGTATCAGTTTTGAATTGCAGTGGGGAAAAAGGATTTTTAAAATATGTGGATTTCTCTCCCCACCCTCCTAGCTTTAAATTTATACCGGATGGTTGTATTTTTTTTATATTTTCATAGTCAGTCAGGCTGTTGGAGAGGGGTATTTTAAACTTACCTCCCATTTCCCTTGTTGTGTTCTTTTTTTCAAGCGAATATTCCAATGTTCAGAATTTACTTCTGCACAATGTGGTATAGTCAAGGCAAAAGGAGTGGTGACAGTCACATCTGGAGGGCCACATGTGACTTCTGGACCAAGAAGAACTTCTGTGCCTTCTGGCTGTATACTTCATATGTAAATAAATATAAGAAGGAAAAAAACTCAAAGTATTTTTAAAAAAAGGAATGACAACTTTTCTAGCATTTTTTATCAAAATAGAATTCATTTATGTTAACTGCAATACACAAATATTTAAAATATTTGTAGCCAAAATCTGAGAGCCTCGTCCATCTGTTACACAGGCAAAACGGAAAGCCAACTGCTGTGCTTATTTCAGTATAGAATCTGAAGCTGATATGAAAAAGACTTATTAGGCCACATATATAATCTATCCTCCACTGGTCAGTTCAAGGAACAAAATCCTGAAGTACTTTTCTATATGAATAAATCAAATACAAATTTAATATTACTCTATGTAAGCAAGGCTTATTTTATGCACCAGCTGGCGATATCACCATCTAATACTTTTCTTATCAACAATATTTACATAGTAGTAAAGATAAAACAAATTATGGTGGAAAAAATACAGCCTCTCACAAACTTCCCCAGATTGAGTGTGATTTTCCTGGTTTGAGAACATATTTATATTCTGCCAATTGAACAAAATAGGTAGAGAGATGGCAGACATTGTTATAAATATACAGTCTGAGATATGAATCTTTCCCAGCTCACCCATTCAGACCTAAATTTAACTCCATCCCACACAAATCCATTTTCCCTCACTTTCTGTATTGTAAACACATATACAGAAGAATGAAATGGAAATGATAGAAAGTGTCTGATTCAATGGTTAGACCAAAATGGCATGATTTAAAACATTATAATCTGTCTTTATTTTATCTGTGTCCTGTATTTTGGGTCTGTGTCTCAATAAAAATGCAAGCCACAATGTTACAACTGCTGGCCAAAATCTGCCCCCAGAAGTGAAGACAGTTGTGTTGCACAGATATAAGACAGGAGAGAAGTGGTGTCATGTGCATAACCTTACTCATAATTTTAATTATTATTAATTATTTGTATGTGGCGCCAAGGAGCCCTGGTCATTGACCAGGGTATTATACACACACAGAACAAAAGGATGGTCCCTGCCCCAAAGAGCTAACAATTTAAGTACTGTCAATTAGCTACATTTATTCATACAAGTAGTCTATGTGCTCAAGTCTTTGAAGGAACAAGGCCTAAGTGAAAAACTTGTCTGTACAAATATATTCACAAATAAGCTGATTCTGCTCTGCTGTTACAGGAATCATAATATCCACGGTTCACAAGTATTTGTGAAAGTGTTCATGAAGCCCCAGAGTTGAGAAATCATATTTGTTTATCTAATAAGTCAAGCAAGAAGTGCATAATTTGCCACATCTGCCATTCTCCTCTGTATAAAATCTGCCATCCAATCAGGGAGCAGAAACCCACCACCACCACAAGGCTTTGGCGACCAATAACCCAACACAAATAGGCCCTGATGCAGTAAAGCATTTAAGCTCAATCTTATGTTCCATATGTCTGTAGTCCCACTGAATTTAAAAATAAGCATGTGCTTAAGGGTTTTGTTGGATGAAGGCCATAGTAAGTATTTCAAGTGAATGGTTCAGAAACAACCCATAGTCTGAAAATGTATTCATCCAAAATACTTTAATTATGCTTGTCATTACCACATTTTTTCAAGAATCATAAATGGTTCACAAATAATTCACTACTAGGAAAATAAATATTTCAAGTAAATATTTACTTTCAAATATTTCAAAGTAAAGTATTTGAAAATGAATAAATGCTACCCTTTACCAATCACATCTGATTTAAACACAGGTAAATAAATAAACCTAAGAGTTCTCTGAAGAAACTTCTCTCTGCAACACAAAACTTCATTCATAAACTACAGTCAAAAGATGCAGTGAGTTTCTTACAGATTCATAGGAGAATTATTAGAAACCTTCAAGACCAATTTTTACTTATTTATTTTGAGTAACTTGTTCAATAGATATTACTCACTGGTCGTTGCTATCTCCTTACATCTGCTTTGATGTTGCTGTTGGAGGTGATAACAATAGCATGTTTCCAGAGAATGAGTCAAACCCTAGTTATTTAACTTGGTAGGTGTATCTCTATCCTATCTCACTCACAACAGGCACATGTCCTTCAACTTCTGCCTCCTGTTCCAAATGGATGCTGCTGACAAATGCACAAAATACAAGAATGGGAGGCAGGGAGGGAGTTTGCCAAAGTTACCTCCAGCATAAAGTTTGACAATTCATCTCCCATAGTGGGAACAAAATATAGGTTAAGCTGAAAACAACACTCCATTTACCCTCAAGGGCTGTGAAGTGAGAGTTTTAGTCATGCTACTGGTGATGATTCCCAATAGAAATAAGTCAAGCTTTTGAAGTGTCAAGAAGAAAACAAAATACCACTCACACACAAAGGGAGCAGGGGAAGGAAGGAGGCCTGCCTGGAGGGTGAAGTGAAATGGATTGGGGCAATGCAACTATGGCCTAAAACTCCCCTGAAGAATTTAACTGTGAGCTAAAGTCACTGAAACAGCATAGCCTCAATAATGGCCACTTGGCAGCCTTCCCTGGTCACTCTGGCTCAGTGTAATTGCTGCCTGCATTCAGCGTAGAGAGTAGTAATAGTAGGGATGTGTGTGGATGACCAATGACAAGCTCTTCTGAAAGAAGCTATTTAATTGCTGTCAGAGAATTATTCCCCCTGTTGCACATATTATACAAACGTATGGGAAGTCTGGAAATTATTTAATGCCAGTTGAACTGAAATAAACTAATTAGATGAACTTTCACACACACAGAAAAGATTCTTGCTATTTGCAGTAACAACTGACATGGTATTAGGAATCTGATGCAGTTCAGAGCTATTTATTAAGCAAGGCAGGGAAGGGAAACATTACAAGATGCAGGTATTTAATATTCTCTTGTGTGCAGAGTAAACAAATCAGCAACCAGATTTAATCCTTCCAAATCCATCAAAATCAAGAGCTTCACAGGTTTCCAATAAAGGAAAGAGAAATAGGCATAGTGGCTGTGCAGAAATAGCAAATGTTTCTCTGTGAAACTACATGGAAAAAATGGACATTTTATTCTACAATATTCTGCCTTTTGCACAGTTCAGAGGAAATGGTAGATTTTTTTTATTTTGTTTTTGGCACCTCAATGAAAAATTTGGAGTTTCCATATATTAAGATCAAATTTGATCATTAAAATTTGAAAAATGTCACTTCCTTTCCTCAAAAAGGATTTTTTTTTTTTTTTACTGAACATGGAACAATTTTTTTAATTTAAAAAATCCCCACAAAATAAGGCAAGGCTTGGCCCAATTCTGTGAAACTCAGACAAAATGCAAGCTTATTTCATTGCCCTTGTACTTGATTTCTTTATGTCATATTAATACTATGTAATCTTCAATAGTAGGTGGTGTCCTAGGAAATCAAACGCTTTGTGAACATTGAGTGAATCTGCACAAAGTCCCTATGAGGCAAATGTTAATCATTTCCATTTTACATAAGGCAGAAAAGTTAGGATTCAAATTAAAAGAGGTGGCCTCAAATTTTGAGTGGTTCAGTTTTTGATTTCCCAATGTTGACACTTTGGATCTGATTTGCCAGGGGCACTGTGCACCCAGAGCCCCAATTAAAGTCATTCAGAGCTCAGCACCTCTGAAAATCCAGCAAAAAGTGTCTCAAATTGGGCACCAGAAACAGAGGTGCCCAAAATTCCATGTTAAGAACCTGATTGTACTGATATAAATGATGACACAGGGTTCCAGGCAATGATAAAAGTTAGTCCAAACTGCTACTATTCTTATCTGGTTAAAATCTTACCACCCAGTTTGCATTGGTGTAAACAACTAGGCATGGTGCAGAGAAATATTAATTGTGGCTTTTTTAATTGTCTTGCCCAACATCACAGAGCAAGAGAAGGAAATTCAGAGTCTTTGCTCTCACCGCCTTCCTCCAATCACTACACTGTGCAACACTTCTTGTGTCTTCAAACATAGCTCACTGTGTTTGATTATTTTAATTCATAAACTCAACTCTCTTTTCTTCTCTCTCTTTCCAAGCAGTGGTGCATAATTGCAGTGCACTAGTTTTCTCCTCTTCTGACCTATCAGTATGATAGATTAATGTTGATATTATCATCTTTCCAGTCTAGATTTTTGAATAATGTGCCTACCAGCAGTATAAAGGTAGTTTTAATATGCTGAATGCTGTCTTGATACATAATGGCATATTCTCATGGACCAGACACACAAGCAGGGCTAACTTCTATCTCACTTCTGATCTACGTAAGAAATACAGGTGAAGGAAAAGAAAACTCCCAGGAGAGAGAGTGGAATTCCAGATTCCAGCTAGAGAAGAAGCAATCATAGATATCTCAGAGAGAAATTTATCAGTGATTTTTGCCACTGCTCTTCCATAGGCCCTGCAACAACTTTACATAAATAAGTCAATGGCGTGTGATTGTCACATTTTTTCCTTGAACAACCTGAAAAAGACACTGCTCAATGTACAAAAGCAACTGCAGTTAGTCTAAGATTTCTGAAACTAAGAGCCCAGATGCTACGCTATGCTGAGTTATACCAGCTGAGGATCTGGCCTTTAGTTTTATTTTACTAGCATGCCTTCCTCAGTGGTTACATTTAGACTTGGCAGAAATTGATTTCTATTTTTTTTATAATGGATAATGTTTATTTTAAGTACATTTTCATTTTTATCTATTTAAAATGTCACCATTGCAAGAAATTATGGGGAGGTCAGACAATGATTTGATGGCAGTTAACATTGTGACATGAAAAGTTAGTTTCATAACTGTTTAAACACAAACTGCCAACATCACGGGTCAAAATATACATAGTAAATAGTCTTATATTAAACTCTATTACATTCTGAAGTAACATTTTTCTTCTTAACTCTGTAAATTTTGCTTATTGAAGGAAATATTTTTTTTAATTAATTGGTGTGTGTCTGGTGAAATCAACGTTAACCAACATTTACTGGTAAAAAATCTAATCCTGTCAAGCCTAGCTACGTTGTACTCACTGGTGTGAATGCTTAGACAATCAGCCAAGTCATTCTCAGTGCTTCTGCCTGCTCGCTTTCAGCCCGCCCCTTGTTTCTACCATCCTAGTGCTCTCGCTGAATCTGCTGCTGTCGTGTTCTGAATTATTGCCCAGAGGGAGGAGGAAACAGTTCTGAAGCTTTCTTATTACAGAAACTAGCACAGGCTGTATTTCAGTCTCCAAGCTGCACAGTTGGTGCACTGCCAGTGAGAGATCTGGAGCCTAAAATGGACTTTGGCTTTTAGGCCTGAAATCAGTGTGAGAACGTCATGGAGAGGATCCACGTCCTAAGAGACGAACTGGTGCCCATTAAAAGCACTGTTCATGCTTTGACTGTAAAAATGGCTGCTCACATATCCTCTAGTGGAAAGGCAGACCATCATCAGGGACTACAGGCCAGCTGTTCTTCTCCCCTTATACACTGCAAGGGCCTTGAAACCAGAAGGAGGGGGGTGGTGCTCACACTCGAGTCATGGTAGCTTCTTTGCTTCAGCTCTGTGTGGTTGGGTGTAGGGTACGTTAGCGGTGGGAGGGAGATCACACTTGACTACCTGTTTCGCTGTTTTATTGTTACTGGCTAAAAACAGGCCACTAAGCAATGTGATATATACAAGTAACAGAGCTAATGGCATCTTGGCTCTGAATGAACCATAGCGCATGGAGAAGGGAAGCCAAAGAGCTCTAGCTCTGTACATGGAGGACCACTCTGTTCCCTGAATCTAGATTTGCCACAGTAATCCTGTCCTCGGGTGACAGGAATACTAACTCATGTTACTTCAGCCTCATAAATGTGCCCCCCCCCAGCAGCTAAATACTAACACCAGAACTAGTTCGGAAAAAAGGGAAATAAATGAATGATTTAAAAAAAAAAAATCCATTTAAAAATGAAAATTTTTGACAAGTTCAACAAACAGTGAGATAGTTGCAATAGGCAAGCATGCACCCTTCCCTTTACAATAGAAATGTGATTTATTGTTTTGGGGGAAAATTTGCCCTTTTAATGTAAAGTTACGTTAACCAGTTTTTAGTGTCAGATTCTACATTAACACAAGTCTGCAGAAATATTGCATAAGTTACATATCTTATGAAAACCTGAATGAATCTCTCTTCATGCATTGATTGATTTAACAAATTAGGCTTTGACAAGCTACATGTAAATCAATCTAAATTGCCAGCTTACACACACACACTGTGAAGCAGTGTCCATAGCTTATATGGAGATTTGGGCCATAACAATGCAATGAATATCTGAAATACCTTCATTTTTTAATGCAGTGCAGGTTACTGCATTTGATTATTATGGAATCATCACACTTCTGTTGGAATGCAATCAAACCAGAATATCAGAGGGAGAAATAGGCAAATAAAACTTTGAATTCTGGAACTTTCCCTCCTCCACTTTTGTCCTTCTAATCTTTGCAATCAGCGCCTTTCTGCTTCTATCTCCATACTCTGACCTCATTTTAATTCATTCCATTCCAACCTGTGGCAGCTTGGGATATCTAGAAGCATATACATGGATGGTGTTTCTGGAAACAGTGCAGCTTTAGCACCAATACTTCTATACTTTTTCCACCATGTAAAATGTGAATTAAAGTACATTTCTACTTATGGTAGCACCCACAACTTGCTAATAACTTTCCAAACATTTAAGTGGCCCCAGCTCTGAGTTCACAATCTAAGGAGTTGACCTGATTTGTACCGAACATTTTATTTTCAATGATACAGGCCAGATAGACTTAGTAGCTCGACATCAGCGTATCTGTGTTATCTACTTGTATGGTTTCCATTGCCATATTGTCTAAGATCTTACGTACATTTTCTCCTTCAAATGTCTTTAGAGTTCGACTGAGCATGGTTTGAGAAAGGCAGACAATTCAATTGTGTGTGTGTGTGTGTGTGTGTATATATATATATATATATATATTAAAAAAAACCACAAGCAACACAAGTCTAGTGACTTTTTTGGGAGAATTCTATTAACACAACACAATTCCATGGCCCTGCCAGGAAAGGAATGTCTCAAAACTCTGGTCCTGTGTAGTGAGTGATACTATCACCTCCTCAGATTTCTATGTGATATGTCCATCTCTAATCTGAGCATGCAAAATAGTATTAATTTATGTGCCCCATTTTCAGTGTGGAACCAGACATGTCATGTGAGCTTTGGGGCGGTGGCAATTTAAATGAGCACCTTTTATATTTGCTACTCCTAAGAGAGCAAATAATGCGGTAGTCACTGGGTCCCCTACCACTCGGCATTGTCTTGAAGCATTGAGTTCAGGTTCAACAGGCGATTAGTTCTTTTGTTTAGTACTTTCACTGTGCTGCAATTAACTGGAATGGAAATGATGTTTATGATAAATCACCTTAATAGGACTTGCTATTTCTTCCAGAAGAACTGGCAATAAAAGAAATGACGCACGCCAATAAAGCATAATTACGTTACATGGAGCCTCTTTTCAAAATGCAATCGGATGTGTGAACCAGTGGCTTTCCCTTAGTGAAGGAAGGTTCATGTTATTCAAACCTCTTAGCAAACACAAGCCATTGTTATCTTTTCAGCTGCATCTTTAATTAAGACTCATTTGGGCTATTCTCATCACTTTCGTATTACAATCAGTGTGGTATTAAAATCACAGTACAAATTGCTATAATTTTAGTGTGAGTGTGGGAGGGATAAAGTTTGTTTTTAAAAACAAACAAAAGAGACTTAAGAAAATTGTAACCAAGCAAGATTTAAACACTTGGGGGCAGGATCTGCTCCCTCTCCCTCAGTAATAATTGGATTAGCCCTATTGTTTGAATTTGGCCTATATTCTATGTGGAGTAACTTTCTATTACTCTAATTTGGTTATTTGTAGGCTAATAATATTTTGCACTTTGATAGAACCTTCCCTCTGAGCAGCTCATAGTACTTTACATGCATTAATTAAGTCACAGAAATGGGGAGGCATAGCAAATTTGCCCAACTCTTCAAAAATGAATCGATCCTAGAGCTGGGAATAGCACCCAGGAGTCCTGAGTAGTAGATCCCACTCCTTTCACTACACAGTTTGAAGTCCCACGCTTCAGACTGTGAAATGATCATAACAGATGTAAAGAAGGCCTTTCTTTCCTTGAATGTCATTTTTTCCCCATGCATGTCAGGTATTAGCCACTTCTGGAGGTAGGATGTTGATCTAGGTGAATCAGTGGATTGATCTGGCATGTCACAGTCAGTCCCTAAACAGAGATGCACAATAGCTGCATTCATTAGTTTCAGCTTTTATTCTTCCTCCCGTTTCTTCTCATTGTTTTTATTCATTGTGTTTCTTCCACAAGAAATGAAAGCTTGAATGCCGAAGGGCCAAGGCTATGCAAAAACCATTAGCGCTTTGAGTGTTTTTATTACAGCAGTTATCCTATTATTTCTGAACCCCAATAAGACTTTGTATTGACTACTGAATGTACAGCTCTGGGGAACACACAGCTGGCAAACTTCTCTCTTCACCCCCACCCAACTAATTGAATTCCAGCATGTAATTTTTATTTATTTCATTTTATTTTAAATCTCTCCAGGCTTGTTGTTGATAGCAGGTTGTTTCAGAGCATTAGCATGTTAGAGACAAAAGGATCACACACTCTCCTCTTCCCGCACCCTGCTGCCTGAACAGCTGTGAAGAGTGGGGAGTTTGGGGGGGGGGGGGGGAAATCAGCTGCTGTGACTGTACGCACAATTTCTAGTCACAATCCTATAGCCGATTAGGGGATCTTAAAACATTTCTGCGCTCTGAGGGGTGGAGCTCCTGTCCCTGCGAATGAAGTACCATTCAACATTTGGTAACCTAACAGTCTCATCTTGCTTCTTTTTTTGAGAGAGACCTAGGGGCCATTAGGTTCACTCTTACTGAAGGGTTTACATATCATATAAAATGTCTCCTGGGTCCAAACCACTTCAAAATCTCATTCCCCACTGAACCCCACCCTTAAAAAAAAAAAAAAACCCTTGGGTCCAGAATTTCCATCAGTCTTTTGCCAAAAAAAAACCCATTGCACTGCCAAATTTCAGTCTCCTAAGAAATCCTACTATCCCATACGGTCCCGATCACCCCTCACTACATCGGGTTTTCTAGTCCTACACATGCACTTCCAATCCTTCAGCGTTACTGCTGATGAGAACTGTGACTCATCGCTTGCCATTCCCCAAAGTAAGGATCAAGGAAACTTACTTTGCTCCTGATACATCTATTATTTCTCCTTTAAGTGTGTGCAAGCTCTTTGATTGATCTAGGCAATTTGTTTTTCCATGCAGGCTTCTGTTTTTGAATGCGGATAATGTATTAGTTGTATTGCAGTAGAGCTAAGAATTGTCACCTGCGATTGGAACCCTATTCTGCTAGGATCCCAGTAGGAGGCAGTCCCTGCCCCAAATAACTTAAAGTCTAAATGAACAAGACAGACAAGGAGAAAGGATCCATTATTTCAAAGGGTGTGTCTACACTGCACAGATAAACTGGATTCTTACCTAGGTTTGAATCATAACTCCCTCTTCCCCTGCCATTCACACAGCAAAATCTCTGACCCAGGCTTGGAGGTCCTTTAAACCCAGGCTCTCTGACCCTGCTGGGCAGAGGAGGGGGTTTGTTAGAGTCCAGCATCCACTGTAACTTGGGCTGGAATCGACCTGCATTGTAGTGAAGATCTCACTCATGGGATGATAGTCCTCCAAGGCCCTTCCCACAGTTCCCCCCAGCAATTGACATTCTTGGCTGGGAAAGGATCCTAAAGCATCTCAGCCCAAAGAACTATGGGATATGCCCCTGCCGTACTCAGACAAGTGCAGGAACAGTGAGGACCTAGGTTAACTGTGCAATGTAGATGTAGCCTATATCACAAATAAGGAACTGAACACAGGTCAGCTAAGTGACTTTTTCACTGTCATAAAGAGAATCTGTGACCTAAATCTCCTGAGTCATCCCTGTCTCTGTGTGCCTATTCATTCATTCACTAGGAGAGCTCAGTAGTGGATGAGATGATAAATCCCCAGCGCTGTCAGGCAAGACACATGTTCCTACCTGCGCTAACTCCAATCAGCCCCAATTCCTGGCTGTGTGTGGGTAACACCAGTGATGTGGCGCTGTGGTGCAGGGAGCAACCTATCAGATTGCTGGCTTTGTTTTCCAGTATAGTTCCTGCTCAACTTTAGTGACTTAAGCAAGTTTAGAGAGAGAGAATCAAGCAAAAAGGCAAGAGATGTTTCACGCTAATTCTCGCCAGGACCTGAATCAACAGGGTTTTTGTTACTTTCTGAGAAATCGATATCCAGTGCATTTTGCCAGCATCAAAGGAAGTGGGGTGTTTGGAGTGCAAACTTGCCTATTTTTCCCCCTCTCAGGGAGCCCTTCAGTGCTTCCTTTATAAATCAACAACAGCTAGCACCATCCTTGAGTCTCTATGTGACAGACCACGTATTTATGATCACACCTTTGGGTTGGACTCTCTTTAAAGAGTTCACCAGGTCCAGAGTCTTGAAGTACAGTGCTCCTGGCCAAATCAGTCTTGGAACACTTTAAGACATGGATTTCTTCTTCCAGATTTAGCACAAGACCCATATTCCACAGGACTGTATAACCCCAATTCACAGCAGACACAGATGATTTGAGATGAGAGTTAGTATAATTTGTAAAATTGTGGTTTTGTTTTTTAAATGATAGCATTGGAAATGGAACAGGTGGAAAGATCCGGGCCTGATTCAGAATGTCTCAATTTCTACCTTCTCCCCACAGGGGCTGAAAGGAAGCGAAAGTAAGATGGCTAGTCCATTATATCAAACAGTCTTTGCCTTAACCAATGCATAAGATGACATGATCCCTGTCCCAGCTGACTTCTTGAAACCACACATTCAAATCTCTTTATCTACCTCATGTAGACAACAAATTAAACTGTGATATCTGAAAACCATGGAGGGTGGACAGTCTTTTGGATGAAACTTTACTAGAACTGCTGTTGGATCTTCAATGATCACATGGAGCAGAGCTTTTATAAGGAAAATTGAACCCATAATCTTACTTGAACCCATAATTTAACCTTTCATCCCCTTTTGTACTGTGAGCTGTCCACCCGGCTGATGCCCTTTACTCTAGGGGGGCTGCTTGATACATATGGTCAGAAAAGTGATTTGGGATGAAAAGTAATACAAAAATGTAACTCAGTATTACCCCTGCAGAGATTGCAGCTCCTTTTGACGTGGGAAGCAAGAAACCCAGGGGCAACAAAAGTGAACCAGGTTTCCTGCATGTCAGTACAAGATGCTGCTGCTGCTTAACAAGTCTGTTTTACTCCTGCAAAACTAAGATGGCTGAAAAATGTATCACTGCTGTCTCAACTATTTTAAAAGGAAACATCGCATGTGTACTATAATGGGGGAAAAAAATCAATGTGTTTGCCTTTGTTTCATTTTATAGGATTTCATAAAAGAAAAATTTCCCTATGATAATTTTCTGGTCTGGTTCATCACCCCTGCTTCTGCCCACAAAAATAAAACAGCAGGCAAAATTTGCTACTTGTATTTAATTAACCCATTTTAATTCACTTCTGCAGAATCCTTGCAGATAAAACAGCTGCTTTTTTTTCCTCCTTCCCTTCACGTATCTTAATCTTTCGTTGAAAATGATCAAAAGCTATGGCAGCAGATGGGGATGGAATATAGAAGTTCTCACAAAGGAGTTCAGATATCAGAGAAAAGCAGAAAAAGATTTCAGAATAAGTTTTGGAAAATATCTCCAGACTTTTATAATTCACAGACAGCTCCGTCTTTCTCTTGGGTTTTAAAGGGAAACACTAGCACTTATTTGTTATCTAAGCTACTGCAATGAAATATTTACTCTATATGTAGCGACTCTCTTCTTGAAATATTGTCCACTTTTCCTGTACCTATTCTCAATTTAAAGTATCTTTCACCCCAAGGAGAGGAATGACTTTGTTTACGAATATGGGACTAAGTGCTCCTTTCCCTGGGCACAAGAGCCTTCTGTACCTCCACTAGTTCTTCACAGGGACAAACCTATAGGAATTGGCCAGGCTTGGACCTCCATTCAAGTGTTCAGAATAGGACTTGAGAGGTGCATAAGCCTGCTTCTGGCCCCTCTCTATAGGGGGTGCATTTCTCTCCAAAAAAGAGCGCACTTGAAATTCATCAGCTAAATTATTCACTGCAAATTGTTTGCTCAGCTCGGAATGAAAATTATGAAAGTGCAGTTGTAGAAAGCTTAAGAATCATGCAGTAAGTGCTAGCTTGTTTAATTGCACTGTAAGAACATAGTTTGGAATGTGCCACTGCATCTTGTAACCGTGGTAGTGATGGAAAGCGCACTGAGCTAAACCGGGGAAATTTGTTACAGGCCTGGGCAAAGATTGAAGGGGAGTGGGGTTTCAGAACAGTTCTCGGTAACACACACCGAGAAAAGAGAATTTGTGCTTAATGTTAATGGAACAGATGATACAATGTGAAAACAAGTCAGAAAATTATATCATGAAGTATAAACAGCATCAAGCTACTATAGGTTGTGCTTTAGAGTACGGGGGCCAGAGAGAGCCTCTGACAATTTACGGAGGTTGAAGAGCAGAGCCCACGTGGGTGTGCATGGATATACGCAAGGCACAGCATAGGAAGCAGCAGGATCCTGTCAGCAGGTTGAAATGGGCAAATTAGGACCATTCATCTGAAAAGTCCATTCTCTATATAAATGTTTAAATTAAGATCAGATTTTTTCCTTAAAATATGTGCTGTAGTTCAAACACGAATTAATTCAGAGAAGTTCTATGGCCTGTGTTATATAGCCTCAGTGATCATACTAGTCCCTTCTGCTTTACAAAGCATGAAACTATTGAGTTTTACAAATAATACTTTGCACTTCCCTGTTGCTTTTCATCTGGCAATCTTGAAGCATGTAGCACTCACACCCCTCCTTTTCTGAGGCGGGGGAATGTAGAAGGGATCTAAAGGAACTACTGAAATATAGTGGTCACTGGGGTGGAACACAGTCAGGGGTTCTAGAACAATTTTTATAGTGGGGGGGTTGAGAGCCATTGAACCAAACCGTAAACCCTGTATATGATGGAAACCACTTCAAGCCAAGGGGTGCAGTAGCACCCCCAGTTCCAGCACCTATGAACACGGTTGCTGCTCAACAGCATAGACCAACTCTACCAAACAAACAGTCTTAAGACAGTGAGCCCACAATACTATATGCACTTGAAACTGAAAGGGGTAGGCAGTAGGATGTAACTACCCAGGTTTGAAATCAGTCAGGACACTGGGGTTAACACCCCTATTGTTGAAGGAAGTTGTCACTGTATCTTTAATGACCCAAAAATGGTCAAGAACTTTGTTTATAGTCTTCTTCGAAAGGCAAGCCCCTCCTGCAGCAAAGTTTCATCTAGCAACATGTCGGGGCATTGTTTCAAAACTGATTCAGAGAGGAAAGCAATGCCTAGGTGACTTGTAAGCTATAAACACCTTAAACTGTTTTCTACAGTACCTTAGAGATTTCACATCCAAGTACTAGCCTGACTCTGCTAAGACAAAGATTTGTCAGGATCACAAGATAAAGAATCTCTGTGTAAACAGCAAGTGAAAAAGATAAGTTATACTCAGTAGAATTGCAAACAAACCCTTAAATGATATATACCGTGGTTCAGTAGCGGAGCAAAAGGTTGAATTTAAGATTGAGTATCCTGGCCTTGCTGATTTTTATCTTTAATTTTAACATTATTTAATGATAAAATGAAGGTTGCTTAATTGAGAAATATACACCTCGGTAACATATAGTAACCAAAATGCTTGGACAAACTCTCCTGAGTAAATACATCACCGGGTAACTAAGTGACAAGTTATATTTACCCAAAAATCTAGAGCAACTCTAAGTCAATATGTATAGCAAAAGGGGGAGGAAACAATTCACTAACATGCCAGTTTCTCACGTGCAAATCAAATACAGCCAAATGGAAATATGTGGAATGGAAAATAACTCTGATCTGCCACAGTGGTGGCAGTTCTGGCATGGAAGGCAAGAAGTGTCTAGGAGTTAGATAACACTTAGCACTGTTCTAAGTACAGAAGGGTCTTGAGTATTGTCTAATGATTAGAGAGTAACTGAGGGTGAGAGAGAGAGGGTCTGTGTGTGTGTGTTCCCTACCCTCTTCCATCATTATGATTTCAGGCAAGATATATAGGAACAAGTGTTCAAAAGTGCTTTCATTCTTGGTACCCAATCTAAAACACCTCAGTCCTGATATTGAGAGGTTCTGAGCACCCCCATATCCTACCTTTCTCAAGCTGGGCACCTAAAGTTTAGTAGACACCTTTGGAAATGTTTGGTCTTAACTTTCCATCACGATTTGCCCATCTGCTGAATGCGTGTAAACTTGTCCGCCTCGCTGAGACGCTTTAATTGATGAAGCATTAAATGTTTCATCCCAGGTTCTCAAAGCACTCTAAGAATACTGCAGTTCCTACGGTCCGCCAAGCCCCTTCCAGTTACAGATATCCCCACAAGAATTATCCTGTTGAGACTCAACTGAGGGACAAGGAGCCAAAAGGGAACCATACAAGAAAAATAATGCAGTAGTGGGATTATTTCACTTGGTAAAACGAAATGATACCAGGTCTAGGTCAGATACCTCGTTTACAGTATTTAGTTTCAAGGTGATGTTTATTCCATTTTGCACTTGAGGTAAAAGAAATATGAGCTCTAAAAATGAAGGATTGTCCAGTAATTAATGAGAGTTGAGAGGTATGGCTAGCATCCACCGCACTTCAAGCTTGCCTCCCCTCAAATCCCACAGTAGCATCGTGACATTATGCTACAGCTGTGACCTAAATGTGCTCACTCCAGTTACTAGACCCTATAGAGTAAAATTTCAGTTTGTGACTCTGAGTCTCCTGGAGCTTGAGAATAAAAAGTTTCCAGCGAGAACTTAGTGGAACCTAGAAAAGAACGTGAGCCAAACTTAGCACTGCACATCAGCAAAATCCATCAGGCTCTGAAAAACAACTGCCTGGTATAGCACTTTGATTCTTTATAACCCATGTTGTGTGAAAAGTTAAAGCCACTGGGAACCAGAAAATCCTTTTATGGGAACAGCTATCAAAATCTGTTAAAACCATCTGTTTCTCTGGCTGTTTTCCTTCATAATAATAAAGTGGGAAAAAACTAATCTGAAGTAAGAGACCCTGGGTCAAATTCTACTTTCACTCCAATGTAGATCTGGAGTATCTCCACTGGTTATTATATAGTTACTCCTGGTGTAACTGATAGCAGAATTCAGAGCTCCCCCCATGTCTAGTGGCCACCTCGCATATGAAAAAGTCCCAAAGAAGAACTAGGTATGTTTTATGTGCCAGAGATAACGGCAGCACATCTGATACAACTGCACAAAAAACAGCTGTTTGAATTGACCAAAAGCCTAGTTAACAGCTTCCCTTTTCCTTCTGTTTCTAATTCTTTAAAGTGAGTGTAATAATCCTGGACTGAAAGAATAAACTCCTCTAACTTATCTGCAAAACAGACACAATGTAGGGCAAAAGCACTTCAAATGCCCCCTCTGTTACCCTGCCAAATGCAATGTCAATGGATCACCCTTCTACTGGTCAAAGGGCAGTTCAGTTTCCATGGTCCGCTCAGCTGTTGCTGAGATGGTGTGACACAAACAGTTCACCAAAAGGAGCAGAATCTGATAATTCAGTTTCTGATCTAGAACAGAGTTATCTACGAAAGTCACTATCTATACACTAGAACCCACTCGTTCATTTCACACAGGCCACCGTCAGCCATGGGAAGAATCAGACTGATGATCTAGAAGTGCAAGATTCCTTACTGCACCCAATTCCCAAGTTATCCAGTCCTTCAGAGTTCTCATATCTGAATGTGTGTTCATAGGTGGAGCATGCCTGATTCTGTTATTACTTATCCCACTAATTCCTATGAAGTCATTAGTCATACCAGAGGAAATGAGGATGGAATGAGACCTACATATTCCATTACTATAGCTACATACATACTACATACATACATACATTGCTACATACATACATACATAACTACCATTACTATAGCTACACAGCTATCAGAAAGGTAGTTGGTGGGATTATACTTTGTATTTTGGACAGTATTGCCATGTGATTTTTATTAATTTCTCACCTGGACTCCCCTTGACTGATGGTAAGATAGATTTCCCATGAGCTCTCTTCAGGGATAGCTCCATGTGGTATCAGCAAACTGACTCCTACAACAGAACAAGTTTAGGGGTTATTGTTGGACTTCCCAAATCCAAAGCTTTGGGAAATACTTTGGACGTAAAAAAAACCTCACTAATTGCCTCTGGAAAATCGCCCCTTGAAATGATAGTATCCTAGCAGAAACTCGCTCTGAAGAAAGGCAGCATTATCAAATTAAAGAACCATCTCATTAAAATGATTTGCTTATTTGTTTGTGCTACCGTAGCTCCCAAAGGCCCTATCAGGATCAGGTCCCTACTGGGTTAGGCTTTATACAAACGCACGATGGCAGTATGCCTGCCCCAGAGTTTTTGAAAGACCAGACTTGGGGGTACTTTTGCACCAGTGAAAGATATAGGATGCATAACCTTGATGACAGAAATCCTCTCTCTAGGTATAGAAAGATTTCTTGCCCATGCTGCCATCAATATCACCTGCACTGGAGGGACTCCCTTTACACAAATGAGAGGACTTCAGTCTCATTGGCTCATTCAGTCCTTAGCTCCTTTGCTGGGACTGCCAACAAAGGTTCTGTTTAGTTCCAGTTCTGATGGTGCTCTCAAACCCATTTCCTAATGGGGACATCATAAAACCACTAACTTATACAACACAGTTATCAGATTCACACAATGTTCAGTTGCTTCTGAACTAGGTCTGAGTGCAACCCCAGCCCCACAAAGGTGAAAGACTCTGTATCCCATTAAAAGTCCTCAGAGCCATCTACTCCCCTGGGGAATGTACTTCTGTCACTGACTTTACGTCTTAAAAGCAATACCCTGTATGGCCAGATGATATCGCTATTAAGCTTAAAAAGAAAGAATCCCAATGTAAAATCCTCAGTAGTCTTTTCCTAGGTTTATATAGTCCGCTGCAAAGCCAAGGAAGCTCAGTGCAACCCAGCCCCACAGTTCCCGTGGAGTTGGTGCGCTTTCTTTCCTCTGTCGCAGTTGCTTTGAAGTAAATCTTTTACATCAGCTAACAGATAAGAGCCCAGAGAGCACAGTTCTTCTCTTTAATGCATCTTCTTGTTTATGATAAGAAATGAACTGGTTATGCATGACAAAAAAAAATCCTTTGCAAAAAT
This sequence comes from Emydura macquarii macquarii, assembly GCF_026122565.2. NCBI lineage: Eukaryota > Metazoa > Chordata > Testudines > Chelidae > Emydura > Emydura macquarii. The sequence goes on from NW_027130250.1 coordinate 290,316, forward strand.
AAAACCTCAGGGTATCTTCCTCCCCCTCAAATAATGAAGCGCTCACCCTCTCTTTCATCAGAAGAACCAGTGCTAGAGTAGAAAAGCATACAACTTGGTGATTATAATTTCAATGGAGAGATGGCATCCTTTTAATAATATTACCGATTCAGCGCGAGCTGCGCTCCTGTAAGCCTGAGAGCTGTTGTACAGTCATGCAGCTCAAGACTCATTATAAAACAAGTTATTTGTGCTTCAAATTTATGAACATTATTCGGTAACATGCTGGTTATCATTAGTCTCTTTCACTTGTGCTAAGAATGAGGCACATTAAAACCTCTGCTCCGAGGCTCCTGGCAATGAGATTCATTATTAACTAGGTCTTAATATCAATACAAGACAGGCACAGCCATCATTACATTGGTTAGACACCTTGTTTGTGATTGTCCCGTGTACTGCTTTCCATTTATTGTTATAGGCACACACTGATATTTAGTGCTAACATCAGATCAACCATTTTCCTCCATTAGAATGGGAGAGAGAGAAGTTAACTGTTTTGTGATGTTGAGAAAATCCACAAATGTTTAAGGAGGTGGTTTTTCAAAGGCACAAAGTGCAGTGTAGGCAGCTAATTCCCAGTGAAAGTAGATAGCAGTTAGATAGCATCTGTGCTAATGTCCCACAGTTTTGAAGCCTGGACATTTTAAAATGTCGGCCTCTTTTCAGGGTGAACCCCTTTGGACAACAGTGAATTCTGGTGAAAAAGATACACACACACATTCCCTTCCTCCAGGTTAGGAGGATTTTAAGGGGGCCAGGACTCTGTTGCTGGACGTGCAGAACAGTCGTTTGACATTTGCAAAACAAAGTCAAGCATCACTCAGACAGAGCTGGAAATTGAGTCTGAGCTTACTTACAGGGCTCAGAGGGCCTGAAATTATCACAGCTTCACCTCAATCAAAGATCTGCTATCATCTTTCAACCCAGAAGAAATGCATAGGAGTCAGAAAACAGTGACTGAATGCAGCTGAATATCTGTGCCTTCAAGAAGGGAGCTCCAAGTTATGAAGAAAAAAAAAAAGGTAGATTGTCTGTCTAATATCTTGACGCTCTAGGGTCTAGAAAAAGTTTCTATTTTTGACACGTCACTCCAGCAGTTAGCTTTAATTTGGGCGGGAAGGGGAACACCTGCTATCTGACAGCCTTTTATTTGATGTGACAACAGAACAACCTGTTCTGAGTTCTCTATTTAATATTTTTGCATAACAAATGCATGCATGACTTTCTTAACCTTTAAACTGAGCTTTGCTATATCTCGAAAAGCTGTTGGAGTAAACCAGTTATTAAAAATTACATCAGCTGTGCAGTCTTCTCTGCCCCCACGTTATCCACCTAAATATCTGTTAATGGAATCTTGTCATCTGTAAAGCTCCTTAGAATCTGCAAAGCTCAATTATTGTTTAAGGTTTCCTGCGTACCTTTACTCAGTGCTACACAGGCAAACATTTTATTTGTCTTTCAACTGAATCTGCCAGTTCTTTTGATCAGGAGAAGCTGATAATGGAGAGATCACCTACAAAAACAAATTGGATTTATAGAGACTTTCATTTCTCTTAGTTCGTATGTGCAACTGCCAATGCAGTTTATGATGTGATGATCCTCTTACTTACGATGGTGTAAATCAGAACTTACTCCATTGGGGCCATAACGGAGTTACATTGTTGTAAAGCCAGCATAAATGAGGGAGGAAAGAAGAGATTCCAGATTCTTTCAATAGCGAATCATTAGCCAAATGAGTGAAACATTGAGATGCTACTGTGATTTGTAGATGGCTGCAAGATTTCAGACTAGTGGCAGGGAGGAAAAAAGTAAATTGCATGGACCAAATACACCTTTAATTTATTTGTTTTATGGGGTGAGCATTTTAAGTAATGTGATGCATAATAAGAATTCCTTTGCCCATCATCACTTTTGATAGCGACACTGACTTGATATCTTTGTAACATTCATTCCCGAGCATACAAATCCTCCATGAAGAAACAAATGCCTTCTATACATCATGCACTGCTGTGTGCTAAATATTATCACTTCTAATTACATAGTACGGTCAATCGCTAAATACAAAATAGGTTTTTTATGTATTTATTTATTTATTTTTTAAATACCCTCAATGAAATGTGAAGGGGAGGGCTGTTAAGTGGCTTTAATGCATTTCATTCAATAGCCAGTAAGAGACGGGCCTGGATGCATAAACCAAAAGTTGTCAAGTGAAATCAAACTCTAGTTTAAAGTGAATCTCAGCGCATAGATCACTAGAATCCAAAGAGTGCCCAATTAGAAGAAACAGTGGCATCAAGCCAGTTCTGATACATATTCATTTTATAATATGAAATACTTAACACCAAGAGGTGTAGTCGGCACCACATTGGGGCACTGGCACAGTGCAATACACTGCAGAAATGCAATCTTAGTATCCTTTATTTGATTCTGATTTGGCCTCACAGGGTGGCTGCAGGTTCAAAAAAAACCCTCCATTTTCTTTTAGCAACTAGCACAGCAGAGCTAAAGTGCAGAATCTCACTAAGTCACAAAGCAAACATGCAAATTTAGCTCCTCCATTTCAAGCAAAGTTCTGACGCTCAGCCCAGTCCCCAGTTAAGTGCCAGTTCAGAAGTGATGTACTATGGACATCTCCTTTCAGAAGAGAGCTAAGCTAGAAGGAAAAAAAACAACCCTGGAAAATCTGAAACCAACCAACCACCTGATTATACCAACAGGTGTAGCCACACACAGCAGTTTTAGTTTAGAACAGTGGCTCTCCTCCATGGTCTTTTATCATTATATGCCACAGTTTTCAGTGGCATCATCCCGATATCCCACAATGGTCAATCATTGATATAATTAGCTTCCTCTTTCTACTTTGTCCCCCACAGTCTAAGACCCTGATATATCAATGAGCTCCAGAGTGGAGCCCTATGGTGAGATCAGGGACCCAGTAAGAAAAATGGGAATCTTTTAGAAATTCATGCTGAGAAGGACAGGAGACGGTGTTGGATTATAACAGCTCAGACGCAGTGACCTCTTATCAATATGTAATAAACACCCATCTCCGAATTTGGCCCTGGCTGTAATCTTACTAAATGATCTGATGGTAACAACTGTCTTATGGATGAGCAAGATTCCTGTAATTTCCACATTTCCCAGTAAGTGAGTTCCTCTCCCCTTTATCTCGTGAAACACTATAAAGCAAAAAGGGTTTAGGCTGCAGCTTTCTTGTGTTCAATAAAAGCAAATAATCGACCCACCTGTGTTTGGCATCACCAAACGGCCACCCAAGTGGCCAAAAATGCCAGTTGTTCTCAGCTCACTTCGTGTCGAAAGAGATGACAGATTCTGGATGTATGTAGTTTTGTTCCTGGCATGTATTGTAGTGAAGCCTCTGTTGCCCCCATGGGGAAATGTTCCAGAATGTGCCTTTCCATGATACTCGGCCCGCTCCGTCACCCCCAGGGAAACCATGAATGAACTCTGAACTTTGACCTTGATGTCTGACAAGGGGTTAAAGAGGGATGATTCTGTCATGAGTTCCTTGTCCATAGGGTCCTGCAGGCAGATGGGTCCGCTGTACGTTCTGCTCACAGTCAGGTCAGGCTGCATGGACGAGTTCAGAAGCAGGGAGTTACCTGATGAAAGGAAATTGAGTGGGTACTCAGTGACCATTTTACATGCAAGGGGAACAGTTACGTGTATGGTGGCTCCTAGAAAAATGCTGACATACCAGGATTTAACTTGAGTAATGGAAAACTAGGGGAAGGAGGTGGAGTTCCACACCCACATGGGGGAAAAGTCTGTTCACCCACCTTTCCATTTTATGTTGTATCTTACAATTTGGGAAAGTGGCCCAGTGGTTAAAGTAGGGAGATGGGTGTTAGGAGTCCTAGCTTCTATTCCTAGTTTTGCAACTAATTTACTGTCTGACCTTGGGCAAGTCATTTTATCTGGAATTTTCAAAAGCACCTTAGTGATTTTCAGTTGGGCTTGTGCCTATAAGTCAGCTTGGTGCTTTTGAAAATCCCACCTTTCCCCTTTCGTGCCGTTGTTTGCCTATCTGTAAAAATGAGCTAGCATTCTCCTACACAGAGAGGAGAGTTGTGAGGCTTGACGAATGTTTGTACAGTGCTCGGAGAACCTCAAATGAAAGTTGCTGCACTAGAAATGCACATTATTTTTTTTGCAAAGACTGTTGTACTATTTCTTCTGTTATTCATGGTAACCCAAAACATAGGTTCCTTTAGGGTACGACTAATTCAGCAGTTTAGCGCTGTACACCTTTTTTTTTTTCTTTCCCTTTCTATGGCATGGTTCTCTTAGTTCTCTTCTGACCAAGACTGAGGCATATTGACAAGGCATGGTCATGAATCTTGCACTGCTGCTGACTGTTCTGTACCTTTTCTGTGGATAGAAGTCTAGGAACAGAGTCTGGAAAACAACTGTGTCAGCTCTAGATTAACTACAAAATTTGGGGGGCCTGACTCTTAGGTGGTGTAATTCCTTTGGCTTTAATGAAGCAATGCTGACTTGCATCAGCTGAGGATCTGGCCCTTGATATCCATGTGCATCTAATGATCCTAACGTGCAATAAGCCCATCACATATCTTGGCAATAAAAAAACGGCACTTAGATAATATATCTCCCTCTTCTATTTTCAGATAACCTTTTACTAGAAATCTAGGCAATATAACAAGTAATAAAATCAAAATAGATGCTGTTGGGCTTCACGAATGTTAAAGCAGAATATTTTCTGATCTAGTTCCTTATCTTGCAATGAGCTCCATATAGGCAGATCTCCCAAGTCCACAGGGAACCTCAGCAAAGTAAAAGTGGATCTGCACAGGTGCCTAGGATCTGCTGGTACAAAATGCGTTGCAAGATTTGTACTTCAGCGACGAACAATCTAATTTATTTATGCAAGCCAAGTACATGGCCACTCCTCCCCATCACTCTGTTCTGGCAGTTTGACAGATCAAGTTAAAACTTGAAAACAAGCCAGCCCCAGTAGTTAAGTATTGCCTACAAAATGTTACATTTTAGTAACACTCAGACACACAAGGTTTTAGCTTTGTTTCGATAATTCCTAGAGAAATGTGCATAAATTCATCACACTGGCGTCCTCCTTATGACCTCTCCATGACCAGCCATCCCGCTTCCCTCTGCTTTTCTGATTCTCTCAGAAATCAGAATCACATATGCCAATATCCCAAAGGAGATGAAAATAATGCAATAGATCTAAAGAATATCTGATCACTATGTTTTCTGCGCTCAAGGCAGTGTCAAAGTCCACATAATCAAGGAGCCAAATGTAAACCAAAGGAAAACATGTCTGCACACCAACTTTTAGTGAGCCTATTGGAAGGTATGAATTCAGGCTTGAAGGAAATTTGGTTGACTAGAAATGTGGGACCCCAGTTATGGAGGAAAGGTTGGTTCCAAATCTAATTCTGGGTGCTGATGGACACAGAAAACATCGGGTGAAAGAAGAGACGGACTGATAAATTTTTGGCTTCCCAACCTGAGACATTTAAAAAGCATCTGATTGTCAGAAACACTGAGCCTTTGAAAATCAGGTCTTTTAAAGTGTCTCAAGTTGGACTGCTAGCATCATGAGTCATTTTCGAAAAGTGTAGAATTTGGATCACTCTGAAGTCCCCTTCCACAAACTAGCAGATCCATTCATTTCACTCTTGGATCAACAGATCTGTGCCTAATCTGCTACAAAAGCTTGAATTTCAGACAGCTGTCCTACTGCGGCTCTCGCAGCCACTGAACATTTTCCCCAGCAGCACTGATAAATAAGGCAATAGACATCTTAGCTGCCTACTCATTGTGGGTAACGACTGCTCTAATGTATTTTTCTAACCAGATGCTGCGTTTGGTATGATTTCCCTTTAGATGAAAATAAGTATAATTTAAGCTTTTCTTTGCACCTCTCAGCATCTTAAAGAAAGGGGGAAAAGTCATTCCAAAGACCTGGCTTTTAGGTGTTTTTATTATTAAATGATGTTGCTGTCGATATAGCACAACAGCAGAGAGGCTTACTATCCTTCCTCTAACTCAGATGGCATGAAAGAAAATGAGTTTATTTGAATGTTTACATGCAACTGGCTCTTCAGAATGATTAGCTTCTAATGTAAAAAGAATTCCCAGCCACACCATTTCTTTCCTATCCAGACAAAGGCTGCGAAGCAAGTCGCACCATTCCTCAATTAATCATGATAGACAGATTAGATTTTAAAAAAAAAACTTCTGGGCTTCTCTAAGCATAATGTACTTAAAACCTTCCTGCTGCTCACCTCCAGCATGCTAATGTCAGCAGAACACTAGTCTCTTCCTCAAAGTGGATTAGAATTTACTAAAAAGAGATTATTCTAAACTAGAAATGTTCAAATTTGGGGATATCACATGAAGCTGCCTATTGAAGAAACCAAATCATCAACATGGGGGATGGATTCTCCCCTGCCATATTGTAAATCAGACACAAGTAGTAATTCTTCCGCTCTATTCAGCACTGATTAGGCCTCAACTGGAATATGATGTCCAGTTCTGGGCATCACATTTCAGGAAAGATGTGGACAAATTGGAGAAAGTCCAGAGAAGAGCAACAAAACTGATTAAAGTTCTAGAAAACATGACCTATGAGGAAAGACTGAAGGGTTTGTTGAGCCTGGAGAAGATAAGATTGAGGGGGGACATAACAGCTTTCAAGTACATAAAAGATTGTTACAAGGAGGAGGGACAAAAATTGTTCTTGTCCTCTGAAGACAGGACAAGAAGCAATGGGCTTAAACTGCAGCAAGGTTGGTTTAGGTTGGACAACAGGAAAAACTTCCTAACAGTCAGGGTGGTTAAGCACCGGAATAAATTGCCTAGGGAGGTTGTGAAATCTCCATCATTGGAGATTTTTAAGAGCAGGTTAGACAAACACTGTCAGGGAAAGTCTAGATATTAGACTCAGTCCTGCCATGAGTGCAGGGGACTGGACTAGAAGACCTCTCGAGGTCCCTTCCAGCCCTATGAGTCTATGATATTGAGGTCAGAATGATTCGCTGAGTCTATCTGCAACTGCCTCAAGATAAAACAGAATAGCCCAAGGGCTGCTCTAGTTTATGCCATAAGGCTACGGTTCCCACAGGACTGTTTCACAGCTAAAAATTGTGCGTTAGAGCTGCTCTCTCCTCACAGGCCTGACATGTCCCTTACATCTTGGTAAGACAGCTGAGTACACTGGCCTCACTCAGGTTACAGACTGAAGCCAGGTTATGACTTTGGAGCTACCTGTCTGGTTCAACAGAGCCAGTTTGGGAGACAGAATCTGGCTCTATATTTTTAGGGTTTCCAGTTTTAAAGTTTAAGACAATAAAACCCCACCAAAACAATCTGTAAGAGAGAAACTGAGGAGGGGGGAAAAAAACCCAGATGTTTTCAGGTTTTTCCAATGTTTGAGGGAGGATTCTATAGTTCCCAGAGGTCTGTCTACATATTTATATCATGCTCATCACCATGTTATCGGAGAATCGGAATCTCATTCCTAGCTGTGTGGAGTTCTGAAGAAACTAAGCTGTAATTTGCCTGAGAACAAACACCAGACATCAGAAAATCATATAATGAATCTAAGTTATAAGAGCCAGATGCCAAAGCCACTCAAATGAATGCAAAGACCCCCATTGAGATCAATAGATTTTGGATCCAAGCCTTAAAACCCTGATCCAGCAAAGCATTGAAGTTTGTGCCTAAGATATTTAAAATAGTGATACATTTGAAGGTACAGCTAAGGGATGGGAGTTAGAATACGTTTGAAATGCTCATAATGTTCTGAGGCTTTTTGTTTGTTTGTTTGCTTGCAAGTATTCATTTAAAAAATTCTACAGTCAAACATCCAAAGTAGCTGCAACTGAACTAATGCATCCTAAAATAAAAAAGCCTAGACAGACAATTTCTTTTAAAATGCCTGTGAGTGAGGTTGTCTGTGCAACATTAAAACCAAACCAAAACCTCCCCCACAAAACCCAAAGCATGATTTTTACAGAGGGGTAGCCGTGTTAGTCTGTATACAGCAAAAACAACAAGCGTCCTGTAGAACCTTAAAGACTAACCAATTTCTGCAGGCATAAGCTTTCGTGGGCTGCAACCCACTTCATCAGATGCAACCTGCACCAGCTGCATCTGCATCAGCTGCATCTGATGAAGTGGGTTGCAGCCCACAAAAGCTTTTATGCCTGCAGAAATTGGTTAGTCTTTAAGGTGCTACAGGACTCATGATTTTTACAGCAAATTGATTTTCCAAATGAAATAAGAAGCTAATCTCAGATAATGTGAAAACGATATAAGGCAAATTATTTACCACTCTTCAAAGGCAACTTGAACTTCCAAATGAATGAATAAAATTCCTCTGTACCTCAAAGTTGTTTTAATTTGTGCTCAGTGGAGCATCTCTCTCTTAGAAAGTAGAATATATATATAGATGCATAAGCACACACACCAACTGCAACATTTTACTTTCCCAAAGAGAAAAAAATTGGGCCATTTTCACACGTCACCAACACTCCCACCCACCCACAATAAGGCCAGCGTCTAGTTTAGAATACCAGTACCTAATCAAAGAAATACAAGATTTTATAATGATCATCAATTCAAAATCTCACTGTTTGTCCAAGGAAATATTCCAGGAAACCTCTGAGTGCTCTTTAGCATGGGGTTTTATTTATGTCATGGAAAAATCTATCAATGACTTTTAAAAGTCCTTTTACCAAAAAAAAACCCCCAAAACCACAAAATAAATACATTTTCATGACAGTATGTTGGGTTATTCTATATATTTTGAAATATAGGAATTTGCATGCAAACAATGTAACATAATATGCTTGAAAGTGAGTTGTTTAAATTAGGAATATAACAAATGAAAATGTAACCCCTTTTAGTTGGGAAATGAAAACAGAAGTAGGAACTGAGTAGGAATTTACTAAATGCAAACGATTTCTGCATTTATTAGTTGCCAATGCAGTAGGAGAGACTAATAATACACTCACTACTTCTATAACACTTACAAAGGGACAACGTGAGGCAAGCAGAGATGACTCATTTGTCTGAGTTCACACAGAAATCTATGGCAGAGACAGGGAAAGAACCCAGAATCCCAACAGGCAGGCCTAACTCTTGCCACTCGACCATACATCTTGCTCTGCACAAGGCAGCTCCAGCTCCTGTGGAGGTCTTATGTTGCCAGAAGCTGCATGTTCTCTTTCAAGAAAAGCTCAGAGGGAAGAAGATAAAATCACAACACCAACCTTGCCGGACTGTTTTAAAATTAAATGTCTGGAAGCCTCCTGTCAGCGCAGATGAATCAATCACATCCACGCCGTACTCGCTCTGGCTCCGTCTATAGAGCGTAACGCCGACGACCAGCACAGCGACGGCAATGATGGCAGCGCCCAGGCCTGAGTACAAGGCAATGTCACTGGCGTTCTCGATATCTGAAACGAGAGAATGTAGGCACCAGATTAGCGACACGTATCTTCTCCCCTCGCTAACTGCCCAAATGAGAACTGTTTTGTTTCCTGGTGCATTTGGGAAGGTGGGGGGGAAGCTATGTCATTTTGGGCTCAGAGTAGGTCTCAAGACTAATGTTTTCACGTGAGGGATATGCCGAGATTTGTGGATGGTGTGTTAAAAAAGGATGAGAAATGAGGGCATGGGGTGCCCTCCTGCCCAGCAACGTTGCCTTGCATGTGCATTTGTTTAACTTCTCTCTCTCTCTCATAAGCCTTCATGATTATTTAGCAAACGGGGAAGGTTTAAAAACAAACAAACGGGGGACAACTGGAACATCAGGTATTTTCAGGAAATGGCTGGCACTTCATTTGATGTTTTGTGGGACTTTTCCTTACACCAGAGGGTTCACCACTTGCAGGTCTATGAGTGAAGAGGACTGAGTGCAGATCTCATCTAGCTTAACCTGCACTACAGCCGTGCATGCCACAGCTCTGAGCGGGGAGGGAGGTAGAGTGGGAGTGACCAGAACCATTCCCCATTGCAGCCTAATGGCGGTTAAGGGCTGCATTATGTTTCCTTAGTAAAGGGGAGACACCAGAGCAATGGCAGCTGGGGTAAGCTCTGTTAGGGAGCAAGATGGCTCATCTCTCACTGGTCTACAGAAATGTGCAGGGTTTGGGGCTGAGCCCTGCAGCGTATCCAGGAGGGAGCAAACCTTGATGGAATGATTGGTGAAGTAAAGATTTCTTGCTTCACTTTGAGAGGGGATAGAGCCTCCTCTAAGGAGTCAGCCTACGGGGTTTGGTAGCATAGAAGATTAGAGTTGGAAGGGGCCTCAAGAGGTATCTAGTCCAACCCTCTGCTCAAAGCAGGACTAACCTCAGCTAAATCATCCCAGCCAGGACTTTGTCAAGCCGCAGCTTAAAAACCTCTAAAGATGGAGATTCCACCACCTCCGTAGGTAACCCATTCCAGTGCTTCACCACCCTCCTAATGAACATTTTTTCCCCCTAATATCCAACCTAGACCTCCCGCACTGTAACTTTTGAGACCATTACTCCTTGTTCTGTCATCTACTAAGCTGATGGGATCTGAGCCAGCATCATGGATTCCTGCAAGGGCTCTCTGCCATTAAAAACAAATATGAACCCAAATGGTCCCCATCACCAGCAATGCTCACGGATGGGCAATTTATGACCAAGTGTTTGAAATTATAAAAACTTTGGTAGCAGGTGAGGGTAGCCCAGATGGCACTTGCAATACTGTGTAACAGAGCTGTCTAGTCCCACTATGCATGACCGGGTGGGATCTGGGACCAAGAACCATGAAATTAAATTACTTGGCAAGACAGTTTGTGGGCCCTTTCATAATTCCCCTGATGCTGAACTCTGCTTTAGAGAAAGAATGGTCGTGTTTTTACTCGGTAAAGCGTTTTACTGTCTCACAATGTGGCACTTGCATTAGCAAATGCCTATTGGAAGAAAGTATATTATTTTAAATAAAGAAATCACACTGAAAATAAAGAATGAACCAGGAATTCAGACCAAACTATTTCAGTAAGTGAGCAGTAAATAGAGAATAAATTGTGAAGTACAGTAACAGCACAGAGGAAAAATTCAGCGTTATGTAGAAGGCCAGTAGATGGCCTTGCACCACTTACTACTTAATCGGAGGCTTATGTGGTGCATTATTTTGTGCCGAGCTCTGCAGAGGTGGGAATTTCACCCACAAACCCTATACTGTATGTAGGAACCAGATTGCCAGACAACTTTAAGAGAAAGAGGACAGAAGGATACTGATGAAGTGTGCTGAAAAACTGTGAGCAGGAATCTAATTTGTAGTAGAAGTTGCTTTTTCTGGTTTATCACTTTATGTAAACTAAATGTCAGACACTTAATTAACCATACAAGCACTGTTGAACTTGCCAGGAAGGCATGCCAGCTATGCTGCCAAATGAACCAATGGAATACTGACAGTCCCCTAATTTCAACGGAGCTGTACCAGGTAGGCTAAAGCAAGTGGACTATTCGTTACCAACCTGTCCTCTACAGCATCCAAGGCAAGTACTCAGTGTTATAAAGCAAACTCTGCTCACAGAACTTCCTTTACCTTAAACCAGTTCTCCTTGGATTGCATTACTTAGTAAAGAGACAGACACCCTCAGGTCTAATCAGAGTGGCTGTCAGGCTCTGCCACGCCACAAACAGTATTGGAAAACCTCTAAACACATACACACTTGTGTACCTGAGCTTTAAAGTGGATATTCCCTGAAGAGTTCAAGCTTGTGGTCAAGGCACATCTGTGAAGACTTCAGATCTGCTCTATGAAGGGATTTTTCCCTGCTCTGGGTGGCTAATAGTTTCTGGGCCTTCCAACACACTGCTCCAGAAGGGATATTGTAAATGCAAAGTGATGTATTGAGGAAACTTAAACACTTGAAACACAAATAATGTCCCGACATGATCATTTATTGTATTTCCATCAGATGCCACCTTTGCCTTTTATAACTTGATACCTCATGCACAAAATAGTTTTCTTTTGGGTCAGAGTGTCCAAGTGTAAAATAAAGCAGACTGGGAAGTCAGGGGAGACCTACGCTATGACAATATTGAAGATATATGGAGCACATTCAATTATTCATGGAAAATAACCTTCAACAGTCTTCACTTGTAGATCAAATGCTTTCTGCCACACAAATTTGTCGAGGGTGATTTTTTGCTCCCTAGTATTTTCTTGGCTGAGGTTTGTCTGTTGTGGAGGGAGTTCTTCCAGAAAGGGATTTCTATCACAGCCCATGACTGGTTGCTTTGAGGGAATAGTGTGGCTCATCTAACAGAGCTACTGGGGAGCCGAGTTGAATTCAGAGTGCTAGCTCCCTGAGGGGGCCAGGACACACTGAATGAACTTAAAGTGAGTGATTTCTGGGTAGGGGTCATTCTCTAGTTCTTTGCCAAAGCCCTTGGAGTTTAGCATCTCTCTCTGCTTGGACTGATCTTTGATACTAGTAATGGATCAATCATTAAGCATTAGATTGGATTTTTCAGTGCTGTTTCCATAATTGGCTAAGGTGGTGGTTTAAGAATCGGAGCTGCCACTCAGAGTAACCTCAGGGTACGATGGGACTATGGTTAGCCTGTGCTGTCAATGGCTTTGCAACATGGCACGAAATGGGACATTAAGAATATTTAGAAACAAGAGAGTGTCAAATTATTTTTGTCTACACTTTTCTTTACTTTTGGGGTGAGGAAGAGAGGCTCAAAAAATTAAAACTAGATTTTTTTTCCCCCCACAAAAATTTGTTGAGTTGAAAAGCCCTTTTTATTTTTGAAAAATGTAATTTCCCCCTCATTATATTATTTTGGAGGGGAAAATATTCTTTCCCCAAGCAGCTCTATTAGAAATAAAGAGCCTATGTTACTTTATAAGTAATTAGTACTGGTTGAAGTTTTTAGAATTTCACAATTTTGATATATTTCAAATTTCATTGAAATTAGGCCCAGAAAAAGAGAGCGTTCTATCAACCTTGGTTTTTTTTCTTTTTTAATCTCAATACAACTCTGGAAATTTTTCAGAGTTTTGTAATGCAAATTTTTCAGCAACAAAACATTTGTAAAAGGTTTGTGATCTGCCCTCCCCAGTTTTTTTGACCAACAACAGAAAGGGAAAGAGAATGTGTTTTCATAGTTAGATGGTGGCAAAGGAGAAAAGGGATATTTTGGTACATCCTGGATTCTAAAGATAAAATAAAGAAAAATACATTTCTTCTGCAAAGAGAGCTCCACCTCCTTAGCAATCTTTGCTCAACTTCTTCTCTGACTAATACTTTACTGGTGTAGATGGAGAAGAACATCTCTATGACGAAGAGTAGGTCAGATATAGAGATGCTTAAGCACAGCCATGGAAAGGAGCATGAAATGATGCAAAACACATATGACTTTATTCATTGTTGAGCTCATGATGCTTAATGGATTTTGTATTTTACAAAGAAAGTCATTAATTTTAAATCAGAGATCCTAAGTAGATCATCTTATAGCACAGGTTGTTACACAGTTTAAAAAAATGCAGTTTCAAGAAAGGTGTCAGGTGTCAAGTCAGTGATTTGTTTTGTTTTTAATTTTGGGTGAAATCAAACCCCAGCTCACATAGGTTTTAAAAATAGCTAGAAATAATTTCAGAATGAGCATATGGTATCTTTGACATTTGATTATTTTATTTCTACTAAATTCTTCCTTCCACACAAATGGAATTCTCTCTCTCTCTCATTGTGTTAGGAAATGAGTTGGGATCATCAAGTGGGGGTGCTGCATTCTTTCCTAGTGAGACTGGAAAAGTTATTTGTTGGTAGTTATACAGATCAGGAAATGGAGGGAAGATTTAACTTTTATCTGTCACTCAATGAACATTTGCAAATCGCCACTGTAACTATGGCATATTTTCTTAGGCAAGTACCCAATTTTGGCCCACGATGTGCCCAGACCTTTGCCCTAACTGAAATGAACATGTTTCAAATTCTGCTCACACCATTTTATGGAAAGTTTGTCATGCTAGAAAATTTACAATGGAGTTTTGAGCCCATTTTATTAGAAGTTATATTAGGGCCTAGGGGCTCCAGTCATTATCAGCATCTTCCTCTCCCGTCAGTATGGTAGGTGATGTACATAGAGTAAGAGAGAGTCCCTACTCAATCTGACAATCCAAACACACAAGACCAACAAAGAAGGTATCATTATTCTCTTCCTACAGATGGGGAACTGAGGCAGAGAGATCATGTGACTTGCCCAGTGTCACACAATGATAGAACCTGGAATTGAACCCAGATCTCCTGAGTTCCTGCCACTAACCACAAAAGTAACTTTACATCCTCTATTTCAGTCTCTAATACAAGGGTACAGGAAAGGATGTCTACAAATCTACAGCAATTCAATTTCTTCTCACTTATGTCCCCAAACACACAATCTTTGTTAGATAATTAACTCTGATACTCCATTCCTGACTTTGTGGATAATTAGTATGTTGGGCAAGCCAAGAGATGTTGTTTATTATGAAACATCCCGGAGTGGTCTATATCCCAGGAGATAGAAGTAATCAGTCAGCAAGTGTATGAGCTCCCCACATCTACATTCCCATACTTTTGAGTGCGCTACAGTGACCTATGCAGTAGTTATTTTCAACATAACTTTAAAGTATCCCTTTTATACAGGGGAAAAAGTGGAAAAATCTTAAATTGTTCCTCCTCTCCTTCAAAATAGGTTAAATTCTGATCTAAAATATACATGGCCCCGCTAATTGAAATCTGCTGCTGTTATGGCAAGGGGTGTAGAGGACAGGAGTTCAGAAATTATCCCTTATTGTCAAAACAGGGTATGTAAAACAGACAATATTTTAAAGAGCTGTCACATTTTAAACACTATTGGCATAAAAATAATTAAGAAAATCCCTTAACTGTGTTACTAATGGTAATTTATAATTCTAAATTCTTACATTATTAAAACAAAATTACTTAGATAATTTACATTCTGATTCACTCATCTTAGACATTAAAATTGATCCATCAGTTTCATTTTTGGTTTTTATATACTAGCATAAGACTGCCATGTTTGGATTACAAGTGCTAAGGAGAATATTTAAATCTTAACTAAAAGGATTTGGGAAAAAACCCCTAACAGCATTAGAAAAACAAACAATTTATGTTCATGACAAATATACTTTAAAAAACCCACAACTGGGACCTAAATTTAATAGTTCTCTTCATAAGGTATTATCTAAAACTCCGTACAAGGATTTTTTTCTGGAGATTTCCTTATCTTTAATAAGCTGTTCATTGTTGTGGGGTTTTTTTAGAGGTGACCTGAAAGTGCTACTCAGGTATTCACACAACCATTTCTTAGTCAGGGATGAAAAGACAACAGCAAAATTAAAAACATTTAGTGAATTTTTTGATCTGATTCTTAAGTATTTCAATTTAAAGGAGAAAAATGGTACTAATTTTGTTCCAAGGGACAATGCTGCTTATAAGACGATGTGTTTAGAAATGAAAGAGTATTCAGAGTACTATCATTTGTTATTTGAAAACAAATAAAAGTGAAAAAAACTTTCATCTCTTTTCTTTCTCGCCTTTTATGCAAAATTTCTTTCCCTTGGGAGAATGGAGATTCAAGAAAAAAAAGCTGTGGAATTTTTTTTATTTTGGTACTTTGTGGTTTTTTCCAGATGGGATTTAGCTGAAAACACTTGAAGTCAACCAATTATTATTTAATGAACTGCATCCTCCCGACTCAGAGGAGACAGTGACTTTCTTAAAGAATTAAGTTTCTATGATTTTGTTTCAGGGTACATGTTTGTGGTAATCATAACCACTGTTTCACTCCATCTCCTCACACTGTTACACAACATTTATTGAAAGCATATTTGATGGTAATGAAGTTTCTATTAACTATGATTAAGTTTCATAAAGCACCTGAAGATAATTTAAGATGTGCAGGAGCAGAAAATGAAACATTTAGTTTAGTACATTAGGAAATGTAATTGATTAAATTATTATAAGTGCTTTCCATGAGCCATGGAGGGCACACATTTCCTCCAGTTTGCCATTAGTCTGCTAGGCGATATCAACAATTTCTCTAGCTTTTATTTCCCCTTTCCCTCCACTTTGCTCTATCTATCTTCCAGCTACTGGAAATCTTTCTCCATGCAGCCATTCTTCGAACAGGTCAAAGTCCTAACAGATATGAGTCAAAGCCAGAGAATCATGTATAAGGCTATTTAGCAGAACAGGTTGTGTCTCAATTATCTTCATAATTGACTTTGATTTTGCATCAATGATGATTCATGTAGTCTTAAACTAAGCCCATGTTTTCACTGAACAGCAACAAGCTGTATTTATATAACCTCTAACCTCACAGCTTAGAGAGAGACAATTTAATTCCCCTGGGAGCCTCATGCACTAAAATTGACTCCATTAAAGTTTTATTTTTAATAAATCAGAGATTGAAGCAGTTTGACTGATTCTCTTTTAGGATCCAGTAATTAAGTAGGAGGTGCAGGGATAAACAGAAATGCAACAGTTGCTCGAGTTAAGTTACAAAATGACCAACAGTACATGGCAGAAGTGGGGACGATCCTATTAAAATAAATGTAGAAGGGCATGAAAATGCAAGGCAAGCCTCAAATGTTTTACAGTTTGCCTATATTTGCTTTTGATTCTGAACATCCATAGAAATATTTCATAATTGGAAAAAGCACACAGGAAATGCTTTTATTCAAGGACTCTGCACAACCCAAGCAATAAAATGTAATAATGATGGTTTTGGAGGACACCCACAGAACTTCAACATGTTACAAGATGAGAAGCTGAAGGCCACGTGCCTTTAGCCTGCCAAGAGGTGCAGCTATCTAGGAGGATAATTCTTCTTTATTATTACTACTTTTATTGCATCACAGTTTTACAGCCATTAAGTTATGTATCCCCAACCTGGGTGGATATAACGAATATCAGTGGATGACATGGCTTTCTAGCCACAAGCATTCTTTCAAAATGCCTGTTTAAACATAGCACAATACTATGAACTGTGTTTACTAAACTTCCCTTTGTTAAGCCCCATGAAAATTAGCTGTCAAATTGAGAGCTAGAGCCTACTGTATGTAGTCCTAAGAATATATACCTTGGGCTGGGATTGACGAAGTGTCAGATGCCTAAAACCCCAGAGAATTTTCAATAGGATTTGATTGCCTAACTCACTTCGGCGCCTTCTAAAATGTGGCCTTTATGCCTGGGAATTTCAAATAAATAGTATGCGCTTTTATGGAATCTTTCTATGGAAGAATTCAAAGATGTTTTCACACATTCAGACTGAGCTAGTGCTTGCCAGGAAATAGGTTTTTGCCCCCACAACAGAATTGGGTCAAAAATATCAAAATGTCTTCAATGACAGTCTAGACATTTTGGGCTGTTTTTGTTAAAATCCCTGAGAAGTCAAAAAATTTCAGTTGGCTGGACACAACTTGCTGGCTGAAAAATTGTTCATCAGATGAAAAATTTCTATGATCCCTTCCCCTAAACTCCCCCAACACCTCAATTTTCAGGATTTTTTTTTTTTTTAAACCATACTAAAAGTTGTGTCTGCAGATATTTCAGATAGAAATTTCAGTTTTGATGGCAAAAAGTTTAAAAAAAAAAAAAAAGTTATTTACCACACTTCAGAAAGAACCCCCAACCAGCTCTTATTTAGGCCAAAATCCCATTAACTTCAGTGGCAGTCTGACCTCTGCTAAGACTGCAGGATGGGGCCTCAGAAAAGTGGCATGATATAAATATCTATTAACAGTTAATAAAGGCACAGAGAGGTAAGTGACTTGTCCAAGGTCACATTTTAAGCCAAATCAGAATAGAACCAAAGAGTCCTGACTCCCACAACAGACCGAGTGATTAAGTCCAAGATAAGCATTCCTGCAGAAAGGGCCCACTGTGATTCACAAGAAAAGTCACATTTTATATTTAGTCTAAAATCTATGATTACTACACAGAGGCTTTCGTTAATCCATTTCCCTTTCATACAACTTTGTTTTATTTAGCTGCTAGACAAATAAAGCAGAATGACAGAGAAGATGAAAAAATATATTTACAAGAGAAAAAACAACTTACTTTGGGGTTTTATTTCATGAAGAGGTTTTTTATCTAAAAGAGAGAGACAGACAAAGTTGCACTTAGATACACGTCACGTAAATTTATTATTTCCTATATCACTTTGTCTCGCTCTATAAATGAAACATTTTCTCCTTGTTTGCTGAAAATATGAATTTTTAATGTTGATATTTTTTCCTTCATTGTTTGCAAAGAAATACCTTGGAAGAGTCTTTTTTAAGTCAGTTCTTAGTTGGTTGTTTTAGTTTTTTTGTTACCTGTCCTGGTTTTTATTTATTTATTTATTTTTTATTTTCTCTCACACCCACACTTCATTACTCAACTATAACTCTTGGTGAACTCGGATGAAGTTAGTCAAGAATCATCTATATTTCTCAATATAAGGATGATGTAATGAAAAATATTTAAAGGAAAACTGATTGGTTATTAAATATTTGTTTAGCTTTCAAAAGTACATATGGTGAATATACTCATTATGTAACTATATATGCACACAAATATGACCGTGTGTGTTTATAAGTCTATTATACACTAGTCATTCATACACCAATTATTAATTTCTGTACAGATTTTAGAAATTACAATGCTGGTCTATCTCCCCCACATCCCTCAGCAAGCATTGCATTTTAGGGCTCACTCCTATCATCTTTCACTCATATGAGTAGTCGCATTGAGTTCAGAGAGACTGTTTTTGCATGAGTAACTTTCATTAGGGTTTGTTTGTTTTGTTTTATAAACAGCACATAATTTGTGCAATTTATTGCTGCATGATAAATTGAGGCCAAGAGCTTAGTGGGATTTTAAAAAGACATATGTGTCTAAACTAAAATAGAGGTATGGGTATAAGTCTCTCTCTAGCTGCCTGGCATTGGAAAATCTCCCTCAATAATGAGCTATTCCATAATTTTCCATTATGGGGTTTCTTCATCTGAAACAACTGGTATGAGCCATTGTGAGAGTCAGGTTATCAGTGAATATAATCTGGTATGACAATTCCCACAAACCCACATTGGGACTATTTGTGTGAGAGAAAAGAGGTGGAGGATTGGCCCCTTACTGACACATCAGGCTGACCTCTTTTGGGAACTATGTTAAAACACAGGCATTTCAATGCACGACAAAGGAAAGAAATTGATTACAAGGTGGTTTGTTATTTTTATTGGCAAAAAGGGTCGGAGCTACTATGGCTGAATAAAACTAGTAGGGGAAGTCCACTATTGTTGGTTTTGGATGTTTCATTTTTAAGCCCTGCAATTAAATGCTGAGCCCCTGTGGTAGTTTCCCTTTAAAAAGCTTTCGGATGGGAAATTGGGTACATAAATGGTGAATGAATCACCCATCATTGAATCTGATATGGAAACAAACTGTTCCCTCCTGCAAATACAGATTACAATCTACAGTAGATCTGAATAGAAATGAAATTAATGCAGTGATCTCCTGCTATATAACAGAGCCAGAAGCCATTTGGCTAAACTCAGCAGGGCTGGCTGGCTGAGGTATGGAAAAGCAGAATGTTTTGGTGTTTATGATGCACTGGCAAAGGATGCTTGTAGCATATCTGTTTGTAGACTGGCAAACTTGTGGGCATTGGGGGGGATTAATTTTTCTTAGATAAAACATGTAGCTTTAACACTAGATAATAAAAACATGCACATGTGCACACAATATCCCTCTCACTGGATTCTACATAGAAACCTACCAAGGAAGTTATACAACAGAGAATAATAGTTTGGACTGACCAGTGAAATAAACCAACAAAAAACTGACACATTTAGGAGTGGCTCTAACCAAAGTGATCTGGCAGCTTTGCTTTCACAGCGAAGCAATCTGTTTTTCTCAAGCGTGGTGATGCCATGGAAACCTTTTATAATTAAAAACAGTGTGTCTGTAAAAAAAAACCCAAAATCCACCCTTATTCTGTTCATGAGGGGCAGGAACTCTAATTTTTAGAGGCTGAGAGAAAATGGATTAGTGCATTGCTTCTATACTTGTAATGCTAACCATGTAACATCCATCATGTTGTATCTTTACTTTACAGAATACAGGTGTCCTTTTAGGCAAGAAGGTTAGTAGCAAATGGAGAAATGAACCTTTATTTAGCTGGCATGTGTTTCATTGATTTGCTGCTGTTAGTCTGAAAGCTTGTTGTAGAGGTCACTTCCTCATTGCTAGACTTCATTGGACATTTTGTACCACTGACAGTTTTTCAAAATATAGAATTATTCTGATCTCTCCTAACTACTCTATAAAGTTCTTCACCCTAAACTCCTTCTCCTCATCTACCATGTATGAATTGGGTATTAATATATATTTTCATGTCATGTTCCATGATAGAAAACAAACTTTTTGCAGTTTGGTTATAACTGACTGATCTGTGAATAAAGCCATAACACTCCCCCTGTATGGTATGTTACCATGTTAACACATGCTATGGGATAACTTGGTATGGGTACTTGATTAGACTGCAACACTGGAGGTATTTAAGAGGTGATTAGACCAAAAACCTTGTGGGTTTAGTATACAGAAAAATTCTGCTTTGTTGAAATGGAATAGAATAGATCAAGGAATTTTCCAACATTGTTTGCATAAATAAGTATTATAGAACACATTTAACAAGGTAATTTTAACTTTCCAGATGGTTGAAATGGTTAAACAGTCTGCAATTCATGTGAATTTGGAAAACAAAAAATATTGTATTGCTGAAGACAGGTTGATCAATCATTTGCCAAACACACTCTACATTCCAGCAAACAGCAAAGACAGAAGGTGTGTATCAAAATGACACCAAAAATTAGGACTTGATAAATTCAGCTGCACTTATCATTAGAACTCCTATTAATATGCTAGCCTTGCTCCTTCTACAGTGCCCTGTCAAACATCAACACTCATACTAGTTAGCATTGTGTAAACCTAGCATTGTACTCCTAATAGGAAGGGAAACATGAATTCTGGAATAATACATTTATGTCAAGAGCCAGAATGGGTGTAGACAGGTATGTGGCAAGGGAATTTGAGGGAAAGGTTACTTTCGTTCCCCATTTCTAGCTTTGTTTCTATTAGGCCATGTCCCTGCCAATGCGGCATGTCTATTATCCAAGTCCAGATTTAAATAGAACCTTGCTTCAAAATTCCCTTGGGAGACTCTTCTAGTGTGCATTTGGATCTTACTTCTAGAAATTGTTTCCTGCTATTCAGCCCCAATTTACCATAGCAGTTCAGTCTCCCTTCAGGGTATTTAGACCCCTTAAATAGCTGAGTATATAAATAATATTTGACCTTACTTATTTTAAATGAGAGCTATGTAAGCAACAAGAATGGACATCTTCAGAAAACTATATTCACCGTTTGTCCAAAGTGTGTGTGTTAACATGGTTTGGATTCATTTTTTTTTAAGAGGGAGAGTCCTTAATCTGCTACTTTATTCCTTGTTCCCCCTCAAAGATTTCACATCCCAGTCAGAACCATTGTTTCAGTTGAGAACTGGACTCACAGAATCTCAGAGAAACTAAAGCCAACCAAGAATCAGCTGAGGCTGGGAAGGATGGATGTCTAAGAATGGAAAGATGCTTCCTCTAGATCACTCCCAGCCTCTGCTGTGTGGGATTGATCCAAGAACCTGAGAGTTGATCCCAACTGGTCACTGAAAGTTTCATTTAATGAATGTTCCAGAGGGGTAGCCCTGTTAGTCTGTATACAGCGAAAACAAAGTCCTGTGGCACCTTAAAGACTAAAATTTCTGCAGGCATAAGCTTTCCTGCAGGAGCAATGGGGAAGGTAGATTGTCACTGTTCACACATTTTCACCTTCTAATCAATGGTTGTGAATAGGCCTCATCTACTAACTGAATGGACTTTGCTAACACCTACCCTCCCCATTGTTGTTCCTTACCCTTGGATGTACATATATACCCCCTATTTGATTTTTATTTCTTGAATCTGACCAAGTGGGTTGCAGCCCACGAAAGTGTATGCCGGCAGAAATTAAATTTGTTAGTTTTTAAAAGAGCTACAGGACTCTGGTTATTTAATGAACGAACGTTTCAAAATTCTTTCTAAGGATTAGAACTTTTCCTACTTGGAAAGAATCACTGGGGGCTATGTACTATCTGCAACTTAGGTTTCCAACCTTGCCTTTGTAGGAGTCTATACTTGTTAACCACAGAAATGTTTCAGTTCTATTTTTGCCTCATGAAAGGAACGAAGTTAACAAGTTGTGCCTGAGATAAATAACCTCCAAGAGATTAGTTTTCTGAAGCACTGCACTGCATTTCCCTCAATTCCCTGTGGGAAGTAAAGCAGAGCTGGAAAGGCACATATTGGAACATGAAGGAAAAAAACCAGACACTATAATTGCATCAATTCCTATTAGCTGAGAAAGCAATTATGGCCCTAAAAATAATTTGACATAACTATATACTTACAGCATGACCCATAAAGGCATAATGATATCACACCAAGATGAAAGAAACAAGAGACACTTAATATTTCAGTCTAATTGAACACACACATGGAGATTCAAGTTTTGAAGCAAACATGCTCCCCACTCCCGCCATCCCATCAAAAAAAGGGGAGCAACCTATTTAAAAAACAAAACACAAAATGGGCCAGAGCTGATCTCCGCTCCATTGGTATAAACCTGATTTAACTCCTTTTAAATCAGAGGGAGTCAGTCTCCTTTCTCTTATAAGAGCTTGGAATCATCAACTTTCAGTACAGTTACTCCTTCTATATAATGAGAATACTGAGAACAGACTAGGCCCCAAACTGTGCTTCCTCAGATTTATTGCTATACAACGCCTAGGGATGGTTTCTTATCCGTGTTGGGTGAGCAAATCAGTAGTGTGCAACAAAAGAGAAATCTGCAGTTACTATTTTAAAATTAAATTCCAAAGCACAGATGTATTACTAGTTCAGCGTTTCCTCAGCTGCCTTTTCTCCTTGCAAAGGGAGTAGAACCCATAAGCTATACAATGAGTTTTGCATGAAGTCAAACAATAGATTCCCCCCCCCCCAGGTTAGGCATTATTCAGTGCCAGCCAAGAGTTTAATTCTGATCATTTTAAATAATAGTACTTTTATGTCAATACATGTGTTCTTAATAGTCTTCTACTTTAAACTGATTTTAATTTCAGTAATCTAGTTTGCTTTTCACCATTTGTCCCATTTATTCTTTTCAAAGAACTAGTTCATTTTCACTATCCAAGCTGCACTGAATCCTTTGTTAAATTTCATTTACTTGTGCTCATTGAAATACATGAAATAGAAACCAATTGTTGTTGCGACATGCTCCCAACAATGACAGATTCATTAACTATCCCCACAAACAAAGAAACCCCCAATTTATTCACATACTTTTTTTAAAAAATTACTCCTAATGTTAACCTTCTCCCATCACCATCCAATTTCTCTTTTTAAATGAAGCTTGCATTTGGATCCTAAATTATTTCACAAGTCCTCTTCAAGTCTCTCATTCAAGTTCTTTTTGTATACTATTTTACAGACATTGTAAGTCATAGAATCATAGAACCGTAAGGTTAGAAGGAACTTCAAGGTTCATCTAGTCTAGCCTACTGCCAAGATGCAGGATTTGTTGTGTCTTAAACAATGCGAGACAGATGGCTATTGAGCCTCTTTTTGAAAATCTCCAGTCAAGGAGATTCCACGACTTCCCTAGGCGGTTTGTTTCATTGTCCTACCGTTCTTACAGAAAGTTTCCTCCTGAGATTTAATCTAAATTTGCTATGCTGAAGTTTGAACCCATTGCCTCCTGTCCTGCAATCTGTGGCAAAAGAACAAAAAATTTTCTCCATCTTTTTTATGGCAGCTTTTCAAGTATTTGAAGATCGCTGTCATGTCTTCCTCAGTTTCCTCTTTTCCAAACTAAAGATACCCAGTTCTTTCAGCCTTTGCTCCTACGGCTCGCCTTCTAACCCTTTGATCATCTTTGTCGCTCACCTCTGGATCATTCCATTAGTGGTGGCCCGAATTGGACACTACTTCAGCTGAGGCCTAATCAGAGCCAAGTAGAGTGGTACAATCACCTCCCATGACTTGTATGCTATGCCGCTCTTAAATGCAACCCAAAACTGCATTTGCTTTTTTTTGTAATAGCATCACACTGTTGACTCATGCAAAGTCCTTTTTGCAAAAACACAGATCTGCTTCAGAGGCAGAAGATTTTTGCTATATTACAAACAGTTTTGTTCCCATAACTACTCTCTTTAGTTGATTACTGGGTACAGGAGTGTTTTCTCATGTAAAATTATACAAAATATTGAGTCTATAGAGTCAATGGCTCTTTAAATGTTAAACCACATGGAGGTATTAGAATAAAAGTTGGCAGTGCAGTTTTGCCTGTGATGCCATTAGCCAGATGAGGGAAACGTTCTAAAATGTGTGTTGCAGTAGCACTAATGGACCCCAGTCATGTTTCTGCCAATGGGGGGTTCTAATCAAGCTCTTCTCTAAAACTATTGGCCCTACAGATTTTGGTCTGAATACCATATACAGAGTGTAACAGCAGATGTGTATCAGAGTTTAAGGTAGGTCATTAAGAGAAATGGGAGTCACTTACAAAGCACATTTTCAGTCAATTAACTAAAGTAGCTAAGTGTGAGAGATTCACGCTTCAGACTCTTAGGAGATTTCTGTTCTTTGATATGAAAAATACTCCCACTTGAAGTCTGTCTAGTCTTCAGTTGTTTCTAAGTTTGAGAACTGGGACAGTACAGAGGCGAAGCAACCAGTCCAAGTTTACTGGCTGTATCACCGGTGGGTCCAGGAACAGAATTCAAACAGGACACAGATTTCCTCCTCCATAAAAATGTGTCTGAGGAGAGGCTCTAGTAGCTGAGACCACTGCTTCTACACAAAGCTCCATCCAGCTTTACCAGTATATTTTCTGATGACACACTTATTTAAAACTCCTGGAGTCAATATCACCTATCAGGTGTGGTCCTCGTGAGACACTTGGCTGGCATAGCACTGCGTTTGTGTTCCTGTAACATCTAAGAGGCTCTTACACCAATATTAAAGCAATAATTGACTGTGGACAGTCATGATAGGATTCATCGTAAAAATCTCTTCTGGCAGGGATATTCAGAGACCAGGATACTGATCGCAGCTAGACTGAATGCTCAGAAATCACTGGAATGGCTAAGAAAGGGGAAATTAACCCGTTGGAAAAGCCACACACCAGAGGCCTGTCAGATAACACGCTTATTGATAAAATGATCAGATGCCCCAGTCAGAATCTGTTCCCCATTGTACTGGGCACTGTACAAACCACAGAGAGACTATATCCTTGCCCTGAGATCATGAAACCACCACAAAAATGTAAGTCCATTTATCAAGCACTGGTATTTGTTATACACTCTGGACAAATTTAACCTCCCTTCAGGAGAAGAGCTGCTTTACACACTATCATGATAACTCTAGAAGACATCTCTCTACCTCCATCTCTAATGCCTAAATGTGGGATAGGTACTGGTATTATACCGCACAGCATCAGTGGAGGGAATCATATGCAGCTTCCTGAAGTGAAAAAGAGGTTTCCTTTACCTTTCTAGTGAAACTTCCTAAAAGCTGTAGGTTTTTACTGGACACTTTCTGGAAAGGATTGATCTGTGAGAAACATCCAGATACTACTACTAGTGAGGAAGGCCATACAACAGCTGGCAAGATTCATGTTGGTGCCTCATCCATTCAATCCCCAGAAATGGTGGAAAGCTAAAGAATGAGCCAATACTGTGAGATACATTTCACTGGGGCCAAAGTTTTACACAAAAATAATTTTACATGGTTCCCCAGAATCACCTGGTGCTGTACAGGTGAGGTTACATTTCCTAAACCCTGATAAATTATTCACTTTGGGCCTATCCTTAAAGGCCCTTGAAGCCAGATTGAGTCTTATAATTGACTCCAGGGGAGTTTGCCTCAGGCCATAATGAAGAGCCAAGAGTCAAGTGAATTTCAAGTAGGCAGATCATTTTCAGGGAGTTTTATAGTCCAACTTCTGTCAGGATTTCGGCCATGAGACCCTTAAAGACATGAATGAGTGTCATGGTGTTGCATTTTAGAGCCCAATACTATTTCATATCTTTTGGAAGGCAATGCCTTCTGATACTTGGTAATGCAAAGGGTCACTGTCACATCACCTACCTTGAATGCAAAGCCCTTCGGTGCAATTCTCAGATTCTTGACTCAAACCCTCACAGAATTTTCCTCCGTTTCTTGGAGGTGGAGCTGTACATTCCCGAATTCTCAGATGCTCACATTCTGGGCTGCAGACTGACCATTCGCTCCACATCTCCCAACCACCATCCACTAAACAGGAAGAAAAATACACATGATCAGTCTGTGTTATGACCAACTGGTGATATCAGACTGCACTGAACTCCACCTGCTCTGCTGGTTATTCAGGTGGTGTTCAGGATTACTTTTAAAGAAACATGAGTTCCCTACTCCCCTGATGTCTCAGCAACTGGAGCACACACCATCCAGTTCGAGATGTGTGAATAGAAGATGAGATCTCTCTCTCTGGCTAAGACCTACAGAATACTGATTTTAAGAATGCAGGAATGGTCTACTGACATGTATCTAGCACCTATTATCCAGAAAGAGCCTAAAGATCTTTAGGATTCTAATTTTCTTTTCTCCCAAATTATACATCCAGATATTCATCATTGAAACAGCCACTTCTTGTGTGGAACACTGCAGCTTTCTATACAGAGCCCAACACCAATACATAGCAGTTCAGGGCAGAAAGTAAAGGGAAGCACCTACAACCAATTAAAAACTGCAGGAGGGAATCGGATAGACATTTCTTTGTAATGCAGCTATTAGCCTGTCGTGTTCATCCAAAATTCAGTTCCAAGGGGCTGGCGTGTGAAGGCTTCACACAGCCCTAGAGCAGAAACAGTGTTGACATTTACAAAGAAAGCATAGATGGCTTTGGTGGCCTCTCAATGCCCTGAGTGAGAGCGAGGATCAGGAGGTCTTTGGGTTATCTGTAGCTCTCTCCACCCGCACTCACACCTTAACAGCATTCCGCACTCCCCTGTCTACACTTCTCATGCATAAATCGGGGGGAGAAGAGTCAGGTGACCACAGGCACTTAAAATTCTTTTAAAATCCCAAATCAGTATATACTGGGTCCAAAGACCATAAAAGTGAATGGAGAAACTCCCACCAATTCCAATGAGGTTAGGATCAAGCCCAATGAAAATACCCCATTTTAAAATTACACAGACACCCGGTTTTGTTTATCCAGATGCATTGGACAGCCTCACTCCCCAAAATCAGTCAGACCGTGTCTTAGGCGAGGAAGAAGAAATACAGTGTATCAAGGGACACAACTATGCTTCAGTGATACACTTTTTATATCCAGCTCAGGTTAAATGCATTTGAAAGCAAAGCATTTGCAAACCAAAGCGTCCTTTGTTTATTCATTATATCCTGAGCTCAGGGTTTTGTGTTTCTCCTGCTAAAGTTACCAACATCACTAAGCCTTAAATCCAGGAGGTAAGGAATGGAATGCTGTGCCTAATTTTAAAGGGGACCAGTCCTTTAATGGGTGGAGACCTCTCTTTAGATCACAACAATCCCTGTTGAGTGCATAAGCACCCAAGTGAATTCACTAGACACCAAGAATCCTACCAGATCTGGCCACAGATGCTTATAACTTCTACCATTGTACAAAAAGATAAATATGAACTCTGGTCTAAACAAATGCCTTCCCAGTTCCCCACTGATCCCAGTGGCTCTGCATAGCACAGGTAACCACCGAGCACTTCGGACAGAGAGAACGCTCTCGGTGTGACATTTAAAGTTAGACTTGGATATCTCACCAGGGCACAGCGAAGTGCAGGTAATTTTCTGCACTGACATTCCCTCACAAAAAGCACCCCCGTTGAGCGGAGCAGGGTTGGTACAGGTCCGTGATCGCTTCTGCCATCCTCGGCCACACCGCACATTACAGTTAGACCACTCAGTCCATGACGACCAGCCTCCATTCACTGCAACACACATGCATGGAATTACGGATGGCACGGTAAGACTTAAGCATCAAGTCTTCATTTCAGAAACCTTTTGTTCCCAGCTTTCTTTTGTATGTGCTCTGCAAGGTAAATTCCAAGCCCAAACAGGGGCACCACCACCTAAATAGCATCAGGACGCAATTACATAAAGGACGCGGTGTCAAAGAACTGCTGTGTTTGCCTGGGGTTGGTTTATATGCCAGAAGGTGTAATGACAGACAGTAAGACTCTGAAGGGAATGTAGAGGCAGGCACCTCAATTCTCTTCCAACATGCTTCATTTAAAGGATAAACATAATCATTTTAAGAACAAGTAATGGTTTAAGCAGGCCTCTGGTTTCATCAATAAAATGTCACTCTCCAGTTTAATCAACACTGTACGCAGCAGGGAGTGGTGAAAATGAATGTTTCTGCTTCATCCGCCAGTGCCACACGACATTTAGAGCTGTTAACAAGTGTTTGCGTAACACTACATAGGTCTAACGAAGGGAAGCACTTGAACGCACGGCTATTCAGAAAGGTATTGAGACGGGTGCTTTCCTGAATCAGGGCCTAAAAGCACACTGTGTAAAGCTTATTTATTTGACCAGGCTTCTAAGTGGACCTTATTAACAAGTGGAATGAGGCGTTTTTATTATTTGTACAGTGGTAGTGCCTAGGAGCCCTCAGACAAGGACCCCATTGTGCTAAGGATTGAACAAATCAACATGAGCCTGAGGTTAAGGCTCTCAGGACTGGGCATTGTTATCACAGGGAAGAGGGACAAGGGGTCAACTAACTGATTTGTAACCAGTGGCGGTTATTGATGCAAAGAACCCAGGCAGTAAATGTTGTTCCATGTCTCCACTGACCATATACCACAACTGTTGCAGACATGCTCCTTCTCTTGGCCACTATGTTGGTGGCCATGCAGGTGTAGTTCCCGGAATCAGATAGACGAGCCTGGCGGATGATCAGGTTGTGATCTGCTCTGGTGTCGATGTTCTCATCTTGGTTGGAATCAATGGGCTCCTCATTCTTAAGCCATTCCACCTGGTGGGTAAGGAGATGAGAAAAGAATGAAGCGGGAGAGCTGGAGAGAAAGATCAACAGTGAAAACACCACCACAGTCCAGAGGGTAGTTATTATTAGTAAATGTGTCTTATGGTCGCACCCAAAAACCCCAATTAGGATCTGGCCCCATTGTGCTGGGTGAGGCACCAACATAGGAAAGAATTCCCCCACTGAAAGTTTACAATGTAAAGCTGTGAAAAGATGAAGGGGCTAGGGGAAATCAACACAAGCAAATGAATGTGGTACAGAATTGGCACAGTTTTGTAAGTAACGTGGATTGCATGGGGAGGTTGTGGTGTTTGTTTGGGGGTAGAGGTAGGGAGGAGAGCAAGGGAAAGGATAAAATTGTTTCAGCCAATTGTCTTTGAGTGGATGATGGTTGGCAAGCTGGCAGATGCTGAAAGAGACCCAGTATTTCCAGTTTAACTTTGTCCCCAACCTTTAAGAAGAGAGGCTTAAGATGAAATCTGATTAACTGATTTCTCTTCTACCTGACTACCTAATCTATAGTGCACATTCTATTTCCTCTACAATTGTTAATTCATTCAATTGTCATATTTAGGAGCATCTTGCTGGCTTCCCTAGGGGAGTGGAATAAAATCAAGAACTACACAGCAAAACCAAATCCCCAGCCAAGAAATGTTAATTTTCAGGTGTGGATGAAAGTACCTCTTTCCTGCCCTGGGGATTTGTTATCAAAACCATTTATTGGGCTGCTGGTTCCTTGGGCCAGTGAAGCATTGGTTGGGTAGAAGGGGTTTGTTTGCACCAATGAAGCTCAATGGAGTTGGGAGGAGAGACCTACTGGGACTTCAGAGAAGAGCCATAGTGGGGAGGGGTGTAGAGTCCACTGAGGATCACCAGAGGTGGAATCTGTCAGTTCTGCTTCTGTCTGAAAGCTGAAAAGGTAGGGTAACTGCTCCTCTTTTTGTAACCCCAGAGGGAGGGTGAAAGTGGTCGAAATGAGGGTTCCTCAGAATCCTGACTTGAGGAAACTTCACGTTTAACTCAAGTAAGGAAGAAAATTTCCAACTGATTCCAAAGGGGGGGGATGGAAATGATAAAACAAAAAGTATATAGCACTTTACATGTTCCATGTAAATACGTTAACCCTTAGGCAGTAGGTGGGCGGGCATTATCATCTTCACTTTTCTGTCTCGACTTCTTCATCGGTGAAGTATCTTGCCCCAGATCACACAGAGTCAGTGGAAAAACCCAGGAGCTGCTGACTCCTAACACTTGTTTTCATTCCTCCAGACCACATTGTCTTTCTAAAAGCCAGGAAGTTGTTGGTATTTATTGGCAATGATTGTTACATAAACTATACTTCCAATGACTTCTATAGTTAACTGGTCCAAAACATCTCTGAATGACCCAGAAAATTGACTTGCAAGTCACTTCTCCACTTGGAATGCTTGACTGACATAATTTAAGGCCTGGTGAATTGGTATTACAAAATTGAGAAACTAAAAACTCTAGAAACAGAATCTTTAGACCCTTTTAAGAGTCTACACAAGTGTCATTTTTATAGACAGACTTCAACAAGATTTTTTAGACAGACTTCAAGATGATATGGCAGTACCCTGAAGTCAAATACCTCAGTTGGGAACTTGTGGAAGGACTTGCAACTTGATGTAATGAGCTTATGGATTTGCAGGCTACAGGCATTCATTAGCACACTGTTCTGTGCAGATGGTCTGCAATTTGTAGATTTTCCAGTTTATAAACAAATCTGCAAAAGCAGACCATCAAAGCCAATTAGATTTCATGCCAGACAGCAGGTTCCTCTTCCAGTACCATTAGTCATTTTGGTTAGCTAGGGACAGAAGGTGTGCAACTGACAGACCCATAGTACCTAACATCTCTGCAACATGGCACAGTCAGATGGGAGCCAGCCTTGGGAGGGGGGGGGTTATGGCAATATGATACCCTTATATGAAATATATTGACTAATGTACAGGTCTGTTAAATAAGGCACTAGATGCACATGAGTCATGTCATATTTAACACACAACATTCAAACTTGGTGTACATTTCCTCCCCTATTTTTAACATAGGCTATTTGACAAAAAAGAACTCACAGCAAAATGAGTTAGATACATGGCTAAGTTTAGCATTCTAAACACTTTATGTATCTAATGCTCCTGGCTCCATAGCTTCAGTTTTGAATTTTGTGTTTCAAACCTTACCTTTTAACATTTTTCCTTGATGTCTTTCATGGAAACTCGAGGACAGTTTCTGGGCCATGTACTTGTATGTTGCATTTGAGACCAAACTGAATGTTTAGAGAGAAGCGACACAATACTCCATGTTCGGTCTTGACTTACGGTGTCTATAGCTATGTAATTCCAATCATCAGTCCCCACTTGAATTTATTCTCCCTGGTGTTTCTGCTGACATCTATCCCTGAATAGAATAACCTCCCTTTTACTCTGCACCAGTACCTAATCATTAAGGCTCAAGTTCTGGCCTGCTCATTTTATTAGGATCCCACAGGATGTGTAAGCAGTATTTGAACCTACCTGGGAAAGCGTCTTCCTCGTTTTTAGCTTTAGGGCTATCCTCCCTTATTTTACCACTTAGAGATTTGATTATACTCTTCCTGCCTTGATGACAATTCTTTAGATGTATTTACACAGATTTACTACATTTCCCTTTAGTCTGGGCGAGGTAGGAAAACAAGTGAATAGAAATCCACCTACTATACATTTTCCTCCATCCACTTAATTTTAACACTTGCTATCAGACTATGCCTCAAAGAAACTAGGAATCCAAGTTAAATGGTGGAACTGCCGCACCAGAACAAGTCAAGTGACAGAAATCCAGTGGCCACAGTCAGAACTATATTCACTCTGTGCCAGGCAATGACAATCATGGCTTGTAATATTAAGTGAAATGACAAACATGAATAGCGATAGTGCAGTCCGGAGTTTGTGATTTTACAGCTACATATATTTTACATTTTGACTCACCGGATCAATTTTTTTTTAGTTCCTGTTACAGCAGCACTTTTGGATCTCATGCTATTTTTCCTCTAGACAACTCAATATTTTCCAGGAGAGAATGAGCATGAGAGCGCTGTGATCCATTGTTTACTGAGCCTGAGATCGCAAGGCATCGTCAATGAAAAATGTTTACATTAATGCAAAGCATTTAAAAGAATGATGATCAGTGTGAAGGGAGAACATTAAACAGACTGAACATAAACGTGAAAGCACTGAGAGGTGTGCAACCAAAAGATGATTTGTAGGTGAGGGCTTTGCTTTTTATCTGCATGTTTGACAGCACTGTAATTCTCCTCACTAATCCCAGCCACCACTGCAATACCCCTTTCTCCTAGAAAAGTACTGTTTTTCAACCTGGAAGGTGCCTCTGCCACATCTGATTAATACTTCTAAAGCAGCAGGAGTTTAGAATTCCATTTTTTAAAGGATGAACTGATACATTGGCTTTATTTTACCATTTTCAGTGATCTAGAGTCCTTTAAGGTAACTTCTCCACAAAGGACACAAAGCAAAAAGTGTGGTAATTAACACATTTCCATATCCAAATAAAACACTAACTCTGAATGTTTAACCTGGGATCTCTGAAGAGTGGACTTAAAATTAATTAGCATTTACTGTTCCTTGCTGTATCATCAGTGGATGTCATGCAATTGCTTATAGTTTGCTGAAAATAGCTGCCTTTAAGGATTAGACTGTCTGAAAATCTTTAATGCTTGAATCATGAACTAAGTTTCAGAATGACTGTCTATAATGCAACTTAAATGCAACTTTATATATATAAAGAGATGCTTTTTTCAGAAGTCATGCCTGATCAGAATTAAAATGTTCTGATCAGTTTCCAAAGGATAATCATGTAATGATCTACAAAAGAAATGCAGGGGCAGATATGGATTAACTCAGCTTCTCTGTATTGGGTGACAGGATGAATTAGCATAATCATACATTTGTTCCAATTACAGAAGGCAATTATCAGAGACCAGCTCATAGCACTATCAAAATGAAATCAGTTAAGCACAGCATCTCTCAGGTAGATTGTAATGGGAGTTTGTCTTGAAAATAACTAAGAGTACACTAACTAAAAAGCTCATCCATCTTTCTGTTTATTGAAAATATACACCATAAAAATATTTCAATGCCAACTTCATTTCAGACACAAAACCACCATGTGAGGTGCTTTATGTGATGAAGCATAATAATGCTTAGCCTGCACAAAAATTTAATCAAATTAATATATGCATATGAATCTTATTTAAATATGTACCCATATAAATATTATGGATGCGCATCTTCCAGTTTCCAGATTGCAAATTCAAAATACGCTAGGGACTTGTAAATGTCCACCAGAATATTGATGAAGGTAGGAATACAGATGAGGTAGACATGGCTGAGAAGAACTGAGAAAAGTTGTGACTCCCTTTAAACCCTATCCTTTTTGAAGGAGCTTCCCATGAGTGAGATGGCAAAAAATCCTACAGACCAAAATCCTCAGCTGGTTTAAAAACTGATGCAAACATCACTGAAGTCATTGGGGGGACTTTCTGCTGGCTTCAAAGGGCACTGGATTGGGCCCTTAAACAGTCAGACCTTTTCACTTCAATGAACTATGCCAATTTACACCCAGGGAGCTCGGTTCTCCTTAGAGGAATTTAAGATGGTGATGCAGACAAAAGTTTTTTGCAATCCTCATTTAAGAGGTTATTTACAGTCCAGGGTGGTGTGACAGTCCAGACCGGATGGCTACCGGAGAGTGCGAGAAGGCCGCTATATTAGCCCCAGGATCAATAAGTCCTTTCCCCTGGTAGCAGAGCAGGGGTTACTCCCAGTTAATTAATACACCTGGAGCCAATCAAGGCCCTGCCCAGGACTTGTTAAAAAGCCTCCACTCCAGAGAAAGGATATGGTTGGAGTTGTGGGAGTGAAGCAAGCTACCAGAGTGTGAGAGCAGGCAAGATGCTGTCAAGAGCCAGGAGGGTTTAGGAGAAGGAGCAGAACGCTGGCAGGAGATGACTCTGCAGGTACAAAGACTGGGGGAAGGAAAAACCCTGCCCGAAGAGGGCAAAGGACCTTTCCCAGGCCTGGAAGCCTAAGGGAGGAAATCCTGCCAGAAAGGCAAGATTGAACTGAACATTTGATTTGGCCACTATCATGCCCATGGGGCTGTCAGAGATCAAGAACCTTCCCTGGCAAGAAGGCCAGGAAAGGGCCCCTGTCCGAGCAGGGTACGGACATTAAATCAAGGGGCACAGGGAAATAACCCGGGGAAGCTAGCAGCTTTCCTGAAGCCACAGCACGAGGCTGCTGCTTGTAGGGGCCCTGGGTTGGGGCCCGGAGTCGAGGGTGGGTCCGGCCCCTCTCCCCCCAATCTTCCACCTGTTATTTATTGGAGGGGCAAAAACCCCACCGAAGAGACAAGGATCTAAGAGAACCAGTAGCAGGACTGGGAGCCAACACGGAGCAGCCATCTTAGAGCAGCTGCATTACCCTCACCCACCATTAGAGGGTGGAAGAAACACTAAGGGGTGAAGCAGTTCCCTGACCTACCACTAGAAGGAAGCGCTGGACCCACTGAGGTAGAGGAAGAGCTGTGTCACAGTGGAGACTGGATGTTTTTGTGTCAGCTTAAGTAGCTACTTCATGGGTTTTCATGGTGGGTTTTCATCTGAAAAAGATGCAGGTTTGGGAAGTTTTATATTCAGAAATCTTTATTGAACTATATTGCTTCATTCGATACACTGTAAGCTCTTTGGGGCAGGGACAAACTTTTCTTTACATGCTTGATGATGCTTAGCATAATGGGTCCATGATTAGGTGCCACTACAATTCACATAAATAATTTCCATTGGGCTACCTTGTAATTTCAGAAATAGTTAAACTGTATATAATTCCATAAAATGGGCACTTTAAAAACAGCCTCCAGATTATGAAAACAAATTTATAAATACCTAATTTACATTTTTTTTTTTTTGTATTTCATTCAGCTTGGACAATAATAGAATGATCAGTTTCCCTTGTTAGGGTTATTTCCCCACTCTTGTTGCTAAGCACTGTCCCCCACCTTGCCATATTCCAGTTTTACAGCATTTCAGGGGACAATTTTTACGATTGGCACAGGAAGAAATAAAATCTACTAAAATAAAAATGTTTTCATTGGTTGCCACCTGCCACTGTCACCTCCAAGTTTTAAATTTTAAGCCAAATCTCCATCGTGAGTTTTAAATCAGATAGTGACATATCCCTTCTACAGCAATTACTAGAGCTTATTCACTTGCAGGACTGACTGATATGTCTGGATTTTTTGTTCTCTCTAGTGTATCTTTTTGATAATATATAGACGTTTAATAACCCCCAAGAACAATGCAGACTTGAAGTCCTTTGGGCACAAATGATAATTTTATAGGTCAGCACACAAAAGACCTTAGTACCCCTGCATTTAGATTAAACTATCCTGCCCTTTTTACCTACAGCATCCGACTCTCATGTGGTCAATAACCAGAGTACACATATATCAGAGATAATATAGTTAGAATGTCAGCTCCCCTTGAAGAGAGAATCAATTGCCTTCTGGATGCAAGATAAACGCTGTGTGATCTTAAGATGGGAAAGGTCAACATCTGGCTAATAGCTGCAACAATATTTCCTATTACCTTGTCACTGTGCAGTTTTCTAAATGTTCTCATTTCTAAATTGGGAAAATTACTAAATACTCCTGTAACTTTCTCTTATCAATTAAGCCAACACCATCGCTGCATCAAGTAATTATGAAACAAGTCATCATGTGCATCTTCTGAAAA
The DNA here is from genome assembly GCF_026122565.2 of Emydura macquarii macquarii. NCBI lineage: Eukaryota > Metazoa > Chordata > Testudines > Chelidae > Emydura > Emydura macquarii. The sequence continues at coordinate 326,366 of NW_027130250.1, forward strand.
GAAAAGTTCCACTCTATTCCTTACCATTGTTCTGGGAATCTTACCCTCAAACCTTTCCCCAAACTCCATCTTTTGTAGTTTTCCCAAAAGGTCACCAAATTCAGGCTATTTCCGACGAAGGGGATGAACCAAGTTGCGGAGTCCCACTCGATCTGGCTTGACAGCCCTTGCTGACTGCACAGTTTCAATGGGTGAGCATAGGTACAGCAGGTGCTCAGTAATTAGAGCTTCAAGGAGACCCATCAGGCCTCTGTCAGTTTCATTGTGTTTTCTTTTAATCTAAAAATCTAAACTGTATGAAAACCTCCAGCTAACAAGTTATTGTAGGTTAATAAAGTTTACTAGATCCAGCCTATTCACGTCTACCTTTATGATCACATGGTTATTTTAGCAATACAACCAAAAGGCAATTGCCAATTGCTAGCATAGTATTGGGTCAGCTATACCTACTGTGTTGTCTAAATTCATTCATGGAGGAATACTGTTACCAAAATTGATTGATCATGGTGCCATCACGCTGTTCGGGTAAGCATATTTTTCTCATTAGATTGAATGTTTAAATCTCATTACAAAAATCTGATGTGCCAACTCATAAATCAGACTGGGCTTTTGTCTGAAATGCAGGGGGATGGTGCAGGAACCTTGTCTCCGGAAAGATGTACGGTTTGGTGCAATAGTGAGCATTATAAAAGGCAAGTGCATGCGTAGGTGTTGTCCTACGCAGTCAATTTTCTTTATATTTGCCCTTTAACTGGCCCACACTGATTGCATTTTCTAAGAAAATGCAAAGGATGGTGATGTTCTGACAACATGCCATGGCTGCTTGCATCTCCCCAGCTCAGATACTGTTACACCCTCTTCATAATGACTTATTTACCATTATACAGTCAAGGTTCTGAAGTGTAGCACCAAAAATGAATGCACCTGGAATTTTCCAAATGGACTGGAATTAGGGAGCTTGGGAGGGGGCAAAAGAAATCAAAGACAACAGTAAATATTTTCCAACATTGTGACCTGTTTGCTCATCTTTAGTTGCAGAGCTCAGGATAGGGGGGCTTGCAGTGTTGACTAAACCATGCCATTTAGGATGCTATTCTGTAGGTGCAGGACAATCAAATTTGAAAGTAAAGATTCAGCTTATTGGCACCTCTCCTTTTGCAGGAAGAATCCCATTTTAATTGGAATTCCATGCCTTTCCTTCATGTAAATATGACAGCACTAACAAAACCCAAAATGATTGTGGGTTTATAGGATACCTTTTCCAGTAAGGCAATGCTCATGGATCATTTGACTTCAATTATTTTCTGGTGAGCAAGAAATAAGTCCCCTGACTGTAGCTCAGGTAAATATGGGAACAAATTAGCTGAGGCTCTTTGGTGCCTTTTTTTCATCTAGATAACCCGCAAACTAAAGATCTATAGCAATTCATAGACCTTATTTTAAGGGTGTGGAATGTGTACTGCAAGTACATTTCTTGATACTGTGAATCAAGATGGTTTGAAAGATAAACAAATAGATCAAGGCTTCAGAGATATTGTTCCTAGTGCTACTAGTTGGACTTGTATCTGTTTTTCAATGCACAGGCATTTACAAGGTAATTATAAATGTAGCTGACAAACATTTTTAGATAAGATTGGAGGGGGTGTTCTTTGAAGTGTTTTGCAAATGTCATCCAGATATGCAATATTTCCTTTTTACCAAGATCTGGGAGATAAAAGAATCACAGAACACACAGTAATTGAAACCAAAAGCTATAAACAAAGATTGCAGCGTTCTTTTCTTTTATCTGTTTGCAATCAAACATTACGATGAGGCATTAAGGAAAAAAACAAAAAAATGCAATTCCTACCCTCCTCACTTTATTTCCTTCCAACCCAGTTTATGTCCTTCAAGAAAATAAAGGCCTAATCCTGTGAACAATTGCTACCCCGTGTAGTGCTCAGATACCACTGCGATGAATACGGTGAAAAGATTCTGAATAGAATAGAATCTTGTATGTTTTTATGAATTTCAACAGGAATTCTTCTGTAGTAATTGTCACCCCTCAGTATTAGCTGCACCGTGGACCACTTTCTGGTCTCAGAGCATTTCCTCTCCTGAGGTAGAATTCCCCAATTCTCCCCCTGAGACTGGACCCTGGGTACTGCCCCTGTATCATCTATGCTTATCTAGCAGGCCCAACTGAGTTTGGCACCTACCATTCTGCCCTTTGGGAATCTGTGACTCAACAGCCTTCTTTAACCCACAGTATTTTTATTTTGCAGTTGAAACTAAGCATTTAGATTAAAAGGTTTTACAACAATAATCCACATGCATGTTTATCCCCTGATTGTAGCCTAGGCACGGGAAACCTTCTTCAAAAAATTCTAGTGGGTCCTGTGTGTCTATCTAGTTCCCTCAAAGAATTACCTCCCATCTTCAGAAAATGTTCTTTTTAAACTATTACTGTCCTTTTGATCTTCTGATTCCCAGGCCTTGTCCATGCTTATCAAATCCAGTTTTGTAATTTGGCTGGAGCCAGGAGGTAAAATTTTGAAAGTTAGTAGTTCAGACATGGTCTCAACCATTTTTGTGTGTTTAAAAGACTAGCTTATTTTAAGTCATGGTTTCCCTTCCTGTTTGTTTTTCTTGACATCTAGCCTCCTATTAAACTGAACCAACATATTTACACTGTAAACATCCCAGGAACCAGGTCAACATACAGTTATTCATAAATTACAAAGCAGCGCCAGTATCTACTGGAGCAACCACTATGCATGCTTGTGTTTGCAGGATCAGGTGCTAAAACAGTATAAGCAAACAAGAGTAATCTCTATAGTTAGGATATCAAAACACATCATGAATAGGAACCACTGACCCTGTTAAATGAAGAAAAAGTTATCAACTCCAAATTTTTATCAGAACCATCAACTTGATTTCATAGGTCATGAACTTTGGATGATTTAGATGCCATACAAGTTTTCAGAGTCAACATTGAAAATAAGTACCTTTTTCCGCTTAACTTTTTAATAGTTTATTTTATTTTCTGGCAAAGCCACCACCTAATCTCTATAAAATTCATTCCTTCAACAGCTTGTTGCTTGTGTATCCTTAGTGATATGAAAACACATTAAAATAGTAATACAACATGATAAACCTTTTATTTTTCTATCACCCTCAAAGTGGAAACTATTTGAAATTTACAACCAAGTTCTACTTTTGATTCCCCTGCCTTGCAGCTAGTGTCATCATTACACTTCCACAAAGAGCACATGTAAGACATTCTGATTAATTAGCATCACACTCATTTTCCACACATTTTTAAAGAGCTATAAAAAGTGCAAGGCAGTGAAGCAGCAAGCCCATTATCTGGATCATCCAATATTGTTAAGAACTGGATGGACTGGGAGACAAAGCATCTTTTCAGCAGTGAGATGGATCAAATTTAACATTTAAAATTTACTCTAACAAAGCAGGATTAAGCAGTGATTGTTTTTACCATGACTTTAAACATAATAGTCATAGGTTTAAGGCTTGAGATTGGGACTTGTTGCTGCACCATTCGAGTCAAATATTACTATTACCTATACAGAGCACTTCATGAAGGAGGTGAATGTCATTATCCCCATGTGGAAGCGGGGGAAATTGAGACATAGGAAAGTTAAATGACTTGCCTAGCAGACTAGTGGTAGAGCCTCAAACAGAACTCCGGTCTCCTGAGTCCAAGTCCAGCGTCCTAAGCACAAGGCACACTGCCTCATTTTTCTATTCAATGGCAGCAGGCCTGCACTCTGGTCAGCGTTTGTTTTCTCAGTGGATTCTGTTTTCTCAAAGTGTGAGCGTGAGAAGCTTAAACTACTTAGATTCACATTTTCATTTGATTCTGCTTTTTCTTAGAATCCTAGCAATCTTTCTGAAGTTTTCTTATGAAGCCCACATGTTCATTAAGTAGTAATATTTATTCAGATGGTTGACATACAGATACTGACAGTTCAGAAACAGGATTGTTAACTCCAGCACTCTGTAGCATCATGGTCAGTGTACAGGAACCAGAGGCGATAAATTACATTTTTGGTTGTTTGTGTGGCCCCTTATTCTTGATTAGAATAGCAACTTCAATGCTTCTGCAGTGAGTACAATAGGACAAGGGACTATATATGTATTCTCAGTTGTGGTTTAACCATTACGGTGCCTGATATAGTACTTCCTTTGCAAAACAGTCATCTTCAAATATTATACTTTGTTTATAGGATACTGCAGGTGAGATCTTACTAACGGAAATATCATTAAGATAAACTAATGAACTAATCTTCCTATGCATAATAGGAATAAGCATTTGAACTCAAGCACTAGATCCACATTTGAAGAAATATTTGTTAACCAACAATTGAGTTACATTTAAGATGGGGCACCAGATGCACACTAAATGCAACTGAGCATTAGATTTGCTGCTATAATAACTTGGTGTTTTCTTCTGCAACATTTCCTTTGTAATTTAATAGGTAGGGATGTGTGTGTGTGTGAAGAGAAAAGAGACCTCTAAAGCTGTAATACTACAATGTTTTCATTTTGCCTTTATTTTTATTAAGCTTATTCCTGATTGTTCACTAGCCATACAGCCATATTACATCTGCCAAATGGGACCACATGAAACCTCCCCTATATTGGAAACAAGCATAAGATGTGTGGTGTAAAAACAATGCAGCCAGACCTCACATTATAAGTGTTTCTGCAGCAGAGTGGCTGAGACCATTAAGGGAAAAAGTTTCAGTGCACAGAATTATCTGCCACTCTCTCCTTACTTTGCTTTCCAGCCCATCTAGGGAGGAAGAGAGTTTGAATTATTTTTCCAAGTGTAACAAATCCTCCAAACCCCTGTAATTTTAAAGGGCTGTTTGTTTAAAGGAGAGGTTTCTTCCCTTACAAACCAAGGTCTTCATTGTCATCATCCACTTCTCTGCAGTGAGGCAGAAAAATGGATGATGATTCCCACTTCAGAAGTGAGACACAAATAGAATGAGGTGATTTTTGCAACTTGGGCTGTTTTTTAACCAGTCTTCTGCAGCAGTTGCACAGCCCCAGATGTCCCAAAAAGCAACACTACATCTCTGATGAATTTGCAAGTTGCAGCCATCTACGCTTGAGACCATTTGGTTGTATTATAACACACTTTACTTTGTTACCCATAAAACAAACACTTAGATTGTTATTACTTCAGGACGTGAAAACCTGACTGCTCAAAGACCTTCACAAAACCAGAATCATGGATGATCACACCATGCTAACTGCCCAGCGTCCTGCTGATGTGCTTCAAGTTTTTAGGATTAACATTTACAGAAGTTAATTACCAGCCCATCCAAGGGACCATCTGGTTGTTTTTCCTACAAGATGATAAATAGTTTTGTCCTTGCAGCTATCAGCTGCCACTCTTTGAAAACCTGTGACTATGCTGCCTTCTCATCCTTGACACACACCAGAGGAAACCTATGGGATCCTGTTAGGTGAAGCTCAAGACTGGTTTCCTCTTTGGCTTGGTGTATGATTTGTTAATGTTGGTCTCTATTGCAATTTAAGAATGTCTTGGACCATGCTGCTTTAACATGCACACATATGGTTTTTGTTGGGTGTCTCTCACTTTCCCTTTTTAGAAGGTTTTATATTGGAAATCAAATGTAGTGATGCAGAACAAAAGATCAGATTTCCATCTGTTGTAGCTTCACTAGCTAGGATAGAATTACTGCAGACTGATGGGGGTGTAACTGAAAGCAGAATTTGGTTCAATATCCCTAGTTGTTTTAATGCACTGAAATGTAGAAAATGGGATTCCAGTTAAAGTGAGAGCTCATTGTACAGTGACAATGTTCATTTTAGGAAGTACTGTATTTTGATTTTTCCCTTCTTTTATTAGGGGGTCACAGTTAATATGGGACAGGATGCTCCTAGCATCTAATTGAAAACAATTAATTAAAAGATAGACTAATCATCTTGGGATAGAGGTACCGCTGCTTTAGTTTACTAAAATATCTCAAGTTAACCCTGCCCCTAACTGGGAAGGAAAGTTCCATAACTTCAACCAGACAAACTTTGATTTTATCAGAAGCAGGATTCCATTTAGGAGAGAGAAGTTACAGGTCTAATCCAGCCAAGTGCTGTGCACTTTCAAATTCATCTGAATTCAATGGAGGGAGAAGGTGCTTGACACTTTAGAATCAGGCCCTGCAGATGAAATCTGACCCTATTTAAGTCAAGTGGGAGTTTTGACACTGGTTGCAATGGAGCCAAGATTTTGCCTGATATGAATAAGTTTAAAGCCTGAGATTTAAAAATGAATGGGAACTAGGTGTCCAAATCATCTAGCCAGCTTTAAAATCTTGATCCAAACCAAATGGAAAGCCTCAACATTAGTAATAAAGACCCCTCTAAAATACACACAAGCAATATCCTGAGAGGTTACCTATGAATGCTACAAATTCTATTGTTTGCCTTGGAGAAAAGTGGATGCAGTACAATGCGTCCCCAATGGGTAATCATTCATGTGCTCTCACTTCCTGGGGGAGACATCTGCTGACCTGTTGCAACATCCCAGAGTAATGGCAGAGTGCCCCTAACAGAGGAAAAAGTTGCCCTGAATACTTAGAACATCTTTCTTGGAGAATGTGCTGGAGCAGAATGAAGATTCTAAAAAGAAAGCCCTTCTGTTCTTTAAATTTAATCTTTGTCTTTATCAAAGTTTTGACCCTACACTTAAAATTTATTAGATTAATGGATGGTTGGGGTGGGGATTGCTATTTTCCACTCCAACACTGATCAGATATAAAGCTCAGACAGGTAGGAAAGGCCACATTACTTCAGATACAAATAAGTGACTGTTTACTGGTAATATTTGCCAGTACATAGCGTGATTGCTGAATATTGTAATTTGTCCTATATGCTTCTGACCCATTGGTGCACATGCTGAAACAGTGATTCGGTAAAGAGACAGCAGTGCAGAGTACTAGATATAAGCTAAAGATTCTGTCACCTTTATCTTTGACAAAGGAGGTGTCCCCCCGAACATAAGTATTATTACATAAGCCTGTGATGCATTCAGCTCAATACTCTTGGAGGTAAGGTATTACAGTCCCATTTTGCAGATGAGGAACAAACCAGTTGAGTGACATGTCCATGGCCACACAGCATATCCAGGATGGAGATGAGAACAGAACCCAGGAATCCAGGCTCCAAGCCCTGTTCTTTAAATACCACATAATACTTCTTGGGTGCATGTTCTCCAGTTAGCTGGCTATGTACCAAATAGCCATTTGATAACAGACAGAAATCTCAGCAACTTCCCCTGTACTGTCCAACAGGAAATTGTAGTACATGTTAGGCAGCAGTGGGATAGTGTTAGGTGTGGTGACATTAAGAACCCTATGCTTTTTCTGCAAAAGAAATTCATGTATAAGTGTGATGCTCTCTTAAAAGCCCACTTTTGCAGCTGCTCCAGATGGAACACCCAGGGTATGTTTACACTGCAGTTGAAAACCCAAAGCTGGCACCTGCCAGTTGATTCCAGCTCAGATGAAAAGGCTGTTCAATTGCAGTGTAGACATTCTGGCTTGGGTTGGAGAACAGGTTCTAGCACTATGAGGTGGGAGGCTCCAAGAGCTTGGGCTGCACTGAGCCTAAACATCTGCACCACAATTAAATAGCCCCTTAACCTGAGACCTGTGAGCATGAGTCAGCTGGCACAGGCCAGCCGTGGGTTTTTAACTGCAGTGCAGACATACCCCTAGTCTTTAGACTGCACTGATTTTAGGTCCCATTGTGACCTGCATATAGATTATCTTGAACTGTAAAGAACCATGTACACTTGAAGCCCACTGGGTTTGGGATGGTGACAAGAAATTCAGGAGGTCACGTCAGACACCCTTGGAAATGGGGGATTAGAAGGAGAGGAACAGATACTAGTGATAGTAGTTAAAAACAAGGGAAAAGGGTCAAGTCACCTAAAGAAAGCATGTTAAAGAGAGAAGGGGGCTGGGGAATAGGCCACACATTTAAGGGAGTGTCAATAGGTAGCAGGAGAAAGGGATGGAAGAGAAGTTGCAAAAGATTAAGCTGAAAGAGAGCTGCCTTCACAAGGACTAAGCAGCACTGGAGTCAAACCAAAAGATTAAGAGTAAACAGCACAGGCATTAACAGACCAAGACATGTACGTGATTAGGAGTGCACAGGGTCCCCTTTATCATGGCATCTGTAGCATCCGACCTTCAAACCTGCAGTAAAATGCTGTGGCTATGGAAATGCCCTTCTCCAAGGGCACCTTGCATTTTCACTCACTACCTTGCATCCAGGTTAGAGTACTTGTCACAACTGTAGGTAAGCCAGCTGTTCCTGTTACTACTGTGAGTGCAATTTAGCAAAATGGGCACTAATGTGAGAGAATCAAAACTGCTAATGTAGCCTGACTTACTGCATGCAATGTGCACTCAAAATGATGGTTTTATCTTAGTTTAGTAAGAAGCGCCTGCCAGAGCCTGCCCTGAGCCTAGAACAGATTCATAGGAGTTTATTGTATGTCTCACTCCTTAAGTTACCCATGGACCATTTCATCCTTTGTCTCCAAGCAGGGCTTAGAACTTGGAGATTCTTTATTCCCAGTGTCAGGAATATACTACACTGCCTCAGTCAAAGCAGACTCCCCCTGTAACCTTATCCTCTGCCTCGGTTTCCCTAGCCACAAAAATGGGAGAGAGAAACACTCTGCAGATGTAAAGCACTATTTAAATGTAACCAACAGTCCTCCACCTGAACCTCACTCCCCTTTGCAACCCTGCTTCTTTCACACAGGCCCTAAACTTCCCTGACGTGACTTAGGCAAATATTCCCCCAGTTAATGCCGCTTCGCCAGTTAACCAGAAGAGAAGCTGAAAGAACAGCAGCCCCGCCCAAAAAATCATCTCAGCAACACAGCTGAGCTCCAGCAGCAAGAGCAGATCATTCAGTGCTGGCTCCTGAAGCCCAGTTGCTCATGTGACAGCGCAACACATTTTTGCAGGGGGTGTCCACCTTCAGTGGAGGATCAGAGGATAATAGCCTGCTGCTTTTAGCTACTAGTGGATTTACTCCTTTAACTCAACTGGCTGCAGTCTTTCAGTACTGACATGCAGGTGGTTCAGAACACACTGACAGCCATGCAAAGGGATATTAACAGTGCCATAGGCAAAAGGGCTAGACGCTCTTCATAAACAAAGTGTTAGTTTCAGTAGGAACTTTAAAGCTGCCACATGTCCAGAAGATCTAAATCTCAGGCTTCAGGGATTGAGCCACAGGCACTATGGGGCTGAGGTCTCTAGGTGCTGTTAACAGCTCCCCTGCCTCTACACATCCCTGATCAGAAGAATGGCTCCAGATAACGTCCTCGGTAGCTTTCCCTGTCAAATGCGCACACAAATGTTTCGTAAATCCTTATAGGATTACTTCACACAATTGCCTATAGCTTTTTTCTTTATAACCTTTCAGGACTAAGACATCTTCTTATGCTTGAGTACTCAGAATTAAGAGCACTTATGAAAAGAACAAAACAGATACATACAGGTCAATGCAGGACTAGGAAAAAATTGAATCCATACAGCCATAAAAGGAGCTACTTTTGTCAGACTGGAACCACAAGGTTCACTCATTTTTGCAATCCCATTAAGCAGGATTGTGTTTTGCTTCAGCATTTCTGTTTTGTGACCTTTACGGCTCCTTTGTGTACTGACTTGCTTAGTGTGAATCAAAACTCCGAAATAGAACTCCGCTCGCTACTGTGGGGAACACAGGTGTGATGTTCATTTGCTTGCATGAAATTCAGAACCTATTCCTTTCCACAGGGTACATCCAGGAATGTTTCAAATGATGGACATGTTTGGAGAGACAATAGCTGCAGTAATGTGCAAAAGCAGCGAGACAGCCCGTAAGAAATAGCATTGAGAACCCAAGTACAGAGGGGCTGATGAATACCATTGTAGCAGATATCTGTGGTGAGGCAGATACTATAACCCCCTGAATTTGACAGACGTGGAACAAAAAGTGCCATGAATAATCTAGTTCAGCCTAGCAGCAGCCATGACTATGATTCTAAATTAGTCTCTCAGATTCCTCCCACTTTAGGTTGGCAGGGGGCCAGAAATTATAACATGTTTGTAAAGTGGTTGTTGCTTCTCTCTATTGGCTAAAAACCAATTTCAGTCTTATAGGCTCGGCTAACTATTACCACCAATTTTGGTAAACACATCCTTGTTTTCACTGTAAATGTATTTAACTGCTGTGATATTAAGCAAGGGGCTGATCATACAAGTTGCGTACACTGTTCTCCTGGGAACAGTCGATTTGGTAATTCACAGTAGCCTGCGTCAGGGGCTGTATATCATAGGGGAATGCTTCAAAGGTACTTGGGCACTGGGGGGCATCTACTGTGAACTTTCAAAGCAAAATAAGGGCTGGCCTAGCCCAGAATAGAGTGCTTGGGTAATTAACAGGCCAGTGATGTTAGGAAGAAGACACCAAGTTAAACAAAAACAAGTCTCCCTCATGCTGGAGATGGGGGGAACAAAGTGACTCAGTCCTGGGTACCCGTCACACTGGTTCAAATGACAGGTAACAGTTGACATAACCACAACCAAGCAATCATATGCCTGAGTAAATTCTAATTTACATAAATATATGCTTTAAACACAGAAGCAGCCAAACAAAACAAGAAATGGTGCAGTTATAGATATACACAAGAGGCCTGTGGTACAGATATGGACTAGCTTGAAGTAATGAATAGAGGCAACATGGTCTGACAGACTCAAGTGTAGAGGGCAAAATTCCCCCTAATTTGACTCCATGGACATCAATGGACTCACACCAGAAATTAATTTGGCTAAGAGTTTGAATTGTTCTATACCACAGACTAATTTACTTGTAAAAGCAGGATTGAAAGTCAGGATTTCTTGGTTCCCTGTCCCCTTCTTATTAGCCCTATTGCACAGATGGGGAAACTATCTTGTTAAAAATAACAAGATGTGGTTGGTGAAGAGTTAAATGGTGTGTAGTTGCTTTTGAGCATAAATGAAATGCATTAAAAACAGAACTGGTCTGAAGGCTAACCCTCATGTGAAGGGAAGATTGTCTTAATGACTTATGTTAGAGGCCTGGTATAAAGAGAGAAAAACACCCAATACCAATATTGGGAAAAAAGTACTTTGAGCCCACAGGATGAACTCTCATTTTACAGAGGCTGCTGCTGTTGCCTAGTGTGATGGGAACCAGCTCCTCTATAAAACTCTGGAAAATATGGAGGAGTCAGGGGTCATAATTCCCATAATGGTCATCCACTGACTATTAACTGAAGCCACACCACCAGCTGCCAAATCTGTATCACAGCCCATATTGCCCTGACTTATGTATTGCTTAAACGAAACAAACAAAACCCCCAACAAAATTCTTTGTAACATTTTTAAAAAGACTCCATTGTATGCAAAAACACATCCAACCATACTGCATCCCTATGAAATCTAAGCCTTTTTTATTTTATCATATTGAGAAATAGTATTTAAAAAAACTTCTACAAGCACTGATGATCACAAGACTTTTGCCTTTGAAACCTGCTCTTTGTTTGAACCTTTACAGAGTATTACTCCAGGCTCTGTGCTGCGTCTGCTGTTGTAATACCTAATCCATGATCTAGGTTGACTAAAATATGCTCAGGGTATAAAGATGAAGAACTTTAGCAGGGGGAAAAAAAAAAAGATAGCACTGAAGCAGACATTTCTTTCAAAGGATACAGGTGTTTAAGTGCAAGGAATGTATGTCAGATTTAACTGAAGATTAAACAGTATAGATAAAAAGGAAAACCTAGCTTTTTATTTTGCCTTGGCCATCTTTCTGTAAACACAGCTACCTCATTTATCAGGCTTAACCCAAGTGTCTTACAGGTAAAGGGGGCCACATGTTAAATGAAGACTATTGTGCCCTTAACTTAAACAGTGCATGACCAATACGCTATAAATTCTCCACAATGGCTATAAATTGCATGCTCTCCACCAAATGCATAAACAATTGTACACAAAAATGAATGGGATGAAGTCATTCTTAAAAGTAGTTGAGGACATGCAGTGGCCTGTGTGTGGTGAATCCAAAAAGTTAGAGTAAGAATTACTAGGATAATTAAATTGAGCTATTAAGCTGTTCTGAATTGGTACAGTAGAACCCATGCTTAAAGGTCACTGGGTTTCATTCACAAGGTGTGTAGAGAGCTGATAAAAGGATATGGCTAAAGGAAGGGCTAATTTGAGGTTTCTAAATATAGCAAGGTCTCCAACAGATCCTTGAGTTCGAGATGGTTTCAAAACTGCCTTGCCCACACCTGCAGTCTGTCAGTTTTATTAACCTAGTAACTTTTGTTATGTACATGCAGCCTTTACTGCTGTACATATGGTGATAGACGGGCTACAAACTATAGAATTTGAATTTTTAGGATTCTTGGGTGGAAGTATGGTAATTCTTTATATAGCAAAGAATTAACTGATGTATATTCCTCATTGGAAACCCCTCCCTGATGAAATCAATAGCTGCCACTCAGATTGAAAGTGGTGCTCTAGTGAACTGAGACTTCTTTTCTCAGGGATGTTATTTTGTGATGTATCAAATGGAAAATAAGTGAACCAACCACAGGCCACTGAAATCAATCTAGAAAGAATCATGACCAGTTCAAGGGTTCATGAGATACAGCATTATCCACTGGACATGCACCTTGGACACATGCATGTGTGTTTCCAAAGCTACGTACATATAACTATTTATTCCTTTAAATCAAATATAGTCACATCTAGAATGAGTGCATCTATAGATTAGATATTAGTGAGATTTTTAATGTCTCCACAAGATATGGGATGTGAATACATTGTCATTACCTTGGTGTTGTGTATTCAAGAATAAGTAAAAGATGTATTTTTGAAATGTTAGCATTTTGGCAGCATACATTTATATACAACAGTGCCATAGCATACACAAAGCAATGTTCTCCCCTCTTAAATCAGATGTAATCTTAAAACCTCCTATTTGTTAGACAGCTTTGCACCCAAACAGGCTGAAGGCTACATTTGCCCTTCTGTAAGTGCAATACCTTAAAATATCTAATCAATCATTTCCAGCTGAGAAATACCTTTCTCTGCTTACTAACCATCATAATATAGCATGTACCCATTCAAGGTGAATTAAGCTTTTTTTAGATATACTAGCAATTATAACTCACCTGGGATTTGCAAAATGGGCAGATGTTGGAAATTTGGAGTAGCCCTAAGGAAGATTCCCATTTGTAAGATGAAATTCACCCCTGCACAGAAAACCAGCACAACACTGATGCACTTCTTAAACCTTCAAATAGGCCTGAAGTTTGACCTGCCATGCATAGGCCTTGCTTCCACATAGCTCAATTGACAAACTCAACTCCAATTAGCAACTCTAAGAATGATGTGAAAATCTATGTTAAACATTTGAAAAAGTAGCACTTAAGGCACATTTAAAACTTTAAAAATGTAAATATGAGAGATGTTTTGCAGTACTGTAAAAACTGCTGCAGAGCATTCAAAACCAACAAAAGTTGATGTTCATCCATTATACATCTGAGCATACCATATGCCCTTTTATAACAAAACTCGGAGACAGAAGATGAGGAAAGATTTGCAAGTTACCACTGATGTTCATGGACCATGGTGGGTTTCTCAGAAATGTGTATGTCAGAGAGAGGTTATTTATAATAAAAACAAATTAGAATCACATTTTAATACATTGCAGCCAATGGCTGCCCTGATTTATATCTCATGCAACCCCAACAAATTCAGTGGTGTTACACAAGATGCAATTAAAGTTAGAATTTGACCCCAGGGACTTCATCTTGCAGCCCTTCCTCACATCATGAGGTCTTATACTTGGTAGGGAAACCACAGCAGCACTGTGTGTGAGAGTTCCATCCAGTAGATTTACACACAATATAGGTCTGGCAAGTAAAATATGACTGGAAAGTTCACAAAAGTGAATTCACAAAGGGCCCAGAAATCAGAGAGATCTTTTGAAGTTAGTGGAGTTACACCTGCACTGATGTTGGTTTAACACCACTGATTTCCATGGGAGATACATGAGTTACTCCTGTTTTACATGGGGGAACTCTTGTATCAGACCCAAACTATTTTTAAATTAAAAGATTTTCCCTAGGTTCACATTTTTAACCCAGGGCCTGATTCAACTCCCACAGAAGTCAGTGCAAAGTATTTTGTGGCAACTGACTGGTGCCGAAAGGTCTGATCCAAAGCCCAGAGCTGTCAAAGGGAGCTTTCAATTGATTCAAATGGGCTTTGGGATAAGCTCTTTAAGCACCAACATATGATAGGCTGTGCATTTCAAAGCTATGCTGGGCTTTGAGCCACATAACTTCCATTAAAATTGAAGGAAGATTTGTATCTAAAACACCCTGAACTGCTCTGAAATCTTAATTATTAGACATATGGGAGGGAACCAGAGAAAGATGACTTGAAATTGAGCAAAGTGCAACTGAGGGATTGTGTACTTTTGGCATTTCATTCATCTTAAAGAAAATAAGCTGTATAAATGATGAAAAAATCTTTATAAATTGTTACTTTTTACATCAATGATGTTGTTAATATAGATGCTTGCAGTGGGCAAGCTCATACCTGGGCTAGACTGACGCTGGTGCCTAATGTTGTGTGGGGAGCAAAAGTCCTACACATGTTACTGTGTCCTTGCAGTTTCTATACTCATTTGTGTTTGCCTGGGGGCTCACCCCATGGGTTTTTGTACTGAGATGCTCTCAGACTCCTTCCTAGTCAATTACAGGAGAACCTGTCTGTCCTGTAAGGAGCGTTGTGGGAAGGCATTGGAGGACTATCAACTCTCAATGTATTTAGTGGATATGATGACGGCATAGTAAACAGGTTCCCACCCGAGTTAAAATGGTGCTAATCCACACCCTCAGCTGGGTAAACTAGCTCAGGTTTAAAGTACCTCCACATCCATATAAAAGTTTTCTGGGTGGACAGTAAGGGAGGATTAAGGCCAGAACCTGGAAAGAGGTTGACTATGCAGCACAGACCCACCCTAAGAGTAGGAGGAAACCACATGGACACAGGTGGCTTCCAGAACACCATGTTTACAAGCGATATATAAATTTGCAAGTATCTAGCTACATATACACATTAACAGAAAACAGGGAGGCTCCCAAATTACTCACATGGATTTTACCCAATTTCTATATACTACAAACCCTTTTTGCAGTTTAAATATATTTAAAACCATATTCAGAGCAGTGGATTACTACAAAAACATGAGCAAGAAACAGGTGTAGCCAATTAAGTAAATACCTACAACAGAAATAGCTACCAGATGAGTGTACTGTCTGGTTATTTGAACAGCTAGACATGTGTATTGCAGATCTTATATTTATATATATTTTTACATGCAAAGAACATGTTGGTCTTGGTTAGTAGGTGCTGTAAATCTTCTATAAAATCCATACAATACAGCTCTGATGAACTAAAATGGTTCATCATGCATCACAACAACAATAAGGCCAAACAATGAAGCGGTCAGTAAAATGAATGGAACATGGCACACTACAATGTTAAACACATTCTTTGCTCCTATGCTCAAAGAAATAAAGATTTTGCTCAATAAAGAGTAATGAGACGAAACAAACATGGAGATTACCCAAGACTTGATAAACTGGATATTGACCAGCTGTTTTCTAGCTCATGGCTCAAGATTGGTTTGACAGTAGTCACAAAATGGAACATCATGGCTATCACAGATCAGACAGTCAGAAGGAATTACCATCAATGAACCAGAGAGGATGTGATAATTTATCCTGTTTGCTGACTCTATCACTAGGAGCCAGAATCCATTAGTCATATTGATTCCGGATGTTCCACCTTAGCTGATACAGAGCTGCATACAATGACAGAATCAAGCTGTCCACATCCTTCATTATTTTACTTTGAAAATAAATGAGTTTGTCACTGAAATGCAGTTGCTTCAACATTCACTATATCCTTAAGAACCAGAGTGACAAAAGATCCTTTGGCAAGAAAATACAAACAGACTATAATATGATGAGGGGACCAATCCATAGTGCTATGGATATTGAAGTCTCACCAAGTTGCTTTATGTAGTGAAAATAGATATTAACATCATTCTAAGGGCAAGATTACAGTGCATTGAGTATTTCAGTATACTATGTATTTTGCAAGAAGTCAGGTTGGATATGCCTTTAGGAACTAAGGGACCAATTCTCCATTACTTGCACCCTGAATAGTCATTCAGGCTGAGATTTTCAAAGAAGCCTAAGGTAGTTGGACACCCAGCTGTGCCTAAATCCCTTATTGACCTAGTAGCACCTAAAAAACAGTTTGCACTTGGTGTAAAGTCAAAAACAAGGTGCAAGCAAACAGCAAATCCCCCTAAGGCCTCAATCCTGAAGCCTGCCCCATGCAGATGCTCTCTTGCACCATAAAGAAGCCAGTGGGCTTTGCACAGGCACCTGGATCCAACTAAAGAAACAAGGCCTGAAAGAGCACAATATCTTAAGAGCTGAATTTGTTGGGGTTGCATGAAATTTAAACCTGAGGGGGGAAATGTTAAAGAGCATGTAGGAGAGAAACAAAATGCAAATATTCAGCACACACAAGAGAAAGAGGTTTGCCAAGTGCAACAGGAAAGGAAACAAGGCTTTTGTTTGTTTTTCTTCTCAACGAAGTAGTGTTTCAAGAAATGCAACAGCACAGGACACATAGTACAGAGAACATCTAGAGAATGAGCCAAAGTAAAGGGCAATTGAGGAGACAGACTACATCAAGGAAATTCACTTGAGTGGATGCGTGGGAGAGGAAACAAAAGGTGTTGTTATACCCTACAGAAATAGGGCACTCCAGGAAGGATATATGTATTACCTGAATGGAAAGATGATGCAGTGAAAGAGGGTAGAGCTTCACTACTTGTCATCTGAACCATAGGGCAATTCTGGCTTCAGCGTAATTGAACTTGAGAAATAAAAAACCCTTGTGTTCTTAACACAGCTATAGTACAGATCCGTTAGTGAGCTGAAAGTCACTGATAAATACATGCATCTCAGCAGAGTTCAAGTTCAGAGGAAAATAAAAAACCATGCTGAGAGGAAGGTATCTGCAGACATTCCTTTGCAATAACTATTACAGTCCTCACAACGCTGCATAGATTAGAATGTCTACACCCCAGATAAGTACAGGTTACTAGTAGAGTAGGTGCTACACATGATCACTTTTAAAACAAACACTGCAGGAGCCTCTGTTGATAAACCATTTCCATCACAACTGGAATGATGGGGCAGAGGGGGGAGAAAGAGTCCTAGAACTTGGGGAAAAAAGACGAGCAGAAGTCTACAACCAAATACAGCGAGGATCACACCATCCAGATCTAATTTACCAGTGTAGTGCTAGATACTAGGGTGATAAAGTGTTATGGAAAACCCTAAGATAGATATATGGGGGAACATGCCTAAGGAGATGGTCTCTTTGTCTAAGCATCATGTCTGAAATATTCTCTAGAGCTACTTATTTGAATATTAGCAAAATCAGCTCAGCCCTCTCCCCTTCTGAGATAAAAACAAGTATTCTAATGTCCATATTGAGCTGATGAGCTTTGAGAATCTTTATCAATAACCCTACAAGGGCATGTATTTGCTCATGCAATTTTGGTTAAAACATTTTCTTCTCTATACCTTATGCTGTTGTACAATGGGCTGAGTATTTCTGCTCTGCTAAAGGATATGAATACAATGCTGGAGACTTCAGTAGGCATGTATTTTACAACCTCAAAAGCTACACTTAGAAATAAAATTCCTTCTAAATAAAGCCTAATTATTGCTATAGCATTCTCAGGAGAATTAATAACATAACATAGCATCACTCTGTTTGGGTTCAGTGGGGATGGAAGCCAGAACTCTAATCAAAGCAGAGATCTTTAAAACCTCCATTATCTGGGAGCGGTTGCAGGCAAGTAGCCTCTATGGATCTACTATAGAAAGGGAACACAACATTTTGGCATTTTAAATAACTGAATTTTGGGTGCATATATGTAAATATCTGAATGTATATATATTGTCATACTAAAGCAAGTGAGGAAAGATGCAACTGACCTGTAAATTGGCATACACCCCTTTATTTATGCCTACATGGATGCTGAATTGTTCAAATACAGAGTTGGGGGGAGAACTAGCTTGGCTGCAGCACTGCTAAGAAGGATCTGGGAGTTGTGGTGGATCACAACCTCAACATGAGTCAGCAATGCCATGCTGTTGCAAAAAAAGGAAATGCATGCTATACCTCTATTAATGCAACCTAAAACTGCAAGTCACAGGAGGTGATAGTACCTCTCTACTCAGCATTGGTTAAGCCTCAGCTGGAGCACTGTGTCCTGTTTTGGTTACCAAAGTATAGAAAGGATGTAGAGAAACTGGAAAGGCTCCAGAGGCAAGTGACAAATATGATCAAAGGGATGGAATGTAAACCATAGGAGCAAAGGCTGAAGGAACGGAGTATGTTTAGTATGGAAAAGAGGAGATTAGGCAGGGACATAATAACAGTCTTCAAATACTTGAAAGGTTGTCATAAGAAAAATGAAGAAAGGTTGTTTTTGCTTGCCACAGATGGCAGGACAAGAGGGTTTAAACTACAGCCAAGCCAATTTAGATTAAATTTCAGGAAAAGCTTCCAAGCTAGAAGAACAGGTAGGACAGTGGAACAGACTGCCTCGGGAAGTCAAAAGGAGGCTAGATAGCCTCTGTCTTGGATGGTTTACACACAACAAATCCTACACCTTGGCAGGGAGTTAGACTAGATCACCCTTATGGTCCCCTCTAACCCTATGAGTCTATGAATAGATTAAACATGGAAACTTCTTCCTACTCACTTTTAAATGTCTACCAGTCAGATTTAAAAAGGCATCTTCTCAATGAGCTGGTGTAACATCAGTAATAAGATTTTCTTTGCTACTACCAATTAGTCACACAGCTGATAGTTATGACCAGTACATGGATGTAGAGCCTGCAAGTGGTGGGGTTTTTCTGTAATCAATGTTTAAACATTATCAGGCATCCTAGCTGAAATAAATAACTAAATCACAGAAGGGCCGTAAGCTGAAGACAGTCTAATGTTGACCAAAATCAGCAGACAACTTCTAAATACAATTGAAAAAAAGCAAATATGTACTCAAAATAGTACTATTGTTTTGGAAAGTTTGGGAAATATTTAACCTCTGGTGTGAGGATATGCATGTTCCTGTCCTTTTCTGACTTTGGTTAAAAAAGTCTGTAGTCACATGATAGCATGAGCTTGTTTGCACCATGCACATCAAAATACTTATTTGAAAAATGGACAGATTTGAGAAATCACTGTCTGCTACTCTATGAACATTGGCTACTCTACACCAGCAACCAACATTGATACAACATATACCAGGATGAAATATTTTCAGGATATATTTGACTCTGAACCAAGACTTATGTCTTGGACTAATTTCAGACATGATGAAGCAATCTACTGCAAAGCACAGTTGATTAAATGGAAGAATCAAAACAAATTGGGCAGGGACCATCTTGAGATGGAAGGCATAGAATCATAGAATTGAAAGGGACCTCAGGAGGTCATCTAGTCCAACCCCCTGCTCAAAGTGGGACTAACCTCAGCTATATCATCCCAACCAGGGCTTTGTCAAGCCTCAGCTTAAAAACCTCTAAGGATGGAGATTCCACCACCTCCCTAGGTAACCCATTCCAGTGCTTCACCACCCTCCTAGTAAAAAACTTTTTCCTAATGTCCAACCTAGACCTCCCGCCCTGCAACTTGAGACCATTGCTCCTTGTTCTGTCATCTGCCACCACTGAGAACAGCCTAGCCCCATCCTCCCTGGAACCCCCTTTCAGGTAGTTAAAGGCCACTATCAAATCCCCTCTCACTCTTCTCTTTTGCAGACTAAACAAGCCCAGTTCCCTCAGCCTCTCCTCATAAGTCCTGTGCTCCAGCCCCCTAATCATTTTTGTTGCCCTCCGCTGGACTCTCTCCAACTTGTCCACATCCTTTTTGTAGTGGGGGGCCCAAAACTGGACACAATATTCTAAATGCGGCCTCATCAATGCCAAATAGAGGGGAATAATCACTTCCCGTGACCTGCTGGCAATGCCCCTCCTAATGCAGCCCAATATGCTATTAGCCTTCTTGACAACCAGGGCACACTGCTGACTCATATCCAGCTTTTTATCCACTGTTACCCCCAGGTCCTTTTCTGCAGAGCTGCTGCCCAGCTCATCGGTCCCCAGTCTGTAGCTGTGCATGGGATTCTTCCTTCCTAAGTGGAGGACTCTGCACTTATCTTTGTTGATAATGCATCATCCATGAATGTGGGCTACCACCAGGATGTTTTCAAACCAACAGCTATACTGCTTCAGTCATCAGCTAGATGGAGAAACAGAAGCCATGCCAGGGCCAACCCAGAGTCAGAAGTTACCCCAAGGGTCAAAAACCAGAATCAATACCTGAAGTCAATACAAAGGAGCAGGAACAAAGCTAGGTAATGGAGAGACATGGGTCCCAGGCATCCAGTCAGCAGCACATCCCACACCTAGTTTCTCAAACAGGGGTGTGGCAGGAAGAGGAAGCTTTATGCTAGGAGGTGACCAATCAGCAGCTGGCTGCTAGTCAGCTGATCCTGATGAGTCAGAGGGCGTAGCCTCTCTTTGTGGGGTATCATCTATTGTTTCCCTTTCTGGTCTTGCAGCAAACAAGCTACCACCACCAAGCACTTTGGCTGAAGATGAAACTTCTCTGCAAGCTATTATAAAGGTTGTGATTGAAAAAAATGACAAATCCGTTTAGCATTATTCCTGCAACAAGCCCAGACAACAGAGAGCCACTTGTGAACATTGCAACATCCTCCGTGACCCCAGCTGAAACTGCAAAGAGTTTGTGCATGATAAGAGAGAAGGACATACAAGAAATGAAGCAGCTTGTAACCAGTAGGCTTCAAAGAGGTGAGGGAGGCCTCTGAGACCTAATAAAAAGGTGTAATCCCAAATCTCATTTGGTTATCTTAACAAACAAAAAGAAGCAGACACTACAAGTAAGGACTCCTGATTGTCAGATATTCAGCAAGCTGACAGTTATTGCCCAGTCCAGATATGCTGATATCCAGGGTTTGATGAAGTGTATGTGCTGGCACCTGTCCCACTTTCCCTCTTCAACTTGAATGGATCTCTAAGGAATATCCAAAAGAGCAACACGCTGTCTTGGCTGGAGAAAAATCTGTCAGTGGCTTAGCTACTAGCATCCAATGAGCCAACATTAGCTGTAATTGACCTCATGATGCTTCTGCAGATGGTGTGTATTGATACTGCCAAGTGGAAAACTTTTGGGGAGCTGTATGATCAGCTGCCGAATATCATCCTTGGACTACAATGACAGTATACTGCTTTTGTTGGTGGCAATTATGAAAATGAAGAATCAACCAAATCTGCTGTGGGAGCCTGCCTGGAGAATGTCCAAATGCAAGAAGTTTGGAACCCCGTTGTGTTAACAGCATTACCAAAGCTGCGCCTAAAGATGATACCAGCCTGCAAGGTTAGATTTATTCTTTGAATGTTTCTCCTCACTGATTGAATCATGAAGGGTAAACAGGGACTGTCAGCAGGGGTTGTGAAGTGCACCTTGGTGGTGGTTTTCACGCTGTTGCACAAACAGTGACAGTTGTGCCTGGCGACTATTTTTTAATACCAGATCTCCAGGCAGATCAGGGGGAAGCAGATGCACACCTGTTCTTGTATGTTGCTCATGCAATGCAAACCACCAGAGTAAGCAGGGGGCTAACTGGAGCTTGGGCACAAAGATACAGCCTTGGAAATTATTGTTCTATGCTTGGGCTAGTTGAATTCTGTTTCAAAACTGGAGTTGGTCAAAAGAAGAGATTCATTCCCAGGCAGAGAGTGGCTAGGGACCTGGGAACAGACATGTGTCTTATACTGCCAGACATGGGGAAAAGAAATGGCTGAAGACAGCAGCTGAGCATCCACAGAAGCGGGTGGGAAAAGAGTTTAGAGCTTTTCTTCTCCCCACACTCAAGAAGTAGGAATGGGGGGGAAGGAGGGACAGGAGCTCCAGAATGCCTCTCTCACACACCCATTTGGGCACCCCAACCCCCAGTGTCAGGGCTCTGTGTCTATGGCTGACACTGAGACTTAACTGGTTCTAAATTCCCCACCGTGGTACTGGGTGCGAGGCTGTGTCCTGTGTTGATGGTATCTATTCTGCATCCCCCACCCTGATCTCGGTGCTTGTGGCATTCATGAAGCGTGTCCATTCTCAGCTTTCTAGCATCAGGCGGTTAGGCTGCTCATCTAGGTTAGGGTAAGTGTGGATTCAAAGCCTGATTCCGCTTTTGAGGAAGGATTTTGAACAGGTGTCTCCTGCAGCTAGGGTGTGTGCCCTGGTCTGCAGTGTTTAGCATCCCTCATGCCTGTTAAAGCTGTTCCATTTTAATTAAATGCTTTGGCGGGGCCTCTGCTACCAGCTTAGTGTGTGTGCTTGAACCTTTGGGGCTTAGTGATGGGGGCTCCCTCCCTCTGCTTGTTGAACCAGTTAGACTTTAATTCAATATTGTTTAGGCCAAACAAAGACCCAGACTCTTCCTCTAGTCTAGGGGTTTGCTTGTGCGCTTGAGATGTGAGTTCAAATTTCACCCCCCTCAACCCACTCTCTGTCTTCAGAAGAGCAGTGGGCAGCCCGCCCCTGGACTACTTGCACATGCATCCTACTCTTCAGCATACAGTGATAGAAGGGGCCCTCCCTCTTGCCAGTTGAAGCTGTTGCACTTGAATTAAATGTGATTTGGGACAGCCCCACAGCCACCATCACTCCCCCAGTCTTTCCTGTGGAAGCTGCTCCACTTTAATAAAATATTATTTGGGTCACGTCCCCGGTGAGGCCTCTAACCCTGTTGTGGAGCAGCCCTGCCCCTTCTCTCAGGACACTCATCTGAGAGGTGGCAGGTCCCTGTTCAAATCCCTTTTCCGTGAGAGTCAGAGAGAGGAAACGGAGCCATGCTGTCCCATACGCTGGCCAAGCACCCTAGCTGAGCTGACCCCTGAGCTGTCTCCTCCCCGACTGCATTAGTTAGCGCTGGGTGGCCTCTGAGCATGCCTGCCAGATTGAGCCCTCCAGGGAAGATGAGCAGAGCAATACCTCTTTGCCATCCTTTTGAGAATCGTGAGGGGGCTTAGCCATGAGCTCAGCCTCTGATGCCCAGAGTGAGATAGCAGGACACATGCTCAGGGCAGAAACATAGGTGTCTAAGTTTTTGCTCTAAAAGTACCCTGGGTGCCTAAGTCCCAGATTTAAGCACCACTGGGTTCCGCAAAACCTCTGGGCAGCCGCCACCTATCCCTGTACACCCCTAAACTTGTCTGGCGCATCAGTTCCTTTGTGCGCCTATGCTGTGGACTGAATGTATCCACTCTCAGCTCCCCTGAATGCTGCATTGGCTGCCTCTGGCCCATGCTGATTGCATCCATTCCCAGTTCATGCCCCAGCACAGCGTCTGCATCTGCGTCTGTGCTGTTGGCATCTCCAACTAAAAACACTGCTTCAATTCCCTGGTTAGTTTGTCCCACTGTCAAAATAAGTCAGGGGACAGGGGAGGATCTATTCATCAATTGGCCCCCAAATTGTACCCCAGTTGGTATTCTGGATCTTCAGCTAGCAGGCCAGTTCTCAAACCAAGCTGGCTCTGCATTTGCTTTTTAGGGCACTTTAAAATTAACCACAGGAAGAGAAGGGAGCCCATTGACCATGACCCTAAATTTGTACACACATTTGCCTTTGCCTCACCTTTATCTTTGTTGTACAATAGTAAGAAGCAAGCATCTGTGGATAACAGGCACTACAAGTTGTCTGCTAAGAACAAAACAAGCAAGACACTGCCACTGCCAATGGCTTTCTTGGTGCAGCACCTAAAACATGCAAACGATCAGCCATACATATAGAATCATTCAGTATCTTCAAGTGTCCCCTGTCACCAAAGGCTGGGTGAAAGATAGCATGGGACTTCCTGTTCCTAAAATGATGGTACTTCCAGCTGCTCCAGAAGGCATCCTCACCGTTGTGCAGTGTAGCTATGGGAGTACTTGTTCAACAAGGAGGTGCAAAAGCCGCAGGGAAGTCTGGGTGTGCTTCGATGCATGCAGCTATGACAGCGAGGAATGTAGCAGTGAGGTACTGAACACATCAGACGCAGATTCTGATGGGGAATCGAAATATTTCAGCTAGCTGCAAATTACTGTTGGGAATACTGCTAGACCAGGGGCCCCTAATGCCAGCCTCTGCCTGTCTCCACTCCACACTGACAGTGTCTGCCTCACTTGCGGGGTAATTTTGATAGGATGGGTATTAGAATGATAAGAACGTGTTTAGTTTTTGGACTCTATTGAATGTTTGTGACTTGCTGTCTGCATTAATATTCTTTGTTATGGCCGTGTTCTTGAGTAGTGTGAGCCTCTGTGACCGTAGGAATTGCCATAGAAGAGAAGGACATTAATTAGTGTGAAGAGCTACTCTTCTGCAGACATTGTTACACCCCGTCTGGAAATAGATAGCAGACAGGCTGTGGGTGGATCTTATCACTGGAAACTCCCTACATCAGCCTTGAGGAATCATCAACTAAAGGACTGAAGATTTTTATTGTTTTTCTGTTCTCCTCCCTGTCACTCTAAATACCTTTGATGCTCTATGCCTCAGTTTCCCCATCTGTAAAGGGCATATAATAGCACTGCCCTGTCACATCAGGAGTTGTGAGGGTAAATGCATTATTGTGAGTGGGGTAAAACCTTGTTAGGGGTTGAGTTAAAACCTCCTTCAAACTGACATGTAAACAGTTGTGTAAAGTAGTTAGTTGTAAAGAACTAAGAAAAGATCTAATAGAATCTGTCCAGAAACTGGCAACACTTGGGTGGCCTGCATTGTGCAGGAGGCCAGACTAGATGATCATAATGATCCCTTCTGAACTTTGTGTGTGTGTGTGTGTGTGAGAGAGAGAGAGAGCGCGAGAGCGCATGAGGCAAAACGGGTCTGGTGTTGGCTAAGGAGGCTTAGCGGGCAAAGAAACTGCTTCTTTTATTTTTGTCTCCTCCTGTGTTCGGAGGAGTAAGACTTGAAAACAATCTCCTTTATTTACAAGGAATGTAAAAAAAAAAAACCAGACTCATTAATTTCTACTTCAGCTCAGAACATTCCTATGCCCTGAAATTTGACCAGCTGTTCAGGTCACAAAGGGGAGCAACAATGTCAGGTGGTCAGAGGCTGTGGTGACCAGGGTCAGATGTCCCTTCAATGGGTAGAACAGGCACACACAGCCTCCAGCTGCACTGCCGGGGTGTTTGGTTTGTCTCGTCTGTGTTTTGCAGGAGTTTTGATACGGTTCCGCACTGATTAAAATGTAAAGCGCTCGTTGGGCCTTTGCAGGCAGAGAACGCTATAAATCCAATAAGGATGGATTGATTTCATTCCCTAACTTTTACATCCCCAGTTCTGCAGCTTGACAACGGTGAACACAGCCGTGCAGGGAAGGTTTTATAGACCATTTTACTCCTTACACTGGAGTATACAAGTGAGTGAAATACGAGAGATGAGCCTACGGAGATAAAAAGCAGACCCCACACAAGAGGCGATGAGTGCGTGTGTGCGAAAGATTCAGCAAGGATTTATCCACACGTGCAGGCAAGCTGTGGCGAGAGGAAACCGTTCGATGACAGCATTCAAATGACTGGGATCGCAGCTGACACACGCTCCATAAAAGATGAACTTGCTTCTCTGGAAAGTTTCTTGGGCTCTGGTCTGATGCTGTGAGATTCAGGTGAGGTCAGTCGGGGGGTAATGTGGAGCCTGGAAGCTAGGTCTCCTCCAAACCATCACATCACCCTGGGGAAAGTCTTGAGCCATCCTGATTTAAGATGCTCTGTTGGCAGAGTGGGTTTGGTGAGCAACATGGCTCAGAATGTTAACTGTAAGCTACAGAGCCTTTAATTGCACCCTAAGCCATCTGCTTGACACCATCCAGCCAACTATCTTCTGACTGGCTCTGGTGTTTTGTAGCCCCCATCCCCGCAGTCTCTAAGGATGGTGGTAAGCAAGGATCGAGGGCCAGTGAGCAGCCAGTGGAAAATGACTTGGTAGTGGCAGTCAGCTCAGTTCTTGGTGGACAATTGTACCGGTCACAAAAGCTACCACTGTAATTGGCCCCCTCGCTGAAAAGGTTCAGCAAAGACTGAGTGGGCTACAGAGGCTGAAAAGTATTTAAGTGCCCAGTGCTCGTGGATTTCTGTGAAGGTCTGGGTCTGAACGTCCCTCCAAGTCAGAATGGAAGCGCTGGTTGGCGAGAGTGGGAATGGAGGTATGTGTGCAGTGTCCTCTACATGGCCTTTGGATAAGCAAAGGAGCCCAGCGTCCAGCGCTGTCACCAGTGCCACTGGCACGTTGTAATTCAAAGGAAGCAGACAGTTCTCGGGTGACTGGGCTCCAGGAGTTTTCAGGCTCAACCTCCAAATACTTCCATGCAACTGTAGGGGGTTAAATCCCTGACTTGGAAAATCCCATCTCACTGCTGGTTGTGCATCTCACCCGACCAATGCCAGCTGCATTACCCTGCCCATCAGTGGAGTGGAAATTTACGTTCACTCCGTTTGGATTGATGTGTGCTCTTACGGTGGGCGTGACAGAGGCCAGAGGCCAGGAGAGCCAGGGATCAGAGGGGCGTGTCAGACGGCAGCTCTGGGGTCAGGATTTGAGTGAGAGGTAGGGCCAGGGGGAGGCTCTGCTTCAGCACTGCCACAGGGCAGGTCTCTGTATAGATACATTCAGGTTTTTGGGGTAGAGTTCATGTACAGTTACTCTCCCGATCAAGCAGCTGTCACCCAAGAGTGAGTCCCCAGTGGAAACATGAGGCACAGCGCAAGGGGGACCAGCTACGCAGCAGCACCCATTCCGGGCTTGCATTGCTGGAGATTGTCGATCCCGCGCAATGCCTCAAAATAAACAGCTTCCCTGGGCCTAACCTGTGGGACAGGCGAGACCACAGGATGTGTCTGGTACCGGAGAAGGGGCCAAAGAGAACTGGAAAGAAAGCCCTGAAACTCAGCAAAGCTCATCTGCTTTCAAGGTTGGGTTGCAAAAGTTGGCCCAGGGTTGGTGAAAGTCCAGCAGAGATGGGCCCAAGCCAAATCCCTGACCCCAAACATCCATAAATGTTGGCTTATTTGATGTGTCTTGTAGGTAAGACTGAAGACGCGGACCCAGAAGATCTGGATTCAATTCCTGCTAGTGCCACCGTGCCCTGCATGCGCATCTCAGCTCCTGGTCTGGACAGAAGTAACAAGCAATTTTGGGCACCTAACGTGAGACACTAAACAGGGTCTGATTTCCAGAGGGTGACTGCTCAGTTTTACTTTAGTGTAGGGCCTCTGAAATCAGTGGTGTTACACTAGCTAGTCAGAGACAATGTGGCACCGTGGACCAGGCAATGGGTCGACGCTCAAGATACTTGTGTTCTCTTTCTGTCTCTGTCATGATTCCTCCATGCCTGTTTCCCCTCCCACTGTATTTCTTGTCTATTTAGATGGTAAGCTCTGTGGGACAGGGATTGTCTCTTACTGTGCAGCGGGGGCCTGAGCTCTGGTAGGGCCTCTGGCTGCTACTGGAATGTGAATAATAGAGCTGGAGTCGCACAGGGGGGAAGCCAGTCCCTGATGTCTGAATACCCTCCTTCCTCAACCTAGTCTTCACTTTCAGTCTTCACTTTCAGTTTCTGAACCTACTTCCTGAGCTCATTCCTGCACCAAGCAGCAGCAGCAGGGGCCTGAGACCTTGTTTGTTTCCAGTCTGAGCACAAACCCCAAGATAAAGTTTAGTGAAGATAACAGAGGTGGTGGCTGGGTTGCAATGAGCACACGTCTGTCTCCCATCATGCACTGCTTGGCACGCTCAGCCAGAGGAACGACTCTATGTGTTTATTTGCAGCATCTCCGCCTTCATCCGCTGCGCCTGGCTGGAGAGAAGCAGGGATTGGACTTTAGTGGCAGTGGCAGGGGTGTTGTAAGAAGGTCTCTGTGGCACAGTGCCTAGGGTAAGTACCTGGGAAGCTGGGTCCCTGGGTTCAAGTCTTCCCTCTTGCTGCTCCTGCACTGTAATTAACGAGTCATTGGGCCCACGGGAGTGTTGTAAGTGTGAAACCCTGCATGGGGCAGTGGTTAGAGTGGCGGCTTGGGCAGCGGTTAGAGTGGTGGCTTGGGCTGTGAGAGCTTGGGCAGTTCCTGGTTCAAGTCTCAGCTAAGAAAACAGAGGGTTTTATTTTTGAAAAAAGAGAGCCTGGGGCCCCCTTAGGGACTTAGTTAAAAGTATCTCTCTTTTGTCCCCTGTGGCCACCTCACCCCCTCCCAGTGACCGCCCCCCCCCTCCTCCCTCCTCACCCCCTCCTCCTACACCTCCACCACCTCCGCGAACCGCAACCGCGAACGCACGCAAGCACGCACACACACACACACTCTCACACCACACCGCCACACACCCCTCCGCCCCCCTTACGGCGCACCCCTCCGCCCCACCACACGGCGCATACGGCGCAACCCCACTACCGCACAGGAGGGCTCTTAAAGAGCAATTTACGACCTCCTCGGTCTCCTGGGAAGTTTAAGGATGTCCATCTCCAAACGCCTTAAGGGCAGAGAGAGGATTCGAACTAGGATTCACTTACTCCTAGAATCTCCAGGGCGGGTCTCCAGACCACCGGACTATAGAGTGATACTGATTGTGGGGCTGCCCCAGTCGCTAGTTAAAGTGCAGTGGAACGGCTCTAATAGTAAAGACTCGGGCTGGCAGAGCCAGGACTTGAACCCAGCTCTCCAGCGCCCCAAGCCAGGACTGGAACCCCTGCCCTATGGAGGGCTTCTTACTTTTCACTCTTGCCTTGGCCTACTTAACAAACAATTAAAGGGGACCAGCATCAAGAAGAAATCAAACCCTAGCCTTGAACCGGCGACCTGCACCATCCTAGGCGCCTGCCCCAGTCACTGGGCTACAGAGAGCTTCTGTTGGGTGGGGCCATTTATTAGTTCATTAAAGAGGACCGGCTCAAGAGGCAGGACTAAAGGAGCCCTCCCTCATAACCCAGCACTGGGTCACTGGAGCGACAGATTGCTGCCTAAAGCCCTTTACCTCGCTCAGCGTGGGCACTGAGTCTGCATGTCCCACGTGCTAGGTAAATACCCAAATACCAGCACCAGGCTAGCGCTCCTGATCTGAGCTGTGGCCCAATTACTACTGAGTTATTTAATTACAATGGAACAGCCTCAACAAGAGAAACCCACATCAGCCTAGCCCTGACTTCAGTTATTAGGAACCTCACATGAGAGCTCGCATTGCCATGCTCAAATCCCTTTGCCCAGCTGGCAGCGAGAAGAAACTGACCCAGGTTCTCCCATTGCCTGGGTGAGTGTCTCAACCACAGTGCTAAACATTACAAGGGAGGCTGTCTACTCCCAACCACCTTGTGTGGAGTTAGGCTGCTGCTGAGCCTCCCAGATCCAGTCCCTTGGGGAAGACAGGCAGGTCTGGGGCTCAGGCACAAGCAAGGCAGGAGTACATGTGCTCATGGGCAGAAACATAGACACCAAGTGACTGCAGGGGCTTCCAGGGTTGGGCAGCAGCCAAGGAGGGGTTTTGTGGAGCACAGAGTTACCTAAAGCTGGGCTTAGCTCCCTTTGTGGATCTGGCTTTGTGTGCCTGGGATGCAGACTGAGCGAGCCCATGCTTACTGCCCTTGAATTCAGTGCTGTGCATGTGTGATGTACTGAGCACACTCATTGTCAGTTCACTCCCCTGCTCAGTGCTGCATGCCTGCTGTATCAGCACTGCCTGTATCTCCCCCTACAACTCTGCTGGAGTTCCCTGGACAGTTTGCCCCATTGGAGAAACAGGTCAAGAGAAAGGGGAAAGCTCTATTCACCCAGTGACTCTAAAATTGTACCCCAGCTGTGATTCTGGGTCTTCATCTGGCATACCACTTCTCAAGCCAATCTGGCTCTGCATTTACATTTCAGAGCACTTTAAAATTAAGCCAGGCTGTTTGCCAGGAGGGGCATGGAGCTGAAGCTCAGGGAAAGCTAGTGAGATACCTTGTGTGTGAAGACTGCTAATCTTTCCCCCAAGCTTTGTGCAAACAAAAAGCGATTTTTTTTCCATCCCAAGAACAAGTGTGAAATATCAGCTGTGGTATGTCAGTAACCTAACTACATGCTGTTATTTATAGACCTGCTCCCCTTACCTACCATAGGAGCAGTTTGAGAGCAAAGAGCAGAAACACTCAGCCATGGTCACACAGCAAGATGATCTGAGAGGCCAGGCCATAGCTATGTCTCTGCCTGTTGATGGCTTTATAAATTAGGATCATTACTTTGAATTCATGGCATGGACAGACCTGAACTAACCAGTCAGTTAATGAAGAGTCAAGCAGTTGCTGAATGAAGTAGTCCTTGCCCAGTATCACTAGCAAGATTTGAAAGTCGGTAACTGAAAAAGCTGCAGTGGGGTTGGATTGCAGAGTCAGCAGTCTATTAGTATAATTATTGTACAGTAGTAGGAAGCAAGGGTCTCTGGATAATGTGCACTACAAGTTGGTTGCTAAGAAGAATAAAACAAATGAGAAACTACCATCAACAATAGCCTCCTTCAGGCAGCACCTGAAATGTGTAAATCATCAGTTATGCATCTGGAATCTCACAACAGATCAGTATCTTCAAGAGTCCCCTGCCAGCAAGGAATGGGTGATAGGACATCTTGTTCCTTAATGCTGGTGCTGGAACCTGGTCCAGAAGCCCTCCTCAGCTTTCTGCAGTGTAGTTGTGAAAGCACCTATGCAACAAGGCAATGCAAATTCCACAGGGAAGAATGGGTGTGCATTGACGTATGCAACTGTGATGGTGATGAGCATAGCAACACAGTATTGAACACATCAGACAGATTCTGAGGGGGAGTAGAAATGTTTCAACTATCTGCAGATGACTGTGACTATGTTTTGTGAGTAAATACAGTTTCGTAGCTCATAGACATATGTAGGGCTTATTCATACAATATAGTCATACAAGACATTATACCACCCTTCTACTAACAATCATTACTGTTATATAAGTAGTTTATATGTATTGTCATTGTATTCAGTGATAGTAAGAAGGTAATTACAGTTGTATCATGTGCACATTAGATTTATCTCTGCGGCCCAAGAGAATACATTAAAAATATGTGTTTTATAATTTGGGGATAGGGGTCTTATCTGCATAGCTTTATAAAATAGCAGACTGACAACTGTTCTCACCTCAGCCCATTCTACAAATAATGACAAATATTTTGATGTATTATATGGTACAAACAAACTCATACTGCTGTGTAACTATATACTTTAGCTTTCACTGAAGGCAAAATAAAGTACAGGAAAATAAATAAAACGTATCACCTGGGGCTAAATATTTCTCAAAACTTTCCAAAACAGTAATAGTTTGAGTACATGGGTACATTATCAACTGTATTTGGAAGCTTTCTTCCAAAATTAGACTATGCTTCTATGAGTTATGTCTCTTTTTCTATTTTATGATTTTTTCAGATTGGATGTCTTATGACATTTAAACTTTATAGAAAAACGCCACCTCCTCCAGTATCTACATCCACCCTGGTGATGACCACTAGGTATGTGGTAGCAATGACATTTTTCTAGATGATGAATCACCCCTTAGTGGCCCAAGCTGGCCTGGTAGACTACAAGCATTTAAGGTTTCCTCCCTGTATGATGGATGTTTTCAACAGTGGGCACTCTTCTAATCATACTTTTTGCTCAATAACATTCTAGATGTCTAAGCTAGTTACAGACTGCTGTCTGACTGATTAAAAATTGGTCATCTTGTTTTGAAAGGATTCTTTCTGGGTCCTACTGGCTGTTTAGCACGGTGGACTATGTATCTTCAGAGAGGTCCTGGACTTCTTTCAGTATGGTGCAGTCTTTCGAATACTTTTCATCTGCCGTCATTGCCTAGCTACTATAATTTCCCTATAGCTAGTGTTCATCTGAATTAGCTGGAAGGGTGCCCACTCTCCTTGCTCAATGCTGGACTATATTTTGCACAACACTTTACAACTGACCTAGAAGTAGCTGGGCTCAGCACAGGAAATGCAGCAGCATCTGACATGGTGCATCTCAGATAAAGGGTAGCTTCAAAACAAAGAATTCAGAAATAGTCAGTGAGCAGTCAAACTGGATTGTAGCCTGAAGACCTATTTCCAAACAGACATGCACATAAATCTGATTCCCTGTGCCTGGATAGCACAGCATAACTCCAGTAGACTCTTGTTCTGAAAAGAGTAGAGAACCTACAGGACAATATATTAGGACAGTTACTCCTGACTCCTGATTTCCAGACGGCGAACACCTATTTCAACTAAACTGTGCTTCACATGTCAGAAACAAGTCTAGACCCATGACCACATTTGACTCTCCCATGGTCTCAGAGCCTTAACTAATATTGAGCATAGAGCATGTTTCATGCAAGGGTATAATTTTTTTAAGCTTGCCCCCAATCAGTGTTGAAAAACATAACTAAGACTAGGCAAAAGGTCTAAAGGTCTGCTAAAGTCAGACTAGGTCTAATGGTCTGCTAAAGTTAATGGAAGACTACCAAGGGCGCAAAGTGTGAACAGTGCATGGACTTGTCCACCAAGAACGCAAGGAAGTAATAATTTATCATTAGCAAAAAGCAACACACATATCCAAACACATGCACAATAATACAACACAGGTAAAAACCTCTTTAAAAACAAAAACATAAAAAAACCAAAAGAACACAGATAAGCTCATGACACTGTTTAAATAGATGCCAAGGCTCGTCTTATGCAGGGGCTGACAGACGTTAACACAAGCATATTTGTTACTTTTTAGGGACGGGCTGACAAGGATCTCCTGAGCTCAGAGTACGAGAGGAGGTGTTCCAGGCCCTGGAATACAAGCACTTGCAAGCTCAAGGTGCAACGCGGCTAGAACTCCTAGTGTGACACAAGAGATACCCCTACAGGGAAGAACTCAAGCAGGAGTCCTTGAATATAGCCAGGGCCATCTCATTCATGGCTTTCAAAGTTAAACAGAGCCAGATTAAAATCAAGCTGCCACTTTACTGGCGAGCCCAGTTTTCTTTACACTGGCTGACTAAATGAAGAAGTGATCCGACTTTGCCTCCAGGGTGCTTCAACAAGCTGCTCATCCCTTTGCCGGCATTAAGTTAACTCCTTGGCAGGCTCTAGTTCAGAAACCACAGGGGCTGCTAGACAAAATGGGACTGAATTTGTGTTTTTAACGATCCATTTTGTGCCTCACGGGATCTCTTACCAATAGAAGCTGACACTGTGCTAGCAGGTCAGGAATGCTTACTTTCACCTTCACACAGCTCAGATGCTTCTGGTATAGGATCGAATGCACACCTTGTTATCAGGAAGGCACACACACACACACACACTCTCTCTTGCTCTCTCAATACCTGAACTTGTGTTCATGCACTGGCTATGGGGAAGCTTCCCTACCAGTTCTCATAATATATCAGGAGCAATGGCAGTAGAGTCAGCAATAGCAGTAGCAGGACAGAGACTGACCAGGCCATTGGGTGAGACAACTCCACCTCATTTTATTTCTCATGGTGCAGATAGCACGTGTCCCTGTCACAGCTACTGTCACTGTAGCGAAGGGAAGTTCTCCTCTTTGGGTAGCTGCAGCCTTCATCACAAATACACAGCGGTGGCGAGTTGTCCGCAAGCACTGATGTGGTGAAGGAACATTTATGAATGATGAAACGCTGACAAAGATAAAGCTGTTGCTCTAGCAAACTAAGACATCGCTCCTGTAGCTCCAAGAAGATGAGCCTCATTTCCCCAGCACTTACAGCATGCCAGTGTAAGTCAGGAGCAGCTCCTGGGAAGTTAATGGAGTTTAGCTGTGTAAATGAGAGGAGAATCAGGACCACGGAGCTAACTGAGCCCAGGGCACCAACCTGGCAGCCTGACAGCAGCACCATTAGATCAGGGACCAACAAAGTGTCGCGTGTGCTCCCCTAGCGTACAACCATTCCAATATTGCAGGCACTCCAACCTAGAGGAGGCCCCTATTGCCCACAATTCTTAAACCTGTCCATGGGGATAAGGTGTTGTGGGGATTGCGAGCCAGAACTGAGTTTTCCCTGGGCCAATTCAGAACCAGCCGCTAACGGAATGGCTCCAGTCCCACCCTGCTCGTGCCAGCAGAGACTCTGTTATATTTAAATCAACATTTGCCACAGCAGAGGATCATCAGATGTTCAGACTTAAACATAAAAAAACAGTAATCCAGGAGTCGACACTCATAAAAACTGTATTGATTTGGGCTGAGTGCTGAAGCCTGCAGCACAGCTGCTCACCAGCTCCATTTTACTTGCTGTGCCAGTGCACGAGAAAAAGGATTTATTTTAATTTGTTTTGTTTTAATTCTCCTAATGCAGTGGCAATGCACCAACTATGCCCCCAGAAACCCAGCCATCTCCAAAAGGGGAGAGGCACAGAGTTTGCCTCACCTTGACCGCATAATGGGGACACAGCCATACGTCCTCCTGGGAAGATGGAATTTCTGCCGAATGCTGAACGTGATGGAGGTTGAGGACACCTAATTCCTTGAAGCACATATAACCCTTTTCCAAAGGCAGTACGTTCTAGGAACAGAACTAAGTTGCTCCAGGACAGATGGTGTGTGGGCTTTTCTTGTCACATCTAAAGGCAGAGGCATATGGTGATGGTACACACCCATCTCTACTACTGAAGAATTTAGAATGTCTTCATAGTCTCCTGGGGCCATCTAACCTATCTAAAATGAGAATGGGCAATTCAAAGGTTACTCAGTTTTCTTACCAACTGTTGCTGCACGAGGTTTTATTACTATTAAAATAGGCACATTCCATTGTAAAGCACATCATATGTAAATGTCTACTTCCATTCCATGTAGTGCAATTGAGTTCTCAGGAAGGAATTACACATTTAAAAAGAGATGCTCCTTTATATAATTTTTATTTAAGTCCCAGCTGACACAGGCAACTGAAATGTGCTGCTAAATGGATCAGGACAGGGAAGCGCAGTGCATTTCACAGCAACATTAAAATCAGTGCTGCCTCAGCAGGTTTGGAGCTCCTGATTCATCCCTGTGCAACGTTAAACCTGAATTATAGTACTGCAGTTCCTTATTTGCAGGCTTACCTGATTATTTGCTCTTAACTAATGTGTAATTCAGCTTAAAGACTATTTAATAAAACTAAACTGTGTGAGCACACAGAGCATTGACAATACTACATTAGCTTATTTTACTTGTAAATTAATTTGATACAAGCAAAACACATATTCCAATCTTTAAACCATGTTCTCCTAACTCCTCCTTTTGGAAATTACCATTTAAAGCATATTTAATCTTGCCTTTTTCACCAACAGTTTTGCACACTGCAGTCCTATTTATCCATGGAAGAGGTACTGCATGAGCAGCAGAAATTCAGGTTTCCCCTAAAAGATTTCAAAGCTGATCTGGAAGAGTTCTGTCTAAAGATGAAAGGGCAGTTTAGGCTCCATGCCCACATGTTCCTTGGCCTTTTCATGGTCCCATAATCATTGACGTCTCGGCTAAAACTGCCAATCAGTGCTACTGTAACATTGTATTTAGTAACGTGGACGCCTACCCACTAGGAAATGCACACAGATCCACTAACTCATTTTTCACATAGGCAGACAATTAACTAGCACTAATTGTAATCATTTGGTTGCAAGCAGCCGGGGGCAGCTCTTCTCTGAATCTTCTCTAACTATTCCACAGCCTTCTTAAACTGTGGGCACCAGAACTGGACACGGTATTCCAGCAGCAGTCATCCCAGTACCAGATACAGAAGAAAAATAACCTTCCTTATCCAACTCAATCTTTCCCTGTTTATATGTCCCAGGATGGCACTGACCCTTTTGAACACAGCATTAAACAGAGAACTCATGTTCGGCTGATTAAACACCATGGCCCTCAATTATTTTTCAGAGTCACTGCTTCCTTTTGCACGCTTAGTGATTTGTCCAAGCTTCACCTTCTTATACAGGGCCTGATCCAAAGCCCTGGAAAGTAACAAAATTGCTCCGAACCCCAATTTTTGTTTAAATGTACTGACCGACTTTGCTTAGTTGGGAGAGTTTCATTGTCGCTACCTGCTTTCTGAACATCTTATTAGCCCATTGACAATGCATAGTTACTTTGTTACAACAGGAATTTTGAAAAAAAGTTAGTAGTAAAGCTGCTTACTGTCTCTAACGACCTAGTATATTTATCCAATGCGTCCTTTCCTTAGAGTTCATTTCTATAACAATGTTAGACATTCTAATCCAATACTAATTATTGAAAAGGTCTCCATTGCCAGATCCCTGATGTAAAGTCCATCTTCCTCCCAGCTGTAGCTTCCTCAGATTAGATTTAATGTACAACCTTCACGTTGCAGTAACATTCTGAAAAAGCGTCAGCCTGCTCAAAGCCCATAAGCCCAAATGAATGAGTTTTCATGCACAATCCACACGAAAGCTTAAACTGTTTACAAAAGAATTATCAGGTCCTCTGCAGCATGGGATAAAAGCAACAGGTTCCCCAGGAGGAGTTCAGCCTAACACATAACAGCTTTATAAAACATTCAGTAGTAATATAACCACATCCAGTCTAAAATAATCCCACTGACTCCCTACATTGGAAGTTCCACATAACAAATTGCCCTTCTTGCTTTCTTTGACTTCAATACACACATCTTCCCTTCCTTATCTATTACCGCCTTATCTATTACTCCTTATCTATTACTAGTCTCTTCCTCCATTTAACCTGTTGGTTCAAGAGCCTTCTCCTCTGCAGCTCTCACTATTTGGAATAGCCTTGCTGTTTCTCTCACTTTCGCATTAGATTAGAAATGCATACTTCCTTCTCCGCCTTCCCCAAGCCTCTGAATAAATCACAGCTGAGAGACAGAGTACTTACATGGCGTTTTCTTTGGTACAATGTCCTTCTTAAAATCTGTATTCCCGAATCCTTTGCAGAGTCAGGGACAGATTTTCAGATGCATCAAAGGAAGTTGGGAACCTAACTCCCATTATCCTCTACTGGGAGTTGGGCACCTTTTTGCCTTTAAAATCCTTCCCTTCTCCCTCCTGTAAACAGCTTTTAATAGAAAAGAGGCTCAAAATTAAGCCTCTGTTAATGGGTAACACTGCCTTTATATAGGACTTGGCTATTGCTTTATTTATTAACCCTATCTGAAATCCCTTCTAATTACTGAACTCTGAGTACTACACATTGCAAGAGACAGTGATGCACAATCCCCAGTGGGCTGAAGGGATCAATTTATGAACCCTTGGCCCCATTCTGCCAGCAGCTCTTTGCAGGTTCAGAGCCATATTTAGTTCCTTTAATCATCCCTTATATGCTTAGCTTGGCTAAGAGATGGCAAAAGGTAGACCTAAGAGCCTAGAAA
Source organism: Emydura macquarii macquarii (assembly GCF_026122565.2). Taxonomy (NCBI): domain Eukaryota; kingdom Metazoa; phylum Chordata; order Testudines; family Chelidae; genus Emydura; species Emydura macquarii. The sequence goes on from NW_027130250.1 coordinate 364,020, forward strand.
TATTTGAAGGGTAAAAACATCAAGGATGGAGAGGAAATATTTAGAGGTGGCAAAAGGGGATTGAAACTAGCAGTGAGAGGATGACATTAAGAAAGGGGAAAATCAGCCTGAACCTTGAAAAGGGATGTGGATGGGACCTCCTGACAGGGAGAATGCATTTGATCAGGGGATAATCCTCCTTCAAATCCCTCCTGAAAATGCCTCCTGTGCTATGTTGCCTACAAAATACTCAGAACTGGTTGGCATGGAAAGCAGCAGGCATAGCACACCAGCTCCCTCACCATTAGCATGGTGCCGCTTTTTCTGTCCTCTCACCTATTGCCTTCCATCTCACACTTCGAACGTTAGCTCTTGGGGGCAGGGATCAGCTCTCTGTTACGTGTCTATACAGCATCTAGCCCTGTGAGGCCTTGCTCTACATCTGAGGCACCTCAGCATCCCTGTGATATAAATAAATAATAGCCTTCCAAGGGAAGCAGTGGATGCGCCAGAGCCTGGAAACTGGTCATCTAACTTCAGAAGCTGTGTTTATTTCAGGGAACCATCCTGTGCTGGCAGTGAGATAAGAATCACAGGAATTAGAGTCAGAGTTGACTGAATAGGAGATATCAAAGTTGGATCTAATAGGTATTTCCCCTCTCTGACTCCAACTCTTGAGTGCTTAAACAGGAAACTCTAATCAAAACATGGTTTTCAATGGTGCAAACTGTATAAATGTTCTCAAACTCCAACACCATTCAGGAAGAAGTGGCTGCTTCTTAAAGGCTTCTCATTCAAATGATGAGCAGCCCTGGCCCTCCTTAGCTCATGAGAATTATTATTAATAATTATTACTGTAGCACCTAGGAGCCCCAGTCATGGACCAGGACCCCATAGAACTAATAATTTTACAGCCACAAGTGCTGTTACAACAGACCACGATCTGTTACTTATTTGAATTTGGTGCTCAGTTTTCAAAGACACTGAATTATTTTGAGTAGGCTGTTTACCTTGATGTGAATAGGATTAGCCTTACACAATGAGCCTTTATGTGAAGTTTTATTGTCCAGAGCAAATATGACCTGTTAAGATTTATAGGCTTTATTAGCAGCAATAACCATTTTACAACCAACATCAGTAAATCAGGGTTTATTGAGAGCTCTACAAATTTTAATGTGTGGAAAACCATTAAACTGTCGGCTTTTCGACTGACATAATTCCTAACTTTTTATGAAAGAGAGATTTTCCATTTAACTGGAGTGTAAAGCAGCACAGTTTGGAATAATAAATTGTTCTGAAAACAACAAATAGGTTTTGTCTAAATAATGACGAGTATCAAATGGTGAAATGGTTATCTTTAGTTAGAACCATTCCTGTAAGCGTAAGGTAAATAGAAATGATAAACCCATGCAAACTAGTAGTGTAATATTCTGCATGGATTGGCTCTAAAGTTATAGCAGTGTTGCCAACTCTTGCAACTGTATTGTGAGTCTCACCATATTTAGTGTTTTCTTAAAGTCTCAGCTTCTGAAATCATGAGATCACTTGAAAATCTTAGTTTGCATTAGAAAAATAAAGTCCTGGCTCTTCATAGTTATAGTGAAAAGCTTTAAACTGTGAACTCTAAAACCTCAAAAACAGGAAGACAAATAAAAAGAACCCAAATTCTATTTTAAAAAAAAAATCTCATGATTTTAAAGCCAATCTCATGATTTGGGAATTTGAACACTTGGGTCATCTGAACATCTAAGTCATTCATTTGCTCCTGACTCCACCCTGAACTGCTTCTAACATCCTGCTCTGACTTTACATTTTAAGATTTGCCTTTAATATTGGGATAGCTAAGCAGTGGAACAGATTACCTAGGAAAATAGTGAAATCCCAGTCATTAGAGGTTTTTAGGACTAGATTGGACAAACTCCAGTCGGGGTGGTCTAGATATACTTGAGACTGTCTCAGCACCTTCAGGCCTTCTGAAGTCCCTTCCAGCCCTACATCTTTATGATGCTATGATTTCAGGGTTCGACTTGTCAATTTCAATTTAAGGAAGGGAGGGGGGAATGCCCATACCAAAAGCTCTGAGCCTCCTAATAAAAATAAAAATTTACAACACTGATAAAGACCAGCAGCATTAAATTCTAATATACAAATAAATGAACTGGACAACTGGAACAACACTAAGAAACCTATTAAACCACCGCAGCACTCCTAGATGTCCCCAAACCAGATAAACTCTCTTCTCTCCACTGCTGGTGGGGGCAATAGCTTCTATCTCCCAACATCTAAAGCCTTGTCCCACTCTAAGACTAGATGACCTACCTCCTGAGGTCCCTGCCAACCCTAATCTTCTATGATTCTATATAGATATAGATAGAGAAGAATTCATTCATATATTCATTCAGTATTGGTACCAGAAGTATTGCTATGCAGTTGAACAGTCAAAAAAGAATATGCTGGGGTGTCTAATCTCATGCAATACCCCTTTAATGCTTTCCCTAACAAGAAAGATGGCACAGTGTGCAAATCCACCGGGGTTAGACCAGGAACATATTAGACCCAGTTTGTTTTGAAAGGCAGCAACTGCATAAAAATGAATAACCCATTACTGACCATTATCACACTTTTCAGGAGTGAGTATCTATTTTCAAAACGAAAAGTCCTCATAATTCTCTCATCTTCAATAAAATTCAAAACACGTTGACTCAAACACCATAATTTCTTACTCCCTTTCTTTCAAATTACTGAACTCCAACTGTGAAAACGCTTTTTGACTGTGTAGGCTATCTGCAACTGTATCTGCAACAAATTTATATAATTGTTCAGTTCAGCAAACCATACTTGCTAGGTTGGATAATATTTATTTACTCAGTGGGTTAAAATTTGTTTCTTTTGTTTCCAAAGAAAACGACTGAAATTTGTATAATTTGTCACTTATAAACTTTTTGCTCATCCTTGAATCCGTGTATTTGGAGAATTAATGGCATAAACAAGTCTCTCAAGGATGTGATATAGTAAATTGAGCAGTGGGTGAAATTAGATACCATTGAGGCGGAAGTAGCAGCAGAAATTTTCTTGATAGAGAAATGAGTGCTAGATGTGTAGATACACATTCGCCTCCCCCCACCCTTCTATTTCTAAGCCAGCTGGCAATGTCTTTTAATTTGTATCCCAATTTGCCTCATTTCTCAACTCTTTCTGGGTTTTTGATGGCATCCACCCAGCATGTTTTCCATCTAACTCAGAGACCATATATTTTCTTTCTTTGTAGTTTATGTTCCCTGCTTCTTTTCTCCCTCCAATTAGTAGATATCATAGTGATTTGAACTGAGATGAGAGACAAACAACTTCTGGTTGATATCAGTTTCTCTATTTATCAAAGGACGCTAAATAGCAGCATCACATATGCAGGTCTGGCATTTTGGAGAGTAAACACACCACGGTACAGCAGGGACTGGCCTAGACTGTTAGCTCTGAGCCCAAAAGTGTTCAGCTAGCTAGCACGTACTGTAACTCCCACAGGAACCTGTCAACACCATCACTTTACAGAGCTGTGTTTATTGATGTACCATACACTGAATAGTGGGACTGCTGTCCACACCTTGGACATCCTGCAATTCAGAAAGGGAGGCCAGTCCATCTGTAACACCATAACACTCCAAATAGCTACGCCAAGCATTTCACGGGGCATCAGTTAGTTAGCCCACTGCTTTTCAGTGGCTTTTCAGCAAGCTCTCCTCTGTACCAGGAAGCAGAGAAAGTAACGTTAACACTTAGGGCCAAAATCATCATTGGTTCAAGTCCACTAGCCTCCATGGAGCTACACCAGAGTTTATATGTAATGCACCAGCTGTGTCCCAGGCATTATGAAGACAAGTGCGTAGCTCTAACTGATAATACACAAAGGCCAGGAGGGCAGCATAAAAGCAGCGAGACTGACCAGAGCTGTTTCGCGTGTCTTGTTACAGTCGCTTTCCCTTCCATCTCAGGCACAAATTTTGGCCTCTAGTTTATTTTTAAGTAAAATAGACTGGGATTAAGACAAAGGGAATGTGCATTTCGGGTGCTAACTATTTTACGCAAAACTTTGTGTGCTACTCCAAACTGCTATTTTGGAGGCGGGTGGTTAAGTGATGGGGCGGGAAGAGAAATGTTCAAATAAGCACTTGTTTTAGATAGGTAATTACAGATTTCATCTGGAACGTCTCTCTTTTCTCCTCCCCCATCCCCCGTAGCAACCTCAAAAATCACCTGCCACATCATTCTGAAGGTGGAATCATGACGTAACAATCGTAACAAAGGCTTCAAAAACAAAACCCTTCAGAAGGGGTAAAAATGTAAAATGATCAAAAGTTCAAAACAGACAAACAGTTTTACTCAGCTACACTGCTGGACACAGCTGAGTGTCCAGTCAAGTCAGTGTTTGGGCGCGGCTTTGAACATGGAAGACAGTAGAAGACACATGGAAGACAGTAGAAGTGCAAAGTATCATTCCACCCGTCCAGTCACCTTTCATAATTTCAAAGCAGAGGCTACCATCTGTGTCTCTGGATTTGATAGGTGAGAGCACATTGGTGCCCCGCTGTGATGCAGTCGCACATATTTAGTCTTTAAAGCAAATATTTAAATCCAGTCATCCTAGAACTCTCTCAGGTGAAAAGACCAGTTCTACTGATATCTCTGCCTTTGCCTCTCTGTTATTCTGCTCCCAAGATACAACTTCATTGACAATAAAAAGCAGAATTAGAGCTGGTTGAAAAAATAAAATGTGCTTTTCTGCAAGGTTTTCTTTTTGGTTTTATCATCTTTGTCAAAATGTCCTTTACTGATTATTATAAAAACTAAAACTGAAATATTTTCAGTTTTCAAAAAACATTTTGGGTTTACAAAATAAAAAGTCAGTTTAAGATACGAATGTTCACTTTTCAGGTTTAAAAAAAAAAGCAATTTAAATGGAAAATGTTTTTTCATCAAAACCAAAAAAATAGTTTTGATTAATTTTCTGGTTTTAACAACAGCAACAACAACACAATTTCAAGCAGCTCCAGAGTAGAATATGGTAATGACACTGGATTTTTTACAAGCATCCAGAACCAATTCTAGCTGATACCTTCCCACTTCCCCTCCAAATAGATCCAGTCCAAAAAGGACTAGCTAATAACAGTGATGTCAAAAACAGTGTCTTTCTCTCACCTCAGCTGCAGGTACTCCCTCTGGTGGCCGACAGTGCAGAACAATCATCCCTTCAATAGGAACCTCCTTTCCTTGTGGGTCTTGCTCAAAGTTTTTCCGTAAATCTGCCAAGAGGTGAATGCAGTTGTTATGTCTCCAATGCAGTTTATCTGAACACGTGTAAAGCTAAACTGCTGAGATGTGAGGTTTTCCAAAAGCCATTCCTCATGCGGTTACGTATCTGTTGTGAAAGTTACTAACAAAAATGCTTCTACCACTATATATGTTCAGAGCACTTGACAAACATTGCCTATATCCCTCCCTGGAAAGTGGGTGTATAAGTGTTATTATCCCCATTTTACACATGGGAAAACAGAGGTTTGGCAAGGCCACACAAATGAATTAGGATTAGAACCGAGAACCTTCTCTCTGCTCGCCCACATGAAGCTCCCCCAAGCCATTCTGGCTTTTGAAAGGTGAAGAATAATAAGGAATGCTATTTAGTGACACTGAAACACAACTTTAAATACATCAATGGTCTCTGGAAAAAACAAAGTCAAAGGATAGTATTTTAAAATAAAGCAAATGAAGCTGATCAGTATTTTGTGGCATTACTGTCCTCGTGGCTGACTGGATTTGCTAATGCAAAAATATTTAGTTATAAAACATTGTGTCCAAAAGTTCTTTGGACACTTGGCAGCAAATACGCAATTGAAAACAAGGCACAGTACTGTAACTAGCCATTTGAAATCTGTGCAGACATTGCAGCAAATTAAACAATTTCCACCAGCACTTGACAACATGCCCGTATCTTCCATGATAGACACTGTTACATACTGTCTGATCACCAGCTTAATGGGTTAGAACTTGAACAGTATTATTAAAAGGCTGGAGGAAGAATACTGTTCTGACTTCATGATACTCTGTGGCTAGGAAAGAAAGGCGACTTGAGGCTTGCCCGCCCAGAAGGATTCCACCAACGTGCAAATTAGGATAGTTATAAGCATCACTTAAGCCCCACTTACATCATATTTTGATTAATTCACCCCATTTTTATATTCCCCTGTGTGTGTGTGTGTGTGTGTGTGGTATTTCAGTAACCATTTTATTAAACATTGTTTTGGTCCTCCTTGGTATCAGGACATCATTCCACAGAGGCAAATCCTGATCTGACTTCTAGAAGAGCAAAGAAGGGCTGCAAAGTTCCACTGTGCAAAAGGAGGTCTGCAGGTGGAACGCGTGGAGGGGTGCGCACCAGAGACATGGAGCCCAGATAGGTGGGAACCCCTCCTCGGCACATGCTTTATGTTTGGCTGGAGGAAAGGCAGAGGTGGCCAGGTGACCCACTGCTAGACATATTTCTCCACTCAAGATGCATTCTAGGGCCACCGGCTACTCTGTTAAGGTGCAGTTGCCTCCATCACTTCTCCACAGCTTTGGGAAAGGTGCTTTGCACCTCTTCCTTATGGAGATTCCCAGGTGACAGATTCCCTATTGCACAGATCCTCTAGTCCTTCTCCTATCCCCCTCCCCACAAAGGCGACGTGCTAGAGCTGCAGAGGTTACTCAGTTAGACTGGAGCAGCCTCCCCAAGTGACTCCACCACAGATGCTCAGCCTTGGTAAAGAATCCCCTTCCCCGTGGAGATCCCTGTGTCAAAGTCCGGATTTGCCTGGTAACTGATGACACGTTCCTTGAGGCCGTGCAAGCATGGGAGAGATGAAGCAGAAGAAAGGTTATTTACAGCACGCACACCAAGTCAGGATGTTTCCGTTAGACAAAGTCATTTTCTTTAAACAGAGCGCCTCAAATTCTACAATGCGGATTTATTGATTTAATTTTCTCCAGTGCTTACAACTTCATGAAATACGTCCCCCTTAAACAGCGGAGGCCCTGAATCAGTTACACTTTTATACATTTTATAAATACATTAAGATTTATTTTAGCAAGTCCAGCCACTCACTGGAAAAAGATGCAAATATCACATTTATGATTCTCTTCTAATGTTCTTGTGGGGTTTTTTTCATGTTGGGCACTGTAAAACACATACTGGTTACCTATTTAGAGAGTTATTCATTAATACTGAGAATACAACTTTGTCCACAAGAGCTTTTATTGGTAGAGGAATGCAAGTAAGATCCATCTTTTTGTTTTCTCTGCCTTCCACGTTGCTCTACAGAAATAGCTACCTGCTATTTCAGAGAAGTATAAATTGCAATAGTGCTTTAAACTTATGATTCAGAATCACAGGTTATGAATGCAACAGAAGGCCACACAAGCTGGTATAATAACAAGTACTATGAGCCAGGTCTGAAATGAAATACTAGTGTTCTATGCATGACCACAAATTAGATCTGCTTGTTCTCATCTGTGGTCCCCTAAGGGATATTCCCTGAGTCAAAAATCCATGTGCCAAATTAAGCAACTGGGTTGTTCATAAGAGGCAGCCTGACATAGGTCCATGACAAAGTGAGCTCCTGAAAACACATGGGGATCATTACAAAATCCTACTCATTGCGCTTGTCTGTACTATGCTCAAAGTCACCCCATCTTTGATGCTGTAATTTCTGGAAGTACTACTGTACTGTCCATCCCACCCTCACATCAACACTGGTGCAAGAAAAGGCACCACAACAAATGGTCAATGAAGCAATACCATTCTCAGGTGCACAGCTGTGCTGTGGCCAGTATGTTACAGAACACAGAAACAGGGAAGAACATGATCCATAATGCCTGCCAGATTTTTAAAATATTTTGAATTACTTATGAGAGGTAGGTATGTACTATGCAGATGATCAGACACTACAGTGATGGACATAATATAAAAGAAACAGACAGCTAAACCAATCCACCTACTTCAGTTCATTCCTCGTTCTCTTTTTAGTCTGCCATGTTAGGGGGAGAAAAAAATTCATAGCACAGAGAAAAGTCAATAAAAATTCAATTCAGAATAATAGTCTTTTGCAGCTCAGCAATACAGGGGAATTATCAGCTCATTCAATGTTATGACAGTTAATGCAGTGAAATAAAAATTGAATTTATACATTCAAACTAAATCAACCAATGAAAAATCAGTCATTTATAAAAATCAGGGGGTTGGTATGTTGTCCTATTAGTTTGCCCAACTGTTTTATTTAAATTGGTCATGCCAAAGAAGCATAATTCTGGAAGCAAGCTCCAAAACAATCTTCATCGGGGCCAAAAATGGAATGTGCAGTTAAGACAAAATTTCAGTGGGTTTGTAGTTCTTTGTATTTATGATGCTTACTTAATTCTGTAGAGCATTTATGGTCCCTGGAACAGAGAAATATTGTGCCCATTTTACAGATGGGCTGAAGCTTAGAAAGGAGAACTAATCTGTCTGAAGTCACCCAGAGAGTCAATGACTGAGCTGGGAACAAAATCCAGAAGTTCTCACTCCTAGTCTCTTTCAAGAATCCTAACATAATAAGTGCAAATCGAAGATGAGCAATTGTTTCCTTCCTTTGCAGACCTTTTTACTTACTTACTTACTAACAAACTATGTAGGGTATTTGCCTAATAACCAGAACTAGTGATTTAAAAGGAAAAGATAAACTGGGACCACAAGACAGTTAGAGGAAGTATATTCCTGAATCCTCAACTAATAGCAATGCTGCAAAAACATAGTTCAGACTCTTCCACAAGAAAAATGCACCAGATATAATTGTAAAGTAAAAACCAGATGAAGCCTGGAGTGCCTTCGGTCACATAACACTCTGTATTGTAACACTCATATTTGGGTACAGTCCTTTTGGCTGTTTGATTTTGATGTTCCCCCTCGCCATAATGCTGTTTATTGTGTTTTCTAGTTTCTCCTGCAGCGAGATAATGATCTGTTGATTGTGAGTGATAACACTGCAGTGTAGCAACCCTGATATGAGGAGCAGAGATGGACTGAGACAGAAATAGCTCCCCTGCCTGAGGAAAACTACTGCCCCTTCTTCCCAATATACAAATACTGGTATGATGCAACCTGCCTAGTAGCTATGTTTCTTCTATACTATTTGGGCGGTTTTAGGACAATTCATCCCTAAACGATGGTACAGTAAAAATAGCCATTAAAAAAAATTAACATTTGTCAGCCCATATGAGCTGTATCTCCACAGCCACAGCCTTTCTATACTTATTACAACAAATAAGGTCATTATGTGTGCTAACTTGGCAAAGAGTGATTTAGCGGTGACTACTATAACTGCACTGGCATTAGTGGAGTAACCCTAGGGATAAACCAGGGATGAATTTAACCTTCAATGCAACATCACTAGCATGGCCTGGAAAGAAATATGTTCTAAATGCATTCTTTACTTTGCTTCTCTGCACATTGGTCGCTTTTCAAACCCAACTTAGGGCAAGCAATTGGCATATATAGCATGTTTTGGAAATAGTTTAAACCGCAGAGCATAAACTTATACAGGCTATTAAAGGAGATCAGAAAACAGTATCATGAAAAATACTGGAAGTATTTAAAATTTTGATAAGCAGGAGCAAAAACTTTTGACCAGCTCTAATGTTCATTATGCACATCTAGAACACCAAATTCAATTGGCCGTAGCAAGTTAGCCACATTCACATTCATGGCATTAAATGTACCCCAGGAATGCAGTATATTACAGTATAGATGCTGAAGATGATTACTATTGGTTATATTATAATACAAGCAGTTTTGATCCTCTTCAAAATGTTCTCCAATGTGGGAAGCATATGCAGTGCTTGTCACTTTATCTTTTTTTTTTTTAAAGCACAGTAGATGGCCTGACTTTGGGAGCTGTTGCCTGGTTTTCCAAACCATGGCCAAAATGAGAAACTAAGCAAACTAAGGAATAACTTCCCCTTGCTACATGAAGAAAGAGGAAGTTATTCCTAAGTCTCTATAGAACTAGTTCAGATGATAAAGCCATGCCACGCGATTTAGATATAACAGCAGCTACGTGGTTAGCAGGCTGTAGAATATTAGTCCCGTTCACAGGTGGGATGAATAAACTGACTTTTTCTTCAATGGCTATTGTAATGTCTTAAAAAGAAGCATTCTTTTTATGTATTTATTTATTGTAAATAACATGCTTATTCCCATAGAGAACAATCTCTTCCTTTCAGGGACTCTAAAATTCATGGCAGGCTGGAGCCTAGTTTTGGTTCCAATTGGGATGTTTTTCTCTCCTTCCTTGTGGCTTTTTCTTCTCATTGGTTTTGTTTTTTGCTGACTATGTAACTAAAACATTGCCCCATTTTCCCATTCTCATCCTACTTCCCCCACATCAGCCCACACAATCAATGATGTGTTTCAATATTAAAAAGCAGATTTAGAACAGCAGAACACAAAAGCCTCTAATGTATTCTTGCATATTTTTTCTGAAAAACGTAGCAGACATACATTGGTAAATGCTTCTGCAGATGTCTTTAGACCCTTGTCATCAGCACGGAGCAATAGGGCACGTTCCAGTAGGTTTTCAATTTGCATTAACATTTCTTTTTGCATTGCATTATTATGACACCTGCACACATGCAATCCAAGTGGCATCGCTGAGAGAAACAAACTTGCTGAATGCACTTCAAAGAAAATCATCAACCAACATTAAAATAAAAATGAGCTCCGACAAGGCAGCATCAGAACAAATATGGTGTGTCCTCTCTGATGCTCCTGTAGGATTTCACAGGGAGCCCTAAGAATGACAACGTCTTTCTACTACCCTGTTAGCTTTAACCTTAGCATAACAGCATGTTTCAACTCCCTGCAAAATCTTGAAGAGCGCACACTTATTCTACTTACAGGCTATGCGGACTGACGCCTTCCTGCTTTTTGAGGTCCCTAAATGGCTCCATGCAACGCACTGACACCAGTAATCCTCTGGCCCATGAAAATCCTCCACTTGCTGTCTTGTCACGTTGATGAACACCTCTCGAACCTTCAAGCCTGAATAGGAAAGATATAGGCAATTAACTGATATGAGACATCTTACTCAGGGATAAAGCTAAGATTAGCCAAACCTTTTCTCTTTAGTTAACCAATTCCATTTTTAATCAAGGCAAAGCTTTAATTACTTTGACAATAATATATTACTGCTAATTAAATCCGAATAGCTGAGTAGGTCAGAATGCAGAAGTCAGAAGAATTACCCACCCGGCTTGGGCTTTGGAACAATGTAATATCTGCCTTAGAAGCCTTTTCTTTTGTGCCTTTGCTTTCAAAATGTTTTATTTATTTATTTGATGTGTTTATAAAGTGTAATAAAAGTCCATCCCCATCCAGTGCTCTTGACAGTCTATTGAAGATACAGTGATAGGCCAGTCAATTAATGCCAAATCAAATTGAACACCCAGAGACAACATAAGCATGACAAGAACTGACTGCCCCAGTGAATCCCTGCCAGAGTTACAACCTACCGCCACCCAACGAGGAAGGAAGAAAAGATGAGCCATGTACGGAGCCCTGGGGAGTGTAAGTCAGGCTGCTGCAGTCCTGGAGAAGAAGTGGGCTTCCAATGTCAAAGGCCCCAACGGAGAATGCCATGCCAACTGTCTCTCTTGTATTGATGGGCTAAGTAAACCAGCCACCATATTAAAGCATTATCTTTCTTTAAAGTCATCACAGACAACGGTGGTCATACCATTCAGACAAACACCTTGTTTGTCTTATCCAGTCTTTTTCCACAGGCCCCTTATGCATGGTACCTCCCTGAATTCATCTGCAATCTGTGGTGGGGCGCCTGCCCTCTACTGGCCTGGAAAGGGTTAAGGGCCTTTGGTAAGGCTGTGAAAATGGCAGCCAATAGGAAGGGGCTGTGTGGCAGCCAATCAGGGCCCAGGAGTCTAGTATAAAAGGGAGCTGCAGAGTAACCCAAGGGCAGTAACTCCCAGGAGCTTGAAAGGGAAGGACTGTCAGTATGCTGCTTGGAGCTGCGCTTGGCTACTAGGACACAGCAGAGCCCAACACTCTGAAGCAAGGGCAGAGAAGGTACTGGGGCTGCATGGAACTGGGAAATCCACTGAGGTGTTGGGGGGAGATGCAATGGAAGGCTGCCATACACAGGGTCCCTGAGCTGGGACCTGGAGTAGTGGGTGGGTTTGGGTCCCCACTCCCAATTGCCATAAGAGTGGTAGCAGGACTGTGGTGGCCATGGTAGGAAGTGGCTAGCATGGACTGCAGAATCCCCCTAGAAGGGGGGGAGCATGGATTCTGCAGGGCAGAGGCATGAGAAGAAGGGTCCAGTGGAGACAGGATGGAGGGTGAGACACTGCAGAGAGGAGCATCTGCCCAGTTAAGAGCTGATTCCCAGACAACCAGCAGGAGGTGACCAAGGATACAGAGTGACCTAAACAAACTGGAGGATTGGGCCAAAAGTAATCTAATGAGGTTCAACAAGGACAAGTGCAGAGTCCTCCACTTAGGAAGGAAGAATCCCATGCACAGCTATAGACTGGGGACTGATGAGCTAGGCAGCAGCTCTGCAGAAAAGGACCTGGGGGTAACAGTGGATAAAAAGCTGGATATGAGTCAGCAGTGTGCCCTGGTTGTCAAGAAGGCTAATGGCATATTGGGCTGCATTAGGAGGGGCATTGCCAGCAGATCTATGGAAGTGATTATTCCCCTCTATTTGGCACTGGTGAGGCCCCATTTAGAATATTGTGTCCAGTTTTGGGCCCCCCACTACAAAAAGGATGTGGACAAGTTGGAGAGAGTCCAGCGGAGGGCAACAAAAATGATTAGGGGCTGGAGCACAGGACTTATGAAGAGAGGCTGAGGGAACTGGGCTTGTTTAGTCTGCAAAAGAGAAGAATGCGGGGGGATTTGATAGTGGCCTTTAACTACCTGAAAGGGGGTTCCAGGGAGGATGGAGCTAGGCTGTTCTCGGTGGTGGCAGATGACAGAACAAGGAGCAACAGTCTCAAGTTGCAGGGGGAGATCTAGATTGGACATTAGGAAAGTTTTTCACTAGGAGGGTGGTGAAGTACTGGAATGGGTTACCTAGTGAGGTGGTGGAATCTCTAGCTTTAGAGGTTTTTAAGCTGAGGCTTGACAAAGCCCTGGCTGGGATGATATAGCTGAGGTTACCCCTGCTTTGAGCAGGGGGTTGGACTAGATGACCTCCTGAGGTCCCTTCCAACTCTAATATTCTATGATTCTATGATAAGGTGGTGAGTTGAACTGTTACAAATCCCACATTGAAATCTCAAAGGCCCATTGCTGCTGAGGTATATATTAAAACAACAGAATATGTATATTCTACAAAATATACACAGTATAAAATACAAATAGGTATATATTAAAGTCTCAATTAGTGTTCCCCTTTCCTTAACCTAGGTCCACCTACCTGTCTGCCCTCAGACAGCTCTTCAGGGATGAGCCATCCCTTCTTGAATCTCCTAGCACATAATAATTATAATGAACCTCAAATGCATGGATCATGGTATTCTAGAGCTGGTAAAACGTATTGTATTATGGGACCCAACAGCCTTAGATTTAAGGCAAACAGGAATCTTCTGTATTATGTGAGCTAACGAAGAGTAAGGTGCACCTGACACAAGCTGTAATGTGGAGCATATGTTTTCCCCAGATGAAAATTCTAGCACTGGGCCTGTGTTTGTAGGTGCATAAAATTCCCAGTGATTTCAGGGGGGAGGGGGTGAACAATCTGTGCTGCCGATAAACTAGAGAAAAGCTTACAAATATTTCCTCAAACTCTGTTGGTTTTCAGCTTTTTCAGTATTATGAGACTCATTTTCATGACCAGAAAGATGCAAACAACTCAGAAGGAAGTGAGAAAGTGACCAGGAGGAAGGATTGCCTAATTAGTTCTAGCATTCATAATCTGCTGGGCATGGGAGATAGTCAGCAGGAGCATCCTTCAACTCAGAGGTGCTTGACTTCAGATATGGCTTGAGGGCATGCATGGGACATACTTAGGTGAGACCTGCTGTTTCTGATGCATGCTGCTGCTAGTTCTTTTACTTGATAGAAACACTGTGGAAGGGTGGAGATGGTCTCCTTTGAAGATTCAGAAATTTTTTAACTCTGTTTGCAGCAAAATGGGATTAGGCAGAAGAGGCAGTAGTGGGGAGACTGTCAATTATGGGGATTCTTGTGAGGATTACAGGAAGGAATGAGGCTTTCTGATTCCTAATAGAGCAAATGGGGGGGGGGGGGGGGGCGAAGAGATGGACAAACACACACTATAAGCAACAATGGTATCCTCATAGTTTTAGTTCCACATAAGAGCTGTACTAAGGATGAAAACAAAAGAGAAACCAAACAAACCACCCCACCAAACTATACAGCCAGCAATACAGACAAATGCTATAAGGAAAAAATCCTATAATCATTTGTACCAAGCTACTGCAAGAGAATGGAGGAGGGTAGTAAGTAGAGCTGGTTTAAAAAATTGAATTTCTGACCAATGGGACATTCTGACATTTCCAAATTTCCTTTCCTTCCAATTCAGAAGGAAGTCAATATTTCAAAAATTTTCACAGAATGGAAATTCTGAACCATTTCAATTTGGAAATACCAAAATACTTGTTACAATGTTTAAATAAAATGTAAAGTATAATATAGACATTACAATATTGAGATTAATTTAAAGTCAAAATGGAATACAACTAAATGTTTTTACCTAATCAAAGTGAAATAAGTCTGTGATTTGTTTCAACACTTTTCCATTGAAAATCTTGTTTAAAATCTCAACTCTAATATTTAGTCCATTAGGAAAACTGTTTTAATGTATAGCAAAACTTCATGAAAGCAGACTGCTCCTGAAAGCACACTTGTGGCTGTCTTGTCTCCAAAAATGCCCTTCACATGTGATTGCTTTTATCTTGTTGCTATGGCCCAGGGATTGCTCTGTCCCCTTGTCTAACATTCTCTTTCAGAACAGAACACCGTAGTCAGTTGATCAGATCTTTTTTGCTGTTTCCAAAAGGCATTTTAGGGCACCACAAGTATTTTCAGTTTGGTCCAAGAAAGACCCATCTCACCTCAAGGGTAAGATATGCTAGGGATGACTATAAATCAAAGGGGGGAATAATACTTTAGATAGTATGGCCCTCATTCTTTCACTTATACTAGCAGTGGAATTCTATTGACTTCATTGGGGGTTTCTTTCCTTGTGCAAAACTGAGGAGAGTCAGGATCCATGCATTTATTTTTCCTCCCTAGAAGTTTAGCGGAGGCTGTTAGCCACATCTTTGACACCCATTGTAGGACAATCTGGGGGAATGGAGATATAATCCAAACCCAAGTTAAAAGGCATCACAAATGATTTGAAAGATAAATGGTCGTAAAAGCATTAATTTGAAAATGGAGCCCATTCATTCCTGCCACTTTTTTCTCTCTCCTGTGCCATCCTGAGATACTTATTTCCCCTTGGCTGGAAATGAATGGAAACTCAATCTCAAAATATTTCATGCCTGTTGAAGTTTATAAAGCAGCAAAGAATTTCTAAACCTGAACTCCATAAATTGGCTTCCACTTAATCTCAGGCATCATTAACAGCTGGGTATTTCACTTCTGAAAGGCATTAGGAAGTCAGCCTGTTCCTTCAGTAAACAGTAGAGATAAGGCCCACCAGGGATATTAGGCAGGAGGTCAAATCAGCCTTAAATGCTGTAAAGCAAAACAAAATTTGTGCTACTTTGCTAGCAGCTGTTGGAGGACATTTTACTTTCTTTCACTTTATGTGCTTTGTCACCCTACACAATGGTATGGCCAAACCTGTGATGTTTTATAAAGTCTCATTAGTTAAACACACTATGTACCTAGCAAGCATACACGTCCTATTTTGTTTTTAAATATGCACACTGATGCTGCAATTCTGAACAAAGCTGTTCAAAAGGGTTCCCTGTATCTTCTGTCCTGATGGAAACACAACCAGGGATTATGACCTATGGTTTAAAGATGAGGGCAGCTACAACAGGCTCCATTAGGGGCAGTCCTGAATCAAGGCAAGTTGCTAATGCAGCCCTTAGCTGGACAATGTGTGGGCACCCATGCCATATCTGACTTTCAGATGTACACATCTGCCTAACGATGCACATGAGAAAGTCAAGTTATATACTGCAGCCACTTACTAAAGCTGGACAATTCCAGAACTGCTTAACAGTGTTTCATAGACCCTGTACTGCTACCAGCATACAGAGCTTCTCCATTTAGCTTGAGTATAAGGGACTGGAAATGACTCCTCATTGTGACTATGAAATTTTGAGCATTCTTCCATCTGGGTTTAGCCAATTATCTTAACAAAGCTAAAGCCATATCTTATCTCCAACTAGCTTTTCCCTTCTCTGACAATGATTTAATCAAGGCAGAGATCAGCCTAAATTATCCAAGAGTAATTATTGTTTGAGTGCTTCAGTAGAAGTGCATTAAAAGTTCTTGGTTTCCAGAGGGCAGGTGCTCAGAAAAATCAGGCCCCTTTAAGATGTCCCACATGAGGCATCTAAAATAGCCACCCTGGTAAATACTTGGAAATACCTTTTTCTTTCAACAAAGCACCATCCTATTTACAACTATTTTAGAAAAACTTGAGCAAAGTAGCCCTATTTGGTGAACTGCAGTGATGAGAAACCACAAAACAAATAGTACTGAGAAGGTAGATCCACCTATCTCCTACATCTCAAGAGATAACAGCAAAATTGTTCATGGGAAATGTCCTAGGCAGAGCCCAAAATCCATGCTAACAAAAGTAACATGTCATAAATAAGAGCAGCATTGTACCTGTCAAGTTGCAGAACTCTAACAAGCACTGAAAGTCCAACCCTTTAAATTATTGTGCAAATTATAACCATCATCTTTTGTTATACAGTACAGCTTTACAGAATATAAAATTATGACTCTGGTACTGATATGCTAATAAGCTTTCTGTGCTGTTGGATGGTTTAGCTGTAGATAGACTAATGCTGGCAGCAGATGAATAATTGCTCTGTATGTACTAAACATAACACCACAGCACAGAACTTCATCATTTGTCAGCTTTATTTGTTTAAATGAGAGAAATGCTGACAGCAGTTATTGCTGTAATCCTTTTTTTAAATCTGAAAAGGAAAGTCTCTAGTTACTCTTCACAGGGCTGATCCTGTTGGGGAAACTAAAAGATGAATTATTTGAAAACTAATTTGAGGGGCAGTCTGGAATGCTGAGGCAAAAAAATCCAAGGAGTTGTGCCTTATCAAACACTAAATTAAATTTACATCTAGTGTCCCTAACTAAGGCTCCATCTACACTACGAACTAGGGATGGGATTCTCCTCAAGCAAGCGTGAGTCCAATTAGCAGTCTAACTTTGGTAGCAGCATACAAAATGGCAGTGGTTATATACTCAGCATGGCTCAGCTACGCTGCTGTTCATACTCCTGCTGGTTTGACAAGAGCTAGTGCAAGAATGAGTACACAAGCAAGGGAATCCCACCCTGAGCTCCTAATGTAGACATAACCTAAGACTGGGTCCGTGCTGTGCTAGGCATTTGGTACGCTGCCTGCCTTGCAGACAGACAAGACAGAGTTAAGGTGCGGTAAATGAAGTTTTACAAATCAGGAACCAAAGCAGAGATGACTTGCCCAAGGTCACACAAGGAGGTTATGTCAGAGCTGGGACTGGAGACGGGACCCCTTGTGTCCTAGTCCAGTGCCTTAGCCAAAAGACCATCCTTCCTTAATGCTAGTCCTACTCTTCCAAAACAGACTCCTGTCTTAGACTAATGCTATTTCTGCTGTAATACCAAAATCTCAGAAATGGTATTTAATATTCACTGCAGTGCCAAAGTAAGCCCTATGCCTACTACCAGCTGTCCCTCCGATCTTTTTATACAAGTGTAATAATGAGTTGTAGATAAAACCCATCAGTAGCATTGTGCCTTTGCTGCTGCTGCCAAGTGCTTCTTGTATACACCTGGTTAGGAGCTTGCTGGGAAGAATCTGCAGAGATGCTGAAATGCATTGCTTGATTCCTTATTAAATTTTCTCTCATTTAGAGAAGGGAGGTTTTTTGCTCCTCTTAGTCACCATGGTTCTGTTTATCCCTTCAGCAATTTTCACATTCAGTGCCAGTAGAAAGGCAAGGCAGCAAGGACCCATTTCCATGTAATGTGATCTCCTTCCCCAAGTTTTAGGGACCGTTCTTGGAATTATGCCAAGAGTGCACCCTGGCCATTCAAGTACCACTCCCTATAATGCTTGGTACCTGGAATGCCACAGTAGCCTGCCAACAACCGCCTTGCTAGCATTTAAACTTGGAGGAGTGACTCATAGGACAAATTGCTGTAGCAGCCACGAACCCATTAAGGTCTAAGTATCAGGAATCAGAACAAGCAATGGCATTCATGACCTGTCTGTCACTCTCAGCCATGTGGCATTTTCACCACATGTACTGAGAAGTGAATGCTCTGTGGCATCAATTGTTGAGGACTACAGAATGCCTCCAAACCTGTGGACCTCAAAAGGGAATGAAAGTCATTTCTCTGTCACTGAGAATTGAGATAAATACAGTTCTACACTTTGTGCAGCTCATTAAGATGCAAAGAAACTTTGAGATCAAAGGGACCTCACAGCTCCTAATACCTGATATTACAACTAGCCCCACAGTGCTTCCTGAGCTACATCCATTCTGCAGCATAGATGCCTGAAGGCTGGAATACCTGTAAGAGTAATTTTACAAGTGGATAATTAAAGAGGTGCCATATTTCTTACTACTTTTTTAAACCCAGCTAATGATGAAGTGAAGCTAAAATGACTTTTGCATCTTCACTTAAGCAACAAGATTAAAGTGTATTTTGATAAAATCAGATTGTGGCATACTATCACACTCTAATAAATACAATCTGCAGTTCCTTGAGGCAATAATAAATATGTTCCATATACCTCAAAAGCATTACAGCTTCTGCTTTGAATAGAGATAACAAGAACTAAAGCATTGCACTAAATGCACTCTATGATTTAGCATATATTTGTAAACTGTATAAAGATTCCTCTGGAAATAGTTTACCAGTGCCACCTGATTTAGCACAAGGATAAAACATGCAGTGGTGTAAATACATGCATGGGCAACTATTACCCAGTGTTCATGTCAAACCTATAGACACCTTTGTCATACACATTTACCTGCTATCTCAACTAATTGCAGGAATTATTAGAATCCTCCTTTCTTCCATTTGAATTGGAGATTCCATAGGTACCACTTTTTGGTAGAGGTGTAAAATCTCAATCCTGAGAACAAAGGGGCACACTTGGAAATCCGCTCTGGTCATCTGCATTATAGCAGGCAGCAGTAAATAGAGCAGAAGTATGATTTTGAAAGTCAGTAGGACTTGTGTGCTTTTGGAAAGTTTGCCCGAGGTTACAAAAATGGCAATAAATACATACTGAGAAAATGTGAACAGGTTTATCACTCAGTTTAGGGCTGTTGAGCGATCCATCTATTTCCACCGCCCAGTAAATGTCTAAGACCAAGATATAAATGTACAAAGACTAAAATACCTGTAATTTTGAGACAAATGAATTGGTTTCAGTTATAGTTATGGCTCAGTGTATGCAGCTTTCACTCATTTCATCTGTCCTATCATAGAGAGCTATGTAACATCACAATGGTGGATTTCACAGCTCACTGAGCTGTCCCCTACAAAAAGGATTCTGACCATATCCATATTTGGATAGTAACAATTCTTGGTCCGTTCTAATGCTGGGCTGCATTCAAACTTGCAACCTTTAGGTTCTATATCCCATTTGTAATTGCCTGAGCCACAAAGTCTAAATCTCAATGTTACTTGTGCAATTTTTTAAAAAAATGTAGGTTGCTCTATCTTAATCAGTTTTGCTATTAATCCAAGGCTTAGAAAACATAATTGCAGCACAGACAAGACAGATTTTCATTAAACATATGGAAGAACAACATCTAGGAACGACATTTCTTCTATATTGATTCAGAAATGCCTTTGGAAGTAAAGGTTATGCCTATTAAATTCTTTTCAAAAGGTAACAGTAAAGATTAAAATTCATCCTGAATAGCATTTACAAAAAGCCTTTAGAATGTAATCTCTCCAGAATCTGTCACTTACACATGAATGCCTTATACCACCAGTATTCTAGGGTATGAAACTTCTTTTTAAATGGCTTTCCCTTAAAAAGGAATTTATTGTATCGACAGAGGAGGTTATATCTACACAACTATTTCCAAGACATGGAGTTGCCTAGCAATCTTGGAATTTAACAGGAAGGCAATAAAGAAAACAGAATTGTGAAATTACAAGGGGGTGCTGCTTTAAATTGGTTTGCAATACTTATCAAGATGCCCCTGAATGAGAGGGGCTAAACAATGGTCTAGGAGCATAAAATCTGTTGCTCATTTTTCATCACTCTTCTCTCTTCACTTTCTATTTTCAGATACACACTTTCACAAGATGCATATCTCCCACTTAACTTCATTAGCTGTCAAATATCCAACAGAGGGGGGAAAGCATTCAAGCCATACAGTGAGTTTAATAGCTTTGCCAAAGCCTTTCAATCTCATCCTCAATGGGTAGGGGCAAGGGGAACCGTAAAAGCACAGGGTCTCCCCACTTGTGGTTCATGCTACAGATGTCTTAATTGCCATGTCAGCGACTCTTGCTTCTGCCAAATCACTCCTTCTCTCTTTTGAGACCTAATCCTGCTCTCGCTGATATCTGGCATGAATAGCAGCAGGTTTGAGACTCTAGCCTTTAAAACTTTAACGCTATTAAACTTCATTCCCCTTCACACTTACTACCTCCTGCATCCCCACTCACCATTCCTTTCTCTTCCCCTCTTGCTGTGTCTATGCAGCCAGACTAGTTACAGCTTTATGTCAACTTTATTCCTTTCCTACACTCTCTACTCATTGTGTTCCCTTTCTGTCCTTTGAAAGATGCTGCCCCCAACTCTCTGAAATAGGTTTCCTTTATTTGTCCCCTCTAAAGTTCACGCTCCCTCCACATGCTTTCTCCCCTCTGCTTTTTGTATTTTGCCGATATGCAAGGTATTTTGAGAGAGTTCCATGTGAACACACCAGTCCCATCTGCAGTGCCTTACCTGTACTTTCATCCATGCTTTCCTCAGAGACATGCTCATTTTGGTGGACCCACTCGCCATTACACTTGAAGAAAATCTGCATAGCTGGCATGGCTTTGCATCGCAAGGCAATGGGGTTGCTTTTAATGATGTAAGCGTCATCTGGTTCTTGCATAAAATGCGGCAATGTTCCAGGAGCGGATGGGAGAGACTCGGGCAGGGCTTCACTGTTGTCATTCCCTGAAAGGAGCAGAGTAAATGTTACAAACCAGAACTGATAAGCGATGACAGTGACTGTTTGCTCATAATTGAGTGGGAATACTTCTGGTCTGGATTCTGTTAATACTCTAATTTCTACCCTTCTGGTGGAGAGAGCCCTTGCCCAAAGAACTCTATCTAAACATAGACAAAAGAAGAATCATTAGCCCCAGTTTTACAGCTGGGGAACCAAAGCACAGAGAAACTGAGTTGCTCAAGATCTCACAGGAAGTCTGTGGAAGTACTGGAAATTAACCCCTGATCTCCTGAGTCTCAGTTCAGTGTCTTAAACACAAGAACACCTTCTCAAATATTTCATTTAATTTCCTTTAGACAGTTGCAGATTTAATAGGGAACAGCATGCTAGCCATACAGATGTCCATTGATCTGGATAGTACTATTTTAGCACCCGGGCAGTGGAATTAACAAGCAGCCTCCTCTAAAAGGATTTGAAGAAACCTCAACGTATTTTGAGGTTGATTGCATTTATTGTCCTTTTAATGGTAACCATGGAAGAGAAGGATCTCACCTAGCAGCTTTCATAGAGCCAGAACCTGCAAGGTACTGAACTTGTCTAGAGAAGTGCCGAGCACCCTCTGCTCCTGTTAGTCAATAGGACCTGAGAGCACTCAGCACCTTTGTTGGACAAGGCCATTTGCCCTGTGTACTCCCACACTTAGTCAACCAGATACTCAAAATTGTCAAGGGGAAGAGACAGGCTTCAATACAAGCCTGTCGTTTAACTCTGTTTTGATGGAGGAAAATCCTGATTCCACTAGAGTCAATGATAAAACTCTCATTGATTTCAGTGGGAGAGGGATTTGGTCACTGTATTTCAATGGCTTGGCAGCTTTGTGAGGGAACTCGGAACAACCACAAATAAATCATTAGGGACTGATTTATGAAGGAAGATTAAAAAGGAGCAAATATGTACAGCATGGCCAATTGATAACAGGACTGAGTCCAAAGGCCCAAAGCGAGCACATTGAAAGAGAGGAATAGCTGAGGGCAATGTATGTGATTTAACTAAGAATAAGATGAAAATAGGAGAGGTAAATTATGATGAAGCAGCATGACAATTTTTTAAAATATTCCAATCTATTCTATTATGGAATAGTGAGAATACAGTGGTTTTAATAATACATAATTCTCTTTTCATCCATGTGTTTATATAAATATCATTTTTCATCTGTGTGCACATGCACACAGATGACAAATGTTAACAGCGCTATTTTTTTAATTTATGTATACCCATAATTATGATTCAGAATTGTTCTATTTACACTATATAGAATGTGAATGTATTATGTTCTGTTATAATGAAGAATATATATGTAGTAAGAATATATCAATTATATAATACATATAAAATATATGCCTTTATATAATTAAAGATACTATAATTGATATATTCATAATTATATAACCCAAGTTCTCTCTATAGTATAGATGTAGTGTAAGGACATCTTGATTAGTAAAACAAGTTTTTCAGATGGGCCTGAGAGGATTGTTGGCATGTTTTAAATTACATTCACAATGCATTTCATACAATATATAAAAATTCTTAGCATTTTATTACTGGTCAATTTCCATCATGTCAATCTTCAATAAATACCATATCCCTGCAGGCTTGATTAAAAATCCAAGCATTGGAGGAAATAACAAGGTGGTATAAAATTTAATTACGGCCATCAAACCTTCACATTCCCATCAATGTCCGGAATGCCTTACAAAGCAGCACATCCTTGTTTATTCTCAAATAATCTTAGACTGACTGGATGGGGGGGTGGGAATAGTGACCAATTTGTTAAATATTAGTCACATGTAGCATTAGTTAAATAACTAACACATACTCTCTGTACTTGAATAGGTTATGTTGCCTGGCCTGAACTTTACTTAGTTAGCCAGGCTATAAATCGATCACATGCTGCTCTGCCTCTCACTACAGTGATCTAGTGCACTACAGATTCACACCATGGCCTGTCCAGAGACTTAACATGTGGCAAGCCCTTACTGTGTTCACCATTTAGAACAAAGGAGTGGTAGGACTAACACCAGCCCTATTAATATCAATGGAAGCCATAATTTTACCTCAGGTCTTCAGATGGCTGGTTGCTTCCTGCCAAGGAAAAGTTAGCTAAAAACGAGAGCTGATTCCCCATAGAGACAAGAACATGGACCATTTTTCTCCTCTTGGCCCAGGAAGACTGTTACTAACCACTGCACTTTTAACCTATGTTGTATCATGTATCATTTCAAATTAGATCACCATTTCTTCTTATCAGTCTGTCTTCCAACCCATCTCACCCATGGCTAAATTTAATGAACATAAGAATGGCCATGCTGAGTCAGACCAATGGTCCCTCTAGCACAGTATGTCTTCAAACAGTGGCCAGTGCCAGAAACTTTAGAAGGAGTGAACAGCACAGGGCCATTTATCAACTGATCCATCGTCTGTTGTCCAGTTCCAGTTTCTAGCAGACAGAGGTTTAGGGACACCCATAGCATGCCTGACTATTTTGGCTAATAGCCATTGATGGATCTGTTCATTTACTTAATTCTTTTTTTAATCCACTTATACTTTTGGCCTTCACAGCATCCCATGGCAATAAATTCCATAGGTAGATCATGCACTGGGTGAAGAAGTACTTGCTTATGTTTTAACCTGTTGCCTATTTAATTGGGTGACCTCTGGTTTGTGCGTTGTGAAGGGGTAAATAACACTTCCTTATCCACTTTCTCTACACCAAGCAAGATTTTATAGTCCTCGAGCATACCTTCCTTTGTCATCTTGTTCCAAGATGAACAGTCCCAGTATTTTTAATCTCTCCTTATACGGAAGCTGTTCCATACCCCTAATCACTTTGGTTGCCTTTCTCTATACTTTTTTCCAATCCTAACTTCATCTTTGAAATAAGGCAAACAGAACATAGCATGGATTTACATATTGATATTTTTTCTTATCTATCCCTTTCCTAATGTTCTGTTTGGTTTTTTGACTGCCACTGCACATTGAACAGGTGTTCTCAAAGACCTATCCACAATGACTCCAAGATTTCTTGAGTGGTAACAGCTAATTTTGACCCCATTTTGTATGTACAGTTGGTATTATGTTTTCCAGTGTACATTACTTTGCTTTTATCAACACTGAATTTCGTCTGCCATCTTCCTGCCCAGTCACCCAGTTTTGTGAGATCTTGTAACTGTTTGCCATCTGCTTTGGACTTAACTATCTTGAGTAGTTTTGTATCATCTCCAAAAATTTGCCACCATTTTTCAGCCCATTTTCCAGGTAAGTTAAGTGGAACAGTATTGTTTTACTACTTTTCACTGTGAAACTGACTGTATATTCCTACCATTTGTTTCCTATCTTTTAACCAGTTGTTGATCCATCAAGACCTTCCCTCTTCTTCCATGACTCCTTTCTTTAGTAAGTGACCTTGTCAAGGCTTTCTGAAAGTCCAAATACACTGTCCACTGGATCACCCTTGTTGGCATGTTTGTTTGACCCCCCCCTCCAAAGAATTCTAATTGGTGAGACATGATTTCTCTTTACAAAAGCCTTGTTGACTTGTTCCTCAACAAATCACGTTCATCTGTGTCAAATTCTTTTACTATAGTTTCAACCAATTTGCCTGATACTGAAGTAAGGTTTACCAACCTGTAATTGCAAGGATCACCTCTGAAGCTTTTTAAAAAGCTTCATCACATTAGCTATCTGCCAGTCATCCTTTAGATGCTGATCTTGATAGCCTCAATAGAATAATTTTCATTTGTGGTGTAGGAAGATAAGCCATTTAGGGCATGAATGAAGGCCAGTTCAAGCTAAATGGAGTCTTTCCATTGTTTTAAATGGGCTTTAGATTATAAATCAATGGGAAGTCAAGATGACACTTTCAAATGACTGGAATAGAATGCCAATATAAATCAGACTACTCTTGGCTGAAACTGGCATTAGATTACATGTCCTTAAAAGGAGAATGAAACAATATTATATGGAGGAAGAAGTGGCAAGAATCCTGTCACCTTCCCCAAACCGCTCACTTGTAGATCTTGGAATATTTTTACACTATAGCAGCCTGAAATAATTTCCACACCACACTTTATAGTCTAGGGTCTCATGCTGGAACTCTGCACCTGACAAGTAGAGTCCCACCAATTTAAATGAATAAGGGTTTGCATTATCCTTAGTTTATGTGAGCAAGATAGCTCATTACTGAACAGTACAAGTGGTTGGGCTGGAAAGCAAACTCTGGGCCTCTGAAATTACCTAATCTCAAGGAAAGCCACTAAGGAATTGCATTCCTTGGTTTTTGTTTATGGAGCTGTTACTTGTCTCCATATGGTTACCTAATTAGGTGACTGTACTCACACCCATTTTAATGTTATAATAACCAGACTTTTATATGAAATATTTAATGTGATTTATGATAGACAAGTCTTTCTCTGTGTGGCCCCATCCTCATACACAAACCGCAGAATTGTTCTGCAATACTACTGACCTGTATTAAAGTAGAAATATTTTATTTTCCACTTATTAGCATCGCCCTTCCTCTTCTCCCCCCTATCCCCGCCACACTGGCACTTCACACTGTAACCCTAATTAAGATGACACTTCCTGGCAAGCATGCTGCAAAATCTTTGAATATACAAAATACCATGGTGACAGCTCCCAGGGACTAGAACAGGTACAGCAGCATGCTGAACAAATGCTCCTGTCTCCCCAAGCACGTACTATAGCAATGGATTTGGGATGTGCACTTTTAATGCTTCCTGATGCTAAAAGGGAGTTACATCAAGGACCCAGAAATACATTTTTGTTCACTTTCAAAGGCAGCATCCCTTTCTCTTTGCTCTCATCCTTACTATATCTTCCAATTCTTCCATCACCACCAGCTCCCAAATACTCCTCCTCCTTGTTGCCTTTTTCTGTTCTTACCCTATCCCTTTTGCAGCGCAGCCTGTTCTCAACGGTCTGTTCCAAAACACACATTTAAAATGTTTTGTGTGGCTATAATGGGATGAACTTCCTCAATGTTTGTCAATGAGGAATCTCATGCATGTTAGAAAACATGAAGAATCACAGCTCAGGGTAAATAGACCATGCTTTGGTAGGTAGCAGGGCTGATATTATGAGGTTTCTCACACCATCCCAGAATCTATCCAGTAAATGTATCCAAAGAGAACAATGGGAAGAAGTTTAAATCACTGAACATAGACACTAGCAACTAGCTTCTGAATTTGTAAAAGTCAAGAGCTCTCCAGTCA
This sequence comes from Emydura macquarii macquarii, assembly GCF_026122565.2. NCBI lineage: Eukaryota > Metazoa > Chordata > Testudines > Chelidae > Emydura > Emydura macquarii. The sequence continues at coordinate 390,723 of NW_027130250.1, forward strand.
CATGAATTCCTTACAGCCTCAGTCATCTGCAAAGGGCCACTGGGGTTGTCCAATACATCTCTCCATTACCTATGGAAGTTCAGGTAACTTAGAATGTCTCACTGCTTCAAGTGACCTGCCATTTCAACTCCCTTACATACATGCCCCTAGGCATGCAGGGGTTTACAATCTCTTCTTCTCCTGTTCAAAAAGGTATAGGGGGGAGATTGTTGCCTTCTAGGCTGTTGTCAATCTGGATGAAGTTCTTTCCGTGCACTGGAGTTCACCTAGACTCCTGGCCATGTCAATGAAATCAGAAGATGGCCCCATGGTTTCTGCTCCCCTTAGAACCCCGCTACTGAAATAGTGCACACAGTACCACTTTGAAGCTGATGGGCCATTTCCTCGAGACCTCGGAAATAACTGGTCTTTTGAGTTCAAATTGCATCCCCCTGCCCACTACCTATTTTGAGGCTGTGTAGCCCATGCCATGCCACATCAGACCAGCTTCAGTGGCGGGCAAGATTATAGGAGCAGCATGACTGATAAATGGATTGGGTGCAAAATGTTACTTCACATTGAAGTCCTAAAGATTTCGGCTCCTGCAGTCAATAGCATAACAAGACTAACCAGAGTATTATGAGGCATATCAACTCTCCTTAAAAACTATTTAAAAGGATTTAGATTTGGCAGGTTCAATATTTTTCCTGTTTCAACTATCTCCCAACTCACCTCCCTTTCTAATGGTCTGAACTGAGTGCAGTTCCATTGTTTTCAGAGGCATACTTGCAGCATGTACACCCAAAAACCCCTGCTGCGAGAAGGGCCTGATCTGAATACATTTAGAGTAAAGTGAATACATTGGATGTGTGACTTTGTATGCATACACACACGAACCTGCATCTTAAGTGTAGACATAAAATTGCCCTCAAACCCAATCATAATCAGTGACCCAGTGGATTAGTAATGAACAAGCATATAGGAAGACAATCTTGCATTCTTTTAAGGCCTAGATTCTGCCTACTGCCAGCCACCTTGCAGGGTAAGGAGCCAAGGAATAATCTTGTAAAGCTGATTTATTTCTTATGTCATGTGCATTATAAATACACCCCGCCACACACACCTCAAGATAAATAAAACCATGTTCTGACTGTGATCACTGGAGCAGCTTTTGCCTTAGTCTCTTCTAAATTTTATTCATTTATTTAATTTCGTCCTCCTCTCCCACCCCCATGCAATTTTTTTTGCGTGCATTGACTTGTTTTCAAATTCATTTGAAGCTTGGTAGAACTTCTGAAGGGTTTTGCTTTCAAATTATTATTGCTTTTCATTTATATCTGTCAGTTTTCAAGATTAAGGCCATTCATAGTTATAGAATAATGGTGGTTTTAATGCAACTGTGAATGACAGAAGACCAAACAATCAAACACAATTCTTGTATTTTTCATTCTTGGAAAATTACCTTTCAGGAAGCGCTTTGTTTTATGTTCTGCACACTAATACAATAGGGACTTTAAATCTTTTTATGACAATAATAGAAACAAAAAAGTTAGGAACAAACACTAAATTCTTTATGGAACAAATATGCTGCTGTTAGTTGTCAGGTCATGTTTTAAAACCTTGATAGCAGCAGAGATAAATCTGCTAAAATTTAAAATCTGAGGAAGACATAATTTCGAGGTTATACTGAAAGCTTGGAGAGAGCCATTTTAAATAGGAAGCAAAGTCTGACAGTTGTACATGTGTTTGCAAATTAAGAAATATGTATTGTTAGGGTAAAATAGGATAGAATACCCTAACCCAAGGAAACTTTTAGAATGAAACAAATATGCATGTTAACTCATTATAGTCCATACTCAATACCTACAAGAAAACTATCCTGCATTTTGTAGGTTTATGGATTGATAGTTTTCCACTTACATAATCCTACAAATAGTTATTGCAGGGAATATGCTTAGTCCACTGAGATACTAAGGAAATGCCTTTTGTTTGCTATAACAGTTATAGAAATATTAATTTTTTTGGATGAATGTTCATCAGACAGATGGGTTGATGCCATAAGCGGTACACAAACTTTTCTCTGCATTCAGAGTGATGTATCTAAGCAACACAGTTATGTGGGTCCACCAGAAAGTCTAATCATTGTACATCTTCTGGATTTTCTCCCTCGTCTGCCCTCAGATTATATAATTTCCCCTCCCATCTTCTTTCCTGTGAAAGCTATGAGAAAGGGACAAGTCCTGCATCTTGTCCTGAAAGCAAATGCAATATGTGGCTATTCTATTCAAAGAGGGAATTCCAAAGCCATGGAAGAAGTTCTGCACTATAAATGTTGCCCTTGTTAATGACAGATCCAGAGTAATCAACTATAGAATCAGTCTCAGACAGAGGAGTAATCTGGATTCGGTCAATTAATAGCTTTAAAGTTAAGGACCAGAAACTTACTTTCAGACCCAGTGTTCAATGTCTTAAGCACACTGTTTTGTCTGGCACAATTCTGATTTATATGTAATCTACAATTCCCCCTTGGTTTGATGTACACTGCACAAGTTGGATCCCTAGGTTCTCTTGTACACTCCCCCTCTATCCTCTTCTGCATTTCTCCTCTAAGACCTTCATGTTTCTTTCCATCCATGATCTTCTCACTTCAGTTCTGTTCATAAATTTTTTTTCCTCTTCTCTGCTTCCAAGAAACTAAGTCTTTCTGCCACCCTCTTACAATCCCTTCAGATGCCAGAAGAACACATTGCCTAGGCACCTTATTTGTCCAACATGCTCTACCAATAATTTCGTCCCCCTTGTTATCACATCCCTCATTATGGCCTATCACAGGTATTGATCTTTACTTCTGTACTCTAGATTTTCTTCTCTTAAATGTTATTCAAGCCCCTCTGGACAACATCTGACTTTACTTTTGATAGTACTTGCTCCTTACTGTCCCTCTTCCACCCACCTTTGCTCCATCACTTGCTGAAAATCTAAAGGCACCAGCTGCCTCCTTACATTCAATTTATTTCTATGGCAAGATGATGGAAGATATGAGCACAAAGGGTGTAGCAGAAGAACAGGAGTGAAAAGTTTCATGTTATAGGATATGTAAATTGCTCATGCAAGGGATGGTATTAGTAATGAAACCAGAATCATCATTCAGTCAGAAAAGCAACTGGATTTGGGATTTGTCTACATGCTTTTAATCGGGTGACTCTGCTGTCTATGCAATGATGTGGTTTTCTTGGAAGTCACTCAGGACATTGACAGGAGTATGAGGGTTTGATGACCATATAAAATCCTTTAATACCTTTATTTCCTCTAGTACAGGGATTCTCTAAAGCCTACAGGGACATGGTATTTAGTAAAGATTGACAATGCAGAGAAGAGCAGCCAGCAATAGAACATGTATGCTGATGTTTCATAGCAAATTTTTTAAACCCTAAGTGCTGAGGGAAAACACACTTACAACTTACCCTGTTCAATGAACCCCACTACTTTATTGGAATGGACAATTGGTCTCTTTAAAGGTTCAAGTGCTGAATGGGTTACAAAAAGGTGAAATGGCCCTAACTGGGTTAAGTCTCCCACTCTGGAGCCCCTCCTTCAACGCTTGCTGCTTGTCTGGTTCCATATGGTGGTGGTGCAGATTTAATCTTACAAAAATATTTCCATGCTTTATAAATTTCTAAAAGCAATTCATGGAGTAAGAAAGTGTCTCCCACTTTAAGAACTGAGCTGTTGCTTCATTGGCACATTTTGCACCCACTAGCATCTGTGGAAATGTTGCGATTTCTACTGTATATATTAACATGTTGGCACTGCATCTGTTGTATATAGTATATGGCTTTTGCAGCATAAACCCTCATATCTCCACTGCTTAAGATATAATTGCACTCAAACTAAAACCTGATGCATAAACTGCCAGTCCTCACTTACCACCTCTGCTCCATAAACCTAAGAGCAGCTTCCTAGAATCTGGTAAGAGCAAAGAATAGCCTAGTGCATGAATTCTACAGCAAACCTTGCTGTGTATCCCAGGACACAATGGATCCAATTCACTGATGCCCTGAGCTTTGTGTAGTCATGCACACCGGTGCACAGCATGAATAAAAATGCTACCATCATTCTGATTAGCTAGCATTTCACACCCACTTTGCACTGATGTAAATGACCACATAAGGTGGCAACGGTAAGTTGCATCCTACGATGATACATGGTATAAACACAACTTTCAAAGATGGTTTAAATCTATCAAGAAAAGCAACCAATATTTTCCTTTCTTGTTAGCACAAATTCTTCAGTTTTAAGTTCTAAATCAATCCATTGTATGAATCAAACAAATCTACCCCAATTAAAATGTCCAGTATCTATTTACCCGAATCAGGGCAGTGACCAGGAGATACAGGGCAACCATTTCAAAAGCCGCTGAAGCGCAAATCCTTTTTAAAACTGGGATTTAGACACCTAAATCCCACTGACATTCAATGAGACGGGCTCCTAAGTGCCTTCTGAAAATGGGACTTAAGTCTTTGAAAATGTTACCCACAGACCCTTCCAACTTGAACTCTAATTAAAATTGACCACACTGGACTCCTCTTGTAATGATTAATGAAACTCATTAAGTCACCTGTCCCCATCTGGTTTTAATCAGTGTCCAGAGCTCAAGAAACCACATCCCTGCCACAACTGTAAGTCTCAGCAAAAAAAGTCAGATGGAATGAGCTATGAAGGAAACAGAATCATTCTTCCTGTCTCCTTGTCATGCATGTCCCAGACTTTTTTGAGGTCATAAATGGAATCTAACTGTGTAGAGGCCTTGAACAGGGGTAAATTGCACCCTCCTGAAAATTGTCAAGGCACCATGGTAGGCTGTGTGAGGATGCTTGAGCTGTTCCTGCTGGACTGATTTAAATATTGTCAATATTTAAATCAATTAATGTCTTGTAGAATGTGCTGGACTAGCAGCACTGGCTATTGAATGCCTCCAAATATCAAACAGGTATGTTGGAAGTGGTCTGGGAGAAATGCTTTATGAAATGACAGTTGTGTTCTTAGATGGACACCACAGTATTGCTGAGCTTTCCTTCACTATGGAGTTCTGCTGGGGAACTGTCTACCAGAGGATTTTCTACTGCCACCTATCACCATCGGATCTGAGCCCTTTGCACAGTAAACTCAGTAGCAATAGCCAAGTCCCTAGCAAATGTCATGAAATCTGTTTGTCAACAGTGAAATTTTGTGCAGGCATGCTCACTGATTTTTAAATGCAGTTGGGTCTGCCTATGCTTACACCGATGCAGATTTAAGACACTGGCTGTTGGTGCCATTGTAAGAATTTTGGAAAACATTACATGGAAACTTTCAATGGGGATGAAAAGCACATAACTGTGACTGAAATCAGAATTCCCCCCACTCAAGGTTTTTCCACTATGGTCCCTTTTTTGGCATCGCTATCCTAGAAATGTCTAAGATGCTCAGTACACACTGCCAGGTGTTCAGTTTTGTAGGCTCAGGATCATCCATTATGTTCTGTTTTTTGTCCTTTAGAGAGCCATGCTAGCTGAGATCTTTTAACAAAAGTTGTGAGATGGCTAACTGGTTGTGAAGTATTTACATTTACTCATTTTTTCCTCCCCAGACATGTTAGTATATTTCTCATTTCAATGTTGGTTGGAATCATCATAATTAGGTTTCCAAGACAATATGCCTACAAATCTAAGATGGTAATGCAATGTCAAAATGGAAAACCATCATGTCCCTGCTGTTGACCAGTGATAACTTTCTAATATCAAGATGGAGGGTAGGGGTGGAGTCATCAGCCCATGTCTGTGAAGACAATGGGACAATGTCAAGGCATTAGCTTTGACTTTTTCCTTTATCATGTCTGTCTGACAGTATAATGTATAGACAGTGGCACAACACTGTCAGTGGAGTCAACATGAATGACATTACAACATCTAAATGAAAATGTGGTTGGAATCTACTCTCCTGTTTAATTTTCCCTCTTCTGTAAGAAGAAAAGAGGGGTTAACAATCTGTCTAGCATTTGAGGGTTCACATCTCCTCCTTTCCCACAACAGAGGACTCAGCTTGGCCTCACAGCATCTGCAAATACATATTAGAATGGGGAAAGGAAGAACAGCCTTGTGGGTAAGGCACAGGACTGGCACTCAGAAGAACTGAATTCAAATTCTAGGCTCTAGAACAGTCTTCCTATAAGACTTGGGGCGAGATACTCACTGCCTCTCTCTGGGTCTTGGTTCCTCCTCTGTAAAGTAGGGGTAATAAGCCTCCTTTCCCCACTTCTGTCAATCTCTATTTAGACTGTAAGGTATTTGAGGCAGACATCTTACTATGTTTATATAACAGCAACTAGTACAATGGGGCCCTGATTTTGATTGGATTCTCTAGCTGCTATCACACTATTAATAGTGATTAATTAATTAAAATATTGGGCTGCACTTCATGTTAAGGAATTAAGCTATTTTGAATGTCACTTGCAATCAGTGCTATGACTATATGTTGTACTATACTGAGTGCTGGTGAAATAAGTTCTCCCTAGCAGCAATGGTAACCTATAAGGATGATGCTGCCTTGTACATAGGGTGTTTACAGACTTAAAGAATACTAAACACAATCTTAGATTTCCCCATGAGATGAGCCAAGCTCGCCAATTGTATTATCTTTGTTTATACACCTCGAGGAGCAATGTTCTGAAAACTGTGGTGCTGTGCTTCCCTTCTGCCCCGACCTGGGGTGGGTTGTCAGCAGTAGTGACTAAACTCAAGACCTCTGGATCTAAAACACAGAGGAAAAGACCCATCTTTTTTAACTAAATGTAGCATGCTCATCAATGTATATGTTGAGCAGTCACCATTACATGGGAATAAACTACCACACCCAATGGGTGTGTTCCACTTAAATGGGAAAGGAAATTTTTGGATTAACTAGCAATTGTTGATTTGATAGTACTACAGTTTTTCTTTCCAGAAAAAAACAAAGGATACTAGAAAATTATTCACTACTTCTCATAACACAAGAACTAGGGGTCACCAAATGAAATTAATAGGCAGCAAGTTTAAAATGAACAAAAGGAAGTATTTCCTTACACAATACACAGTCAACCTGTGGAACTCTTGGCCAGAGGATGTTGTGAAGGCCAAGACTATAACAGGGTACAAAAAAGTTTCTGGAAGATAGGTCCATCAATGGCTATTAGCCAGGACGGGCAGAGATGCAAAATCATGCTGTGTCCCGAGTCTGTTTGCCAGAAGCTGGGAATGGATGACCTGTTCTGTTCAGTCCCTCCAAAGTACCTGGCATTAGCCAGTGTCAGACAGGATACTGGGCTAGATGGCCCATTGGTCTGACCCAGTTTGGGCCATTCTTATGACTGTTTATGTGAATCATACTGACTCCAGGACAGAATCTGAATTGTTAAATGAATGAACTTGTTTTTGAATATTTTAATACCTTTTTTAAATAGCTTGTATGCTTTCCAACCGAGAAAAGAGAAACACCCAGTGTGCTCTGTTTCTATATATTCCAACTGTAGCATTGGCTGTTGTGAAGCACAAATAAAATACTATTATAACTAACTTCAAGCTCCAAGAATCCTCTTTAATGATCATTGTTACGTCATTGGGAAAGCCTGACCAAGATGGTGGTGGAGAGTTTAGTCTGGTGTAATATTGCACCCAAATTGTTTCCATTCATTTTACAAGGTCCAGGCAAGGTATTGCAAAAGCAGCACCCCCAAATCATTCACAGCATCATGTTGCTTGTTAGGAATATATTTTATCACAGAAATTCAGGTGCCAGGTAATTCAGCGGCCTAACAGCAACTAAATATGCTTGTGAAGGAAAACTATCTTGAGGCTCTCTGTACTCCCCGTGTTAAAGAAGCTGGAAAGCAGTCCAAATGTGGGGTTTTTTAAAATTACTGGACATTCTATAAGTGGGAGACCAGTTCAAGAGGTATTTAAATATACATCAAATATGTATGTTGATATTTTTAGATCCTCCTACATAGAAATATTTCCAGAGACTCTCAGGGTTTTAACCTCCATGCCTAGGTGACAGGAACTTTGACATCCAAGTGAGGTAGGATGCAGCGCTTTAGGGTAAGCCCAGCTAAACCTAGACTCTTCTTGCATTCATAGCTCCTCTGGTTGCACTTAGGAAATATCTTGATCCATCTAGGGCCAGGGTGTAGCTAGCGTTTTAAGACCTCTAGTAGAAATCCAGGTGCTGTAGTAGTTCATTTAAGAGGCCAAGTATTCCTCTGAGCAAAACCACTGTTGGGCAATAAAGTTGGGGGGGGGGGGGGAAGTCTTTATTGTTCTGCCCAACTAAAATCACCTGTGCACTTCCTATCTTTGCAGCCAAGGTTTCTCAAAATTGTCAGTGCATGTTGAAAGCCATAAGTGTTTCATATACATCTCAACAAATGAATCTGATATCAGGATATTTGGTTTCATCAGACCCTTTTGCTTCCCATGGGTAAGAAGTATAAACTCTCAGTGGCAGTACCATAATCCTTCTCATCAAATATTTGGGCGACAGGTGGAAAATTGTTCTGCCAGCTGAGGAAGACAAAATCCATTCCTCCTGGCAATTTTCTGCAATGAAAACTCCAAAAAACGAATGTGCAATAAGTTGTGGAAATCTAAAATATCACGTACAACCAGTGTGCTCAAACTTTCTAGCTGCAAACTAACTCCTGTTTATCTGACTCTTAAAAGCTTGATTTCTATTTATGTGCACAGCACCAAACTGCAGATATTAAAACTAGCTGCTTCTTTGAAACTATTAGTTATGTACTTTTAAAAAAAAAAAACACAATTGCACTATGGTCTTTCATCACAGCTCTTAAAGCATGTTACTTGCATCAAACAACACTGACAACAAATCTGGGTACTCAATATTATCAACTCAATATTAGGGGTGGGTAAGCTATCACTATGAAAAGGAATTGACTCAGATCAAACCACAAAGTCAGGAACACAATGCAAAAGTTCTTATTTCCAGTGCCTCTTTTAACCACAGTAAGTGGTGTACAATATTCCCTTGTTTTTTAGAAGGGTTGGGGTTGCATGAAGTGCCCAGTTCATGGGCATGGAAGGAGTCTGAGTCAGGATACAAGTCAAATAATTCCAATCAGGTCCATTGGTGAACAGTTTTCCGCCATCTATAAAAGTTGGTGTGGGGGGCTTTTTTCTCTCTCTCCCTGCACCTTCTCAACTTAAAAAGGAAGCGAGAGGCAGTTGTATTTCTTTGCCCCACTTTCCCCAAGACCCAGAGCTCCAATGAGCATCTGTGCTATTTTGGGCACTCATACCACAGGGGCTTGCTAACAGCACTTCACAATGTAATTTATCCTCTCAGTGAAAAGGGTTCAATCAACCCCTTGCCCACCTCCTAACACCACTGAGCTCCTATGATGAGACAAATGTCTGATCTGATATTCTGTAACAATCATGGAAGGAGGGAGAATTAAAAAAATTAACACACACACACACACACACACACACACACACACAATGTATGTGGAAGGAATCACAACTGACAGTGACAGAGACAGCTGTTTGCATCCTGTGTGCCACTTAGGCCCAGTCCTGCAAAGAATGACTTCAATAATCTAAACCAGTGAGACATTTGGAAACATGAAGGATGAGTTGCAGAGCACCAATTGTTCACCCACAAGGCAATCGGGTACAGCCTGGGTGTTTAAAGCTTTCCATGAGTGAAGCAGGCAACCCTGCAGATGAAAAGGAAAGGAAGGCAATGTAACTGATTTGCCACAGTATTTTTTTTCCCCCTTCAAATTCATTAAAGGGCTCCTGGACAGACTAAAAAACAAAAAAAGCTCTTCAAACTTGCAAGAGAAGAAACATAATTGAAATGCCTTGGGGTTAGTGTAATTAATTTTATATGAATAACTATTGTCTTTTTGGAGGAGAAAAGCATGCAATCAGGTAAGTAATAAAATAACTGCATCCTGATCATTCCTTCCCAATGTAGCATGCAGCAATAGAAATTTGAGAGGCTAAGAACAGACTACAAGAGCAGGATTTACAAGGAAAACATGCCAAAATTTTCCTTTTGTTTTTGGAAACAATATAAGAGGTTAAAAAAAAAATCCATTTGTAGCTATGAAGACTTACTTAGAGTAGTGCCTAGAGGCCTTAACTAGATCAGCATCCCATTGAGCAGGCATCCCAATGAGCGGGACCCAAGCAATTTAGGGATTTCCAAGTCAAAACATGCACCAGCTTTTCTCTTCGTCACCAGACCCAATGCTAGCGAGGTTGATGGAGAGCAGAAGCCATGACTCTTCACCATCAAGCAGTCTTTGTACACTGAGCCTGGCCAGCGCCTATCAGTGCACTTCACACAGCCCACCGGATGTCTGTTCCAGTGGGACTAGTTAGCAGCCTTGGCAAAGAGACCAAGGGCTGAATGGGACATGGAGCCAGACTTCCCTTTTTATCTGTAAAGAGGACTCCCCCTGTTCAGGGAAGAGAGGTGCAGCAGCAGGGAAAGTGTCATAGGGGGCATGTTTGTATCATTCCTCCTTTATGTACGGAGGGGTTATCAATCCAGCACCATTCACCTTCTCAGATTTAATACTTAATTGATGTTCTTGGTATCTTCCCTTCAGCAGTTACATGTGAAACTTACATGTTGGGGAAATTAGGAAGTGCAACTTTGCATAAGCCCCATTTATAATTGGTTGCAACAGGGTAGGGCATTTATCTCCACCAATAAGGATTAATATGTTAGTAAAACACTAGTGGCCTTTCTCTTGCCAGCAGAGATGAATGTGTTGTTCTGTTGTAATCCCTTATGTATTCTAAATCTATCTATATCTTGGTTATACATATTTATAAAAATGATATATTGCATTTATTAAATATTAAGTGGATTATAAACTTGAAGAATCTTTCATGCATTTATTTAACATCCAGGTTTTTTTCCTTTAAGTAGTGTGCAAAGAATATAAATCTTAAAGAAAAAACCCAAGGTTTTCTTCATTGGCATTCTAAATAGGGCTAAATTCTAAATGGTATCAAAAGGGCTTCCTGCACACAATGCGCAAAGAATATCAAACTGGGAGGGGGGGGGAATATTTTGACTCTAAAGGTGTAACAAGGAATACATAGTGTTACCTAAGGCATTCATGTGTGGAGAGAATCTTATGGGTGGAGACTGAGTCCTGGAGACCTATGCTCTCACCAACTTGCTGTTTGACCCAACCTCACAAGTCTTAGGAAGTAGGTAACACTTGTAAAGTTCTTTGAGATCCACAGAGGACACAGTAGCTATTTTGTTTTAAGCTTCCAGTGATGCAATAAGACTTCCACACGTATCCCCATCCCATAATTAAAGGGGATATCATAATGCAGATGCACAAGTGGGCTGAATAAAGAATTCAAAGACCACCTTAATGCTAGCATTTACTAACTTTTGCATGCTTGACTTTGCAAACTTACTCGTGTTCTCTTAACACAGCTAGTGTAATTTCCATGGTTTTTAAAAAGCAAACTTAAAAAACCTTCAAATTTCATCATGTGGCACCATATTGACACCCACATGGCCCATCAGTAGAGCAGGAATCCTTAGCTTCTCCACACTGATCTGTAACTTGGCCTAATGAAGCAAATGAGAGCAAGATTAGGTTGCCATCCTCTATGTAGGTCTAGCATTAGAGGAGAATGTGACACTTTGCCAGTGGGTTTTACAGATATTTGCTGACAGCAGAGGAAAGGTGTGACTCAGGACTCTTGGGCTCCATTCCAGGCTCGGGAGGGAGGCGTGCACATACTCTTCTGCTCATGCCCCCTCACTTGATCTCTTCTGCCCCATCTCCTCCAACCTGTCCATGTCCCAAGCCTGTTGCTTCCTTACTTCTAGCTTTTTATCCCAGTCCCATTCTCTGCCTACCTGTCCCCAGTCTCTGCTGCTCAGGCTTCCCAACCCAGTCCCCTTGTAAAGCCAATCCTAGTCTTCCCCCTCCAGGTTTGCTCTCTGAGTTCCAATCTTCCCTTGACTTCTAGTCTCTCCCCCTCGCCAGACTCTTTGCTACTGCAGAGGTTGGTGGGTGAATCATTTTAGGAAACCTAGGCTGGGAAGGGAAACACCACTGGAACTTAGTACACTTCACCTGCAAAAATATTGTCTTGGGGGCAAATCTTGCTTCCTCTCCACAGATCTATCGCACCAGGTAATAGAATAAGTCTATGAGGTTCAAGGCTGCAGAGTGCCACCAACTCCATATACCTTTCTGTTGGCCATTTGCTCCCATAGATGGTATGTGGTATGGCACTCTTGAGCATGCATTGGTGCTCATGGAGAGGCTCCACTACTGTTGCAGAGCCTGGGGGAAAAAGATGAATAGATTTCAAGGCCAAAAGGGAACAGGTGATGAGCTAGTTTGACTTCCCATATAACATACGCCATAGAACTTCCATTGCTCTCAGAGGAAGGAAAAACAAACATTCAAGCCTAATTGTGAGAGGGTGCTGTTAGCAACTGGGAGACTTTTTTCTTTAAAAAGTAAATGTCTACAGTTACATTTAACTTGGCATTTTGTGTCAACCTTGAAATGTGTACACATTTGTATAAAGGCAGTGTTGCAAACACACTCTACTAGGGATGAGCATTGCGATATCATGTTTACGTGTTTCCAATTTGATCTTTTCCTCTTTCACAAAATCCAGTTAGACTATCAGATGGATTCCCACCCCTCCATTTTTTGACATATGCCTTCTGGGAGGAAAAAAAAATAGAAATTGAGATGTTTAACTCAGATTCACCAGTGTGTCCATATGTGGTGCAAGATTCAGTCTAAAGAGGATGAACTGAGAAATGCACAGTACTAACTATTGCATATTGTTAATGCACGGTTTGGGAATTAAAAAGCCTGATCTGAAGTCAACAGACTTTGGGTCAAGTCTTGAGGGAGGCATGCTGGGCAGCTTCTGGTATACTTCAAACCCACAGCTGGAACACAGGTCAGAAATGGGCTGATCTAATAGTGCACAGAGAGGCTATTCTGCAAGTCTGTTCAAAAACAGCAATGGAGATGTTTTCCAAGCTGGAGTCTAAAGGGCATGATCCACATGTTGGAGAACTCAAGATATATCAAGCAAAAGATCCCAGGTGAAAAGGTTTCTAGCTGCTGCTGTTCTCATACTCATACATTCTCTGTATGATACATGTTGTAGCCCAGTAATACCTTGCGTTCATTTAGTAGGGGCCCCATTCAAATCAGTTATGCACAAAATTATCTGTATTCGTTTAAAGGGAAACTATGGTATCTATTAACCTCCAAATTTAACTTTTGTAAAAACAAGCAATGAATGCTTTGTTAAATTTTCAAACAGTATGTTTCTAGAAGAATAACATTGATCTTTCAAGTGTCTGTGACAAAAAGAACCTGCTAACAAAATTGATTTCTAATCGGTTTACTTAATAGATCTGAGGGGGAAAAAAGTGAATGGCTGTTTTGCTCATTTCACTCTTTTCTGCACGACAGAATAAAAATAGAAAATATATTTTTAATCTGAAAGGGTATTAAAAACTTAGTATTACCTTTACTGACATCACTAATGACATAACACATGAGATTAACTGAATATAATTATTTTATGGACAAACACTATCACACCAAAGGTGATGCTATCAAATTAATGTATTTTATTTCACTTTTAAAATAAGTCCAGAAATAGTGTTTAACAGTTCACTTAAATAGCTATATCAGGACACTTTCCTACAGAAAGTCATACGCCTACTAGTGTATATGGGCCTGATTCTGATCTCATTTACATCCATGTAACTATGGACTTCAGTGGAGTTATTCCTGATTTACAATGGTATACCCAAGTGCAGGATCAGTCCCCTCATTTTTCAGGCTAAAAATTGACTCAAAACCTGCACTGCTTGTTTCTCTACCTACTGGCACTGCTTGAGAGAGACTCAGAATTTAGCTACTCTCACTTCATTGGTGAGAATTAAACTACCATTTAGTCACCTGGGCTACAATGTATCAAAGAGAAACTTCCATAGGGGAAACTAACCTGCAGTAAACCAGACTCCAATTTGCCCACCACTGATGAGTGTTTACTAAATCCTGCCAAAATGGTTTTGCTGATGCAAGTACTTCGAGCCTGGCAATAATATCTATAATAAAGTCATCCTCTGTTCATAATTGCACCTGTGGTACAGTGCTTATTCTTAGCTAAACTAGCATTTTATTTACTGAACCCATCAGTTTGAATGAACTGCAGAACTGGTTCCCCCAACTCAATTCACAAATCAATTGTCATGATTAAGGTTAAAGGCTCTGATGTGGCTGGCTGCTGATTCTACTTCAGACTGGACTAGAGCGAGAGATTCTGTTTTGTTTGCAACCAAGTAATAAGCATGCTGTACAATTGCCGAGAATGCTTTTGGGAAAGGTGTTAGAAACCCAACACACACACACACTCATGCTTTCGCCAGGAGAAAGAGCTAAACAGCTGCACGGTAGTTAAATTTCAGTAGGTTTAATTAATTCTACAATTTTTGAAATTGTTGGGTAAACCATTTCCCTAGGAAAACCACATACACAACTCCTGCCACTGTTAACAGAAATCTCAGACAGATTCTTCCACCAGAAAACAAAGAAAAGGTAAGCAGTGCATTTTTGCCATCATGACCTCAGTGTAAATATTTTTCCCACTCCAAAGATACTCTTTATCCATTCCTAAATTCCAGTAGCAAGAATATCCCTGGCCTTATTTTCTCAAATACCAAGAGCCCAGAAATGAAGTCAGGGGGAGCTAGAGATGCTGAACTCTTTGGAAATGTATACATGTACATTTTGGGCATCCATCTCTGGCAACAGGCTGACTTGTGAGACAATCACCTTGGGCAAGGAGTTCTAAATTGTTCACCCTCTCCCCTGTGAGTTCATCTTAATCCCCTTCAGCAACTTTCCCTGGAATTTCCTAGTTGGTTTTATTTATGCTTTTGTATAGACATTGTTTCCCAACTTCCATGCAGCATTTAGCAGTCTTCTCACAATGTCTCCCAATTCTTTAAAAAGCAAGCTAATTACCAAATAAAAGCAATAGTGATTTGGGGAGGAAGGGAGGAACTAGTACAGGAGCAGCTGTTTAAGAAGTGATTTTGTCAGTCATCGCTGATGCAAATTGTTGTTGAAAGGTGTGTTGAAAATCAAAATGTTCATTTATGCTATGAGAGACAAGGAGTGTGAAATTTGTATCCTTCATTCCACCAACTTCTGTTGGTGAGAGAGACAAGCTTTTAAGCTACACAGAGCTCTTCTTCAGGTCTGGGAAAGGTATTTACAGAGTACCTTTTGATCTTGTACCTGTTTGATCTTGTATTTAGCTGTGACACTCTCTGTACCTTTCCCCAGACCTGAAGAAAAGCTCAGTGTAGCTCAACAACTCATCTCTCACCACCAGAAGTGGGTCCAATAAAAGATATTACCTCACCCACCTTGTCTCTCTAATATCCTTGGAGTGACATGGCTACAACAACATTGCATACGTTTATGCTATGGGCATATTAGTACTTCTTCAAATTGAGGGAGAAAATACATTTTCTAGAAGTATCTATGGAGATACTAGTTGAGATTTGAAGGTAGTCTAAAGGAGATTTAGACACACATCGTCCAAGAGAACATTAAAAATGGCCATACGGGGTCAGACCAATGGTCCATCTAGCTCAGTATCCTGTCTTCCAACAGTGGCCAAAGTCAGGTGCTTCAGAAGGAATAAATAGAACAGGTCATCAAGTGATCCATCCCATCAGCCATTCCCAGCCTCGGGCAAACAGCAATCCCTGCCTATCTTGGCTAATAGTCAGTGATGGATCTATGCTCCATGAATTTATCTAGTTCTTTTTGAACCCTGTTAGTCTTCGCCTTCACAACATCCTCTGGCAAGAAGTTCCACAGATTGACTGTGCATTGTGTGAAGAAATAGCTCCTTGTTGTTCATTTTAAACCTGCTGCCTATTAATTTCATTGGGTGACCCCTAGTTTTTGTGATATGAGAAGGAGTAAATAACATTTCCTTATTTACTTTCTCCACACCAGTCGTGATTTTATAGACCTCTATCATGTCCCTCCTTATAGTCTCTTTTCCAAGCGGAAAAGTGCCAGTCTTATTAATCACTCCTCATATGGAAGCTTTTCCATACCCTTCATCATTTTTGTTGCCCTTCCCTATACCTTTTTCAAGGTGGGGCAGCCAGATCTGCCTGCAGAATTCAAGATGTGGGCATACCATGCATTTATAAAGAGGCAATATAATAATTTTTGTCTTATCTACCCCTTTCATGATTCCCAACATTCTGTTAGTTTTTTTTTACTACAACTGCACTTTGAGTGGATGCTTTCAGAGAACTATCCATAATGACTCCAAGATCTTTTTCTTGAGTGGTACCAGCTAATTTAGAAGTGTCTGAATCTGATAAACTACTCAGTTCAATCCCTGTTTTATCTCTCTATACTATCTAACAGAGAACTGACAAGCCCTGATTCAGAAAAGCAAAAATGCCTATACTTAAGCACTCTTTTGAATCAAGGTCTAAATGGAGTTTTCTTTCCTTTGCATTATGTGTAAGAGAAAAGACATACTAAAGCTGTATAAAAAAAAATTCAGTGAAATTTGAAATTGTTTCAGTGGAAGATTTTACAAACTCAAATCTGGCTACATTAAAAGGTTCGTTCTAAGATTCATTAAGATAACAAAGGTTTTATTGAACAATCTTGGACTGACCTATGGGTTTGTATCAAAATTCCACAAAGCGACTGGTTTCATCTGACATGACATGAAGCAGTGATCCAAACCCAGGCTGCAGTGTTTGGGTGCTGCAGGAAGTGGGAACAGGAAAAGCTGACCCCCCCCCCCCACAGATATATACAGAATTTAATTAAATACAATTCTCATTGTGCAAAGAAATAGCTCTGATGCCTATATATGCTAATTGTGATATTACCTATAATATTGCACCAATTAAAAGAGTAGGCATCTCACATTTATTTTCTTTAGATTCCTTATATAGTAAGCTTGCTATGAATCAAACGTGAACATCAATCATTGTCAAAAGTAAATTACAGTACAGAAAGTATATATGGCATTTAAGTCAGTAGTATCTGGAAATTCAATAGTACAACTCCAAGCACAAAAGGCAGGCTTTTTTTAGCATTATCCTCCTATGCAGAAAGGGAGAGATCATGCAAGGGTGGAATAATATTGAATTTCTGTATACTTTTTTAAAGGTTCACATGCAAGAGATAAAACAGAAAGTTATGCTATCTTAACAACACAAGAGGATACTGTTAGACCATCAGACCGCACTGTCTCCGTTACTGAATTCAAATTTCTTGGGTTCATTACATACGGAGGTCAAGAAACTCAATCCACTTAAGTTATTATCCGTGTATGATTATGCTATAAATTGAAGTCAGATCTCTCAATGCCACACAGTGACGCTAGTCCACATCAATGTCTCACTTACAGACTATTGCAATACAAAACAATTGACTTCTCTCTCTAATTGGAGATTTATTCTCAGGAGTACAGAAAATTAAATTAAGCCTTTTGGGTAGTTTGACTTAAAAAGGAGATCTAACCACATGCCTACAAATAATTCACACACACGCCCACCCTTCCTCCCTCCCATTATGTTGTGATACAATACTAAGGGCAGGTCTACGCTACCACTTAAGTCGATCTAACTTACATCACTATGGGGTGTGCAAAAGACACCTCCCTGAGCGATGCAAGTTAAAGCAACCTAAGCGCTATCCACACTGGTGCTATGTCAGCAAGAGAATATCTCCCATCTTAGTTATCCCAATTTTTTTTTCAGTCATACTGGCACTGGCTGGTAACTATTCACAGGTCCAGTCCTAAAAAATGCAACCTTTGGAAGAAATAGATAGTCCCCTTTAAATTAATTAGTTCATTACAGAAAACTTTAATCTTTGTATAACAAAAGACAGATCAAATTCATTCCTGGCATAACTCCACTGAAGCCAATATTATGATGCCAAGAATTAAGTGGGCCCAATTAATCTAAGTTACCAACATTATGAAACACAGTGGTTACATTTAAAAGGAAGGAAAAGAGTTTACAAAATGCACGAGTCTTAAAATGACAATGTGCTTAGTACTGTACAAACACTATAGGCTGACAGTCCCTTTCCAGAGAAACTTGCAGTCTAATTCCAGCACAGGCAATCTAGTGATGGTATCAGTTCAAAGTGTTAAAGAAATTGTGCACAGGTGCACGTTGGTGATTAGGTAGAAAATATTTGTTTTACAATTTAAAAGGTGTGATGATAAACACAAAACTATGTAACTCTAGCAAGCTGAATAGCTAGAGTGACATTTCACAGCACATTTCTGTAACGGAAATATTTAAACTTTTAAATTTAACTGTCACTAGTCTTCCAAAATGTTACCATAAAATTTCCCTGGTATCTATAGTAGGACCTATAAAGTCTTACATGAAAACAAACTGCCTGGTTTACAAAGGTGCTAAGCAGCCTTAGCTTCACTGAAAACCACACCCTGTATCACCAAATGCCTTAAACGTTGACTATTCTTTCTTTTTATCTATTTGTCTTTCTAACCATAGGTCTCAAAAGACAGCTACCCATAAAATGAAAATGCATTGTACAGTTAAAACCACATCAGAATTTCCTTGCAGGGGATATAATGAATTCTGAGAGATTTGCAAGATAGTGTACAAGATTTTCCCAATATTAAGGGCAATCAACAGTTTACTGCTACATAAATCTAGATCTCAGAGATGCTATGCAAATGAATGTCAGATTCTCTCAACCTAAAATGAGAGAGAGCTCTCCAAAGATATGCCCTTTATTTTCATGCTGATAGTTTCCTTAAAACCTCTGCTGTAATGCATAGCTTGAAATGCAATTTAAATAAACTCAATAGCCAAGAGTGAAGTGCCACAGTGTAACTTGAGCAACAGAGCTTTAAATCCCTAACTATCTAATTAAAATTGAGTTAAAGAATGCTGTAGTTGACTTTTGCTTCCTCAGGTACCTGAAACTTTAAAAAAAAAAAAAATTTAAAATTCAGTGTTAACATATTCCAGTGAAATAAATTCAAACCATCATGTATGGCATGCAATTTAGAATGAAATAAATTAGGAAGAAGTACAGAATAGCAGCAGGTGTTCATAAATTTGGTCACATTTTATATGTAGTGAGTAGAGCTGCGAGGAGAAACGTAATTCTGTTTCACTGAGGATTGCAATATTTCAAAATTTGGTTTCCAACAGAACTAAGAACAAAAATTTTGAAATTCCTCCATGAAAGGGGACAGAGCATTGGCTCCAGGATAGTCTATCTGGTGGGCTGTCCCAGAGACGTAGACCCTGGAAGCATTGGGGTCCTCAAACAGCCCACCTATTGGACCGCTGAAGAGCCAGGCAGGGCTCAACAGATGTTTGTCAAAATCGAACAATCTTCTGCCAAATGTTTCAATTTTGACAAATCAGCTAATTCTGATGATCCATAGACGTTACAGACAGTAGTAGTATAGATAGGCTTATCAGTAGAAAGTGTTACAGCTGATTATAAACCACGGATATAAGCAACCTATTGACTGTTGGTTTCAATAACAACTGATAAACCATTTATTCACCCTTTATGAATGGCTTATAATCTTTATACTAGTAAAAATCATAACCATACTTTGGGTCAAACTTTAAAAGAGAAATTCCCATGGAAATAAGACACACAGGCCAAGATTTTCAAAGCTGTCTAAGAAGTTTTGATAACCAATTTGTGTTAATTTTCACAAGAATTGGGCATCTGACTCAGGGTGTCAAAACTGAAATTCCTGTAAATGAATAGAAACAAATAAGCTCTCATTCATCTATTATTCCCCACGTCTCCTAAGGGTGTTACATTTTCTAAGAATACGGTTTAGTAGAGGTGGAGAAGTTGATAATTTCATAAAAGGAAGCTTCAGTTACTAAAAGTGCATTATTTTTATGTAATTGTATGCATTCATCACCCAGGAAGGTGATGAAGTTGCTTCAGCATCGACTGAGAGGAGCAGATGGAGTTTTAGGTACTGATTCTCATTTACAGTATGACTTCTTTACACTGATGTAAAAGGGCCTTACTATGAATGAAAATCGGGCCCTTTCTCTTTAAGAAAGCCAAATCCTGGGAAGCCATTCAAATAAAGCACCTAGTTGCGTCCTCTCTATTGTGAGCTGTTTACTAGAATGGAACTTCTATTTAAACAAATCCTTCACACCTATTGCTCAAAGATGCAGGGACTATTTTCTGAGTTGAATGAATCTTCATCTCATGACCACCGCTTATTGCTGCTATTAACTACAGCTGAAAAGAAGATAATATCCCCTACCCCAAAGGCTTTATGCTCTAAGTTTATGATCATATGTAACACGTAGATGAAGAACGCAAATAGAGGAAGGGACAAGGTGAGCATAATTTTGTGTAACTGTCTCTCTGGCTCTGTAATGTATTTGTACAGTGTTAGCATTACTTCCCACTCACTGGTGCAATGGCATTGCCGACTGGGGAGCTCTTCCTTAACCCTCCTGCCATGTACGGGTCATTATTCATCTGCACCAGCGTTGCCCTTGGTATGCATGCACCCTGAGCCATAACTGCATGGGGCTGCTTCTCCTTCGATATGAAGTCCAAAAATTTATAACAGATAGCAGTAAAAGGATGTTCCAGCCTCCATCCAATATGTGCTTATCTTAATATAGGTGCAATTAATAAGAAACATATAAAGGATGGTTGTGGTCTGTTGCATCATGATAACATTATTGGGTCCCAGAGCATTAATTAAATCTTAAATATGAAGAGAAGGGAAAAATGTGCGCACAGAAAATGGGAAAGACATTGTAGATAAACAGGCAGTAAGAAAGAGAAAGATGCATATAAAAGGAAGCAATGTGTTAACTTTTCACTTCCTCTTTGTGAATTAATTGCAATGCTACCTTCCATGCAACTAAAATTAAAATAGTAAAATATTCTAGCACACTGTAGTATTATATATACATATAGACGTACAAGGCATTTTAATACATTTATGTTATTATAGTCCTCATAAGCTGTTTTTAGCACCAAAATATGATAAGCTTTCTGTAGTTCCCTCCAGTTAATTTGTTTGAGCAAATACAAAGTTTCCTTTGCATTCCCTCCCCCACCTCTCTTCTCAATATCAGACAGCTTTTACTAAATCTAGCAAAAATTTAAGGAAATCCTTCCGAGATTAAAAGCCCAGGGGGAATGATCCATTACATCAGGTTTTCCACGGGGCCAATATATTTTTTAAATCCTATAAACACAAATGGCTAAGTCATTTATCAACAAGTAGCATGACCAAAGTAACGTATGGACTAGAAATACCTAAAAAGGCCGCAACCCAGCAAAGACTGGTAGAGGCGGGAGGGTTAGGGAAAGGCTGCTGAAGCATCTCCAATGGAGATGCAACCACTGCCTCCAGGACCAACACTGGTGCACGACATGGGATCTCAATGTGGATGGCCCTGATCTCAGAAATCTGCCTGGTTTGGAGGAGAAAGAGCTGCAAATCCATATTTGTGTGAGGGTGAGCTGCTCCCTGTCCCCTCCTGGATGCGATGATGTTGGGGGAGGAGGGATTTCCAGAAGAATGTTTCATCCCACAGGCTTTCACATGAGAGGGGACAATATGGTCCATTAGACTAGTTTAACTGAGGTGGATGTCTAGCATCACGTCTAGGGAGCCTTATTCGACACCTATAGAAGGTTACTTCTTTCATCGCCTATTACATCCTATAGGTATTTTCCATAACAGGCAGAAAAGCACAGGGTGAAAGTCCTAAACTATAGCATTGCTAGATGATGGTTTAGGACCCCCTACCAAAAATGAGATTCTATTGCTGTTTGGAGCAAAGATAATCTCTTGAGGTCTTTGTTCAAACCTAACTTCTTCCACTGTGGCCTTCTGACAGTCACACATTTACACTGTTATAAATTATTGAAGTTCTACACTCCCATTCGCCCCTATGGAGAGCCAGAAGGCACAGTCCTGCTTAACAAAGTGGAGACAATAATGGTCACATATAATTGTGTAAATTGTGACTAGATCTTTAGCTCACTTCAGTCTTCTTTGACTTTAGTAGGTGACACCTGTACCAATTATGAACTAAAGTTGGCTACTTATTTCTTCTGTAGTTGAAAAAGGCATCGTGTGTTGAAATATCATCCATCAAAAACCTCCTACACGCTCTCCTCCCTTAAATCCCACTTTCCCATACAGCAGAAACAAAGGAAAGATTATTAATTTTAACAGTTTGACATATTGCCCATCTGAATCTCACACTTTTTTGGGAACACACATTTCTGCCACTCTGTCACTATTCAAGTAGAATGGTAGAATATGGGTGTGATTAGTTCTGTAACATTAAGGAACAAAAGTAAAATTGTAGTTTGCTATGTGGCAGAACCAGTTCATTGTTAAACACTCACGATTTTATGCACACACGAGTAATAAATAAAACATACCTTCCCCCCACGAAACATCAATTAAAAATAATTTGTGTTGTGGTCTAGCTGTTCATCAACTGCATTTCATTGTTTTAAACCTTATCTGCCCTAGGGAGTGCCAGTAATTTGATTAAGCGCTATGCACTTTGGTCTTCCACAGTACAGACAGTTTTACAGAGAAGCCATGTTAACAAGAGACTACTCTGCAAGATTTGAGATCAAGAATACTTCCCAATGTGAAAAGTGGCTTAACCTACATTTTGGGTAAAGAAACACAAATTCTCTTACTCCAGCATTTTTCAAAATGTCAGGCCAAGATCCCAAGAGAGGATCTAACATCTCCCCTAAGCAAGTTTGGAGACAAATTGTTAAAAAAAAATAAAAAAAGATATTTTTTCTTTTACTATTATTTGCATAGGACTCAGCTAATGTAGAATTTGCTGTTTTACTGCCCAATTAACATCCTCTATTTTTTCCTCTATGAGCAGATGTTGTCTATAAGTTAACCTGACAGTTGTGTTTTTGCTCTGACAGAGAATAAATAAATAAAAAGTTTTCAGCAGTACAAGGAAGGCATACCGATTCATAAGGAGGTGAAGGCGTTTGGATGTCAACATTTTCTCCCCCCTCCCCCTGCGCACCCTCACTTTGAAGGAGAAAAGGTTTTACTCTGGTCTGATGAAATGTTCTTTTCTAGTTATTCCTGTCAAAAGAACACAATGGAAATAAGAAATATCTAGTCGGCAACTTTAATGCAAATATTTGTCAGTTACAGGCAAATTGTCCAGTAGTATCAAAATCAAGCTACAAACATTCTTAACAGGAAATATCAAAACACGAGCCTCATTAGCACAACAGGAAGGTCCAGATTTGAAACAAGATGCTCCCAACTTGACAGTGTAGTAAGGATGTTTGGCAAGAAATGAATTCCCCTCTCATAATTTGATGAATAATACATACCAATGATTGTGACAGATTTAGTCAAGTTTGTTCCCAGTACTGAGCAGACTTCATATCTCCTTTACATCTTCCCTCTTCAATACACATCATGACCTTCAAGTTTTGTGATTTGAATATCTGGCCTCACATGTCAAAAGGTTTGTGCAGTCAAGCCCAGCAAATCTGACAGCAGCAGGACTGGATTCATTATGAATTTCAGAATTAATGCAAGTTCAGTAAAGAGATTGTACTTAAATAACATTTCAGCACACAGAAATACTGGTCAGGGAATTAAGTAACCAAAATATTCTTAATCAGAACTAAGAGGTGTGCCAATAACAAGTAAAAACTGTAAGAGGATTTAGGAGTTCCATTGAATTTTCTCCTGCTTTTATTTTCTGCCTGGACACCCAAGTAAATAAGAGATTGAGGAATCTGTTTAACTTTTAAGAGAGAAGTAGATAGAATAATGCCACTAGAGCTTACTGAAGTTATGATATATATAAAATTGCCATTCTCTCCATCCTTCCTTCTCCACTTACAGTCCAATGGTTAGCGATTTCCTATTAACTCATTTCCTTAACATGTGGCAAAACATTCCCAGCCAGCACTGTTCTGTATCTGTGTTCCTTGCATTGCCATTAATTAAGTCTTTTGGAATTGCAGCGGGCAGGGACCAATTCCCAGAGCTGCACGGTCATAGCGGACTATTTCAGTAAACACTAACATATTTCCATATTTCAAGCCGCTAGTCAAGTCCTTGGAGGGAAGAAAATTGAAGAGGTCAATAACCACCATTAACAGGGCTCTTCTGTTGTCTTATTGTTTGGGATCCTTCACAGAAGATTACAGAAACGACCATTACTTGCCTCAAAAGTTACAGAAATTGCTGTTGAATATATTTAGTACCAGAAAGTGTGTGGCTTTAAGATAAGATTACAGCCAAGGAACCCACTGTTCTGCTAACATGTTGGAGAATGAAGGGAGTCTATTGTTTTGTGGACATTAGAAAAAACTTAAAGATGATTTAAATACGTAATTATAATTACCATGTTGCCATTATAACAGGTCATGCACAAAACTCCCATTGACTGGTGTGGGGACAGAATTTCACCCTTGAAATGTAGCTCCTGATTGTTTACTTTAAAAAACAAAAAAACCCAACCCATGTTTATTATTACTAGCTAGTTGAATTACAATAGTACATAAAATAAGATTGGGGTTCAATGTGCTAGGTGATGTACAAACACATAAGAGATACAGTCCATGACCCAACCTACTTACAGTCAAAATAGACAAGGTAGACAAAGAACAGAGGGGAAATGGAAGCACAGAAAGCTGATTTGCCTAAAATCCCAACACTGGCAGAGCTGACAATAGAAGCTAAGTCTTCTAATTCGTGCAAAAAAACACCACAGTGAAGCAGTCAATGAACAGGGCCCTGGACTGAGAGTTTGGGGTGTCATTCCTTGCAGTTTGTTCAAATTCCACTCACAGCTACAGTCTGCAAACTTAAACATCCTTTGCTATTTCAATTTGACACAGAGTTCTCTTTCACTTCTTGTCCTAAAATGCTTAGTAATGGGCACACTGAATAAATCAAATGAGAAAACCAGCAAAGTATCTGTTGGTGGTGTGTTTTTTTTCGTGACATTATAAGTGGAGGGTTTTCACCCCAGGAACAGCAGTTACACTGCCATGGTGGACAAAGAATCCCATATACAATGTGGCTGACAGACAGGTTCTGATTCAGGAAAGCTCTCAAGGCATGCATTGGAAAGTTTAGGCTTGTGTTAGTGCTTTCCTGAATCAGGGCCTGAAATACAGACTTTTATGTAATATATTTGGGTAACTTTACATCGTGTTATATAATGGGTTGAATTCTACAGCCACGCAGGGACAAAATGAAGTCTGCCAATTATACTCCTGCACACTCACACATTCCTTATGAAGGTGGGAAGGGTCAGGAAGTCTCTGAAGCCAGTGGAGCAGAGTTGGATTGAGATGGTGGTGGAGGAATTTGCTCCACGTGAGGTGGGGGAAAGCAAGGACCCATGCCTCTCACAATTCAGTCCTTACACTGCCCTGGCGCAGCTACGAATCTCCTGCCGACTGATATTAGATATAGAATGATTGTTCATGATCTCATTATCGATGGTGTCTGTACTGTGGCTGTTCCAGTTAGCGTCAAGTGGGGCTACAGTGAGCAACTGATGGGAACCATACGTAATATGCAATATAACTCCTCTTTTCCCCTATGTAAAATGGGAGGAGCCAGTCTGGCAAGAGCGTTTCTGGACTGGTACGTTTGATCATGTGTGTCTTGCGAACCTCTGCACTTCCACTGTAAAGAGCAGCCATAAATTTCAGGTGCCCGTCTATTTTTAAAAATTCCTTCTCCCCTCCCCCCCCCGCATGTCAAAGAAAATTACTGAGAATTGCATTCAGATCCATCTCCTTCAAACGCCACAAGCATGATGTTTAAGTTCAATTCCTCTACTGTTAAGAGACATGGTGCTTTATTAGCTGTAACAAATGCCAACTTTCAGCTAACACTTGGATGGATAAGGTGCCAATTATAGTGACAGCTCTTCCATCCGATGCCCAGCATGGCTGGGGGTTAGTCCTGCCTCACCTGCCATGCTTTTCATTAGCAGGTTGAGTGATGTCATGGGGAGAGAGACAATGAAAACCACAAAGCTGATCCAGAGACATTCCCCTAATTCATGCATCTATCATTTAAAGCAGCAGCACATATTTCTGCCCTGGAGATTTTGTCTAATTTTTTATTTCTATTAATGTACCAGCTGATGACCTCTAACTCTGTCTGCCAAGGTCCAAAACATGGGACAAATCTCCAGGGAAGAAATATCAGCAGAGGAATCAAAGTGAAGCAGGATTAGTTTCTGTATCATAATAAAAATCCCAGAAAGTGTCTAGAGTCTTATTTTCCCTGAAATGATTCAATATAAAGAAATCCAATGCAATAATAATGAGGTGGCACTAAGGTTCCAATTCTGCAAACATTGGGGCCTACGTCGGAGTGGGATGAGGAACTATTTTGGCCCAGGAGGAGGGATAGCTGCAATGCACACTGGTGACTACCGGGATACTGGCGGGAAGCAGTTGTTCCTTTCAATTTAAGGAGGAAGAACCGAGGGGACTGCAAAGAAGGTATACACTGATCAGAAAAGATAGGGCATCTGTTGTTAAAGGGACCATGTATAATGAAGAACAGTACTAAGGAACAAATCACAGTGTGGGACCATTCCCTAGACTTTAGCATCTCATCCAGCAGGAAGATCGTGAGAACTTTGCAGTTTAATTCAATGGGCATAGGATCAGGCCCTTGATGCAACATGTATGACACAAATATGGAAAAAGGCACACAGACAACAATATCGTATTTTAAATACTTATACAGCCAGGTCTGCAGAGGAGCTTAGCAGCCAACAAAACGAACAACACAACCTGCTCGCACTTTTTGAAAATCTGGCCCATATGTTTAGGTACCTAAATGGGAGCTGAGCTCTTTTGAAATCTGGACCATGTGGCCCCCCAATATTATTTATTATTTGCATTATAGTGGCACCCAGGATTTCCTGGCATGGACCAGGACCTCACTGTGCTAGGTGCTGTACAAACACAAAACAAAAAGACTGTCCCTGCCCCAAAGAGTTTACAATCTACATTTTCAGAAGTAAATCTAAATTGGTTGAATTTTCAAGATGAGGGAGACTGGAAACGTACAATTTACACCAATTCACTGAGACTCAAGAATACCTTATACTCTGCTTCTGAATTTTCCCCAGTATACTGAACTACAATATTAATACTGCATCTGATGTTCTATATGAACACGGTTCTGGAATGTGGCCTTTTTACAGAGCACTAAGTTACTGGAGCTTACTGCAAATACTGGATTTTATATTTTGTTCGTGTATTCACGGTTATTCAAACTAAATGTGCATTTTTAGGTTCTTCTTTTACAGGTCAAAAAATTGACATATTAGCCATTAAGAATAAATCAATAAAGGTCAGATTTTTCCACTTACTCATGTTGAGTAGTACCTTATTTGGCAAATAGCTTCACTGATTTCAGTGGCACTACTTGTGGAGTAAAGTACTCTTTAGTGTGAGCAAAAGTAGCAAACTCTGGCTCCAAGCACAGAGCAGAGATAAAATGTGCATTTAAAACTAGGTGTCCCCAAATAACTCCTAAAAAAAAATCTATTTCCCATATTGCTAGGACAGGAAAGGCAGCAAAAATAGATGAGACTCCCTGTCACTTGCAAGCTTCAGTGAAGTAGATCAGCTAACCCAAGTGTCCCCTGCAGACCTTTTCATAATCTCTGTTTTAAAATAAAAGGAGTCTCTGCGCTCAGTAGACAAAAGTTTAAGCTAATTACCACCATTTGGGAAGCGTGGCATTTACAGTATGTTCTATCATCCATTACAATTGTCACTTGGAAGATATTCTCTCTCACCACCATCACACCCAAAAAGGAAGAGAAAAAAATCAAAATCAGAAGCACAGCAAGAACTAGAACCTCCCCAGAAACAGTTACAAAAACACTTCAAGCATGACACTTAGAATTCAATCTGCCTCCTAATTTGGTCCCACTGATTTCCATAACAGAGAATGAGTTAACAACAAAAAGTTAGTAAAGTTCCATCTTTAGCTCCAGTTTTTCTGTATTGCTTTGTATAGGACAACCATTGATGATTGCAGGAGAGAGAGACTGGATTTGTGATGTAGGTTATCAGTGCTCAAGAGATTTAGGATCTGAGTCAAAGCCCACTGAACTCAACTGAAAGTCAGTGGGAGTTTTTCAGTAGACTTTAATGGGTTTTGGATGAACTCTTAAATAGGAGACCAAACCTGAATGACGCTTGTGTTCAAAGAGTAAACAGGAAATAGAATTAGTTCTCACAGTCGCAGAATTCTGGATACACCAGATGAGCTCAAGTGATCTGGTTACACATTTCTTGACCAGGAAAGGACCTGAAGATATTTGGGCGCCCAAATCTCATTTTAAATGGAGTCGAGCCACTAACTCCTATAGGCTCCTTTGAAATTCCCCACCAAAGAGCACAGCTCCAAAACAAGGGATAATAAAAACTGGTTCTAACAGCAAGGGTTCTATCTGCACAGCTGCACTATTAAGTTTGCCGAGCATGGCGTGAGGGCAAATATAATGTGAAAAGCAAGAAATACCTGAGAGAAAGTAGAAAAACACTTCAAAAGGGAATCCGTTATATCTAACTAAATCCAGGCAGTAGCCTATTCGCTGCCCTTCTTCATTAGTGCTTTGTAGTTTCAGGTGTGAAAAGAAGCTAAGACTTGATTGTAAAAAGACTTTCTTTTGAAATGCATGTCCTCTGCCATCATTAAAAATAATAGACAAGCTTACTATCTTATGGATTTAATAGGTAGCTCTCTGCTCAGCATCTGGGGGCTCTTGTTCTCAGCTCTGAGAGTTCGGGGGTGACCCTCATTTTCTAGGTAAGGGTGTCAAGTGTGTCCTGCTGCCAAGGATAGCCAGTTGGGCTTGGAGCAGGCTCCTAGAGCTGCCATGCATACAGCCTCCCATGAAGTCAATGGGAGCATTTCATTTGATTTCAATGGATTTTGAATAAGGCTCTAGAAGCTTATTGTCGGATCTGGCAATATTTTAATACTGCGCATCATACCAATGGTGGATTGAAGGAGGAAAGGATCAAATGAAAGAGAAGATCGAGAAGAGAGGGAAGGCAATAGACGGGATACATCTTGATTTTAGTAAGGCGTTTGACGCAGTCTAACATGACATCTTCCTAAACACATGATGAAATTACTATAACGTGGGTTGAAAGACCATACTCAAAGAGCAGTTCTCAGTGGTTCAGTGTAGCAATAGGGGTTGGGGAAATGTCTCTAATGAGGTCCCTGGCCATGGTACTATTCAATATTTTTACTAATGACTTGGATAATGGAGTGAAGAGTATGCTTATAAAATTCACAGATGATTCCAAGCTGGGAGGGGTTGCAAGCAGATTGGAAGACAGGATTAGGATTCAAAATCACCTTGATGAATTGGAGAATTGATCTGAATTCAACAAGATGACATAATACAAATAAGTGCCAAGTTCTACGCTTAGGAAGGAAAAAGAAAATGCACAACTCCAAAATTGGGAACAGCTGGCTAGGTGGTAGTACTGCTGGAAAGGATCTGGGAGTTATAGTGGATCACAAATTGAATATGGGTCAACAACGTGACACAGGTGAGAAGAAAGCTAATATTCGGGGGTGTATTAACAGGAGTGTCATATGTAAGATAAGGAAGGTAATTGTCCTGCTCTACTCAGTTCCTTCCAGCCCCTCATTTCTATTTTTCTATAACAGAGGAAAAGGATTGCACCAGAATCACCACTCAGACCAACCTACTTGGCAAGCTGTGGTCCAGTGAGGTGGTGCTTAGAACCCAGATAGTCCCTGAGTAAGCCTACACTCAAATCCCTTTGAATCCCTGTTAAAAAACTGAGCAAAAAATCCAGGAAATATTAAGTATATCAAGGAGTCAGCAGGTTGAAAGGTGTTGTTTGTTCCCAGTCAAAACTGCAGCATACAAAAAGACCCTGCCCAAAAGAGAAGTGACATTTGCTTTTTTAACTCCCAAATACTGTACATTTAAAATAAACTCTCACAAAAGCCAAATTAAGATCATGCTATTATACAGCAAAGAGGACTGCACTGGGAGTTCAAACTCAGAACCTTAGACCACACGGCACATTACAAAAACCAGAAAACTGAGGAATTGCTGCAATAACAGCAGGGCAAAACTGTCCCGACGCTTAAGTGCTCCTAGTAATTTTGTGTATGTATGGCCGTTTAGTTATGCTAAACCCATATCAACTCACACATTTCACACTAGGTGTTGACAACAGCAAAAAAAATTATGCTGATCACCATCTTCTCATTAATAATTTACATAGCCTCTTCTCTGGATCTATACTCTGCCTGAGACAAAGACATTTTCACTCCTTTAGAAGAAAAAAAAAAAAGCACATAAGGCTTTTTTCCCTTATAAACGCAACCTGATCCTTAAAAAGAACTTTTAGAAAAGTGTTGAATACACTGTTCTTGGCTTACTTTTAATAAGCAGATGCTGTTAAATGAAAATCAATTACAACGGACATCTCACTCACCGAGACAGACAGAGATGGCTAACCCTTAATGTGCTATTTATCTGTCTATCTACCTACTTATTTGGTCTCAATCATGGTAGTACCTCCCAAAAGAAAAAATGACAATGAAATCTCTCTCTCTCTTCACTCTGCCAGGAAGAGGGAAGCTTGATTCTTCTTTTTTAAAAAACAAAACAAAACAAAAACACACATTCAAACAATGGTAAGATTTTCATTAAATTGCAATACATTATTTTAAAAAATCCCATTAGTAGTCTGTGATCTGAATTTTTTGTCCATAACGTCAGATAGTTTGCAAAATTTGTGACAAAAACAAAACTTTTAGTCTATCAAAAGTGTGTACACACCACTTATATTTAATATGATTTTCCTGTTTAACGGCAGGCATATTTGCTTCCTATATTTCCCCACTGTCAGAACCTACAGCATTTTGAATTATTTCAGGAAAAAAGATAACACTTTCAGATAAGGATGGTCTTGTGGTTAAGGAACTCAGATCTCACCATCTGTAAAATGATGACAGGAGCATTTTAGCACAGAATTATCAATACTCTCCTTGGTTTTTATCCATGTGTTTCTGGAAATGTCTCATATTCTAAGACTTAAAATATAGAAAGTCAATCATAAAAATACTTTGACTCTCCTCACCAAAGCTAAACAACCGAAGTTTTAAAAAATATGTATTAACATGAGACCAATGAATTACTGCTTTAATAGTAAAATTTGTGCACCTGGTACAATTCAAAAATATGACTTGTATTTTCACATGGAAGAACTTGAAATCATAAGCAATGTCAAAGAGGCACATGCTGCACCCCAGAGCCGCTTCAGTGAGTTTAACTTCACTTCGCATATTATCTTCACCATGAACTGAGAAACAAATGGAAGGAAACCGAGCTGACATGATTGCACATAAGCCCGGGCTCAATATTACGGCCTTTACAAAGCAGTCATAAGGCTAATCTTTTTGTACAGAGAGGGGAACAACTTGTAAATGCTTGACCAACTAAGTGAAATCATGCCCTCTCCACAACTGACTCATGCATTTAGCCTATTTACCCACAAGCCCCATTTGAAAGAAACAACAAATGCTCTTGGATTCAGTCAACCTGCAATGCACCTTTATATATCTCAGTACGTACATGCACACATACTGAGGTCAATTCCTTGTGCTAAGAAATGAAAGCAAGCTGGTTTCTTGACTGCGCCCTATACTACCAAATATGTACAAACAAGTCCTCCCTATCTTTTAAGACAAGCAATGAGGATGACAGGGCGTTATTCAAAAGTGATGTGCAAACATCCTATGAACAATACTGGCTTTTCATATTTGCAAGATGATAAAAATGGCTTGTTACCCAGCTGCAATTTGACTCAATTTCTCCCTCCTCTCCTACGAAAAGCAATGTTATTAATCTAGTATGTTTATCACTGACTGTGTGATTGAAAGAACTTTATTTCTAAGACTTGAAGACTTATTTGTCAAGTCAGACAGCTCTGTTTTAGTGTTTCAGCAAGCAATGGTGTCTGAAAAGCAATTTATAAACATGATGAGCCCTAGAAGATGACTGATATCATGGACTAGATGGTCTAATAAAAATTAGAGATGGAGAAGACCCACTAGAGGTGAAGAAGTTTTATGGGATTAGCTATATTGTAAACATCTGTATGGAACATACATGTTCCAAACACCAGGCCATCCCACTCCCAAGACTATTTATCTCCTTATCTTTCATGTCAGGTCTTTTCATGGGCACATCTAAAGCAGATATGGAGATCAAAAGCCAACCATGGAAGAGATGAAGTTTTAGGTCTTGTCTACATAGGCAGATGGGATGGATTTAACTAAATTGTTTTAGAAACATATGTAGTAAAATTGGTGCAAGCCCCTTGTGTGAAACTCTTGTTTCAGGAGTGCCTTATATCGATTTAGCTGAAGTCCATTTCTTAACTCAATAGTGTGGATCCGTACTGCATTGTGGGAGATTTAGTCCTCCACAAGGGTTTAACTCCATCAAAGAGATGTAAACACAACCCCCGTTGACTATCAACAAGAGTTATATGTGAGCAGCCAGCGGGGTGTCACACCCTCCATCTCATCAACAAACAACACCTTTCATTCCCAAGGCTCCTGAAAAACTTCATTCTTCAGCCTATAGCTGTAAACTACACACTGGGATCACTTCATCTGCCACTCAATGCATCCACATCTGGGAAGAAACTGGTGGGCTGTTTTTCAGTGCATAGCAACTCTGCAAGACTGTAGGATAGACATTGACGAATACCATCATATCTAATAGCAACTACAAGAGGAATCATGCAAATGGCTCAACTAGAGAGTTATTGTAATAGAGAGCAAAACTAACAGTGCTTGACCATATGAAGAGCTGTCCAAGCACCTTCAACTCCCACTGCAGGCAATTGGAGCTCAGCACAGATTTGGGTTCATGGTACTTATTTTACTTCTCTTTACCATATTCTCTAGTTTATTTTTCCTTTAAATGAAACTTATTAGAAAATGCATTTAATACAAATATTCAATTACCAAAAAATATATTTGTATATAATACAATACAAACACTCATGCACCATGTGAAATACAATTCATGTGCATGTGATCATATGCATATACACACTCTCTCTTTGTTCCCCTCCACTCCCATCCTCACCCAGTGCAAGTTAGCACAGCATAGCATATTTAAAACATCCTTGGTGGAAAACGGCTACCTTGACTTCAGTGAAGCTATGCTACTTTGCACTGGGTAAGGATGTGACAGGGGGGAGGGGGGGGGAAGAGAGACAATGCATATAACCACATATACACTATATGAATTGGGTATATCTAGATGCACTAATGGCTTTGAAGTCAAACTTGACACCGAATCTGAAACTTGCCAGAATCTCCAATATGTGATCTAAACCTGTTTGAGTATGATAAATTAGTGAGAGAATCTGCCTGAATTCTACATATCTAACTGTAGTTGGATGTTCTCCAATTACACCAAAAGCTGTTTTGTCAATGTGAGAGGACTAAATCAGAGAAGATGCATTTCACCTTTAGGAAAGCCAAGCAATCCGCTCATCCATCATCTTCCATCAGTGAAAAATTTAGTAAATAGCCGCGGAATAGGAGTCAATAAAATGTGCTTAAAGACATGCCAGGCTTTCATTTGCTGTGCTTTTAATTTGGTAAATAAATGCCTTCCATTGGGCACACACCCTAGAGTCTCTGCAGTGACGTGGATTAAGTGCTCTGTTAGCACTGAAGTGCTGAATGGATCTCAGAAGTATAGCTAACTATAATGGCCTTGAAACATTCAGCCTAAATCTCCCTGCTGTTTAATTTCAAACGTTAAAAGGTGCATGTGGGGGTAACAAAACTCTGGAGTTAAAAATATTACCCTTTTTATGGTTTTATGTAGTCTGTTAACTGTACAAATAAGAAGAGGGTGTCTTACAGGCAAGAAATACAAGTGTAATAATATTTGAGAGTCTGGTAGAATATATTGTTAATTAAATTGAGTTTAGTCCCAGAAGACACACACTTAAAAAAAAAAAAAAAAAAGACTTAATTAAGAATAAATATCAGGAAAAAAAATAGGTGCACAGATATACTAAATAGGATGAGTGGGAAAAAGGGGGGTATAACTGCAGTCAATTGAGAAAATTTGTATATTAAGTAAGGATTTCTCATCTAGCGTGCTCTTTCATTGACTATTTTTGTAAGTAATGTGTATTGTATGGTGCATGCTTATTGAGTTTTTATCCTGCTGATATAAAATCTAATTTCTTTCTCCCCCCAGGAAGAGAACAAAGAAGCAAAAAGCCATGGGTGCTAAAGACTGGATTTTCTAAAAATGCTCAGCGGTCTGGATCGCTGCCAGACTTTTGAAAGTAGCTCAGCTCCAATTCAAGAATAAAAATAAATGGCCAGTTTTGCAAGCAAACTTGAGGGTGGGTTTTTGAAAATCTGATTCCAGCTGTCACAATGGGACCTGCTGGGTCCTGAGCACTTCTGAAAATTGGGTCCCTATTTAGGTTTCTAAATGGGAGTTGGGCTCTTGAAAATCTGGCCCGAAGTCCCTGGCCTTGCAAAACTGATGTCTATGTAGAAGTTTCAATTCAAGTAATTCTCTTGAGTTGAATGGGACTACTTGTGCACTGCATAATCTTCGCAAAACAAGAGCCTGAAATTACTAGCAATCATTCCCTTAGGATCAGAATATGTGAAGTACGGAACTCCCCATTCCCACTGCAATAAATAGAAGCTGAAGGGGCTCAGCACCATCTAAATGTCACTAGCAACCTGCAGTGGTGTTGAGGGGCAAGATAGTGGGAAGCAAAAGAGAGAAGGGTCATGAATTTGGTGTGTTGGAAAAGGAAGACTCTGTCAGCCCCTGCATGCCCAGATAGAACAGCACCTACTGACTCCAAAAGAACAGCCACAGGCCTGGTCTATACTTACGGGGAAATTCGGCAGCAGTCGACGGGAGTTACGCAAGCTACGTGGTGTAGCTTCCGTAACGTACGTCGACTTCCTAAACTCTCTTGTGCACGCTGTCTCCACTATGCTGCGCTGACGGGAAATGCGTACCGGTTGACGCAGTGCTATGCTTTTGGGGAGGTGGTTTTACTAAATCAACTTCCGGATCGATTGAGCAGGTCCTTCACTTCTGCTCAATCGATCTGACGGCGGCGAATTTGCTGCCATCAATGCGTACATACCCACAGAGGAAGGTAGGAAAGCAAGCAGTTTGGGGTGAGACTCTACCCACTCAAAAAAAATGGAAGGCAAAAATCAGGGAAGATGCTGCCGTGTACAGGTGGCTCCTTTAGTGAATACATGCAATTATTATAAGTGTGATGTTGATCTTTTGTAAGAAATCAGAGCCATTGTGCGCAGGAAACAACTTGTAGACAATCATACACAGTTGATAAGTAGTTTTATTAGCACATTGATGGACATCTTGTGTGCATTTAACACCAATTTAAATTGAGACGGGATTGGCAAAGCTGCTAGACACATGCTATTTGTAGATTTCTCCTTTCTGGCATGAAATGACCTGTACTATTTTTACTAATGTTATGCATCTAAGGTCATTGCTTTCTCTCCAGCCTCCTCCCTGGAGTGTTACTCACAGTGCCCAAAGTCTACACAAAAGCAGCCAACTGTCAACATGCCACAAGTTACGTTAGAGAGGGGAGGCAATTAAACCAACCACTGTAGCATAGTCTCACTTTGGAAAATTCAGCTTTGATGGATTTGTGTCACACTACAGAATTGCATTCCCTCTTTTGTGCTCTATACTACAGCAAGGGCAGAGAGAGCATGACTGACCCTATAAGTGAGAGGTTTCCCCCGGCTCAGTAAAAACACAGCAGCATGTACAAATTAAACCAAACCAAACTCTACATCACACACACACACAAGATAATGAGAAAGTAGGAATTACAGGGGACAGATATCAGTCAGTCTATTATTGCACTGCTGGTAGGTGCTCAGATACTACAGTGATGAGGCGTGTAGAAGAACCTATGCAGAGTAGAGTAGAATAGATTATATCTTGCTTTGCCTCCAGACAGCACAAATGGACAATCTGTTAACCCTACTGCTTCTCCGGAGTTAGATAGATTAAGCAATAGGAGGGTTGTTTCCCTTGTCCTTTGGAGTACCTGGTATTGCCTGTTAGCGTAGCAGGAGAGGATATTGGGGAATATTGTCTTGTATTGTCCCTGCTAATTCTTAAATATTACTATTCCTTCAGAACTCATCACCTGGTGAACAAAGTCTAGTACTACCAGCAGCACTATTTCAAATGAATTTATCTAGGAGGTGCTCGGATAATACGGTCAAAACCCTAAGATGATGGCTAGATTCCCAGTCTCTACCAGGAATACGGTTGTATGAGGTCTTGGCTCTTTGCCACAAGATCTTTATAAAGATGTGTGGTTCAACCTCTTACCAGGCCTGATCCAAAACCCCTGGAAATCTTTTCATCCACTTTAGGGAGCTTTGGATCAGAACTCTAAAGATCAGGTGCATTTGAACACATTAAGGACAGTATGATGTGTTTTCCCTCATCCTAAAGCTTGCTCCAAATTAACTGTTCTGCATTTACATTGTTTCTACAGAAATACTGTGAACAGCTGCCTTCTCTTGATCTTGCTGTTCCACAGAGACCAGTTTGTGATAGTACAAGGGTTACAGTAATGCTACGAGTTACTAAGACATTCAACTGATACATTCCCCCCAGAAAACACTGTTTGTGCCTGAAGTAATTTCTAGTGAAACTGGTACGATAAAACAAAACAGCTCTGAAAACGATGGAGCTGTTCAAAATTTAAAGATGTCAAAATTCAAAACACAAAAATGAAGGGGAAAAATGAGTTGCAATGTTTGCATTTTTGCCTTTCTTCAACCCGCTGTCTTGCGCACACTTTTTTGCTTAATAGAAAAAGACGTTATTTAAAAACTATTTTAGTTCAGGTTTAGTTTAGTTCTAAAGTTAGTAAAGACACAAACGGAGAAAATCTTGAGTTCTGTGACCACTCCTTCCACATCGTGACATACTTCTCTCACATGTACCCACCACATAGCATTTCTATGACTAGCCTATGATGATTCTACCTCGTCCCTCTCTCTGCCTAAGAGGTTAAGTGTACCCAGGAGCTGGGAGATGTCATTTTCAGCTTGAGGATGCATATCTGCACTAGTGCTCACGGAGCTAGTGCACTAGAAAAGAAGGATAGCTATGGCAGCACAAGCAGGAAGAGAGGCTAGCTGCCTCCAACACAATCCCATCTGAGACTCTAGACGCAGACTTGGGGCAGCTAGCCACTTATTCTGCTGTGGCTACACTGCTATTTTTAGTGTGCTAGTTCTATCAGAGTTTCACTGGTCATTTTATGAAGCCCAGATGAAACAAGCTATTATACCTCTACAAATTCAGTATTTTAAAAAACAAACCCAAACATAGATAATATATACACCATCTTGTGAACCTTTCAATATTTCGTTTTCCACAATGGGAGGGAAAATACATTATATATATATATATATTTTAAAAACTGTTTTTCCATTTTCTTATAGTGCTTGCAGATTCCATACTCATCACACACAAATGAGCTGGTATTATGGGCACTACAAGCTGAGTTTTTTTTTCCCCATGTGCTCTTCAGTTATGCTTAGCAATGCAATACATGAAACACACACACTGTCAAGCACTGTTGGGAAAAGCCATGAAGGCATCAGTGGGAGGGTGGGAAAAGGAAAAAATTGCTTTCGCAAACACTAATGAGATTTTTCTAGTCTCTCACCCAAACTTCTAAGAGCACTGAAGAGATTTTTGAATGGTTTCAAAAAATAAATATAAATCCCCACAAAAGTGGGACCTGGAACACAGCTAAACATAGTGAGAACCCTACAGCATTACAACAAGAACGTTATTTCATGTCATTTTACTGCGGAAGCCTTATCCCTATCAGGTAACAGGCAAAGAGAGACTACTTGACTTGCTCAAAATCATGCAGGAAATCTGTAGTAGAGCAGGAAACAGACCCCAGGTCTCTCCAAGCCCCAGGGTAGCACCCTGATCCCTGAGTCACCCTTCCTCCTAACAGGGCAGGTGCTCAGCACTTTCTGAAAATAAGGCATCTTTCCAGGAACCAAAATCATTAGCCACATTTGAAAATCTTGGCCTATTTAAATAATAGAAAATCATCCAGTCGGTTTCTAATTTAAAAAGGTATAGGGAAACAGGTCAGGGACTGGTTATTAATTAGCAGAGCACAAAGATTTAAACATTTCCTCAGCTAAGAAATTTGATGAGCAATTTAATTGACATGACTTATGAGGCTGAAGAGCTGATTGTGAATCAACCTTTTCACTGTAAGTGAATGTTGCATCTCACAGAATATAGTGATTAGAAAGTAAGTACTAATAAGTCTATTTGTTGCAACACTGTGTGGGGTATTTGGGATCCACAGTAGGGAGCGTGGGGCAGAGGAAGGATTCTTCTGCTAATATTGGTTGCTGCAATCATTTCATTCCATTGACTTTCGCTAAGAATTTTCTCTACTACTTAATACCTTTGCATGACTTCCCCCACAGAGTAACTAGCAATCAGATGAGCACGCTTCTCTTTTCCTTTCCTCTTACTTCCTCCTCAGTCATTTAGTGTAAACGGATCTGCAGAGATACAGGACTTACTTATTTTTGTCCATGAAAATTTCCTGGGAAATGCCAGAGCACAAAAGTAGAAGACACTTGAGGGCTGCAGAGAAGCTTCAGGTCACAAGAAAAGCCTGTTTCAATACATTATTGATGAGTTTCATTGGCAAAGCTTTTCATAATTGTGAAAAGCATGGTTTTTGGAGTCCTAGAAACTCCAAGTTTAGATTACAGTCATGCTATGGATTTTCTGTATGACCTTGGCCAAGTCACTTAATCTCTCTGTGCCTAAATTCAACACCTGTAAAACAGGAATAATAATACTTTCTTTCTTTGACCTTGGTCTATAAAGATTGCAAGAGCTTTGTGGCAAGGAATCTCTTTTGCCTCTCTGTACATTGCCTAACACAACAAGAACACAATTTCAGATGGGGCCGCTAGTGACTATTAATAATAATAATTATTATTATTATTAAATGTTAATGATTAGTTCAGGCCCACCACAAGGGAAGAGGCACTGTAATGAACTTTCTGGTGCACCCTTTATGCATTTCTTGCACTTAAACAGGATTCATGGCTTCCTATTCCACAGAAGAGCATACCGTTGGGAAAATATGCACATTCAACTCACCAATATGGGGTCAGCGTCTGCACATGCAATTTAGATTATTTTTTCCCTCCCTCCCTCCCTCAAAACCTCCTCTTCTGCTGTTCCACAGAACCACCCCTCTTTGCCTTGAGCATTAG
Organism: Emydura macquarii macquarii; assembly: GCF_026122565.2. Lineage (NCBI taxonomy): Eukaryota > Metazoa > Chordata > Testudines > Chelidae > Emydura > Emydura macquarii. The sequence goes on from NW_027130250.1 coordinate 430,307, forward strand.
GAATGGGATAGATAATTAGATAATAAATATCATAATGCCATATATAAATCCATGGTATCCCTACACCTTGAATACCGCATGCAGTTCTGGTCACTCCATCTCATAAAAGATATATTAGAAATGGAAAAGGTGCAGAGAAGGATAACAAAAACAATTAAGAGTATGAAACAGCTTCCACATGAGGAGAGATTAAAAAGACTGGGACTGTTCAGCTAGGAAAAGAGACAACTAAGGGGGGGATGTGATAAAGGTCAATAAAATTGTGAATGGTGTGGAGAAAGTGAATAAAGAAGTGTTGTTTGGCCTTTCACATAACACAAGAACCAGAGGTCACAGTCAATTAAATTAATAAGACAGAGGTTTAAAAACAAACCAAAGGAAGAACTTCTTCACATAAAGCACAGCCAACCTGCAGAACTTGTTGCTAGGAAAACTATAACTGGGTTCATAAAAGAATGAGATAAGTTCATGGAGGATAGGTCTGTCAATGGCTATTAGCCAAGATGGTCAGGGATGCAACCCCAATCTCTGTGTCCCTAAGCCTGTGACTGCCTGATGCTGGGACTGGAGGACAGGGGATGATCACTTGATAATTGCCTGCTCTGTTCATTTCTTTTGAAGCATCTGGCATTGGCCACTGTTGGAAGACAGGATAGACTAGATGCACTATTAGTCTGACCCAGTATGGCTGTTCTTATGTTCTTGCCCCTCCGAGAACTACTCATTTGTTATTCTCCCTATTCCCTGCCTCCCGAACAAGAAATCACAAACTCAGTGCTTTCAGCAGCATTTTTTAGAAAGGTAATATGTTTTATCACTGCCCACATAACTATTTAAATAGGGAAAGCTAAACATGGATGCTCCTCAGAGAATCATCGGGCCTGCCCCAGTTTCTTTCTAAAAAGTCACATTTGAAGGCAGTGATACTACAGCTGTGAAATATCACCTCCTGGCAATGATGCAGTTGGTAATAAAACCCCTCCTATCCCCAGGATAACAGTTAGGAAGCCTTTCCATTAAGGAGTGGGGTGGTACAGAAAGAGAGTGAGTGTGGAAGAGAGAGAAAGCATGCGAGAGTTATTGCCTTTTATTCATATTCCCTAGTACAAATTGGGGCATGCAAAGGCATTTTTCCAGCATCATAAATGCTCCTGGCATCCCACGATGGGATTGGAATGAAATACTAGCAGTGGTTTCACATATCTGTGGCGTAACCACAGCATCTCCGATAGAAACTGCTTCCCCTGGGGCAGCAAGATCTGTAAGTAAACATCGAAGGTGCAGGGGTTACCATAATAAAATCCTGAGATTATTTCTGAACTCACTGAAATGGATACTGAGCACAGGCAATGGGCCAGGAATAAAAGAAGGGAAATGAAAGCAATACATATTTTAAAGAGAACGAATATTCAGACTAAAGGATATCTTGCGCTCGCCTGCTTCTCTTATTTTCCCTGCTGCTTGGCGCTCCCTTCCCAACAGCCGGCTGCCACAACACCTCCATTAGGTCCCTGCTAAAAACCCACTTCAAGGACTCTTATGAACTAGTTCTCTATCTGTTGTTAGTCTTGAGCATCCTGACTTTCAGAACTGCCGAGCAAACCTCACCTCCGCTTCAAGTCAACGGGTGCTCAATGCTTCTGAAAGTCAGGACCTAGATTCAAGCAGCAGCTTCTCAAGAGACCACATATACATAGCTCTGTGTTTGTACAGCACCTAATGCCGTGGGCTCCTGGTCCAGGACTGGGGCTCCTAGGCATCACCACAATACAGTTAACATCTCTGTGCCTCAGTTTCTCCACCTGTAAAATGGAGATGACGATACTGACCTCCTTTGTAAAGCACTTGGAAATCTACTGATGAAAAGCACTCTGTAAGAGATACCTATTAATAAGAACTAATATCTAATAGTAAGGCCCCCTACTTTACTCTTTCGCTTCTCCTCCCTTCTCTGTGAAGTCATATGTTCCTCTCCTCATGTTAGCAAAAGGCCAGATTGTGCCATCCTTGCTCATGCTGAATAATGCCAAACTCCTCCAGCAGCATCACTGTTTTCGTTATAACTTCTCAAGGAACAAAGCCTTAGTAAATTAACAACACATTCTTCTGCATGATGGGAGAAGCCAAACTGTTATTAAGCCAGACAGAGCTTTTTTGACAGACTATGTTTTAAAGACTTTAGAATTCTGCACTCAGTCCTGCAAGGTGCTGACACTCTGATCCCTATCCATGAGAGCACATAAGTACATGCGTAACTTTAATCACATGGAACTACTTGCATTCTTAAAGTTAAGCATGTGAGTAAGTGCATTGGTGGATTTAGGACTGGAGTGCTCAGCGCCTGGTAGGAATAAGCCTTGAGCCACACATTATTGACCTCCAATATCGAATTAGGAAATGGGGTTTATGGAAAACATCAAACTCCTCTAAGTTTAAATTGTCTGTGCTCTTTCTGGTATCCCTTGTTCTCGGACTCTGTCCTGTGTTTGGTCCTTATTATACATAGAGGTCAGCCCTTTCTCCCTTTTGCACTGATCATCTCATTGCCAACAAAACCATTAGTTACTTCTTGTAGTTTGTGCTTGAGTGAAGTTGAAATATAACATTCTGGTTTGCTCCTTAAACTGTTCTTAACTTTGCTCCTTAAACTTTCCTTCGTCACTGTTTAATCTCATGGTACTCATCATATGGGCAGATACTGCAACACACAAATACAGAAAAAGATGTTAAATTAAAACAAAAGGAATTTTTAGCATGGGGGAGACTTATTTTTTATGTACAGAAAAACAATAGGACACAGAATGGATGCAGTTATACAGAAAACGGGTCCATTGTTTTTCTGAACACTAACTATTTTCAAACAGATTTGCCAGAGAAACTAAAACCAACCAATTTTGGCCAATTGTGCATTATAGAAAAAATCTAAATGCTTTGTTCTGATATTTTCCAAACAACACATTCTGATTGTTTGGTTTGAAATGACTTTTTTGTTTCAAAATTTCCTTTAATTTTACATTTTAAAATAGCCAAAATTAAAACTCTTCAGTGTTGCCAAAATGAAAAGTTTAGTTTTAACTGAAACTTTTTTTTTCAACTTTTCAAAACTGCCAATGAACCTTGAAGAGGAAAAAAAAAAAACACCACACAAAAAAGATTACTTGCCCAGCTTTACAATGTAAGTCGTCTTGTCGATCCTACTCTGGATGAAATCCACCAAAGTGTAGTCTCATTACCAGCTTCTCTATGCACAATTAATGGAAGGCCTTGGCTAGGTCCTCTGCTCTGAGATGAATTTAATCCTAAATGGATAACTGTTTAGTGGACTCCATTCAAGCATTTTGTCCAGTTGCAGCTGTAGATTAAAGAGCTTCCACCACTCCCCCTGGGAGACTATTCCCTACTCTAATAATTCTTTCTTTTAAAAAAATGTTTCTTTGTTGTAGTGTCTTGTCTCTAGTTATGTCAAAGAATCCATTTCATGTTCTGCATCTGTAGGCGGGACATAAAACACTAAAAATTCTTCTTAGTAGATAGGGAAGATTTTTATAGAACTGCCTGAACTTTGCTTAAAGAAAAACAAGAAAGAAAAGCAGCACTCTTAGTCACTAGTTTATACTGAATAAGAAAGTGTTCACTTCCCCTGAATCATGCTACAATATGGTGTCAGCTTTGGTGACTGATTCGGTGCAAAGATTTCATTAACAGAGTTGTAAACGTATGCAATAGGTCATTCCTCAAGATGTCAATTATTCATGACTTGCTGTCTCCCACAGCACACATCAATTTTATGCTAAAAAATCCCCACAACAACAACAACAACAACAAAGCAAACCCACAACGACTCAAACTAACATGTATCCTATGGGGGCGGGAGGGGGAGAAAAATCTTCTATTTCAAGCAAATTAAAGGCTATAAAAGTTTAGACGCTCAAACTGGAAACATTGAGTATTTTTCCTTTTATCATTTTTTCCATTTAATTATAACCTCACTCATACTCTGCTGTGAAGAGGAATCATAACATTCAATCAATCATTCATTCAATCTTTCACCTCTTTCCTGGGTCGGCCAACAAGGAAGGTAATGCTAACGTATGTATTTCTGAGATGAGGACACCAGTCTACTTGTTTCCAGAGACTCATCAACTATTCTACATAAGCCACTTAACAACCATTAAAAAAGGTAATGTCTATGAGCTAGCATTTTACACTGAGCAAAGTAATTATGCGTAGGGAGAGCCTCCCTGAATGGCCTCAGCTAATGGCACTGTAATTTACTGTAACTAACATGTAATACATGGCTCCAAGTTTGCCATTTTATTTTGTTTGTTTGTTTCCAAATTACACCAGGTTTGTGTTGTTTGCACTTTTAATCTCGTAAAAACCCAATGGCAGCAGCCTCCATGCCATAGGGGAGGATTCCTAATTTATGTAAAGTATTACAGAAAATGATCTATATGACAGTTCGGTATAAAATGCTAAATGCAAGTCATTACTCACTGAAGATAATTTGAAACAGTATTGCGTCAAGGGAGACATTAGATTACAGAGGATAAAAAGTGGGAATAGGTATTCAGATATTTAGTCATATTTGCATAATCATCTGAAGGAGATAGCGGATGCTCTCCTGGGTCCAACTAGCATATAATGAACAGAACAATAATTTGGAAACTTTGCATTATTTTCACACCACCACCACAATGCAGACTCCTTGTTTTTTTTAAAAAAAAGGTTTGCTAGAGGGACCCTGTTCTTGCTCGCGAAACAAGGTCTCCTAATTCTCGTTTGCAAGGAGTGCAAGGGATGCTGTGACTGGCGGCTGACCAAGGGGCTGAAACTAGCTCAAGGTCACTTTGGCAGTCAGATGCTGTCAGATTACACGGTGTTCTTTATTGGTGGGATTGCGGGATCCATCCATCGTCTATTCTCGGGCAGTAAGGGTCACACGACTCTCCCCATGTTTTCCACTAAGGCCATTGAAAAATGGTAGCAGCTTGCAATAACTCTTCCAGAAAGAGGGAAAAAAAAGGGTAAAACGTGGAAATGTCAAGGCTATTGCTACGCTGTACCCCACAGTCATGCGGAATTTCACAGTGACAGCTGAGAGAGCACTCAGAGCCTCCAGGACCATCTCATCTGAATTTATTACTATTATTTTTTTAAATGTTACAGTTGCAACCAAGAGGCTCCACAGGTGATAGGACATCCTATTGTGCCAGAGGCTATATAAACACACACAGTCTCTGCTCCAAAGAATTTACAACCTAAATAGACAAGACAAAGAAAAGGAGGGAAAATAGGGGCATCTAGAGGGGAATTAACTTTCCTCAAGGTCACAAAGCACATGAGACACAAATACCCACCAACACACACATACAAGGATATCAGGGCTGGGCATACACACCCGAAAGTTCAGTGGCCAGTGGGGCTCCACATAAGTATGAGTGTCTACACATCTGGGGCCTATGTTTCTTGACTTAGTGTATTAAGTTGTGTTAGCAGTGGATAAATCTTGCTAGGAAACTAATTTAACTGTGCATTCTTCATCTCAATGATTTTTCTATTAAGTGCTTTTATATTATAGAATGTTGCTGCACCCCCTAAGGGGTACACGCCCTGTTCTGAAGTGAAACCAACAGAAAGACACGGGGGTGATTTTTCAAACACGGTGAGTGCCTGCAGGGCCCACCAGCTTCCGTTAAAGTTGAGGGTGTTCAGAACCTTCCAAAATTAGATCCCTAAGGGCAGGATATTACAACTTTCAAGACTTCTCCCTATCAGGTGGGACTCAATTTCTTAACACTTCAGAACAAGAGAAAGAGAGCAGTTGATACAATGTTGTTTGGCTTTTTTTTTTTTTGGTTTTTTTTTGTTGCCAGATTAGAATAGCAGCTAAAATCCATTACAGCCCAATTATATCCATCAGCCGTAGCTGTGTGGTTTCACTAGTGAACATCAGCATTTAATCCATAGAGCATCTAATGAGATATTTGAAAATGGAAGCCACGCATCAGTAACTTGGGAGAGATTTCACTGGGATTAATGAACTGCCAGAACATCAACACATTTGAAAGCTATTCTCTCTAGGTTTGTTTACTGACCAAAAGGAACTACTTGACGTTCCCCCCCTCCCTTATTCTTATTATGTTTAATTTGGCTTCCACACCTTGAAGGTTTTGCTTTCCTTGTGGGGTTTGTGTGCTCAGATCTCTTTCTGTTGTTGTGTTTTAATGACTCTCCTGTTTTGCCCTCTGCTGCAGCCATTGCTTACTCTTTAAAACTGTTCCAGAGGAGTAGCCGTGTTAGTCTGTTTTTAGCAAAACAGCAAGAGTCCACGAAAGTTTATGCCCAAATAAATTTATTAGTCTTTAAGGTGCCACTGGACTCTTGCTGTTTTTCTTAAAAACGGGTCTTTTCTGGAAAAGGAGGGCTGGTATAGCTGATGGCTTTTTACCTTTCTCAGTTCCTTCTGTTTCTGATTATCCTACATACAACACTAACACTGTCTCAGACAGATAAGAAGCTCAATAACTTCCAGCACTTCATTAAGGAGTTTAAAGGAGTTTGCGATGTTGCTGCTATGCTGCATTACTGTTCCCTGCTTTTTTAGTTTTCACCTAAATTGGTATTTAAATGTAGAGGACTGCATTTGTCAATATAAAAAGGAAGAAAAAGAAAAAAATAAAGTCTCCCAACCTGAAGCCATGAGTTCTTTGGTCTGTTTTCATGACAGCGTGATCGCCTTTGCAGTGTATTCAGAAAGGTTAAGTGATAAAGACTTAAGTCCCCTCTATATATTTACAGTCATGCTACAGGACAGGTAGCTATAAAACAAGTTTTTCAAATATGTATTTCTTACTGTGTGAAAGGCCCTTAAGGATCGTCACACCTAGCACTAAAGAGATACTAGTTCCACCAACGTGCTTCTGCCAAGGCAAATCAACCATTTTACAATATAGTGCACTTAGTCAACTCAGTATCAATTGTACATTTCATGAAAGATGATGCATTTTACCCTGTAGATTTCAGGTTCTCATTTCCTCGGCAGCGGAACTGAGCTGAAATTACTAAGCAGTTCAAGTTGGAGTAGGACTCCACGCACTATAAAAGGAGCATTTGCTTCCCCTTAACTGATGATTGCTATCCTGAATTTAAACATGGATTTAGGATCCATTATTTAAATAGCAAAAGGAAAATACTAAAGGAGTATTTTCCACCCTCAGGAAGTCATGAATGCTCTGGAGAAAAGATTCTGCATTGGACAGAATGTAATTTTCTCTCTGACATATTAGAACGGTTTGTCAGAAACTTGCCGGCATGTGCATTGAAGCTACAGTAACAACAAAAGAGTGTGTATTTGGCAAACCCTCCCTCTCATACCCATGAATCTTAACAAACGGTCCCTCATCTCACTTGTCCTGGAAATTGCATAGGTTGGCTGGATGCAAAAGTGAGATGTTCATTTTACTATCTGGAATTTTGTACATTACAGCAGGTTTATCCACCATGTCTTGTGATCTAAGCTTACACTGGACTTTCATAATCGTTTTCTTTGTTTGAAATACAGACTATTTCTACTCTCTGTGAAATGTAACATCATTTCTTCTAATTCACCCTTGTAGTGGATACAGAACTGTCCTCAGGACCAGGTTATGCAGCCCTTACTTTCCCTGTTGAGCACTTATTCACATGAGTAGTCTCACTGAAATCATTGGGGCTACTCACCTAAGTGCTAACCAAGTAAGTAAGTACTTCTCGTGTCTTTGTTCTTTATATAACGTTAAGCGTGTAGTGTACAGGAATTGGGTAATATCCTTTTAAATAGTTTGTAAGCCCTCTATTAAGCCTTCTAGTTTGGAAGATGGGTGGCCAGCCAATAAATAGCTTACAAATCATACTTTACAGCTTCACATCTGGCTCTGAATTAGGCTCATAATGGAAACAGAGTATTGAGAAAATGCCTTTTCAAATGTTATGTTGCAGGCCTACATTTCCAAGGGAACATGTGGGATTTAGACATACTAGGCCTGATTCTCCTGTCGTCTACACCACTTTTACACCACTGCTGTTCCACTGCAATCAATGACGTTTAACTGGCATAAGACTGGCAGAATGTAGTGGTGAAGCATGTTCATAATTCTCATTAAAGTTGGGAGTTAAAAAACTGGTTTTAACATTTAAGGCCAGAATTGGATTTCCCTACTTCACAGGCTGCCACATTGGGACCTTGAGTAGAGTTTCATTTGTCTTAAGATAACACCCTCACCCACCCACTCTTTTAAATCGTTGATTGATAGAGAACAAAATTCAACTGTATTTCAAGATGTAAAAACACCGACCTGTTAGCCAGGAATTATTTCAACTGCACAAGCCCTCCTAGTAATTACACTGTCCCCATGCGATTTTACAATCCATTCATTTCATAGCAGCAAGTACCAGGTTTGCTGCAATTTCTTACCTTCGAGGTTGTTCTAGAATACTCGAGGAGAAAGGCTTAGTAGGCACTTCTGACATCTCTCTCACTCTCTCTCTATTGGTGATACGTTTCTGAGGTTGGAATTGTCTTTGTGTCATTTCTTTTCAATCCCGCCAGCCTCATTCAGTTGCTAATTTAAAAAAAATTAATGCAAAAAACCCAACCCCACCCTCTTTGATGAAATACAAACTGGAATCCTTTTCAACACAATATTCTCTGTTTCTTTGCTACTCAAACAAAATAAATCAAGGGGAGTCCGAATAAAATTCTAACTAGGTCACAGCTCCAGAGCCTTAGTGAAGCTGGATTTTTGTCAGCAATAGATTGAGCTTTCTTTTGCAATTACAATCTCTTCCCACCCTCACCCTCTGCTTAAAAAAATTCTCAGTCAATTCTCCTTATGAAACTATCTTGGTTTCTAAATAATTAACTGAGTAGATCACACCTGAGTCTGGCTATTAAGCACAATATGTCATTTTTTAAAGGCAGCCAATGGATTTACGAGCTGGCATTGATATTGCACTCTTTGATAAGTAGAGTTTTATGCCTTACGACAACATTTGCACATAAATAGATTCCCCTCTGTAGAGTATGTGACTTTGTGCTTCTCTAGGAAATGTTCCTCTCTGAACATTACTGAGCCAACCTGTTCTCTATCACAGAGCAGGTAACTGTACTTGCTGTGTCTTGCTAACCTATCACCTTGACACACAAAACAAACGGTCTCCATAACAGTAACTGGAATTCACAGCGCTGTTTAAAAGATTAGCTCCATATTTCTGGGTTCTAATATACTGAGGCTGCTCTTTATTTATATTTTTACTTGGGCACTATTTCATATTAGCTTGTGGATAATTTATCCCCACACTATGAAATATGCTTGTGCCCAGTGAAATGCTTTAAAATATTGTGAAATTTGCTGCTACCCAGACAATTAGAATTTATGACAACCGAGAGAAGCAGAAGCATCGCATATTAATGGGAATTCAGGATCTGATCCAAAGCCTATTGAGTCAATGAAGAGATCCTGATTAGCTTCAATGGGCTGTGGATAAGTTCCAGGTAGGACAATTAGTATTTTTACTGTAATTTTCTTATTGACACTGGATTTGTTGGTTTGGACTTGGTTTAGGGTTTTGTGTACGTAAAATGGTATTAGCGCATGAGAGTCCATTAGTGTCCATTAGCACACTTTGCTCCAACCACCCAAGAAATATTTGGCTGAGAATGGACATAGGGAGCAGGATTTAGCTGGGTATGTAAATACATTTTTCAAATGGAAGCCATAGCCAGTTCCACTGCCCTAATCTCACGGCCAGATCCATGCCAGTGGCTCCTGGGATATTATTGTAAATTCCGGGCCTATATTTTTTCCCACCAGTGTATTCTGGTGGGGGGTTGTTTGTTTGGGGGTTGTGTCTCTTATCTCTGAAGCATGAGAGATGGACACAGCCAGATATGGGACACTGAGCAGGGTGGGGCGTTACTCTGAAGAGGCACTGAGCACTCTCTTTTTCACATGCTTAACTGGCTGGTTCTTGCTCGGATGCTCAGGGTCCAACAGATTGCCATATGTGGATTGGGAAGAAATTTTTCCCTAGGTCAGAGTGGCAGTGACCTTGGAGTTTTTGTGCCTTCCTCTGCAGCATGGAGTGTGGGTCACTTGCTGGAATAATCTGAGTATATCTCACTTAGTCAGTTCTCTGCCATTGCAAGGGCCTTGGGCACTGGTGCCCTTCAGTCCATCCTATTCTCTGCTTGCGACACATAATAGCTTAGTCTCCTGTGGGCTGTAATACTTTGGTCTAATTTTGGTCATTGGTTTAGCGTGCGGGTCCTGGCTCGAGTTGGTGGCCTGTGATATACAGGAGGTCAGACTAGATGTTCTGGTGGTCCCTTCTGTCCTTAAACTCTATGAATCTCTATGAGTCTATCGTTTTAACTACATAAAGCAAAAGAAGCATCAACTCCTAGGAGCAATTCACTCTGCTTTGTTCTGCAGGATGGTGAGGTGGAGAAACGCAGCAGCCAAAGCAACCAGCCCGTCACTTCTTTCCTGATTCTGCTTTACCCTTCAAAACAGCAAGATTCAAGTGGACAAGCGATACCCAACGAAAAGACACAATGCACCTGTGAGCACTATGAAAGCAGTAGCAAATCAAAAGAAATTTAGCATGAAGAAAGATCAATAGCCTATTGCTGGAGTCATTTAAAGCAGAAATTGGACAAAGCACTGGAGAATACACTTCTGGGAACAGTCCTGCCCTGCCTTGGGAAGATGGGGAAGAGGAAAGGCCTGGCACAGACTTCTCCATTTCTAATCTCTACTGTTCTGCCTCTCACTCTTTTTTTCTTTAGAATGACAAAGAGGGTGAGGTCATATCTTTTATTGGCCCAACATCTGTAGGTGAGAGAGACAAGCTTTCGAGCTTGTCTTTTTTTCCTTTGTCACAGTTTGATTTAATGAGACCCGCTTTTTACTTACGGGGTCATTTGGGTCCTGATCCTGTACCAATGGAAACCAAGTGCAAAACTTCCATCAAAATGCAAATGAAAACAAGCATAGGCTCTTTCGTAAGCAACAAAAACCACTGCCTTGGTCATATCCCGGCACTGTACTAGGGATTCAGAACCAGACATCATTTAAGCAGACAGGGCCCTAGGACGTGGAACTCATTTTCTCCTCTCACATGTTCCAGTCCATGGCTAGGTCTTCATTGGGAAAAAAATAAGTGTGTTTTGACTCTGAAGACCGCTATGTTGATGTAATCTTAGTGGTGACAAGGCATTATAGAATCTTTTTCTCCCCTCTGCGTTGCTAGGCAAAGTAAACTCCAGGTTATCCTTGACTAGCTACACTGAAGTACAAACTACCTGTGCCTTGTCTCCACTACACTTTTACGTTAAGAGAGTTATCTCTGTGCAAACAAAACACCACACTTTTTTGGTGCAATGAAGGAATCGCCCTCTATCTTCCTCCACCTTTTCAGTAGCATACTAAACACCTTTTTCTTTAATTCCAAAAGGCACTTTCACAGGTGTCACTATACAACTGTACCCCTATTCCCCTCAGTGGTCAAGCAAGAGCACCCACTCTCAGGCTTCCAGCTCCCTGGGACATCCCCTCTCTAGGGTGGAGACCCATGTATCTCTTCCTCCTAACTGGGGTATTTCCAGGATGACTAGTTCCCTGTCTTCACTGTGTTATTCCCAGTAAAAGAGTCTGCCTAAGCAGACCTGCTATGCTTCTTTTCTCAGAGACGGTACAGAGTGTAATTGCTAGTTATAAGGTACCACACAGCACTTTGTACACAAACATGTGTTATTCTTAAAGTGAAAGAACTACAGAGAAAGCATATTCCAAACAATAAAAGAACCTACATGCATTTCTTATAAGCATACCAGAGATCGCGCACACACGCCCATTTCCACAAGGGCTGAGGTTGGTGTCAGTCCTTTCAACCCTTGCCTAGAGACTGGGCCACTTCTCCTATGCATCGGTACAGCACCTAGCAAGATGGAGTCTGACCTGGTTGAGACTTCTAGGTGCGACGGCAATATAAATCATCAGAAAAATACAGAATCTTAATGACTCAGCACAGGGAAGGAATGTGACTCAGTTCTCCGTTTTAGGGAGTCTAATCAGCTATTACAGTACACGTGAAACAGAACCCGGAATTTCTTCTTTGCAGGTACCTTTCCCCTTTTGAAGTCCGCTTTAAAGTTTTGTGTCATAGCAGCAGTCTGTTCCAAGCTGTGAAGGATCCTGGTAGGTCATTTAAGTCAGTTCTCTATCACTTTGCGCTGCATATAACTAGACAAAAAATGCTTGTAGAAGTTTCTAATGATGGATTATTTTCTGTCAAGCAGAGTTCTGTTAAAATCCCTTAGAGAATCAACTGTTTATTCCAAATACTGTAATCCTCTCTTTCAAATATTGCTTATTAAGGCATCCAGTTAGGCCCAACCTTACGTCCAAAAACTCTGCCAACTCTCAAGTGCTTCATGCGGAATTAAACTAAAGTAATAATGCAACGTGGAGAACACAGAGAGGAAAAAAGTATAATTAACTCCACCTAAACTTTACTGTGCAAGCTTTAAAGCCACTCTGATTGCACACGGAAGCCTGGCCCTCTATTGTCTTGCACCTTATCTAGTCATGAATACTGATGCAAAACAAGGGCCAAGTGGGTGTAATACGCTACCAAATAAGCAATGGTAATGTTTTACAGTCCTTTGTCCAGCTGCAAATAGCACCAGAAGGGGCAATGCAGGGGGCATTTCTAACACAAACATGGGAAAATGTGAGCAGTATTATATGCTCTACCAGTGCTTTTGTGTTCACTCCTCCGAATATGACTTTTTTAAAGGGTCTGATATTGTGCATCTGAATACGGCACAGTAATATTTGCAGTGCTAGAGGTGATTAGCATAGTACTGGTTGAAAAATAGTGGTTACTGGACCTCGAGGCATAATGTCGTGTTTGGCTGGTCTAACTTTAAAGCTGGGTTTATTATAGAACATGTAGATCTAGTTTAGAAATGAAAAATGAATGCAGTGATATCAGTCAAGTACACAGTCAGGCGCAGTTAACACTGCATTCGGGAAGTGCACAGGACTGGATTGTCAGCTGTAAAGAGAGGTGTACTGACAGAGTAACCTGAGGTCTGCAGAAGAAACAGTAAGGCGGCAGCTACTGTAACTCCTAAACTATACTAAGACCATCTGTATACCAATTTAGTTATACTGGGTTAATTGGTATTTAAGGGTTTTCAGAATGCTACTTACATTTGAACTTCATTCTTCAGGAAGAATGATTTCAACATGCCATCTAATTAAAGATTATTCTTAAGCACATTCAATAATCCGTCTAAACACCCTACAAAAATCACAAACGTGTGTATCCCAAGATGCACCAGAGGAGCTGGCAAATGACTGTTTCAGAGCTTCATTTGTCAGGGGCAGCCTAATCTTTTTGAAGATGTAAAGCTGCCCCCTACGTGACATATATATAATCCTCAGTGTCAACTGTGTTTATTACAGATAGGACTTCTGAAAAGCCGGACTTGCTGGGCCCAGTTCAGAATTAATCCCTGGCCTCTATACATTGTAACATAATGGTGTATAATTCTATGCATATAGCATTAGCTAGCTTAAAAACAAAAAAAGTCTTGTTTTGACCTAAATTCTGAAGAAGACAGATTTATTCACAAATCGCAAAATAGAGCCTGTACAGAACGAAATCACAGCAGAATTTTACTGACACATTACTGATTATCCACTAAGTGAACACATGCAAAAGAACAGCCAAGATGTAGCACAAGATGGACTGATCGCTGCCATCAGTAGTGGCTTGGGTTTACTAGTATTTTTTTTAATTTTGTGATCTATTTTCTATCTATATTAGGGGTTTATACTCTCAAGCAATCGTAATATCCAGGTGCCTTCCACTTCACCAGCTTGACCATAGCGAAGCCTCTGGTGGACTGATGGAGTGTTTGGCTCTTCAGTAGTTGTTTAATTGGGTTTTTGTTTTTGTTGTTGGAAGGGGGCAGAAATGGAAAGAGAATTTAGCAGTTTAGCGTACTTCAGCAGACATCCTGTTCTGTAGAAATAATGTAATCTAGTAAATGCAAGACTCACTACTGCATCTACTAATAAATCGTTGAGAAGTAGGGGATGTCACCAACATGTTGTGCGGATTATAAATTTGCAGTGCAGCATAGTGTAGGTTAAAGGGGTTCTCCTTTACTTCTGCTATAACACTACAGTGAGATGTAGGCCTCACGTTAGCCAGAGAAACACCTTCACGCTAATGTCCTTAATAAGGCTTCCCATTTACACGTGCACTTTAAGAGGAGGTGTTTCTCTGAATGATGTCAGGTAAATAACACACACACACACACACACACACACACAGATCCCCCCCCCGCCCCCGAGCCTTATTCCATTTTTACTGTAGGCATTTTTTTGTTTAAAGCTGCAACAGTAACAACAAGAGGAACTTTCCTACTTCACTCTACAGGTCACACAGGATGTTGAGCTCCAGAACCATAATCGTACTGTGCTCACCGCTGGCCCTGCTAGCAGGCGTCCCCCACCATGTCAACTCTGATCCCTTCAAGCAGCTGCCTTAGGATCTATATATGTTTAAGTCAAGTCCAAAATCATAACATAGCCCCACTGAGGTCTGGGAGGGAAGGAGTCAGAGAAACACTTGTTATTGTCATTCCCATAGGGGGAGACACACCATTTCGAAAGGGGTTTTCTCCCAGTAGAACCAGATTATGCTACTTTCTTTTCAGCTGTGGGTTCTTTGCATACGAAAACGTATGAACCTCTATGCTACCACTGCAGTGTAACTGCCTACAGGATGAGTCAGAGCTGGGAATGATATCCCAGCTCTACTACATGGCAGGAAGCAAACAGTGTAGCCAACTGAAACCATGTGGGAAATTTACAGGGCCAGAATGAGAACACCTGAGTTGGAATTTACCCAGGACATCAGGATTACAGTTTCAGTTCCACCAATGTCCACGTATGGTCAGGGCCTCAGTTTTACATCTCACCGGAAAGGCAATATACATTTTTTTCTACTGTGTAGCTTAGGTCAGAGGGTCTGAACCTTTTCCATACCAGGTGTTTCCCTACCATGTGGCCAAGATCTGCTTGGGATGCTCCCCTGCTTCCTAGTTAGCCATATGGGAAGGGCAGGTTGGCCACAAAACTCAGGCTGAGAAGTCTAGGAAAGCTCTTTTTTTACAGCTAATTTAATATAAAGTGATTACAATCTTTTTAAAATTAAAGATTGCTTAGGCATAGCAATGCAGAAACACAGCTGGACAAAGCAGCTTAGGGGGGGCTGCAGGAAAAAGCCTGGGGATGTCTTTGGTTTTACAATCTGGTTTGCTAACTCTACCCCTGCTGCCACCTCATACAGGTGGAAAGTGAGAGTGTGAGAATCACTGAATACTGTGAATTTTCCCAATGTATCACAATTACAGAAACACCTGTGCTAACTAGTGCTATGCCAGAAGCCTGCTGTTAAAAAAAGTCAACGTTTAAATGCCTCCACATTTCTCAAGTGTCACCTATGGGGTGGGAGGCAGAACATGGCCATGAACAATAATAGAGCTTCGGGGAAACTCATTTAAAGACCTCTTAAAATGGAGGATGTTTTCTTAAAAAACCATGCACCACCTGCAGGGTACACCTGTCTTTCCTTTCTGGAGCCGCAGCAAATGGCTTGATCCACTGACAAGCTGAATTGAAACAGTTCCAAAACTTTTAACTGTTCACCTCCTTCTCTCCTCTCATGCTAGGTGGCTCTTGTCACCCCATCTTGTTCCTGACCTTTTCCACACCTCTCGTTTTATACTAGCAGTTCTGAGTCTCTTCACTCCCTAGAGACTTGGAACTGAATCATTTTTAAAACCATTGAAATCAGCTGAGTTATTACGAGAGCGGAGATTTTGGCCCTCAGGAGTAAAACTGGAGAGTGAAAAGAAAATAAGACTTTTTAAAAAGAATTGTACAATAAGAAAAAGGTTTAAATGTTACTTTAAAAAAAAAACACACACACAAGGTGGGTGGGTGAGGTAGTATTTTGTATTGGACCAGTTTCTCCTGGTGAAAAAGACTCTTTTCCAGACCTGTGGACCTCAAAAGCTTGTCTCTTTCATCAAGAGAAGTTGGTCCAATCAAAGATACTACCCCACCCATCTTGTCTTTTTAATATCTTGGGACCAGCATGGCTACACAACATTGCAAACAACTTAAAAATTTAAGACAATTTGTAAACCAAAATTTCAGACAATCCCCAAACTCCAGGTACATAAACCTGACTGTACTGGCTCCTTTATATCCCATGGAATATAGAAAAGATCCGATAGCTGACTGAATGGACTGCATCTGCCTATCTACATTCTAACTATCAGGCAGTGCAGCATGGTTTCTGCGGGGTATCTTTATTGTGCTTGCAATGCTCCCGTTTATACCTTATATTCCAATGCCTTCCCCCTTTACAAAACAGTCATTTTCTCTAATGTAATTATACCTCCTCCCTGCTGTCCTCCCTCATACACACACAAGTGACATGTTTCATTTTGAGCAACATGGAGCACCTACACTGTGACTCACACATCAGAGAAGGTGGAAGAGCATTAATCTGAGAGTTTGTGAATCAAACATGCATCACTTATTTTTCATTTTTTAAAACTATAAGAGCCAACTGCATCACCGCTTTGTTCTGTGCTTACACATTATTTTAACCTGAGTGGCACTGTTATTTTCTAGACACTGAATGATCTTGTCTTGACTGAAAAGCCATAACTGTAATTAACCAAGGAACCCAGATAGAATAATCTAGAACATTTCTGTTTGAAAACAGGTATCAGCTCCATAGGTCTCCTAAGAGAAAGGTTTCAATGCATGGAAAAAATCTAAACTTGCATTTAATAAATACATCTTTCAAAATATTTGCTACCTATCTCAAGGTAGATTCAGTGCAAAAAAACCTACATCACTGCAGAGATATGGGTGAAAAGACAACATTTTGAAGCTTTCATTCTCATATGTTGACCCTATTCCATGTTGACCCTATTCCATGGAACAGGGTCTGATTTTCAGAGAAGCTGTGCTTCCACAGGTACTATTGATGTCCAAGTGAGTTGTTGATGCTTCTGAGCTCTGAAAAACCAGATTCCCAACTCTGGAAGCATCCAGAATCAGTAGCAACTTTTGACAACATGGGCCTATATTAGTAGTGTCTGAACTTTATGCCTTTTGTATGTTTATTACAGTAGTACCTAAGGACCAACCAAGATCAGACACTCATTGTGCTCGGTGCCGCACACATGTAGTAAGAGACAGTATCTCTGTCTCAAAGAGTTTACAGTCCAAAAAGACAAGACAGACAAAGGCATGGAAGTGGGGGGGAGAGGGGGCGAATGTAACAGAATTGAAATGAGCCATGAAAGACTTTGCACAGAAGTACAAAATGAATTAGTACCTCATACTTTAGGGTAGGGAATGCAGGGATATAATAAGAACATAAGAACGGTCATACTGGGTCAGACCAATGGTCCATCTAGCCCAGTAACCTGTCTCTGACAGTGACCAGTACCAGAGCTTCAGGGGTAGTGTACAGAACAGGGAAACATGAGTGATCCACCCCGTCTTCCCTTCCCGGCTTCTGGCAGTCAGAGGTTTAGAGTTGCCATGAGCATGGAGTTGCATCCCTGGCCATCTTGGCTAATAGCCACTGATGGACCTATCCTCCATGAACTTATTTAGGTTCTTCTTTGAACCCCGTTATACTTATGGCCATCACAACATCGCATGACAATACGTTCTACCAGTTAATTTTGCTCTGTGCTCACTTAAGTTTGCAACTTAACAGTAAATCCCAAATTATATAATTTAGAATCTCTCCACCTGTTTTGTTTTATTTTTTAAAAAGGCTTTAAATCACTCACTTTCTTGCTTGCTTTTCCTTTAAGAAACATAAGGCATAATGCATCTAAAGAAAATAAAACACACCAAAGTGTCAAGCCATCTTGATGCTGGTAACCCTGGTGCTCAGATGAGATGAGGAAGTGTCTGTGTTGATGGATTCATCTTTATATTTTCCACAGCAACACCACAAAAGTGAGAATAGGTTTACACTCAACACAAGGAGATAACTAGGATTTAAACTTCACAGTAGTGTACAACTACAGATGTTTAAATCTACCTATCTCCTCTCTCCATTCCCTGGCTCTTGTGCCTATCCAGAAACTCACAAAATGCCTCTCTGGTTTACTGCATAAAAAGCAGAAACGAAGATAAAAAGCTCAGAGGTCTGTCCCTCTGCTGCCTAAATTTGTTGTCTTCTCACACTAGATATATTCGTTAAAATTTCCACAGGGGCTCGCCGTCACCATCAAAACTACAGATCATGCCCCTGATTCTGCAAGTTGGTCCACACCGGATGAATTATCTGCGCCTGTGCAGAGAAGCCTGCAGGGACTCGGCCCAAGGCTGGTTGTTACACAGAAAAAGGCTGTGTTAAAAATAAAGCTGACATAAAAACAATAAAAAAACCCTCTGAACCACCACCAGGCTTCTTAAAGAAAGAGCCACCCATTTTTACTGAACAGAAGGAAACATGCCCAGCACGTCAGAGCATTTGATGCAGCACCGCAAGCATACTTTTACCTCACTGTGCATAGCTGCTGCCCATGAATCAGAAGGATCCCAGATTGAATTTGAGCAGGGATGATTTATAGGACACACAACAAAGACAGCCACCAGATGGAGGATTATAGTAATTGGTCAAGTCATTCGCTGAGTGTTGGGAGGGTAGACACAGTATTAGACACAGTGATTATGTGGCTGAGTTTTAGGATGAAAGGTGTTTTTTCTCTTAATTTAATTATTTGTTACTGGAAATGGCTCATTTTTTTTCTAAATTAAAAAGTGGGCAGTTCTAAAATGATTAATTTGCTTCAGTGCTTGAATTTTGAAAGTGCATGATTCTGGCTGCCTTTTTTAAAAACGTCATCTTTACTCCCTCCCCCCATACCCATACCGAGTCATTTCATGGCTTCAGAATTACCTCGGACAAGCTCTGCAGTCCAGTAGCACTGGCTGGGATACACACAAAGGTTCCAGTACTGTAAACACTGACGGATGTGCTGAATTTTACATGTGATTAGACTCATTGAAGTCAATGGGGAGGTAGTCTACTCTAGTGGATAGGGCACTGAACTGGGGACACATCTACACTAAAAGTGCTACCGTGGCACAGTTACAGCGCGTGTAGACACTTGCTACCACGATGGAACGTTTTTTTTCCTTCGGTATTGTAAATCCATCCCCTGGAGAGGCAATAACTAGTTCAATGGAAGAATTCTCCCATGAATCTAGCAATGTCTACATTGAGGCTTAACTACATCTCTCAGGGAAGTGAATTTTTCATACCCTCTGAGTGGCAGAGCTAAGTCAACCTAAGTTTTATGTGTAGTCCAGGCCTGGGATTTAGGACACTTTGGTTCTGTTCCCATCTCTGCCACTGACCTGATGTGTGACCTAGAACAAATCACTTCTCCCTCTCTGTGCTTGTTTTCCCCCCTCACCTCCTTTGTCTGTTTCCCCCTCACATCTATGTCTGTTTTCTGTAATTGGACAGTCAGCACTGAAGGGTAAGGAATTGTCTCGTAGTTTGTGTTTGTACCGTGTTTAGCACAATTTTGGTTGTGGCTTCTATACATACTAATAACTGTAGGGGCTGTATATATTTGAATTCTGAAAATAGTTAGATTTCCTCCAGGGCAATATTTTCCTCCAGTGAAAAACCTGAGAAGCACTTTGCCATTCCTCATCTAGCAGCCACTTCACATTTGCGGAGCTTCCTAAGTTACCTAAATTATCCAGAAAATCTTATCTGAGTCAAAGCAAGCATCTGCACCTAGTTTTCTAAACAACTTATTTTCAAATGTTAGCACCAATCTCCACTAAGCCAGGTTTGAAAACTACTGAGGCATTCTTTAATTAGGGCATTTTCATGAATGATCTCATTGCTCTAGCATTGCTGGGAACACTGTCACAGACTAGTCACTTTTCACTACCATGATGTCTAGACTTGCTGTGAACAGCTAAGTAACACACCAGTACTCAACCTACACTAGCCCTGTTTATTTCTCTGTTCTAACTTGATTCATTCATCACCTTTCTCGTGACATTTCAAAGATTCTCCCACCTTGTATATCTAAGAATATTGTTCTGTCATTTTCAGTTAACAGAAAATTAAATTGCTTAGTAAATTCCTCAAAATGTAAACACCTGTGCTCTTATTTGGGTCAAGGCAGGTCAAGGACTTTGGGACCTGCAACCCAATATTTCTTGTATTGGCCTTTACTGCTGATATATATATATATATATATATATATATATATATATATATCAAAAAGAACAGTGGATGCACAGTTTAATAAGCAGAGGCCTATAACAAGTAGTATAGCTTTAAATTTTCTCTCCCTTCCAGCACTAATGGGCCCCAGGTGTTACAATCATGATTAAGATGTATAAATCCAATGGCAAAGCAGTGTGGGGTATAAATCAGAAAGCTGCTTAATTGCCACATTCACTGTCTCACTCCTTTTATTTAATATTCTTTTTTAAATTAAAAATAAACTTTGTATGAAATGTTTTAACAAGTGTATTGCAAGTAATTCTGTGGAAATTACACAGGAATCATTACAGATCGTGATTTAATGCTTGATAACGGACTTCATTTACAAAAATGTACAAACGTAGGTGACAGCTAGCACTGACTGAGTCATTCTATGATGTTTGATAAATATTGTTGGACTTCAGTGCTAAGAAACAAAAATGTTTCAGTACCATAATTGTCTTATGTCCTTTGCATTTTCACTAGGGTTGTTTTTATTCACTTCTTATTTTCTGGCATGCAGACAGGAAAGATTACAACAAAACATATTTCCTTTTAAATGCAACTTTCCAATCTGCACAAGTACGTGAATCATAAAATTTAAGTGAAATCGCTTTTTTTCATATCCCATTTTAACCATTCAATATTCTTATGAAATTTCCTAGACAATTATATTGAAAAGGCATCGTATGTTTAAAGAGAATATGATAGAACACTTAGTTAAATGCTATATTAAAGAGTCACTGTGAATTAAATATGAAAAAAACATTCAACAGACCTGAGTATAGTTCAAATCCATCTGTTACTATAAACTACACTCTTTTTTTTATCTTAACGTAGCCATATGGCATGGGTAGTAACCAACATTTAAGTGTTCAGTTCAAATCTCTGTTTAGGGTTAAACGTCCATATTTAACATACAACTTTGAGAGTAATTAACCACACATTTTTCATTTTGCTACAGGGCCTATGAGAGAGAAGCCTCAAAAATCATTTCAGGAGGAAAACATGCCATAGAAGTAGCTTTTTACTATTCCACAGAGGACACAATTGGACACAGAAACTCAATCCTCAAACCACCAGAAGTTTGCAGAGGGTGGGTGCAAGGAGAAAATATCAGTCATTGGAGAAACTCCCACTGACTTCCACGGCCTAATGCTTAAGTCCTCTGAGGTCGCTGTCTGGAACAGGGCTTTGGGAGGTACTTGTCTGCCTGCTGGGATTATGTGAAGAGCCTCATGTTCAAAGCAGAGGTGAAGTCAGGTAAATCAAGTAAAAATAAGGGTAGACTAAAGCCTCACGATCTTCTTGATCTCAGCAATTTACTCATCCAGTCAAGGTCTACTGGATGGTGAAAACCCTATGGATGTGTGCCTCCATAAAGTTTGACTGAGAGAGAGAGAGAAAGAGAGAAGAGATCTCGCCTACATGGATGAATGGGGCTCACTCCAAAGCACCAGGAAAAAAAAATGTAAATGCAAAACTTCACGCAGAAATGACACTTGGCGACAATCAGAAACCCAGATGTAGGGAAGCTCTACAGCATGAGAGTACTCATGTTTTAAAACTGAAGCATAACGCTTAAGTGCTTTGCTGATTAGGGCCTTACTGAGTGGCAACTTTAAAAATCACCCACTGGAGGGCAGGATTTTCTTTTCAGTACAAAATTAAAGGTCTTACATTGAGCTTTATATCACCAAAAGCACTGGATGAACTTTTGCGATTAACTTCCGCTAGTTAATGAAAGTTGGTGATAAAATGCAATAACAAATACCATGAGCAATGCAAGATTAATTTGAAGACCACCCTGGTATATCAGGTATTATGTTTTATCCTTCTGGTGCCATTGTGGCTAAGATAAAACAGACCACCCCCAAACCACAACAAAACGCCACAAGTCCAATATAATACCACATACCTATTTCTCCTACCTTTGCTCCAATGACCGGTTAATAAAAAATAACTTTTTTATTACTCAGAAACTCACTGATGCAAAACCAACATTCTCTTACCATTGTATTACTCTGCATTTTGTACAGACACTGTCACTACAGCATGGAGCAGACACCTTAATATCTTACATTATTTTGCTACAGTTATCAACCTAAGGGTTTGGTAAAGAAAGAATGCATGATTGGTGATGTTCTCTGTTATGACATGAGCTGAGAAAATAATTTCCATTAATCTGAAGTGATTAGAGAGTTCATCTAGTTTCTGTCTACCGCACACCATAGAAGAATGCATAATGTGTGTGAAGTTGCTATAACATCCATTAATAAATCAGTTTTCAGCTCACATTGTTTTAACATTACCATAAAGGTTCATATATATTCTCACTAGATTTTCCTAAAGTACTGAAATTAATTGATACAAATCCCCTGTGGATGTATGTGGTAGAGTACATACTTGACTTATCAGGCAGCTGCAGTTACAAGGCAGATGCATAGACAGACAAGACTATTTTCTTTCCTCATAATGACTGGTAACCTATAGACACTGCATTAAATAAGACAGATTAAAGAACATTGGCACACTCAGCATCCCAGAAGGTACTGCCGTTCACATTATTA
Organism: Emydura macquarii macquarii; assembly: GCF_026122565.2. Lineage (NCBI taxonomy): Eukaryota > Metazoa > Chordata > Testudines > Chelidae > Emydura > Emydura macquarii. The sequence goes on from NW_027130250.1 coordinate 453,283, forward strand.
AGCCGATCAGTAGCTCTAGACAAGCACAAGATCGCAGGCCACATATTCCATACGGCCAATTTAATGAATTTCATAAAAAAAACATGATTTGCTTTTTAAGAAAAAGAAAAATGATTTAACAAGGTTCCAATTATATTGATTTTCTAATTAAAATATTATAATTGTGCAAAAATTCCTAAATGGGGAGACTATGAACCCAATGAAGCAAAATAGAAACTGAGGCAAATTGATCCCCTGGATTGATCCCTCGGCTGACGTTGGCATTTATTTCATTGAGTTTTACCGCAATGAGTTTGGTCCAATGTGGTATAACATCGGTGGGTGAAGGGTTGCAGAGGACGGGGGAGGAAATGTGTGTAATTTTGTAAGCTTTTAATAGAAATATTTTATAAACACAAATGTCCTGCCCAAGTTTACGCTTGGTAAGTGTTATGAAAATGAATCCTTCATGTTTGGGAGAAGCAAAACATTGAGCAAAATAAGGGAAACTAATACAATACCACCAAACTCTGCATACACCTGTGTGAAGTTACAGAAACTATACAATATTGCAGGGTGTATCAACCACAACTCACAAAGAGTCATTCTTTTCTCTCTGAAGCACAGACCACTGGCAACAAGGCTGAAGATTCTCAAAAGTGGGCACTGATTTTGATTGTCCAGTTTGAGACACCTTGGGCATGGGTTTTCATAAATGCCGAACAGCCACAATTTCCAGTCTAGGTTACTGGAAGGAAGCTCTGGGTGTTGATGTCCTCTCAAAATCTAGTTTAAGGTATTTCAAGTTGGGCAAACTGTCATGAAGGCACCCAACATTAGAGGCCACTTTTGAAAACTGGAATGTGTGTCAGAGCACTTTCTTCCACATGGGCACATTAATACCACGCCAGTCCAGACAGCATTCGGTAATGCACAGCAGTACTAAGATTTTGGCATCTATGAAGGACTGTAGCCTTCCCCTATATGAACGGCAGAATAATCCAAATAAACCTGCCCAGCCAGAAGAAGAGATTCACAGTCAAGTACAAATTATCCTGTTCTGCTGATTCCCTCTGAAGAATCTGGCACTGGCCACCATCAGAGACAGGATACTGGGCTAGATGGACCATTGGTCTGACCCCGTATGGAGGCTCTCAAGTTATGTTCTTATGTAAGATGGTCCTGGATATCCTGAGTTAGAATTTGTATGTTATTCATCCTCCTCTACATTTATTATTTCTTAAATGCTTGCAGTACGCTTCTGTGTTCTGAGAAGTACTTTATATTCCAGTAAATTTCCAAGTCATTTTGTTGGCCAGCCCTCAAGGGTGCTGAGTGTCTTTCCACTACTTCCAATCTAGATAACTACCTATCTGAGTAAAGGTTGCAGGTTCCAGCCCTAATTTTATGTATAGGGTAGGAACTAGCCCTAATTTCTTATGTAATTTTATCCACATAAAATGTAGAAAAACATAAGAAAAAAATGTTCTTCCACTCCTGTCAACATTGTGAGACTTGGAAACATTTATCACTTCGGCGTTGAAATGTAAGTGATAGAGCTGTATGTCATAATCATTTAAAACCCTCTACATCTTACTCAGTAGGATGAGTGAAAACCAACAACACAAGGTCATCTCCATGGAGTTCCCTTATCCATTCTCATTAGTTTAAACAACAACAATGCAATACTTTTTACTGGTGCTTTTTTTTTTTTAAACTATAAATACTAAATTAAGATTTACTGCCTCTTGCCAGTGGGAATAGTGTATGCAGAACTTAAGACAAAGTGTTTTAGACACTTGGTTGCCAAGTCATCTGGAAAGCTCCTTTTTCAAAAGAGGTAAAGTTTATAGTAATTGCTTGAGAGCCCATCAGAGAAAACAAGCAGGATTATTTGGAAGAAGAAATTGATTGTACAAAACATTTACATTTAAAAGACTGAAATTAAATACACAAATCTTATTTAACTTCTACTTATGTTCACCAAACCGTTTTCACCAACACTTGAATGTTCAGTTTATTTATTTTATTTTTTAAAGTGTTAAGAGACTTGAATTAGAGGGATAAAGCTCGACTTCTAACTGTTGATGTACTACTTTTATTAGACACTTCTACATTCCATGTGTTTTAACTGGAGATAAATCTAATGCATATTTCATATTCCCTAAATTTTTGTGAGTACTCAGGAGAATATTTAAATAAAATTTTATAGGGCAGACCAGAGACTATCAAAGAGCAAACTATGTTGCTAGATGTTTAACCTAGGTTTAAAATGGATTTACTCTACTGTTCATGGCAGACAACAAAAGACATTGGTAAAGTAATCCGTAACCTTTTGGAAGAAAAGAAGCTAGTTTCCTTAAAAAGCAAGATTTAGTTTGAGTGAAAGAGGAAGTGTTCTTGACAGTGAGATCTGTTGGAATGTGGAAGAGTTTGTCTGGGGAAAAATGGTAGAAACATCACTTGAGACATTTAGAACTTGGTTCGACACAACATCAGAGAATGTTCTGCAGGGAACAATCCTGCATTGGCAAACAGTATGAATTAAAGAGATTAGCTATAGCTGGGAATTTAAAACTTTTCTTTCCTGTCCAAAAGTATGAGAGAGTCTGTATGCATGCACTCACACACATACATGTGCACACATGTACTGGAAGTGAATTAAAACAAGATACAGGCTGTTAGGAATAGACGTTGGCTTTATGAAATTCAGATAGCACATACTCCAATTAATATAATTAGACTACTTGGCGTTCATTTCAGAAAATGGTCTTTTTGGGAATGCCTAAGACATAGCAACTACTAAAGTTAACACGCAGATTGAACTTTGCCATTAGTACCACATTAAGAGTAATAGAGATGCAATATAAATGCTTTTTCGTATCTACTCTCTCATCCACATAATTTTCCACTGTGGAAAAATGCAAAGATTAGCATAATTTTTTTTAACATTTTACTATTAACATCTAACACGTACTCAGAGAATTAATGCCTTTGGGGGGAAAAAGTGTAATTTTTGCTGCCTTTAATACAGAGCTTCAAAAATAAAATCTGCATCTGTTAATGATGATATCTCATTTCTGCATAAAAGATACCAGAAAAAAATGTATAAAATTTCAAAGATAAAACATTGAAATGGTTTGAAGCTAATGCCACTGCATCAAAGTGCTAGATAACCGTCCACAGAAGCTAAAGATTCAGTGCTGTAAGCCCCTTTATGAGACTGTAGTAGTTAGAGATGAAATTGTAAATGGGGAAGTGTAGATTGCTTTGATTTAGAAAATTGTTGCCATTAAACAGTTTACAAAGAGCCTAGTGTTTCTGCATCATTATCCCCAATGTATCAAAGTCAGCGGTTTCACAATATTTAAAGCACTCCCAACTTCCTCATAAATATCATTTATATTCCTAGGCGCTATTCAATGTATCAAGAAATATCATTTACATTCCTCTATAGTATGCAGCATGATTACCTGAGCCGATATATGCTAACCTGACATAAATAAAGCAAGCACAGGGAGCATGGCTTGTTTACAAGGTTTAACATATAATATAACACATTGTGAGCATTGTACTGCAGTTTGTTTGGTTTTTATAGATGCAGAACAAACAATTTTCAAATATATGGGACATGACAGGACTGTTAAGTACGCAGGTCACTATGCATACTCCTAACTTCCATTTATGTGCAGTTGGCCTTCCACATGTATGGTGTATACTTTTTGTTTTCCTTTTAAAATGTTCAGGTAAATTGTATTCAATGAGAACTAAATTCATAGCACTGGCTACAGGCTAGCATAATGAAATCAAGCTCTGTTTCCTCTCAGTCCTGAAGTAGACAGATCCTTCCTGCAGCAAAGTTTTTAGCCTCTGACTGCACGGCAAACCAGCACCACCTTCACATTCCTGGACACACACACATCTTTCTATTCTTTGCATTGCAAAATCCCTTCTTCCGCCATTTCCCCCACCCCAAATCTTCCCCAGCCTTCCTGCTCAGTCCTTCACATCTGAAGAATAAACTCCCATCAACTTTCAATGGAAGTTTGGCATGTGCATTGGAATGAAAATTCAGCCCCATCATTTGGAAGAGGAAAAACAATCTCTTCATTATCATACGAAAAACTTTCCTTTCTGGACCAGGTATCCCCTGACCTACCCATCATCTAGCTCCATTCTGAACTCTAATGCGAGGGGAAAATGTTGGTAGCAGCTCAGCTTCCTCACTGGGATCCCGATCAGCAAAGCACTTAAGCATGTGTTTCACACAGAGCACAAGAGAAGTCAACGGGATTAGATATGCTGGGATGGATAAGGGACTAGATTCAGGAAGACAGTCCCTATGAGAGACCAAGAAGATGAAAACCTTGCCAGACAAGTTCTGTGAGAAAACTAAGGTAAACTTCCTGTGTTCCAATCTATTTCATAAAGTTTAAGGCCAGAAGGGACTGTTAGATCGTCTAGTCTGACTTCTGGTATATCACAAGCCATTAAATATCACCCAGTTACCCCTAGGTGAAGCCCAATAACTTGGATTAGACTAGACAAAGCATTTCAGTCATCAGGAGACTGAACTGCTGTGTGCACAAGCAGAGAACAGGAGAGACTGAAGTGACATCAAAGACACCAAAGGATCTTTGAATACACCTTAAAGTCATTCTGTGCAGAGCAGCAGAGCTTAAAGAACCTGATTTTCAGGGATATGACATTCCCACCATTCTCACTGACTTCAACTGACGTTTTGGGCACTCAGAACCTCTGCAAATCAGGCTTAATAGCTTTATAAAATGAAGGGCAATTTGTGCCATGCCAACTCAAATACAAGTCAAAATTATCCTCCCCATCAACTGCCCCTGCCATAATTTTTTTCTTTCCCCCACTGACTTTGTATACACTCAATCTGCTCCAACTTCAGCCACTGTTGTAGCTACACCAGCACAAACCTCCAGTGTAGACAAGCAAATCCACTATTTGGAAGCAGGGTAAGCATCACTGATAAAAAGATCACAGCTTAGCCTGTCTTCAGTAGGAATTTGTATCAGTGCAGCTACACCTGACTTTCTATCAGTTGGAGAAGCCTCCCAGTGTATTTCCCAATCTGTCAATTTACAATGAGGTTAGTGTGAACACTGATCACTTAAAATGGGAAATACCGCTGGAATCAGTGATATCAATAAAAAAAGTGAACTACTAAGTTGCCAGAAGAATATTTCAAAAGTGAATGGATTTAAGTGTGACCACTGTAGTGCCTAAAATCTCTCTCTCTCACTCACTCAGTTTTCCATACATAAAGCAGGGATTCACAAAGTGTTTGGTTAAGGGCAAAGCAATCAACTCAGCTTTAACTATGGAACCCCAATCAGTATCTCCATAAATATGCATATGTAATATGTTTTAAGTGTGAATATATTTATGTGCACACATACTCATACACTTTAAAGTATTGACATAACACATTTATCTATATCATTAGAAATTTACATATACATTAATCTATATCAATATAAATATGTCTACGATATATTTACGTCAAAGTTCATATAGGGACAGTATGCTGTGGTACTGCATATCAGATTGGTGGCACAGCATACCTTTCTCAAATTGTCATCTTGTTCTCCACGATCTCAGCTTTCATTAAAATATATAGAAGTCTAACTGTCATGGTTTCAAACAAAACCATGTAAATGAACTGAGAGCAAACCAATGCATTGACTTCAGCCCAAGTTTGCAACGAACATGAAACAAAATAGCTCTGAGATGCAGGAACCATCCCATTCATTTAATTAATATCTGTTCTATATGCATTTTCTTTTTCTCTCCACCACTTCATTGTGAAAATCTCTCTCAGGTTTCTCTAAGGGCGGGTCTGCACAGTATTTGGACTGTTATAACTATATCATTTTAGAAACCAATTTAGTTAAAGTGATACAGTGCTCTAGTGTGGACGCAATCGTACCCATGTTTATATTGGTACGGCTCATTTCTGTAGCTGCAACCACAATAGGGAATTGTGCTGCTTTAACCACACAGTTATAATGGTACCAAAACCGTGTATGGATCAGCCCAAAGGCACCTGTTATCATGGTACTGCTGTTCTAAAGCTCACCACAATCAGCTCTATACTTTATATACATATTGCATGGAAAGAGATGGATTGTGCAAAACAAGCAGCTTCTCCCCTGAGGTTTGAAGGGGAGACCGTAACAATGCAGGTGCAACTCGTTAAATGTTTTTTTTAAAGCCTGTCTAGATACCTCCTCCACACTCTCCCTGTTGATATGGATGAGCATATCGATAAGGCTTGTTTTATGGAAGTGCCCAGTTCTTTCTCCCTCCTTCTCTGTTCCTTTGCCACCACATGGCTTGCTGGTGCCAAGAGCAAAGACATTCTGATAAACTAGAGTAGCACAAAGAGATTTTCCTTCTTTGCAAAGCCAGCAAAAAAAAAACAAAAAACAAAAAACAAAAAACAAAAAAAACCCTCAGCCATCGGTAAAGTGAGAGAGCGATTCCTGCACAGCTGTGCTGCACTTGTCCTTCAGCAGAGCTGCAGCCATTCCAACCCCATGAATCTGCAGAGAGGTACAATTGTTATGAGGTCCTGGGGCAATTTCAATTTACACTTAAGCTGTTATGATACACAGGTTTGCTTCATTGCAGCACTAATGCAAATTGCCTTTATCTTTTGGAGCAAGCCTTTCTGGGTAGCTTCTGCTCCCCTCTCCGCTCTGCTTACCCCTCTTTCCCCACCTGCACCAGCCCCAAAGCACAAACATTATCTATCCACCCTTCCAATCTGATGACGGCTTGGAGATACTTCTTTGAGCCCCCATTAACGCTACCTGGTGTTACATGGAGAAAGGCTTACTTGGCTGTTAAGGGAGACACACTGAGGCATTATTATAAAATCAAGGCGAGCCCAACTAAATCAATTAGAATGATTTTATTCTAGCTTATTTCATCTAGATCTGGGAAGGAACCAGATTTTCCATTTCACAGGAAATTCTATAATTCTGAAATTGTTTCTTCTGTTTTGGAACAAAACCAAAAAAAAAGCATTTAAAATTTATCGCAAAATGAAATTAAAAAAAAATATTTGGGGTTGATTGAAACAGTTTGATCAAATAGAAACATTTTGTTCCAACTTCAGCCTTAAACTTTTAAAATGAAATAGATAAAAACTAGCACATCATTTCAAAATGTCATTTCAAAATGAAAAATCAAAACATTCCATTCAAGAAATGGCAAAACAAGACGTTTCATTTTTTAAAGATGTAATTTCAAACGTGTTTCTCTAAATGTTTTGATTTTAATAAAACATTTGTTGTAAAAAAAAAAAAAACAATGAAAAATTTTCCAACTAGCTCTATTTACATAATGCTAATGAAATCAGAACATGCTCTCAGCTGCAGCACACAACTCTCTTCTTCTCAGCATTCACAGAGTCGTTCACTCTAATGTGAAGGATCACCCTCTGAGTACTCCATCCACCTTCTTTATCTGTATAGAACAACAGTGTGGCCTAGTGGATAGCGCACTCACTGGGACTCAAGAGACAAGGGTTCTATTCTATACTCAGCCATTATTCTAGCTGGCAACCTTGGGTAAGTCACTTCCACTCCCTGTGCCTCAGTTTTCCCAGCTGTAAAATTGGGATACTACTACTTCCTTTGTAAAGCACTTTGAGACATACTTATGAAAAGAGTTATGTAAGAGCTATGTATTATTATTATTCACACCTGCACTGCCACCAAAATGCTCTCATCCCTTGCCATTACGGGATAGGACTTTACCTGGAATCTCTTCTCTGACAATATAGTGGATAAGTGGCAATATTTTCAAAAGTGACTAGTGATATTTGAGTTCCCTACTTGAGACTATTGTAAGGGACTGGATTTTAAGAGGGTGAGTGCTCAATGCCTGTCTGAAATTCAGGTCTTTTTAAGGTGTCTTAAGATGGTCACCTGGAAATTAAGGCACCCAAAATCACTAGCCAGCCTTTGAAAGTCTTGGCCAATATTCCCACCATAAGTTGCTTTATATTCAATGGTTTGTCAAACAGTCAGCTTTGTGACTGACATTTTAGAAAGACGACTAAGGTAACTGGGGCCTTCTAACTGGCAGGCTTATGGTTTATCCACTCTCATATCACGCTCCAGTTACTCTTAAATTATAACATTGGCAATCAGTTTAAAGTATAGCATAAACAGAATTGAAGAGCGAGAGAGTTTGATCATTAACATAAAAGCGGTGTAGGTGGTGACTGATATGTAGGAGTTCAAAGAGCTAAATAATGAAGTATAATACTGCAGTAATTGAGGAATCAGAGTTTGACGCGCCTGTGAGCATTTTACACTGTTTTAGTAGAGTCATGTATAAAAGAGAGGCCTAACCCTGCAAGATATATTGAGATTTGCCCTAGGCTTCAGCTTTGATGACATATAAAAGGTGTGTTTTGACCACAGTATAACTACCATGCATCCCATTATACAAAACATAATGGAGAGAAGACACTCGAGTTTTACTGTGAGGTAAACTAAGATAAGGTCAGTCATGGACAGAAGGTATGGGGCTGACCTCACAGTAAACACTACAAGTACTTTATCTTCACTAAGTTATCTTTCTGTAAAATCCTATTGGGCATTTGTTTTCTTGTAAAAAAACCCAAATCAAAACAAAAACTTTGTATCACTGAAGACAAAGCCTTAGAATTACGCTGCGTGAGCTATGGCTGACAAAAGAGCCATTGTATAGGGTCCAGATTTTCAGAAGTGTTCAGGACCCACAATGGGGCTCAGATTTTAAGACAAGCTCCACTTCCATTTAGGCATCTCAATTAATATGAAGTTTGGCCAGATTTTTCAAATAAACATTCTCTGCAGCTCCTGACCCAATACGCTTACACCCCTTATTCAAAAGCAGGTTCTTTCTAAACTTACACTTCTAAGGTGCTAAGCATCCAAAAAGCCCTTTACTGTTACAGTTGAAACAGCCAAGCATAATGAATCAGCTTAATTTCAAATAAGTAGTATTCATTTAAATGCATCTATTTAAAAGAATTAGACTGTATAATGAGGGCGTTATTTCTCTCCCAAACACGTTAGACCCTTCTGAGTGTATGGATTGTGAGTTAGTTGGTTTTGTTTTTCCTTATTCTTTCCCACAAGCATCTTTATCCTACGCATATTTCATTTTGAGACTCACGTTAGGGCTGTGGAATTTACATAGAAAAGTGGTTCATCTAAGTCAACATCAGGTTTTGCACTTCCAAGCTTCATCATGTGAAGATATTTTTAGCAGCTAATTTTTTTCTCCCTTCCAATTTTCCCCATTTGATCCTTAATATTAAAGGAGCTTTGTGCTTTAAAGATGTTAAGTCAAGTACTTTGTATCTGGAAGTTGCCAGAGTGCAGTATCACATTGCAGCTCATACGACACTGAAGTCTTAAAGCCTGAAAAGAAGGGTAAAATCACTGAAAGTTATTACATATCTGAAAGCTCAAGTTGGATTAATATTGATATACTTTTCAAACTTCATCACTGGAGACAGAACTTCATACAGTCCGCTCTCTTAAAAGATGATTTGGGCTTGACTTAAGAATGTCCATGTAGAAAGGAGAGTCGCAATTTAAAATATCAACAAGTATTCACATGGTTGCATTTAAACACCAAAGTCAATCATCTTAAGGAGAAGAGAAGAAAGAAAGACAGGGTAAAGATTCAAGAATATACCCTGCCAAGTCAGGTCTTTACTATTCTGATTGTTGCCAGATTTGATTTCATTGTTCAATTTTCAAGTGAGTAATTGGTTCACACTGAAGATAAAATTAAATGAAAGGCATATGCAACCGTCCAATTTCCAAAGACTCAACCTACCTTTTACACTTCTATCGGGACAATAAGCATTTCTATATTCAGAGCTGTATTTATCTCCCTCTTTCCAGCTCACATATACCACCACTTCAAATAGCATGTTAGAAAAAAAATGAGAGACTTCAAGAAAATGGCAGCTGCACAAAAGAACCTAACAGGCACTTTTAAGGGAGGAACTGATGCCGCGTTACAATCTGTTGCCCCAGGGTAAAATGCTTTACTGTATGACAATGCGCTCAACTTATACAATCATTTTCAAACTCACTTATCACTTTATCCACATTTTGTATAATACAGTGAAAGAACACACTTGAAAGCTGAAGCATCAGCACATTAAGGAGGCCTGTCATGGTTCATATCAAGTTCAATTTCATAGGTTTTTATATTACAGCCCTCAGCTATATCACTCTATGGTAATCAAAGCTAAAATGATAGCCTCCGATGTATATTTCAGAGCTTCAAAATCACAGGTTAGAAATCTAGATGTATTTTGTTCTCTCCCCCACCCCACAAAACATTTCCCCACAACAAAAGAATGTGCAAAAATGTTTCTAGATTAGATCTGAATGGAATTATACCACTTTGGTTTCCGCTGAACCAAGAGATGTACTGGAGCTAGGCCACATATATTGACCCAATGCCTGCTGTGCAAAAGACTGGATTGTGAGTTATACATAGTCTGCCTTAAGGTTTTATGGCCCCATCACCTTTTCTCCTAGTTGCTATGTACCTGTGTTCTAAACAATTTGTGCAGCATTTCCTTAAAACTCAGAGCTCCTCTGCACTGTTTTTATTGCCCTAATCAATAGTGTATTTTTGCTTTTGTAAGTAAAGGACTCACAGCTGGCCCTGCATAGGTCCAAGAATAACTCCTTTTTGCCTCTTCTCATCTCCACACAAATCCTGTCTCAATGGTAAGATAATATACCCTTCCTCTCCATGAAATGTTCAGGTCTTCTCTGCAGCCCTGAGAATACAGTTCCCCCAGATTCTAAGTATAACCCAACCAGAAGCTCAATGCAACAATAGGTTTGGAAAATGAGACTGGAACCTTGATTCAGGAATGCATTCCTATTGAGGGCTGAAATGATATCAATGGGATTTATGTTAAGCATGTGTTTCAGTGCTATCCTGAACTGGGATGAATTTAAACACATGCTTAAATGCTGTACTGAGTGGGAATTGGACTGGGAATGCAAGGCTAGATTAGACCTGGTTAAAAATGAAGTTAGTACATTTCACTGGTGTAAAACCAGTGTAAATGAAATCAGAGTTAGGCTCAACATATCAAAGCCTTGATGAAGCCCCTACAGAACCATAGCAAGGAGTTGCAAAGGCTGCTATATGAACATTTTGAAGTCCTAATGACAATTATAATGAAGCTGCAAAACTAAAATTAGGCAGGAGACAAGGTTCCATTTTCTTAAACAGCAAGTGTATGGAAAAATTTATACTTCTCTATCAGGTAGCTGGAGAAATGCATCATTTATAGAATAGTGGGAGCTGATATAACTTAATAGAGAAAGGGAAAGGAAAAAACTTTTTTCTTTGACACTACTACAAATACCATGAGGTTTTTTTATTGGTGTAATAAATAATAGGCAGTGCAGAATTTTTAACCTGCCACCATATCAATCACATGAATAAGACCATTGGATAGGGAAAGTCCTATTTATGGATGTTTTATGCACACATCAGGCCATCAATAATGGAAGATTTTATGGTGCATTTGTACATAAATCAAGACTTTGGCACAAATCCTATTCATAACCACCAAATAAACGTAAGATTGGCTTTAGCTACCACTATGTAAAATACAAATGACAAATACCTAGGAAGAAGGAAAAGATAGTCACTCTCACAAATCACAGAATTCTCAGCTACTTAAAGGTCTTGTTGCAAGTCTCCCCTGAAGTTGAAAGTGCACAGTTCTGCAAGATGCGTTCTATAGTAATGATAGGGCTTAAGCCTAAGCAATAAAGAATATGGTAGTCTTACAACTACGAAGAAACTAAAATTTAAACAATATCTTAGTAAATAAAACCATAAAGTTTACCATCATTTAAATATATTTTTCCCTGAAGTAGCAAGAGAAGCACCTCGAGTTCAGATTAAACAATGCCTGTCAGTTATCCTTCACAATTCTAAAAGATGCATTCATTTAAAATAGGATAGGAATAGATGAGAGAAATCCAGGGGTGATTTATACTGAACCAAAAAAAGTGGAGCATAACACCACCACCCATTTTAAAGATGCGGAATTGAGGCACAGACAGGGGAGTTACTTGCCTGAGATGACAAGAAGTTTGTGGCAGAACCAAGATTTGAACCCAGAGTTCCTAAGTTCTAGTCCAGTACTATAAACACAAGACCACGCTTTGTTCTTCTGATATATATATGTCACCAAAGATAATGTTCCTAAGGGGTCTGCGTACAAATTTTAATTAGTCTGATAGTGACCCTTACACACCAGAACCCAACAGGAAAAAAATATTAGATTGTTATTTAAGATGGATTCACTTTTTTAATTAAAGGGGAAAATGAAACATTTTAAAGAGCATCTTCCGTCTTTGTCTCTCAAAGCACCGTACATTCACAGAATCTCAGCACCATGCGTGGTAGATACAAACGTATCAATCAGAAGAGTGGAGCAGTCTAATATTTAAACAAAGTTAGCTGGCAGTTTCTGAAGACATACACAGTTCACAGAGCGACAGTATACCTCAAAAAGAACAGAACTTAGAATTTAGTCTCTCAATTCTTACCCAGCGCGTTCCGTTTCCGTATGGTGTGCAGTGCCTCGGGCGCTATGAAAATCTAACTTACTCAGTTTTAAACCACCACCAAATGATTGCAGACATTTCACGAGAAAGGGTGCATGGAGACCGCTCGAAGGCTGGCACAGCCAGAATTCTCTCTTTCATTCAAGCTGCCTGTGTCGATTAGGGTCTAAATCTTCGTCTGCTGTAAATTGGTGTAGCTCTACTGACTTCAGAGCTGGGCCATTTTTACAGCAGCTCCCTATAAATACCAGTAAAATGACTGGTCCTGTTTCATAACTCAATCTAAGGCTAGTTCGTTTGAATAGACATACCCGTACTGGCGCTCTTCGAGCTAGCCCGCTAAAAATAGCAGTGAAGCAGGGGGAGCACAGGTAGCAGCAAGCAATGGCATGGGTGAGCTGCGCTGAGTACAAATCCTCCTGAATCTCCTGGGTACATACTCAGGGCGACTAGCCCACACTGCCACCCATCCTCTGCCCACGCTGCACAGCTACACTGTTGTTTTTAGCACACTAGCTCAATGAGAACTACTGCTGGCATGCCAACTCAAGCTGGGAATCACACCACCAGCTCCCAATATACAAGTACCCTAAATGCAGATGGTCAAAGTGTCAGGGTAGGGGTGGAACCCTACAACCTTGCATGCAATTGTTTTCCGTCTTTTGCAGAATCTCCTCCTTTGTCGGGATGGAAGGTGTTCTGTTGATAGAACAATAGCCATACGGAGGATCTGTCTGCACACAGAAAGCCCGTTGCTCCAATTATGCAGTGTCCATACTTCAACTTACTTCAATACAAGAGAACAGTGAAGTCATCAGAGCAGCAGAGGCTAGCCAGTCACCTGTTCCATTCAAAGGAAACTTAGGTAGCCTGCCAACCCCCTAGCAAGAGGCAGACACAGCGTTAGTGGCTTCTTTTTAGAACACTGCTGTCTCACCTCAAGGTTTCTGCTGTCACAAATACCCAGAGATATGCAGAGAGCGTGTTTGTGGGAAGCAGAGCTGAATGGCACAGCTGTCAGCAGTGCTAAGTTTCGCAAACCTGGCCCTGGAATTCAGTCCTGAATAGGATCCCAGGGAACATGACAGATGAAACCTGAGGGTATTTGCTAGCCACCACTAGGGGCTTCTGTGCACAGAGGGCAGGAGGGCGACTGGGCCCTTCCTCTTCAAGGAAACAGGAAGGTAAAGACAGCACAACTCAGTCACCTCTGGTCCTTCCAAGGCCTGGCAAGGGAAGAGGAAGGAGGAAAAGGGGTAACTGAATTTTATGTAGAGCCGGATGGGGAAGAGACACTAAAAACATAAGGGAGTCCACAGGGCAAAGCGCAGCAGGAAAGATGCCCACTGAATTTATCAGTGAGGGAGACAGTAAGTTGTGTCTACTTGTCCAAACTCCAAACCTTGTGGAGGTTCTTGCTGCCACAGATGTGGTTGGGCTGCCTTTACTGGTGGCTCTCCAGATTGCTCTGAGAGGAACCAGATACAGAATCTCTCCCCTGTGCAATTGATGTCTAACACATAACTGCTGTTTAATTAATCGTACAAGAAATACACAGATCTTTACAAAAGTAAGCCCTACGTGCACTTCCCTGCCTCAGTTTCCTCACCACTCTGGGTCCACTCTGTGGACAGGGGCCAGAGTCCTTCAGGTCTGTCCAAGGTCCTTCTGCTCCAGTGCATGGTCTGTGTTTTGAAACATGGAGTCTTCTCACTAGGCCAGCATGGTTCCTCTGACCTTGGCCAGTACATGCCCTTCCTTCTTTCTGCCCAAATCTCCTGTGTAGCTTTGAGAGTCTATTTATATAGCCCCCTCCTAACACCTTGGCTTCTTTGTTCTTGGTAATTTTCCACTGTGCTACTTTCCCCATTCCCTTCTGACAGGAGAAGGAAGTACCATTTCCCGAGGTAAACCATTGCCCCGAAGTACTTAACCTAGCACTGCCCCTGGTCTGGCAAAGAGGGGGGACACAACCTTGCCAGCTCATGGTGGATACACACAGAGAGGGGCATTCATCATACAGCAGTTTTTTCAAGGTAAAAACTTCATAATCTCCCACAGAACTCATAAAATGTACAGGTAGATTTCCCAACTGTTACACTAGCCATTGTGAATGTATATAGGTATATTATTAGAAAAAGCACAAGAGTTTTGAGTTTGAATTTTGAGTCATACTAAAAAAAACCCTAAAATTAATCCAGCCAAACACAATCATTTTCTGGCCCCCGACTCTTGGCATATTTAAAAACAAATCCGTGTGGGGTGGGTGGGGTGGGGGTGTGATTAAAATGCTGGCAGCCATGAAGCTGGGAGTGTGAGGGAGTAGCTGAGAGGCACTCTAATTCACTCCCCATTAGTTTTTGACCTGCATTTCAGATGGTGTATACACTGGATCATAGTGTGTCTATCATCTGAAATAGATGGGGGAGTTATTTTACAAGCGTGGCCGGGTGTGAAATGTGGATGCAAATATATTCAGACACCAAACAGTTAGTTTACAAGGACATATGCTGTAGGGATTTTTTTTTTTTTTTGGCAAGAATAGAGATAAGAACAACACAGGCTCTTTACTGAGTGGTATTCGCCACTTACTTTTTTTGTGTTCATGTGTCAAAGTCACCATACATAAAGTGCCTTGGCTTGAAGTGAAGCACTAAAAAATCCTAGCAACTTCTTCCTCTCATCAACATGTGGATTGGGGGAAATGTAGCAATTGCCAAACTAGGCCAAACCACAAGCTGATGTAGAGAAACAGAAGAAATTTCTTATCAGCATATCTGGGAATCAGCATTTGCCCTAAGAGACTCAAAACTCTTGACATTTTAACCTTCTCCATATTTAACCTTAACTCCAAATACTCCTTTCAGCAGATCAGTGCTTTAGAAGTAGTGCAACTCTCTAACAGAAGGTGGAAAGGTACTGAGCGCTGCACAGATAAGGGTCTTATGACTCTCAGAAATAATGTATTTTAAGTGGCAAAGTATCACTTTCTGTGAAGGCATAGGTCCCCTCTGAAGGACAAAGGTTAATCCTTCCTTTTCTCCAGAGCGCACATTATCTCTAGGACTCAGATTCTCACTCTGACTTTGTGATAAAAGATTCCTGGCTGGGTCTTGTGGAGAAGAGAGGGTGATCGTAAAACTTTTGCTTCACTGACAAGCAGCACGACAAGTTAAATACATAATTAAAAACTAATGTATTAACTAGTAGTGTCAAGGCTACAGAAGACTAGCATGCTCAGAGATTGCACTCTACAGCCTCAACTACAGTGGAACCTAGCATTCTAAAGCAAGAATTCTGACTTAACGTGAGACTGACAGATGGTGACCATAAAGCTTAAAATTAAAAAATGTGCCTCTTTAAATGACCACAATTGTCCTGTCATGCATGCATGTATAACTTTATGCACATACACAAGTCTAGTATCCTTTTCCAACGGCTGGTGATGGGACGCTAGATGGGGAGAGCTCTGAGTTACTACAGAGAATACTTTCCCAGGTGTCTGCTGCTGGGTCTTGGCCACATGCCCAAGGTTTAACTGATCATCATATTTGGGGTCAGGAAGGAATTTTCCCCTGGGGGCTGTTTGCCTTCCTCTGCAGCATTGGGCACAGATCACTTGCAGGTTTAAACTAATGTAAATGGTGGATTCGCTGTAACTTGAAGTATTTAAATAATGATTTGAGGACTTCAGTTACTCAGCCAGAGGTTAGGGGTCTATAACAGGAACGGGTTGATGAGGTTCTGTGGCCTGCAATGTGAAGGAGGTCAGACTAGATGATCATGATGGTCCCTTCTGACCTTAAAGTCTATGAGGATGACTATCCCTGTAAATTAGTCATGTGTGTAGGTGTTCGTAGGAACAAGCTCTAAAGTTGTTATACCACAAGAAAAGCTAAGCAAGTTGGGATGGAAATACAAAGGAATATATGCTGCAGGAAAAAGCTGGTCTTGGTGTTCACAACTCAGTGCTGAACTAATTCATGACATGAAATTAGGGACTGTTATCTTTCATTAACGAACCTATGGCTATCTTAATGGAAGTTATCACCACAGGAAGAACCATAACCATTTCTATTTCCGGCTTTCTGTGTTAAGCTGCGCAATCGTTTCACAGAACAGGAACTCGTGGCCATTTCAAAAGACACATGCATACAATCTATGGGCCTCCTCTTAGTTAAGTGATTAGGATGAGTGCCTGTGACCACAATCAAGCCAGGATCCAGCTTTCTCCATAGCCATACAATACAGCAGCATAGCATAGTCCTTCCTCAACTTAGTGAAGCAATGTAACAACACAGATGGCTCCACTGTTTTTCTGAACCTTAACTTTAGCTAATATGAAACAAATCCCACAGCATTATGGATAACCCACTAGTGGGTTTATTACTCCCCTTGCACCACTGCACCCTGGCACCATTGGCCCTATACTGCCCTATACCACTAACAGATTTTTCTAATGTTCAACAATAAGGGCTTGTGGACTCGGGGCAGGAGGACCGTTCAGACTTGCCATGTCGTGTTGCCTAGTAACAACTGTGAAATGCTCTATTACCAAAGGATGTTGCAATATATGGTTTCGTTGAGCCATAGTTCGAAAGCCAAAGGCACCAAGGTTTGAGAATTTGACCTCAGCACAAATGCATACTCCATCATCTTGGTTAGAAAGGATGGTGGCCATAATGACTCCAATATCAAAGTATCATGATGTCCTACAAGGCATCTCCATTGAATACATTGGCATTGGAATGCCAGTGTGTCTGAATTTAACTTATCCCCATGATTCACATACCTGATGAGATACTAACCAATTATGCCAATGTTATAGCATCTGACTTTTTTTTTTTAATATTACAGATTACGACAGATCCTACCCTGAGTTCTTTTAAAGGCTTCGAAATCCAGTTTCCACACACAATGATTCTGAGCTGAATAATCTGATTCCGAGATACTATACATGCTTTACAAACTTAAAAAAGCATCACAAGTCAATAGGAAAAAATCTCCGGTACACAACGACATTAAAATTTAATAACACCAATGAAAACTGATGCTTTTTAAAAATCACAATATAGGACAGATATTGGACAGATACTTAACTGATTGCATCGCCCAGAGTAGTATTTTCTGACATTTTCATGCAACAGTGAATGCTACAGGCTGTCCAAGTACAGTTAGGTATTGGACAATTATGTCATCATGTTTAAGTGCTTTGGATGTTTTTAAAAGCATCGGGAAGGCCTGCATAGCAGAGGTCTTGGTTTCTGAGACTCATTGAAGGTAGGAATCCATCTCAAGGATTTATCGCATCTAAGATTATATGCAATTAAATCATTCTTAAAATGGAAACAACAAAACAATGTTATATTCGGAAATGTTACTCTCTGTCTCAGGCTGTAATCATGATTCAAGCAGCCACAGGAGAGTGCCAGTACCCACTTAAAGATAATTGAACTCAAATCCACAGGTGAAATCCTGACCCCATTGAAGTCAATGGCAAAGCTCCCGTTGACTTCAGTGGGGCAAAACTCCCATCCCAGAAGCGTACGGATCTGTTTCCACAATCAACCTGTGTGAATCCATCTATCACTGACACAGCTTCACAGCCACTGCAATGCATACTTCCACTTACAGATACGTTATGCCATACAATATCCAGGGGGGCTGCTTTATATCTTAAATGATCTCAAGATCCCATCTCAAGATATGAACAAGTTACATGTGTTAATCCTATCTAGAGAAGGCCAAATATTCATCAATCAGAGTGGTACATGCAAGTCAAAGAGCAGAATGTGATCTCAAGAATTAAAGGACGCTCCTTAGTCACTGTTACAAAAATAGGAGAGGTAAGTCAGTGTGTATCTCCGACTGTCTGTTTGGGGAGAGGATAGAAAAGACATGACCTATGCCAATACTCCCACACAAAATCAAAAGAGGAATACAATTAATGAGAAATATCAGAATTATACTAGATAGATATTAAAACCCCCGTTAGCTAGGACTAATAAATTCGGTACCTGAGAGCCCTGCAGATTGAAGTCTGTCTTTCCAAAGAACAGTTATAGCACAAACAGCAGTGATAGGCTGGAAGGATTCACCTAAAGTGTCAAAAGCTGGAGTGACCACCTTTAGAAATAAGATTAGAGTTTAGGCCTTGATGATTCACTCACTCAGTCTATGGCCTCTGCTAAAACTGCTAAGGGTCCATTTTGAGGTTTTAATAATAGTTTCCCTGCGATGTGGAATGAAACCAAGACCTTTTTTTCCATGCACAAGAGGGATCCACCCAAGAACTAGCAACTGCATGATGGTTAAAGGACTCACTTGGGATATGGGAGGCCCAGGTTCAAGTATCTGGTCCAAATCAGGCAGAGTGGACTATTGGCTATTCTGTCTGGTCTTGGTCTCTCTCTTTCTGGTCCTGAGAAATATTCTTGACAAAAGTTTTGTGGAAATAGATATGTTTCCACAAAAAGTTTTGGTGTTAAGGAATCAACATTTTCTGGACAAAAAGCATTTAGCTGAAAAGTTGCTAGACAGCTCTACCCATGTCGATATAGTGTACTTGTATTTTCAGAAAGCCTTTGCCAAGATCCATCACCAAAGGCTCTTAAGGAAACTAAGTAGTCATGGGATAAGAGGGAAGGTCCTCTCATGAGTCAGTAACGGGTTAAAAGACAGGAATAAAAGGATAGGAATAAATGGTCAGTTTTCACAGTGGAGACAGATATACAGCTGTGTCGTCTAAGGATCTGTACTAGGACCTGTGCTGTTCTACATATTCATTAATGATCTGGAAAAAGGAGTGAATGGTGAAGTGGCAAAGTCTGGAGCTGGTACAAAATTATTCAAGATAGTTAAATCCAAAATTGATTGCAAAGAGTTATGGAGATCTCACAAAACTGGGTGACTGAGTAACAAAATGGCAGATGAAATTCATTATTAGTAAGTGCTGAGTAATACACATTGGACAAAAATAATCTCAACTACATTATATACTGTAATGGGTTCTGAATTAGCTGCTTCCACTCAAAAAGAGATCTTGGAGTCAGAGGGCAGTTCTCTGAAATCTTCAGCTCAATGCTCAGTATCTGTCGAAAAGGTTAACAGGATATTAGGAACTATTAGGAAAGGAATAGAAAATAAAGACAGAAAATATCATATTGCCATTATATAAATCCACACTGCATCTGCAACTTGAACACTGTATCCAGTTCTGGCTGTGCCATCTCAAAAAGGATATACTGGAACTGGAAAGTAATAGGTAGCAGGTTTAATACAAACGAGGAAGTACTTTTTCATACCATGCACAATTAACTTGTGGGACTCGTTGCCTTGGGATGCTGTGGTGGCCAGAAAAATAACTGGGTTCAAAAAAGAACTAGATAAGTTCATGGAGGATAGGTTCATCAATGGCTATTAGCCAACGTGGTTATGGATGCAACCCCATGCATCTCATAAATCCCATCCCATAAATCTCAGACTACCAGAAGCTGAGAGAAAAAATGGGTGGATCTCACCAAAAATTTCCCTGTTCTGTACACTCCCCCTGCAGTTCTGGTACTGGCCTACTGGTGGAGGCAGGATACTAGGCTAGATGGAACATTGGTCCAACCCAGTATGGCAGTTCTTATGTTCCATTCCCTTAGCTCTGTTGGATACTGTAAGAATGTAGAGTCTCTCTTGGGCCAAAGCAATAAGAAATTCCTGTTGTCATGGGTTTCAAAAGGTCTTCTGGAAATACAAACACCAGTCAGGAATATGCTTTGAAATGCTCCAGATAAAGATTTCTGGTGTTTTCCCCCCATACAATCAATGTTTTATGTTTGACAGTCAATCAATACTTGTTGAAAAGTCACAGCATGGCATTTATATATTCTTGCATGTTTACATAGCAAATCAAGGTCAATATTTATCCAAAAGCCATTCTGTTTTTACAAAGAACATGAAACTGGATTTGCAAGGTTAATTAAGCATAAGACAACTAGGTTTTTGTTCTTTAACCCTCAACACAATGTTCTAACATAGGTATTGAAATGTACCTTAGAATCCAAATCTGTTTAGAGCTTAACTTGTGTTTATATTAGTATAGAATAAAATGTATGCTTTCCATTTGTTTATAACAAAGAAAAAATTAGTCTGGTCATCACCAGTGAAAGTAGGTCCATTGATCTGAAGTTCAATAACGTAAATTATAATCATCTTGACATAATTACAACCTTGGCAGAGCAGTTGACATGAGATCTGTCAGAAGTCTCACGCAACTGTTTACAAAACACCATTTCAAATCTTTTCACTAGTAAGGATAGATTGTGTGTGTGTGTGGAGTCGTACACTCTCTCTTTCTCTCTCTCTTTCTCAATATCCTCTGTAGGAATCTTGATACAATAAAGGTTCAAGGTATAGTCTCTGTAAATTCAATAATTTCCTTGCAAATTAGGTTCAAAGGTAAAAATATTAATAGCTGAACTATCAATTGTATTAATTTGCAAACCTTCAATCATCTGTCTTGGATAACCTATTGCCAAAATTATTTTGATACACAATATCAACCAATTTCACTGGTTAATACAAAGTCCAGACACGGCATATTATGTGCATGCATCAATATTATAATTTATCATACCCACATTCTGCTGCGTGCACATCAGTTCTTACTAATTAAAAAAGGTTCTTTCAAGAGAGTACGGTGAGTCCTAAAATGCTGTAAATATAGATTTGAGGTATCTGTAGTTGATGTTCAATCATCGTTAAACCAACATCCCATGGGGCTATGTGTGGGGTGACTGCCATCCTGGAGATGCAGTCTTTAAGTGGGGATTTAAAATGTAGTGATAGTTAAGTTCCTAGGGTGTAGGGTGTGCGTTTGCAAGAGTAAGGATGCTATTCTTATTTTCATACATACTACACACCCTTTTATTTTTTTAAGCAAAACATTTACCACTTCTCCAGCTGTGCCCTTCCTCTGAAAGCTCTTTTACTCCTGCGTATTACAATGGAATTATAGGTTTGCCTCCGCTTACAGTCTGTGTTGGAGTTCAGCCAGGGAACCATACTTGCCAACTGTGGTTACTAAATTCCCAGCCTAATTCCCCCAGCAATTTTCACTTGGGACACAGTATTTTTCACTTTGTGTTCTGTTGTATTGCTGTTCTGTTAGAACCGCTGAGTTCTACCCCCAGCAGCGAACAAAGACAAGATCCTTCTATACAATCCTCCTATACATAGCTTGTTTCTATGTGTTTGCAACACACTCAGGAATTAAAGGTTCTAAATATAAAGTAAGACAGCTAATATGAAAAAGTGTTTTGTTTAACCTCATAATAGATATGGAATCTTGGAAAGTCACAGAGATTCTTGCTGTGCAACTCTTACTCATGATTATGAGTTATTTTATCCAATTTGAATTTTAGGAGCTCGGCTAAGGATTAAGGATTCATTGTACTAGGTACTGTACAAACATGCACAGTCCCTAACACCACAGAGCTCACAACCTAAGATTTAGGCAATAAATGGTAAACAAGACAAAACAAATGATGAACCGATGGATAAGTGTACAGTCAACACAGTTGTGTTTGCTGTCTTAAGATTAATAGTGGTCTCCGTCTCGAGTGGTTATCAGCCTACCCAATAAACACTTGTTATTCTCAGACTTCATTGGGGTCACTCAGCTGAGTAAGAGTCTTAGTACAGGGTACTAAGAAGCTTATTCATTATAAAGGCATGATGAACCAACATTATTAAGATCAGAATGTATGCAACATCAAGGTCCAGGAAAAGTAAGTAATAGTTTCAATATTAATGAACTATTTCCCCAATGGGAAAACCCCTATTAATTTCTTGCTTGCTTGCTTGCTCTCTACAACTGCAGTAGGGTTGGGTTCTTTTCTTTTCGAGACAAGCCTTATAGTTATTTCATCAACTTCCCTGCTACCTTTCATTCTATAATTATAATGTGTGAACTTGCCTTTTTGTCTCCAACCCTTCTTAACATGTACTGCCTATCCCCTCCTCCGCCTTTGGTGTCTGCTGAATATGGATGCTCCATCACTTTTGATGAGAGTTGTTTCCTTCAGATGTGCTTGTGGTGGTCCACTCTATTCAAGCTGACATAGCTGATTTACTAACACATGAAAGTTTTTAAGTTCTCCTGTCTCATGAAGATGCCCTATCGGACATGCTTTGTGTTTCTCCAGGGGCAGAGGAGGGAAACGCAGCATTGAAACTTCTCAGATTCTCCTGCTTAAATTAGTTGAATGCATTTCCATGGCTGCCGGAGTAACCTATGAGTCTAATCATTTTCTTTTGTTCATGACTGATTACATTACATCAGCAAGGCTTCTATGGCCAGTACTGCAAGACTAATTGCTTTTCGCCATGTTTATAATGGAACAGCTCATAACATTCTCAGCCATAACTTTGGCAAGATAAAAAAATAAATAGGTCTGAGGAGTCGCAAGTTGCAAATGTAATTTAAGGGAGGCTATTTTTATACCTCAATTTTAATGCAATTTAATATATCAAACTAAAAATGGGTTCCTTTGAGATGCACTACAACATTCTAACTTTGAACAGCTTTGCTATTCTGAACAGTAATGAATTGCTTCCTAGCTGCATGACACTATTTTATTATTAAAAAGTCATTCTCATCTAGGTTCTGATCCATTTTATTTTCCCTGACACAGATTAAGTTATTAAAAAATTAACTAAAGTTGCCTGCGTGGCAGCAGATTTATTTATTTATTTATCAGAAATATAATTATCCACCAGCAGGAGAGAAGGCAAAGTGAAGAAAGGTTCCTCTTTTAGTGAGAAATATAGCCATACATTTTTAACAGAAAGAAAAGAAACCTGCTGTCAAACATGCAAATCACTCACAAGGAAGTATCTTCCCCTGGGACCATGTTTACAACAGATAAACTAGTAATTGGGAATACAGCAAGTTTTGTTTTATATTAGCAGGAAACAAGGCAGCATCAAAGCGATTCTCTGGTGAGGCTACAGCAAGGGAAGTCAGGTCCATGGCAATATTCCCTGCTAATCAAAGGATTTCCTCTGGATTTCACTAGCTTTGTAAGCCAGACCTCCTTATGAGCAGATCAATGCTCCTCCCTCAAGAAAGACAGCCTAATAACCTTATTTTTAACATGAAAAAGACCATGAGATCCACTGAAAAGACAAACTCCCTATACTGTTAATGAAGTACAGTAGGGCATTACTAGACACAGACACACACACTTTAGCTGACCATTTGGCTTTCTTCTAGTTTTATCAGCAGCACTGATAAAGTATGTCTCACATAAGAGGTTAATATTGCCAACCCTGAGTGATCAAGTATCATGACTCAGGATATTCACCAACGAAAAATGTGTGGTTTGCTTAAAAGTCATGAACATAGTATATGTTTTTTTATTTCCTTTCTGGGTTTTTGACCCTTTAAATTATACTTGGCTCATGCTTTCAAACTTTTCTCTGCAGCCACAAAGATAGGAACGTACTTGGTGTGATGTGTTGTTTTTTTAATGAAAGCGGAGAATCACAAGACTCACAATAAAAATCACAAGAGCTGGAAATACTGGTCACTATCAAGTTTTCACAGAGAAACAGGTGTTTTAGGTTGACTCCTCTCAGAGTCCATACTGCAGACTATCCTCTCTTTTGGCATGAAAGCCCCTGCGGGTCAAGAGAGGAAAAACCAAAAACTACATATACCAAGGTCTAGAGGGTTACAGCTGATTTTAAATCTTCTTTAAAGCAACAGGAAAATATACAGAGGAGGAGGAAGAGGCTGGAACAGACACAATGGCTGAGAATTTTAGAGAGACTTACTATTTCCACCCCCATAAGCAAGGATGCTTGAATGATGCTTCCCTCTGTAACCAATTGCCACCATTTGTAGTGGCTGTGCAGAAACACATCTCTTCCTAAGCCTCTCCCCTAGTAATCAAACTCAGATTTCCCTTCTTTCCAAACACAGCAATATATTTTACTACCACCATTTAAAGTGGCATTGTCTCGTCTACTCTCACTTCAATAACAAAGTTACGAGAGGTAAAGGGCTCCTAAGATTACCCTCTGGCACCATTAGATACATGTAGACAATGAATTGACACAATACACAAAGAAATAACATACCTTTTGTCCCAGTCAGGGTCTACTAAGATTACAAAGAAGAGTTGAAGCAACCTCCACTGCTGAGCACAATCAGAGGACACTGCACATTTTCTAAATGCTCAAGCAGCTTCACCGGGAGAGGGGAAGGGACTCTAGCAAACCTGAAGTCATAAGAAGGGATTTGATAATGTAACTGCTCAGTTTCACATCAATTGCTTTCCAGCTTTTGTTTCCCAATTTACAATGTATCAAGTATTCTGGTTTGTATGACCTCTATTAACTTTCAGCACAAGTTCCCTCTCCCTAATTTTTGCTTTTTGTGTGACAAACAAGAACATATTATGTACTCTTCTAATTTCTTAGCTTCTTAATCATCACTCTAATTATACAGGGAAGATTTCTTAGAGCTTCCCTGACTTTCTATTTTAGGACAAAAGACTTCAGACACTAGTATAACATTCCTTTCAGGCCAAGGCAACTTCTGTTTGATGGGGTATCAATTCCATTAGCCCACTGGCATGCAAAGACAGATTGTGTCTGTCAAGAGGTAACTGGGCATGAATAGATTTTTTTAAAAGTTGGAAAAAGGTCAGTACAGCAACTCTTCACCTCATATCAAACATCAGCAGAAAATCCCCTGCTTATTAATTAAAAAGTTAAACAGATGGTTTGCACCATGTATCGATGCCAAATGCTTTGGCATCTGAGAGAGACTAATAAATGGCAACAGACTATAGGAGGAAGTGAGTTCCACAGAGAAAGTCCTCCACCAAGGATGGCCCTCTTCCAATGACATACAAATATGAGCACAGAAAGCTATAGAGAACTCTGAACAGAGCTTTTAAGACTTCAGATGCTACACCCAAAGCTGGAGGAGTTCAGTAGCCAAGACTTCTGAAGTTGCTCAGTTTGAAAAGGGACTTCTATAAAGAGAACACCAAACTTTCTAGAAGATATTTTGCATTTTGAACGTTTGCGTATGCGTGAGGCGGAAAGGGCAAGAGAGAAACACCACTTTGCACTCAGTCTCTCATCTGTGCAATTAGGAAGACTGAATGGGCACTGTTCTGACTCTCAACTCTATTCCTATGTCTGCTTCACATTACTCAGGGGGTCACTGTCTTTACCTTGTGGCTTAAATCCTTCTGGTTCTTTTTATTTTATTTTAAGTTTTGTACTCACTAAATGTAATGCTTGTGAAGAATTCTAGCCATAGGAGTCTTATTTATAGAACAAATACAGCCCTGGGGCAGCAATGCAAAACTTTCCACATACCGTCCCTACCAACATGCCTCAACACTGACCTGGAGTGACCACCTTTAAATGAAGCTAGTTCAGAAGACATCCAAGCAGCCTTAGGACTCTCTGCTAACACTACAAACATGGGAAATAATTAACACCTGGGATGGTGGTGCTAGTCATATGGACACCCATTCGTGTCCAGTTCCTGATTCTCTCTCTCTCTCTCTCTCTCTCACACACACACACGAGTCACTACTGGCCCCAGGTTAAAGCTGAATCAGGTGTTCTCTATACCCCAAAAAAAGTCAAAGTCACTGAATGACTTCAGGGAAAGGCAACCAGGCACTCTTCTCCAAGGATACATCTAGCCTGACCTTCAAAGGCGTTGAGCATCCCTAATTACTAGTGGCATCACAGGAGGCATAGCATGCTCCAGACACACTGTATTTCTAGGAAACATGCTCACTTCAGACACAAAGGCAATTCTAAGGGCACCGAATGACCACTAGGAATAAGCGTGACCATGCCAGTCTGGACTACTGCCAACTATCCCAATGGGCAATGGATATTTCCAGCTCTGCTTATTCACCGTAGGCTGGAGAAGAAGAGGGTCCTCAGGATACCTGCTGCTCCATACAGGTGTGCTTAGAGACTGTAGCCTGGTAAATGTGGCATACAAGCAAAGAGACACCAAACTGATAATGACAAGCACAATTAGTGGACATCGGCCATGTTTTTAATCCCTTTGCCTTGAATAATACTTCATACCACCAATTTGGGCCCTAATTAACTTGCAGGTCTCTGATAGTGATGTTTCCAAAACACAAATAATGTTTACCGATCTAAGGTCTCCAGCACCAAAGTGCCTGAGCACCTCGCAGTCTTTATTGCATTTATCCTCATAACACATGAGTAAGAAAGGGCAGTGCTATTATCCCCATTTTACAGATGGGGAGCTGAGGCACAGAGAGACTAAGTGACTCACCCACGATCACACAAGGAAATCTGTGGTGAATCAGGGAACCAGATCCAGGTTTCCTGAGTCCCACTCCAATGCCATCCTTCCTCTTGTTCTGTCATCAATTCTGATTTTTCTTCCCCTTTTTAATCCCCACAGTATCTAGACTAAAGTTCTACCAACCATTCTATTATCCTAATGTTGGAGATGGTGTTCCTCCCATCAGCAATCCCACAGCTCATGTGGCAGGCAAGACTAACAAGCCCTTACATTTTTGATCTAACTAATTCCTAGGCACCAAGGCTACATGAATTCTGATGTCATTTAAAATTGCTTGTATTTCTCCAGTGTTGGTGAAGTTAAATGGAAGACCATTTGTGATGATAATACCATTTAACAGTTGTCAAGACAGATTTGAAAGAAGACAGTAGTTTAAAGTTCCAGAAAGTGTTCTTCATCCTTTTTATAAAAGCCTAGGGAATCCAAAAGGCGAAGATATTCTTTTGAAGTTTCCTTTAAAAACCCAGACACCGAGACGTGACACTCATATTTCTGATAAAGGAATAAGTTATTAGTGCACAGCATTTCTAAGGATTTCCTAACTATGAAAGAGTTGGGATGGTTTCTGGTTTTTCCTTGCATAACCAGAGTGATACAAACAACCACGTGATACAGATACTTGGAAGTCAAAGACATCTATTCAGGTCATCTAATTTGCTCACCAGTTAGTGTAGGATTATTTTCTAAGATTATTATGTTATTTATTGTTTGTATTACCATAGCAAATAGGCTCCCTAATCAAGGACTTTGTGCTAGGCGCTGTACAAACAAGGAACAAAAAGATTGTAAGCTGTTTGGGACAGTGACCACGTATAAAACAAGAAACAAGAGATGGAGACAGACAGACGTGGACGTACAAGGAAATAAGGAGATAATACTGGTCAGCATGACAAGCTGTGGTCTCAGCATACCTGCCGCCTAACCATTGTACATATTTTTGTAGGCAACATGGCAAAGGAGAATTTTAAGGAGGGTTCTGAAAGTGGGTAAGGAGGTGGCTTTGCAGATGTTTACGCTCCTTCCAAGCACGACAGACAGCATGGGAGAAAGCACAAAAGTGCTTTTTAGATTGTCAAAAAAGCGGGCAATGGGGGATGACATCAGGGGCTGACCCGAGGCGGGAGTCGATAACAGAATAGCTAATGAGAGATGACAGAGTGGAGATGGGCTGTGAAGGGATTTGAAAGTGAAGACGAGCAGCTTATGTTTGATGTGATAAAGAAAAGGAAGTCAGTGAAGGGATACAAAGAGAGGGATAACATGATCATAGTGATGCACTATGAAAATGATCTTTGCAGTAGCATTCTGAATGGATACACTCAAGGCAAAATTGTATTTGTCAAGTCCAGAGAAAAATACTTCGCACTACTCAAGATTTGATATGGTGAGAGCCTGGCTGAGAGTTTTTGCTGTGTGGCTGGATAGGAGAGATTGTAGTTTAGACACACTCTCCATAAAGCTGCTGCAAAATTTAGACATAGTCTAAGTGTGAGAACCCACAGAGAGGCCTGAGTTGAAAATAACACCCAATTAAAGCTTGAGGGACAGGGAGGATGGGGGTGTTGTTTACAGAGACTGAGAAAGGAGGTAGTATGGAGGATTTGGGGGGCAGGGAGATTAAGAACTCTGTTTTAGCCTCACTGAGCTTGAACTCACGTCTAAACATCCACGAGGAGGTGTCAGAGAGACAAGTCTAGATTTTAGTTTGGACAGAAGCAGAGAGGTCTGGAGTAGAAAGGTAGATCTGTGAGTTGCCAGTATAGAAATGGTAGTTGCATTTGTGTTTGTGGATGAGATTACCCAGAGTATGGAGGAAGAGAAGGGGACAAATGACAGAATCCTGTGGAACCCGCACAGAAAGTTGAAAGGCTGTGGGTGGAGGATCTTCTCAAGGACATGTGGAAGGAGAGGTTAGGGAGGAAAGAGGAGAATCAGGAAAGGACAAAGTCACAGAAGCCAAAGGAGAACAAGATTTTAAGAAGAGCACGGTTGATTGTGTTGAACGTCAAGGATGAAGTACCAGTTCTGAGTTTTGGCTTGGAAAAGGTCATTAGAAACTTTACCAAGATGAGGTTCAGTGGAGTACAAAGGGAAGAAGCCGGATTGGAGAGGGTCTAGGACGGATCTGAGGACAGGAATTCCAGACAGTGATTCTAGACAGTGCATTCAATGAAATTAGATATGAGATGGAGAATGAAGAGGGAATTACAGGAGAGGAAAGGAAGGGAAGTTGAGAGGAGGGAGAAGATCATTTAGTGTTTTTTCAGTTTTCTCTTGGAAGAATCTGGTGAGATCCAGCGCAGATAAAGAAGTGGCAGCAGAAGGAGGAAGTGTTCAGGAGTGAGTCAAAGGTTGTGAAAAGGAAGCTGGGATTGCAGGTGTGAGTTTCAATTACGTTGGAGAAATAGAGTTGTTCAGCTAGGAATTGGCTCCAAAAATCTTGATTTAAATAAAGACCAAAAATATGAAACAAAGTGGGGTTGCAAGTTACCCAATGGCTCTCAGCAACGCATTGGCAAATCTGGCAATTATAACTCAGGATTGTCCTGTCTTCCACTCTAGCACCTTATGCATGTGCACCCTACCCCCCCACCACCAAAGATCTTCCTTATCAGCTCATGGAACGTCTCCTCTGTTCTACAGCCCTGCTCATTTATAGACGCCCACAGTGTCCCTTCAACAATGGTGGCAGGAGATGGCTGCAGCTCTTATAAACTTTCCACTCTCTCTCCCTACCTCAGTATCCAACTTCAAATGACAGGTGTAAATGTCTTCCTCTCCTTGGATCCTCCTCATGATTTTACTCTGTCTTTGTCTAAACTTAAACCATTTAGCTTAAGAGTTTTGGAACAAGCTGTATTTAAAAAAAAAAAAAAAAAAAAAAAAAGTAGGACCATTTGCCTATCAATTGTCCAAGTGCTATCCATAACACGTGGCTATTCATAAGGCACTAGAGCATGAGAGGCCAGAAGTCCAGTCGATAAGCTCACTGGTATTTTAAAGCAGTAATAAATATGCCAAAAGCACTACGGAGACCTAGAAACTCTTCGCAGTTTTTCTCAGCCTAATTAATGAAGGCTCTGTTTAGCAAGTTCCATTAATATGGGGTGAAGTGTCCACATTTGTGCATACTGATTTATAACCGGATTCCATCTGCGCAGCTGAAGAATGAAATAGTAACAGAGAGACAAAATTAAATGTCTCAAACCTCAGTGCGTGTCATGTCAAACTTTAATAGCACGGCACTTTGGGTTTTGTTTGTTTTATCAGACTCTTGTGGTATAAAGACAATGAACATTACCCCAACTCCATTCCATACGGCAGGTTTACCTAATGTATACTGTACAACCCAGCAAAGAGCACCCACAGTACCTAGGCAATAGCAGTGTACACGTGCAATTTCCTGTCAGGAAAAAAAAAATTCTTATGATGCAGAAAACCCTCAACCGCTCTATGAAATGGGTAAAACAAAAGTTTTGGCTTGCTCAAGGTCTCTCAGTGGGCAGAGCTGTGAATAGAACCCAGGAGTCTTAACTCCCTATTCATCTTCCCTAAATTACCAGACAATACTTGGGTTTCCTGTGTAGCTAAACAAGAAGGGTGGTCTTGAATGTTGGCCAAAATCATGATCTGGGACATGTGAAAAATCAGCTAGAAAATGTGATTTTACTTGGTGCATTTCCTAAAATGGAATCTGTTGTCTACTGAATATAAAAACTTTAAACTGCTATTGTTCGACACCCCACTCCCCGAGGCATGTGCTGGGGTGTTTATGTCTTGATTAGATAAGTTTGAACACATGAATTCCATTTCCTGCTTCTTTGTCAGCTAGATTTCTTCTGCAGTTAATTGGAAGCCAGGGAACTCTGCCTATGGGAAA
Source organism: Emydura macquarii macquarii (assembly GCF_026122565.2). Lineage (NCBI taxonomy): Eukaryota > Metazoa > Chordata > Testudines > Chelidae > Emydura > Emydura macquarii. The sequence goes on from NW_027130250.1 coordinate 484,172, forward strand.
GCCAGCAGCAACTGCAGCATGCCTCTACCAGAATTTGTCTTTATGAAGTAGCAAGGTCATTTTAAAGAGATACACATAAACCAGAAGATAAAGACATACCAACATGTAATGCGATAGTACTAGCTATTAATTAGTATAAGGTGATTAAAAAGAAGGTGGTACTATTCCAGTTTTGCACCACATACCTCAGCTCATTAGTCACTACTTTATTGTTCTTTAAAACTGTTCTTTATTCAGCAAAGAACGATGCAGGCTGGGAACAATTTACAGGCTATAAGAAATTGATTTTTTTATGCTCTTGTATTTGTAGTACAAGTACACAGTGGTGTTTGTTCCTATTTCCTTTTCTAACCACAGGTGAACAATGCTCAGAACTTTTCCAACCACTATAAATAAGTGCCTTTTGCTTTTTTCTTGGCACCCACCTTTCCCTATCAATGCTACCCTGGCAACAGATACCCAAGTCCTTTCCCTGAATGCAGTGTGGAATGCTGCCACATTGTTTATTTTGCAAGAGGGGGTTCTGAAAACTAACAAAGTAAAAACTAAACTAAGATGCGAGTCACTGGTTATTAAAATAACTTTTCCCTTCTCCCTTTCCTTTCTGCTGTACCAAGTGAATGCTTAAAAGCCTAGTTGTCTGTAGACAGTAACTGGGCTAGATAAAACCAAAGAGGGCTGAAAATGCACCAAATAGATTTTGTTAATACTGTAAATTCAGCAGCTTCCTAACCAGTGCTGGTGGGGAAAAGGAAGCAAGTAGCTATTCACCAGGGTAAGAACTTGCTGACCGTTATTTTAGGACACTATACCATTGATCTATCTTAGGTAGTTACCTGGCCTCCATCACCATAATCTTCCATGTATTTATCCTCACAAGATCCCTGTGAGGTAGGGAAGAACTAAGTGATTTGCCTAGTTCACCCAGAAAATCTGTAGCAGAGCAGGATCCTGAATGTAGGTCTCCTGAGTCTCAGACCAGTGCCGTATTTCCTCTCTGGGAGTGGTGGTGGTAATGGGGCCAGTGACATTTCCCAAAGAGTAAAAGCTCATGGGAGACATAAAAGCTTGCTGAAAAGAGCCCAAAATTGCCACTTCTATCTTCTAGCATTTTTGACTTAAGAGAAAAATCTGAGCTCTCTTGAACTTGGAAATTCAGGAGAGTAAATACCGTAATACTGACCGAGTGTTCATTGTGAAGCCTCCCCATTCTGTGTGATCAGAATTAGAAACTAGACACAGATCCTCTCATCTCCAGGTCATCAGTTTGAAACCAGAGCAGACTGAAGTTCTTCCCACATGATGGCTTTCCAGTTGCCTCAGTAAAGTGAGTGATTTCAGTCCAACTCTTTGATAGACAGCTCCTCATCACAGGAGAGTCTATCATCATAAGTAGCACTAGACAGATGACTTTTTTGCAGCCTCACAGGCCAGGGACTAGACTGGACTAGACTGAACTCTCTTCTTACTCCTAGAGGTAACTCTTCCAGGTCAGGAACAAGGTACCATTGCAGAACAGAGTGAGGAAAAGCTTTCATTGCTACTCCCCACATTGTACCTCTTCTGAGGCTGGAATATCTCAGTCTCCAGGACTGTCACACTTGCACTTTTAGCATGAGATACATTCAATGCCAAGAGTTCCAGAGGGGTAGCCGTGTTAGTCTGTCTACAGCAAAAACAACGAGAGTTCTGTGGCAGTTTAAAGACTAACAAATTTAATTTTAGCAGGCATAAGCTAAATTTAATGCTAAAATTAAATTTGTTAGTCTTTAAAGTGCCACAGAACTCTCTTTATTCAATGCCAAGAATTGCTTAATACCAACTAAACAGGATTTTCCCCTACAACAAACTCTATCAACTTCCAAACACCGGCCCATGTGTTGCTACTTTCATTTCACGCCTTAAAGTTCAGCCTAGATCATCCCCAGGCAATAGTGACCCTAAAACAGATGCCCAAGAGCTGTAGGTGACCTACCAAAGCAAGGCTGAGGCATTGCACATTGAAGGGTGATGTCAATAAGAGAATCCAGACTAGATCCAGGTGTACTCAATATTTAAGTTCTGGATTACAGGAGGAGAATTCGCTAAAAAGCAGCCTAAATAGGGTTTCAGCATAAATGCGGATTTCATTCTGTGAATAAGACGACAGTATATTCTCAAGGTAACAGTTCAGGTATTGCTCTGTTAAGTATAGAATATAAACTTGGAGAACGGCACAAGGATAACAACTACTGCTTATAAACTCTTACCCGAGTTTTCTGTTGTAGCAAATGCACTCAACTGAATTCCTGCCCTCTGAATGAGCCACCTGGGAGACAAAGTATTTCACATAATGTCATTCTAGTGATGAATTTACTGACTCATTCATTTCAATAAACCTTGACATTTTATATAGACACCCCATTTTATACGTGCAGGGTAATGAAAAGTTTAAAAAGTTGGTCATTTTACTGCACCTCTGGGCCCTTAAATGTTTACATGTGACTTTGGTCTAGTGGGTCTAGTGGCTAAAGTATAAGCCTGGGCATTGGGAATCCTAGGTTCGACTGCAGGCACCAAGACCCTGTCTACACTTACCTCTGGGATTCGGCGGCTGTCAACAAGAGTTACGCAAGCTATGCAAAAAACTTGCCTAACTCCTGCCAACTTCTGGGCTCCCCTTCTGCGCGCCATCTTCACTGCACTGCGCCACTTGCGAAGATGGTCTTAGTAGGTCAATTTCTGGATCGACTGAGCGGGTCTTCACTGACCGCTCAGTCGATCCAGAGCAATCGATCTGATGGCGGCGACTTTGCTGCTGTCAGTGTAGCCATAGACTGAGTCACTGCCTGAATTGGGCATGCCATGTCACACCATGGTGCTCCACCGAATACATCTAGGAAATAGGCACATGGTACAGTCTCCATTACTTAATATCATGGAGAATACTGTATAAGTTTGGATAATTGAAGATATCAGTTTAATATACTGGGGAGCACAACTGTCTTTTGGATAACTGAGGGTTAAATAAGCAAGGCTATGTTGTTATTTAGCTGTCTACAGCCAGGATTGAGAATCCAGGTTTACGGAATCTGTTGAGCTACTGAGGCAAAAGTCACCATGTTGCAGCCCACGAAAGCTTATGTCTGCAGAAATTAAATGTGTTAGTCTTTAAAGTGCTACAGGACTCTCATTGTTTTTTCTTCTTGATAATGTGTACACACACATACACACGTACGTTATGGACTAATCAGTCCAATGTGAATTTTTCAAGAATGTACTTTATCACTCCAAATTCAAGCCTGAAAAAAGGCCTATAAATGGAAATACCAAACTTCCCTCAACTGTAGCAGCCCATGTGCGGCTGAAAGGAATACACCAAGATGCCTGCTTATGGCAACCATGCAAAAAGGAGTTAATCTTTGTACAGCTATGTCCGGAAATTGGTTTAAAGCAGTGTTTCCCCACTCCTGATCTTATCCATCTGGCCATGTGTTCTGGTATAGTGGTTGCTTCCTCTTTTTCCTTGTGCTCCACAGGGCTGGGCAGCATTTGATTTTGCAGTTGAGCCAAGTTTCACAGCAGGAGAAAAGAGAATCTTCAGCTAGTGGACTGCTGCTCATGTCTGCAGTCGTCCAAGAACTGCCAGCTGCATTAGATGCCGCCGTGGGTGGTTGGGTCTCAGAGCATTACGGACTTACTTGCAGCTTTTTAGAGAAAATTTGCCATGGGAAATGAGGCAACTCTACGTTCATGATATTTTTTTTTTATCACCTCCTCTCATCCTTGCCCCTGCTCCACAACCCCTGCAGGGTTTATCAACATGTCTTTCCCTCCCCAGTTGCAAATATCTCACAAAGAGTGAAGCAAACCTCTAAAAATTGTCATTTAGATTTTTCTTTTAGAGGGTTTTTATTTATTTATAGCACTTGCGTGTACACACACACACACACACAACAAACTAAGGGGGGAAATATCAAGTAGGCAAAGTCCTGTTTTCCAGGAGAGGCTCAGTTTCTCATGTTAAGCTGCTTTATAGGTTAAGTATGACAGACCTAGATGATGGAACATTGTAAGTTGCATGATAGTGCAGTGGGTGCAATACAGGCGCAATATAATGTGAGCATCGGGTGACTGTTATTTGTTTCCATCCTGACAGGTGTATCTTCTCTCTCCATGGGATTGAAGAGACTATAGCTATAACTAACAATCCAAAGGCAAAAATTCACTCAAGAATAGCTCTGCCGAGTTCCTGATGGTTATGATTTCATTCACAGGGGTTATAGGTTGGCAAATCACTGGCAAAATGGCTAGTGGCAGTGTTCTGAATTTAGCTTCAGTGCATTCATTTTTTGTGAGGGGAGGGTTGGATGAGGTGGGCCTCTAGGAGGAAGGGGAGGAAGAGAAGAGGCAGAGAGATTTCACAATACATTTTTTGGACAAGAATGATGTTTGGCCTTCAGAAAGATGCTCCCTCACCTCTCCACCATCTATACAAAAGAAGCTACAGAATATTTATGGAGTATGTTTTCTTGACAGCACTTTCAAAAAATATAAAAGATAGAGCAGTCAGTTTTCTGCACTCTCCTCTTTCACTAAAGTTCCTACTGCCCTTTGAAAATATGAAAGCACTCAAAAGCTTTCATATTTTCAAAGGGTAAAAGTGCTAAAGAGCACTCCTGTATTTCAAAACACACAGAGAAATCAGTTCACATTTGCTGAAATTATTCACTTGGAAAAGGTAAAAACAGCTAGAAATGTCACTTAGTTACAGAGTCTACCTTATTTGGAAAGGATGAGGGACAAGAGCTGAAAGTACAGTGGTCACCATTTACCACATTTTCCGAGACCCTTCTGTATACCACAGCTGCAGAATTCACCGGGAAATCTACCCTTATACAGTATTCATTACCTTTTCACATTCAAAGCTTTCATCTAAAAACATAGTAATTAGAAATAACACAGTGCTCGTGAAAGGTGCAGGATGACAACACCGGAGACCGAAGACTTCTAGTTAACTACAGAACAGAAACAGCACCCAGAACATCACTGGTGTTCAATCGTCATGTAATACAAGTCATACATACAGACAGCAGCACTGCAATGCTTTGTCACAACTGGCTCAAGGGAGGATAGAGCAGTAAGAGTTGTTTCATTTCACATTCAATCTTTGGTTTCTCTGCTGAAAGGTCTATGGATCTCTTTGTTCCATGCTAAGTGCAATGGTAATGCCACTAGCATGTGGGCTGAGACCATCATCTCATTTCAGAGAGAACCAAATAGGCATCAAATGGAGACAAAGTTCATTCACAACCCAGGACTCAAACTTGCCTCAAACCTTCTTCTAAAATAACCTGACTTCCCAGGCATGCCATAGAAGGCACAATATGGTTTTGGGAGAAGGTATGTTTGGGCAGGTGAGGTGAGGGAGGGAAAAAGGGAACTTACTTTGTTGCTTTTATTTATTAGCTGGCTTAACAGATTCATTATTTGTTGCTAGGTGACCACCACTTGCAATTTTAAATGTAATTGTTAGGCTACTTTGTTGTTAGGAGCTTTGTAAGGTCATTTTTGTGTGTTATTTAAATCTAAAGAACTAATACAATAAAAAAATACTGAGCTAGGCTCCCTGAAGTCAGAAAGGATTTACATCCATTACATTTCTATCTCCTTCCTCCCCAGAGAGCCATTCAGTCTTGTCTAGACAGAGAATGCGCTACGTGGATTTTCTAGGAGATAACTCGGTGTTTAAAGCTATTTCAATTTCCAATCTCCAAAGTCCCTAGAACAAGAGCCCATGACTTCAGTGAGCACCGAATCAGGCCACCGGCGTCTTACTTTGCACCATGGAAGTCAATAGGAAGTCTACCGTTGATTTCAATGGCAGCAGCATCAGACCTGTAATAAGCAGAATATTAGTTTTGTTCTCTTCTTACACTTTCAATCCCATCCCATCTCCTGAAAAAGGGGAGGCAGGGCTTAGCTGGTGCATAATTTGTGTGATGTGCAACTCTAGTAATTAGCTTGAGCTGTTAAATACCACATTTGCTTACAGCTCAAAATAAATAAATAAATAAAGCTCTACACAATCGTTATGAAGTGTTATAGACGCATAGAATGGAACTAGCATTCAGACAATTAAAGCAAAGTTATCGATCTTAACAAAAGTCAAGGTAGCCCATTAACAAGCCCCAGATTCAATCGAAATATAGCAGGAATATTTAAATTGTAGTATAAATTAGATCTGTAACAATCTTTATAGGAACGGGCAAGTCAAGCAGCAAAGTTATCTTTGGAAAAAATCTATTAGCACTAATGGAGCGATAATCCTTTTAGATTCATTGATGCTGACAGATTAAATACTTTCAATTCATTTTTTATTTGGTTAGCTCATTTGACTTTGGAGAAGTCATAGATTCTATATTACAGCGTGAACAGCAGGAGTTTTGCTGTTACTGTGGCAAACCATGTATTACTGGCATGTTTTCAAGTAGTATCCATGGGTATGGTAATACTACGCACTGTTCCCAAATGGCAACAGGAGTAGGTGAATTTTCTTTTAATCTTGAAAAGAGAAGGATTGTGGCTCAAAAGTTAGACTGATATTACTGAGTTTGCTTCCTATTTAAGAGAGGCTGCAAAAGGAAAAAGAAGAAGAAATATTATAAAAGGTTCCAGAGGGGTAGCCGTGTTAGTCTATATACAGCAAAAACAACGAGAGTTCTGTAGCACCTTAAAGACTAACAAATTTCTGCGGGCATAAGATTTCATGGGCTGCAACCCACTTCATCAGATGCATGCATGATGACTTCATGCATCTGACTAGGTGGGTTGCAGCCCACAAAAGCTTATGCCCGCAGAAATTTCTTAGTCTTTAAGGTGCTACAGAACTCTCGTTGTTTTTATTATAATAGGATGTGTGTGAGTTTAACACATACACACACACTCTGTAAGATAGGGTTGATATGAGTGGTGAGCCTCGCTTTAGGAGATGAGGAGGCTCTGTCTCCAATAGAAGAGCTAATGATGTTGATGAAACTTTTGTGTCTGTTGAAAAATGCCATTTCAGCAAAACCAAAATATTTTGCAGAAACACTTCTAGAGAAAAAAAGACTCACTTCAGAATAGCCAGGAGCCTGGCATATAAGGCACTCAAATGGAAGATCTGGGTTCAAGTCCCAGTCCCTAATTAGATTGATCAGGGACATGAACCTCAAATGTTTTGCACTGGAATTGTTGTTTTCTGCCCAGCCCTAGCCAACAGAATTCAGAGCTCACCAAAGACAGAATAAACCCTTGTTAAATGGAGCTCTGCTGATTTACACCAGGTGAGTGTCTGGTTTGTTGGTTCTAATTGGATTCCACTGCTTTTCAGCAACATTATAGTGTGAAGACCAATTTTCTAAACAAATCCTATTTATGACAACTACACAACCCATCCCTTATAAAAGGCAACTTCTTTTTGGAACATAAATGGGAGCTATGGAGCCTTAAATAATATGTAATATGCTGGGTAAAATAAGTAAATTTCAGAATTGGAAGGGTATTTTAATGTATCTATAAAAATGTACTCAAATCCCAGAACTACACAGTATGCATGGGAGTATCAGGAGCATTATCTGGAAGCTTTCAGTTGGAACATAGTACTCAAGAGGCAAGACATGCATTAAATATATACACCACCTAGCGTCTTCAGAATGTCCAGTGCATTCATTATTCAATTGTAGTACAGCTCTCTGACAGGCAAAGTGTTGCTAAATGCTATCTAGAATTAAAGTTTAACCTTAAGCAAACAGTTTACATTGTATATATTTAAACTAAAAGGAACAGAAACCAATCTCTCTCTCTCTCTCTCTGTTCTGACAATATATACCAGCAGCAGTAAATATCTCCTGAATTAGGAATTTCATACATAATATTTCAAATGGTAATGCCTATCTTCAGATTTACAGCAGTCTTAGTTTTGGCCTAATACAAAGATGTCAGGAGGCATCTATCACCATAAAAGTCATGTACACTTGTATGATTGTGTAGATTGGACAGGATTTTATACAAAAGGTTGAATTCAATTTAGTAGAGCAAAGTCATTTCTATAATATAATTTATTACTAGGACTAGTCTACGGAAGAAGTGATTCTGTGAGTAATTGTTCACAGTTAAAAACAACTCTTTCACTTAAGCTGTGTGCGCCTATTTTATGTTTTTTCCCTGAAAGCATTAAAGAATTGACTTTTGCTGGCACAAATGCTCTCAGAAAATGTTCGTTTCACAAAGGCACTTTTACCAGATAAAAATTATATTTACCCAACTAGGGAACACAATAATAGTATGTAACATGCGACCAATCACAAATACGCACACAGCTCAGATTCCAGTTATCTGAATAGCAAGCCAAAGAATAAATGAAATTCTCTCTTTCTCTTTCACACTTACAAATGAAATCAAAAGATCTCATTCTGTCTGGGCATTCTCCAAACAAAAAGGCAAAACTCAAATAAAATATTTACTCAGGGTCAGCATTTCAAAATTCAAAAATTCATCAGGAGTTGGGCATCTAATTCCCTTATCCTCTTTTAAACTCCCAGCTCTAATTTACTTTGTCGCACTTCTGAAAATCCCACCATCAGCCCTTTATACGGCTACACATATACACTCCTCAGGTGGAGGAGATACAATGATGGGTACATCAAACCCCTTTACTTGACTCCTCTGACACACTGTACCCAAAGCAGCACAATGTAAATCCCATATTCATCATTTTGTGTGGTTGTCATAGTTCATACTAAGCGTGCCACGTAAGATATCTAATGAAAGGTCATAATCGACTAAAATCCATTGTGCTGTCAAAGTCTGTGTATCATTAATGTGTATCAAGTTATAAGATTTTATTGTATAGTTGTTAACAGAAAATATGCTGCAAGTTTAAGAACTTTTTCTACCAAGGTGGAGGTCCCCACCCGGGAGGGTGTTAAGAGATTATTATCCTGTAAGGGAGTTGTAATTGTAATCAGGGTATCTACAATTCAATGATTGTTGTGCAAGCACTACATAGGGGTATTAAGCAACCTGGTGACTCAGCAGATCCCACCTGGACAAGCCTGGTCTAATGCCTAATAAGCACATGGCCAAAAGCTATAAAAGAGGAACAGGGGCGCATGCCTTGATCCTTCTCCTCCCTCACCCATGCTGAAAGCAACAGAGACACTGGAAAGACAAAGACCAGAAGACCAAGAGATTGGCCCCCAGGTCTGAGGAAAGAAACTGTGGATTGAAGAGCTGTAGGGTAAGAAACAAATGCTTAATCTAAATACTGCCTAGTGTTAAAGGTTTAGGATTTAGATTGCATGTTTATCTTGGTTTCCTTTGGTACTTATCTCTGATCTCTTATGACTACTGCTTATACTCACTTAAAATCCATCTTTATGTAGTTAATAACTTTGTTTCAGCTGAAGTGTTTGGAAAATCTCAACTCAATGAACAAGACCTGTATATTCTCTCCACACTGAGGGAAGGAGAGGCGGACTAAGTAATACATTTATACTGCTCAAGATTCTGACCAGAGAAGCACAGGACAACTTCGGGGGGCAAGGCAGGGCACTGGGGTGAACAGGCTGATACCTTTCTCTGTGGGATTTGTGAGTGGCTCTGGGAGCATTTGTACAATGTAGCTGAATATGGGGGCTTCACATGGGCTGACTGATAACAGTGCCTGGAGGGAGTTGCTGCATGTTGCTAGCAAAGCACTGTGAGGGAAAGCCCAGGCTGGAAAGTTAAGGGGGCACAGTGGTACCCCAGGCATAGGTTGCACCCCGGGGGAACCCATCACACTCCACCCCACCTCTGAAAAAGAAAACAGTCAATTGAAACAGTAAATTTACATTTCAGCTAATTGCAACTTTGACAGTGCCTCCTTAAATCAGGTATCTGTTATCTGAGCCTCACAGTGTGGCATTGTTCCAGGTCACTTGGAATTAAGAGAAGACTGTGAAACTTCCTATTAAATTCAGATCAAAAACCTGCTGTGGAATCTCTTGTTTGTCATTCCTTTCCTCCTCGATAATTCTAATGAATGGCAATCAGGAGAAGGATTTTGGAAGCTAACTTGCCTTTATCCTAAATTAATAAGATGAGGGACATTTTACTGAAGTGAAGGAACATAGCCAGCCATTTCAACATCAGCTACAAGAAGATCTGCATTAGTCTGTTGATTCAAGAACAAAAAATGCACCAAGTTTGAGGTGATGCCTTTTGTGAAACGAAGTAAAATGACTGATCCCTGCACATCTCTCAAAGATAATGAGGCCAAATCCCAGATTTACTAGCTGGGTATTTTTCCAGACCTAGTGAACACTGGTCTTAATATGTACCTCACAAATTAGAGAGAGAAGATGGAACATGTCAGCGTTCTTCTGAGCACAGTACAAAAGCAGTCTCTGGAAGCATACATGATAGGCTAGGGGTCCAGAATTCTTTGCCCAGATTGCATCTTGTATTTGTATGCCTGTTTTAACATATAAATCCATATTTTGTAATGCAGGTTAGAGCACGCGTGTGCATGCAAAGTGTAGATGCTAAGTTCTGGCCTGATATAATATATAATTTTTCTATACCAAGGAGAAACCTCAGCAAATACCTGTTAATATTTTCTCTCTCCCAGAGGAGAAAACTCTTTATTCAAATTTGGTTTCTGGGTTATCCCTTCCTTTAATCAAATCCTAGGGGTTTACATGACCACTTGACTCCTTACACAGTAGTGTGAGGAGGTGGTGGTGGATGCAAGACTTAGATACATCTCTTTGGTGCACACCGGAAGACATTTAGGTCTCTGGACTCCAGTTGTGGTACCTCTCGGAGCTGGAACTCTTTGTTTAAGCATAGAAGCAGACATTTTCCATTCCCAAAACTTGGTTTTAAGGTTTCTTTTCTACGTTTTATTCAGTTGAATAGGAGTTTTGCTTTGAGTGTTTTATGGATTGTAAAGTGCCTTAGGATACGCAGCATGATAAGCATTTGAGAATGGGCAGATTGTGTTGTATCGCTGAAGTTCTTGTCAAGCACAATTTAAGAGATTTTAATATCTTGTTATGATAATACCCTGAAAGAAGCCACAAATTGATGATAAAACAAGTTGGATAGGAAGAAAAACAAAAGCTCATTAACTTTTTTCTTTAAAGCTTTAGATCTTACTACATGTTTAAAGAAACAATGAATGCTTTGATTTTTCATTTGTTTGCAATGACCCAACATAGTTCTCTCATGATTCTTCAGCACTAGAAAGACTGTCATCCTAAACTTGAGTAAAAATAAACAGCATATTTTTTAAACTGGCTGTGTTTAAAAAATAAACAAACAAAACCCAGACAACACGGGGCACAAAGAGCTAAAGTCATTTGCCCAGGTCATAGAGAAAGTAAGTAGGAGCTGGGAATAGATCCAGATCCCTCTGCATTCCAACCCAGTGCCTTACCGACTAGAACACACTGCCTCCCTCTTCTTTGTCTGGGAAGATTTCCTAGTTGTGACACTGTACACATGTTTTGCTTTCTCTCTAGAATTATAGGTTAAGGGAACTGTGCATTCATAAAAGGAACCAGACAGAAACCCTCTTCGTACACAGAAAGAATAGAGCCCAAATAGCAGTAGTGCAAGTTTCCACCGTCATCAGTAGGATGGATTACTTTCCAAGCCCAGCTGTTTGTGGGCCTCTGTGACAAGATTTTTTCCAGTGATGGTGGTGGGTTTGTGTGACATGGACACTGCTCACTGGGAATTGAATTGAGCCTCCAACTCATTTCTTACAAGCCAGCCAGCCATTAGTTGGTAACTATTTTTGGTTGCTACCAACCTTGACAGGATGGAAAATGGTGAACTGGTTGTTAGTGCATTCTATGTCCCATCCCAATGCCCAAAGTCTTCCAACACCAGGCTTATTATTCTATCATCTGCAAATAATTCCTTTTCAGAGAAGGCTTTCCAAGCACAAATGGACTGTCAGGCACCAAATTCCCATTCAAAGTCAACTGTATTTTAGCCCCTAATTTCCATATGTTCATTTTAAAATCATTTGCTTTATTTTTAACTATCTTCTCCTGAAACAAATAGTAATAGTCAGCAAATTAGTAGTATTACACTAGCTCCTAGACAGTCCAAGCAAGATCAGAGCACCATTGTACAAGATGTTGCACAAACACATGGTAAGGCAGGCCTTGTCCCAAAGAGTTTATAATCCAAATGGACAATGCATAAAAAAGGAAGCCTTATTGTTCCCATTTTACAGATGGGGTCAAGAGGTGCACACAGATTAAGTAACATGCCCAAGGTCACAGAAGGAGTCTGTGGCAAAGCTAAGAACTGAACTCAGAACTCCTGAGGCAACTGCCCTAACCAAAAGATTAGCCTTCCTCTCTAAAGGCAAGGCCTGCTAATAATTTATAAATGACCAAGGAACATTTTGCTTCTCTAATCGTAGAATTACTGTCCATAGCTTTCTTTTTGTTACTAAAAAAGTCTTCTCATTAGAACACTCCAACCCAGACTATAAGATGCAGAAGAGATGGTAGCAAGCAGCTGATGGACTCTTAAAGGCAGCCATGAGAACAACTTTGCCTAGAAGGTGGGATTTGGTTTTTTTTCCCCCCTCAGTCTAGGCTGCATGCAGTTATCCCATCCTGCTATGTCATTTACCTTCTTACTCACCCTGCCTGAGTGATCTGAGCCCTTTCAACAATATGCAAGGATGGTCAGATTTATTTAGGCAAATCTTATGAAAGTATTTTTCCACTTGCATATACTGTTTCTGGGATTTAACTTCAAGGCTAGACATAAATCAGGTGTCCACAAAGTTCTGCTTACCAGGAATAAGGACGCTCCTGTTCTTTGCCAAAACCAAACAACAAACAAACAAAAAACCACACAACCAAGACACCACAGTGGACAGCTCAATGAGAACCTCTATTTAATGTGCAACAGCAGACAAACATTTAGAAAAAGTGTATGAAGGATGGGATATAACATACTTAGATTATGATAATGCCATATATATAGAAAGACACACATACACACACACGTATGTGTCTTTATCTGTAGTACTGTGTTCAATTCTGGTCACCCTGTCTTAAAAGAGAAAGAGAACAGAAATAAGATTTCCCAAGTAGGTGACAAAAATTAACACAGGTACAAAGATGTCTTTATAGGAAGGATGGAAAGGGTTAGTTTAGAAAGGAGATAAGATAGTGGTATACAAAGTAATGAATGGGATGGAAAATTTAATTCAGGAGCTCCTATTTATCCTTTCCCATAAAACAATAACAAGTAGATAGATAATGAAATTAAAAGTCAAAGTTAAAACTTATAAAAGGATTTTTTAAAATAGTGTATTAACCTGTGAAACTCATTGCCACAGGTATCCTTGGTATGATTCAAGAGAGGAGTAGACATTTATATAGATAACGGGACATATACAACAATTCTAGGTAGATGGGGGGGGGGGCAGGGGAGAGATGGGGGTATTTGTTTACTTGTTTTGGAAAGAATTAGAAAAAAAGTTTCCCACATGAGGAAGATCTTCCATAGCTGATTACTGCTGTGTTTCTCCCAAGCATATGGTACTGTTAGACAGGATATTGGACTAGATGAACCCCTGGTCTGATTGGTTATGGCAATTTCTGTTCTCCTACATCACCAAAATTACTGGATATTTGGATGTCATTGAAAAGGCTGGGAGGACAAAAATGTAAATTTAAAGTTAATAGGTATGTTACAAAGGTGAAATAATAAGTTTAGACTTGCTTGCACTATTAGCTACTTTTATAATCTACTTGCAACATGCATTACAATGTATCTTATTGTCTTTTAATGATCTGTAACAGAATATAAAACCAGCATTCTTGCAAAGATCCATACTATATGGGTAGGCCATACCATACAATGCGGCACAAGAAAAAGTCTTTAAAAGTAGACATGGAAAATGAAACAAGTTTCTATTTGCTATAAATGAATCTGAACATCTGCTCCATTACAAGAGCAGCAACATCCAAAACAACAGAAACAGCAGCCTCTGGTGTTAAATTTCTGCTCTCAGTCTGACTCCACATTTCCTCAGCAAGCAGCACTAAAAATACAGAAAAGATACATCAAATTGCCCTGAGGGATCCCTTGTACCATAAGTAATTTTCCATCTTAGTATATGATATCATACTATTTGTATTGGTCTTTTGTAATTCACTATGAAAGTATCATTATGTTAGCAGTTTCCATTCTGCATTAGTGAAAGTCCATCAAGATCTGAAATTCAGTATCATGGAGGACACTTGTTTTCATAGCATGCTAAGCTCACTTCACTCCCGTTAGAACTTGAGCTATTCTTTATATATGAAAAGAAATAAATTATACATCCCTCCAGCTCATTATCAAGAAAGTATGCACGCAGCAGCACATTCATGTAAAGAAGAGACAAAGCATAAAATCTCAGGAATAGATTAGCACAAAGGAAGAACAACGAGTCCTGTAGCACTTTAAAGACTAACAAATTTCTGCAGGCATAAGCTTTCGTGGGCTGCAACCCACTTCGTCAGATGCATGAAGTACAAATCAGATAGTTCTTACCCTTGGATGTATATATATACACCTCCTATCTGATTTCTGTTACATGCATCTGATGAAGTCTTTAAAGTGCTACAGGACTCTCGTTGTTTTTGCTGTATACAGACTAACATGGCTACCCCTCTGGAACTTTTCACAAAGGAAGAGTTATGCTAGTTCTAATTACGTGAATAGAACATGTCCACAGACAGATGTCATCTAGTAAGCAGGTATATGATGGAGCTGGTTTGCAGATCTGTGTACCATGACAGTATTATATGGTACATCTTGATTTGATGTCTGGCCACAGAAGAGGGAAGTTACGGTGCAGAGTTATACTGACTTGCAATAAGTTAGAGGTAGTGTACTGTATTTTCTTTGCCAAGTAGTAATGTGCAAAAGTACTCTGCTATGCAACAAGTGTGCTGTTAAAAACAAAACAAAACAAAACAATAAGTTGCACCTACCTATTGCATCTAGATGCTACAGTGACTGTTGCCCTCTGATGTAAAGAATTAAGAGCCCATTCATGCTGGAAGAAATTCTGACATTCTACAGGTGTGATCACCCCAGCCCGCTAAATTATCATGCACAATTTGTGGCAATATATTACCAGGAGGATAATGAATTGGGAAAGTTATCAAAGAGGTCAACAAAGATGCGAGAAGATCTCCGGAGTTGACTTACAAGAATTATTAGAAAATCTATATTTGCATTCATAAAGAAAAAGATGAAGGAAAATGGTCAAGTGGTTCAAATACAGGACTGGGACCAGGGACCTCTGCATCTTAGGCTCAGTTTTGATACAGAATCCCCTCTCTGGCCTCAGGCAAGTCATTTTACCTCTCTGAATCTTAGTTTCCCAGTCTGTGAAGTGGAGCTAATATATCACTACGAGTATACCAAGCATGCATCATTCTGAAGGGTATAGCGAGGGCAGGTATCAACTACTAAGTAAACATGATGACATGAACAGAAACAGCAAGTGTTAGGCTCAGGAGCCATCTTTCTGCTCAGAAGGTAATTTGTGTGTGCAACTGCATGAAGAATGACAGAAACACTCTTGAAAGGCATTACACACTGCATACCAAACGGATGGACCATACGATCTTCTTTCCAACCTTAAGTCCATAAGCAGAATGACAATGCAGAGGATGTCTTAAACAACATATTTTGAACCAAATCACACAAATGGTCCATAAATATTATCCAAGATTATTTACTTACATTTTATATATCCCCTACATCAAATAATTAGAGTATTATGTACATCTAGACAACACATTCACCACATATGGACTTTAAAAAGATCAAACAAATCAGTATGTTGACACTGTGTGGATTCAATTAGCACTTGGCAGGTTGGAATATTTCCCCCCAGTTTCAAGTTGTAAACTGTTAAATGTATTTTTAATAACCAAGAAGCTTCATTCTCAGCAGGGCACCAGGTACAAAGAAATGAACCCCAGTGAGACTCTCCAGAAAACAACATACAAAGAGTATATTCCTTTGAAATGCAGAATAAAACCATTTTTTTGAAAACCCCACTCTAACAACTCCACATATTCACAGAAGTGGAATTGGCCACAGGAAGACAGTAACACGCCTCAAATGAAATGCCATAGAGAACAGTTAGAGCTCCAATCCACTGACTCCAAAGCACATAGCAAATACTAAAGAGTTCAGATGCACAATACCCCTATGAAACTTGAGTCCCATTAACAGATGAGAGAAACTGAAGCAGAGAGGTAAAATTAATTTGCACAAGGTCACAGCAAATCAGTGGCATAGATGGGATTAGAATCCAGCTCTCCTGACTACCAGTCCTCTACCTTAACCACAAGACGATTACATGTGGAATGCAGTATTTCTGCCTTTTTCCAGCAAGCATTACTTCTCCTTCTATCTCCAAGAGTATTGTTCTCCAATAATTGTATTCTATTGCCCTACTGGTCCACAAAATCCTGACCAGTGTCTCAGCTATGCAACTATCCAGACTGCTTTTGTCCTCGGTTTTACATACACATTACCTGAAGTGTTAGACTAAAAGCAGATATTGTTCCAATACCTTGTTGGCCACAGACCCATCCTTATTCCATTACATGGGTTAGTGGTGCACTTAATCTTCATAAAATCAGTAGCAATATGCAGTGGCTGTCATGCAGCGCTGTAAATGCATAGGCACCATTTGAAGGAGGAGGAAAACTCTTAATGATTCTTATTTAGAACAAAATGTACTTAGATCTAGCAATACCACCCAATGTACAGCCACGGGCTTTAAAAACAAGACATTGAGAGAAGGATGTTTATATTTTGCAGGCATCTTTATATTGGATATGGGGATGGACACATCAAAGCTACAGTTTTCCATGCATTAATGAGTTAATTAAAAGGGAGATAGTGGTGACTTTCTATGTCCCATTTTTCAAATGACTATTATCTCTGTGTACAATGTTTATGGTAAAACAAAAGCCTGCAGCTATGAACACATATTAATTCTAATAAACTTAAAATGCAATGTGAAGATTATCTGCAATCATTCCATTTTGCTTTTAAGCCCTACGCAGAGTGGAACTCTGGAATGCAATTTCTCTTAGAGGTGGCTCTACGACAACTTCATAAACCGTAATCTTATAGCTCAATGGGTCAGTAACTGGGGTTAACTGCTCCAGCTAAAGCTACAAGTAAACACTATGCAACACCAAAAAATGAGAGAGAGAGAGACTGCAGTGATTCTAAAAATACTTTGCTATCCCTCATAATAATGTCTAAAAACAATTCCACATCAGCCTGGTATCTAACACATCCTGTATGGTACATTTTAATTAAGTAGCTGAACCTTGTTTCTAACAACAGACAGGACAGAAGAAGAGTTGCGGCCTGCCACACATGACCTGTAGTGTGAAAATTCAGATGGAGATAGGGCCCTGATCCTGTTACAATTGAAGAAAATGGCCAAGTTCAAAGTGTGCAGAAGAAAGTCCTTATGCCTCCCTTTCCCCCACACTTTCTAATATTACAGATTTAAATACACACACTTTTCCCAGGAGCCATATATAAATTACTATATTTCTGGACACATAGGGGGTGAAAAAGAAGCTAAACTGCACTTTGTTCCCCTGTCACAGTCAATCCTGAAAACAAAGTTCAATTTTTATGTATTGGAACTTTTGTCCCAAGGCTCCTAAATACTATCCTTTACCTAATTATCCCCCAAATCTTCCCACATATGTCTTCAGCAGACACCATTATCTTTATGCTAATCAAACCACTTGGTTTTATTATGGAATAGCAGATGAGGGTGGACAGCCAGACACACAGGAACAGTAGCATGATGTTATCAGCTAGGTGCTAATAAACTTATTTTATAAAGATTAAACCAACAAAGTATATGGAAAGAAAATGGAATGATGAACATAGTTACACATAGCAAGGATGGAGACCTACACAGACATGTTTGTTTCTGCACAACAGACAGTCTCAAGAGATTCCTTCAGGATCCATTCAGGCAGCATCAGATTTTGATCACTTTAATTTGGAAAAGAAGCCAATCACAACTGATGTACCAATCTAAAGTAACAATCAACTAAAAAACACTAGTTTCCAACAGCAGATATTTTCCTTCAGAAGGATGGCAAACATAACACTACCCTACCTGCCCCCTCCACCCAACTCACTGCTTGTGAGAAGTCCAGATATAACAGCCAAGGTGTCAGGGATTCCAGATGCTGAGCTGTTGATATTCTTTGGCTAGTTTCTCTGCAGATTCTCTAATTGGCGTGTTCTAGCAGAAGGACGTTAAATAAAAATGTGGGAATCAATGCATACCAAAAATAAAGGTACCCCAGATAGGAGTGTTATTTGAAAAGTACTTGATTCTCATTGCCACACAGGGTTGTAAAGTCAGGCTCTGGTACAGGATGCTTAGGGATTTTGTCCAAAGGGTACGTGCACACACTGGAGTCCAACGGACGCTCCTGCTACATAAAGTCACCTACTTCACAGCCTGTAGTTCTCGCTGCCTGCCTACAAAACCAGCCGTCTTGTGGCAAACCACCTCTGCTCTCATTAAGGATTCGAATTACTGGCCACGATTTCCACCGCAAGCCCCTCTCTTTCCCCCACGCCACCCCACCCCACATGAACTGGACACGCCGTCCTGCAGCAGAACATGTTTTTCTTCCCTAGATCCTCTCCGCCCTCTGTCTCTTCTTTTCTTTAAAACCAGCCAGCCCCGTGGAGGGGCACCGGGCAAAGGAGGATCCCCCATTCGCGGCGTGCCAACAGCTCCAGGCAGCAGACGGATCAGGAAGAAAGGTGACACTGCCTGGCGAGAGGGAGGGAGGAACCTCCCCTCTTTATTTTTGGAGACTCGCTGAATAATTCCCCAGGCGTGCACCGCACGCACACACACACACTCAAGCAACAACAAACAACAAACCACCACAACAAAAGAAGGGTTTCCCTTGACCTGGGAGAGACACCGAAAAGCAGCCAACGCGCAGCGCGGGCTGCGATCAGCACCTCGGGCGCAGACAGCTCCCAGCGCCCCCCACCCCACCCCGCCGCCGGACGGGGCTCCCTCGCACCGGGACTTGCGGTCTCGTCTCCCCCCCCCCCCCCCCGCTTGCACTCACCTCGCAGGGCAGCAGCCCAGCTGCAGAGCCCCAGCAACAGCAGCAGGTGTGCGGGACACCCTCCGCCTGCAGCCCCGCGCCCCATGTTCGCTGCACAGCGCCTTCCCCCCGCTTCGCTCCGGCCAGGGGACACGGGGGGGGGGGGGGTAATTTCCCTTCAGTCTCTCACAGCTCCAGGGCGAGCCCGGCTCTAGCCTCCCCTGGGATGGGCGGGGGGGGTGACCCGGCCGGGGCTCTGCAGCTCCAGCGGGCCGGCGAGGCGCTCAGGGGGCGCCGGCTGCCCCCAGCCCATCAGCTCCCCGGCGCCGGCCCTTCGCCGCTCGCATCCCGCATCCCGCGGCCACCAGACTAGCAGGAGCAGCTGCGAGCCAGCATCCCTAACGAGCCCCCCCCCCATCCGCTCCTCCTCCTCCGCCGCCGGCAGCCAATGAGGCACGGGCGGGGCGGGGCCTGGCGGCGGGAGGAGAACGTGGTACCCAGAGCCCGGCCCTGGCCGAGGGAGGGATGGATGGATGGATGGAGCAGGTGCACCCTGGCAGCCGGATGGGAGCGGCCGCTGCAGAACGGGCTTATTTCGCCCCTTCCGTCCCCCTGGCTTTCCGCCCTGCTCCTTCCCCCCCCCCCCCCGACTCATGGCCCAGGCTGCTGCCCTGCCTGCCGGGAGAAGCTGCCCGGGATGCGACAGCGCCCATGGCTGGCTCTCTCCCCCCCGCCCCCCATCCTCGTTCTGCTGCCTCGATTGCCTTCCCAGCTGACCTCTTGCAACCCCCCCCCCCAACCCCCCGCTCCCCGACCCCGCCTTTAGTCTTTTCTTCCAGCCATAGCTCCTCCAGATAAACCTGGCCCCAGCCCTGCTGCTGAGGGCAGCCTCCAAGCCTCATGGGGGGCTAGGGGGGCTTCTAATTTCTTTCTGGGGTTTGTTTGTTTTAAAGCCCCTCAGACACTGTCTTCCAGCGCATCACGTGTGGGCCTATGAGTGAGACCGAGCCCTAGCCCCGGTGACTGTAGGGGTAGAAGACGTGGCTGTATTTACACGGGTGTGCAAATCTGGGGTAGCGCCGCCCCCATCAGAAGTGCAAAAGTGGCAGAAATAATGTCAAGAATGAGCTCTTTAGTTTTAAACACCGACGGCAGGTCCCACCTTCCAGTGCAAATCTCAGCTCGGACCCCAGGGCACCGCCACCCTCATCCCTTAAAGCACTACCCCAGCCCGGTAAATAGGGACACAAAGATCAGGCCTGCCACCTCCATCCCTTCCCTAGCACGGAGAGATGCTGGGCAGCTTACAGCTCCTAGATTCATTTTTAAATACAGTTTCCTTGCCCACCTAACTGTTCCCAGCCACCTTTATTTTTAATTTAACTCTTAATTGTCATATGGGTGGGAGGACACAGGAAATCTGAAGTTAGTTGACGATGACACTAGTTATAGGCACCCAAAAATGGGGGCAATGGAACAAACAGGTGCTGTACTAACCCTTTAGTACTAAATTACTGTCTTCTTGTTCCTTTCTATTCCTATCAAAGCAAGCCTAATTCCTCATATACCCTTGAAGAGAAGCCCACTCAAAGCCGGTGCTGTAATAGACAGGGGCACATCAAGACCAGCCCCACTGTCTTTATGGGGAAGCTACTTTGCTGCAACACTCTGTGTCAGTGCAGAGAAAGGGTGCCTAAAATACTGCCTGTAGTGTCTTAGGGTCTCCACACTACAGCACTCCTTTTACTAGTCTACCCACCCAAGCAGATTTGCTCCAAGCCCAACTCATAATCCATTCCTGCCCATGCCACTGAGTGAACGACTGATGCTTTGCATAAAAGTTCCAAGTTTCCTGCTTGTAATGCAATTATGACAGGTGCAGACAAGAAGCACAAGTTGAAAAAAGGGCAACATCTGGTAACTTCAATCAATGCTCATGGCAGTACACATAAATGGAATATTCAATAAGAAAGATATCTGGGGGGAATGCAGCAATTTTGAAGGGAAATCCTACTTCAGTCAGACCTAGGCATAATTTAGACATCTGTGCATGCTGATATTGTACATCCATATATAGACACCTCAGGCCCATGGCATGATAAATACAAAACCTTAATGTATCACTGTCCATGTCTTAACAATGCAGTTGGAACAGCCTTCTGCAATAAGACAACACACATTATTTAATAAGGGAAATACTCACATAAGGACTACAGGATGCTTTTTGATGTGAGGATCTAAAGCAGGAGTGGAGAAGCAGTAAGGGCTTCTGCCAGAGGGGAGAAAGAAGAGAAAATAGTCAAGAGAGAATTGAGCAAAGGTTACAAAGGAGAATTCTATTCTCCCCTAGCGCTTTAAGGGTTAAGGCTCACCATAAGTAATATTTGTTTTCTGACAGTGCATATTCCCCATCTGGGACTCTCCTCCGAGCATCTGGCAGCCTGCACTTCAGATGCAACTGCTGACACAGAGAAACTAAGGAGGCAACAAAATGTTTTTCAGCATCACCATCACTGAACATGTAAAGTGCTATACAGATGCTGAGTGAGTCTGCCTACAACAAAAGATATTAGGCTGCTGAAGAGAGGTGCCCAAGTTTGAACACATGGCTCTGTATCTTCGTTACAAGGCAAAACTACACTTGACACTCAGGAGAATCTTCCAGCTGAGGTTGCAAAGAAGTTTTCAGGAACTATTTCTCATCAAGTGAAACAGATGAAGTTTGCAATTGCATGATAAAATTTTGTTTCTGATTTGAAATACAAACCTAAAGCCCCAACAGAGATTCGTAATAAATCAGTACACACACCATCTCCATGTCAGATAACAGGGGTATCCCAGACCCATTTTCAGTGGCAGAAAAGGTATTTGCTTTATTATTATTATTATTCTCTTGGTGGCTCCTGCAACTAACACGTACATGCAATTTCACGGGAGCTGATTAGATGTACCACAGCTAAGCGTGATGTATCTAATAGCACAAAAGACATTAAGTGTCCAGGCCACCCCTCTATGACAGAGAGTACTAGGTACTTACCATTTGACACTAATGCAATTATTCATATCTTGTTAATGGGGAAATTCTGCTGGAGTATTCATCAGGTCATCTGCTGTTTTACTTTTAGCCTGAGTGGAACTACGAGTACGTAATTAAATAATGCAAAAGCACTTTGGAGGGGCTCAATTACTGGAACATAGAATACAATTAAAACGCTAGTGGTGTTTAGCGGATTTTGGTTATTTCCTCCCTGCCCCCATTCCCATGTTCATAAATCTTCCTAAATAAAACGTGAGCTGAAAAATGCTTCTAATCTTCTGACGTGACACGCAGATGAGCTAGATACAGAGCCTTCAGCTTGCACTGAATCCTATAGTAACACTCAGGTGTATGTCTACCCTGCAATTAAACACCCGGGTCTGGCCCATGTCCTCTGACTCAGGCTGGTGGGGCTCAGGCTACGGGGCTGTTTAATTGCAGTGTAGACATTCAGGCTTGGGATGGAGCCTGGGCCCACTCATGGGATCCCAGAGGCTGGGCTCCAGCCTGAGTCTGAACATCTACACCGCAATTAAACAGCCCGGCAAGTCCACGTCAGTAGACGCAGGTCAGCTGTGGGTGTTTAATAGCTGCATAGACATATCCTATGAGTCCCAGTCATAGATCAGGACCCCATTGTGCGAGGTGCTGTACAGAACAAAAAGGACAGTCCCCGCCCCAAAGAGCTTACAATTATAACAATGAACTATAGAGGAGTGGGACCAGACTGTTTCAGATTGAGGAAGAAAACCCATCTGGAATGGCTGTAGCTGTGACAGTGTTAATCATTACAGTAGCATCCAAAAGCCCCAGTCAGGATCAGACCCTGGTGGGTTAACCGCTGTACAATGATAGAGGAAGAGGTACCAGGACAGGGGCTAACTCAGTTTACAGCATCAGAACAGGGAGACAGCCAGGTGTCTTAACGTAGCTGGAATACGGATGAAAGGATGTTTGGCCTCACATGACTAGACAACCCCTCTCCACCCAGAAAACGAGGCGGTGGATCAAACGCCCCTCTGCAGTAGCACTCCCCTGCCTCTTCCCTCAGGAAGTATGGAGGGATCCCCATATGTCTAGAGATCCAGATGTGCATAGCACTGGGCCAGAAAGGACTTCATGTCCCTTCATCCACCCCAGGCCTAGCAAAATGCACAAGCAGCAAGTTAATACAGCCACTGGCTGTTCTACGATCCTAGCTGAGGCCCCTCCAGACTGCAGAATGGCCGTCTCAGGTGTTACAAGCCCAAGGTACGTAGAAGGGGTGAGCCAGGATTAGCACTGTAGAGTTCCAACTGCCCACTGCCAGGTTCACACCACTACTGGATCACACCTCTGTGTGTGACCTGTTCCTGAAAGACAATAGCAGTTGCAAATGTTGAACACTTTTCAGTGTCAGAGGTCTGATTCTTCTCTTGCTTAGAAGTATCTGAAGCCAAAGGAGCCATTACCCTGGTATATCTGATTGGGTCATTAGGCCCAAGTTTCTACTGGGGATGGCTTTTAGCTAGCATAATTGCTGATTGTGAAACAGGTTTTCATCCCAGTCCCACTTCTCAGTCTCTGTTTTACTAAGAGATCCCACGGCAATTAGCAGAACACCGAGACAAAACAGTTGTCTTCCACCTACCTGGACATTCAGCAAGAACTCAGCAGTTCCTTTCCCTTTGCCCTAAAGTTTATGACAGTCTGTAGCTGTAGTTCTGTGGTTTTATAGTTTTTCCTAATTAATTTTTTAATTGCTGTTTGACTCTTCTTTGGTTTGGGGTGGACATGTCATTTAAAGAGCTATGGATTGCCTGACAGTAAAAGAATACACAATTTTTTTATTATTGTTTCTCTCTCTCTCCCTTTTTCTTTTTTTTCTTAAACCACTGGATATTTTCCATGTCCTCATCCTCTGATGCTACATCAGGAATAAACAAACACTACAGCTTTCAAAAGGAACAGCTATTTGCCATCTGTCTATACCCATTTCACAACCTCTCATGCAAAGGTCTCTGCATGCATGTCTCCCCTTAAGCATGGAATGCCTGTCTCCCTGCACTAATCTGTCCTCAACCTTCTCCTCTACATCATCTATAGAAAAACCTCAGCAAACTAATGATGCACTCCAGTCTTGTAACTTATTCCATGCAGGTGACTCACTGTGCCCATGGGGAACCCCACGAATATCAGTAGGCACAAGGGTCCAGCTTCATGGACTCAGATGCAAAAAAAAAAAAAAAAAAATCACAGTTATTAGTGACTCTGTGTGTGTACATTAATTATGCTATATCACATATAAAGGACCAAATACTGAAGAACTTTCAAAACATCTATTGATAGTGTTAAGAAATCAGATGATTATGATCCTGAACATGCAAACATGTCTGCATAAATCCACTTTTGTACCCTCTCATAGTACAGAATCATAGTCTTAAACAGGAGATATGTTTTGGATTTTTTTGTTTTTGGAAAAACCCTAAAAGTTACAGAGAAACAAATTTTCTACACAATTCGAATCCCAGCTTTCCAGTTCTTGTTTACCAGAAACTACATGTAACTCTATGCAGTAGGTGGAGACATCTAGTGGCTGACTGACACTGCATATGAATTTATTAAATGCCCACATCATTCTGATTACCAGATTGTGACCTACATGTACTTTCCAAAGCTCAGCAAAAGTTGCTTGGGAACCTCTTATGACTTGCCCATTTGGCTGCCCTGCATTACAACACAACTCACTGCTTGGTAGAGTGCTTTGAAGTGCTCTGAGTATGAAAAGAATGGCAGGTATATAAAACCAATTTCTACTGTATCTTTCATCAAGATATTAGCGTAGCAGGTTTATTTCTAATCTGTACTGCATTCTTACTCTTTACAATGTACATAATACTTTTTAGCTTGGGAAAAGTCTAAATAAAATTCTCTCTATTCTCGATCTTTAATATTTTACAGAAATGAAGTGCTACTCTTAGATTTGTGTGCTATTTTGCTTTTACACGCATCAAAAATGATGCAAAGTTGCAGATCTAACATGGTCAATAATAAAAAAAAAAAAAAAAAAAAGCTACATTTTACTAACATCTCAAAAGCATTCCCCATCCCTCACTTGAAAGCAGAGTAGCCATATGGACAGTCAAACCATCACTTTTGATGTGATAAAAATCTATAATTTTTAAGCTGATTAACCCAAGATGAAATATGATACAACTGTTTGCATTTTTCCTGTTTACACTTTCTACAATTGACAAACACCATAAGGCAAAGTTAATTTGATAAAAGAAAAATGCTGAAGTGGTTGGATTTGAACCAGGAGGGGAGTCTGTGGTTTAGAGTGCCAATTGGACGATCAAAATTTGAAATCTGCTAATGTATTTTAAATCATAACACTTTGGCATTTAGAGAAGAGCATATTCTTTAACATCTATTTAATTCCTTGAACAATAACTTGGAGAAATTAGATCTACTTGAAATTTCCACTAGTGCATTTCCAGGAAAATACTTCATTTCTCCTCCAATGGGGCAGATGAGGTTTTCTGGGTTTTTTTATTATTATTTTCATGCCCTTTTGTGATTTCACCGAACAAATGAACACTTTGCTCACACCACATTCATTTGTCACAGATCCAGCCCTTTTGTTTTTGTAGTTGCTGCTGAATTAAGGGTAAAAGGGCAAACCATCCAGATTGCTCAAACCACTGCACAAAAAGCTCAGCAGACAGATGCAAAAAGTCCGTCAGTGGTACTTTTCTCCCTCCCCCTTTAAAGTCACCTCTTAATTGTCTATTACTAATGGAGCTTATTCTTTTGGTTCTTGCTGTTTGAGCTTTACTTGGCAGGGAAGGCATATTGTCAGCAGTAGAGAACATGACAGTGGTGAGAGAGAGAACATGTGTGTAACACACACACACACACACACGGAGAGAGAGAGAAAATGTGCTTTCAGAGAACACAAAGGGAACCAAAAGCAGCAGGAACCTAGACAAGCAATTCAGCAGCTCTGCTATTTGTAATTTGTGGTTAAAGAAGAAAAAAGGTTTCACATTCACGCGATAAGGGAATTCACCCGGGAGCTTCTTTAAAACATCATATACATTGCTGTGCAGTGGGGCTCAGTGCTGGCGGGGTGCTGCTGTCTGTGAGTAGGAGTATAGTTACAGGGCAAGGGACAAGAAACACTAGGGGACTGTTTCTATTCTGCCTGCACAGAGAAAAGCAGGGGACATACCTACCCATTTCAGTCCCAGCCAGGGACGCTGTGGTCCTCAAAAGGCTATTGCTGAATGAGTTCAGATCCTTCTTGTCCAGTGGGCAGTTTGTGGCACCTTTGCACATTCAAAGTTATACAGCACAGGAACGGAGAGTTCAGTAAAGACACTCTCTGACAATTAACCACTCCAGGGCAGGAGGTATTCCTGGACACTGACTGACTGCATGTGAGGGCTGTGAGATGCTGATGGAGGTCATCACAGGTCACAAGACACTGGCTGATATGTTTGAAAAAAATAATTCTCTTCTCTTTTTGTCCCCCTTCTTGAGTACAAATGCCCCAAGTATGTATGTACGGTACCTTGAAGAGAAGCACCAGTTAACTGGGGAGGAAGGAGGCTTTCCAGAACCGGAGCTGATGAGTAGATCTGGGTTTTAAAGCTGGACTCTGCCACCCGCTTCCAGTGGAGCTTCAGAGAAGTCAGAGTCTCCAGAGTGGAGTGCTAGTGTGAAGGAGCCATACAGCAACCCTAAATGCCCCCAGGAAATGCCCCTGATATAACAAGTTGTCCCCAAGAGGTGCGGATTTGGAATAACTGGCTCCACACTACCCCCTTCTGGTTCCCTGATGCAAAAGGCCTGTCGGGGACACAGCAGCAGAGGGAGGGCGTGATCATGGTCAGGCACTCCTAACCCGGGCTGTTACCAGCTGCCAGAAATGCACGTAGGAGCTATTGGAAGCTGAACACACGCATGAAGTAGACCTCAAGCCTGTTCTCACCTGTGCTGGGAGCTGAATTGACTCCCTACCAGTCCCAGGCCAGGTGTAAAGTTGAGTTTGGGACAGAGATTAAATGCAGCCAAGGTGTGCCTCAGATTCCCCATCTGTAACAATGGGTGCAGGCCAAAAGAAATCTGATGAGGTTCAACAGGGACAAGTGCAGAGTCCTCCATTTAGGACAGAAGAATCCCATGCACAGCTACAGACTGGGGACCGACAGGCTAGGCAGCAGTTCTGCAGAAAAGGACCTGGGGGTTACAGTGGATAAGAGTCGGCAGTTGCTAAGAAGGCTAATAGCATATTGGGCTGCATTAGTAGGAGCATTGCCAGCAGATCGAGGGAAGGGATTATTCCCCTCTATTCGGCTCTGGTGAGGCCGCATTTGGAGTAGTGTCCAATTTTGGGCCCCCCACTACAAAAAGGATGCGGACAAGTTGGACAGAGTCCAGCGGAGGGCAACAAAAATGATTAGGGGGCTGGAGCACAAGACTTATGAGGAGAAGCTGAGGGAACTGGGCTTGTTTAGTCTGCAAAAGAGAAGAGTGAGGGGGGATTTGATAGTAGCCTTTAACTACCTGAAGGGGAGTTCCAGGGAGGATGGAGCTAGGCTGTTCTCGGTGGTGGCAGATGACAGAACAAGGAGCAACGATCTCAAGTTGCAGTGGGGGAGGTCTATGTTGGATATTAGGAAAAATTGTGTCACTAGGAGGGTGGTGAAGCACTGGAATGGGTTACCTGGGGAGGTGGTGGAATCTCCATCTTTAAAGGTTTTTAAGCCGCGGCTTGACAAAGCCCTGGCTGGGATGATTTAGCTGAAGTTAGTCCTGCTTTGAGCAGGGGGTTGGACTAGATACCTCCTGAGGTCCCTTCCAACTCTATGATTCTATGACACTTCATAGGATTGCTGTGCAGCTTAGTTCAATAATGGTCCGGAGCACGGTAGAAATACCAGGCAGCACTGTGATGGGAGATCTGATCACAGGCGGTAAACCCCTGCTTCCATGCTCTTTATCCTTTAACATAGCCCAATCTACAAGATGCTGAGCACCCTCAGCTCCCACACACATGGCACTTCACAGGTTTGGGGCCGATCCAGTAGCATCTGCATGGTTGTTAACCTAGCCTCACGTGGTAATTTCAGCTGCTCTGACCAGCTCGTTTTAGTCTCAGGTTCCTGCAGACTGAGCAGAATCTTAGCCCTGAGAGGAGGGGAAAAAGCTGAAACAGGCTCCTGGCACCGATCATTTACACTGTAAATGTGCTTGGCATGATTAAGGATAATTTGTCCTACTTTGATTTGCTCAGTGCATTGGACTGATGGTACGCAATTTCTGTCCTCTTGCCCAGCTAACCAGAGCTCTGACAAGCTTCTCAGCCAGTCGTGACAAACAGGAGATTATTTCCTCCCTCATTTACATACAAGGTAGATGGGACTGGAAATATGCAAACGCCATGTTATCAGATTAGGTAATTGTGCCTTTGAAATGGCCACATAACTAACAAGAGAGAAAGATGGAGGGATGGGGAGAATACTTTGCTTTATTATTTTCCTCTTAATCTGCCACACAAAAGCGGAGCACATCCTCTTGGTCACTAAGTCCCTAAATTATACATGGGTAGCATGACGTCATGAAATCCAACTGTCTGATGAAATTGGGGTAGGGTGAGGGAGGAGGGACACTAGTCACCAGGTGGCTTTCTTTGGCAGCAGAGTCCATGTCAGAATCAAGGATGAGAAGGGGTTGCAATTCAGTTTAGCGTGTGGTATACCGACTGCTGTCTGGAGAGAAAAGCATCCGCTAGAACACCTCAGCTTAGTCCTAAGAAGTTAGTAAAGGCCCTCACTCTCTTAACGAGCTTAGAAGACAAAAGAACTGGATTCCTGACAGCCATGCCCTCCCACCCCGTGCCTACCCCTCAACATTCACATGGACACATGCTTTCGTTACCCACTTGCAATATTCCCTGTATGTTGCACTGCTGTACAGATGATTGCACAGGTCTCGGCTATGGAGCCACTTCCTGGGCTGCAGAAAGGCCGGCAAACATGCTCGCACTGTTTGTGCATCTCCCCGTGGGCTGCAGTAAGAATCAAATCCAATCAATCGTTTCCAGGTGGAGGTCACTGAAGGGAAGGAATGACTGTCTTCAGCTGCCCATAGAATGGTCTGCCACTGAGCTAACCAGGATCTAACTTGAGTACACAATTCATAAGACTGTTGCTCCAGCCCTACAATTTCATACTAAGGCTTAGAGGCAAAATTTGTATGAAATTAACCTTATGCCATCTGCGTCTGGGAGGGTCAGGCAGAGTTTGGTCTAGTCATCCGCTCATTTCCACAACTGCCTGCAGTTTCTGTGAGGCAGAGTGTCCTATAAAAGACTCAAAGGACTCTGACAATCCTACACTGGAGATATGAAAATCCCCATACCGCTTCACAGCCAAATACGTATGCGCTCAGTGGCAGGCATGGGGCAAGGTTCAACTACTAATATGAGTGAGTGATGACATGATGGAGGGAAGGGACGGCTGTTTGAACGCTGTATTCAACTCCTGGATAAAGAGGAGGTTCCTGGGGGAAAGCAGGTGGAGCCAACAGACTCAGCTGTGAAACCGTGTGATACGCAGGCACACCCACTCCTGCACTGTCACCTATATCTGTCAAAGCTTTATTCACGATTCTGATACATTCACACACGTTCCTTTTTCTTCCAGAAGGACAATCAGAAATGAGGAAATAAGATGGGCTCAAACTACATCCCCTAGCTCTGAATAACCCACCCCATCTGTTCTGCACATCTTGCAAATATCGTTGCTCTCATCTTGGCAAGCCGATTCAGCTTTTTAGCCACTTTTTCAAAAAAAGAAAATCCTGTATCTCTGCATCAACACCTATAATGCAGAGGTGGTAGGAAAGAACCTTAGCGCAGTGTCTTGCAGACAAGTAAGACACTAATGCCATCTATTGTAACGAAGAGTAAGCTGATATGCTGCACAGAACATCTAGCTGTGCAGGAAAACTTACAGTATATGCAGCAGATGGTCAGTTGGTCCCGGATTGTGAGAGATCCCAGGTCAGTAGGGGTACCACACAATATATCATCACTTGAAAGTCTTGCAATAATGCAGGCTTTGGGGTACATGTTCTCAAGTAGGACTTGTAATTCGGCTTCCCTTTTATGGAAAATTCTGATGGTGATCATTTTCAATGAAATTCTATTTTACTGGTTATTTAAATCATTCTACAGAATGGTAGACAGGTGACCATCCTCTGTTAAAGTTTAAGTTTTTCTACAGAAACCCAATCAAATTAAGTATCTAGAGAACCCTATTAGTTTCACCCCTATTAAATTCTACAAAACTTTCCCTGCAGAGGAAACTATGGGTTTCCAGTAATATAAATTCTTATACACAAAATGACACATTGCCCTGTTACACAAGCAGCATTGACACACTGGTAGTAACTGTGGCAATTTTTTCAACAGTTTTCCGTCCGTCCATTCTGGGCTTACGACTCTATGCAACCCTTCGTATCCCCTCAGGTTCAGAGGAAGAGAGCTGTTGCTACATGCCCCAGGCTGCAACAAGATGACACTGCTCATATATTTTTCTGTGACATGGGATATCCTCTCTCTTGACCAGTCAATGCCAGCCTTTGAAAAGCAGACTTAAGTCTTTGTTCCTCAGTGCCTTCAGCATACCAGTTACATTGGGAGATCACTCAAAAATGGATTCAATGTACCCCAGTTGGTAAACAAAACCCCCTGTATTTACTGTAAATAAGGAATGACAGCAAAGGGTTACCCAGCCAATGGTGGTGAGTCATTTGCAAGCTAACGTATATAGAAGACATGGAGTACGGGGTTATCAACAGAGTTAATAACAACACGGAGCTCTCCAATGCTACAGCCAGCAAACTTATCACACGGTTTCACAGTCTAATTTGTCATGGGTCCACTTTACTTGATTTGGGCAATTTGGCTCGAGTGAAGATGAATCCTGCTGTATATCCCATAACTGCTTGCACTATTTGGAAGCTGCTTGCTGGAATGAACTCTCGCTATTGCTTTCACCAGGGGCGGACAAGCGGGGAACATAACCCACTACAAATATCAGAATAGTAAGTGGGGCAGTCTTAATGCTGTATTTGGTGTCTCCTTTATAGCATCAAAGATCCAATCTATAGGTATTAGCTGAGAAAAGAATCAGTGAGTTCAGCATTTTGATAATCCCTTTATCCATCAAGGAAAATATCACTGCCTTTTCTAATAAATTAACTTATTCTGCTTGTCAGAAATCAGCTGAATGAACCCTCTTCTGAGATTCAACAGATCCAATACACGGAGAATTAGTAACAAGTTGACTGCATAAAAGAAATATTCTCTCCTAGAGAATCACACATCAGAGCTTTTTTCATTTTCCCCAAAGCTGTAACTCTTATTATTTGTGTTACAATAGCATCTCAAGGCCTCAATCAAACTCATGGCCCCATTGTACTAGGTGCTGTACATACACATAGTAAGAGTCCCTGCCCTGAAGAGCTTACAGTCTATATACACAAGGAGGGGAAAAATGAGGCTCAGAGAGGGGAAATATCTTGCCCATGGCCACACACAAGGTCAATGGCACATGACAAAACCCACATCCCCCTTGCCCCAGCCCAGTGACCTGCCTATTAGGCTATGCTACCTCCAAATTCTTTCAAAACAAGCGGATATCTAGGAATACGACACTAGACACTATGCTATACACCATAAAGATTCACGTCAGCTGAGGCGCTGACCCAGATGGCTATAGCTCCACTGACTCCAATTGGATCTTCCCCCTGGCGTTTCACAGTCGAGTAGAATTCCGATCCGCCAAAGGGGAATCTCTCTTTGCAGTACATGGTTTCTGGCAGAGATCTGAGTAGTTCTGACTGTATCCTGCAGAGGGAAGTGCTGTGCATACAAACACATGAATGCCAGTCCATTATTGTGTACTGAAAAATTAATTATATTCTCAAACAAAATATAATGCACTGTTTTAAACAATCACTCAAGGGACCATTAAGTCAGTTGCTTAGCGGTAGTGGCCTTCTATTAAAGGTGGAGTGGAATTTTACTCGGTGCTTATGGGAAAACTTGATCATCTCTAAAAAACAAAGTGATGTCCAATTCAGTTGAAAATGGAGTTCCTTTCTTCCTTTACCTGCCAAGACTTGAATTCACAAGCTGGTTTTTGACCTACAACCAACACCTAAAACAGAACAAATTAGTCTCAGAGGGATTATGATTTTAGGGATTTATGATTACATCTGCTCCAGTAGGGGAAATGCAGACTCATGAACTCCAGTCTTGGAAGGTAAGCAAAGGAGGAAATATTTTGCTAGAAAAGGTATTTTTAGGCTTGGATATATTATGTTCTGTTTGTTGCAAATCACTGCTCTGCACGGCCTAGGCACCACTTAACTCCTATTTTGATTCTCCAGCGGGACTTAACCACCCCCCACCACCTCACACACACTTTGTACAGTTGCCGTTGCATTCACTTCCTTTTGAACTTATGTTTAATGTGATGTCATTATTTGACAGCAGCACAATCTAGAACAGTGTTTCTCAACCAGTGGGTCATGACTCCCAGGAGGGTCATGAAAGGCGATCGGAAAAAAAATCGCATGGCATTGAAAATGTTATACTCTAAAGGAAAAGACCTCACTCCCCTTTAAGGTGACAGAATGCCCACTGATGTGTGATCTTGGGCAAGTCACTTTACCTTCCGGGGTCCCGGTTTCCCCTCTTGCTCTTCTGTCAGTCTTGGACTATTTCAATTGCGAGCTGTATGGGGCTGGAATGGTCTCGCACTGTGTGTTTGTGTCGCACCTAGCGCGCCGAGATCCCCAATTATTTTTGGGGCCTCTACGTGCTACTGCAATATAAATACTAATGAGTGATATTATTAGACAATAAACTTGTATTGTGAAATGAATGGCTAACTTCTCAAAAGAGAGTGTACAACAGAAGAAAAGGCGTGCATTCCAATAAGCACAATTTTGAAATCCATAAATAGCCTACTGTGAGTTTGCACCTATCTAATCCTCACCTAGGAGTGGTAGAATTGTACTTCCCCCACTTTCCCCCTGCAAAGTGCTGGAGCAGCCAAGTTCTCGATCCTGCAGCAAAGAGGATTTGCCAGCAAGGAGGGGGATGCAGAGCAGGGCAATATACCAGTTAAAACGAAGTACAAATAGTCAGACCAGGTCACAAGGGGTTCAGACCATATGAGAAAACCTTTGAGAGCAAATTGCTTTCAGTTCACAGACAACACAGACTTTCCACGACACCCAAGATAAAATAATATCCAATAATTGCTGTCTGCTAAGATAGAACTAAAGGTTAGAGGATAAGTACTGATTATTTAAAGGGTAATTCTAATGAACGAAGATTAAAAAAAAGACATGTCATTTCTGAGCCTGATACTGTATTTTTAACTAGGAAAATGATTCCACAGACTAGCATCACCCAGAGGAAGTGCTACAGTTAGAAGCAAAGCTGCAGCTTCCAAAAGGATTTTTAACATTAGACAAAAATTCCACAATGCTTGAATTTCTAGCTCCCTGAATAAGGCTGCAGAGATATTCCAATGAGGAGACACTGGAATTCGTATTTCACATGCAATTAAATAAGATGGGCAGGAGTGGGTTGCTAAGGAAGACATGCATTGATGAAAAAAATTTATAAAAAGGTGAAATCTGCACTTCAAGTGACCTGATATTTATATAGAAAGCTCCACAGAATAGCTCTCAAATAATAAAAGAAAAAAACATCCAAGGAGCAAAACACCAAACCAGGCACAAAAAGGAATCGGGGAACAAAAGCTACCAATTCATACAGACATCCACATAAAGTGATGTTGTGGATTTGTTTGTTTCTAAATCGGTTTCAAAATGGGGGAAGGGTACAAAACAAAAAGATACTTTCAAAATGAAATGCAACTGTGTCGAGTGAATACGGGAGAATAAAGCAAGCAAGAAATGCACCAGAGATAATGACAGAAATTCTTGTTCCTAAGCACTTGCGAAAGAGTTCAAGAATCCGAAGCAACAACTTCAACCTTGCGGACTAGCGGTAATTTTTCTTCCTGTCAGCTGATTTCTTTTCCATTTCTATCCTATTGTCATCCATCATTATTTAGGATGTCCTGTAACCAGCCAGGATTGTGTTGTGGAATTAAGAGATTAGACTTTAATCCAGCAGGATACCTGGCACATGCCTAATTTTAAGATCACGAATAGTCCCATTGATGTGCTTGAAGTTAGGGCCAGGCTTAAATACCTTACTGAATCCTGGCTCAGGCCAGTTGGTCTGATTTTCACAGGTGCTGAACATCCTCAAATCCCAGAGAAATCAGAAAGCGCACAGGTGCTCAGCACCTTTGAAATTTTGGCCAAACATTAATGCAGACACTAACTCGTTCTCCAATGACCTTCCTGGCCCCTCATTCCTTATCCAGCTAAGAGACTTGATATTTGATTTTGGGCCAATAATAAAGCTTTCAACATCATTGGCATCTTAGTGAAAGTTCCCAAACTACCAGGGCAGCAGGGACTTCTATTGATCATTTACAGACAGAAAGACTGAGCGTGCACACGGCTTGTTGACTATATGAAACTGAATAAGTTAGCAGGAGCAGAAACTGCTGTGACTTCTGGAAGTGGAAGCTGGGAAGAGAAGGTGAAGCTCAGGGTCTGCATGTTCTGGATATTGATTAGTTAGCCTTTGACATGCACGAGCCGGAGTGCAGCATTCCTGCCTTGAATTTCCCTAGCAGTGAGGTGAGGGTGGCACAAGGGTCAGACGACCCTTCTGCATCGACCTCGCTACTTGTTGTTTGATTCATGAATTCTGCTCGATGACCATTTAAAAAGCAACAGGATTTAAAATAAACCTCTGTGCAGGGGCTCGATCCTGCATGGGAGAAAAGGGTGTGTGTTTGGAGGGCTGCTAATGGAAGGCCAATCAGCCTGCCGTGAAGCTACTCACCCTCCTCCGAGATCAGTGCAGCAGCACAGCCTGTACTTATTTGTATTGTGCTAGATGCTGCCCAGATACAGAAAAGAGGCAGTCCCTGAACCGAAGAGTTTACAGCTTAGACTGCAAGATCTTTTGGAATAGGGCTGCCTTTTTGTTCTGTGTTCGTACAGCACTTTGCATGAAGGGGTCCTGGCCGATGATAGGGCTCCTGTCTGCCACTGTAATACAGCAGATAATCTAAGAATAAGACAAACAAGAGCAGGTGGACACCGACAGGAGCAGGAGGACACAATGAGAGGCCACGTTAGACAGCATGATGCGTAGCGGTAGAGGCATCTGATGACTCAACATTGTCAGGTTTTTGGGGGAGAGCTTTTAGGCAGGATAATGAGGGGGCTTTGTGGATGTTTACAGGGAACTCCTCTCACATAGAGGAGGCAGCATGAAACAAAGCATGGAGGTGCTTGCTTGAAAATTTAAGCCTGATCAAGGCTCCTACAAGACCATTATTCTACATTTATTCTGCAGCAGCATACAGAGGCTCCAGTCAGGGTCCCCACTGAGGTGTACAAAACACAGAAGACGGCACAGTCCCTGCACCAAGCATACAATCTACGGGTATCGAACAATCTTCATCGATTTTAAGACAAGCAGGGACCATTGTAACATTCAGTATTTTAACTGATGGACTTGGATAACGGAGTGGAGAGTATGCATATAAAATTTGTGGCGGACACCAAGCTGGGAGGGCTTGCAAACACTTTGGAGGACAGGATTATAAATCAAAAAGAGCTTGACATATCAGAGAGTTGGTTTGAAGTCAACAAGATTAAATTCAATCAAGACCAGTACAAAGTACGTCCCCCCCGGGAGGAAAAGAAAATCAAATGCACACAGCTATACAATGGGGGAAATAACTGGGTAGGTGGTAGTACTGCTGAAAATAATCTAGGGGATTATAGTGGATCAGAACTTGAATACGAGTCCATAACGTGATGCAGTTGCAAAAAAGCCGAACATCATTCTGGGGTATATTAAGAGGAGTGTTGTATCTAAGACATGGGAGGTAATTGACCTGCTCTACTCAGCGCTGGTGAGGCCACAGCTGGAGTACTGTGGCCAGCTCCGGGGCCACACTTTGGGAAAGATGTGAACAAGCAGGAATGTCCAGAGGAGAGCAAGAAAATGAAAAAAGATTTAGAAAACCTGACTTACGAGGCAAGGTAAAAAAAACTGGGCATATTTAGCCCTGAGAAAAGAAGACTGAGAGGACACCTCATAACAGTCTTCAAATATGTTAAGGACTGTGATCAATTGTTCTCCGTGTCCACTGAAGATAGGACAAGAAGTAATGGGCTTAATCTATAGCAAGGAGTGATTTAGGTTAGATATTAAAGGGCAATTAGATCCTTGAAGAAGGTTCCAGGGGAGATAGTGGAATCCCCATTATTGGAAGTTTTTAATTACAGGTTGGACAAACACCTGTCAGGGACGGCCTAGATTTACTTGGTTCTGCCTTAGCACCCGGGGCTAGACTTGATGGCCTCTCGAGGTCCCTTCCAGCCCTACCTTTCTATGACTGGGATTGTCTAGTCTGACCTCCCAGATCACACAGGCCAGAGAATTTCACCAGCCATTCCTGGCTCAAGCCCAACGACCAAATAATTCGGCATCACAATACAAGAAACCTAATTTTCTATTTCAGTTTATAACAGGTTTGGGATCCTCTAGTCTGAAGACAGTCTGTATTCACAAAAGATGCCCTATGATTATTAAAGACCTTCACAGACAGCTCACCTTAGATGTTTCATATGCATCAACTCCAGCGCCTGGATGACTGCTCTATCAGTAAAATAGTTCTTTACCTTCTCTCTCTTGTACCACATGAAAGACATTTATTACCCTGTTCCTTTCCAGCCTGATGCTACAGAGAAGTGAGACCGGGCACTTTAACCTCAAGTGTTCCACATTGTCATTTTAATTAAAGCCACATCCTGTTAAAAAGCTATATGCTGCAAACTCCTGATAAGATCCTATTATCAGGAAGGAGCAAATTTGAGATGTTATCTG
Source organism: Emydura macquarii macquarii (assembly GCF_026122565.2). NCBI lineage: Eukaryota > Metazoa > Chordata > Testudines > Chelidae > Emydura > Emydura macquarii. Next base: position 521,442 of record NW_027130250.1, read on the forward strand.
GGCCAGCCCATGATTATCTGCCAGAACAAAAGGAACGTTATTAAGGCAAACTCTGCTAGATAACAGGGGGAGGACAGAATGAAAACCATGCTCCAGTGAAATCCCTTATCTCTCTGGGGTCACACCTGCAGTGTGCGGTGGCTTTTCTGTGCTGAAAGCTAGTGCAGAGAACAGCTTTCCGGCTCCTGTTGGGCTGTGGAAAGTTTTGTTTCTTTGCTGCAATTTGTTACAGGGGGAGATACCGACTAACATCAATTAATTCCTAGGGAGATTATGGTTTCCGGAGCACATTTTCACACATCTCATTATCAAGCAGAGTGGCTAGATTTGCCTTTCTAAATACAGGCATTAATTTTTAGGACTGATTTCTCGGTGACTAAAGAAAGAAAGGGTGGTAACAAATCTCTCTTACCTTCAAGGTTTAATGATCTGCCATGAAACAAAACCAGGGGGAGGGAATTGGCACACAAGTAGTTTCTCTTCCTTAACTTCATCCTTTAAATTCTCTGCCTCAGCTGAGTAACGTCAGCCCCCTTGAGGTGGATTCTGGTATTTTAGTCCATGCAGCCTCAGGAAAAGTGGAGCTGTTACAGACTAAGGAGAAAAACCAAAGAGGGCTGTCTCATGTCTCTGGAAATTTTCAGGATCTTTCTGCTACTTCAGCTGAAACACATGCAACCTTGTATATTTCAGACACTCTCTTTGCCGAAGGTTAATGCTACTGCATAAATGCCTGGTTTTTGCTCCTGTTAGCAGGTACAGAGGTTAATGAAACATAGGGCAAGTTGGTTGTCCGCTCAATTCCAGAAAAGTGATCTATGCCTATAAATCTTTCCTGGCAGTTATTGATGGACAACTACTGAAACACAGAGTGAAAATGGTAGCCTGAGCGTCTTCCCGATCTTGAATTATCCCTTGGGATTACTCCTTCACGTCACTGGACAGGACACATATACTATGCTTACACCCCATCCTTAGATTCCCCTTTTCTATGGTCATTTAGGTGCCAGTCTTTACTTGCTGAAATCTCTCAAACAAGAAAGATAAAGTATCTCATCTGAGAGCAGTACTTGTCACAAAAATCCTGTCTCCAAACACATGTCCCCAAGTAATAAAATTATGGGAATAATAATAGCAGCAGCGGTGGTGTTTAAATCATTAAGGAAGGTCAAACTATGGGTGTAAAACATTGACAGTACCTCTAAAATGTGTAGATTTATACGTAAGATGTATAGAAAAAGATTAAAGTGTGTAAGCAGCAGGTAAGAAAGGTAATCTGTACAAATGAAAGCGTTGTCGGAGACGTAATGCACATGAATTGGGATTGGTTTCTTAGAAATACCCTTTTCATCCTATAATTTGTCTATTACCTGTATTATTAATTATGATGATTATTATTCTAAGACAATAAATACAGCTATGGATTATAAAATTGACAGGTTTATCCGACACGTACATAACTCTGATCACACACTTCACAGCCAGAGTTAGAGACGGGTCCTGCAATGGCATGAGTGCAGCCCTTCATAATTGACTCTTTCTTGATCTGCTTAGCAGCAGCTCCACCTCTCGGTGGCAAGGTGGGAGGGAAAGGAGATGAAAAGAGTGGAACTTCAAGGTTGCCTTCAAGGACAGAGCTTAGTGCATTGTGCATCTAGGAGGAGAAAAGCAGCAGGACCTTGTGTGACCCAGTCGATTGCTGTCTCTTATTCATCCTTTAAAAGGCTGGATTTAATGGACAATAGAGGATGTCTTTGCAATTACTCATGCATGCTTAGGAAAACAGGAATCCATATTTCCCAAGTTTCTGATTACCTGAACTAGGCATTAATAACTACCAGCAACAAGCTTCTCTACCCAGTTTGCCTACCAGATCTTTGCTGGAGCCCTGACACCCCTCCCTCTGTTTCTTCATTAAGTGCACGTTTGTGGGGAAAGAAACCACCTTCAGATCAACGAGCTTTGAACACTGTAATTGTGCTATCTTGCAGCAGGGTCTGCCCTCCCTATGGTGGAGGCAGCAAGCGGCTAGAGCCATGATCTTTGCCATAACTGAATTCACAGGAACTAAAGCTTCCACACACGCTTCTTGGCCACAGCTCTGTAAGTGACTTCCCCAAGTAGGGACAGCAAGGGCAGGATGATGGATGGCAAGTGGTAAGCAGCAGGTCAGGAACCTAGTTATTTACCCACTCACCGGCTGTGGGCCTGGTCTGCAGCACTGGATCCAAACGTCTAGCCCCTTTGCACGAGAGGCCAGACTCAAACGTCCCCTCTTGGATTTACGGCTACTGCCATTAAAAACCATGACAGCATCCTGAGGATCCAACCTATTAGTCCCAAATCATTGCAGTACCACTGCAGTGAGAGAGCACTTGGGAGGATGGCACAGAAACAGCCCCATCACAGAGCAGAGAAAGGGAGGGAGGGAGACCCAGACAGGGTTACCCCTCCCTCCCCCACGGTATCCCACACTGGAACAAGAACCGTGCAAGGGAGACCCCACTTCTGGAGGTACCAGGGCTAATGTGGCCCTACTCCTTCCTCCAATCCTGTGGGTTTCGAGAAGATAAACTGTTGGGAGGAGCCAGCCAGAGACAGCCTACAACAAAATATATGGAAGCATGAGGATGTCATCAGCCTTTTTGCCTAGTTTCTACTCTGGACAATTTCTCCCCTGTGCTGAGTGGCTATCTACTCCCACAAGCCATTTCAACCTCAGCCTTATTCCATGCATTCACCATGCCTGCTTTCCCCTCCATCCCTGCCACCAGGTCTCTTCTTTCCTCCTGTTTATCTAATGCCCACTCCAAGCCCCCTGCCCACCAAAAACACCCAGCAACTATCCCCACGGCACTAATATAACAATTGCAAACCATCTCATTGTTCACTCTACTTGTACATTGTATCTCCACCTATCTTCATATCTCCCTCTTGTCTGGTTTATTTGCATCTTTGGGGAAGGGTCTGCTTCATACTCTTACGTGTATGCCTACGTTGCAAGAAAAGGTATGTTCTTGAAGCAGGTTAGCTAACTGGGGTGCAAACAATAGTGAAGACACAGCACGTTGGTTTTTAACTTGGCTTACCAGCTCCAGGCTGCCTTGTCACCTTGAAGTCGAGCTGCTAACCTGAGTTAAAAGTCAAGTTGGCATGTCTTCACTTTTATTTCACCGGAGTCAGCTAATGGGAGTTAAAAATGCAGAGTGAGTGCGTGAGTGTGTGTACCCAAGCCAGTACTTAGCACAGCTGGGGCCTTGATCCCTAGGCTACTGTAATTAAACAGCACATAATAATAAATAATAATAATACTGCATGTTTAATGATGTTGCCAACTCATGACTTTTTCTCATGGTACTTGGTGTTTTCACTCAACATGTATTATTGTTATTTTTTAATCTCACGATTAAGCCAATCTTTTGGAGAGAGAGAGAGAGAGAGAGAGATTTGGCTCCGTTTCTGGCTGGTTGGACTCAGCAAGACCGATCACTGTAGCACTAAGAAACTCAATGAAATCAGGGCCCCACTGCACTGGATGTTGTACAGATACAGAGAGGAGAATGTCCCCGCCCCAAATAACTTACATGTCTAAAGAAACAAGATGGGAGAGAGGAAGGATTATTATCCCCATTTTGCCCAAAACTGGCAAAAAGACACTCAGAGTAAATGGCTTGACCAAGTTCTCACTGCAGGTCTGTGGCAAAGCTGGAAAATGAACCCAGATTTCCCAAGTCCCAGTCCAATACCTTAAGCATCCTTCCTTTCTAGTATTCTACTCTGTTATTGTAGGGTACATTTGTATATAGGTGCCAGTGGTATAGTTGTGAATGGCATTAAAATGACTGTTGCTCTTCGGATGCTATTCTTACGAATGCATGCCTCGTTAATACCACATAAAATTAGCGTCTGATATTCAATGATCTTACAACATTTTACAAGTCTTGTGACTGACCCCAAAGAAATAGGAAATACTTTCCATTTTACAGATGGGGAAAGTGAGGCATAGAGAAGATATATGCTTGATTTTGAGAGATGCCATGTACAAACAACTCCCACTGATGCCAACAAAAGTTGTGGGGGCTCATGACCTCTCAAATCAAGCTTTAAGTGACATGCCCCAGGTCACAGGCATAGAGCACAGATCAGAACCAAGTAAACAACGTTGGAGTCCCGATTCCCAGTTGCCTCGTCTGTCTACTAGACCACACAGTCTCATCCAGTTTCTATCATCTGGATACATCAGTATATAAAAGAAACATTTATTTGAATCCCTTTGTCCAGATGACATGAACTACAATTTTATACAATGCAAAAATAAAATCACTATAAAACCCAAATCAACAGCATCATTAACTGATCGTAAGTGGCATTTTATGAACAATTTCACTACTGCTTTGAGGAACCAAGAAATGCTACAGAGAGCTCTTTGTGTCTACTTTCTGTTGATGGGCAAGTCTGAGGCTGTTCTAGCACCAGCTGAGATTTGACAATAGGCTTAATTAGCAACAAGATGCTACTGTTTACGTGTGAAAAATACGTGTCTTGCGTATATTTTTATAATCACGAGACAAGCCTGTACTAAAGAGAGTTCTCTCATTCCCCATTCTCCTCCTTCCTTCAGCTTCCAAATCACTTCCTCATCCTCTGACCCCACATTTCCCAATCAAGAAGCATTAATGGAACCAAATGAAAAGACAGACTATATCATTGATCATCTATATATTCAATTCCAAAGTAAAAAAAACCCAAAACATTGTTTATCTAAATCCAGGCTTTCAGTGCACCCCAGCTCAGAGGACATTGATTCTGCTCTACTAATCCATTCAGTTCAGATATTTAGAATATGGCTTTGTATCTCCTAGGAACAGGTGCAGCTATTGTAGTGGGGGTGGAGGGGAGAAAGTCTCTTGACAATAATTATCCCTTGTGCATCAAAAGAATTCCAGGGTGCCTTAAAATATGGGGAAACACACTTTGCAAGTTAGGACATCTGAGAGCTCAAACCACATGTAGAAACTTGGGAATTACCAGGGCAGGTCAAAGCAGCAGTATCCAATTTCCAACAGTGACCAATGACAGCTACAGTAGATGAAGGTGCAAGAAATCCAGCATCAGTCAGTTATAGACTAACCTACCTGAAATGAAAGTATTTTCCTAGTTAGAGGTTGGTTTATGCTCTGAAGAAAAAGGGTTTATAGTCCTTCCAAAACTCTTGTTTATTTAATTCTGACTGTTGTACCTCCAGATGTTCTTCTTATCCATATAAATGTCCAACCTTTTTTGTACCCAGAAAAGCTCTTTCTTCCAGTGATTTTCTTGATGTAAAACACTCTATCTCTCTCTTTCTTCCATATTTTCCAGTGAGGGAAAGTAGTATATAAGTGGTTTTCATCTCATTATTTTCATATATTTCAAGTGGAAAAAAAGTGTGGAGTGGAAGAAGTAAAGATGTTTTTAAAATGCACAGAAGGTAGGAATTTTACAATAACTTTGAAATGGACAATTTCAAAAATAGTGAAAAAATCATTTCCTCCCCCCCAAACATATCATTTCAAATGTTTATGAATATGAAAAAGAAAAGTTAAAAAGTTAAATTTAGTCAAGAAACATTTTCAATTAAATCCCATTTTTTAAAATGAAAAGCGTTGTCCAAAATGTTCACTATGCTTTACCTAATAGTGTCTTGTAATGGATTTTATCTGAAATACATCCCAACTACTGATTAGCATAACTAGTACCCAAAAGCATGGATTTGAATATTGGTCTTTCCTATGTATATAACTATCTACTACTGAACTACAGCTTCTGTTAGGGTGTAACTTAGATAGTATGCACTGGAAACAGCACACAACAGCACCAGTGTAGAAAAAGAAATGACAAAGAAACTGCAGGGAAAGCATAGGTAATGTAATTTCCTGCATTATAATTTAGCCAGGACAACCCAGGATAACATCCCTTGCTCTTGCAAAGAGTACTAGGCGATCTTAGCAATTTAATAACATCTGTTGTTTCTGCTACAGTTGGCATGGGTGCACCCAGGTCAAAAAACTAAATGTCATAAGGATTAATATGTGAAGTCATACCATCTGCAGAGAAGATTTTTTTTTTTTTTAAAAGGATAGCAATGAAGAGTTAATGGGCAGGTTAGGAAAATAGGAGCTGCTTCTCATGCCAGCCACACCAACTCTGTAACCAGTTAGAATTTATGAAGGTATTCATATACTGAAGGAGAGAGAGTCACATGCAGGCTGATATTTGCTTCAGCCAGGGTCTTATTCTGCTGAGAAGAAATGACGTTTTCAATGGATGGCTCATCCAAGAAGTTGACATTTTCTAACCCAGGAACATGGCGTCACTAGCACAAGACCGCAGAAAAATGAGAAGCTAAAAAACAATGACAACCTACCAGCTCCACTCTAAAAATGTGGAGAGACTCCTTTTCCTCTCCCCCACCAAACTAGCAAAGATGTGATTAGTTCATATTGTGATTTTCCCCAGGTGAAATCCAGATGCACAGAGTCTTACATAAACCAGAGTTAGCCCAAGGAAAAAAAATAACTATCCAGGCAAGGAGCAAAAACAGCTCAGATAATTCAAAACTACTTTCCGATTTCTTTACCAAAAATAAGCAAATAAATTGCAACCCGCTGCAATTCATTATTGCTCATTCACCCTCCATGTGTGCAGCAGACAGACAGCTGTTACTTGGCCAAGAAATCTGCTTCTTCCATGCAATGAATAGTTTCCAAATTTTCAGACACCAAGGGCTGTTCTGGCAACTTGCCATGAAACCCCCCACCTCCCAACGCCAAGCCTCTGCTGCATATAAGACCATAGGAATCGCTACCTTAGATTAGAGATCCTTATTCCGTCTCCAACACTGGCCTATACCAGATGCTTCACATAAATATGCAAGATATCGCCAAGTGGGCAATTATGTAATAATCTGTCAACAGGTTAACCTGACAACTTCTTTCTTAAACCCATCATTTAGAGTTCGGTTTATGTCAAGCAGCATGAGAACTCCACCTTCAGGACTGATAACAGGAATTCTCAGCCAGTCAGGTCTCAGCTGTGGCACTGGGAGGTTTTTTTGGGTTTTTTTGGGGGGCGGGGAAGTGGTTTCTATAGGCCAGATTTTGCTGCCTTCACTTTGCAAGTAGCCCCCTTGATTTCTTGTCCCTCAATTCCTAGGGCCAGTGCATGGCGTCTCTACAACAATCCCAGCTTAAAGAGCAAAGCTATATGAAAACTAATGGAAACAAAAATGATCACAAAGCGATCACTCTACATCTGATCTATCAGTCCTCAAAGGAAACCTGCACATTATTTTCAAAAGATGAGCCTGAGAGTTTAAATTCATAACTTTGCTAGACACTAAAAATCATGGCCTGAATAGAGAGACTGGATTTATGGCCTATTACAACAATCTATAACCAGCTAACAACCCCCACCTCTGAGAAGATATTCCCGTCAAGGGATGGTGATATGAACCAGCCCACAATTAGAACCCTGGAGTAATACTGGGCAAGATTCCTTTAAGAAAAACTGTGTACTCAGATGATACTTTACTTCTTATAATATCAACTTTTGGGACATATGTTGAAGAAGGGGGCAGAGGGAGTTCAAAAATAAATGTACAGGTCATAGAACTTCAAAAGCTTTTATAATTAAAAACCCATAATTTCCTGAGGGAACCACATGGCCACATTTACCAGGATTGCTCTGTCAGAGAATGCTAATGTGCTACCTGACTGGGGAAACAACGTTAATTCTTGAGACACATGAACAAGGAGGAAAACTAACCCCTAACTCTACACAATGTTTCAACATCAGAGGCAGCCACTTTCCCGGTTGTCCTGGTGCGGTGGGGAACCCTCTGTACGCAAATTTCTATTTGACTAGGGTAGTGTGCTGCACAAAGCCTCCAGGTGGATAACTCTAGCCTCTGGTGGATCACCCACAATCTGCCAAGATTAAAGGCGGAACCCACAGACTTCTCCATGAGTCATCTCTCTCTCCAATTCTCCCCTTCCTGGGGGCATGATGTGGGAGGATCTTCATAATAGGATTCTTGTGAAGATTCTTTGCCATGGTTCCCTCTGGTGGGGAGAGAGGATCTAGCTAAAGGACATTAAGAGGATATTCTCTTAGCTTCCTTTAAGGGCTCAACTTTTAGAAATGATGAATCAGATGCTCCACAAGCATAAATCAACATAGCTATATTGAAACCCATTTGGCTAGGTCACTTTACACCAGATCTGGCCCTACATACTGGGGACAGCGTAGAGAAGAGAGGGATTTACCACACCGGAAAAGAAATAAATTTGGTTCTGGTTTAAATAATAAACTTCACATTTAAACTAGAGATGGGCTCAAATGGCAACATTCAAATTGAGATCTAGATTTTATATAACCCCCAAACTTGGCAGGCGTTCAGATGTGAGGTTATGGCTCGTCTCACTTACAAAGATCACGGGTGTTGCAAAACTCAGATGCAGATTAGAGTTTGAAGTGCAAAGCCTCCCCCTTCTCACTCTCAGGTTTCAGAACTGTTTGGATCCAGGACTTGTGTTCAAGACCATCTTTTAAACACTCCCTTGGCAGTGTTGTGAACTCCAAAACAAAAAACACAAAAACAACCCCCCCGCCCCCCCAAAAAATCTAATTTGGCTGTCCAACTTGAGACACTTTTATAGGGGCCTTCTTTTCAGCTGCCCTCTGAAAATCAGGCCCTTTAAAAGGTGTGTAAACTTGGGCACTATCCCCCACCCAAATAATCACATCTTTGCTCTGAGTTTTGTGTTGACAGTTTCCCTTTAGTAGCATGCGTCAGAAAGCCAGCTCCCACTATTAAATCTTTTATAACTTTTTGGTGACTTTACAGGACCCTGCTTTGAAAAATGCCAGACTGAAGAAACAATGTTTAAATATTAATTCAGCTGACACACTGAGTTGGGATGTATCAAGATGGATGGTACAGACACATTTCAATATATTAGGTGACCTCTACCAACCTAATATGATGTATCAACTAAAAAAATTGCAAAGGGAAGAGAAAAAATAAAGGCTGAACAAAACTGCCTTTAAAAATGTGATTCAGTATCCAAACATAGCATCTTGAATACTCCTTTGGAGTTCTTTTACATATAAAAAAAATCAGTAAATCAAATACCTCACAAGAGGCTATTAAGGACACTACATAGTCACTGTGAGAAAGGCAAATTACTGTCATGGATTAGAAGATGGCTATGAGACAGAAGACAAAGTAGGAATAAAAGGTTAATTTTCATCATGACAAAAGGTTAACATTATTATTTATTATCATGGCATTTAAGAATCCCAGTTAACAGTGGGATGCTGCAAGGTTCGGTGTGTTGTTTAATGCAAGTATAAATTATCTGGAAACAAAGGAGGGCAATGAAGTGGCAAAATACACAGATAACACAAAATTATGTAGGCGAGTCAAGATAGTAATACCTAGCTCTTATCTAGTACTTTCATCAGTAAATCTCAAAGCACTTCATAAAGGAGAGCACTGTCATTATCCCCATTTTAAAGATGGGGAAACTGAGACACAGATTGAGGAAATAACTTGCACCCAGCAGGCCAATGACAGAGCCGGGAATAAAACCCAACTCTGAGTCCCAGCTCAATGGTCTAGCCACATATAGTGTTGCATCTTGGAATGGGTACTCTGAATGTGTACACAATTAAAAATATAGGTACCTATGTATAAAACACATGGTGTTGCATGGATACAATACTAGAAATAATTTAGCAGACATTACGTGGAGCATAAATAGACTCTTTCCTGCAGTATTAAAGAATCTGAAATATCTTGCATGACTCACCCAACTTCCAGAAACATGGAATGGCAAGTAGCAGTAAAAGCAATACGTTTTTCATTGGCAGTGATTCAGCAAAAAAGCTGCATAGCAGTCACTGAAGGGCTCTGATCATATGTAGCATTTAGCAAGACATGACTGTGGGTTGGTTTTTAATTGCCTTTTATGCCACTTTCACTTTTGTGCGTGATTTAGGATTGTAATGAATGTTAAAACTACTCCACAACATAGGCTTGAGTGTATTGTAAGGACTGACACAGCTGCTTACAAAATATTTGCATAAGCAAAAGCCTAATTATGTCTAAAAGAGAGGCTATAAAAAAAAACCAAAAAACCAGGAGACCAATTAACAATTCTAAGCAATATTGATAGCCAAGATTTCCAAAAACATGGGTGAAAGGAGAAAAAAAAAAAAAAAAAAAAAAAGATCGTTACACTTGATATTATTACCACCACAATCACCACAGTCTAGAAAGCAGGAACAGATGTTCCCAAAAAGTATCAAATCTATCCACTAATTTAAATGCAACTCTCTCAGGAGAGAAATTCACTAACTCAGCTAGGCACCCTGCTCCAATTGGTTATTCAGTGTCTGCTTTGAGCAGGGGGTTGGACTAGATCAGGGGTGGCCAACCAGTCAGAGACAAAGAGCCAAAAAATAGCTATAGATACCGCAAAGAGCCAATTCGCGCTGATCCGTCCATTTCGGCAGCAGCTTGTCCATTTCACTTTGGCGCCCCATACAACGTATAGAGCGAATAGCCGCAAAGAGTCGCATGCAGCTCACAAGCCGCATTTGTATGAGCAAAGAGCAGTATGCGGCTCGCGAGCCGTGGGTTGGCCACCCCTGGACTAGACGATCTCCTGAGGTCCCTTTCAACCCTAATCTTCTGTGATTTTATGATTTAGTGAAGAAAATGATATGCAATTTTCATGACACCCATCTTGTGGCTACTAAAGCAGCCCTTAATATGAATGGTTTAGAAGGGTATGACAATTTAAACAAACATACAACCACCTCCTTTTCCTGCTTCCCTAGAATAAATGATATCAGATCACTGGATAGATTTCTATTAAAGACCATATTAATTCTTTCTGCTATCTCATCCCAAAACAGCCTAGCATTTTGGCACTCTCACTACACAGAAAATAAAATGCTCCTTGCTCATTCACACTCCTAGCAAACACTATAATGTTTTGTTTAAGGCTCTTAAATGAAATAATAAGTCGTTCACTAAGGCCCGGTCTACACTTACCCGGCGATTCAGCAGCAGTCGACGGGAGTTACGCAAGCTATGCAGAGTAACTTGTGTAACTCCTGTTGACTGCTGTGCTTTCCTTCTGCGCGGCATCTTCACTGCACTGCACCGACGGGAACAGGGTTCCCGTTGACGCAGTGCTACTCCACGTGGGGGGGAGGGGGGTTTACTGCGTTGACTTCCGGATCAATTGAGTGGGTCTTCATTGGCTGCTCACTCGATCCAGAGAGGTCGATCTGACGGCGGCAACTTTGCGGCTGTCAGTGTAGATGTAACTAAATGTAGCTATTCTTGTACGTTAAGAGGCCACTGCAAATATGAAGGAAAGTTAATATGGCCAAATGATAAACATCACTTATGCCAGTGTAATTCAGGAGTGACTTTTGACTTCACTGCAATGAAAACCCCTCACTTCTGTCTTTTTAAAATACCATCCAATGTAGAGAAATTAAATAAAGTTTTGGAAAACTGGCACCCATGTGGCAGCAAGAGTTACCCCAGTGTAAGTCAGGAGTAATTCCATGGAAATCGATTCATTTGATTTTCTGCTGCTCTACAGCTTTTGTCCAATTAGCAACATTTTACATCCACTTTGCACACAGTCCAAAAGACAGCACAAGGTGCAAGGCACTGGCTGAAGTGGACTTCAACAAAGTTATATACGGAAAACCTGAGAGAGAAGACTCAGGCCTCAGGTGCCCACATACTGAATCCTTCATGGCTCAGATTATCCATGGAGAAACATTGCTCCATCTTCAGTTGGAACCATTGTAGGTTGCTTATCTTTACAGGATATGTGCAAAAGACATCATCATTAAGCTTGAATCCTAAATATTCATGGACCATCCTAGTAAAATTGGCAGACAGTTGCAGATTCTTCTGGTGCTGACGCTGTAGGTGGAAGGCACGGGGGTTTTAGTCTTTGTTTCCCTAAGATATTATTCTTTCCTATGTAATACATCTCAAAAGAAAGGACTGATTCAACACAATGCTCACAGGCACTCCAGAGTGAATCTGAAGGGAGCCCCAGGGTATTAGTCAGTATCATTAGCAGACAGTTTTTCATTGCTCTTAACATCTCATTGTATTAAAGCACATGTATGAGGTTATAATCACAAAAGAGACTGACTGCTACCTTTTCCACCTTCACTAGAACACAGGATCGCCTCAACCAAGCCAGATATCTCCTCGGAGCTTAGGAGACAGAGGAAGCTTTGAGAAAAAAGGTATTCCACTAACCTCAGATTCAGGAGTCCCTTGTAAACTGAAGATCGAGAGTTCAGTATTCAGTTTTGTCTGAGTTGAGGGATGTAACAATGTACAAATAGCAGAAGGATATTAAAGAGCCAAAGGGGAAGAGTTGAGTGGTAAGACTAAAGAACTGGGCACCAGGACTCTCTGGTTCTATTTCTAGTTATGCCACTCACCTGCTCTTTGATCTCAGGCCATTCACACATAACCTGTGTGTCCATTTGTAAAATCGGTATAGGAAATACCAGCCTCTTTGCTAAGAGACTTACTTGTCTGATCGTTAAAAACAGCCTCTAACTTGGGGTCTCCAATGTTGTTGATGTAAATCATTGCAGATGCAATTTGATGTCATTTGAACGTTTAACCAACCATGCCCACAATTATTTGAACTAGAAAAAATTAAGCGTGAATAATGGGAGGCCATGTTGAGGACTATTCTTAAATCAGGCTGCAATGCACTTCATGCTGTATACATCCCCTTTCAAAGTATTAGTGCTATTATTATGAATACAAGGTGTCAACTGAGGCATAAGGAACTAAAAAATAGAAGGGGTGAGGTTAGACATGGCACATTTTAGCCGTCAGGGGATAAAAGTAAAGAAATTGATCAACTCCTGTCAAAATTAATGTAGTGAAAGACGTTGCTACATGCTGAATGACCTAACTAGATGGTCTTTTCCAGGCTGATAATTCTAGGTGCATCTAGAACCTCTGATTCGTTGTAGTAATTAGTTGCACTCATGTAAGCATCCTTACTCTTCTCATCTGTCCCAGTGTCCGCCTTATGACAACATACATTAATATCCTTTGCCATCCATATCTGAGCCAGCCTGATCCGGAGGAACAAGCACACAGTTGGGAGTGGAACTCCTGTCAATAGCCAAGTATCATTATTCAAGTAACAGGCTCGGACATCCCACCTAAGGCTCAATTTCTCACCCAAGAGCCCTGACCAAGTACGCGGTCTGTGAGCCGGAGAACTCCATGGGGGGGGAAGTGAGAGGAGAGCAGGATTAGGAAGATGGTTTTTCCGTTGTTCCACTCAAGTGCAGCCACGGAAGGATTTGGGTCAGTGGATATGGATGGCTGGAGAGCCACCCTGCCTGCCCTACGCGGGCCACAGACAAACACTCCCAGAACTCTGGCATAACAGCGTTAAGGGCGCCTGGGCACTTGGAATCCTGTCCCAGTGATCCTCATGCAGCAGGGGCTCGGCTAGCCAGCTGAGTATATCCCCAGGGGCTGGGCGGCTCTGTACTCGGGGACTAGTCTAAGCCGCCACCTGTGCCCCCGCGGCCATGCTGCTATTTTCAAGTGTGCTAACTCAAGCCGAGCCAGTGCACGTCTGTCTACCCCAGCCAGGAAGCACCCTTCCACCTGCAGCGTCGACATACCCCAAACGGAGCAGGCAACACGATGCAAGCGTATGGAAACTGGAGAGAACACAGGAGCAGTCTCCGCGCCCCATTAACCCCACAGACCTTTTCTTTGTTGTCTGCACTTTCTACTCCAGCTATTTTAACTGTGATTTCTTTTATGTGCTACCTCCCACGCAGCTCGGTAAAACAATCACTGACAGGCACCCGCCAGCCATGCTACTGCATTTCCCACTAAAAACCACCACCAACTCATGATCGAGGTAGTTCAAAAGGTGCTTTTGTTTAATGCCCTGGATTAAAGAGAGCGAGAGAGAGAGAGACTTCAGACACACGCAGGAATCTTTCATCAGCAAACTGAAATTCTGACTTCTGGCAAGCACCTCCCTTGAAAACCTGCTGTGGCAGCGGAGCGCTTTATGCTGGGTGGTCTGCTTAATGAAGTGCTACCAGCTAATTTGTCAGAGTCAGTTGATTTTAAAACTACTTGGTTCCTCTCCCTTGCCTTGTTAGTTTGGTACATTTGCTTCCTATTTCTAAATATGATGAAAGCAAATCTTCTGCCCTGTCACTCCAGGAACGGCAAAGTTCTGCTGAAGCATGGCTGGAGGTGCTTTACCAATGGACCTCATCACTATCTTGCTATTTTAGGCATCAGTGGACTGCTATAATGCTTATTTTAGGCAGAGTCAGCCCCATAACACCAGGTATGTAGGCATATGATGTAGATGGGTATAACAATAATAGGGGGGAGGACTGATCTCTTTACCACCCCTGAATAAACAGGCATAGAGGGTACCATTTGGGCAGGCACCCCTGGATCTATAATTATGCAGGGGTCATGTATTTTGGCAAAGGGGGCCGAAAAGCCATACAGGGAGTATGCTGTAACCCTTGTTGTGGTCACGGGTTTTGGGAGCCAGGGGATGAATTCCACCTCTCCAAAGCTTGCTTAATTTTCTGTAGGAAGGGTGAAATTCATCCCAAGGGAGGGGATCAGCATGAGGCAACGCACCACTTAGCCTCTATATAGAGACCTAAGTGATCCACGGGTTTTGCTCAGGGAGCTTCTGCCTAAGGGCAAGTTTCACTTACATGCTGTTTTCTTGGGCTGTGTGTGGAGTCTGTTTCATCCTTAGCATTGGCTGACTGCATGGCTCAGGGTGATTTGTCATGGGATATTATTTCACCTTTTCTTACTGTTGCCACTAGGCTGCAAATGAAAGCCAACAGTCAGGCCAAGAATTGAGTGGCAGTAGAGACTGAATGCTCTTTGGGGCAGGGACTGCATCTTCCTCTGTGTTCCCCTGCATCTTTCCTCTGGAGAGACCAGATCCCATTCTGAATGCTACTCAAATGTAAATAACTCTCTACTCAGCCCTACAAGCATTCCCTCCAGATCGGAACAGAGGTATGTTTTGGCAGAGTTTGTTAGGAATTAGGAGAAGGTCACTCTTGCGGTACTGCTGGCTGGTGGACCCATTTCTAGGGATAAACAGAGGCCTACGATCTCTAGGACTGACCTTCCAGTACAATTAACCAGGGCGGATGTTAGGAAAACATATTTCCAAAAAACAGAACCACCTAGTATATACTTCTATACTGTGATGGAATGAGTTTCCATGCCAGTACGTAAAGTTTTCTTGAGGTAGCTTTCAACAGCAGATAAAATTATACGTAAGTTTACAGTGGTTGCCATCGGAATTAAAACTAGTATAATGTCTGGTCTGCACTTAAAACTTAGGTGGATGTAGCTATGGTGCTGAGGGCTGTCAAAAAAATCCACAACCTTGAGCGTTGTAGAAATTAACTCCTGGTATGGATGTAGCTAGGTCAATGGAAGAATGCTTTTATTGACGTAGCTCAGGGAGATGGTGTTCCTACAGTGATGGAAAAACCCCTTCCTTCGCTGTAGGCTTTATCTACAGTGTGGGAATATTCCTGCATAACTATGGTGCTGTAGCTTTGCCTGCAGTGTAGACATCACCTAAGAGATGCTTCCCGATGGAATAATTTCCCACTGATGTGCAAGTTTCTGGATTTTTTAAAACGTATTTATTGTTATCATAATGTTCAGCTGCCACAGGAGATCCTTCAGGACATCACCATAGCAAGCATTTAAATATGAGTGTCTGCGGCATATTAAAATATTATGAGAGCATTAATGCCTAAAAGCCTGCAAGAGACGTTTTTCCTGGGTTTTATAAAAATTGGATTATAAACTAGAACTATCATAAGAGTTAACATGCAGCAAACCTATGGAAACATTTATGGATTATATTGAATGAGCAATGCATCCATGGATTCATGTTTCAGATGACATGAACGGCTATATTCATCAGAAGGAAAAATTGTCACAGAAAAGAAGTTAGAGACCAGTTTCTTTCAAGAAAGTTAAGCATATTTCAAGGTACTGTGTATTAGTTACAGGGTGGGTGAGGTGCTGACAAAGGTGCTGCCATGCTATGTGACATCAGTCTTTAAAGAGAAGGCTCTATTAAAGAAAACAGCAATAACTATAACATAAACAGGCTTCCGCCCAGCTTGAGTACTGTCTTTGTCTGCCCTGTTTACCAGGGATTATACCCTATCTGGAACTCTGGGAAACATCCACAGACATCTAGTAGCTGAACAAGGTACAAGTAGTCAACATATAAATTACAGGGGCATTATTGTAGCTAGCTGGCCAATTGGGGATGGAGTGAGAGGGTTAAATAAACCTCCATCCCCATTGCAGGAGAGCAGGGAGGTTCCCTGCCTTTTTCAGACCACAGTGCTATTTGAAATGATGCAGTGATTCTAAACCTTTCCAGACTACTGTACCCCTTTTGGGATTCTGATTTATCTTGTGTACCCCAAGTTTCACCTCATTTAAAAACTATTTGCTTACAAAATCAGACATAAAAAATACAAAAGCGTCACAGCACAGTTACTGACTATTGCTTACTTTTTCATTTTTACCATATAATTATAAAATAAAATCGATTGGAATATAAATATTGTACTTACATTTCAGGGTATAACATATAGAGCAGTATAAACAAGTTACTGTTTATAAAATTTTAGTTCATCCTGATTTCACTGGTGTTTTTTATGTAACCTACTGTAAAAGTAGTCCAATATCTAGATGAGTTGATGTACTCCCTGGAAGACCTGTGTGTACCCCCAGGGGTACCCATACCCCTGGTTGAGAAACACTGCTGTAATGCATGTGCTCAGTGCAAGGGCCTGTGAGAACTTAAGATGAAAGCCAATCTCGGCGTCAACCTGACTGAACTTCTCCTGAGTTTGGCAATGCTGCCATGTGCCCACCAAGAGTACCACCTCCCTGAGTACATCCCTGACTGGTGTCTCAGCAACTGATGTGGGCATGCAGCACTCCCTCAGTTTATAGGCTTTCACTCTGATGTCCCTTCTGCAACACTGGTTTCAACTTAGGAATCATGTACATAAGCTACGTATCAGAGGAGAGAAACTCGCAGTCAGAGAGCTGGCTTGGAAAGGAAGCTGGTCTGCAAGATATTCTTTCTATTAAAGATGTCATCCTTTCTATGGATGACATTCACCCCTGTTCAGATAGCAGCACAAGAACTATGCAAACTTAAGTCCCATTTACACCATCCAAACAGGGCTTAAGTGATGCCTTGTTCCATCTCTTTGTGCAGCCTCTCTCAACACCACTCAGTAAATTCAGTGGAACTGCACGTGTTTACACCGGTGAGGAAATGTTATTTTTATTATAGTAGCATCAAATGGCCCCACCCAAGATCAGACCCCATGTTACAAGGTGCTGTACACACGTTATAAAAAGATGGCACCTGCCTATAATGACAACATTGCCCCAGACAGCCCACAGTCTAAAGGTAAGGACAAGACCAATAAGTAGAATAAATCAAAAGAGTGTACAGGGAGTATAAGATAACAGGGAAAGTCCATTACCAGTCTGACCCACTCATGACATGACTTGTTATAGCCCCCCACCCGCTACAGAACTTTTGCTACCACTTTTAGGTCTGGAGGTCCCAGGTTCAATCCCCATCATGTTGGCCAAGAGGCTCGCCATCACATTTTCATAAAAGCAGTCCCAACTTCCACCTGCCTAGCTATTGTCAGAGGGCAGCACTACATTGGCATCACAGCAGGTTTTAAGGAGGATTTCACCTTATAAACAGACCTTAGGATTGCTGGCTTATTAGTACTTGTGAGTGAGGGAGAGCGAGAGAGATTTTATATATAATATATATTTTGACGACGACTTAGGCCTGATCTACACTAGAGACTTTTGTCAGCAATGTAATCTTTTTGCGCCAAAACAGTGCTGGTGTACACACTACAATCACCCCCCTCCCCCCCCACCGACCCAACTCCCCTGATTTAGTGACAAAATAAAGCCACCTTGACAAGAGGCAGAGAGCTTTTTGTGCCAAACTTTTAGCGACTTTTAACCATCAAATTTCTCATTTAACGGAGGAGAAGGGCTATGGACGGGAAATGCTCCAGTGCCATGCGAAAAATCAAGGAGCTGCGTCGGGAGTACCAAAAGGCTAGGAAGTCAAACCATCATTCTGGTGCAGAGCCAAAGACCATGGGACATGAGCCCACACCCGTGATGCGCTGCGATCCTCTCCGCCTTCCCACAACTTTTGGAGGCACAAGGCAGCGAGTCGCATGGGGGGATAGCTGCCCACAATGCACTGCTCTCACTGTCGCTGATAGAGCCCCAACTGGGGACACGATTGGGTGATGTGAGTGCTGTGCGGACAGGCACAAGCATTGTAGTTGCAGCACTTTGTGATCATCCCTGTAACTTGCATCAACAAAACTTTCTGGTGTAGACAAGGCCTTACTTGCTTACATCAAAATAGCTGAACATGCAAAAAAAAAAAAAAAAAAAAGGTTTAAGGATCACGTATTAAAAACCATCTAACAGTGATTTTCAAAAAATACTAGCATGCAAAAGAATATACCTAGTGAGAACATACTTCAGGTGGGACATTCTCTATTTTAATCGATCACAGGAATCTTACAATTAAATTCCTTTTGGCTTGTAGAGCTTCGCTTCCATCGCTTTTAAACCCGCCAAAAGAGCATAAAGTTAAAATTTTAATGGCATTTCAGCAGAGTCTTTTTGAATTTTGTATTAGATCTCAATTTAGCCTCGGGCAAAGCCGTTAGGAAAAAAATTTCTGATGCTTAAAAATGTAATAATCTTACAGGAACCTTCCAAAGTCAGCATCAAATAGAATAAAATAAAATATATTTTATTAATGATACAATTCACAAAATTACCAGTCCTGCCAGTCTCTGTGCACAAGAGACACCACCTCCTCTGCCGCATTTTAATACATGCGCATCAGCCACTGGTGTTTGTTCTGTCTGATTTAACCTCTTGATTGCTTTGAATGCTTAATGAACTCGGGTACTTTCACTAATGATTAGACAGACACTGGACATTATAACGCTATTCTAATGAGAAGCCCCTGCTGTGATCTCAGTAAGGGAGATAGATGTCTTTTTATTAACGAAACTTTAGTCTGGGCAACTGAACAGACTAAAAGCTTTACCATAAGAGTTGCTGAACACTCGCAGTTTCCCTTTGATTTTAATGGGACTTGTACATGCTCTGCCTCTCAGTATCCGGTCTCAATACAGTGTGTAACATGTCAGCTATTTCACACTATTCATTTAGGCCCGATCTTGCAAACTCGGGTGTGGAATTAGCTCCCGCTCACACAAGTAGTCCCATTGGACTGAGCGTGACTACTTGCACGAGTGAGTGTTTGTGGGATCAGGTACCTCAGCAGCAGCTGGTCTCTCTTGCCTATACACCAGTACTACTACTCAGCATTCATGTTGTGCACAGCTGGACATCCTCAGGATGCTTTGCAAACACTAGCAGACCTGCTGCAGCAATCCTATGCAGTAGGTCAGTAACATCATGCCAGTTTCAGAGGGGAAAGCCGAATACTAGAGATGTAAAGTGGCTTATCCATCGTCACTCAATAGCCAACAGTTCTGGATTGAAAAACTCACCAATTCCTAATGTCCAGTTCCACTGATCTGGGCTGTCCCTCATGCCAGACTAAAATACTCATCCTCTACAAATTACTACTTCAGGGATTAGTATGAACATCCATGGAGCTTGAGGAAGTTTGAATTTCAGTCCATGCTTTGTGGCTCAGGTTCAACTCTCCATGCTTCTGCTTACACAATTACATTCTTGCTTCAAAATTGGTGCAGTAAATGTATGATGATAATGCTCATGTGAGTGTGATACAAATGCTTAGCATATTTGTAATGTTTGTCTATCTAGGTATCAGTCTTCCAAGCCTGTCTGAAACAAGCCTGCGGGCAAGGCACATGAGATCATTGTGGTATTTTTCTTCCATCCCGAGGAGTCATGTCAGCAAGACAACAGGACTACACCAAGTGGCAGGACAACCAGCTGAGATGTGACACCCAAACAAAACCTTGTAGTTCTGTCCTGCACCACAAGGTGGAGAGATTACCTTTTTACAGCAGCATTTGGTTTCTTCACTATTCCCATTTTAAAACATGAATATGGTGGTGTTACTTACAGTTAAACAGCTACTACATCCCACCTCAGAAGTGGATGCATTTCAGTAATAGGTAGTACAGTCGCTATAAATCTATCGTCTACTTTGGGGGCAGAGGAGAGCTTACAAATGTTCCACAGGAGTACCATCACATCAAACATGACTTCTTTTTTAAAGCAGATTTTAATCAAAGCTACAGAAAAAATTATTTACAAATCAGAAAAAAATTCCAGTGGAACTATTTTTCTCTTAAAAACCCAACATTCTCCCTGAGGGCTTTACAACCAAAATATTGCTGGTGCACAAAAAATCCTAGTGAGAAACTCACTAAAAAATGATTGAACAAAATGAAATTGGACTAGTACAGTTTAATTTCATTTTTCAACCCACCAGAAAAGCAAACAAGCAAAGAGAAGATCAAACCCTAGGCCCACTGAAGCAGGAGAAAGTTTTTGCCATGGACTTCAAGGGAATCAAAATGCAGCCCCGTCTAGTGAAAAATTAATTAGATTTTTAGAGAAAAAACTCATTATTGCCATTACAGCAGCCATCAGAAGCCCAAATAGGGACCAAGACTCCGTTGTGTTCGGTACAGTACACATAATAAGGCAGTCTATGCCCCAAAGAGCTTACAATCCAACCATCTAAAAATCTTTCATTTTTATTCATTTAACATCTCAATTGCAAGATAGGCAGGGAAACTTTTTAAAGCATATATTAAGAACATCTCAGCATACTTATGTTTAAGTGGTGCTTAGAGATCCCCTGAAAGGCACTTCATGTGAATGAGAATTATCTCCCGCTGAGTAGCAAGTCAGTGGGAAGAATAGCAATAAAGCCCATAGGTCTGATTCTCAGCCGCTTTGCCCTTTATGCTGGCATCGAAATCCGCGCAAGGTGGATATAAAAATATTACTATTCCGAGTCAGAGTTTGAATTACCTTACGAATAATAATCCAGAATGGAAGATGCTCACCGGCTGGAAGTGAGGGGGGTTCAGCAAACACCACCCAATTCTAAAATGGCCATTTTAGAAGCACAGCTGCTTCTCTGTCCCAGATTTAAAGGCCCAGCCCCAGAAAGACTCGCTGCAAGAAATATATTTACGAAAGCACAAACTTGCACTGCTGAGTGTTAATAGGAACTGGGCAGTCCACAATAGGAGGTGCTGTTTCTATGCATTACCAACCACACTCTATTTATGCAAATTATTACTACTAATAGTGATGAAGTTGAGACCAGTCGTTGCAAGATCCTCAGTCTCATGCAAATACATTCTCCCCTTTCCATTGTACTGAGATGCTCTTCTGAATTTGTTATATTAGAACAGTCACCTTATTTTCCCCCTGGACAGGTCACAGAAGCACTTTTCTCAACCGTTTGTGTTAACATTATGGAGCATCTGTGCCTCCCTAAAATAAGCATATTAATAGGCATTTTCTTCCCCTCTTATGCCATGGACAGGATTAGTCATATCCTGTTGTTATATACAAGATGATACTCTAAAGTAACACAAATAAGAAATAGTAGATTCTGTCCCTGGAGGGAAGAGTTTGTAATTCAATAATTAAGAACACCTTGGAGTTGATAAAACTGAACATCTTAAAACTTGTTCCTTCACCTACTGAAGACGTGGTAGCTACCTTTCATTGACAGTCTAGGAGGCAGTGTGGTCTAGTGGATACAGCACTGGCCTGGGACTCAGGCAACTTGAGTTGTGTTCTTGGCTTTACTACTGGCCTGCTAGGTGAACTTAAGCAAATCAATTCAGTTGCTCGTGCTTCAATTACTTCATCTGTAAAATGGGGAGAATGATTACAAAGGGGAGCAGTTAAGTGCTCTGAAATCTACTCATGAAAAATGATACAAGTGCTAGGTATGATTATTATTATAGCTCTGCTCTATAATTATTGAATTCTTGAAAGCAACATTACTACCATTGCTACTACTATTGGTTATTTTTGTTGCAAAAGTGCCTGGGAGCTCTGATCATGAACCAGGTCTCTATTGGGCTACGCACTGTATGAACAATGTTTGCAAAGAATCTACACAAACCAACAAACAATAGCATTCCACAGCTGAGCACTGATGTTCTGATTTTATTGTTCTTGCTCTACTTTTGATCTACTTCCAATCAGTCCTCCTCTCTTGAATGAGGCCCCACCCCTTTTTTAGACCAGTGCTTCTATTCTTAGACTTGAGAAATTGTGAAAGCAATACATTTGTTGGCGTTTTCTTATTTTAATTAAAATATTTTGCCAGGAAAAACTCACTGACATAACAGCGTGTGTAGTTTGTCGTCAAATGTTAAGTCTTAAAGACAGCTTTCAGGAAAGGATAGGCAAAAAACCAAAACAAAACCCAGTAATATTCCAGAGAATCTGGTTCTCAGAAGAACAATATCAGTGTTTCAGTTAAGTAATGAAATATTACTGTAAACACATCTCCAAGACTTTTTTCCCTGAAAGATTGAAATGTTTCTAGTAAGTTTACGGCTTCTCTGTTTTAAAGTATCAGAATTTAGAGCTGCAAAAATGGATTGGAGTTCAAGTTGAGATTTCAATCACCCAAAGTCTGGGGTGTGTGGATGTTGCTGATAATTAGGGAAGTAATTTGTCCAGTGGCTAGAGAACAAAAATGGGCGATAGAACTCATGAGGAGTGATTCTCCACTGATTCCCTCCCTGCTTAATCAGTCCCCAAGAGTTCTTCATTACCCTTTTCCACGACTGACTCTCTGAATGAGATGGATAAATCACTTTACCTTCATGCAGCTCATGTTACCCTCGGTAAAATGGGGGACAATAATACCATAAAGAGGCTTGTTGGAAGGCTTATTTAATCTTTGTGAAGGATTTTATTATCCCCACACCAAAAATCCTATGCAAGTGAAAAAATATCATCATCACTGCCTGATGACAGATTGGCTACACTTTCAAGGTACTTGCTGAGATTAAATATTTTACTTATATATTTTAATCAGGTCTTTCTTGGGTTACTTCTTTTTTGCATTTCCAGCAGTGTGGTTCAGTGGGCAGGGTACTGAGCTAGGACTCAGGAGAGCAGGATTCTGAGCCCAGCTTTTCTATTCAGCTGCTCTGAGACCTTAAAGCAAGTCACCTTTCTTCTTTGTGCCTGTTTCCCCTTCCATCATTTGTGTGTCTTGTTTATTTATTTAAACCGTTATCTCTTGGGGGCAGGGACGATCTCTTGGAACACGCACGTACAGCACCTGGCATGAGGCGGCCCCATTTGCAGTTGAAGCCTCAAGGCACTACACTGCTGTACAACAAATGAAATACATACATACGAGTAATTCCTCCTCTCCAGTCAAGATACAATTCTTTTCAGTTGTGTTCATAATACCATATTGCAAACAACAAATAATAAACAGGCACTCTCAGCCTGTGAGGCACCCTTTAGAGTTCCCATCTACATGAAAATATCAAATGCTGTAGCAGCCATCCCCTATTTCAAGAAAATTGCATATAGGCAGAGCGCAGATGATGCATTACGAGAAACGAAGGACTCCTTTATTATTGATTCGTCAATGACAACTACTTGTTGTCTGGCCTCTGACAAGAGAATAGAGTCCTCCAAAGCAGGATCATTTTCCTAGGTAAATGTATCTCACGCCCTATTCCACTTCAACAGAACTGACATGTTCTGTATTGGATGCTGTCCACATCAAGATTTATCATTTAATTATAACTAAGAACATTGACTAAATCCCAACTGCTTGGGAAAATTACTTAACAGAAATGCTGGATTCTCAGTAAAACACTTGCAGCTTACTGCCGAGATACAATCACAAGGTGGTTCCTGCCCAACCTCCCCTCTCCCATCTTTAGCACTGACAAACCGTTCAGATTTCCCAGCAGAAGACAGACACCAATTAAAAGGCACTTAATATATTACAGATTAAATCAGAGAAAACGTATTAGCCACAGCAAGTACATGGCAGGGCATCGTAATGCTTTCTAAAAACTTAAAAAATTACCACAGGGGGTATTAAATTGCCATGGCATGCCAGGTATTAGTTCTACATCTGCCAATATTTATTTGTTTGTTTTTAAAGAAATGGGCAAAAATCATCCATTCCGAAACAGGCCCTTCTGGAGCATGGGCCAAATTTGCTGAGACTTTTGGGATCCGATTCACCATTACCGTTCACCTTGTATAGTTCTCTATACCAAGACAAAGTGACTGCATAGTACAGCTGTGAACAGTGGATGTTTTTTGGTTTGCTGACAATTCCAAAACACTGAAAAACAAATGGTTGAAACTGAAGTTTTCTTTTCATTTTCAGCAAATAGGAAAGTCAGAAAAAATACATTTTGGGTTAGACTATTGCTGTAATAGAGCTTTTTAAAAACTATTTTAAATTGTTTTTTCATAAAATGGAATGACATTTCTAAGTCAAAAGTCATTTCAAACAAACAAAAATCCCCAAAACATTTGGAAAATATCTGAAGAAAATATTTAGTTTTTTGGGAAGGGGGATTGTTGTTGTTTTTGTTTGTTTGTTTTTTAAAAGGTGAAACCAACATGAATTTGCAAAAAAGGGTATCCGAATCTGCCATTTTTGCTGGGGAAAAAGGTTTTGGCCAAAAAATTTCAGTCAGCTGTGCTGTATTCTGATTTAGCAGCACTTAACACCTCCATTGTTCTTCACTCGTGTGGTTGTTTACACCAGTGAAATGGGAATGTTATCTGGCATTCAGCACTCCTTCAGTCCTACGTTCCTATGATACTTTTGTTTATACTTTGTTCTTACTTTTCTCCACCTCACAGCTGCAAAATCCAAGGGCCTAATTCTGTCCCTCCATCCTCTTCCCCTCATGCAAGATACGAATTACTCACATTGACATTGTTGAGAATTGTGCCCCAGGTCCTGTTCTCCATTTGGACTCAAGTTTTAACAGAGAAATTCTCTCCTCTCTGCTCTAATCCCTTCCAGTTGCAATCACCCACCTCCTGATTTCATAGCTTAAGAAATAACTGTTTAAAATAACCAACGCTGGGGCAGATAATACAGTACCACCAACAATAATTAATAAAAATAGGCTGATGCACAATAGATCCCTGATAAAAGAAAGAGAATGAGACTTAACATCTCTAAAAATAGTGCACAGGTACTAATGCTTCACCAATAGTCAGTACATTCATAATAATCACTGTCAGATCCCATTGATGTTGCAGGCTGAGCTGTGAATTAATTAGTAAGTTCCAAAGTAGTCCCCATAACTGACATGTTTTTCAGCCCATCCTGCATTCTGTCTTGCTCCTTACGGTCTCCTTCTGCCACTCCCTGCCGCATGCCTCCTCCCATGCTACTCTATGTTGCTGCAAAACCCTTCCCTCTTCTTAAGAATAAGACATTTCCTTTCTTCTCCTTCTTACGCTATTACTTGTACTCAAGAGCAAGGGCCCATTGGGATAGGGACTGCATAGTAACAGACAGTCTAGGTCCTGAGAAGTTTACAGTCTAACTGGACAAGAGAGACAAAGGATGGGAGAGGAAAGAGAGGAACAGACAAAGTGAAGTGATTCAACCTAGGTCTCACAGAAGTTCAGAGCTAGCAATAGGACCCAGGTCTCCAAACTCACTGCACAGAGTCCTATCCTCTACAATTGGGATGAGGGTAGAAGGCTCCTGCTGCTCTCATTACAAGGACAAATCACAGTCCCTGATTTTTGAGAGCGTGCAGGGTCTAGGGGTTGAAAGTGACTCCAAAGTGATAGGGCCATAGCTGTGCTCCTCATCTCCTGAACCACCAGCAGAGCTAGCCACCTTGAGTGAGTGGGCAGCAGGTTGGAGGTTCACCTCTGCAGAACAAGGATGGGCTGGAGTGATTATGTTTCCTGCCAGTCCCTCCTGGGTGATGTATCTCTACAATGACCCAGCAGGGAAGCACTGCTACATGCCACTGTCAAGCCCTTTACAGGCCGGTTGCATTTTTGAAATCACAGTTAACGGGCTTCACATTTTCCTGGCAGATTAACATCAAAGGCTCAAATTTCACCTTCAAATGACCATCCTCTGCTTAGACCTTTTCCTGCAGCAGCTAATACTGGCCACCCATGGTCAGAAATAAGATACGGAGTGAGAAGAACCCGTGGGCTGCTCCCTCATTGCAATTCCTATGTCCTTCAGTTTTTCTCTTTCATTTCAAACCAAATGGCATCCAAGCTGGATCCTTCTTTCTTGCCACCATCCCTCCCATGGCCCATCTCCCATCATCTATGCTGTGCCTTGAAAGGCCTGACGACACTCTTTGCATGTAAGTTGTTTAGTTGATTACACAGAACATGGCCGAAAAAGCAACACACTAAACCACAGAGGATCAATTAATCAAAGTCATTTTGTGAATGCAGTTTTGCCGGCTTGGCGCTATAGCATCAGCCACTGGGGAGCGGAAGAGGCCTGGCTGTTTCTGTAAAGCACTGAAAACCTTTGTGACATTTCAGTAGCAAAAATCCTTTACACACCCCCTACAGACTTCCTAATGAAAAGAAAAGCGCACACACACACCCCTCTGATTTGTAAGCGGCATGAAAAATTTTCTATGCAAGAATTCCTAAAACCATCCATCCTAAGCAGTTTGTGGTACTTAAAGATCCCCCAGTTTTCTTCACACCAGAGGGGATGTCAGCTCTAGTGACCTAGTTACATCTCCGGTAATTACATTCAGGTACCTAAGCTACCTTTACAGTTTCAACTGCATAGCTCTCTCTATGAAAATTCAATGACCCCAACACAGAGGGCCAAATTCATCTCTGGTGCCTATGGATTTACACCAAGATAAACTTGTAAAGTTCTTTGCAATCCTTTGGGTGAAGTTGGCCCTGGTACGGAGGGAACCTGGGCTGATGAAAGATTTATGGTTTCAGATGGTAACCATCTGACACTCAGTGATTCTGCATGATTTTTGACCCCTCAAACTGGGCAGGACAGCGGTCTAGGCTGTTTCAAGATTTTTTTTTTTCAGACTCTAAATTCAAAGCTGAAATCAGAGACTCTCACTTCCAAACACAAAGGTTTACTTGAATCTCCCATGAATTACAGGCACCAGCTTTGTACAAGAAAAACTGATTGCCCATTCCTGTGATTGAGGCAAAACTGGCATGGGGTCAGGGAAATTTAAAGCAGCTAAAGTAAACTGTTATTCATATTCTAGGCCCTACCTGATCCATGGTGTAAGTAAGAGCAACCTCAGAGCTCCTCCAACTTACCCCATTACCCAGGGGCTCCAGAATTCAGCAAAACAGTCATAGCATAGTGTGTATCATCCATAGCCAGCTCCCACCCACCTGCTCTTGATACCCCCTCCCCCCCATGTTAGGGACTGATACAGGGTTGGCATAGAGCCCTTCTACCAGGCTGGTGCTAACTGGTGTGATGCCTGTGCTAGGGGAATTATCAGGAAACCGTTTCCAGCTCTGGCAATTTCATGCAGTCAGAGCAAGATAAAGAGGCCTTAATGTAACTGAGCATCATCAGCCCATTATGATCAGGGGTGATATGGAAAGACCAAGCAGACCTGATGATCGGTTTGAGAGGACATTCATGCGTGGGGGCTGTAGCTGGAGTACTTGATAAATAAATTGGTTTGCCTGAAGATATCAGTCTTTTTAACCCTGGTTTAATAACATAATTCAGCTCTGAGAAGAGTCTCTGCTGAAAAACTGGAAGTAAGTAGGAGGCAAGTCATAATATATTCCATTAACCACCAAATGTAGGTTCCAGCAGGTAAGTCCTTGCCTGTGTTGAGAGTCCAGGTTAGTGACAGATGCTCCCTGCTGTCTCTACAAGTCTACTTGCTTGGGTAATCTTTAGATAATGAAATATACAATGTGCTTGCCGCCCTTTGGTGGAGAATGAAGAATCCACAAGAATAAACAGCCCAAGCCATTGAACTAAGGTGCACTTATGTCAGCAGGTCGAGAACTGAGAAAGACAACAAGCTAGATGTCGGAGAAAAATCTGGGTTGCCTTTTTTAATATTCTTAAAGCTAAAGGTCCTCTCCTTTCTTAGACAGTACCAAGTCAGCGTTATAAAATGTCTTTCATGCCATGGGCTCACACAGTGCTTTGCTAATTAGGGCCCCAATCCTGGAAAGCATGCCAGTGTGGGCTTAAAATCCAGTGAAGTTGATGGGACCTTCAGCACAGGAGGAGGAAGAATGGCTTTAAGCAGCTGCTTAGTGCTCTCCTGAATCAGGGTCTGTTCCTTCAAGACAACCCAGAAGGCCAGACAGATTCTTACACTCGGAACCTCTGTGGAGCTTAACAATGCTCCGTGCTGGTGCCAGGATCCATCATCAACTTGGATCAGCTTGCAAGATAGGGGCCAAAAGGACTGAATTCCGAGGTCATTACTGAGATCTTATTTGGGGAAAGTTTCCACTGATTCTAACTGTATTGGCCCTGCACTGTAAGGCCTTGAGCTCACAAGCTGCTCTGTGTGGGACAACACTAACCCTTGTGTCAATTGGGTCAACAGGGTTCCTCTTGGACAGATGCAGTTGCAGGATCAGGGCCTTAGAGAACATAATCCAGTAGCAGGTGCCATAGCATAAAGTCCACACAAGATGAGGAGCATCATCATAATATAAATGCATATTCCTATTCACAGAAGCACATGGGTAGATCTTCACAGGATCAGGGACATAATTTGTCAAGCACTTGTGGATCCTATGGACTGAAGAGCCCTATATAGAAATATTAAATACGATCATTGAATTGTATATTTATTGAAAGAAAGAAATCTGGGTAACTGTGAAAGAAAAATGTTCCTCCTCCATGGAGCTGATTTAATAACAATAAAAATAAATAATGAAGTGGGGGGAAAGGGGAGTTGGAGAAAATTGGTTTATGGAGGTATATTCAAATTAATTTCCACCCCACTTTGAGGCTGATGATCCATGCAGTGTGCCATTCAAAGCTCACCCCTGCATGCTAAATGTCATATTTTTCAGCCAGCCATCTGTCGGAAATGAGCTTTACAATCTCCTTTTATTTCCTAAATTCTATGCAGATTTCCACTTTTGATTTATTACTCAGGATGTCTACCCCACACCACGTGCTATGTAAAAAAGTGACTATTCACTAGCTGACATAATCCACCATTAGTAAAATGTCACTTTAATTGAGTGACTTTTTTTCTCTGATGAGAGCGATCCCAATTTGAATGAACTGAAGCAATTCCATTCTGCAAGAATAACCCTACTCAAATGTACATGCGATTTAGGAATTGTAAGTGGAAGTCTTACATAAGTCTTCTCACTCTACAGTCGCAGGCTGTTAGATAATTAGGTTCCAAAAGTTTGGAGACATGGGCCTTGCCCTTTCTCTTCAAAAGAAAGAGGAAATTAACAGGATTGGGCTTTGGGATTTTTCCTGGAATTCCAAAGTCAGCCAGCCAGCCTTGGATCATTTCTAAGTTTGGCTATTTTCTATCATTAATACAAAATAGTAACAAAGTCTTATATAGTAGCTTTCAACCAGAGAATCACCAATTCCTTACAAACCGATAGATTAAACATGTATAGGGATTCATTCAGCAATGAAATGCAGCCTCTTCCGGGTTGCAATCAAAGCAGCTATCTAAAGGCCTCATTTAAAAAACCCATTGAAGTCAATGAGTGTCTTTCATTTGGATTCAACAGATGATGGAAGAGATCTTAATGTCCTGATTCAGGATAGCACTAAACACATGCCTACATCCTACTGATTTCACTGGGACCTAAGCTTGTGCTTACATGCTTTCCTGCATTGAATTCCTAAAAGAGCAAAACAGCATAGAACAGCTGATGATTAGGGCCATGTTAACACTGGAGACTAGTGGTGATTTCAGCCCCTGGGGGCCAGTGCTATGGAGCGACACTGATGCAAACACCTAGTATAGGAAGGAAAAGCCGTGGTTTGCTTTGGTTGAGCTAACAGCTGCTTGAAATTGAGGTTAGGCACAAACATGATAGCAGAAAGCAGGAATAATCCTAATAATAATCCTAATGGCACTAGGCATCCAACTGAAAATTTAGGAAGAATTTTAGGGATCAGAATCCTGTGTGGGGATTTTTCTTTTTAGAATATCGCAGTTAACACTTATTCTTCAAACAAGCGTCAGGAAAACTTAATTAGAGCTGGGACATTTTTTTTTTTTTTTTTTTTTAATTTCAGCGTTTCCGTGACAGCTTTTCAGGGAAAACTTCCCTCATTTTTTAACCAGTTCTATCTATAGAGTGATCACAAGCGGCGAGGACCAGTGTTTTATATCTCATCCGCCAGACTGCACCTTCAAAAGCACACAACTCCCTGACAGCACCCTGAGGCATTGGTTCAATACCACCTCAGTGGGAAGAGTGCCTTCTACCGAACTCCAACAACGGGACCTGCAGCACTGTGGCCTTCCATGGAAGTCTTTCTTGGACTGACCTTGTTTAGTTGAAAAATCTGAAAGGATCACTGCATAAAGCAGCATGGGTTCAGATGATTTTGATTTGTTCCATCCTTGCTAGAATAACTGAGTAGCGTATACAGAACCAGGCGCCTTTGTGAAAACAAAACTAAGGCTATATCTACACTTACCTCAGCGATTTGGCGGCAGTCGACCGGAGTTACTCAAAGTACGTAAAAAACTTACGTAACTCCCGTTGACTTCTGCACTTCTCTTCTGCGCGCCGTCTTCACTGCACTGCGCCGACGGGAACCACAATCCCGTTGATGCAGCGCTACACCACTTCAGAAGATGCTCTTAGTACGTTGACTTCAGGATCAACTGAGCGGGTCTTCACTGACCGCTCAGTCGATCCAGATAAGTTGATCTGATGGCGGCGACTTGCTGCCGTCAGTGTAGACATAGCCTAAATGTCTCCATTGTGGAGTCTGGTGTTCATGTATACAGACACTGGACTTTTTCCTTTCCTCCAACATAAACCAAAGTTGTACGTTTTAGCTGAAAATAAATTTGAAGTTTAAACGATGTAAAAACCTTTCAGGCTGATGGATCTTATACACCAGCTTGTTTATTCAAAATATTTTGAAAAAAATCTACTGCCATGCATTTGAAGAGCTGGTAAAAATTCAGCTGTTTCTCTGCTGACCTGGTGAGCCTTGAACTTCTCAGCACAGCATCCCATTAAATATTGATTATTAAACAGCCCTGAAAATCACCAGGCGAGGGTCACACGCAGCAGAGAGAGACATTCCCCCAGCTGATCCCCCTCCCCTAATTAAACCACCAACTTCTGTACCTACAGGACTAGAGTAAAGATGATGAAAAACAACATTGGTAACCTATGCCCTAATCCAGCTTGTTAAAGTAACTAGCTAAAAACAACTAGCTACATTTAAATTCAGTTAACTGTTGGTAGAAACTGATTGCAAGGATAGGATTGTTCTTAAAAGCAGGCATGTGCGGTTAGGGGAGGAGCAGTTGTGGGAGAAGATTTTTAAAAGACATCATAAGAGATACAGGTATATAAAAGAGTTCCAGGGTGAACTGCTGGATCGGTGCATGTTTACACTGTATATTATAATAAATAGTTCCCTTCTACAGCCCTTTTCTCTTGTAAAGTGTTTCAACAAGAAAGTTGGGTGTCATTATTCCCATTTAACAGCTCTGCATCTATCTTTGGTGTCTATTTGACCCCCATCGCTGTAGCATCTGTCTCCTACGTATTCATCCTCACAACACCCCTGTGAATTGAGAAGTGTTCTTCTCCCAGTTTTGCTGAGGAAGAACCGAGGCAAAGATTAAATGAGTTGCCCAAGGTCACAGAGGCAATCTGTGGGAATACCTACACGGGAACTGGGGGTGTAATTTCCAGCTTGAGAAGACGTACCTTCACCAGCTCTCATCAAGTTAAGAGCCCAGCCATCTCCATCCAAGATGCTAAGCATGTACTCAAGGCAACAAGCCCCTCCCACTACCACAGCTACACTATTATGAAGCGAGTTTGCTCAGGTATATAGCCTCCAGCTCACAGTGTAGACATACTCTGCGGCAGACCAGGAAATTAAATTTGGGTCTCCAAAGTCCCAGGCTAGCAACTTCACCACTGAACCATCCCTCCTTCTTGGATGGGATAAATTTGAATTTACATCACGTTTTTCATACTCAAGGTACTTCATACTTTATAATAATGGGGGGGAGGACACCCTGATTCACAGAGACATGAAGGAACTTGGCCAATGTCACTCAGTAGGTCAATGACAGAGCCAGAAACGAACCCAAGTTTTTTGGCTCACAGCTCTATGCCTACATCCACTGGGTTGCACTGCCTCATAGATACAATAAAACATAGAATCATAGAATATTAGAGTTGGAAGGGACCTCA
The DNA here is from genome assembly GCF_026122565.2 of Emydura macquarii macquarii. Classification (NCBI taxonomy): domain Eukaryota; kingdom Metazoa; phylum Chordata; order Testudines; family Chelidae; genus Emydura; species Emydura macquarii. Next base: position 554,077 of record NW_027130250.1, read on the forward strand.
GGAGGTCATCTACAATAAAACACCTCTGATATAATCCAACAGGCAGAAGCCATCATTATAGGTTTTCCGATGGTCCGCTACCCCATACAACCTTCAGAAACCAAATGGATAGTCAAAAACCTGTTTTTCAAATCATTCACGTTTACATGATCATTTTCCAATCCTCCTCCTTTTTATTTACTGGGAATATTCTGAGAATCACAGGAGGTTTAAGGATGCATCTTTGGCTGGTTGAGTAGCTCAGAAGTAAGTGATTAAGGAGAGAGATTTCATATGGTTGCATCTTTTCATCTCTTGTAAAGGTCAGCGACTGTAGTCTCTTATCCCCAGATAAATTCTGAGTATATTTCATATTTTATATATATGCTCATCCTCTTGAGAGAGAGTGCTGCTGGAGCGAGATAGAGAATAAAATTTGAATTTATACCACACCTTTCATACTGAAGGTACCCCGATGAACTTCATAATAATGAAACTCTAAGCCAGCAGCATACTGAAGGTACAAGCAACAGGGCAAGCAGCCTGTGCTCATAAATAGTTCTGCACCAAGCCTGGGATATTAAAACCTGTTTTTAGTTAAGGACTGAACAGTGAGCAGGACAATTCTTCACAAGGAAGCCAATGTCGTTTAACTTTCACTGGGGTGGCCCCTTGATGGCTCAGTGAAAGAGAGGTCTCTCTAACCCTGTTCTTCCTAGGGCTGGACTGTTTTCCACTGCACTCTTGTTCTTGTGGCGGAGGCTCTGGTTTAATATTTAAAAGAGTTGGGTTCAATCCCTGACAGCCCACAGACATTTGGAGGGAACTTGGGCAAGACACTTAGGTGCTTAAATACCTTGAAAAAAGAAATCAGGGCCTGACTGTCTGGTGTGCCTCCCCTGCAATTAGACACCAGTGCCAGCGGACTCGGGGCTCGCAGGGCTCAGGCTGTGGGGTTGTTTAATTGCATAGAAGTCGACACTGACATTAAACAGCCCTGCAACCTGAGCCCAAGTCAGCTTGCACCGGCCAGCCAGAAGTGTTTAATTGCAGTGTAGACATACAATGGGGGAACTGAGGCACAGAGGGTAATGCTACTTCCTGACCTCACAGGGGTGTTCTGAGGGTTAACGGATCAAGATACATGATAAGGACGACATAAGAATCTAATTAGAGAAAGAAAAAAGCAACATCATTTTCCTCCTTTAAATCCCTTCTTAAAATGCCCTTTCACCCCCCCCCCCCCCCCAAGAAAACCCCCAAGTCAGACAGCCGGTACGCTGAGCAGGTTGTGCTGACTAATATTGTCTCATTGTTTACAGGCACTGCCCAGTCTGTCTGCACCCAGCTGTTGTCTCTGGTCTTACCCTTTGATTTTAAGTTCTTTGTAGCAGGTGGTTGTTCCGTGTTTGTACAGCACTTAGAACAATGGATTATTGGTCCATAACTGGGGCTTCCAAGCACGATAACAATATGTATAAAGAAAAAAATACCACCAATACCGCCAAGACTTGGGTGACACTCTTAAGAGGCCTTTCCAATCCAGAACTGAGCTAGAGTACTGTATTATGCCACATGCTTTGCTGTGAATACACGCAGTTATAGCCGTCTCCTTACCTTCGAAGTAGCTATTTCTCCCTCCTCCCTCCCCCTTCACATGGTCTACTGTGCCTTGAGAACCACTGCAGTAATTCAAGTTAGAGCAGAGATGGCATGCTGATAAATGTGGCCAAACCTGAACACAGCATCAACCCCTATGCCTGCAAGTGAGCTTCTGATAAAGGACAAAGCTTTTTACCTATTTCTTTTCATTTCTGAGATATAAAATAAAGCCTGTTTTGTTGCTTGGCTAATCCTTACACTGTCTTGGCAAAGAGATATGTTTTTGTCACTTCCTCTAGCCGATAAGACTTGTATCAAGGCTGCGGAGGAAGGAATTGTAATTTTTCAATTTAAGTGACTGCTCATATCAACTGGAGTCTCGGTTAAACAAATCCCCAGTGAAACAAGAGATAAGGAGCAATCTATTCGTATATTAAATTGAAAATTTGTTTCCCATACCATGCGCACCTAAAAAAAGATTTTTTCCTGGTGTGCTCTGATAATTACTTACTAACAGTGCAATTAATACATTCTCCAGCCAATTAGCCTGAAACAAATATTTGCAGTAGCTTACAATTATTATGTTGATGACGAGTTGACAAAGATGTTTCAAATGCCATATCTCCAATACATTTACCTGCTCTCAGACTCTAAGAAGTTGCTATCAGCATCTATCAGTCTTGGGCCCTGCCTATATTAATAGAGAAATATCCAGTGGTGTAACTACAAACCTATAATGTAGACACATGAAAATAGTTTAAGATGGGGCTCACACCACTGTGGTTTACTCTGTTACTTTACCAGATTAAACTGCAGTGCTGTGAAATTTGCTTTACATCTGTGCAGCACATCAACATAAGGAGTTTGTCTATGCCCGTGCAAACTTGACCAACATAGATAGGAGGCCAATTGTATTTTGTTTAGCTTAATGTGTAGAGGTTGAAGGCCTCTGGTGCTGGAGAATTTAAGAAAGGCTTTGTCAAATAGGTTCTGTTTTCCCCTGTGGGTGTCAATATCAGTGGAAGTTTGCACATGTAAACTGAAGGAGAGAGAGCAGTCTGCAGTTCAGAACAATGGACGGAGCCAGGAATCTGGGGCCCTTCTGTTCCCAGATCTGCTATGTATACTCTGAGCAAGCCTGCGCATGTCACTCTACCTCAACTTCTCCATCTTTAAAAGTGAGACTGCTACTAATCTCCATCACAAGATTCACCCATTTTTTAAAGCACATCATTCAACAGAGAGTGGGATAGAACTAAAAACGCTATTATAATAATTCATGAGATACGGTACTTGTTGTGAGCATCTATTCTCCCCGCTACCATGGCTGCCAGCTTGATCCAAGAGGCCAGATGTTGAATGGATCATGGAAACTAAAGCGAACATTTTCAAACCTGGAGGCTTAAAGTAAGGATCCTAAATCCATTTTTAGGCACAAATATAAAAAAAAAAAATCCTGATTTTCAGAGGAGTTGAGAACCCAGAAAGCCCACCTAAGGCGATGGGAGCTGGAGAGAGCTTAGCACCTCTTGAAAAAAGTCAGGCTGCTTGAATAGGGATTTAGGAGTCCAATTTTAAGCATCCAGTTTTGAAAACGTCAGCCTGAATTCCCATCTCATACACAGGGCTTGTTCCTCCAGCACATGTGCGAAGTATATTGAAATGTAACCTCACCTTTTCTGTACTCGTACCACTTTGGTCCGGTTGTATTTTGTCTTGCAGATAAGGGGGGACTTCAGTCTCTAGGAGCGTTTCTCTGGCGTCAGTATGAAAATTACTAAAGAAAAGGCGTGGGTGTGGGGCAAAAAAAGGTGAACCTCTTGTTTCCCTGCTACCTGTCCAGACCTGGTGGGTTTCAACTTGTAGAACTCTCTGCTTTTTATGTAATGGAACGGATATCCTTACCACCTTTTCCTAGCAGATCTCCAGCCCATTTCCATGCTACCTGTAAAAGGATAACCCCTGCTGATAGCCCTCTATCTCCATTCTGTTCCAGTTTGCTAGATCAGCCTGTAACAGGCAGAAGCTACTTGTAGCCTGAACCCTTTTGTGCATCAGACACCATTAGTCTTACCTGTTACTAAGAAAGCAGCAACGGACTGCAGACAGAGCTAGCAAGCTGGTTAAACTGCCAGGAAACGTTATCACTACTCAGCTGCTCCATACATTGTGCCCAGTCGTTTGGCCGGGATAATGAATTTGCAGAATAAATTAATGCTGCCTGAAGTGACACTGAAGCAAAAATGCTTCCTGTCTGGCTTTGAACAGTCACCTCAGCACAGTCATAATGGGTGACATTCCCTACTGTGAACAGGGCCCGCCTAAGATCTTTGCACTACTTAAGCCACTAACACGTAGCCCGTATCTGGATAGGACTTAGGTGGAGTCTGGAAGGCTGTCTACAGGGGGCACATTTCACCCTTTTGTAAAGGGAGGGCTCCGCTCTCTTCACAGGACTGCAGGCTGGGAACGTGCTGCTTTACATAACTGCATCACAACAGCACAGCAGGGAAAATTCCCACTGATTGAACAGGACATGAAGGGGAAAGAAATGGCTGCACTTCATAATAATCTGGGTCACCCAACTAACCCAAACTCTGACTACCTCACTACACCCCCAATGAGAGCGCTACGTCATGAACTCCATTCACTGTAGTGGGGGTACATGGAGCATAAATCTAGTTATTGAAATTCTCAAAGCTTATCCTCTAACTCATTCTGAGCAGCCTCTTAAACACAATCATTGCTCCTCTCTGCATTCCTTGCTTAGAACTTGCATTCCTTGCTTAGAACTGAATGCAATACTTTAGATGTCATCTCATGAGTGCAAGGACTGTGCCCCTGCTGGTTCACACAGAACACCAGGGTTCAATACTTTTCTTTTTTTAAAATTATTCTGCTGATGCCACTAGATTGTTTATTTGGGTAACTGCCATATATTTTCAAGGGTCTGGTTTTCTTTATAGAAACTAGAGATGCTTTCCACCTTTTATTCTTTTCAAACAAAGCCTCTCGCAATTACCTTACAGTTGTTTTTATTTATTTATATTTATTTCTCCTCTCTTGGCTGGTTAGATCAGGCAACTGCTTTCCTCAATCCCAGGAGAAAATCCTCCAAAGCTAATGACCCTGCCCGAGGTTCATTTGTTGCAGTAAAATGTCAAACAAGGTACTTTAAGGCAGTAGAATTGGCTGGAGAATGTGGCTCTACATTATTATTTAGAAAAAGAATTAAAGATAGGTCTGTCAATTCCATGCATTTAAATGTCATTCTTGTCTGTTTCGGGGAGTTTTATGTGAGGTTGAATGTAACGGGGACTAATAGTAGGAGCCAACGGTGCTGATGCTGTAGCTAAATACCAATTTTTCAGGGGTGATGTGGAAATGCACACAAGGTTGCTGAAACAGCCACAGGATTAAGGTGTTATTTTAATATAATTATTTATGTTTTGTGGGTGGATCTCTGCCAACTTCAGTGCTCTTGCCAGTGTGGCCAAATACCCTGATTGAGACAGATACACACATACATCCCTCCCCCCCCCCAAATACCCTTACATACTGCACAAGCAGATCTTTGGCATGCTCATGAATAGCTGCCTCCAAGCACACACACACTCCACTGTCTTTAGGATGAGGTCTTTACCACCCAGGGTTATTATTAAGTACCTCATGGCACTTTCTGCAAGCGTAGGAGCATTAACCCAGCTGCCGCAAGTTACATACATGTTTATCTGCCTACATCAGGCTGTGTCCTGTTTGTGTCTTTATTCATTAGGTGCTAGCTTCAGCCTTAAGTAGCAGTGTGTTGCTGCACTGCCTGAGCGAGCCACAATTCCTCACCTGCACCCCTCTTCTGGGGAGCTATGCTGGCAAGCTAGAGAGGTGGAGCCAAGACCCTGCCCATTTTCCATCCCATCCCCATGCACTCGCTTCAAGGGGGATGCATCTGAAAAGCAGGAGCCGTCCCAGACAAGGTCTTCGTCAAGCTGGGGGATAAGTAAGGTCTTAGTCACCCTTACTTTCCTACAAAGCCACAGTCTACACAATCATCCTTTTCTCTCTCTCATTTCTATTGTAGACAAAACAGGAAGAATTAAACCAAAGGGCTGGAATTTTCCAAAGACCCTAAAGGGAATTTGGTTTCCACCTCCTACTGAATTTCAATGTGATGTGTGTTCCTAACCCCATTAGGCGGCTTTGAAAAGCCCAGCCTAAAACCAGAATCTTTGTAAGAATTCCCCTTATTGCCCTCATCTGGAGGTCATTAAATATACTTTTCAGTCCAGCATGATGATGATTTTTAAGACCATGTTTGCATGTCCTATCTCGCTTACCTAGAAAAGGAATAGAAAGACCATCCAGAAGAAACTAATTCACCTCCTGCTTTGTTTCATCTTTACAATACTGTATTCATTTTCAATGATCCTAAGGAATTACCTATATTAATAAAAATGAATTCTTAATTGCAGTTTATATTTTAACATTTCATGGGATGACTCATATGGTGTTTATTTTTCAAAACAGACTCAGTTTGGAGCCATAATAGTTATGGTTCAACTATACAAATAATTTCCTCTCTATCTCACAGGCCCTGTTTGGGATGGGCAGGGTGACCAGCTGAGTCATTGTATGTAAGCAAATCACATCAGGAGTGAGTGTAGTTAGAGAAGAAATTAGGCTTTCGTTAGTGGTTTGAAAAGGAAGCAATTAGGCCTGTGTTCCTGCAAAGGGATTTTTTTTATTAGAAAAGAAAAATGCTGGAGTTCAACTCTGTCCCTGGTGAAACTCAATCACTTTCAGTGGAGCTACAGGAAGGATTGAATTTACAACAGAGTGGCATTTTCTCAGTGGCATTTACTCACTAGGGGTTTGATCCAAAGCCCATTGGAAAAAAAAAACAAACAAAAAAAAACCCAATCAATAGAAAATCTCACATTGGCTTCAATGGACTTTACATCAAGCCTCAGGTTCATTTGTCAAACTTGCCTGGTTCAGATTCCTCACAAGACAAAAACTTGGGGCAAGGTTGCTTATGCTCACACACCATGCAGGGATCCTGCGCCCAATTTGGAGTGCAAACCGCACAGATGTTCCTTTGTGGATTTGACTGACATCTTTGGGTGTGTAGGTTTAACTTGGTGTTGGGGAGTTGGGAGGAATGAAACTAGGGGGAAAAAAATGGTTCACAGGAACTTGAGACGTGAAACGAATGAATTTTGTAAGGCTGTGTTAATGACCCATGTTCAATACGTGGCTGCATTACCTAGCAAAGGACCCAAAAGGACCATTATTGGGAGGAAAAGTTGCACACTTTTCTTAGGCATTAACTACATATCAAGGGTGTGCTTCAAATAGTATAATTAATATCTGATTGTCTTGAGTTTTGTCCCATGTAGAGTCACACCCCTAAAGTTGTTTAACTTTGGGATTTGAAAAAAAAAAATCTAGGGAGAGACTCATCGGATCTCTACTTCCCGCTGTCTGTACCCAGCGGGCCTGTTCGTTATGATTAGAAGGGGTTTGGAACTGAGCTTTTACGTGGGGACAATTTCTAGAACAAACTCAAACATTCAAAGCAAAACCTCAAAAATACCAAGCTCCACCTTGTTTCATGAGGACATTATGCAAGGCCTGCTCTACAGTGCTGTGGTTACATTGGTACAAGCCCTGGGATAGACACATTGCGTCACGGCAAAGCTGGATCTACACCACTGCTATTTACCCTTCTAACTCATTAAGGAGATTTGCAAGAGTGCAAACCTCTTCTCTTATAAAACAGGCCATTTGCCCTGAAGGCTTATAACAGTGCAGCTATACTGATGCAACCCGCCCCAATACAGACAGGGTCTATGAGGCAGGACCATAAATTCTACCTGGTTCAGCTATAAAAGCATTAACCTGAGCACTCGTCTGCTCAGTCACCTGCGAACCTTAAGGAATTTGAGGAGAGATGCACATGTATCATAAAACCTCCGAACAAGTCGGTCCCACATTGAACGTGGAGTCAAGCGCGTTCAGCTTGATTTTGGATTTTGTTGTCTTCACAGCTATCACTGTGTAGCCAGATGCTGGTGAACGGATTTGTAGTACTTCTAATAAAAATGCACAGAACTAGGTCAGTCAAGCAAAGATGGGTCAGAACTAAACCACCCCTCATTAAGTTTCAGGGGTATTCTAAGGCTGCACCTGGAGCCAGTCCAAAATTACGCACATGCGGCCTATACCTGTAGTTACAGAAGGACCTCTCACTCTGCAGACTGGGATGGGGGAGTTGTGGAGGATCGCTATGCACTCAAGACACAAGAAGAGGGGGGAGTTCCCCTCCCTTGTCTATATAATGGGCAGAATTATGGATCCAGACACCCCTGAACTTTGCAGTTCTTCAAAACCCAGATCTGAATTTTGCTACTTGTGCTATGTCCAGAGTGAAGTAACGTAACAAATCAGGTAGTAATTAAATTCCTCGGCATTGCATAGAAGTGTAATGTGTTAATAAAAAAAATAATCGCACCTTCATTGTTTCAGCAAGTTTGGCTTAATTACATGGCAGTTATATTTCTCTCTGCACTTATTCACACTCAGCAAGAGTTCTCCTTAGCATCTGCTGATATTTAATTAATATACACTAAATGTTCTACTACATTATTAAACCTCATTTAGAAACTTCGTTGGTATCCCAATCCAGGGGAGATGAAAAAAGGACATCTCCTACTGTTTAGTTATTTAGATTAAAAAAGGGGGTTTGTTAATTAAAAAGAGAGAGCGGAGGGAATGAGTGGGGGGACAGTTGCTTCAGGAATGGGATGGAAAAGAAGGAGAAGTCCCGGAGCTCTGTGCGTGGCTGTGAATTACTCAAGTCCCATCCTGAATTCTTGAAAGATTTTACAAAGCTGCCATGAAAACAACTGAGTGAATTTTGCAGTATTGTCTGCTGGGTAAACTGGCAGGAATATACAGCCATATCTGACAATCACTATCACTGGCACATTCTCACTGCACTCACAGTACCATGCATAGTGAACACCACCAAGAACGGAACTGAAGAGGTCTTCCAGCACTAAAAGCGTAAGCCTCCGCTGTACTTGCGCTAAAGCAACCCCCTCTAGCTGCTATCTGTATTAGACCCATTCCTCTGTGGGTAAGCCTCGAGAAGGAGCCATGTTACAGAGAGCGCAATGCTTGTGTCTCACACAACAAGTGTAAGTGAAAGGTTGTCAGGCTTAAGCATTTCATTCTTCAAGGTATCTCCTTTGACACAGCTTTAAACACCGTCTATTTTCCCTTCCCCAAAATCATCATCAGAGAGATGTTAATTTCATTATAACAGTATAATAGCAGCATAGCTAACATATGCCGTTCCTCTATAAAGGGATATCAAATGCAGGTGTGTGTTGAGTTGGCCCAAACCAGGAGGAAATCTCATACCTCAGGGAATAGGCACAATGACTGAGTTGTCAATGCTTCCTCAGAGGTTCAGGGACCCAAATAACTTCAGCTGCTTTGAAAAAATATCAATCATCTCCAGCTTCCTGAAGGGTAAAAAGTGAAGGATTTGAACTCATGCTCACTTACCCAGGCACCGCCTCCCCCAAATACCATACACACAAAGCAATGATGCACACTACGGGTTAGGTTTGGTGTATCAGACTAATAGGTCTTTCCCATGCCAAATACTTCAAAGAAACAACAAAAATTCTAAGTTTTTAAAAACTGTACCTCAAATTCTCATTGTCCACTTCACAACTTTCCCCATTTCCAGTGCAAACTGAAAGGTTTGCTGTGCTTTGTAATCAGCTACATGCTTCTCAAAAAGCGGAGCAGAGAAAGGGAGATGAGCAAGAGTGTAACATGGGAACAGGGCTCCTGGCGAAGAGCGGAGCTCAAAAATGTCAAAAAAAAGTCATATTGGTCATTGTCCGTGGAAGGATACAGTATATGGAGGACTAATCTTCTGCTGCAATATAGCTAAGGATATCTTCCAGGAAGAGCAGCCTGTAACCCAATACTCTTCAAACCAAACAGGCACGTTTTCCTCAATGAGTCCTTCAGATAACTGCTCCACCAGCCGCTTCTTTCAATCGGTTTCCCCATCCAACACTGAATTGCCTTCTTTGCACCTCTGATGCAGGTTAGATGCTTTAAGACTCGGGTCATTAATATGCCCTGCTCTCCAGATAAGAGAAGAGATAGTTTAAGCTAGCAAACAGGAGTGATTGAAGAAATGAGATTCTGAATTTGAGCGCTTATCCTGCTCTTTCACTGAAGTTAATAAAAAAATAAAGGATGATTCACAGCATATTATCCAAGGCCTGCTTCTCCTATGCTCTCCCCCTAATTCAGGTTACTCTTCTTCATTTCTCCATATCGCTTATATCTGGGAATCACTGTGTTACAAAGCCAAAGGAATTATCTACTACTCAGTTTCATTTCTTTCCTCATTAGCAAGACAGCAAGTTTATCAAGTTCAGTCTAATTTATAAAAATAATAGCAAACTGGTAGATGTTTTTACTTTGTAGAGATCAAAGTCTTTCTATTTTTTTTTCCAGTTGCCTTGCAGCTAATGATCCCATTAAGAACCGAAGCCGACAGAGAAATGTTTTTTGTTGTAATTCAACCTAATAACAATAAATCTGCTCAATGAAATTCTTTTCAGTATGTACAGATTACCACCAATGGTGCGGTTGCTGTCAAGGGCAGGCTGTATGCACTGACCTAAGTGCAACCCTGGTGGATGAAAAAAAATGTAATAAAGGCAGCAAAGCCTTTAAAAGTTACATTAAAAAAGTTAAATAGTTGGAAATATATTTGCCAAATTGGGCACAGTGGAAATTGAATGGCTCGGTGCAAAAAAATACAAACCAAATAACATTAAGGATATATTTTTAAATATGTTAACCCAACAAGCACCGATATCAGCCATACAATGGACAGGAGCTTCCTAGAGCCTTCTGACTAGCAAGCACCAATGCTATCATGCTTAGTGTCATTAGTACCAGCTTTGATACACCTGGGCTGAAATCCTGACCCTCACCGCAACCAATGGCAAAACTCCAGTTGACTACAATGGGACCAGGATCTCACCCCTTGCCATCTTAGAACATGTTTAAATCTCCACAACAAAGACTCACCCCTTCCTCATCCAAACGGGTAGATAAAGGGATTATTTATTTTCAGTGGCCCCAATCAAAACTGTGGCTCCATTGTGCAGGGGCCTGTACAAATTCAATGTTTCCATGCCCTGAAGAATCTATCATCTAAATAGACAAGCCAGACATAAGGTTGAAGGGTAAACAGGTGCAGAGAGATGGCTTGCCCAGTGACTTGAACAAGAAGTGCCTTGAACTTGCCCAATAAAAACCTAAGAAGGGACTTGCTGCCCCCCTCTGCCCCCCAAAAAACCCCACAGCAAGTTAGCAGAGAGCTAGGAATAGAACTCAGTTCTCTCCTGTCTTCCAGTTCAGTGTGCTACCCACGCTGCAGTTTGCTTTTGGGGCAAGCCTTTCATATGGGACTATAAAAACTGGGAAACTTAGGAACACAAGTGGCTCTGATTTTTTTACAGGGCTTGTATTCTTCTATCACTTAGGCACCTGCAAAAAAAAAAAAATCCTATCTGCTGTGCACTAGGATTAAACATTCCACGGCCATTTTTGGAAGAGGGAATTTTTCTGCATGATCTTTAGCCAAAATTCCCCTCCCCACCACCACTATGCAGTTTGTTGTGTAACCACTGACTGCCAACTCCACCTTACAGGTGGCTGCATCCAAATAGGAAGTAAAAATTTTTTGGAATTATATAGGCTTTGATCCTGCAATCACATCTGCATAGGCAAACGCTTGCACAGTTCCATGGAGCTCCTGGGAGGCACAAAGGTCTAATCCACACAGATCTTGATGCAAAATAAGGGCCATGGTGTGCAAAATACTTTGGGGGTGAAACTGCTAGAACAATGCAAAACACTTTTATGGGCCATATATTCTGTTGAATAGAGGAGGAGCACTGATGTGATGCCTATCCATCAAATATATATTATCCCACTCATACAAACTGGGACAATTGCAGGGATTAACATTTGCACTATTTTTACTTCATGGGTCTGATCCCAAATTCATTAAAATCAGTTGAAAGTCTACTATTGAGCTCAGATCAGCCGTTTTCCTCTGCTTCTGTTACCACTGCCTGTTTTAACTTTTAAGAAAAATAATGTATTTAACAAGAGGGATTATGTAATAATTAGAAGAATTGTTGGGTGCATTTTACGATGAATGTAATGGAATTAGATAGACCTGTTATAAAAGCTAAACTACCAAGAGGCAGCTTTGATGCAAACTTAATAGCCTCTCAAACCATGATAATTGCTACCAGTTCCAGGTTGAGAGACTCCAGGCAATTACTGGGACTTCAAATCATCGTACTGGAAGAGCACTGCCTCGTGTTTGCAGTTTTGGCCAACCAGCAGTGGTGCAACAGCTCATCCAAGTGAAAGCTGCTTAACCTTAGAGGGATATTTACAGTCTTACCTGTACAAGGTTCTCTCTCTAAACTGGCTCTGCAGCAGCTTCTGCACTCCCGAGGCAAATTAAAAATGAAATCCATGAAGAACTGACAGGCAACTTCCTGGAACTCTGAACAACTCTAATTATGTTACAATACCATTCAGATAGCTTACACAAAATAATCTCTCTGAGATTTGAGGACTCCAGGCTTGGTAGAATTTCCCTGCAGAGTTTCACTTGATATGCTCTGGGAGTCTCCTACATTGCACATTAATGCAGGAAACAGTTGTCAGGTTTTGTACTGCTTAATTCATTACTTTGTTTTACTTACGCACCTCTCCATTCCGCTAATATGGAAATGTTTCATTTACAGATTTAAAGCCTGAGTGTTATTGTGTTGTAGTCAGTAAGTATGCATTAATGCTAGCTGGAGAAAAAGAAAACTGTAGTGTACACAAAAGTATGGGGCTACTAATTATGAGAGAACCCCTGCTGATCGAGTTCTCTGAAGAAATAATTGAAATAAATAATTGAGTGGAAGGCTGGTGCAATGTGTGGGCTGAGACTCAGGAAATGTGGTTTCAGTTCCTGGAGCTGCTACTGATTAACTATGTGACCTTGGGCAAGTCACTTAGGCCTTGTCTACCCTAGCAATGGAAGTCGACGTAATGCCGCTTACGTTAACCCCCTAAAGTATACATCTCCACTGGCACGTAAATTCCGTCGATTTAAAGTGTGGTAAAGGTTGACCTAATAAAACCACCTCTGCAAGTGGCGTACCGCTGAATTCAAATTCCATGGGTTGAACGTGTGTCAGTGTAGGAGAGCGCAACGTAAATCGATGCCATTGGCCTCTGGGAGGCATCCCATAATGCTCTGTTGTGACCGCTCTGGACATTCACGCTCTGCTGTAACGTGGCCACAAACAGGAAATAGCTCCTCCCCTCAAGCCCCAGGGAATTTTGAATTTCCATTTCCAGTTTGGATAGTGTGGAGAGAGCTTTGTAGCTGAACTGCTCATGGCGACTGCATGGCCCAAACATGCTCCAGCTTGGAGTTGACCAGAGGTCTTGGATCTCATCGGTCTGTGGGGCGAAGAGTCTGTTCTGGCTCAGCTCCGAGCCAGCAAAAGAAGGTTAGATATCGGGTAGCATCGATACCTCCGAAGAGTCCCAGTCCAGGACGAATGAGGAGGACTCTGTGGATGAGAAGAGCAGGGTGCAGGAGAGCAGGGTATTCATTCTCCCTGAGAGCCTGTTCATTACCCCAGAGCAATTCAGCCACACACAAGACAGTGGGACTGATTGAGATGCAGGGGAAGGCACATCTGGTGAGTGTGTGTGGCAAATCTTTTGTAGTTATGTCTCCAGTCCAGCTTCTTAAAAGGAGTTTGTGTTTTTGAGGGGAGGATCTTACTGGATAGTGGCAAACTTCAGTGGAGGGTTACTTCTGGAACAGGACTATTTATGTGCAGAGGTATGCTCCAAGAATCCTCTGTGGACATCTCAAGGAAGCTTTCATGTAGGTAATCTGTCATTCTTTGCAGGTTTCTGGGAGAAACAGCTGAGTCAATGTTGTTACGCCAGTTTGGCCCTGTCTAGATAGCAGTAGGACAGAGGAATTCTTCCATTGACCTAGGTACCTCCTCCTCTTGGGGAGGTGGATTACCTACCCTCCATGAGAGAACCCTTCCCATCTGCATAGGTAGCGTCCACACTAATGCACGATAGCAGCCCAATCTCACTAGTGTAAACCTGGAGTAAAGCTTCACTGAAGCAGGGAACTGATGTACAGAGAGATCAAGTGATTTGTTAAAGGTCACCCAGGGAGTTTGCAGAAGACCTCCTGAGGTCTAAACCACTGCCCGATCCACAAGCCCATTCTCAATGAGACTTGGATTCCAAATCATTCTTCAACCTGACATTAAGGGATTCTAGCCACCAGACCTTGGGCATCCAGTGCTCACGTCAGCGGGAGTTGGAGGGTGTGCAAGGACTGCAGGATAGGGTCCAGGATCTTCGCTTTTAAGGTATCACCATGTGAAACAGTTGTGATGTCACAAAAGGGCCTTTATGACAACAGGAGCCTCAAGGGCAAAAATTACACAGCAATAAGGATCTTGTTTTCATGGTATTGTTTCTAGGGAACCTGAGGGAAGGGGGAGAAAAAAAATCACTATATAGGCAGAACAGTGTTTAACGAGACTGTTTTTCAAAGATGTCTATGGGGAGTCACTGCATATTTAATACTTGTATAATTTTTTTATTATGATGATGATTATTTTCTACAGCCATTTTCATTTATCAACAATCTAGTTAAAAGCTGCTGAGTTGATCTACTTCTAATCTCAAAGCCATTAAATTCATTATTCTTATTTCTTTTCTTAGTACTAAATAAATACCTAAAATTATAATGGGTGGAATTAATCCTCAGAAACCTGGCATTTCCCATTCAGCCTGACAAATACATTGCCTCTCCAAAGCAGTGAATATACCACTTCAGCCACTCTTACATCCCCTACCAAGGAGTTGTTTTATGTACGACACCTACATCCTCTTGAAAAACGTAGGGCCTGATTCTGTTTTCCTGCACATCATGTCATCATTTAACATCCGTGCAAAGTGTTACCATTGTGACTTGGTAGAACTTTATGTCCACTTCGCACAGATGTAAAGGGTGGCAAGGTGCAATGCAATGGATAACCAGAGCCGTAGTCTTAAGAGCCATTAATTACTGCTGTGACCTGAACAGAGCAGAACTCAAATAAGAAAAGCAACAGAAACAAACCTGAAGTTCTATATAATGTAATAGAATTGAAGTGCATCCCCACCTCCCTTTATTCCAGTGCACCTCAGTCCCGACCTGCCACAATCCCTGACATTCCAGTTTTGTCCTCTAACCTGTGAATCATTCAGCTCAGACATACACCACTGGCTGCTCTTCTCATCCTGAGCCCCAAATAGCTTTACAATGCACCTTCACGTTGGCCCATAATACCACAACTATCCCTCTTTGGGTTCTTCTTGCCCCACCTACCACACCTTTGCCAAATCACTTCAGTTTTGGACCCGTCTGACCCAAACTTTTCAGACTCCCCCCCCCCCCCCTTTCCCACCCTACCAATCAACTAGGGAAGGAGGGTGGCACACAGGACTGGAACAGCAGTGGATATTGTGCAGTAAGTCCTACTCGCCAGGACTGGAATGACAAGTACACAAAACAGTGGGAGGAGAAAATAAAATCAATTTGCCATAAATTACTTCAGTCCCTGTCCTTCAACCATCCCTGTTATCTAGTCCCTCCTCTAGTCACGAGCTCTGTTAATGAGCCCAAGTGTTGATCCTTGGACGGCCACACAGCTACCTCATTCATTGACTTGCAACATCTGCCATTTCAAATTGTGTGGACAAATATCTATGAAGGACAAATGGAGAGACTATCCCATCTTAGTATTTTGATTAGTGAGCTTACCTTCCCCCCCCCCCCTTTTTTTGGCACAATCATTCTTCAGAAACAAAAGGCTATGGTCTCCCACTTTGTCCCCTCCAATATGCCCTACTTTTTTTAAAAAAAGTCTGCCTATATCTAGAACCAGCTCTGGTATTGCTCTGCTGCCTTTGCTAATATTCCACTGTATAACATAGCTAACAGTCTTACTAAAGGTTTCTAGCTCTACCGCCGCCCAAGACTGTTAGAAAATTTCCCTCCCTACCACCACTCCAGAAGATTCAAAATACTCCTAACTTGTTTCATACTCAGTCCAAATAACTGTGCCTTGATCAAATCTCATGCTGCGCCAAAACTTACCCACCAAAAAAAAGTCAGGGTGTTTAACAACGGTAGCCTTTCATGATGCAGCAGAGGTAAAACAAAAATAAAAATGCCTGCAATATTTCACAGGCTCTCTTATCTGCTTTCACAAGGATCACTAGTTCCCACTGAATATTTTTAAAACATCTTGATTTAATTATCTAATGTGAAGGAAGGGATGAGGATTAGCTGCTGATTAAAATGCTTACAGAAAATAGATACGATTAAGTGGAATAATCCTCTGGAAACCAAAAGGCTCCATCAGATAATTTCTACCACATGGATTGTACCTAAATAATCAGCAAAGCTTCCCACAGAATTTTGCCAAGAGTCCAGATTTATTGGGGAATTCAATGAGATTTGACCTGCACTCCTGTAATATGAGTGTCTGGAGTGGGGGAAAAAAAACAACCTCTGCAATGCTTTCTCCTGCTACCGATTAATGAGGGAGAACACACACTCGAGGGTTTATGCCGCTGGATTTATGATGTAGAACTTTTCATGGAGGTATTTTATTAATTCATCTTATTCACCAACGCAGCAAGCAGCTGCCCTCTAGGTTGCCCTGTTCCCATTTTAATAGTACACTCACCGTTAACAGAAGTTACACACTTTGCCTTGTTTCCATATTTCCATCATTATTCTCAACTAGGAGAAAGCCTTGGAGCATCATCTGGGCCAAGAATGCATCCCCACTGTCCAGAAAGCCTCTCTCACAAATCACAAGGATGAAAGGCTAGAATTTCCAATGAAACTAGATGGCTCAGTGGCTGTACTGACCTTCTCTCTTGTTCAATCCAGCCTATGTACAGTGACCAAAAGTTGTTGCCATCTGATAACCATTGGGTGTTCTCATTCCAGTTCCCAGAGAACAAATGCCCATAACACAAAACCCACTGGCACATTATTAATTGTGTTACTGGAGCAGCTTGTGAAGAGTTCCTTCTAAACCTGATGAGGCTTCCTTGAATCAAAACACGAGATGAGGCTTCAGAGGCAACTACCTGCACCTACTTGTGATAGGCCCCATGCCATTAACCAATCCACAGGCAAAGACCAACCTAGGTGAACTCAAGGCAGTATAAAGGCTCCTAAAGGAAGCAGTCTCTCAGATCTGCTCAACATCACTACTGAGCCAGTAGTTTCAACAGACTGCTTCTGCTCCAGCCCATGCCCATTTCCACACCAACCAGCCCCTTCTCCAGCCTCAGCCAGCCACCCAGCAATCTTGACAGGTTGAGAGGCCCCAATCAAGATGGGGGCCTCTACATAGACACACGGTAAGAGACAGTCCCTGCCCTAACGAGTTTTCAATCTAAATAGACAAGACAAAGACATGGCAGGAGACAAAAATATCATCATCTTTCTTGTACAGATGGGAAACTGAGCCTGAGAGAGATTGTCCAAGGACAGCCAGGAAGTTTGGCAAGGCAAGGCACTTGGGCTCAAGAAATCAGAGTTCAGTACAGTGCCTTAGCAACAAGATTCTTCTTTCATGTTTGTAACAAATCGACCCTATGCATTGGATAGCTCAACAAAGAGGCCTTGGGCCGAATGGGATATGGACACTGAGCTCTGTTCTCACCCCTAGAGAACTGGCTGCTTCAAGGTGAAAGATCAGGCCTAGTAGGGCATTTTGATAAATCTCATGCTTCAACTGCCCATGTTGTAGTTGTTCTGCAGATATGCAGAGGACTTCAGCTGACAACACTAGCGTCCTTCTCCTGCATTAAAGTTCTCTCGCGCACACACACACACACACACACACCTAAGCACATGCTAAATGGGTACAACAGACTCACTAATTCCAAAAGTAAACACAAAAAGTTATTTTCAGAAGTGTGAGCAAAGTGTGAGCCTGTCCAGCAGAAAATAGCTTATGTTATTGCCCATGTACTTTTGCTAATGCCTAATGAGTTCTTTGAAGGCACTCGCATTTGGAGTGCCTTTCAGCAGAGTTGTGTGCGCGCCACTTAAATCTTAAGACTAGGTTTAACAGCTAATGGATAAAGCAACCCTGTCTAACTAGGGTTCCTAATATTTACTCACTTAGGACATGATGCCAAGCCTAACAAAGTTAATTAAAAAATTCCCATGGATTTAATGGAATTTGGATCAGATTCTTACCCTTTGATATTGCCCTCGCGACCAGTCATCATAACCTGCTGCACGTAATCGTAGGTTCACATTGTGTCTTTCACGGCTCAGAAAGCTCTGTTGAATATATGCTTCAGCCACTCTTGCATCCCCTGCCAAGTTGTTTTATGCAAGACACCTACATCCTCTTGAGTCCGTTTTCCTGCACGTTGTGTCTCATCGTTAAACATCTGTGCAAAATGTTACCATTGTGACTGGGTAGTACTTCACATCCACTTTACATAGGTGTAAAGAGTGAGAAGGTGCAAGGCAATGGATAATCAGACCCCTAGTCTTAAGAACCATTCCATTACTGCTGTAACCTGAACACCGCAGAACTCAAATAAGAGAAGAAACAAACGCTTATGGGAAAGTTCTATATAATTGAATAGGATTGAAGCGGACATGTGACAATGGGAAAGTCACAGGAAAAAATGGCTTTTTTCTAACACTGAACAAGGAACTTTATTAGGCTATAGAAAATAGCATTTCTCCATGTCTACTTCCCTAAAGAATTCCGGTCCTGAAACATCTTCAGCTAACATGGATCAAATTTTTTTCTGACTTCAGCAAAACATTTGGTTAATGTGGAGGGGATGGAGTACAAGGTGGAAGAGAAAAATATAAAACTTTACTACCATTTTCCCTCCCATGTTTTTTTTAATCATGTTTTTTAATCAGCTGTATCCTCAACTGCTACAGATTTAAACATTACACATTCTCATGGAAATGAATCAATTTCTACTAAAATAGGTTTAATAATCCCCTCTAATTTTGCTGAGGACATCCTTTCTCTAGGATTTCTTTAAAAGGCTAAGATTTTATCAAAGAGTAATATCACTGCCAGCTAACTCCATGGTTTAAACATTCTATAAAAAGGATAACATTGGAGGGTTTGGTTTTAATTAAGGCACACATTTTTACAAGTATTTAATCATTGCTGTGCTCATCATTGAAATGCCTGCCTAATTTAGGAGCCTAAATCTTGCTTTCAAAAGAGGTTTAGGATCTTCAGAGCCAAAAATCCCACTGACCATCAAAGATGAGCACAGCAATGCCCAAGTACCTTTAAAAATCTGGGCCTTAGCATCTACAATATCAGCCTCGCTGCGTAAGATGCCAGTTCAAATGCATCAGTTTTTATTAATCCTGGCCAAGGCCTTAAAGAGTTTGTAAGAGCACCAATGGGTCTCTGGAGAAATGGGATGACGTTATTTGAATATAATTCAGAGAGTCAGACAATCAGCATTTCTGTCACTGTGCAAACAGTTTAGCTGTGGGGGATGCTCACAAACTGCAATAGTTTAGTTGCTGGCTGAAATCCCAGGATTCAATGCTCCATTCCCACTGCTGTAAACCATGATGAGCTGGGGTTGGAGTCTGTTAGACCCACACTGGATCTGAATATCAGACTAGCTTAAGGCTACTGACTGAGTGCCGCTCAGGATCAGAAGTTCACTCGAAATAAAAAAAAAAGCCCAGTTAATTCCAGGACCCTCTGCCAACTTTCACCCTGGGTGGCCAAATTAAATTAAGGCTCCCTCTCTGGATTCAGGGCCAGGACCTTTAGAAAAATATAAGGAGAGACTGCGACTACAGAGACTGCGACTACAGAGGAATCCATGCTAGCTTTTACACTGACCCCAGTGCATGCTTGAACAGAACTGCCAGTTTAGTAAATTCTTTGGGACCCATTCATCTTGTGGTTTAGAACGGAAGAATCATACATGAAAATTTCACTCACTTTGCACTGGTATAGATGGCTATGAATCGGGCGCGTGGAGTGCTGACATGGTCAGCAACGTTCATTTGAGACAAGGCTTTTGTTTAAGCGGAGGTTCTCAAACATTTTCCTTGTGAGGACCACACCTTGCCAGAGGGATTGCCTCACGGGCCCTGCAGTAGAGTTGGCCACCCACCCAAGCACTTCCTGGTGGTCAGGGATGTCTTTGCAGCACCCTGCCCTTAGTAGCCCTTCTCTTACTGGCCATCTAAGTCATAATATTTTCTCTTTGGACTGCTCACAGAACCCCTTTCCAGCACTGATTCAATACTACAGTCACTTAGAGTCCTTAATCACAAAATAATCCAAAATCAAACTCTACCTGAAACTGCCAGTTCCCAGCATCTCTGGGTGGAGCTCAACCCTCTAGCCCTACTTCCAAACTCATTATGAGCCACACCCCTGCAGTTTCCTGCTGCCTTTTCTATTACAACATTTGATTCCCCTAAGGTGAGGCTCCTCTGGTAACCAGGGCAGTATTAGTCCCCGGCTCTCCAGCCCACAGGCAAGCCACCCTGATATAGATCCTGCGTCTGGACTAGAGAAGTAGATGGTGTTTGAAAACAAGCTAATGTTTTTACACAAGCTATTTTCGTAGCTCAGGACGCCTCCCGTCATTTGTGACTATCAGACCCCCTATCTTCCTGTTCCCGAGAAGGAACATCCTTACAGCAGTTGCAGCAAATATTTACCTGGAAAAGTAACCTAAAAAGACATTTATAAGTCTCTCTAGCGCAATAAGAATTTTGTCCTGTCAGGAGAGGGGAAAAAAAATACAAGTCTTCTTTTGCTTTTCATTTTTGTTTTCCCCCCTACCCCTCATCTGTTCTTTCCCCCTGAACATGTTTCTCTCCATCTTGCTACCCTTTCTCCTGTCTCCCCATCACATGCTTTTGTTCCTCTCTCCCTGCCAGTTCTGCCATTTACATCCTGTATGATCCTAACCAGTCTACTCCCCGGTAAAATAGGCCTCTTGTCTATTTGCTTATACAAAATAAAAACAAACTAATAAAATGGGTCTAGTAACATTTACCTCATGGCATTGCAAGGCTGAATCATGCAGTGGTGAAGAGGTATGGGGATACAAAGCATGGTTATAGAGAAGAAAAACATTTTTAAATGATTTTTGGGATGTATCTACAGCTGGAAGAGACCATAGTACATCTGTCTAGGTTCTTATACTGTGCCCATCGTTGTGGTATCTGAGCGCTAGAAGAGTACAGCTCTGTTTCTGAGGCAACGTCTCATTATCTAGCTACACAGAGAGAAACAGTACTGCAGGTCTCCATTTTAAAGCTGTTCCAGTACTTGTTGCGGAAAAACAAGCAAAGTGCTTCTCAGCAGGAGGGTACAAGCTTTTCTAGAAAAATCATTGTCTGTAATAACAGTTCAGAACTAGCAAATATCCCAAATGCCGGATGTTCATGCCAAATATTTTTCTTTAGAGCATTTTCCCCAGCACAGGTGCTACAGTGCCTGCAAAGGCTTCAAATGCTGATGGTCCAGGAATAAAGCATCATAGACAAACGTGTCAGCTAGAAAAGCTTTCTCCAGTGACAAAACCTCCTAGGACATTATTTTCTTTAAAGTGTCATTTCCTAATAAAATAGTAAACCAAAAATAAATACAGCAACATTTCCCCCCACATTGGTCTCTGAAAAGAGAGAAGTGAAATGGCTTTTTTGGACTATCTGAGCCATTGTTACAGAGATGGCTGTGAATGGTTTGAAAGTGCTTTTACCTTAATGGTAATCACTTGTTTCCCTGCCACTTACAAGCTGGAACTGGGCTGTAGCGGAGATTCCTATATAAAACAAAAATGACATCCTATCAACTGGCAACGTTATTCTCTTCTCATGCCGTCCAGGGATGTATGGGAGGAAGGATGATCTCCGGGGCTAGCTCCACTCACTATGGCATCGGAGTCTAATGACCGTGGCACAAGAACGGTTGTCAGGAAAACTGGATTCTAGTCCTCTCTCTACCACAGATTTCTTGGGCATGTCATTTAGAGACCAATGTAAGATGCATTAAAGTCATTGGGAGTCTTCCCACTGACTGTGATGGGCACCATGAGGTGTGATTAACCTCTATGCCTCATCCTTCTCCTCTGTTATCGATACTTTGTCAGCTAAAAGGAGCGTTGAGAGGATAAACTATGGAGCTCCACAGTTGAGTCTGCATTCAGATGTCATCGTTAAAGCAGGACTAAAACCTCCTCTTGCACTTTTATGTATTAGTCAATGTTTGTAAAGATCCTTTGAAATCCTTGGACAGAAGGAGCTATACAAGGATGAATTGTAATTATTTGTTGCAGGTTCCAAGGATCATGGAGGAATTTTCTCTTGGATAATTGCACAACTGGCCAAATGCATTATCAGGACATTTCATCTGAGTCAGGGACACCCCACTGGATGGTCTAATTGTTTAGTACAGTGTGTAAAATCCTATGCAACTAGAGAAACTTCCCTGATTTTCTTGTCTAAGCAAAAAAAAAAAAAAATCAATATAGAGGGAAAAAATAAAAGGCCTAAAGTAATCACGTGTATTGGCCTCTGTGGAGCAGTTAACACTTTGCACTTTAGATATAATGCAGCCTGGGGAGTTAACCTGTCATGGGCTAGATACTTTCAAGTTGCACTGAAGTTTCAACATCCAGAAAAATGTAGAATGAAATAGGAGGAATTTCTCTCTATGCTTTCATTTCCTCTTTCTGTTCATTGAATCTCTTTTCACTTTGTGGAATGAATTTGGCTCTTCTGTCATTTCTCATTTGCATCATGTTTTGATTCCCTCCTCCTTCCCTACTGTCTTTGGTTTCTGGAGGCTTTTGAAAAGGGAACAATAAAAAATAGTTTGGTCAACATGACACCATAGCTCATGGGTGGCCGAACCGTGACTCTTACAGTGAAAGGGAGGCTCCACATTCTCTGCCTACCAGACTGGGATGGGGAACTTAGAGCTTCTGCCCTGCAGTAGGGTCTGGGGCTAGAGGATTCTGCCCAGCAGGGAGGGGGAGCGAGGGGGGAGGTTGTGTCAGTAAGTTTACCATTGTTACTCTGCCTGGCAGTGCCATTTCGTGATAGGCCAGAACACCACAAGCATTACGGGCCTGATCCAAAGCTCATTGAAGAAACTCCCTTTGAGTGATTAGATCAGGCCTCTAATGCCTATAACAAAATGGCATTATGGAAGAATGGCCCACAGTGTCGTGTTATGAAGATGGAGACGTGATGAGCACTGCATGGATCTGACCTGGGTTTTTTTTTTGTTTTTTTTTTTTAAAAAAGATCCCCCAGTTCCAGTGTTTTCAAATGGAGGTTCTCTTAACAGGACAGTCATAGCCTACATTTTGGACTCCCAATTTTTTACTTAGATACATAAATGCCTTTTCTATGTACCTAAGGGACAATCTGAGTAGCCAAATGGTGGATTTCATCATCTTGTTTATTGTTTATATTGCAGAAGTTCCTAGAGTGGGATCCCATTGTGCTAGGTACTGTGCACTTGACATGAAGAGACAGGGCTTGTTACAAAGAGATTATAATCAAAGCATATGACACAAGATGACAAGAGAACAGGTGGAGTGAAGCAGGAAGTTTAGCTCCCTACGCCTGGGTGCAGTCTGTAAGGCTCGTGGTTACTACAGTGCTATCCAGTTAACTCTAGACAATTTGTTTAGTTGACAAGCAGGCCAAGTGCCCAATCAGAGACCAATTTGCTGTTCTCTGTCTACATGAAAGTAAAGAGTTAAATTTACTTGCAGTAATCATAAGTTGTGCCAAATGTTACATGAACAAATATCCTGTAACGCTCCCTTTACCCCAGGGTTCACATGATCAATTGCAAGGTTCAGCAACATGGTTCTCTCAATCCTAGACTAGTTCTCACTCCAGCCCTGTCTACAGTGTTGAAGGCCTGAGGGGGGCAGTCTCTGATCTCCACGGCACTGGGGCAGTGGAGATCAGAATCTGACCCACACCCTTTAGATATTGTTTCACAGCCCTGGAGACTACAGTATTCTATTTATCCATGTAGCAGGTCCCCGAAGAGTGGCTCTAGTGGTTAAAACTGGCACACCCCTTTTGCTTGCTGGAAGAACCCTCTCGAGCAGACAAAGAGAGGTTAGCCTCTCCAAGGAGGCTAACCTTTCTGCCACTACTTGGTTCTTCTTGAGACTTTAATGCAGCAGATCAGCTGCCAAAGCAGAGATGGCCTTTTGAGTCTAGCTGCTATTACTCGTGTGGATCTAATTCTATGGGTTCATTATAAAGGATGCATAAGCCAAGCTGGCAGAACTACACTCCATCTTTTGTTCCACAAACTCGTTTGGCATAGGCACAAATACCTCAGGGGGAGAAAGACAAAGCGAGAGTTATTGGTTGTGAAAAATGCCAGGAATCTTTTCCTTCCATGAGTTAGCCAGGCAGTGAAATGAATGTATTAGGGGGCAAGAGAGCTGGCATTGGGCACTATAACTAGTAAGGCTTCTGCATGGCTAAACTTGGAAGGAACAGGGAGCAGCTGTGCCCGGAGATAGCACACATCAGACATTATTAAGGTGATGCATCCTACAGTTCTTAGACCAGGAGCTTGTCTCTCCATCAGCTTATTTGCTTACCCGAGTCAGACAGGTAGAGGAAAATGCAGTTTAAAAAATGGTAACTGACCCCTCCCCACCACCTCAGAGGTAATTAAAGTTGACTAACTTGTCAAGACCAGGGGAAGAAGAAACAAAATGACATGGAGAGAGATCATTAGCTCTGGTTATAAACAGGGATGCATAATGCAAGCTGAATACTTCGAAAGGATCTACATACTTATCACAGAAAAAGCAGTCACATACATCTTTTACTTTCCTCTGAGTAAGCAGACATGGGGAAAGGAGCAGTCTGACAAACCAGTACTGATAATTTTGATGACAGTAGCTCAGACAAGACTGACAGGTCTTACTTTATTCATTTCTCCCTCCCTCCCATTCTGGGCAAGAGAATTATTGAAGAGACAGATAACAGATCTTTCCTGTTTAGCAGGAGGATCTCTTTTCTCAATAACGAGAAGTTCCATTCACATTATGCTCATCGGTTACTGCCTTAGGGATTGCATCCTGACATGGTGGGAAGGCTTGAATGCGCCAATGACCCTGAGCTATGCTGGTGAGAATTCTAACCCTTGGTAGAGATACCCAGCCCAGACATGGCAAAGGGTAGGAACCAGATGGAAAGATGTTCTCTGGTCCTCCAGATTGGATGTTGATCTATTGGCCAACAACCTATCCTCAAAAACAAGGTCAGACTACAGGAACACAACTAAGCAGCCATTCCAGCAAACAGCATGGCCAAAGTGACTCTCTACACCTTGGCAGAAACACAGTCTTGGTGAAAGCCACCAGGAAGCCAAGACTTTCATAAAAACTGCCAAAGTATGTTTCTGGAACATCAGAACAATGGCTGCGACAACGAAAACCACATAGGTGATGAAAGAAATGGATTAATCCCAAAATCTTTGAAGTGAGTCAATGACAATGGCCAGGAGCGGACAAAAAGTGAATTAAACTGAAAATAAAGAAGCCAAATATATATGGCGAGGCAAGATAATTACACAGAGGGAGTAGTATTAATTATGATATCCAAAGCAGACAAACCCCTGCCTTTCAAGGATAAACAAGCAAAGACTAACAGAAAAGGACCAAAAGGAGCAATGAATAAAGCACTTTCAAGATGTGCTAACCAGACCACCACCACCAGAAACTGTACCTGTAAATAAAGACAAAAAGACTGTCCAGCATAAAAAAAAAAAAAAAGACGGGGCTACTAAACAGTTATGAAAATAAACAAATGACCCCCCCCCCATCTCAAGCATGACTTTAGAAGACAAAAGGAATACAAGAAAAGTGTCAATTTACCATCAGGCTTGCAAGTCCCATGCAAGTCAATAGGGATGTCCAGAAGGAACTGTCATAAATTGGAAAGATGGCAGCTACATTTACCAGCTTAAACAAAAATTTGGTCATTGAAATGTATAACAAAGTCCAGCCTACAAATCTTCACCTTAACGTTATTTCCAGTTTATTGCATGGATGTGAAAATTGGAAACCCACCAAAAGGTACAGATGGATGTCTAAATTCCTTTGAAAGGTAAGGCCTTAGAAAAATACTAGGTAGTAAAGGGAATTAATTTATAACAGGTGCTGAGATTAGTCAGAGTTCAACAACTCTTTATCTCTGAAGTTAGAGAAAAGAAGATGGAGCTATTTCCAACATATTCAGAATGAAGCCTGAGCATCTGCCTTGGTAGGTGTGCCATTAGGAAGCTAGAGGAACATGTTAAAAGGAGCCAACTAAAAGAATCTGTCCATCAAAAACTACCCAGAGATGGAAAGCTTATGGGACTTAAAGAGGGTATGCAAAAAGCAGCCCAGTAAAGACAAAAATGGCAAAGCCTCATTCATGCCCTAAGTGACATCTTAGTGCAGATTCAAGTTGTGCTGCTCATGGTCCAACACTGAGCACTTCTGAAAATTCCTGTTTACAATCTTTCCTCAGGCCAGACTCCCCTTCTCCCATGGACTGCAGGATTTAGCTCATTATGATCAATCCCTGTTGATTAAAAAACAAAACAAAAAACCTTCCTTAGTTCTATCCATGCTCCATCATAATTCTAACTGATTCCACAATACATGTTGGGCTGTCAGGGCTATCCAAGGGATTGAGACAAGAGCACAATGTCTAAAAATCCAACAAATTTATATGCGGTCAGATCCCTTGCACAATAGCATTTGCCTCCCCTAAAGGGGGAGACATGTAATCAGACCGACTACAAGAACACTTGCAATCCCCATTCCCCCAGCCTGTCTCAAACCACACCGCAGCCAGTGGGGAAAGGAAAGTGCATTACAATATTATTGTGCACAATGAAGTCCCACTACAATGCTATTCTGAGGATTTAATTGGGATTGAAGTGGCACTTAGGCCATGTGCCTTTTTTTTTTTTTTAAATCTATGACCTTGGACAAGAAAGTAGTGTGGCATGCAGGAACTGGACCCTATAATAATAGTGTTGCTACACGATTGCCAAATTATTGCTGTTTAGTGGCAGGCGTGAGGCCAAAGAGGGAAATGTACAGCTAGGTGTTTTGTTATCATGCTAAGCATTGTGCTTTTATCCATTGATTCAGAGAAACATCCATTATATGCCCACCTTTTGTCCCTGCTGTGCATCCAAGCAAAGGGAGTAGGTGTACAGGAAGATTGAACTTACTGCCTGGTGCGGAAAACTCATTAGGACCTGATCCAAAATCTGTTGAAGTTAACAAGAGTTTTTCCATGGACTTCCATGGCTTTGTTTCATGCCTTTAGCATTACACTTGGACCCATACTTTACCTCCTCCCTGGCACTGGAGGGCAGCAATACTGCTCACTGTGCAAAACGTTACAGGATTAAGGCCCAGATTTGTGGGTTACTATCAGCCCCTTTCATCCATATAGCATGAGCCTCATTCACAAAGCTGGCATGACACCTAAGTTTTTATGTTGCAAATTAACTAGACATGCTTCACTGCCATACTTTAGCAAATTAAAGTGAAAATTCACCCTCGAATGTGCAAATCAGTTCTGTTTTACATTTTGTTCCCAAATGTAAGGATACAACATTGACAAGCAGTGTTGCCTAACAAGTATCTTTGAGAACAGGGGAAGACAAAAAAAATCCAGAGGAGAGAGAAGGGGGAGGAGTTGAGGAAAGGGAAAAAGGAGTACAAGTTGTTTACTAAAACACATCTAACATCTTTAGCGTGCTCTGTTGATTGGCATGATCTGCAATGTGTGTACAGCAGCCAGCAGAGATGGTGCTCTAATTCCACCCCCCCCCCCTTTTCTATTTTCCTTTAGATGGCAACCATCTCCCCCTTCAAAGAGTGTTAAAAAAAAGTCAATTATGTAAGGGAGTAGAGAGCCTAGCAGGTTGGCCATTCGTTCCCTATGACTCATCTTGCAATTTCTTAGTCTTACAATTCATATTTTAATTTGTTTTGAAAGAAAGCGAATCAGTTCATTCTTTTGCAGGTCCCCCTAATTTCAGCTCACTCTTTACTTATGTATGAAACTAGCTTGGGTGGAAAAGGTTAGAGGCAGATGGATTTCAAGTTTGAGCCCCCAGGACAGGCCAATAAAATGTGCAAAAAATCTTAAGGTTCGGGTTTCACTGAGTTGCAAGAGCCTTTTACATTCACTGATAAAACACTGCACTATGTTGAACTATGGCCCTAGTTTGACATTCCTAGAATCCTTTGCCTCTACTGGATGGAGTGGCCATCTTCGGAGTCCCAGTCAAATGCTTTAACATAAGCCCATCCTAACTCCAATGTGGAGTAGACATGATCCCCATATTACCCAGGAGCAGTAGGAAAGTGATTTTCCCAAGGTTTCAAAAGAAAGCCAACAACAGAACCAGAATTAGAACTCTGGTTATTTTGTCTCTTGCCTACTTTAGTGCTTATTCTTCTATCCCACTTATGTTCTTCACATATACCCGTTCATAAAATATTTCTGAGTGTTGGAAGTGTTGAGAACAGTCATTATTATTATTTGTATCATTCACAGCTCCTGACATGGATCAGGACCACACGGTGGTAGGCACGGCCCACAGAGAACAAAGTCCCTTCCCAAAAGAGCTTGCAGTCTACTTTTAGTAACGTCTCTCTCAAAGCAGGGATACCTCCCTTTCGAATGAGTAGCTTTTATACCAAGGCATGAATGGTGTAAGAGCCCACATAGCGAGAGAAGAAAAGAGAATCAAGGTCATGAATGAAGGTCAAAGGTGCATGCAATCCATCAATAAATCTTGAGTTCAAACAAGGGCCGGTTCATGTTGAGTATTACACTAGAAATCTGATAGACTCTGTAATAGGATCATCTAAAGATGGGTTTGTGGACTCAGTCTATAGAGGCTAGAGAAGGGGACCTATCACAACAGGAAAGGAAGAAGGAGCAAGACAGTTGTGACTGTTGAACAGAGGGAGATAAGGACTGGGAGAGGCCAAGTATCCTGGAGACCCACAGTCAGCCTAAGCAGCAGCACTTCTAGTTGTCCAAGTCCAGCCTCCAAATTTCCAGAGGCCGTACCATCACTACCTGCAACGTTCTCCTAGTAAAGGGAAAGGGAGGAGCACAATAGGTCACGTAGTTTAAGCAGGCCAGTCTGTGGTTCATTCCTTTAGGGGGGCTGTTTGCTGCCAGTGCATTTCTCACAGAAAAGAGTTATTTCACTAAGGAATCAAAGAATAAAGCAATTTCTTGGACTGTCCCCTTGTGCTTCCACAGAGCTGCAGAGAGGGGAGCACACATATGGCAATGTAGCACTTCTCACTCCAGTCAAGGCAAGAGAAGAGGAGATGTGTCTATTGCAGCCAGCCAATGTCATTCTAACCTTGAAGTGATCATGCAACAACGTCCCTTCATTTTTATTTTTTAAACAAGGATTTTCACTTTCAAGGTAATGCCATGATTCTTCACACAAAACAGGGTCTGTTAAAGCTTAAAGTCTGCTTTTAAAAAGCTCAAAACTAAAATGGGTGATCTAAATACATCTAGGGAATTTAGTAGACTCCTGCAGGGACTTTCAGTGCAGAGATGTTTAGTTGCAGAGGGAACTTCTGTCCACCATAGACTACCTCTTGGCCCTCCAGCCACAAATAGAATGTGTATGAGATGAATGGACTGATGACCAAAATTGGAGAGAGGCTGAATTATAAAAAGTGGTAGGGAAAAGGAGATAGATACAAATGATTTTGGCTCAGATCTAAACTCTTGAACATGCTTCTTGTAAAATGGCTACCTCAACCTCAATCCAGAATTGCCCAAAATGGTCAACAAAGCCATTGCCAGAATATCACACCATTTTTAATTGGAGCTGTGTAGTAACTATAAATGTTTCCTGCAGACACATTAGGGTTTGAGTTTAATAGCAACAATATCCAGAGTTACATGAAATATAAACTCATGTGTTAAGAGAAATTAATCACAAACGTTAGGGAGTTATGAAGAAAATTTCCCACTGAGCAGGATATTATATAAACTGTGCATCGTGGGGGTTCTTGCATCTTCTGACAAACCATCTGTTGTCGGCCACTGTTAGAAACAGGGCACTTGACTAGATGGGCCACTGGTGTGATTCAGTATGACAAATCCTACATTATTCTAATGTAAAATGGCCAAACACACCATTCCTGCTTCCAGAGGCTTAAAACCAGCGTTCCACTTTAAATATAGGCAGGGAAAATAGTGGCCAAACACTTCCAGAAAGACATCCATTTTGGCCCTCAGGCCATCTCAGACTATGTCAAAGGGGACTTAATGTCCCCAAACTACATATTCCCAAAAGACCAAGACAAGACTATTTCTAGAGGCGATACTTAGACCTAACGCAGGTTACGTGGCAACTTTGAAAGGGTCATTTCCTGAATTACTTCCATTCCATATGCTATTCTTTCAGCAACCACTTTACATGTTAAAATGGTAGGAATTGAGGTAAATTAGTAGCAGGATTTAGATAGAAGTTATGTTATGGGTTGTGACTAGTGGCTGACAGACAGTAGGTGTTCTGTGGGTTCTTATTCTACTATTGATTAGTGGAGGGATGTGGCTAATTGTTGTTTTATGAGGACCCATCACTAATTGGCAGGGAGGAGATTAGTGGTATTGATTACTAGATAGATACTGGTATGTTTTCAAGGGTACCAACTGACATTTCTTTGTAGACGTTTTTCATCACCTATTAGATACAGGGTTAGTTGACAGTGATGTAAGCACCTGGACACAGCCTACACTGTTGGTAGAACCAGTCCAGATGTATTGGTGCTGCACAACAGGTGACAATTTTCCAAGTGTCTACAAGCTCTTGTGGCTATATTGTACCATTTATTGGGGAGGCAGCGAGACCTACTGCATAGAACACTGAACTGAGAGTTTACCACTCTGTGCCAGGGTTTCCACATCTGTGGAATGGAGATAATACTGACCTTCCTTGGAACATGTCCCGGGATCCAGGGATGAAAAGCAATCTATAAGAGCTAGTTATTAGTGATTGAGTATGCTTGAATAGGTGTTTTACAGAGATGAGACAGTGTTTAATGGCTGCCAGCTAGAGAATGGATATGGTAGTGGACATTTTATCAAAAACACTGTTACAAAGCAACACATTTAAAAACTTTTTTAAAAAAAGAATTAACTATGGCACTGATCAGAAACCTTAATCAGCTTTTTTCCTGGATTTCTCAGTTACTGTAAGAAGGAGCTGAGTTCACTTGCCAAATGTTCAGCATGTCCTTCTGGGGGAGTTTAAGTGACATCTCTCCCTCTACCTTCCTCTCCATTGAAACAGAGGGGAATCACACATACAGCCTTCATTTCCACACACTCTATTTAAGTAGTCTGGTTAATGCAGGTTTGAAATGTGGATCTATATTAATACTTCAACCTACAGCCCATGGGTTTAAATCCCTGCAACAAAAGCAGCTCTTAGACCTTTAAGTCCATCCCCGTCCAGCTGGATGAAGCACTGTGCTTTTTCATTAAAGCAATCAATGATCTCCCCTGCTCCCCATCCCTCCAGCTTCTGTGTGCCCCCTTATTAGTGACCATGGTTGCCTTCTCACTAACCTGATTAGTGAAAAAAAATTGTTTAGGTACGATGACTTCCCTCCTTTCAAGCTAGCTCCTACATTTTAATTGACCGGCCAGTGCTAATGAACTCAGTACAGGACTGAATACTTTTCCTTGGGGTGTGGGAGAGAGAGAATTTCGGCAAGTGCAGACTGAGGTTAGTAGGGAGGAGAGGACTGTATTAAAATATTAGGACGGCGCAATTTAAGGTCAAAGCTTGAATTCGTGCCCCCTCCTAATTTTGCAAACTTTCCTGAGCTTCCTCCCCCCGCCATCATGCAGAACTGCTCAGCCAAGGTGTAGCTAGTGATTTAAAATGGCACACACCATGATCAATCCATTGCCCCAGGAGTGCAGCCTGCACCTGCCATTTCTACACATGCTAGAAAGTGAAATTCAGCCCTGGAGTAGACAGGTGGTGTAAGTTCCTCTGCAGTCCCTACATCATGGTGGAGCTGGGCAAGGTAGCCATGGGCTGGTCTTGTTTACAAAGGAGGGGGGAGGTGGTCTCCATACCCCTGCATGCAATGAAAGGGGAGAGGCTCTCACTCTGGCTTCAGTTTCGTCACTGCATAAAGGTGCTACGGGACGAGCTGTAGTCATAGCATCCCTGCCCACATAAGGGTTTGGAGCAGCCATCGAGGTGACTTCCATCCCCTTTAGCTGCAAAACAAATCCAACCCAACACAAAGCCCAAGTAACTGGGAATTAGAGGTTGTGTATGCAGGTGTGTATTTTATTCTAAGATCTGGAGCGTGTGGCAAAGATTATTTTGTTGTGAGTCTTAAACAGACCAGTGAGAAAGATTATAAAATATTATCCAAACAGGATACTATGCAGGTTTAAATTGAGGCTCTTTCATGTCATTCCCCCGCATGCTGTGTTGTGAATGAAGGTGAAGTTTCTTGTTTATTGGGCAGCACTCCCCAGCAATGACAGCATTAAGCACCAGGTGTGAGTACTGGTGCTAAAGCATCACTGGGATGCTACATCTGGCCCCTTTGAATGGTGTTCATTCTAACTGGTCCACCACCATAATGACACCCTGCAGCCAATTATGCCGTTCATGTGCTATCTAGCCAATTTGCTCCCCACACCCCTCTTTAGACAGGGACAGTGCAGCCTGAAACAAATATTGAGCTAAATCATATCCTTAACCTTTAAGAATATAGGCCAGAGCTTCAGTCAGCACAGACCCAGGGGACATAACTGTGCACCTTTCAGAGTCTTAGCTAACCAGAATATGGCAAGTTCCAGCTGCAGTGTTCTTTATTTAGATCTCTTCCCATGAAGGGATGGAGTCGCATTTACACTACAGGAGACTTGACACTACTCTGGCAGTACAAATGGGCTTTGATGTGGGCATAATTTGCCTTTACACTCACTTTAAGGGCCATCCAGTGTGAACTGTCATAGCTCCATCAAAATCAATGAACTCTGACTAACTACACCAGCTGTTCCCTAGGGTGATGTAAAGAGGCCTTAGGATAAATGAAAATTCTGGCCCTACTGTCATAACTGTAGAGATGTGTGTGTAGATTTAGTCGTCATCTTCAGGGCACGGACTCTTCATTCCTTTTATAGTTAATATACATACACCATCATTTAGATGTATATAGTTCATTTTACCATACATCCACATTTTGCACCATAGGGGGAGAGAACTAAGCTGTAATGCACCACATATATGTGGAGTTGTTATCCAGCATACCAAGAGACATTACTTTTATAGCTGTGTAAGCCAAGATAATATTGCAATAATTATGAAGCATGAGATCTGATTAACTGATCAATGGCAGAGGTTCAAAGGGAGTTCTACTTGCTTGTCGCCTCCCCCGACACACAACCACACATAGCTGACATGACAGTGAGAAAGGCTCATCTTACAGTTAGGGAATTTAAGCACGTTTTAAGATAAGCAAATGCTTATATGCTTTCCTGAATAGGGATGGATTTAAGTTCTTTCCTGAATTGAGGCTACTATGCCCCATCTGTAAAATGGGAATGATACTACTTCCTCTCTCCTCCTTTTAGATTGTGAACTCTTCAGGACAGAGACCATCTTGTTTTAGATGCTAGGCACTGTACCAACATAATGGGGCCGTAGGCACTACTGGAATACAAATAATAAAGCTGTCGTGGGGCAGATAGAGGTTTCATTCTTCCTTTGAATCATCATGCCACTCTGGGACTATGGGGACCAATGGTATGGCCACTCTTAATCACTATATATAGCAGCAAAACACTATTGTAGACAATCCAAAGGTTTAGCGATGGTCAAACGATTTCCAGATCAATAAGCCTAATGTAATATTCATGCAGGCTCCCCCGCTTTAATTAGGTCAAGATTGTAAGCCTAATTTGATATTATTTCTGCTGATTATGTTCAGAGGTGGGCAGTTAAAGAATGCACGTCCCTTTCAATCATAGCTTTCATAAACAAGTGTTGGTTTAATGTTTCACAACGTAGGGGTTGGTATATAAGGAAAGGGCTGCATAGGATTCTGAATGGCTAAGCAAAACTGACTAACTTTAGCCACTGCCAAAGAGTGATTTTGATGCATTTGAAAAAAAGAAAGAAAATCCAACCTGTTTTTTTAGCATACATGCTATTTTCTCTCATCTCCTTCCCATGGGGGACCGAAGGAAAAAGAAAAAAAAAAGAGCTAGACAGCCATAGGGAAAAACAAAAAACCCACAAGTAGATATATGCAGAGCCCACTGACATGAGTGGGAGCTATGCACACTGGGTGAAATTCATCCCTGCTCGTAAGTCCTGCACCAAGCTATGCAGCACTGGTTGTACATATGAGGGGGGGGGGGGGGGGGTAATATGGGAATGACAGGTGCTCCTGCCCTTATCCTCCTATAGCCCCCTGACACTCACCCACACATCACCATTCCACTCCACCTTCCCCCAGATTCCCTGCCCTCCCACCTAATCTCGTTTATTCCTTTCCCCAAAACTCCCCTCCTTTCACTGAAGCCCCAAAACCCTCTCCCCCAAATCACCCCCCGGGGGCACTCATGTCTAATTCTCCCCCAGAAAACAAGGCTTTGGGGAAGCACAGGGGATTGGGGGTACACTGGCAGAAATGGGGCATGCTAGGTCTCCCTGACCAGAGTCTCCAGCCTTGCTTGCCTCCAATCCATCCCCATAATTCTTAAAATATGGATCCCCATTTCAGTCCTCTAAAGATTTAGTGGGTGCCACGCACTACCTTGCGTGGTAACAACAACAAATTGCAAGTCAAAGTGGTCTTATCACATCAGTAATTTAATCTTTAGACACACACAACTTATTTTTAAAATGGCTATGTTTTCAGGGCTTTGATTTCTGGCATTCCTAGCTCAAATGACTATATCTGGTTCTCTAACCATGACTAAGCGCCCTCCTGAGGCATGTCCAACTTCAGAAAAAGCTGACGAAGCATGTCCATTTTGAAGGGCTGTTAAGGTTGTGTCACGTCTGTTTAAAAGCAGACCTTTCCCGCACTGGACCTACAGTGCCACACTATAATATAACGAATTCAGCGGACTGAAACAGAGAGGGAGGACATCATAGATAAAGAGAAAGAAACAGATCGGAGGGAAGAGGCTGCAGTCTTTAAACTACTCACTTATAATGGGCACAGCTTGGGAAAAAATGGATGTTCACCTCCTTCCAGTATTTACCTTTATCTCAACACATGCAGTAGTGCCTAGACTAGACAGGATAAATAATGTCTGTACTGTAAGTGTCCACAGGCCAATGGACCTACTTCATTACAGAAGTTGGTACAATTGCTCTGGAAATCTGTTTTATATGAGGACCGGTAAACTTATTTTTAAACAAACAGCAGTGATCTCAGCCACTGTTTAATACTGTGGAATCCGTTACATATCTTGTCTTCTGAATTAGTTCTTCCCTGTCATAATCAAGTTTCATATCTTCTCTTTCCAGCTTCCCTCTCTCTCAGCTTCACATGCACATCATGCAGCTCCAGCTAACGTCTAGCACTGCCTCAGATGCCAAGCCCCTGATTCGCCCTTAACAGGGAAGGCTGTTCTTACAAGAATCCCCTCCCCTATTCAGAGCCTTAACCTCAGCAACAGTCTGGCGCATCCACTTACTCAACTCCCACAGCTGTTGGGGGAAAAACAAAACAATTTACTTAAAACAACAATGCCCAGTTAGGCAACTCTTCATAATGCAGCTTTTGTATGATAACAGATGAGACAATAATAGCTACATATTGGGTGGCGAGAAGAGATGAATAATATTGGATTATGGAAAATTACAAGATCGCTCTTGCTCATCATTTCTGCCAGTAATGGAGACAAATACTTCAGGGCAGCAGGATAACAGAGATGGCTAGCTCTGTTGTCACGGTTATCTTCAACAGGATGTTGCTACCTGTCTTAAAAGAAGCCAACAACAAAAATCCTCAGCATTTGAAAAGCCTGGGTAATATGTCTTTTTAAACTAATCAAAGCAAGCACTGCTCTGACAATGTGTTAAGCCATTTAAAGTCTACCCAGAGTCAATAGTAATTACAGAAACGTAATCACAGTTGCCAGTCATGTTGTTCCAAAACTGAGATAGGGATGTATGGTGTGGAGAAAGCGAATAAGGCCGTGTTATGTGAAGGAGTAACACACAAATACCTGGGGTCACTCAATGAAATTAATAGGCAGCAGGTTTAAAAAAAAAAAAAAAAAAAAAACCAAAGGAAGTGAGTCTTCACACAACACAGCCTGTAGAACTCCATGTAGGGGTGGTTGAGAAAGCCAAAAGCATAACTGGGTTCAAAAAAGAATTAGTTAAGTTCCTAGAGGACAGGTCCATCAACAGCTATTAGCCAAAATGGGCAGGACTGTAACCCCATGCTCTGGGTATCCCGAAACCTCTGACTGCCAGCAGCTAAGACTCGACAACAGGGGATGGATCACTTGATCAATTGACCTGTTCTGTTCACTCCCTCTGATGCAACTGGCATCGGCCACTGTCAAAAGACAGGATACTGGGCTAGATGAACCATTGCTCTGACCCACTATGGCCGTTCTTATAATGTGTATTTTTCCCTGCTAAGCCAGGCTTTATTAGACATGACCTCTCTATCTGGGGAAATAGACGCCCGGCAGGTGGCACTGAAGCTGCTATAGGATTGGGCTGTATGCCCTTCCTATGTGGTAATGTTTTGCTTTTATAGTTTGTTTTGTTTTTCCCAGATGGGCACTGGAAATAGAACCATTTTCAGATGTGGATTGTACAGTTTCTGGGGAGTGTGTGTGTGGGGGGAGGAATGCTAAAGGGTCCCTTTAACTAAATACAGCGCACAGAATAACCTTCAATGCATCTTTGCTTCACAACAGATGTTAAATGAATGCCTCAAGTTACAGGCTTTTCATTCAATGTGAGAATCACACCTCTCTTATCAAGATGAGCCATGCCACTAAAGAGAGAAGTCTCCCCAAGGGGAAATTCAGTCCCAGCTGGGTTGGTGCCTCGTGCCGTCAGACTAAACACAACAAGACAGACTGATACAAATGTTTGAACTGCCCTAAGAACAGGAAGGTAGAAGGAAGTGGGCAAGCCCACTTCAATATGTGAGGACATTTTTATAACAGCCCCTCTTGCATATTTCACAGGACAGTGACCTTGAACTTCTGTTTCAGTAGCACTTGCCTTTCGGAAGCATCTCCAAGTGTCCAGGAACCTTTACTATGACTGATTTAGCAACAGCATTCCCGATTCTGCCCTCACACCAATTTCACACGTGTGAGGACTGTGTGTGATGCGACAGTGCCCTGCACTGAATACACAAGCAATGCCCTGTACCTGAAAATACATACACTCAGAGGCTGGAACACAAGAACGATGGGAGCTTCAGCGTGCAGAACACTTCTGAAAAGTTGACCCGTACTGTATGGGCAGACTGGATGGTGAAAACCATTCACCAGTCGTCGTTATACGTTTGGAAGTACGTCAAACGTTGGAAGGCAATGCAAGCTGTTTAAGAAGGGATTGTGCACATCTTATCCATATGAGTAGACCCTATGAAGCAAAGTGAACTTGACTAAGGTTTGTAGCATCAGGTCTTTAGTGTAACTGGTTGGATTTTTTTTCATAGAAATATCTTAAGGTAAAGAATGGCTTTTTGACCAAAGACGACAACGTTTGCAGAAAATTTTCATTTTGGTCAAAATCGGATTTTCAGTAAATACTGGGGGGGAAGACTGGGAGTTAAAAATGGATTGTTTTTAATTAAAAGCAGATATATTTATTTTTTGTTTTAAAACAAATCCAATGTTTTTTAAATGTTCCATTTCTGAAAACAAATCTGAAAATTGAGATTTTGATTTTTTAAAAAAAGAACATTTTTTAAAAAGTGGAATTTAAAAAAAAAATAAATAAATAAAATCAGCTTTTAATTTAAAACCAGAGATAAAGGTCTGAAATAAAGCTTAGAGAAGTTTTAGCATCAAAGCAAAAGCTGGCTCCAAAATTCCTAGTACAGATAACTTTCCCTCACCAAGACTTCACCCTCTGATCTCTGTCAAAAATTCTGAAGAACAAAAGTTACCTTACAAACGTGAAGGTCAGTTACACTCAAATGCTGGTCTTTAGTTCCTGTCTCATACTGTTTAGATGAAGCCATTCATAGATTTTATGGCCTGAAGAAACCATTATGATCATTGAGTCTGACCTCTAGTAGAAAAGGTCAGAAGATCCTCCCCCAGTAATTTCTGCATCAAACCATATCTTCTGTTTGAGCTGTGGCATCTCTTTTAGATAGGTTACTCCGTATCAAATTAAAATGGGAAAAAGAACTTAGCCTTACAACTACAACAGAAACCTGGGAGGATATCTGGCATAATGTGAAAGATACTTCAAATTCTTTATCCTTGCAGCTCTTCTAGAATGAGATAGTCAACAGGTGCTATTGGACTCCAGAACATTTGTTTAAGGTTAGATTGGCAATACACAGTGAAAGCCAGAGACACAAACAGTCACACGCCAACCTTTCACACATCCCCTATACCTGTCCAAAAAAAATGGAGGTGTTCTGGAATGCCATATTCAGTTCTCTCTCAAAAACTTCAGGAGTCGCTAGCTTTCCTTTTCCAAGCTTGTTTATTGTAGGGGTTCTGGATGAGTTGGTATCACCAGTTAACCTTAAAAATGAATTGCAGTAGCTATTTCAGTGGCCAAAATTTATTTTGAAAAAATTAAAATATGCAATTCCTCTCTCGTCTATAGAGTGGCTTAGTGAGCTCTCTATTGCTGTAATAGAAATGGGAAAAATATGAGACGGTCTCATTTAGAGATGAGGAAACTATTGCATACTTTTGCATTGTAGTGCATTGAGTCCCCAATACTCAGATACATACATCAGATCATCATCTGTTTAGTCATTTAATAACTAACTGATCCCCTGCATGACCTGTACAGGTTCAGGGGTTGGTGGTTATTTTTTGTTGCTTTGGTTTTTTGGTTTCCAGGTTTTACAAATAATGAATGGTGAATTTTGTAATTTATATGCTATTTATTTATTTTTATACAAAATGTAAAGTTAAAAAAGACACCCAATTTTGATTTAAAGACTTCAAGTGATGGACATATCTCCCACATCCCTAGGTAAAACCGCATCCTAGAGGATGCTAGCTTCCCTCTTTCATAGCTGCTTAGTTTAAAAAAGACAAATTTAAAGCACTTCCAAAAATTAATAATTCTTCTGTAATTAGATAAAGAGATTAAAGTATCTTGAATATTACTTTTCTTTTGCTAGCACAATGCTCAAGGAACTCTCTCCGCTGCCCCTTCTCCAGCTCACGTGTGTTTACAAGGTAAGTCCTGCTGCAATTAGCTGTGAATAAGGCACATTAGAGGACATGCATAATGACTAACCTTCCATAGGCTCATAAAATATTCAGCAGCTCAGTATTACTTCAGTTATACTAATCTAAGGGCAGGGGAGGTGGGGAACACTAAGCTTTTTTTTATTTAAGGTTTGTGTAACCATTTCCTTCCACCTTTAAAAACCATCCTGGAAGAGATTCATTTATACAGGTTTTTACATCACTCATCACTGCAGATGCAAATGGGGAAACGGAGGCACTTCAAGAACAACAGTGAGGCTTTATAACTCCGTCCCCTAAGGGAATGTCTACACCGCAAAGAAAAGCCTGCAGCTGGCCTGTGCCAGCCAACTCAGCAATGAAGCCACTCAAGCTCTGGGACCTCTCACCCCGGAGGGTTGCAGCATTGAAATACTCAGCAATGAAATTAGGCTCACAGCCTGAGCCAAAGCTTGCTGGCATGAGCCAGCCACAGGTGTCCAACGTCTGGGGTATGTCTACACAGCAACGAGTCTGATCCAACATCCATTGGAATCAATCAGAACCATTCCATTGACTTTGACGGGCATTGGATGTAGCTATAAAACATACCCCCACTGGTCACTAGAAATCCAATTTACCCTCCTGGAGTCCTTTTCCTGACAAGATGAAGTTACAGTCAACAGCATTAACTAAAAAGTACCTGTTGAATACATTTGTGCATTGGGTCTTGGATTAGAGGGTCAACTGCTTTAGAGAGGTCAAGAAATAAAGGAAGACACCCCAGGCACAATTTGTTGGATCATCAGGAATATGCTATTGGTGACAGGGGATTTTCTGTAGCTATGTTGAAAAAGATACAGAGCAGGAAGCAAGAGTTCATTACGGACAGAAGAAAAGGCCTGTCAGAAAACCGCAGGCAGCAAGGATGTAGCTAAGATCAGTACAAGAGAAAGTTTCTGCAATCCATCCAGAGCTGTGTGCAGGTGACCCACGAATCACCTCACACCATTGTACTCTGCAGCAGGCAGTCCTTGTTGGAATTTCCCCTCTGGGTGATGAAAGCACTCTGAGACACACATGTGAATGTGCGCTTTACTGCTGTAAACCCAAGCTGTTAAATATCATGCTCTTTTGCCTTTGATTTACTCCATTTACAGACCTCCCTACCCTCAGCCTCTCTTTTTCACAAGGGATCAATTCCGGACAACAAAAGGCAACAGTGGCTTTAACAAAAAACAGAGGGACAGGAAAGGTTGATTTAGTTAATGAAGGCAGGATGTAGCAATGGAAAGACGGAGGGAGAGGAAGCAAGCAGACAAACAAGAATAATAAAAGGCCCACTGATAGCTATGCAGACCCAAAAGGGACACTGGTGGCTATACAGAGCCAAAAGGGACACTGTCCTATAAGGTTACACCACTGGCATAAGAGTCAGGAGATCTGGGCTCTATTCTAGGCTCTGCCATAGACTTCTTGTGAACCTTGAGCAAGTCTCTTAACTTACCCTGTGCATCACGCCTCTCCAGGTAACATGGAAACAATACTACTTCCTTGCACCATAGGGGTTCCTCCATAGTTGTGAGGGGCTCTGCTCATATGGTGATGAGGATCACATGGGTAGATCGGGAGATACCATTTTCACTAAAAATGAACCAACCAGCCCAAATATCAAGTACTTGCAATATGTTGCTCATGTACCATTTCAAACATTATTGCCTCCCAGAAACTCGTTTGACTTTCATTGTGCTGCTAAATGAAATTACTACATGATCTATAGATTGAGACCTATGATGATACAGAACAGGATAGCATTGTCTTCCGCCTTGTTGCCAACATTTGCAACACTCTGCACATTAGGAGTGAGTAAAGACGACTGGAATACCTAGCTATAATGTATGGACTATATAATTACTTTCCAGTCTGCAAGCATCAGTGGAAGGAAACATGCAAAACCTTGACTCATCATCAAGCTGTGTTTCTAACAAAGACAAAAGGCCCTGGTTCTCTACTATGTGATCAGAATTATGGAGTGACAGAGGCAGGAAGCTGCTTATCACTCTCTGAACCTTGGACACTAGCAGATGTTTGGAGTAGGCCACCTGTTGCTGTATTTCCACCAGTGGTGTAAGCTCCGTCAGGATCTTACATCACAATCAGCTCCCCCCATTACACTAGGGATTGGGTGTGCATCAAATGGGAGGCAACAACTACATCTGTGCCAGCTTTACAGCAGTGCAGAACCAGGATTCCCACAGGGAGCTTGACATGAACTCACGTTGCACCACACAACTAGTACAAAGCGCAGCTTGAAGGATTTGAGAACCTGGCCCAAACTACTGGGGAAAAAAACTGCACATGTCAAGAATGATTTTAATTAAAGCATAATGAATCCCCTCTGCACTCTGCAGGTACCTGCCCCAATCCCACTAACCCTATAGGGTGCATAGGGCCACTTCAAGGTATTTGTACTACGTGACACCTATTTTAACAGTGTAAGTGGTGTCTAGGCTTTGCCCTCCAGACAAAGGATGAATTTCACACAGAATAGCCTTGTGTCTTTCGTTCCCATTCCTGCACATTCTCCCGGAACTAGAAATAGAAGCCAGGACATCCCTTGCTGTGCCCTGTGGCTGAACATTTCCTCAGCTTTCATCATGAAAGTCATTAGGCCTCAACCTTCCTGGTTAAGCTAAATGAAATGCAAAAGTCCTGCTTGACTGGTTTGTCTGAGATGGTTGAGATGATGCCGTACACTAGGAATTGAATGAATCCCTAGCTAATGATTTACAATGATACAAGTCTACTTAGATGACTGGACAGGCTTCAGGTTGTTGTTAGTTTCAGAAGCAGGTGGGCACTGGCATATGCTGAGTCCTGTGTCACTGTAAAACGGTTAGGTGTTACGAGTGCAATGCAGGCTGATTTCAGTCTTGCTTCACCGACTAGTTGTACAAAAGACTTGCAATAATGCATAAGTGGAAACTAGGGTTGCTTTCATTTTGTCATGCCTATCAGGCTCACACTGTATAATCTCTCATGCCAGCACCCAACTTCCTTGCCATTTGTAATCATTTGCAAAACCCAAACATGTTCTCAAGCCAAATGAATCTTTAATAGCTGGAGTCAGGGGTGTCATCTCAATGTGTGCTTAAGTGTATCTTACCCACCCTCTCCCCTCAAAACCCAGTGCTAGAATTGCATAGAGGGGGATAAGTCAGGCTTGGATTTTGCCAGCATTCATGTGAAACAAATGCATTGCTCTGAAACCTCAACAGCAATGTACTTTTCAAAATAGCCCAGGGCAAGATTTTCAAGAAAAATTAAACCTGCTGCTACACAAAACCACATTCAGCATGCAGATTTTTTCATTGAACGTCTCTGGAACAACATTACATACTGTATGGAAGAGAAAGATCTGAGACCCTCCAGAAGAAACTACGACTCCCTCTTCCCCACACATACACACAATCAATCGACATTTCTGACTAACCTAACAAAGGGCCTTTGGGACACACTTTGAATACTTGAAAATGGGTTATTTTTGCAGAGAAGCAGGAAAGTCCATGCTAAGGAGTCAATAGCCAAGTCTTCTATAGTTTTGTGTTGTAAGCTGTATATTCTCCCAAGCTTTGAAGTACCTCTTAAAAAAAAAAAGTGCAGCAGTATGTGAAGTGTCATAGGGGACATTCTTGCTCCTGTGCAAATGGCCAGGACAAGGCTCCTGCAGCTCTTCAATCCCATTTATGAGGGCTAAAGTGAGACTGAAGGGGTGCACGTACTCCATGATGGCTTTTTCCACATGGATGGATTTCATCTTAGACTCTACGCTCTCCAGAGCCAGGATCTAGTCTGTATATGTGACACCCACATTACCACACTCCAGGCTCTGTAGAAGTCATTATCGGTATCATTAGGATGGCCAGGACTGAAAGCAGAGATCTCTATGTAGCTACACTGATTTACACCAGTGAGGATTGGCCCATGGTTTTCATATGTTAAATCAATATTCTATCCTAAAATAGATGCTGCCCTAGAAGGTTATGTTTGTTTCTTCAGAGTGCTAACATCCTGTAAGGCAATTATTGTCCAACAGTACTAATAAAAAATGAGCTGGCTGCAGTTCTTTTCACAAGAACTCTCAGACTAATGTTCAAAGTGGCAAATAGTGACATACTCTTCTGTTATGCACATATTTCTGCAAAAGTTTTATCATGGTGGGTCAAATCCTGCTTCTACTTACAGGGGTATAAAGCTATAGTGATGCCCACCCAGTGACTAACGTCAGAAGAATCATTCTGGATTTACACCATTCCATGTGGGAGATTAACATGGCATCACCTTGTGGGAGAGGACAAATTAATAATTGAGAAGTAAATATTCTATAAAAATAGTATATGGCAATGTATATATTACTTTAGGCAACAGCCAACAAGTACCAGAGCAAGAATGTAATTAAACAGTTGAAACAGAAAGTTAATATAAAACTAGGGAACGCAAATGAAATATAATTTAGTGCCTGGGGAATTATTTTGGGAGCTAAATGTCTCTACTTCGCCTTGGTGCTCAGTTACAAAGCACAAATTTTGAAGGACTCAAAGCCTTTTTAAAAGGCCAATTTGTGTAAAGCAAGGTGGAAAAGCTGAAGAAAACTTGCTATTCAAAGCATGAATGCCCCTTCAACCTAATATTTCCATTGAATTTATAGACTGTTCTTATGAATACATGTCAGGCACTCTGGCACACTGCTAGGTTAAGGGTTCTCTCATCTATTGATCTCAGCACAATAAAGAGTAAGCAGAGCCACTGAAAATTTGATTTTTATGTGATGGAAGTGTGCCGAATCACAGATTGTTATACCCACGTGTTCCAGGAACACTTATAAAGTAAGGGGGCTAAATCAAATCAGGCTCAATGCATGTAGGATAAGTGCCTGCAGAAGACATTGGAGGGTCATCAAAATAGATCCTGCACTAAAAACCTCAAAACCCTAAAGTAAAAGACAAAGCCAGTGCATGTTGCAAAAAAGACAGAAAAAAAGTATCAAAAATAAAAGCATGCATTCTAATTAAAATAACGTAGCTTAGAAGATTCTATATACACTATTGAACTGCCATTCATCTAATTAGACACAACTCTGGATTTTAACTGATTTGCAACTGCTTACCCCACTGGTGA
Source organism: Emydura macquarii macquarii (assembly GCF_026122565.2). NCBI lineage: Eukaryota > Metazoa > Chordata > Testudines > Chelidae > Emydura > Emydura macquarii. Next base: position 598,544 of record NW_027130250.1, read on the forward strand.
GTTTGGCTTATTATGAGCCCAATTCTAAGACCACCCCCATGGCCTCAAGTCTGTTACAATCAATAGAGGTTGCATGTGCTCAGTGATCCCCAGAAGGTTCTCAGCATTCTGCCAAATCAGGCCAGGGAGAGAACACTTTATAAAGGTTTGTTGTAAACTTGACTGGCATAAGTCTGGGATAGTTGCATAACTTACCTGTGGCAATGCCATTGCTGTAGTGATGCAGATGTAGAGCCTCTCAGATGCGCACCAGTAAAACACCCCCTTCTGTCTCCTGTTCAGGCTGGGACTCCTCTCACACTCCAGACGTTACAGTGCTTAGTATGCAGGGTGGCTTGGCCTTCCAGATAGGTCACTACAGTTTTCTTCTTCTGGGTTATCAAAGGATTCCTGGACTGGCTGAGTATTGTGCCTAGCAGTCCTCCGGTTCAAGCCCATGCCACTTTCCCAGTGGCTGGTAGGGAAACCCAGGCCCACCCACTACTCAGGGCTGCAGCTCAGGGACCTTGCATTCAGCAGCCAAGGTCTGTTCTATCACAAACCTTGCTTGTATTTCCCTGCACTGCTTCCTACTCTGTCTCTGTCAGGCTTCCTAACACAGACCCTTTTTGGTAAATCCTTCCTTCGGGACCAGGATCCAGGGGCTTCTACTTTTGCCCTAGCTTTCTTCTTTTTTTCCCCCCTCTCTCTTCAAGGCCAGAGAGCCCCTGCAGACATCCACACTGCAACCTCCTTCTGCAGAGAAAGATTCCTACCTCTAGACCAGCCCTGCCTGCTCCACCCCAGCTGGGCTCTATTCCTAATCAGAGATTGCCTATCAAGACTAATTCTCCCTCAGGCATGCCCTATCAGCTTAACTAACAACTTCTGAGCCACATTCACCCAACACCAGCCTAGGCAGTGGTAACACCTCATCACACTTTAATTTAACTGTTTGAGGAATATTTTAGAGAGCAGAGGTTTTTTAAAAAACAAAACAAACAAACAAACAAACAAAAAAAGGTACTCCTGCTGTATCCCTTTGCTCACAGATTTGAGGGGCTAGATGTCCCCCTCAGATGCATTAGAGGACAGATGACAAATTGCAAAGGCATATGAAATATTTATGATGTGCCTGAAATTTAGTGTGTGTATGCAGTGTTGGTACAGGTATGTTGGAGCCAAGATATTTGTGAGAAAATGGGGGATGGGGGTGTAAGAATCTTTTATTGGATTAGCTTCTGGTGGTGAGAAAGACAAACTTGCACCTATTTTTTCCAGGTGTAGGAAACGTACTCAGTGTTACTGCTAAATACGAGGTGGTACAATTGTATTTAGCACTAACACAGAGTACATTTCCCAGACCTGGGAAAAAAAGAATCTGTGTAAGCTTCTCTCTCTCACCATCAGGAGTTGGCAAATAAAAGATTATCATCTCAACCACCTTGTGTGTGGGAGTGTATATATGAAAGAGGGAAAATGACAGGGCCTGGTTCTAGCCCCTCACTCACTGATGTAAACAAAGTACACTAGAGTATGGTAGGTGACATAAGTGGAGAATCCCATCCACAGTGAATAAAGCTTGTTGTGTGATGACTGAGATTCTCTCTTTAATAGAAGCGTCTTTGTTCGCTTTAAAATCAGAGTCCTGACAGTTCTTTTTAATGGGTTCAGCCCTCCTTTCCTGCGAGTTCTACCCATACTCCTCAATGCCTCCCTCCAGAGTCAACCTATTGCTTATAGGGCCACCTTACATTCACCAGTCTGGTTTCTCCCCTCTTCCTAGAAACCACTACACAAGCTTTTCTGCGGTTCAGCAAAGTTTCCCCCCTCTTGTCTGTCCTTCAATAGTTTTTTTCCAAACTCATCACCAGTAACTCACCCTTACTGTCTTCCTTCAGGTCTCCAGCAACCTTCCCCTTCAAGCAACTCTCTGCTTCTGCTTCTACTCTCCTTTCTCTGTTTACCACTACTCTGACCTGCCCCCATTCCCCCTTCTTTTAAATCCAATTCAGAGACAGCTGATGAATCATAGGTGAACTGGCCTATTCCTTCTTAAAAGGTGAATGTCACCCTATGCGAGACCTGAAACCTCATGGTATGATGAGGTCTCTGATTCAGCAAAGGATCATTCTAGAATACCTCATCCAGAGTCATTATGTGTACCTGGAAAAAGAAAGGGCTCATACAGTTAAACAAAAGATCTGCCAGGACTGAATATTCAAGATATTAGGTTGGTGCTAATTAACCTGGTTTAAAGTTGACTAAACATCTCAAAGACTCTGTTAGTGCAGGTTGCATTTTCCCTGAATAATTACCATACATTCTGCCTATTTAAAAGTTATCTTCCCGGATGTTTGATTTGTCTATGGTGGTCTCATTGTTTAAAACTAGTGTGTAGCGTTGCTCTCCACTGCTAATTAGTGGAGCTTGTTAGAAAAAAAAAAAAGTCAGAATTTGCTGTTTTGCTGAAATTGAAACATTCTGCAGCACTGCGTCAATTCTGACAAAATCTCAACAGAAACCAAGCATGTTTCCAGTGGAACCTTGCCTGCCAGGCAGGATTCCATCAGAAACCCGCCTGGCTCCTTGGAAGACCATCTGACAGGCTGCTGGGGAACCTGGACTTCCAGGCTCCCAGCTGCCTTCCTGGTGGGCTGATGGGAAGCTGGGAGCATGGAAGTTATGGGCTCCCCAGCTCCTGGGGTCGTGACTCCTTGCCAGGCATAGCTCTTAGGGTCCCTGGCTCCAGGGCAGCTCACCAGGTGTACTACCGTGGAGCTAGGGCTGCTAAGACCCCCAGGTCCCCAGCTGTGGGGCAGTTCACCAAGCTGCTTTAGAGCTCAGTGGAGATCAGTCATTCCATTTCACAGAAAATTTTGGTTCTAGAATGAAATCTGATTTTGAAATAGCAAAATCCTCTGCAAAACAGAATGGCTGTTCTCCACCCAGCTCTATACCTTAGCTTAATTAGTTGTCATGTTTCACCCCAGAGGTAAATGTATTTCAGGAACTGCTAACAAAAATACTAATTAGTGCCAAATTCAATGATGGCTTCTGTGACCTGGATACCTGTCCATGAGGAACTCATTTCATAAAGGTCACCTGTCATTTTGATTTTTTAGCATACAAAGGAGAAAAAGCCAAATGTATTTGAGTCCGGTTGCAATACAAATGTAAATGGCTGTTACTTACTTTGGACCAAAAAACATGCTGCAGGCCTTAACGTGGCTTAGGTTGTACAACACACAGTATGCACTGTGATAAGTGTCTGTATTTCCTTCTCCTTGTCAGATTCGTACCTAGATCAACATACCCAAGAAAGGTGTAAAAATAAATCAGTTCTCTGGAAGTGATCCCTTGGGTTAGGTTGGAAGGGAACAGAAAAGAATTCGGAGGATTGCCATTTGGATGGGAATAAGAAATCAGGTCCTTCTAAATATCATGCAATTGTAATACTGAAGGCTAGCATAATAAGTCATTCCATAAATCCATTATTAACTACCAGCAGGACAAATAAATTATACTATCAACCTATTATCTACAGTTCAAGCTGAATTCTGCTTGGTAATATAACTGCAGAATAGGTGAGCTAAACATGACATGCATTCTGAGATAAACTGAAGGAATTCAAAGCAGCATCTGTGGATGTGTATCCAGCTGCTGTTTTCTAACCCTATTTTTAACTACACTTCAAGCAGGACTACTTGAAATAGGAAGGTCAAAGTTTGCAAACCATCTTGAATGTGATTTTTTAAAAATAAATCTATGTATGTCCTCTGTAAATGCTTATTCCCTATTGTGTATTGGGATTATTATGATATTTTGTGTTATCGCTAACAAGTCATACATATACAAACCTTATATTTTCTGTTTCTTAAGGCAGAATAAAGAACAGAATTTCCCGTTTTCTTGTGTGGTTTATAATTAAAGGTACTGGATTATGACATTTTGTCTCTTGTAGTTATAATTGTAAAACTAAGATCTTTATTTTTGTGTACTGAAAAACACATACATCTAAATAAATCAAGGTTGAAAGTCTGTTGCCTAGAAGATTAATTTAAACCTCTATGTGTAAAAGAATAACCTTGAGAACACAATATGCTGATGGGGATCGCACCTCAGCACATTTCAGTGAGCAGGTACTTCCCATTCTGATGCCCATGTAGGGGATATCTATGATATCTATTTACACAAGAAACTTCTGCTGTGTCTTTTGGCCATATTGGCCCAGATCCTCGAAGGTATTTAGCCATCCTGGGAGCTAGGTACCTAAACACCTTTGAGGACCTGAGCTGCTGTCTCTTGGCTTCTCTTTCCCAGCACTGGAGTTGGGCTGTGCAAAGGGGAAGTCGCTGCCTGAGGCTGGGCGAGGCTCAACTCCTCCCTGGGCTGGTGATGGGCTTTACCAAAGTGCCTGGGATGGCACCACGCCGCTGGGGACGAGGGATGCCAGGGTGGACTTGAGGCTAGAGCCTGGGCAGCAGGGATGGGCCTAGGCTTGGTGCAGTGGGGAAGCAGGTGCAGGCAGCCTCTGTGTACTGCTGGGGGATGGCGGGGTCCCCCTTGCTGCCAGGCCGAAGCCAGGGTGGGCTTAGTGCGGGGGCTGCAGTGGGAAGCGGCCTGAGAGGTGAGCTCCGCCCCTCGCACCTCAGCCCTGGCCCCGCTGCCACCACGGCGCCCAAACTCAGCCATGCCCACAAGGGCTGGAGGAAGTCCAGCAGGGGGCGGGGCTCAGACTGGGCAGGAATCAGCTCAAGAGGCATTGTTCTCTGCAAAATATACTTCTTTTTTCCATTTTTGGTTTTCTAGCCATGTCCATTTTATTGGTGCATTCCAGAGCTTGAAAGGAATACCCGTAATTTGAAAATCAGTCTTCTTTTTTTCAGTAATCGAATCAGTACTTTGTCTTTTTGTCTACTTCTTTTTTAAATGTATTTTGTACTGTATTTAAAAATTAACGTTTCCCTTATTTTATCTAGAATTTCAGATAGTACTGCAAGTCTGCTGTAACAGTCTTGCACACTCTTTACATCGTCTTAAGGACAATTGGACAAAACAGAAGCACCCAACCTAAAAACAGAGAAAAGAGAAGCTAAAGGCCTGTGAAGAATAAGAAAGGAAACAAATGATAAGAGCAAAGTATAATTGTGTGATCTATTTCAAAGGTAAATCATACTATAAATTCACATGATGAATATTAATTCATCTAATGTAGTGCATTAACAGATTTTCTTAAGTAATATTAAATATTTCTTGTGTAATGTAATTAACATGGCATTCAAATATTATTTTTGTTTTCTCTTCAGTTTAATACCATGTCCAGCACCATGGCATATAAGTGCAATGGAAGGATAAATTGAACAAAGTGACTAGCATCTGTCACATGTCAAATGCTGATTAATGTTAGTAGACAGTATATAACAAACTCTGAAGCTCAATTACTTGTGGCACCACAACATTGTCTGAAGACTGGAGAACAGTTTCCTGCTACAACCTTTCAGTTCAGTAACTATCTGTGCCACATGAGAACTGATATGTCGTCTTATTTTATGTCCTTTCAGATTGTCTTTTACTAATGAGCCCATAAAGCATGCTTTGTGCATCATGCTTTCATATTCTGATAAAAAAGCAGGATGTATCATTTTTATTTAATTCTTGAAACTTAATCTTTACCATTCTTTCATGAGTCATTTTCATGTCATTGCTTGATGATTTGGGCTTCTGTTTAGCAAGCGGTCAGTTTTACTTTCATAAAGTCTTTCTTGGCTACAGCATAATACAAAGCTATTTGAAAGGGATAGATGAAAACTGAGATGCAGAGTGGCCACCCTGAGGAGCGTTGGAAAATCTTTTCCAGTAGACACACTATTAACCGTTCTCCCAGCCTATAAGAAAGCCCATTTTTAATACCAAAACAGTACCATAGTATGATGCCATATGGAATTAAACTAAGTGTCTACCTATTGCCAGTTTTCACAGCACACTTCACTCCATTAATTGGCCTAGCCTTAGTATGAGCACTCATACTGCAAAGTTGTACTTGAGGTACTGTGTCTAGACTGGTGCTGTACTTCCGTGAGGCTCTTGGACTTGGGGGGGGGGGGGGGGGGGGGGGGGGGGGGCTGGACACACACACAGTCAATGGAATTTTACCTCATGTTAAATCCTGTTAGCTAGCAAGAATTAAGAATAAATGTTTTTTTCCTAGTGTAGACACACTATTGGGTGTGGTTGTACACATGGTGCCAAAGTGTAAAAGAGGAAGATATCCCCCAGATATGTCAGAGGTGGCTATAACTGCTAATTTATTAAAAAGTCATTTATCTTTCCTGATACATTTCCTCAAGTTATCTCATTTACCCACATATTTTGAAGTGAGACAGACACTGTCCACTGCAATCTCTGCTGTGTCATATTGCTTCCACAGTCAGTGTTCTATATTTGGAGTATGCTTTTGGTTTCCCGGTGTCCTCTAGTTTATGGTCCCTGATTATTTGTGAGACCTTTGCCTTACTTTTGCACAGACATGTTCTGAGTAGCTCCAATCTGTCAGACTCCAGAAAGCAATTTGTGTGAGGTTGGTCCAGTTTTCTTATGGGTAGAGATAAGTATCCTGTGTGCTATTCCAGTAACCAGCTTCCAGATAGCTCGGAGACTGGTTCATTACTTTTCAACACGGAAATATTCAGGGAAGCTTCTATCTTCTATTCCCTGTCTTTGTTAGCATCAAGAATTTTGTGTGTAGGAGTTATTAGGGTCTGTTTGATCATCTTAATGTTTAATGTACTGTTCCCCAAAGCCTGATTATAGTCCACTGTTTAACTTTTAAAAAGCTCTTTTGTATTTTGTAGCCCTTCTTCGTGAGAGATGTTAATATCCAACACAGCACCAGGGAATGCACCTCTCATTACACACAGTGGCTCTCGTGCTTTTCTCCTCTCCTCAGGAGATTAGATAATTGATTGTGCTCTTCCTGTGAGTGAGTCAAAGTCCCTTAACACAATTGCTTTGGCTGCAGAGGGCTTTGTAAAAACAAATCCCATGAATTGATGTGTTCAGCAAAACAGGGCTCTCAAAGTTATGGGCTGTGGTGGTAACTTCAGGTTTTCTGATCCATTTTCAAAGGGATGGGAAAACAGAACCACTTTAAACAGATTTGTGAAAAAGTTTGTTCCCCTAGTCCACATTTTTAATCAATTTTATAGAATTTACTTTTGATGAAGTTCAAAAACCAAACAAAACACCCCCAACAACCCATTTTACCAATAGAAATCTGCATTTCTTACACAGCTTATAAAAATGTTAACTGTCAACAACATCAATGAAAGATGAGCTTTGGGGTTTTTTTTTGCCTTTTAACAATACCAACAAAAGTCACAATTATCTAATCTACCTACATACTTATGGCGTTTATATGGCACTAATAACTTACCTTCACTGGTAAAAATAATATGAGTTACATCTATGTAACAACTTTCATATTGAAAGGTACCAACGTATTTCATGAACTCAGGCTAGATTTATCCCTGCACTGGTACAGATCCCAGTCCAGGGATGGAGGTCAGGTACCTTGCACATTCCCTATTCAGAGAATAATTAGAGAGGGTTAGAAAAAGAGCTATAAGAAAGATTAAAAAGGATTAGAAAACATGCCTTATAGTGACAGACTCAAGCTCGATCTATTTACTTTATTTAGGTTGAGTGGCGACTAGATTACATCCTATAAATATGTACATGGAGAACAATATTTAATAATGGGCTCTTCAATCTAGCAGAGAAAGGCATAACATGATCAAATGGCTGGAACTTGAAGCTTGATAAATTCAGACTGGAAATAAGATGTAAATTTTTAACAGTGAGTAATTAATCACTGGAACAATTTACCATGGCTTGTGGTGGATTCTTCGTCACTGACAATTTTTAAACCAAGATTGGATGTTTTTCTAAAAGATGTCTAGGAATTATTTTTGGGAAGGTCTGTGGCCTGTATTATACAGGAGGTCAGACTAACTGATTGCAATACTCTCTTCTGACCTTAAAATCTATTAATTGACCACAACACAATTAATTTGACCATGTATAGCTATGGCACTATATAAGTGAAGCTAGCTCTGAGGAGTTTGGAAGGAGATGAAAGTTTGTCTATCTTTTGAAAAGAGCTTTGGGGACTAATGTCTGCACAAAGCAGACTTTAGACCTTAGTTTTTTAGGTCTTGCCCACACTGAAGCAATAGGCCGCTCAATGTGTCTAACGCAGATGGTTCAAGGTGTAAATCAGTTTCATTGGACTTTAAATCAGTGATCTCAGGGAATACAGACAAAAAATACTGTTAAAAAGCACCAAATTATCCATCAGCTCTATCAGTGAGAAGCATATGCCACAGCCTCTTTTTTAAACTATGTAAGTTTAATGAGAATTATGAAAGTTTGAAAATAAATTTCCAAGAGCATCATATCACAGAAGCATACACATTAGAGATGGAAAATCCCTACGTAGTACTTAAGCCTTTAGGGATGCAAGATTGTTTCTGTGCTGTATTCTCTGAGATGCTACTATAAAAATAAATCTACAATTTCAGTATATCCCGAGTTCCCTCTGGGATCTCTCTCTTCATTTAACTTCCCAACTCCATTGGCTAAAAGGCCCTGATTCAAGGCTACCCACACTCCGGCCAGAGGACGATTAACAAGCCTCTTTAGAACCCATCAATGCTATTCTTCTGGGAAGCATTGCCTAGGAGTGGTGTGAAACACTCCTTCCTCCATGAGGATGTCTCACTACAGCACTGCAGTGGGAAATCTATTGGTACAGCTTCAAAGATGGTGTCAAGTGGTGGAAGTGCTAGTGTTCCAAAAACAATCATTTTTACCACTGTGGTTACGTCTTTGTTGTCCAAAAATGGTGATTTATGTAGTGAGAATATTACTCTTATTCAGAAAGCCAGCACAATGCCTATGCATCACTCTTTCAAGAGATTACATAGCACATAAGGAGCGTATAGCCCTGCGCCCTTTACATTGGGCCGAATTTCACCTTATGTTGCTATGCCAGGCTAGACTATATCATATCCTTTCACCTATGTACTCAGAGAATTTTGTACCTATTTCTTGGATCATCAATAAAATCTAATAGCCTCATCATATTGCATGCATCAGGGGAAAACAGTTGTTTTTTTTTTAAAAAGGGTGAAGTAGAACAAATCTAAAAAAAGTGGAGAATGAGATGGGCATTAAATAATTCACACTCACCTATTTCATAGTCTAACCAAGTTAATTTTTAAAGGAAACAGTTATGCTAGAGACAGTCGAATTAAGTTTATCCAGTTTCTAAGGAAGGCAACAAAACCTAAGTATCAAGTCTGTTAATAATTGCTGAAGCATTTGTAAACCCTTAGCAAACGAACAGTCAAGGGACATGAATAAAACATCTGAAAATTCTCACACTCTCTTTTCCAGCTCACACTAACCTAAAACTGTGTGAGAAACACATGGGTCACGTTAATTTAGAGCACCATTGTGTGCAATGTGAAAATAAGGTTGGGGAAAGGAAGGCCCTCCTCATTAAGGACTTTAGTATATTTAGGTCTGATTTATCCTGGTGTAAGTAAGTAGATAATCCGTCCCGCAACCTTTATTGCAGTTTGGAAAAAGAAGAGATGAAATTGACAAAGTTACTGTCATGATCAGGCCCAAATTGACCAATGTGTACTCAGTGCTATTGCACAAGGCCTCCACTGCAGGGGGACCCTGATCAAAAACACGAACAAAACACCCAACATGCACAAAAGCCCCAGGACCAGGAAGAAAGTGGCATCACCTGAATGCCACTGACCCAGCCCGTTTGGACAGGAGTCACTGTGGGGTGAGTGTGGAGCAGGCTCTCGGACCCACTCTTCCTCTCAGGGCCTTCCACCCTAGAGACAGTGCCTGATTCCCCTCCCATGACACACCTCTCATGGGGGCAGGACCCAATTATCGCCTGGCCTTTGACCCCCACCCCAACCTCCCCTGGAGCAGGACTCCCACTGGGACCTCCCACCCCCTGTGGCAGGAATGTGTGTGTGGGAGGGGCGGGGAGAGATACCCAATTGCTATAATGCAAAAGGCCTCCGAATTCTTTAATCTGTCATGAGTATCAGTATAGATACATCTGTTTCTTAACATACATAGTTAGACTGGGCCAACCCCCTACAGTGTGGATGCAGTTATACAGGTATAAAGGTGCTTATTGTTTGTTTCTGTAAATCTTCACTATACTGCAATAGCTATATTACGATAGCTATTCCTTTATTACTTGAACCAGCCTCTCCTCCTTTCCTAAACATTCCCTGTTCCGCCATTATACTTTTGCATTGTCATGCGCACACATCTTCCTGGATCTTTTGCCCATGCAAGCGTATCTTTCTTATTAGAGTAAAAGACACAGTGAAAATGATGTACGTGTGCGGCACAGAATGCAGAGACCAATAAAAGGTTTAGAAATGACATGACCCTAATCACTCTTTAATGGTGCCCCACAGATCACCCAATTTAACCTTTGTTGCACCTTGTTCCTTTGGAGTGCACCTTTCTCATTCCTTCCGAAGCAGAGCCCCAACCTACCATCACATAAACAAACAATCCATTTCAGCCTATTGGGCTTTTAATAGAGGGATAACTTAAGGACACATCAGCACTCAGACAGCAGCATTAAGATTTCATCATGCTGCCAATGCAAGAGGATTTAATTAACTCGCTTTACCTGTCTTCGCTTGCACAAGACAAATGGAACAGACTCTGAAGAAGAATAATTAATGTGCAGTTTAAAAACGAACTTGAATGTAGGAAATTGTGGCATGTCAGTCAGACTTGTTGCTAGGGATGGGCTTGAACCAAAAAACCCACACTCTCAACTTCCCCAATTTTCAGTGGTAGACTTGGAATGCGTGTTTCGGGGGGAAGGCCACTAGCCTTAGAATGGGAAGTTCATGATCACTGCACCACCCAAGACAGAACAGAAGAGTTTAAGAGCTTAATTCATTATGGCGTTTTCTTCTGTTTTGAGGGCAATTGAAAAAGCCTCTTTGGGTAGGATTAGGACTTGAGAAGGTTTAGTCCATGCTGGGTGAAACTCATCCATGTGCAGAGGGGCAGCACAAGATCTATGCACTGCTTTCATCATACCATACTTAGAGGATTTAAGTAGAACATAAGTGGTCACTGGCCGTGTACTTGTCCTCTGCACATTGGTGATTTTCAACAACTATAAAGGTACTCAAAGGAGATGTCTCCAGTATACCACACAGTTCATTATTTGAACAGAGAAGCCATTAGACAGACCCATAACATTTTCATATGTGGCCACTCATTTTGTGTGCCTCATGGTTTTGGTGCCCAGCATGAATCGACTTGGCACTGATTTTCACAAGAGCTAAGCACTTATGGCTTTCAAAGACATACTCTAGTGGGGTGCTGCTCAATACTTCTGGAAATTGGCTCCTAGAAGTGCAAAGTTGCACTCCCAAAAATGGAAGCATCCTAAACCAGTGTCCATTTATTACCATCCAGCCATATTTTTGTGACCAAGACAGATAATTTGGTTGAGATTTTTCAGGGGAAACAATGAACCTGAGATATGCCCAGCAGAGGATGAAATCCTTAAGAAATCCACCTTTACCGAATCCATCTCTATCCATCTACAAACTCCACATCCCGTCAGTGTATATTTAATATTGCTGGTTTCACTACAAAGTCAGCAGAAGCCACACAAGGCGCTGTTTCCAGTACACACCAGTCAGACTCCTCCCTGCATTTCTATTTACCAGATATAGATTTCCTGAATTTTTAAATTATGTTCTTTTCTCCTAGGTTAAGTCTGCTTCAGGGGCAACAAGGAGTTAATTAAGTGATCTTGGAATAATTATTTATTAGCTAACAGTTCCTTTGAGCAGTGGCATTGGGTTTGACTTTTACTGGGCTGCCATTGCAAAGGTAGAGCTGGGGAAGGGGAGGCTGACTTTGAGTTCTCTGGAGGTTTTGATCACAAGTCAAAATTCATGTTTAGCTGTCAAAGGTGCTATTAGAAAAGTTACTGCAAGAAGAAAACTGGGGTATGAGGAAAAAAAACAAAAAACCAAAGAACCTGTCTCCGTTGCTCAAAAATGTTTGTACATTTTAAGTGACAGCTTGAAATGTGATTAAAAAAAAACAAAAAAAAAAAACACTTGAGTGACTCATTTTTTTAACTTCAGTGCTTCTGCAAAAAAAAAGAAAGGTAATATCCTGATGATCCTATGATTAGAGCCAATGGAACATGGACAAAACCGCTTGTAACTGACTTTCACTATTCTGGCTTTAATGTCTTCATGTGTTCCACCTGTTGTACATACAATGCTGACAAGACGTGAAATATTAGTCCTCTTCTATGGCAGTCTCAGACCAGTTTCTTGGGTGTTGATTCCCATGGTTTTGATTTTTTTGAATGTTGATTTTCACCCTACCATTGGATCATCCTTATTAATTACTATTCTTATTTGTTTCATTTGAGAGCCAACTACACTTTGTCCAAGACAGGATCCAAATGGAAAATAAATCCCTGCCCAAAACTGGTTTCACTGTTGCATGGTAGAGAAGAGACATGGCTCAATCTTCAGGGCACTCTGGTCTATGTGTACTGGTCCAGCTGGGACTGCTCTAAATTATTTTGAGGGCCAAACTGGATCCTGGTCCCCAGGATTTGGGAGCTACACAAGCCTTCCCCCTGCAGCTGCGTGCAGTGAAGACTCGATGCAATTTATAGATTCATACATTTTAAAGCCAGAAGACAGCATTACAATCATCTAATCTGACCTCCTGCATCACATAAGTCAGAGAATTTCATCCAGCAATTCCAGCATCAACCTCACATAACATCTGCCTGTGCTATCTTTTAGACAAACAGCCAGTCTTGCAAATGACAGAGAATCTACTTCACCCCTAAGTAACTTGTTCCAATGGTTAATTACCCTCACTGTTAAAAATTTGAGAATTGAGCTCACCATTTTTTTTTTTTTTTTTTTGCTTCTGTATATAAAGAGCAAGATTCATCAGATGGTGTAAATTGATCTGGTTCCATGTGCCAAAGTCTGCTGTCATTAAACTTGTGTAAAGCTAGAGTAACCCCACTAATGTCAATTAATTTACTTTGGATGTACACTGTATGCACTGAGAGCAGAACTGGGCCATGAATCTGAGTCACTGTCCAACATGAATGGAGTTGTGCTATTTCCTTGCTAGCCAGTTTCTCAATGAATGCTTGCTAATCCAATATCCTGCAATTAGCAGTTGTGCCTGCTATGTGTTCGGAGAGGAAAGTAACCGGGTATAAATCTTTGGCTCCATCTCCATCAATACCTCTATCTCTGTCTGTCTGTCTGTCTAATTGCTATCGGCTGTGGAAAGTAGTTTTTGATCGAGGCATGAAGTAAAGTGATATTGATTACAGTAAATGAACTTTTCTGCAGTCAGTGAGTCAATTAGGGGCGAGGGAGGGGCAATAGCTGGCATTTTCACCTTGTGCATGGTAGCGAAACACAAATCTCACCTGGGCAACCTCTGACCCTCTTCCTGGTGGTTAGGCTCAAGCTTGTGTGAGGTAACCACAAATTCCTCTCCTTTATTATCAAAATCCAGCTGCCTTGAGTTTGAGTGGAATAAAAATCAGCCTGGCCTCTTTGCTCTCTCAAAATAGAACAGAAGGAGTTTAGAACAAAAACAGATTTAACTTTTAATCTCTCAAGTAAGGAGCTTTTGCCATGTAATTTTTTTTTATCAGAACAACGTATTTCATTCCAGGGAAATAGTGGGGACAAAGCAAAGTAAACCATATCAGCTGCACATTTGATTTATACATCTGTCGGGACTTGGTGCCACATTAGGCTCTTTTCTGATCAGAGGTGGGCAAGGATGCAAGCACTTGCTACAATTCCTTGATAGATTCAAAATGCCCAGGACACTCAGAATGCAGCTGCCTGCTTCAATATCCCTAAGATGTGTAACCACCGCCATTATAGCTACACCTGCTCCGCCATCCATTTTAGTAACCAGTTTGAAACTGCACTCTTTGGACCAAATTCAACTGTAGCTTAACTTTAAACGTGTGCTTAAAACCCAATGGGATAGAATTCACTCCTCCTCCCTCCACCCTAACCCCTTCCCACTTTAATTCCTATAGCAGTTATGAAACTACTTGCAAAGACAGCTATTCAGCTCAAGACAGGTTTAGTCTTCTGTTCCATTCATACAAGACAGTCTCCTCCTTAAAACCCTGTGTTTGTTCCACTGATGGCTCATTGCATTGCAGAATGCATGAGCGTAGATTTAAAAAAATAAGGACAACTTCATTACAAAATCTACTTCCGATCCTAATTTACTACAACACCATAATTAGGGTAATTAGATTATGTCATACCCTTACATTCCTATTGCCTTGTCATACAACATATACTGGAGATCTTAAGAGAGCAGAACATCCGTCAGGACAGTATTCCATTACGGAACTAAGTGTGGAGTTTAGATTCTAAACTCTTCCGTGCTGGCATTGTTCACATTTTGTGTCTTCTTCAGCACTTAATGAATGAATAAATACCAACAATAATAATAAAACAAATATCTTTGGCTTGTGGGGGGGGGAGGCTTTTCAGATAAGATACGGGGAACTGACCTGAATCACTGCCTACACATTCAAACAGAATCCTCCCACAAACTCGTAGGGCAACTTTGATTCTGGCAAACCTTTTGTCATGTCCCAACAGTCAAATCTGGTAAGAAATACCAAGCCAGATCTTTGTCACCACCATGGGCCCAATCCAAAGTCTGTTGAAATCACTGGGAATTTTTTCATTGATTTCAATGAGCTTCAGATCAGGCCCTCTTTGAGCAGCTCCAGCTGTGCAAATGAGTTAAAGCTGCTGAGCATTTCCGCAGTGTGGAATCGTTCTCGGCAGTTCTACACCTCCATACCGTGCTAAGAGGACGTGATGAGAGCATGGCTGGAGCACATTGGGTCTAGTAATACCCAGGGTCATAGTGGTCCCTAAGGGGCCATTACAAGATGGCACAGTTTAGAGCGCTCTTGAGGCTGTTCTAAGTTGTGTAAGGGTAGAAACAACCCCAAATTCTGGGAGATAAGGGGTCAGAAAATTGAGAAAAAGCTCTCTGGACTTGCCTTTCAGGTACATCAAATATAGCTCACCTGCAGCCGAGGATCTGACCCACAGACCATTTTACTTATGTAACAAACACACCCAGCATGCAACTGTTATTCCTTTCATATTTGTCAACCATGTCTTCTTTCATATTTCCTATTTTTTTCTTGTCTCCTTTGACTGTATTCATTTTTCTCTTACCTTTCTCTTCTTTTGCCCTTTTTCTCTCATTCTTGTTTCTTCCATGAGCTGACTTTTTAAAATGTACTCTATATTACTAAACCCTTTTGGTTCTTCCTGTTCTGTGTTCCATGCCTTTATTATTTTTAATGTTCAGTATTTACTGTTCCTTCTTCATAGCTCTCTTCATTTATTGCTTTCCATACTTTTTTCTATTGGATCATTTATTCTGTATTTTTGGAAGACATGATTTTTTCTAATTCTTTTTTTTTTTATGTGAATGCTATTTTTATTTAATTTTCTTATTTTTTTTCATGTTCTGATCTTTTGACAACTTCATTACAGTAATTGTTCCTTGCTTTTTCTCTTATGCACTCTCTTGTCTTTATTACCCTATAGTAATATGTCTTACCACAGAGTGCAATTAATTTCCCCTTCTGCAATGTGATGAGGAGTCAGGAGTCCTGGGTTGTACTCCTATTTCCATCGACTTGCTGTGCAACTTCAGGCAAGTTTCTGTGACTCTGTTTCCCCTCCCACCATTGTCAATCTTGTCTATTTAGGTTATAATGTCTTGGGGCAGAGAGTGTTTCTCACTATGTGTTTGTACAGCACCTAGAACAATGAATCCCCAATATAATATTAATAATAATATTTATTTCTTCCATTAAGCACCTCTCCTTTTTTCCCATTTCAGTACATAAACCCAGATTGTCTAGCGTTAGGCTCCACTCTTATGTAACATCTTGGACATTATCTTTAAGGATCTGACACGCTACATCATGTCATCATGTTACACAGTTTCTAGCGATCCGTTTTCTGACTTCACTAGGAACTGAAAAAAACATTGACCATACAACAGCTAAGAATGGTCCTATACTGAAAGATACATATCCAAAAAGAAGCAAGCTTTAAAATAGTTACGCCACTCAGTACAATATGAGAGAGAAGGAAATCTTTCCTGACCATCTTGGGCAGATGTACCTATACAAATATGGGACAGTAGGGTATGTGATTTCTTTATAGATAACTTATATTTCACATACGGTGTTAATAGATTAATAGATTTTAAGGCCAGAAGGGACTATGATGATCTACTCTGATCTTCTGCATGACTCAGGCTAGAGAACCTCACTCTAGAGTCTATACTTTCTGTATGAGACCATGCTTTCTATCGAGTCTTGATTAAAAGATTTCAGTTGATGGAGAATCCAGCAAATACCTAAAGTAAGTTGTTCCAGTGGTTAATTACCCTTATTGTTAAAAATGTGCACCTTATTTATGTTTCATATGAGTTTCACATATGAAGATGTATGTGCTTGAAAGAGACCTCTTCTGTACTATGCTTGTGTGACCCAAATTAGCAGCCATGTAACTAAATGGGAGATGTATCTGCATGAGAAATGCCAGGTGGGTCCAATAATATGAACAAATTTGACTATGATGAGTTACAAAGAAGTAAGGCATATTTTCTTTAAGAGCATGAACCATATAAAGCTAATAAAGATCTATGTCACTCTACCCCACATCACAACAGCATGGATCTTCCTTCCTCTCTAGTAGCTGGTTCATATAAAAGATTAGTCTACCTCAACTTCTAGTTTCAGGAAAGCATCCCTGTGTAGGGTAGCACTTGTGCTCAATACTGCCCTAAATAGAGATGAATTTAAGCACCTGCTGAAGTGATTTACTGAATCAAATCCTTTAGTAGTTTAGCTGAAGCAGTTTATGTTTTTAGCACTGAAAGTCAATGGGCTCAAACCCCACTGAAGATGCTATGGGGTTGGTTGCATAACCTCTGATTAAGAGACAAGACAGAGATGGAAGGAAAATCAGTCCTAGCTAGCTCTCATACAGCACTTTTCATTAATAGATCTCAAAGCATTTTAGAAAGGAAGCGGTATCTTTATCCCCATTTTACAGATGAGAAAACTGAGACACACACAGAGGTACAGTAACTGCCCAAACTCCCCCAGTAAGCCGGTGGCAGAGATAGGAATAGAACCTAGACCCCTAGTCTCACTCCAGTGTTCTCATTACTAAGCCATATTAAAAGGAAAGGTAGGGAAAGTCTATTCTATACTATTCATATTTTTATTCTGTTCTCATCGCCACGGTATCTGAGCCCCTTCAAGTGACACATTTAGCATCCCAAATCTCCATATTTCCAATATACTTTATAAAATGCAATAATCCCTCCCACTCCCAGGTGCTTTCAGTTTATTTCCCATATTGATTTAGGCAGTATCTGTTCCAGGTATGGATATTCACCACATTGCTCACTACCAAGCAGAGCTCTCCAAACCCTTCTCCTGCTCAATTCATAACATGTATGAGGAGGAAATATCAATGGGATTTCAAGCAGGGATTAAAAAAAGGTTGCTAATCACCCTGATTTTAGAAATCATGATTGCTAGTGGGTAACAGTATCTTGGTGTTTCAAATCTCAGTTAGCCAGAATCAAAGGTGTGCCTTTAAAAACAAACCAACAGAAAAGCACTCTTCAATAGATTACAATCCTTCTTGATCAGCCTCCTCTCCTTACATTCAATAACATATTCTCATTCCTGGGGCTTTATGGAGATTTTTTATGGAAACATCAATAGTTTCCACCTCTCTCTGGACTCATTTAGTCTGTTTACAAAATACTATCAAATGTTGGTATCTCATCTTTGATTCATTCCCTGACATTTAATTATTGTTCTGTAAATCACTTATCTAAAGAAAAGAAAAAGTGTAATGAGATTTTAAAAATATTGGTGATAATTATTTTCCACTTAGTCTTATGAAGCCCCTTGGTGCGATAAAAGAAATCAAACATACACAAGTGGAAATATGTCTCTTAAATTCTAGCTGTGGCAAGAAACAAAGGATTTATAATATATTTAAATAGTAAATAATCATCAGATCTTACATTATATAGTGTTCTTCATTCCAGTGGATCTCAGAACACTTTAAAGTTTGTGGGTTTGGTTCTCCTCTTCCATGCTTCTTATGTAATCACTCACATTGAATGTCAAGTGGGAGTAAGATGCTTTCATCTTTGTAAGGCCTTGATCCAGGAAAGCATACCTATTTGGCATAGCACTTAAGCTTAAAGTTGAGTATGAACTTAGGCATTTTCCTGAATCAGGGCCCAAACTAATGGAGATTTCTGTTTCACTAGTATCTTTGTCCTCACTTTGCACAGTGTGGAAATGCAGTGTACAAACAGGCTGCATATAAGCAAATGATCACTTCATCCACCACTCAAAGACATCTACCAATAATGTGGCAAGTATCAACTATTATTAGTTGTTGACACTATACAATGATTTGGGGGCAGGGAAGGAAAGAATAACATCTCCAATTGAAAATGAAGGGACAATTTAATGTGGAGTAATTACTGGGACTAACTCCCTAATTCATGGGAAACTGGGAATGGAATTTTCAATGAAGAAATAAGTTAGCATTTTGGTGAAATTCACCCCTTTTCAGAGGCCCAAAACTCAATTTGTCTCAAGTATTAAAATAATAATAATCTGCCAATTAATTTTATAGGGTATTGGTTTTTATTTCAGTTTACTAAAGCCACATCTAAGGCAGCTTTTCATGGCTTCTTTTAAAACACATGGATCATAAAATTAAGCAGAGGTCAAAATGTCATGCTGACAGGGCTGCAATTATTTTTGCTGCTGAGAAATTTAGTCATAAGGACGGATACGGAAATCTCTGTGTCATTTTTATTTCTGACCTTGAGGAACTGGAGAGTAGCCATCAAAAGCTGGAAAGTTTGCCTGCCCTTTTTGAAGTGTCAAGATTTTAGCCTGCTGTATGACAAAATAGCAGGTCCACTGGAGCAGGGAATAGTGCAGCAGAAGGTTATTTGCATGGTTTGATTTCCTTTGGAAAATGAAACCCCAGGATAAAGTGATGGGTTTTTCCCCCCCTCCCCTGTCCTTTCTGCATTCATCAAGGGCTATAGACAGAGGATAAAGAACCCACCCTTCAGGGCATAATTATACCAAGAAAATCCAAGATTAGAGAAAATAGTTTGAGGACTCTTTATTTGACTATCATTAAGTGAAGTAAGAGTGAAAGATGTAAATAACTTGACTAATTTATAATCGTTATGAAAATTCAGTGCTGGAAGGAAGATTCCACTGAGAGTTGGTTTGGGGATGATGTTAAATTATGTTTTGTATCCAATATTAAGGTTTTCAATTATCATTGGAAGGGTAGAGAGATGAGATAGCTAATAGGTATCTAAACCATAGACCTCATATCAAAATAACCACATACAGCTGTAGGTATAGAGCCCGTCCCCACCTAACGTGGCTTGGATACTCTTCTAGATGCAAGTGAACTCCAATCACTGCTCACAGGTTGTTTTCAATATTTCATTTATAATGATATATCCCTAGTGCTTCGCTCTGCTCTATACCTCACATTTGAAATCTTAAAGTGCTTTTCAGACATTAATTAATTAAGCCTCAAACCACCCCTGGGAATCAAGAAAGTATTATTATAGCCATTTCATAGAGAGGTTAAAAGGGTTGCATAAAGTCACATAGAGTCGATCTGTGGCTGAGCTGCAAACACTGATTTCCACACCCTACTCCTTAAGTACAGTGAATGCTAAGGCTGAACTAAGTAGCATACTGAAGCAGGCAGAAAGGACCGAGATGCTTTCAGTACACACCATGCAAGGAATTGATCAAGTGGGATACATATCCAACTCTCATCTAAAGTAGATACACAGGGAAAATTAATTAATGTTTGCCAGAAAGTACAGTTTTCATGATACCAAAAGAAATGCCCTCTATGGCAAATAAACTGGGAATGTGCTAACACTGCTTATGCAGACAGTTTTTCTCTTTCAGATTCAGAGGGAGAATGATACATGCTAGTGATCTAGCCACTGCGTCTTAAGCGAGACTTAGGTTCAATTCCTTGATCTGCTGATGTTACAAACACTTTTTAGTGGGTGTAGGATTCACTGTTGTGTGCAATCCTATTGAAATAAATAGTAGAGTTGAGTGGGAAATTATTTTCCTGTCCCACAAAAATTTTCAAGATTTCAGAGATTTTGCCTGTTTACAGTAAGAAGAAACCAAGACCTTTCTTTTTGCAAGCCTTATGTCCCTTTTTCCACCTCGCCCTCATTGCATAGTCCAGTGGAGATATCATTCTTCTTGTCAATGAGAATTCAATTGCACTTCTTAAAAAATCTCATATTCAGTACTTAATTTAAGTATAAGACAAGAGGTAACTGATGGATACTGACAGAAAGGGGAATATAACGAAACAATGAGACAATAATGGCCAACCTGACAAGCAGTGATTTCATCACACCCGCAGTCTGATTGTGTGCAGCCCCTGTGTGGGCTACAAGGACCTCTTCTGTGCCCTGAGTACCCATTAGAAAGTGAAGGGTCTGCAGCATTAGCACCTGTTCACTACTGAAGTCAACCCATTAATTAATCTGTTGGCAAGGCCGATTCACCTTACTCCCATGAGTAGCCCCACAGATAAACAACCATCTCATCGTATTAATATTTTATTTTAATTCTAAAATAGTTTTGTTATGAGTAATCACTTGGCACAATTGCAAAGGTAACAATGAAATAGGTTTTTAATATCCTCAGCTGGTTTCAGCTTTGAAAATAGTTTCATTGGCAGACAATGATTTTTAATATAAGTGGAGCTGTTTCTTCCAGGTATTCTACAGGTTAACAGGTATCAAGAGGTGAACATTAGAAGGTCCAGAATTTAACCATAAAGTTTGGATACTAATAATTATAATAATACAACATTTTCCATTATTATCAAGTCTTTCCTCCGAGGAACTTACGGTGTTTTATGTACTCTGAGGCTCAAATTTCCAAAAGTGGCTTCTCTTTTTGGCAAACAAATAATGTTGCTTGTATATTTGTTCTTCCCACAAGCAAGGTTCTTAGGACAGATTTTACAGACAGCTCAAGGTTATTTTTTCAAGTTTTCAGAATCCACAGCTCAAGAGTGATTTTCCAAAGGCCATAGATCAGACTGAGGCACCTAAATAAGAAGAAGATTCTCACAAGTGCTCAGCATCCAGCAGCTCCCACTGTGAACATTTTGGCCAGATTTTCAAAACAGCACAGCACCCAATGTGCTGAAGACTTCTGAATAACTATTTGATAGATCTGCCTTAAAGGTTTTATGCTGCTTCCCATCACTATAGTAGCTGAGAACCTTCCTTGTAAAATCAATACCAAGAGCAAAATAGATTTCATGGGGTTTTTAGCCCTTCTCTCTCTTCAGAGTCAAAACCCTGCTTGGAGTAGGAGTATTTTTTTGCGGGAGGAGGGAGTTAGGGGTAAAAGGAGTGCTCCAATTTTGAGAGTCATGTCTGGTGGAAAGAATTTCTCAAGGAGAAAGGCCTTGCAACATTGCCTAAAGATGGATAGACTCTGGAGCCTGTTCTGCTCTGGAAGATTGTTCCATAGCCAGATCCCCTTGACAGAGTACGCTCTGTCCCCAGCTCTCACATACAGCATAGAATATTAGAGTTGGAAGGGACCTCCGGAGGTCATCTAGTCCAACCACCTGCTCAAAGCAGGACTAACCTCAGCTAAATCATCGCAGGCAGGGCTTTGTCAAGCCACAGCTTAAAAACCTCTAAAGATGGAGATTCCACCCCCTCCCTAGATAACCCATTCCAGTGCCTCACCACCCTCCTAGTGAAAACCTTTTTCTAATATCCAACCTAGACCTCCCGCCCTGCAACTTGAGACCATTGCTCCTTGTTCTGTCATCTACTACCATTGAAAACAGCCTAGCTCCATCCTCCCTGCCATCGTCCTGGCTTTGAGATTTGCATTGTCCCAGAGGAGTGCAGCTGTTGTGGTGGTTCACAGATCGAAATTCAGTCTTTGATGTAGCTGGGGCTTGATCCATTAATTGCTTTGTTTAATTAATCTGGCCCCTTGGGTCTGATTTTCAGAAGCGTGAGCATCTACCACTCCAGCTGAAGTAAACGGGACTTCAGCAGTTCTGAACAGCTGGCCCCAGATGTCTCCAAATTGGCTGGATCATCAGCGTTAGAAGTCGCACAACATTTTTCTAGCATTAAGTGTTAATCTTTTCTCTCCTCTTTGGACATTGTATACCGGTCTTAGACTCTGCTGCTTTGAGCTTCCCCTTGACTATGTTGCCTTTAGATCTAATTTTGTTGCTTGGTTGCCTCCTTCCTCCTTTTTTATATCAGGCACTTTATGCAGTTAATTTCAAAAGCGTTCCTTTTTCCAGACATTCTTTGTTTCTGCAGTTTGTCCTCTCAGCTGCCAAGCCCATCTACCCATTGGCACCTCTCTGTCCACTTTGCACTTCGATGCACCAGAGAATGACAATTTCACTTGATTCACCCTGACTTGTTTATGTCCTTGTCTCTCTCCAGATGACCCCCAGCATTAACAGGCTAAAAGGGACAAACGGAAGAGTTACCTAACTGAAAAATAAACCACAAAAGCAAACCTAATAGAAAGCCTCAAATGATAGCTCTGGGAAAAAAGCTGCCCCACTGTGATGTTTTCCATACAAGATCAAACCAGTGAATATAGTTTGAGAACAGAGAGAAGTGAATTCTCTAAGTAGCCAGCTGCTTACATCTTCAATATGTGCAAATACAGCGTATTGTTTTCTCTCATTTTAGTGAGCTTCACAAAGCAAAGTTATACACCGGCAACATATTGACCGTGGACCAGATCCGAAGTCTGCTGAAGTCAGTGGAAAGACATATTCTTTTAATCAGACCCTATGTAAGCAAATCATACATTGCTATACTTGTAAAAGAAAAGACTGCAGGATCTTATTCAGGGGATAAGGCACCATGTTTATTGTAAATACGCCATGTTTGTTGTAAATACAAACATTTTAAAAAGCTGTTGCATTCACACATTTACACACTCATTCACACTAAAAAGTTATGCTTTGCTCGAGCCAGCCTGCTGGCCACCTAGGCTGGGCAAGAGGCGAGAGCCAGGCCTCTGTCAATGCACAATCCGATGCTCCATGATGATTGCGGAATGAATCCAAAGTTTCCATGTTCTCACCTTGTTTTTTATAGTTGTGTGAGGGTCTGAGCATTAATAATTCTGAATGACTATAGGAATTCAACCCCTCTAATGGTCAGGCTCCATGTGGCTGTCTCAAGGATCCAACTGTCGAAATACTTCCCAGGTAAATTAAGTTCACATGGTAAGGTCCATTGAGGACTTAGTGGAGTTTTCTTCTCTTCTCCCTTCCAGGTAGTAGGATGCTCTGCTTGGGTTGTGTGTGTGTGTGTGTGTGTGTGTATAAATACAAAATTATAGGTTAGGTTATGACTCAGATTGGTAAGATTCCATTTGCCACATCCTAGCAGAGATAAGATTTTTCTTCTACAAGTTAGCAAATCCTCTTTTCAGAATTTTGCAATGTGACTCCAAAAACTAACCATTTCTGAGTCATCTGCTGGAATTAGTCCAACCTGATGTACATGCAAATCTAGTTTTCAAAGGTTTAGTCTCATTTTAATCAACAGTACTAAAAGGATCTAGTGTTTGCCTTTCATCCGGCAGCAAATTAATTATAAAAGCTATATGTTAATATTAATATTGTTTCACGTAGATGAATGGTTTTTAATATCTTTGATTTTAATATAACCCCTTTGATGACAAAACCTGGCTGCATAAATCCAGAAATTTCAGCTGGTAAATTCAGGTAAAGATTTAAATGGAAATGTTTTATCTTTTAATCTGTTGACCCAGTTTAAAGTTCAGAACTGTAATCTAGATAAGACGAGCAATTGTTCACTTTTATGGAAATAATTCCAAAGAGTCCTAAGCAGATGTTCATTTTTTCTCTCTCTTTTAGCAAAGCTGGATGCAGGTTGGTGTGGGGGCAAGGTGACAGGCAGGCAATATAGCCAGAAACCATTAATAGCTTTCAGTCTGATTTCTTCATGTTCAGACACGACACACCTTTCCTCTTTCCCACTTGGCAAAGGTAGATTCTTGCACTGTCTTCAGTCCTCCTTCTAGGAATCAGCAAACAAGTTCCAATTAAAATATTAGGAAAATAGTTAATGCATTTAGCTGTTTTGGTTCGGTTTTTTGGAAATCTATTTTCGCTGTTTAGTTAGACCCTCTTTTTGCAAAGTTCTTAAGCCTGAGCCTATACCCCGGACTTCGATCTATCATTGTTTCAATGAGAGGCAAGCACTCACTGAAGGCCCTAATTCAGGAAGGTATTTAATCAAGTACCTAACTTCAAATGTGTGAGCAGCATCACTGATTTCAGCGTGAGGCCTCCTGTGCTTACCATTCACATGTGATAAGTAAGTACATTCCTGATTTGGGAACTAAGTGCTTCTCTGATTCATGGCCTTAAATCTCCCCTTCTTGACGATTGTCTTTGTCTCTCTTCTCCCCTGCTTATGCCTCTCTGCCACTGATCCTCTTCTCCATGCCCTGGCAAGTATTTCCCTTCCTCTGTTCATTGAGCAGTGACTCCGAGGGGAGGCAACTGTCTGACTCTTCTTCTTGTTTCCAGCTGGTGCCACAGGCATCTTTCCAGACTATGTTTTGCAGAGAAGGTGTAAGGATGTTTTGTAGGTAGAAACGACGACAAGTCAGCACCATATGACCTATTCTCCATGGTCCGCCCAGCAAGTGCTCCACAGCCCCATGTGAAAGGATGCTCTTGTGAGAGGAGGGATGGTCCTGTGGTTAAGCCTCTAGACGGGAACTCAGGAGACCTAGGTTTAGTGCCCAGCTTTTTCACAGACTCTGTGTGACTTTAAGCAAGTCCCTTAATCTCCTTCTGCCTCAGCTCCACATGTGTAACTTGGGGATAATAGTATTGCTGTACCACAAGGGGGGAATTCATTAATGCCGGACAGCGATGGAGGGACATGTCAGTGCATAGATATCTAGTGTGAGAACCCCTGAACTATGCAATGGGTACAGTACTCCACAATCAGTTATATCTCATTTTCGCAGATTTTCCTCCCAACCAAACATGCTAATTTCAAAGGACATTTGTTGTTGTTTGTTCTTAATTTTTTTTGTGGGGGGAAGGGGCGCTGGGGAGGGAAGGGGAATAAAATGAAAACCTTGATTGTCACTTTCTTGTGAGGCAGCCTTAATGAGCTAACTTCACATGGTAGCAGAACAACAAAGCCAAACTTTAGACTTTGCAGCTCCTGATCTCACTGTGGGATCTGCTGGCTTTGATCTGACGGTTAAAAACACCTTGATTTGGTGGCAATACTTCACATACAGACTCTGTTGTACTTTGCCTGTTTCTTTGTCTCATGAAAGTTAGTCATGCTGCAGTGATACAGGCAAGCCACCATATTTAGGTCACTCTAATTACTCATTTGTATGCAGGAAGAGGCCTCGTAAACCAACTTTTTTTTTCTCTTTCTCTTCTTTTAATTATTATTTTGCTCATAACAAGGTGGAGATTAAATTGAACGCTTCAGATCAAGGCAGAGAAGATGACAGTTTTAATGTGCCTTGAGCCATGGCTTTAGCAAAACATGTTGTGGGAGTGTTTTATCTTCTGTAGTGAGTGAAATAAGCTGAACATTACATTGTTTTATTTGTTTATGCAAGCTTATGTTCACTTTGTGGGCACTGGTTCACTTTCTTTATGGTCACATTTTAAATAACAACAAAACTTGAAGGATGCAAATATTCTTAACAATAATGAAAATTCCACCATACTTTCTCAGTCTCCTATTGACCTAAACTCTACTCATTAATCTCAGCCCTTCCTTTCTGACCTCAGATCCCTCTACTACATTCCCATCTTCTCCCTCTGTCCTGATCCCCTCCTGATCATTCTTCCCTGGTGTCATTACTATCAAAATGTATTTGTTTGCTTTGCAGTCATGTCAAGAAGTTACAGTGAAGTATTGAGATTCTAGTCTGTTAGACACTGTACATACACAAAATGAAAGGATGGTCCCTGACCTGAAGAGCTTGCAGACTAAATATAAGAGACAGGATGTGTATACACCAATCACGTGTGGGGAGCACAAGGTAGCAGTAAGACAGCATGATGATTATAATAAGCAGAGGTCACAGCACACCAGCTGCCTAGTTAGTGCTGTGAGTATTTGGAAGACATTACACCAGAGGGAGTTCTAAGGAGGGATCTGAAGCAGGAGAACGTAGTGTTTTGCAGATGCAGATTTTTATGGGAAGCTTCTCTCATGCATAAGAAGTGGCACGGGAGAAATCAGGAAGATGCTTATGGAAAAATTTGGCTCATGGACAAAAAAGGCTGCCATTGTAAGTGGCTGTTGAAGGTTGAATTGCATATATGAGAAGATACAGATCATATCCATGCACTCTTGTCCTTTGATACTGATCTCCTGTCTAGTCGTCTTCACATAAGTCAACTTTGGCCATTACTCTTCCAGGTGTTCTGCTGCTTCTTCCATCCTTCTGAATCTCCTTGCTTCTTCCTCCCCTTAAAAACTTTCCTTTTCCCTTTGACTCTCTCTATTAAAGAACTTGCAATAC
Organism: Emydura macquarii macquarii; assembly: GCF_026122565.2. NCBI lineage: Eukaryota > Metazoa > Chordata > Testudines > Chelidae > Emydura > Emydura macquarii. The sequence goes on from NW_027130250.1 coordinate 625,404, forward strand.
TGCATTCTGAGGATATCATTGCATTGTTAAAATGGGCTAATTTAACTTCTTGACCTACCACAACAGATAGAAGAGTCCAGCTGTTGTTCAGACTTTAGAGTGAACTTTCACATTGCTCAGACTATCTGATGTTTGCTAGAACTCCTCAGGTGGATGTTGGCTGGATAGAGTCCGTTATCTGAACATGTATCCAAAACAGTGTGAGATTCCTATGGACTTCATTATCCCTTTACCCAGAAAATATTATCTCAGGATGACTGTGTTCTCTGGTAACACTTCGTTGGAAACAACTTAATTATCAAAAATATTTGCTGCACATGAACTTTTTCCGAGCTGGAAATATGATATATATGTCGGATAGTTTCTTAGTTTTCATTAAGCAATGATTGAAGTTGGAAGTCATTTTTGATAGCTCATCTAGTCCATTTCACTATCCCAATACCATCTTGAATAGATTACTGTCTAAGCCTTGAATATCTCCACTAGTGTCTATTCAAGCACTGTGGGCCAGGGACTGTCTTTTTAATATGTTTGTATACTGCTTAGCACTCTGAGGCCTCGATCCTTGAACGGAGTCACTGCAAAACAAATACTGCTGCTAAGAACAACATGGTAATTTGTTTCTACTCAGATTCTGCAAAAGGGTGCCCAGATACCATGGTGATAGATGCAATAGAAATTAGATATTGCTGTTATTATATTCTCTCAGACATTAAGCATCACTTTTTCCCCTCCCACTGAAAGCCATAATAAACATGGGTTCATAAAACATCTTTTGGTTAGTACATATGCAGCACAACTGCATCTCTTGATTTCCAGTTTTCTGGATGATGTTTTGTACAGTATTTAAAGCTCATCTAAAGGTTAACGGAAATGTTTTAAAAATAAATTCAAAAGGACGCTTTAGATGCTAAATTTAAAAAAAAAGATACATGTGAGGACTTAACATTTACAAATAAATATAATCTGAAGATGAATTAAAAGGCTTTTTTCTTTTTTTTTTTTTTTTTTTTTTTTTACTTAGCAAGACCTGAGTTCAGGGCTGTGTTGTTTTGAAAGAGCTGCTGACAACACTAACACTTAAAACAAGACAGCAAGATGTTTTCTTTACTCTGCTTGAGATAATAGGGAGGTCACCAACTGTTGTTGGAGAACCATAAAGCAACCTTGAACTCAAGTCTTTTTGTTCAGAGACTCAGATAATTTAATGAGGTAATTATCTTCACTGAGATTACACATGAAGATTCAGATTCCATTATAGCTGAGATGTAATACAACACTTTGTAATGACTCACCTATTTTATAAAAAAGGAAAATATTTCAGTTCCCTTTTAAATATAATAGGAAAATCAATTATATCTGTCTTTTGGCCTGTCCTAGAACCTATTATTTTCTTTCTTCCATTTGCAAAGTATTGCTTTATTTTCTAACCGCCAGTTACTTAACAAGTATAAATGACTTAAAACAGCTGTTGCTTTGCTGTGTAATGCAGTGCATGTCTGACCATGTCAACCCCAAAGGAGAACATTCTAACTACCCGTGACAAGTAAAGGAGAGCTTCCTTTATCCCACTTGTTTTGGGGCCCACTCCTTACCCAGTAAAGTCAATGGCCAAACTCCCGTTGATTTAAATGGTGTGGGATTGAAGCTCTTGAAACCAAAGCTCCTGAGTGCAGTGTCCTCACTGAAAACCATGCTTTGTCCATTTCTGTCTTGATCCTAGTGTTTCATCTGTGTGTTGGATCCATATGCCTGTGTCAAGCTCTCTTGATGTTATGAGGCTTGACATGCACAAAGGGCTGCCCCATGCTGATCATATTTCAAGATCAGGGTCCTAGGGCACTACCATTGTAACATAGCCTCTTTGCACAGTCCCATATGCTTAGCCTACCACGAAGGCTGGGATTTTCAAAAGGCACTTAAGGGTAGTTAGGTGCCCAATTCCCACTGGATTTCTGTGGGATTTAGGTGCCTAAAGCGCAAACCAATATCTGGATTTAGAGCTGCTCAAAAGCATCATTTGGAGACATATTTGGGTTAAAATTGGGGTGCGGGGGGGGGGGGGGGAATGGAAACGAGATTTTGCAGAATTGTTGTCCAGCTCCGTTTAGAACATTAACATCTATCCAGCTGACCTGATGAGAAATTAGGTATTTCCAAACTCCCCTTTTCACTGTCTTTGCTAAGGCAAAATTCCTGTGCAAGTCAATGGGAGGTTGAGTGAGTAAAAAACATAACACACAGAGAGCGCCTCAGGATTAGGCCACCTGTGTGTTATGAAATTACTTGAATATTAGTTTTGGGTTTTTTTTGGTTTTCACAAAGCAACGTTTGGCTGAAATTAAATATGACCCACAGGATCTGGAGTAGAGTGCTATGCCAAGCGCACCTTTGGCAAACCACCGTTATGTGCCTTTCAGGTGGTTCTGAACGTGACAGTCAATTAACTCAAAGATTCTGGTTCTGAATATGACGGTCAATTAATTCAAAGGTTTGTTCCTGGCAAGGGCGCAGAATGCTCAGGAGGTTGGGGCTCTGAATTAAAGAGGCTCATTTTATTCACTCTTCTCTGTTTTTGAGGGTGATTTTTTATTTTACATTTTAAAATTAAGGGAAAATTAAACCCTTAAAACATTGTCCGTTCCCCCTTCTATGTCCCACTGTGACGGGACAGACCAATTCCCCATTGCATCAGAGGTGAATAGTCTGTCCTATCACCCTCATACATTATGAAGATTTTGACTCCCATCTCTGATCAGCCCTTGATGCCAGCCTTCATTGCTCACTTATTATATTTTCAAACAAGCACCTTTGTGCTTGGGAGACGTGCCCATAAACATCCACAGAGCAACCTCGTCTTCCTTCAAATCCCTCCTTAAAACTCTCCTCTGCCTTGATTCCTACAAAAATTTTGACAGCAGTTAGGCAGCTGGTATGCTGAGAATATCATGCTGACCAGCACTGTCTTGTTGTTTCAGTGTGCTCCCCCCAACAGTCTGTCTCCAGTTGTCGTCTCTTGTCTTAGATTGAAAGCTCTTTGGGGTAGGAACTGTCTTTTGTTATGTGTTTGTACACACTGTGTCTAACACAAGGTCCTGAGTCCATGACTGAGACTCCAAGGTGCTACAGCAATACAAATAAAAAATATACAAAGAGACATGATACCCAGGCCAATATTTGTGAAGGCAAAACCAAGGACGTTTTCCACACATCTGCTCTTCAGCTCAGTTCTGAACCAGAACTGCTGCCCATTCTCATACAGCAGACAGTGAGCTGTGAGCCCTCAGAATTTTTAGATTTACGCTTAATTTAAAGCCTTTCACTGAAATAAACCCGTACCTTTCTAATCATTATTTCCCAGTACAGAAAATCATTCAATAAAATCCCAGCAAGGAAGAAAGAGAAGATGTCTGTGCGTGTGCGAGCGTGCGTGTGTGCGCATGCACGCACATTTGTGTGAAAATCAGCCACAAAACGTCAGTGAGTAAACTTCTGCTCTGGCAGGAGACTGGTAGGAGTGATCTGGTTAATATTCCAGTACATTTATTTTCTGTGCTATTAGATAATCTAATTGTTGTAGATCTTGCATACAAATGGAAAGAAAGAAAGAGGACATGAGAGATCATGTCATTTCAAGACAGTCTCATTCCAGGACTGTCTTGGAAAGAGATTTTCAAGTAAATGTGCATTTGCAACTGCACATTCACATTCTAAACAAGAGACCAAATGCATGCCTTATGTAATTCCACTGAAACAAGGGAGTTGCACCATGGATTCTAAAGGCTGAAGTTCTGGGGCAGAATCTACTCTCAGTTTCCCTGGTGTAAACCAGACTTCAGTGGAGTTACTCTGGTTTTACACTTGCATGACTGAGAGCAGAATCTGACTCTGTCTTTATGCACAGAACAGGTGAAGAATGATCAGAAGCCCTGCAAACTCCCTTCCATCCTCACGCTATTTAGGAACACAAAGTAGTACATGCCAGGCAGAGACAGCAAAACTGCAGTTCTTCGATTCTACTCTTCAAAAGGAGATGCTTTATCTGAAATTGAATCCCATGCCACTGAATTATCCAAAAAGAGGATACAGCCCTAGCACAAAAATACACCCATGTTACTTAACTGTGAGGGTGAAGGTGAAGGTGTATTTCAGGCATCCAAAGAGAGTGGATAGATAGGAAGAAAGATAAATGAAGAACTTGAGGTAAAGGTCAGCGATAAGATTGATTTAAAAAAACAAAAAAACAATCCCCATAATCCATGCAATTTAAATAAGATGGAAAAGAGCAAAGCGAGGATGCAAAATGACTAAGTCTTACTTTACAAATCACAGGTGGTTGACCTTTGGGAAACATAAATTGTATAGTGGTTGTATGAGGAATCTCAGCCTGAAAATAAGTTACATGAATTGCTGCCAAATGTGTCAGTATCCAAACCATTTGGACTGCTTAGCCAGGATGATTTCCTATGGGCTGCTTTTGACTATTTCTTTTAAGTAAGCAAATATTAAGACAGACTATTACTATGTTCTGTCTGGAAAACTGCTTAGCACAAAATGAGGCAGAGGGTAGTGATGTGTCAAAAGTGTAAGCTGCATAGTCTCAGGGATGTTTAGAACTGGCCCTAGGGTCTGATCCAAAGTCCAATGAAGTCAATCGGGAGTCTCCTATTGACTTCAATGGGTTTTAGATCAGACCCTCTCTTGTTGTTGGATTTCTTGAAAAACGTTCCTACATTGTAAAATTAAGGTCAGCACAGGACCCATTTACCACTTACATCTTCAGAACTGTGGGATTTAAGTGGTACAAAGTCCTTTTGCTAGCCCTAGTTTCACACAACTAGCCCGAATAGTGACTGATTTCAGAGCACTTTTGTGGGTCATGGGAAATGGACTGATAGCTCATTGTCCAGTTCCTGATGGACAAGTGTCACCATCACAAAACTTACCGCTATCACAAGCCAGGACCTTCACTGGCAGTAACAACAGGACATAATGGACTCTAAATTCCCTCTTGCTCAGAGAAGTGGTCTCTACAGATTGGGGTAGATGCACTAGATGGCTGGTACACGTGATGGGGAATGGAGAAGTTTCCTCTGCAACTGTCTGCGCTGTGTCTGTTCTTTGGATAAATACAGGACTGAAGGTGGGATGATGGACTTGGTTTCTAAAGTCCATGAGACTGGACTCAATCTCCAGTGCTGTTCATAAAATCAAAGAAGATTAGGGTTGGAAGGGACCTCAGGAGGTCATCTAGTCCCACCCCCAACTCTTGATCTGGCACTTTAATATATTGGCTTGTTGTAATTTGCTAAAGCACAAGACCTTGTGATTCAGCCACTAACCGCACACAAATGGCGGTCTGAGTTGAGAAAGGTATTGTTTCTTTTTGTATTAGGATGCATAAGGCCATAGCAAGATGACTTGTTTCCATTTCCACTACCTCTCTGTAGACTGCTTTGCATGAATTGCTGGATGCATGCTAGCCCAACATATTGGATTCCTGCCGAATGCAAATGTGAAATGGTTGTGATAATAGTGCTTGGTACATCTCTGTAGGCACTCACATAATGCGGTGAGGGGCACAGTATAAGAATATGGATAGGACAGAATAGAATGCAGAAGGAAAACAGTCAAATGCATCACTAGCCAGCAAAGTTGCTATGGAGTGGATGAATGATCAACCAGGTACTATTATTTCCACTCATCTTCTAACCATAGTCTACTTTATAAAAAATAAAACACAATCTGAGGGGAAGCACAGTGGAAGTCTGATCCATACATGTCTCCCTGTAATTGCCTCATGCGCCTTCTTTCAAAAGGTTGTTGGTGACAAATGGTATATTTTAAGGTTAATTACAAAACTTCAGGATCATTCCTGCTGTTTAAGTTTTCACGTGATTAATGTAATTGGAAACTTTGACTCAAAGATTAATAATTTACCACAGAGACTTGAAAGGATGTGTGTGTGTAACTGAGAAATATTGGCTGTGTTTGCACGCATGTGGGAATGTGCTCTTCACTCTGCACATTCAGTGAGCATGTGCCTGGGTGGATTGTAGGTATAAGAAAAGTTATCGCAACAGTTTTGAACCTTTACAAATGTTCTCAAGAAGCTGAATAAGGAAACTCAGAGGCAGCACTTCACAGGGATTCATGTGAACGTTTCCTTCAGTTTCAGCCTATGGGAATTTCACAGTCCTTCTGTCTTAGAATTTCAAAGTGAGAATCACTCAAAGCCACCCAGCTGGCAAACACACTGACTGCCACATGATTCTGTTGTAAACACGTTAATTAACCCTACGTTTGCTTAATAAACACAGTCAACCTTTCGAAAACTCCTGGGCTGATTTTGGTGTCATTTGCAAAACTTAGAATTAAGTGCAGCTCATCCAGCTTTGGGCTTCGTTGAAAAACATTTCCAAGAACTCTAGCTGAGAAGAAGAGCTGGCCGATGGTTAAGACTGAGGTTTGTAAATAAGATTATCTAGGTTCTAGTACCAGCTCTGCCAATGAGTTTGAGAATGACCCTGGACAAATCTGTTTTCCCCATCTATAAAACTAGCTAAATAACACTAAATGCCACTGAGGCTATGTCTGCACTGTGAGCAAGGGGTGAGAGTCCCGCTCACGTAGACATATCTGAGCTACCAGGAGTTGTGTAGCTGCAGGAGCATAGGCTCAACTATTTTTAGTGCGCTAACTGGATGGGAGCTGGCACCTGTATGTCTACATGAGCTGGGAATCTCGCCTCTAGTTCAGAGTTTAGCTGTATCCTTAACTGATGTTCATAAGTTATACTGAGATCCACAGGCTTGATGTAGACCCAGTCCTGCAAGATATTAAAGCTTGACACTCCCATCGACCTCTGCTGGAGTTGAGGATGCTCAGTGCCACACAGAATCAAACCACAAACATGTATACAGGGCTATTATCAGCAATGGCTTCATGTCAGGTGTGGGTTGAGGGGTTCTTATTTTATAGGAAGAATCCAGTTTGCTTTTCCCTGTTGCACATGTGTCCAGGGAGAATGCAGAATGTATTAGGTATTTCTATGGACTCTACATGTCACTGCATCTTTGCTAATTGAGAATACTCAGAGGAAATTTCTGGCTCTCTTTTTTGGGAAATACTATATATACCTTCACATCTCTCTCCTTCTGTGTCTATTTAAGGCACAGAAGACACAGGAATATAAAGTTTGACAATATTAGTCCAGCCAAATCATGTCATTTCCCCGATACAACAACAACACCTCTGAGCTATGGCAAGGGACATGAAAACCCATAGTTTGAGCTTTCATTCTAATAGGATTCCTTGTTCCTTGGGCTGGAAATCTCACTGACTTACCGGTAGCATCTTGCTCATTTCTCAGAAACTGGCAGGCAAGTCTTAAAGAACTTGGTTGAGAAGGAACAGAGCACTGTATCTATTTCCCTTTCAACCAGAGGATTTATGCATAAACCCACAGAGGGATTTGTTGCAACATACTTTTGCCTTTTGGGAAGATCATTTATATAGGAAAATATTCAGAGAGATGAAGTAAACTGCTCAGAATGTACTAGGTTTAGGTAATCTGAGCAACACATTTTTATTGAATAAGCTATCTATTTATCACACTTAGGCACACATCGGTGCCGTACAGATCCAGAACAAAATGACAGTCCCTGCCCCAGTGATCGTACAAAGTAAGTCATTTTAAAAAATTACATTTCTAGCCCTCATGCTCATTTGGAGAAAAGCTTGAAAATGTGTCTCAAGTGCAACCCTAAAGACTGAGAAACCAGAAGACAAAAGAACCCTTTAAAAAAAAAAAAACACCCTAATTTTAAGACAATCGTGTGGTTTTTTTTTTAGTCCTGACTGATGATTTTTAAATGCTGGCAATTGGAAATGCTGCAATTCTCCGATGTTAAGATATACATTCAGTACTGGCTCTGAGAGAAGAGTGGCTTTTCAAAGCAGTGTTCCACCCATCACAGACTGACCCTGCTAATTTAGGCCATAATCTAAAGAAATGCCAGTTTTTCCAATTTCTTCTCCCATGGGCACTGGGTAATGAAATCAGGGCTTACACCAGCTCCAGGTGGGATGGGTGGAGACACTCTGCCTCCATTCTCTCTCCATAGCTCACTCTGCCTCCATCCTTCATTGTGTCCCCTTTCTCCAGTGCATACCGCACTGTAAAAATCTTAGAAACGGTCAGCACAACTGTGCTTAACCCTCTCAGGGGCAGACAAGGATACAATTTTCTTTCCTTTTTCTTTGTGTGACGTCTTGTGATATAATAAGAATAATATTAGTTTCTTTGTAGCATAATTACAATAAACAGTGCTGCTGTGGCATTTAGTAAATTGCAGCAGCCATTTATTGCCTCACATACAACAAAGCCATAGAGATTTCCACTTAACACACACATACGCTTGGCTATTATACTCTCACGCACAAGGCAAATATTATAGAGGTATAATGACAATTGATCTATAAGTAAGTATATTCATGTAGGTAAATTATAGTCACTAGACATGCATTATAATGAGGCTGACAAATGTTAGTTTCTTCGGAATGAGTCACATTAAACTGATTAACAACATAATGGAATCACATTCTGCATGGAAAGGAGAATATGGAATGGGAAATAAGTTATATGAATTTTCTATAAAGTGAATTAACCACTCAGTTGTTCCTTTATCTAGCTACCTAGCTACTAGCTATGCACCCATTGCTGTAAGATCTAGATCAGGGGTGTCAAACATCCGGCCCGCGGGTTGGATACGGCCCACCAACCTTTTTGGTCCGGCCCCTGGGAGATCTCGTGTCATCGTGCGCTGCCGCCAGTGAGTACTACGCCACGAGATCTCGCAGCATCGCACCCTGCCACGAATCTGTGTGCTCTGGCGGCAGTGCGTGGAGCAGTGTGTGCACGAGACACAGCATTCCAAAGTGCCTAGTATTTCCATTTATGGCATGCATGGCCCACTTGAAGTACCTTTAATTCAAATCTGGCCCGCCATAGCAAATGAGTTGGACACCCCTGATCTAGATGCTCAAAATATCTTTTTATTTAATAAAACCAAATATATAAATAATAAAAAGGATGGGCTTGATTCTTCTCTCATTTACATAGTGTAAATCGGGAGGAACCCCAGTGAAGACAACGGAGTCACACCAGTGTAAAACTGGTGTAAAAAAGAGAATACTGTCCAATGTCTTATAGTGCCTTTTATCTTAAATTGCCAAGCCAAACCCATCTGGAAAGAAGTGCTCACCCATTGCTTATATTCTGGGATAGAACGTTTTAGTTGTTTAACAGCACACAGCAACACTGCAATACAGGACAGGACACGAACTGAATGAGGGTAGTCTCCCCTAATGAAGCACAGCACGGAACACCAAGCTGTGGGGGGGTTGCAAGAACTTTGGAGGAGAGGATTAGAATCCAAAAGGACCGTGGCAAATTGGAGAATTGTTCTGAAATCAACACAATGAAATTCAGTAAAGACAAGTGCAAAGTACTACACTTAGGAAGGAAAAATTAAATGCACAACTACAAAATGGAGACTAACTGTCTAGGTGGTAGTACTGCTGAAAAGGACATGGGAGCTGTAGACGATCACAACTTGACTATGAGTCAGCAATGTGGTGCAACTGTGAAAAAAAGCTAACATTATTCTGGGATGTATTAACAGGAGTGTTGTATGTAAGACATGGGTGGTAATTGTCCCACTCTATTTGGGCTTCAGCCAGAATACTCTGACCAATTCCAGCTACCTGGCTTCAGGAACGACGTGGAGAACCTGGAGAGAGTCCAGAGGAGAGCAACCAGAACGATTGAAGGGTCAGAAAATACCTGACCTATAAAGAAAGGTTAAAAAAACTGGGCATGTTTAGTCTGGAGAAAAGACGTCTAAGGGAGGACCCTAACCTGCCTAGGTGTCTTTGAAAAAAAACACTAGGCACCTCTCACATCTTTAAAAGATGCGCGTCGTTCCCTGGGTATAAAATGGAGATAATGCTACGTTCCTCACTCACAGGAATGTTGTGAGGATAGATATTTGGAAAGCGTTCAGATACAACTGTAGGGGGGGTATCAGTAATGAGGAAGTTAGAACAGTAAAAACCTATCTGCAACTAAAATATGAAGATAATGACTTATAACTGAATGCATTACATAGACATATAATGATAATCTTTCTATCCCCCCGCCAAAAATCAGACCCTATGTCATTAAAAGTATCATCTGTATACAGCATTAATAAAACCAAAACCACAGGCACATTGCTTGACAACCCATTATGCTGTGAATGAACAAATTATTATCCAATGCTGCCTTAAGCCTCTAAGCCCTTTCTCTGATTTGGTCAGGCAGGGGAAGTGTGAGCTAAATTTCTTTGGTGAATTCAGAGGGGACATGTGTTTCACTGATATACCCCAGCCTGTCCCACAGCTGTTCCACAACAGATGTATAGTTCCCATAGATTTTATTTCTATACAGTGATGATAAATCACAGGCACACACAATGGAAAAAGCTGGTTACTGCCAACACACACACGAAGGGCAATAAATCCATAAATTTATTATGTAATTTTGCCCTAGTTACAACAATGTACAATGACGACAAGCAAGGCTGCTTTCTGCAAACAAATTTATTACCACGGGTTGCTCTTCTATTGCTTTCAATAAGAAATGCCAAAATAAGTATGATTTAAAAATGCTATCAGCTGATTTGAATACTCAATAGATTCAGTGCATTACAATAAAATCCACCTCTAAGTGTTGTACTTTAAAAAAAAAAAAAAAAAAAAAGGAACTTGTATGGGCCTAAATTTGCTGCTCCACATTTATGCCTTAAGTATTTACTGCAAACCATTGGAAGACAGTCTTTGGATTCTAATTTGCATATTCATAAGGCTGTCATACTGCTTGAAAGGAATTTTTTATTCTCTTATAGCACTTTATATATTAGGACTTTTTTATGCACAGCTTATGCAAATCCCATCTTGAGCACATCACTTCATTGATGTTGAGGTTATAATTCCATGGCAGGCTGGGCCATTAATTTAGGAGTAGAGGTTCCGTGTGTGTAAAATCACAGTACTGGAAAAGGCCATTTCAGCAGAAGGCTCAGGGGTCTTATTGCCCAGGGAGGATGAAAATAAGATATAAAAGCCAGATGAACAAGATTCATGGCAGGAACTCCAAACATCCTCACTCAGCAGTTGCTTCCCAAATAATATAATCCAAGCAGTGCTAACAGCCTCTTTGAGCCTCCTTCACATCCTCCTTGCTGGAGGAGAGCAGGTATATAGTTGGCAGGGTTGGAACAGAAAGGGTTTGACTGGTGTGAGTGTGGCAGAAGATTTGCATTTGTTCTGTGCACTTTGAGCAGTGGAGTAGATATGACTCTCTGGAGACACAGCAAGGCCAAGTGGAAGGAGGTGAATGGAAATACACTGAACAAATCTGGATACTACCATACGTTGTATGTTGAGGGCACTCTCAAAGAGAAATGGGACAATATTTTACTACCAGCCACACTTGTCTGCTACCAGAATCCCTGCAGACTTGCTGCATGGTGGTTTTCCTCGAGGAATGTTTGGGTTGTTATTTAGCAAGTTTTAAAAGGAGCACAGCAGTTGAGTGGGTAGGGCACTATATTGCGAGTGAGGAAACCTGTTTTTTATTCCCAGCTCTGTCACTTCCTCTACTGTGCCTGTTTCTTCTTTCAGACTTTGTCAGTCTTCGCTGTTTAGATTGCAATCTCTTTGGGGCAGAGATTGTTTCTTATCACTTGTCTATACAGCACCTAGCACAATATGTCCCTGGTCTTAGGTAAGGCTTCCAGTTATTTGTGTAAAATGAGTAACAACAAATCCAGTCTATCAAAGACAGAAAAAGGAAAGCCTACGCTCTTTGAGCACATGGTTTGATGGTGTTCCAACTCTGCTGGGTAACAGGGATCAGAGCTGGCCAAGATTAATGTAATGAGCACCTGCCTGGAAGACTTGATTTCAGCTCTGAAGTCATTGGCTTCTGCCACTTGAGCTAAAGCAATAACTCCCTTAACTGGTTGCAGTAGTAGACTCTTCCCTTAGCTATCTTGTTACTAATATGACCTTCATCACCAAAGTATCTAAGCACTGCACAATCATTAATGGATTTATTATCTTTTGAGGCAAGATAATATTATCCCCATTTTACAGATGGTGAACTGAGACACAGGGTAGAAGGTCGCACAGTACAAAGTTATACAGGTAGTCAATGGCAGAGCTAGAAACTGGCCCCGCAGCCGCTGATCCCAAGTTCAGTTCTCTATCCACTGAACCATCTTCCCTAGACAGCATCTTCACTGGAGGAGGACATGACACCTCCTGAGCTACTTGGGTTACACTAACAAAGGCCCTGTCCAGTACAGCACCATGTCTCCTGTAAAAATACAGCTCAGAAAAGACTGTTGGGCTGCAATGGATTCCACAGCCAGGGCAATGCATGATTTGGATGCTACTGAAATGTAACCATCTAATGAGATTTATGTCACTGTCCAGATGTCTCCCTTTCCTACAGCATGGGAACACGGAGATAGCCAGACATCTGGATCATACACTGTTACATCCCCCATTTTCCAGGGCATATTCAAGAGCATGAGACAAACAATGGCTTTCCTCCAGTGCAATGGGAAACCAGATGGCTTCAAAAGACCCCAGTTTGCCTCTGAGGCAGCATATGGAATATTAATTAATAATAGATTAATAGACCTTTACCCACTTAAAAATTTAATCTGTTTGTTAGCAGAGCTGTTTGTGCCAGGGAAGCGCTGCCAAACGATGGTTGCATTCAAATGGTCATGTCATCTCTTCTGAGACGCTCTTCATAGGTCCTTGAGGAAATTACATCAGAAGAGGACTGGAGACACAAGACTAATCACGAAAGCTTTTATTTATTTATTTATTTGTTAACTGGAGCTGTTTGCAGACTGCAGAGGAGTGGAGCAGGGCAGGAAGGAAATGATTATAAAATGGGGAAAGCTGTTAGCCTCCAATTTAACTGTCAAACACAAGGTGCAGCGAGGAAAAATAATTGGTTGAGGAGTATATCGTTAGGGTTCATTTCAGGCCAACATGCATTTCCGGTCTAGGGTTAAACTGCCACCATGTCAGGGGAAAAGAATTGCTGATGACGTCTTTGCTAGTGCTGGACTGGGGAAGGATGCCTTTGGACCACCAGTTATTTTGTTTATAAGCCTGGAGTGGCAAAGAGGAGCAAAAGGATGGGCAGTTGAATAACTTACATCGGATTTCACAAGGCTTATGAAATGATTTTCCCTCCATTAACATTTATTTAATTATTATTTATCAGTGCAAGTATGTGTGTGTGTGTATGTCTCTCTCTCCTGTGTGGGATTCCACTTCCATATGACAAGCGGGAATAAGCAGTTTTGATTCAGTGTCAGCCTAGTTTACTGAATTAAACAGGGTCAGAAAAGATCCTATTACTTTTCCCATGCTGGGAGTGGAGGTGAATAAATGTGTATCTTGACTGACCATGTATTAGGCCCTGGGATCCACTTATGGCCCGAAAGGAAATGTCTGTTCAGTTACCTAGCAATATCATTGTACATGAGTCTTAGCCTTTTGAAAAAAGGGCCAATTGCTAAATAAGCACCTGGAATCTCATTTTCATGTTTTTTTTTTGGTTTTGGTTGCAAGCTTTATATTTTCTAAACATGATACAAATAACCAGCAAATATGAGATTATAAAACTAGATAATAGCAAGAGCTCATATTTTATATGCTGATGACTCAGTCAAGACTCAGAGCTCATACCAAATAATGCAGCCATCATGTAGAGGGGAAATAAAAAAGGAAATAGGAAAAGTTGTCAAGACAAAAGGTTTTTTTTTTTAAGGCTATGGATGGACAGATCCTCAGTTGGTCTCAATCAGAATAGTTTTCATGACTTCAGTAGAGTTGCACCAATTTATAACCTATTGAAAAGCTGACCCAGGGAGACCGGAGGTCTGTGTTTTATCCCTGGCTTTGCCATAGACTTTCTCTGCAACCTTGGGCAAGTCAGTGAACTGCAATTGGCCCATATCGACAAGCCAATCCTTCCTCTCAAAAGAGGCAAGTAGACAGATGTAGATAGCAAGGAATGCCTATGTGCTTATAACCATTTAAAATGTTTGCTCTTGAAACTTTCCCCAGTGGGGGATTTGATTCCTGCCTCAAGAGCTGATCTGGCAGGAAACTGATGAGTGAGAGGTGCGCTGGGGGCAGTCGTTGGGAAGACAGAGTAATCCCACGATCTGTTAAGGACCCGAGTGTGTGTTGTTAAATGTCAAGTGTTTTTTGCTAACAGCTGGAAAGAGGAAGCCACAGAAATTCTTGTTTATCATCCTGCAGGCTCTCAGCCTGCATGAGGCTGTAATTTGGCTCAGCCATGGGACTTAGAATATTAATCACATTTTAGATTAGGTTAGCCCATGTTGTTTGGAAAATCTGGCAGGAAAGGCTTGGGATTTATTCTGTCTGATTTTTCCAGAAGCATGTATTTGTTTTGTATAGCTCTATCCTGGAAATCTTTGGAGGTGGTCACACAAGATGCAAACCACATCACAACACTGACAGTATCAACAGCTTTCTTCTCCCTGCAGCCCTTAGACAAAAAAACACAAGCAGAGTTTTCTATAACCCAAAAAGGTTTAAGAGACAGCAAGCCCTTGAACTCCTGTAGTGATTTTGCTAACACCAATCTATTTACAGTGGAAGATGCTCAGACCCTGTCTACACTTACCTCCGAGATTCGGCAGCAGTCGACAGGAGTTATGCAAGCTACGCAAAAACCTTGTGTAACTCCCGTCAACTTCTGGGCTCCTCTTTCGTGCACCGACTTCACTGCACTGCGTTCCCGTCGACACTGTACTACACCACTTGTGAAGGTGGTTTTAGTAAGTTGATTTCTGGATCGACTGAGCATGTCTCCACTGACCACTCAGTCGATCCAGATCAATTGATCTGACGGTGGCGACTTTGCCGCCATCAGTGTAGCCGTAGCCTCAGATACTTTAGTGATGGGAAGAAGTACAAAAGGATAAAGAGAGAGAGATTTATGAAGCAATGAGGTTGTATGTTATTGCTCTTATGGTACATAGCCTCATTGCATCCCACAGCCATCAGAATTTGCCTGCTAATTTTGTTCCCCTTTTTTGATTGCATGCTGTTAGTCTTATGGAATAAATCCTTAAAACATTCTAGAAAAACAATTTACAAAACTTTAAAGATTCCTAGACGTGGAATGTCGAAAACTGTAGAAGTTCAAAGAAGATCTACAAAAATGATTTGAAGTCTGGGAAAATGAGAGATTTAAGGAGCTCAATATATTTATCTCCTTAGAAAGAAAGTTTAGAGGCTTCTTGATCACAGTCTGTAAGTACTTACCTGGGGAGAAGATATCTGACATTATGGAGCCTTTTCATCTCAAAGAAAAAGGCATAACAAAAATCTAGCGGCTAGGGGTTGAAGTTAGACAAAATCAGATTAGAAATTAGATTCAACTTTTTAACAGTGAGATTAATTAACCATTGCAACAGCTGGTACCATTCATCATCACTGGAGTCTTACAATAGAAATCAGATGTCTGTCTTAAGTGATATGCTCTAGTTCAAACATAAATTATTGGGCTCAATAGTTTTAACTTACATAGTAGGAAAGCATAATTCCCTCCACTGCAGGAATAATTGTGTGAAATTATATGGCCTGTGTTATGCAGGATATCAGATGAGACGATTATAATGAATCTTTCTGCTGTTTAAAATCTATCAATCACTTCTAGGCTCTCCCATCTCAAAGCAATGCTGTACTCTAGCTTCTCTCTGTAGTCTGAGAGCAGAGATTCAAAGAAGAAACATAAAGCAATCACATGTTCTCTCAAGATTTCAGATTTGTCAACAGGATTATATGGATTTTGTAAAGTTTTGCCATTTTTTATAGAAGCAAATACTTATACCAACCCTGTCAATATTTTTGACAGTCAAAGTAATTGCAATACTTTGAAGATCTTGATTTCTAATCAATTTTTTATTGCAGTGAAAAACCACTCTGATTCTGTCTTTGTTTAGTCTCTAGGTGGTACCTTGTGATACAGCTTTTTGGAAACTGAATTTTCCAATTCATTAGTATATTACAGTTGTACCAAAAATCCTCAGCCAAAATCAGAGACCCTTTGTGCTAGGTGCTGTACATACACATGGTAAGGGAGACAATCCTTGCCTCGAAGAGCTTCCAGTCTAAAACACAGAAAGTAGCATTACCTCCATTTAATAGATGGGAAACTGAGGCACAGAGAGGTTAAGTGGCTCACCAAGGAATCTGTGGCAGAGCCAGGAACCAAAGCTAGATCTCCAGTGTCCTAACGCTAGTTCCTTAACCACAAGAATAAACCTTCCTGTTCAGTTCCTTTTGCCTGGATGAATAGAACTGACTGATTCCTTTAAATAGGTATCCAAAGTGACGGATGCTAATAGTATCTTTGGATAAGGCACACGGGCAATTCTAAGCACTCACACTATTCATAAAGCATCAGTGATGTGAAGGAGTGTGGAATAGCTATGATACGACCCAAGCTTCATAATGATCACATTTGTTTCATTTTGCCTGAGAAGTCACAGGAAAAGAAAGAAGTGCAAGCTTAGTGCTATGGATTTAAGACTTGGATTTTTCGCCCACATGGATTCTGGGTCCTAGCCAACAAACTGCTGATTGGCCCATGATGAAAATGCTTTATTATGTGAAACAAAAATGGAGAACAAATGTTAAATCCTGCCATTTAGATTATTTTCGTCTCATGCCCTGAGACAATCAGGCAAAAGGCCTGGCTGAAGATTTAGAGCGCTGTATTACCCAGAGACTTTAATCAATGGCATGACCTCAATTCTTTTCTGATGATCAATTATTCATGAGAGAGGAAAAAAATCAGGGATTTGTTCTAAAAAGTGAAAGGATTATATAATCTCCCAGCTATATTCCACAATGAAAAAAGCACACCTAATCCCAGTGCAAATTCAAGAGGATATTAATGTTCTGGGGCTGGCTTTTTTTTGGTTTGTTTATTCTATTTTTTATTTTTTGCCGGCTTCAGTCTTTAAGTGACAAGCCTCAACGCTGAACTATTACAATTTGCTAATGTGCACTTTCCAGCAGCGGAGATGACATAAATTGCATTTTTCCTTCCTTCCTCTCCCCTGCACCTCAGATGCACCCAGGGTGCAACTGACAAAGTATTGTAGTGAAAGACCATCATCTGCTGTTTCCAGCTGAGGAATCCAGCCTCCATCTTCCAGTCATTATTATTTAGTATCATTTGCTTTATGATAGTGCTACATGTAGATGAACATGAGTACACAGACTTACACGTATTACGGTAGCGCTCAGAGCCAGATTGAGACCTCATTGTCTTAAGGACCATATATATACACATCGTAAGGAACAATCTCTGCCCCAGAAAGCTTACAGTCTAAATAAGCAAGGCAAACAAATAGTGGCGTATTATCTCCATTTTGCAGATGGAGTCTTGAGGCACATAAACTTTCTCCTCTTGCAGCCCTTCAGACTAGATTAATTCTCCCCTCCAACCACATTCCTCTCACGGGCTGGCATTCTTAGAACGACACTGTTCCCTGTGCAAAGGGCTGGCACAAAGCACGGCAGGTTTACGTAGGATTTAAGTGGTGCATAGCAGTGTGTTGGCTCACTGCACAGGGATGAATTTCACCCTTAAAGAGCCATGCCCTGCAACATTGGGCTTATTACAGTGGAATGGAATTTTTTGAATGGCATATTGGACATTAACATTCTTGGTGGTGCTTCTAAAAATTTACAAAGACGACAAATGAAATCCTCCAGCCCTTGGAAGTGCAACTAATGTATGTGGGACAGCGAGAACATTCTGTTAATGCATTATGAATTCCATAAATATAATATGAAAGGTGCGTTTGTAGTGAGAATTCACAGTACAGTTTGAAACTATCATGCCATATTAGCAGAATTTGCCAATAAAACCCATTCAGTCACCAAAATAGGACTCAATTTTAAAAAATTGACTAATGATTTTGAACAGAAGACGGGAATCTCATTACGCTGCAAACACCACAAAACAGTTTTTACGAGCTCCGTCTTTGCCCACAACAGGCAGTGTTACATTAACCACTGAACAGCTGGACTTTAATAACGGCCTGCCCCTTTGGATGAGAATACCAAATATCCAACAGCTCACATTTCCTTACTGAATTTCAGCTAACACCTCCATACTAGAGGAGTGATAAGGAAGAAAGATTGGAAACGCTCCATCAGTGCTGCTGCATGGGGCATCTGGAAGAAACAACAATCTCTTTCTCTAGTGCCTACCATGCCTGTTTAATTTTTGCTACTTCATAAACCCCCAATAATGTCTTATATGTATCATCCTCACTGCCCCGTCCTTTATGGAAAAGGCACAGGAAAGTTAACACAGCCTGACATAGCAGTAACTTTCCCAGAACCCCTCAGCATGCTAGAGAGCCCTTGCTTTATGAGGATACCACTGGGACAATATCATGGCAGTTGTGTGCTGGGAAACTGGATAAGATAGGAGAGGAACCCAGCGCAGTATGGATTCTCTCTCACACACACATGCAAATGTATGTGTGTATGCGTAGAGCAAGGAGGTCACAGATACAGAGTGATCTGAATCACTTGGTAAACTGGACACAAGCAAATAATATTCATTTTAATATGGTCAAATGTAAAGTCAGGCATCTAGGAACAACGAATGTAGGCCACATGTACAAGATGGGGGATTCTATCCCGGGAAACAGCAACTCTGAAAAAGACCTGGTGGATCATCATGAGCTTCCAGTGCAACACTGTGGCCAAATGAGTTAATGTGTTCCTTCAATATATAAACAGGGGGATACTGAATAAGAATAGAGGGGTTATATTACCTCTGTAATTGGCACTGGTGTGACTGATGCTGAAATATTGTGTCCTGTTCTGGTGTCCACAATTCAAGAAGGAGGTTGATAAACCAGAAAGGGCTCAGGGAAGAGCCACGAGAATGACGAAAGGATTGGAAAACCTGCCTTGCCATGATAGACCCAATCTGTTTACCTTAACCAAGAGAAGATGAATGGGTAATTTGATCACAGAAGTCTATAAGTAGCTACACGAGGAACACTTTGATCATGGGTTCTTCACTCTAGCAGACAAAGGTATAACTAGACTGGAAATAAAGTGCACATTTTTAACAGTGAGGGTAATTACATGTTGGAGCTATTTACCAAGGGTTGTAGTGGATTCATCATCAGTGGCAAGCTAAAAACCACTGTTTTCTAAAAGATCTGCTCTGGTCAAACAGAAATCTCCTGTGGACTCTCTTCAATTTATCCACATCTTTTCTAGAGTGTGGCATCAGAACTGGTCATATTATTCAACTGAGGCCTCACGAGTGCTGAGTAGAGCGGGATAATTACCTACCATGTCTTACATACAACACTCCTGTTAATACACTCCAGAATGACATTAGCCTTTTTTTGCAACAGCAGCACTTTGTTGACTCATACTCAAGTTGTGAGCCACTATAACCCTCAGAGCCTTTCAGAAGTACTGCCACCTAGTCAGTTATTCACCATTTGTGTCTGTGCATTTGATTTGCCCTTCTTAAGTGTAGTAGTTTGCTCTTGTCTTTATTAAATTTCATCATGTTGATTTCAGCCCAATTCTCTAAATTGCAAAGGTCCTTTTGACTTAATCCTGTCCTCCAAAGTGCTAGCAACCCCTCTCAGCTTGGTGTCATCCTCAAATTTTATAAACACTCTTCACTCCGTTATTCAAATCGTTAATGAAAATATTGAATTAAGACCCAGATCTGACCCCTGCGGGACCCCACTAAAGATGCTCTCCCAGTTTGACAGCAAATCACTGATTACTACTTTTTGAATATAGTCTTTCAACCATTTGTGCACCCCACAGCATATAGTAATTTTATCTGGAACACATTTCTCCATTTTGTTTTTGAGCAATTGTATGCAAAAATGCTTTGAGATGCTTTGATAGACAGTGCTGCAGAAGGGAAAATGCAGTATGATTATTACAAATTCTCTCTCCCCACCAACCTTTGCACTCTCCACAACAGAAATCAAGAGAGTCTTTATCAGGCATGTTCCAAATATCTATATTTTAATTAGTTTTTCTTTCTCATTTTAAAATGGGTCCAAAAGAGACAGCAGCATCCATCGGATGAGGTCATCCCAGCAGGAAGCCCAATTAGCTAAAAATAAAATCTCAAATGCTACTTAAAGTGGTGCTGGCAATCGGCCTCCTACAAGCACTGTAATCGAACTACTCTATTACTATGATTCTTTGTGATCTTTTCCATCCCAATATGTCATTGTCCTCAATGCACAGACCCTTGGGGGGAAAATTCCTAAAGTAAAATGTAGGGTTTATTTTCCTCTTCTGCTTCTTTGATCACTATTGCTTACAGTTACCAGGGCAGAAAACATCTGCTTTTGTCCCATTAAGGAGCAATGATTACTAGGTTTTAGTTAAACTTGGCATTATACAGTTATTTACTGGGACTTTGGAGGGAAAAAAAAGAAATTGGAACCTAATTACGCAGCAGATGCCAAGAGTGGTATTTATTCACCAAAACCGCACAGGTCATTCATTAAAATCTCAGTTTTAATTAGCAAACACCTGTTTTGTGTTTGATTTTACACTGATATGTACTGTCTGCAATTTGCTTTCTCCAGTACAAGCAATTAGATAGCCCTGACAGTAACAGTTAATCTAATTAGAAGAGGGGAGCCCTGGGAGCCAGACACTGACTTCAAGAAATTACACACACGTGGATCACAGCTCCATTCAGTTGAGGTGGTGGTGTGGGTTTTTCCCCTTCTTTCATGCGTATGCAATGGTGTTTCTGTGGTTCCCAGGTTTTTTGTTCTAAAGGAATGGCTCTTTGTGGAAAAGAAAGATGATTTTATCCTAGAGTGGGACACATGAGGGCTGAAGAAGCTGCTGATGATTTCAGACTTGATCTCTTCTTAGTCCTGACAGTCCAGAACAAGGATGGAATATCATAATTGACCTGTCAGCAGAACTTGGCCGCTCTAAACATTCCACTTGCTGTCATCTAATGGTCCTTCATCTGTTTAAGTTTCTTCTCTCTCTCTCCCTTCCATATACTTAGGGGAGAAACAAGAGGCAGCCCTACCTCCTTGTCTGTCATCTCCTCTAGTGATGAGTGGAGCTCAAAATGTTTTGGGTCCAGATTCTGAAAGGTCGCCTTTAGACAAGTGCAGAATTCAGTGCAGTAACTCTGGATTGACTTTAGTGGAGTTACTCATGATTTATCCCAGCTCAGGAGTCTGCTCCTGGTACTTCAGGTTCAGTTTGGAGATGCATGTAAATGCTTGACTGGCTGATCCAAAGTCCATTGAAGACAATGGAGAAAACTCTCTTCCATGCCAGTGGGCTTTGCATCAGGCCTTGAACGCTTATCCGAATTATCTGTATAATTTCGGCCAAATTTAACTGAAGTCAATGGGTTTGCAGGGAGCATAAGTCAGGGTAGAGTTCAGCCCCTCAGAGTCTGCAGAACGGTGTTGGAGACTTCATAAGATGCTGATGGGATGTGTCACACCTTTAGAACATGGCAGTGGGAGTTTGGACTCCTGGGTTGTATTCCAAACCCTACCACTGATTTGGTGTGTGTTGTCAGGTAAGATCATTCACCTAAGCCAGATAAAAAAGCACTAAGGGAAAGCAAACTGAAAATAAAGTTGAATTTTATATATAATTATTCAACCATCTCTAACATTAGTCCTGGTGCCCTGGCCATATTCTATCTGGGATAGTTTCTGCTCCCCCCCAATTATCCCTGCAGTTTCAACCGGATAAAGCATTGTTCGCTTCCTTTCCTAAAATGTTGTGCCAGGTGGCTGTGTACTGTTAAACAGCTGCTAAACTTTACCTTGGAGGGGCTGCATTACTGTGGTGGGTAAAGCTTTGCCTTATTGTACATACCTCACATGGAAGGTACTCAGCAAAGACAGATTATTATTTATTTATGTAATTGCTGACAGCTATGGTTCTGAAGACATTCTAGTCCAGAGATATTCTGGACAGGTTTCAGAGACAAATTTGGGTTGAAAATATTTAAATCTAATCCTTTGCCTTTGCTTACTTTCCCACAGACAAAGTCTAGCCCAGAAGAAAAAAGCAGGCAACTGAGGTTTGGTACAGATTACATTTTAATATGAAATGAATTTAAAGACAACTTGTCTTTGCTCAGTGTTCAACTAACTGCAGTGTTTGATGACCTTGTTTTGTAGAACCAGAGCATTTGTTACCAAAGAAAATGTATTTTTAACTGCAATGCTGAGTTTATGTGCGTGGGAGTGGAACAGAGACAGCATTATTAATTTTTTCTTGAAACATATATGTATTTGATGACTGTATTCTAAGCACTATTATCACTAGTTGCACACTGCAATGTCTCTGGGGACTTGTCCTCTTGTGTCACAAGATACACTTGTAAGTTGCTGTCATAACAAGTATGTCTTAAAATATCCAGCCAAGGTTGTTTTTGGTGGGTGCAGCTTGGTTTTCCTCTTTCTCAGATGTCAAGTTTTAATAGGTTGGCTTTAGCTGCTGTCACAAATAATGAGTGTATGAAGCTATTTATGGTTGTTAATTCATGCTCTGGGTCTAAAACTATTATGACTCCATATACGGGAGTGTTGAATCAGTCCCTTTGGATTTACACTGGAGGAAAGTCAGTGTAAGATCAGCCCAGGAGTTGAGTGTTAGATTCGGTTCT
Organism: Emydura macquarii macquarii; assembly: GCF_026122565.2. Classification (NCBI taxonomy): domain Eukaryota; kingdom Metazoa; phylum Chordata; order Testudines; family Chelidae; genus Emydura; species Emydura macquarii. The sequence continues at coordinate 648,259 of NW_027130250.1, forward strand.
TTTTTGCCTCTTTTACCCTGCTCCTTCTGTGGCTGGGAGGTGCTACTTAAGCACTATTTGATGGAGAAAGAAGGAGTGGGGGTTCTATTGCTCTTGGAAATAATATAACAAGCAGGATATATAAGAACTGTGAGAAGAATTCAGCCTTTCCAGCTATTAACTTGTCCAGACAAGAACAAATGAGCGTTGTTAGAACAGGTTAGCTAACAGGAGTTAACTAACATGTCTGCAAAATCTAGTGTCGGCAAAGCAGTTTATATTTTAATATGTGCTAAGCGGGTTGAGTTAAAATGTAGGCATCTACTGGAGCAGTTTAGCACATGTTAAAGGGACACTTGTCACACTAGACTTTTCAAACATGTTAGTCAGAATGTGCTCGCTAGCACATTCAAACAACACACACCTTTTATCCTCATCTAGACAAGGCCTGAGGAAGGGATGGTAGTGGCAAAAGCCAGAATGGTCCTGCAACTTGATAGCCTCCTCATACTGAAAAAAAAATGCTACAGGAGGAAAGAGAACGATGGTCTTGTGGTTATGTTCCATAGACTAAAACCTTAGTTCAATTCCTGACTGTTGTACAGACTTCCTGTGTGACCTTGGGCAAACAAGAAGGGGAAAGATATTCAGATGCTCAGCACCCACAACTGGGACTTTTAGGCACCTAATTAAGGGCCAGATTCTCAAAAGCACCCAGCAGCTTCCATTGTGGCCCCTGGACAGATTTTTCAAAAGAGCTCTGCACCCAACATATACTCAGTATGCAAAGACAATTTTGAAAAACCTAGCCCTCAATCTCCGTGTGCTCAATCTGTTATGTGGGAATAATAATAATTCCCTACCTCGCAGGAATGAGATGACAATACATTATCAATGATTGGGCAGAGACAGTGTACCATGGTGATGGGGGCCATATAAAAAGATAGATTCAAGTGATACATGAGATCATGAATATATTAAATGTAGGGTATTTTTTTAAATTCCTTCTGAAAACATTCCATGCCTTATATTTGTTCTGGGTTTGTGGTTTGTTTGTTTTTTTTTTTTTTTTTTGGTTTGGTTTGGTTTCCCCATCGATCTTAAAAAAATCCAATTCCAAAAAAAAAAAAAAAAAAAAAAAAAAAAAAAAAAAAAAAAAAGTCTCCCTGGGGTGGGTGAGGAGGTTTTGGAATAAAGGAATAAGCTAATTAAGTGTAACTGTGTCAGCCTGGGTAGGCTGAATACTATAATTAATTAATCCAGCCCTCTGATTGTCCTGGAGGGGAATGATTTTCCTAGAGGTACAGGGTGAAATCTGTTTAAGGAGATATGGGGCAGTTCCAGCTCTCTCTGACTAAAGGGAGATGCAGGTCTCAGCAGGGGAGTGTGTAGGAACACGGAGAACTCAATGTCCGAGGGTAGGACATGTTGCCGGAAAGTGAGGGGAAGACAGGAGCTGGGTGTGGGTTACTTCATGAAGCATGCAAATATGTCTGTGCAGAGAGTGAGTCCTATGAATTAATACAAACATTGTGTTGAAATGCAAATCTCAGATGCAATGCTCCATGTAGATTTTTAAATCACTTTTCCCCAACGCTTTACCCGTTAAAGAATCTGGCCTGTTAAGATTCAGGCGTAAAGTTGCACCATGAAAAATGGCATATAGCAATATGACTGTGTAGGTGTAGGCATCCCTTGCTGGAAACAACTTCATCCCAGAGATTTCTCTCTGCCTCGTTGTTGATAGTTTGGAGCCAAATCCATCCCTGGTGCAATTCCTTTGAGATCGGTGGATGGATGTGCTCCCTTAAAACTAATCACCATGAAGTAGGATCATCCTCCAGTTATGACTGAGTGAAGTGAAATATCAAGGCAACGACTCGGCTGAGGACACGCGCTAGTCAGACGTTCTGACTGCAAGAGCTAGACCTGATACCAGCTCTAGCGCCTTTGCCCCACTGTGGGGATGACAAAGGACTAGAAAGTTGGGCAAAACTGTTCAGTTTACAGAAGAAGGGGTGCGGCAGGATCATGCCATGATCCGGAGATGCCTGGCTGTGGAATGGCCTCTTTGGGGATTTTGCTCCTGGCCACAATCTAGAGCAGCCTGAGGGCGCTGATGTTATTCTGGAGGCTGTCTCATCCCCTAGCAACCTTGGGAATTGAGGAAAAGCATAAAGGTGGCTTAAAGCCAACTTTGCACAGTCCCTTCAGTTGCACTCAACCTAGATCTGGCGCAGCTGAGGATCTGGGCCTAAATCTCTTACTCTAAACTTCTATTCTGACAAAAGACACTTGTCCGGGGTCTCCAGATTTCAGTCTAAACAACGTAATGCTGGGCACCATCGACTCCTTTCCTGATCATGGGGGAATGTGGGCTGTGCCTTGCTGCATAATTACACCTCACCCGTCTTTCCGAGAAGTGTGGAAATCTTCCTTGAACATCGGGGTGTAATGAGATGCATGTGGAGCACCGTACCAGGCAGGAGATGTCGGGTTTAATTGTGTCACACAGCAGGATGCAACCTGAAGGGATGTGACACCTGCCACTCTTCATCATGCTGTCAGTGACTGTATATCCCTATTTATAGAAGACAAGTTTCTTATAGAGCGGGCACTTTGTTTTTGCCTTTTTGCAGTGGTGTACTGATATTTTTACAAAGAGCTCCTAATAATCACCCCCTTCTGAACTTGCAATACACCCCATTTTCTTATAGTTGCAGGGAGCCAGGGGTGAGGGACGAGAGAATGTATTCACCAACAGAGCAATGATCTCTTATAACCAAAGAGGGAGGCAGCACCAAATAGCAAACAGAATGCAAAGATTATAAAACTATGTTGAACTTCTGTGGCTGAGCGTGTGTGTGTACACGCACGTGTACAACTTGTAGGAGTGGGGTGGGAGTTGTTTGTTTTGTTTTAAATACAATTTTGTGCATTCCAAAGGCAAACTACGAGAAGGATGGGCTTGAATTTATAACCCTAGGCTGGGACTCGAGGGATTGGTTTTTCATTCCTGGCTCTGCGACAAACTTCCTGTGTAACCTTGTGCAAGTCACTCAATCTCTGTGTGCCTTAGCTCCCCATCTATCAAATAGGGATAATAAAATACTCCTTTCTTTGTCTGTCTTGTCGTTTTACATTACAAATTCTTCAGGACAGGGACTATTCTCTCACGATGTACAGCATCTATCGCAATGAGACCTTGATTAGGACCTCTATGTGCTACAGAGAATAATAATGAGAATACAGATCTTTGCTCTTCAGCAGTCATTTTCTGAGCCCGTCTCTGGCAGATAAATAAGACAGAAGAAGTGAAAGAGTGACACACTTTTCCCTGCTTCTCCAATACTCGGTGAGTAATGGAGGGGGTGGGAGGTTGGAAGGGAAGGGAGAGTTTGCAAGTTCTTCTTATGCTAATAATCATCCATTTTCATTTGCCATACAGCCACTGCTAACTGGGGCTCAACTGATGACAGAGCAGTCATGACCAGTAATTTGTGACTGAATGAAACCCATATAATGGTTCATTTGTGAGCTATGCTTTTTCCCTTGGATGTCTCCCCGAGCTCTCCTGAAGAGGAAAGATTCATTTCTGTGAAATATTTAAATGGATGATAAGGCCATTCTTTAGCACTACTTGGTATCAGCAGAACAAACAAGACCCTCTGAATTTATGGGCTTAATTACTTTTAGGTTAACAAGTGCTGAAATGCCATGGAAACGCACCCCTAGAGTTTCATTGTGGGTTAATGGGCAACCATCCAGATTTTGCTTTAGATTATTACAATAATAAATACCAGGTAGCTCAATCAGTTAGACTTTGCATCAGGATTATAAGTTAAATGGACTGGCAATTAATATGGCTTACTGAATTCCCCCAAGCAGAGTATCTACATCTGCGTCACTTCCCATCTTGCATGTTTCCCGCCTCCATGCCCTGGAATCTGAGAAGAGACATCGTTAGAGTCTTTCGTTTGGGAGGACTTACCCTGACATTCGTAACCTGTCACTGTGACAGGTGAAAAGCATTAGCTAGGGAACTGCGACAGGTCTAAGAGTGCCAGCAACAGAAGCGTTTCGTCTGGGGTTGTTACAGTTTCTGAGACTGACAGATGGGATTGAATGTTGCTTTTTATTCATACTGCAGACAGTTGTCCTCTCCTTGGAATACTCATTAGCAGGGAGAACTGATGAACACAGTGCTATAAGATTTGTCCCTCTAGAGAGGGAAATGCCACAATAACTTCTATTTGCCTGCTCAGTGTAGACTAATGATGGTGCCTACTGGAAGCTGTTCATGTAGTTGATTTCGGAAGTTCCAACTGCAGACCTGGCTTCCGTGGCTTTTGACTAGAAAGCCAAAGTCAAACTGCAAACCCAGTTTCCCTACAGTCACTATCTGTACTTTGAAAATGTTACCCTAACTCTAAGAGAGTCTCTTGTAATCCTGACCCCAGCCTACACCTCTACAAATGCACCAAAAGTTCTGACTTGTCGTTTGCCTGCTTTTCCAATTCCTGGGTACCCGCATAGTTCTGTCAATGCGCCTCAGTCAATTCCAGCCAGTCATTCCATTGCAAATCCAATCCTGCCACCAATGAACTTCACTTCTGTCCTACAGCACTCCTGCTGTACCATTCCTGGGCCCTCACACAGCTCTGCCAATGTCCCTTTACCTTGACTTACAGCACCCCCTGCTACCCTCATCCTTACATCAGCTTTTTCCATCCCACTCTCCAAAACATTTGAAAGAATCATCACACAACAGCTGCAAGGCTTGTTAGCAGGAATAGCTTTTATCAAACCTAGAAAGTCTCCAATCAGTCATATTAGACTTCAAAATCAAACCAGACTTGCAATAATGTCATAAGAATTCCCTTGTTGGCCACTTTTGCTCAGCAGGGAGCTCCTATATTAAAAATCGCATTTGCACTGTAACACCTACACTTGGAATCTTGGACCGAATGTTTCACTCTATTATAAGGCTATTATATGAAGCTATTTGGGATTCAATGTGGCTAGAATTCCTTTTGTGGCTTTAGCTTTATTAGTTCTGCGTGCTAGAGCTTAGAATTTATTGAGGTGGCAGGTGACTTTGCCATAGGCCCAGAACTTCAGACCAAATTCTGATCTCAGTTTTAACAGTGCAAATCTAGATTGAATCCGTTGATTTATATGGTCTTGATCTGGATTTATGTCAGCGTAACCCAAATCAAAATCTGGCCCTTAATCTATTTTGGATGGCTGGTATCTGGCAACCAGATAAAGTTTGGTATTTTTAATTCAATAGTTTAGATTTTTTTCTAATATATTAATGAAAATATTTTGCTTTTCAATATTTGTATTAAGAGTCTAATTGTAGCCCCATCTATGTGGTTGTGCAGGGGCAAAAGGAAACGAGTTCAAGACAACTCCTCGCCATAAACACATACCCCATGCACCTCCACCGAGTCATAGAATTTAAGGCTAATAGAGATAATCAGATCATTTAGTCTGACTGCCTGTATAGCACAGGCTACCAACATCACCAAGCTCTTGCACACTATACCCAACAACTAAAGTTAAATGAAAGTAATACAGCCCACAGGAGACAGGACTATTACATGCCACAGGCAGAGACTAGGAGGGAACCGAGGTGCACCAGTGCCTGAGGACCCCACAATGGCAGGGAAATGATTAGGTGAGATATACCCAGATAATCCTGGCAAGTGACCTGCGCCCACATGCTGCAGAGGAAGGCAAGAATTCACTAAATATGTCAATATGAGCTGGGGGGAAATTCCTTCCGGGCCCAACATACGGCGATCAGTTAGACCCTGAGCATGAGCAAGAACCAGCCAGCCAAGCACCTGAGAGAAAGAATATTCAGTGGTACCACAGGCCCCTGGCTGTCCCTGTCCCATATACCATCCCCAACCATGGCAATCCCTGATGCTACAGAGGAAGAAAAAGCCACCAGGGGAAATCTCTTCCTGACCCTGCCAGTGTCCATCTGAAACCCTGAAGCATGAACTTTTAGAACTGTGAGAGAGAAAACAGAAGTGAGCCTCAGACTGTTGAGTCCCGCTCCCTACCATCACAATTTTACAATTGCACTGGTAAATGTGTCCACTGCAGACGTGGATTGGAAAGCATAGTCTGAGCACCCTCTTCTCACCCACACTCTGGGAAGGTGGATGGGAAATGGGCAGAGGGGGGTAGGAATGGGTTGAGCCAGAGTGCCACCCCCAAGTGTGGTTACCAGCACAGTCAAGCAACTGTGACCTTTTAGGGATTAGTAAACTGCTACGGATATGGGAGCAAGAAGTGACCAGGGAAGTAATTGTACTCCTCTAAAAAATTGTACGCAGGGCTGCCAGTGGAGGGACCAGTAATCCCCCTTTTAAAGGATGGCAATATTTCTGACTCTTTCTTTGGACTATTTCCCCCCCCCTCCTTTTTGTAGCATATATGTCACATTCTATGGCCTGGAGTTTTTTTATGTGGAACACCAAAAGCAACTCATTTGTATAGTCCAGACACTGTATAACAACATGCTCGTATTGTGTGAGATGGCTCATAACGCCACTTAGCACAAGACAGCGTATTATGGGCACAGGTAGTTTGTAACGAAAAGGCAGGGCTTTTATGCTGCCACTAAATTTAATACTAAACCCATGCAGCTAGACAATAGCTATAAAAGAATGTGTCTTCAGTTCAGTTTGCTGCAGCTCAAGGTCTACGGATGTTTAGACCACAATGGAAAACAAAGCGGCATTGTGTCTTCTGCGCAGTGATAAAATTGTCACATCCAAACTTTGAAAAAGAAGGTTTCCCAAAGCAATATTGTGGGTGAAGTAATTACTTTTTGAAATCATCTCTCACTATCTGGGAAAAATTGGCTGCTTCATGTGGACATTGTAGAGTTATTGTTCTATTATATTTCTGATAATTTCACTGATCTTCTGCTCATTGTACTAATGAAAATTTTTCAATAAGTAGCAAGTTATTAAAAAAACACTGTAGAAGGGAGAACTTTCAGGGGCCAAAATCATGCTGTGCAAAAACAAAACACTGGCAAAATTCTAGATGTCTATTTTGATTTTTTCCCAAAAAAAAGTTAATATAATTTTACCTCTTGAGGAAGGAAACCTGGATTTAGTGAAGAACAGGGAATGTGGTTAGAACCAGGAACCAAACCTAAATCACTCAATCTGTCACAAAATCTCTATATGATCATCACCTTTCTGTCTTAGCTCTCCATCTGTTAAATGAAGATAATAGTCCTTCCATTCGCCCACCCTTTCTCTGTCTCTGTCTATTTAGACTGTAAGCTCTTTGGGACAAGGAACGTATCTTTCTACGTGTATGTACAGTGTTAGGACGACATGGCCCAAATATCAGCAGAGGTCTTTGGGTTGCTACTGGAGTAGAAACAACAACAACTGCTGCAGATATTCTCAACTACATTTTCTGTGTGAGTGTTACTCGAAAGAAAAAGAGAACTGAGGTGCTATTTTTAGCACTTTTAAACAATTTTAGGACCCCTTCAATATTTTTTATCAGGAGCTCAACTCTGATAACATTCCACCCCCCCAGTTTAATAAAAAGATCTCTGTGCACTGGTTCACATTCAGGATAAATGTGTAAAGCAAGCACAAGACAAGTTTGAATTAGGAGTTGGCAAAATAATGACGGAAGAATCTTCAGAAGGTGAATCAAATCACTTGTTTTCATTCCCAGGCCTTGGAAAAAAGCTTCAAAATTTCTCTGAGGTAAGACTCCATGTGAAAAAAATTCTGCGGAATTTTTTTCTTTTACAAGGATAGAGACCAAACTAGACTTCAAAGGAAACAGCATCATACCACCGGAACTCTGTGGTTAGTTCTGTGACTTCCTAATCCACATCATAGTCAAGTCAGTCTTTTCATCTCCTCACTGCTCCTCTGAGGCCTGGCCTAGGTGCTGAATTTTGTTGGCCCCTACTAGATTCAACCTCAAACAGTCATTATCAGAAGATATATTCAAATACTGCACACTCAGAGCCATTTCTAGTCTCATCCATGGCACTGTTGTAAATGGGAGTGGAAATTGGGGAGACTAAAGCATGTGCTTACGTGCTTTCCTTAATCAGGGCTAAAGTGCTCACAGTTAGCCAACTCTTTCTACTATTTCAGTTTCCTTCCATTTCTAGTTATGATGGCTAGAAGATTTCCTAGTCAAAACGATAGCCAACATCTTTACCTTTCACGAAGCTAGGATCAAGATACATTACATCGTGTTTTTCCTCACAAAACCACGACACAATTCTGATGAGAAGTATATCTGAGGTGCAACCTGAGATTCCTTCGGACTCCAGTATCATACCTAGTTATTTACTGAGGGCAGTGCATTGGAATTATAAATGTAATTACAACACAGTAGCTCTGGATTCAGGTTGAGGTAAAGCCAGGTACAACGTGGGTTGATTCTGCTCAGAGCTGAACACTACACTAAGTGAACATAGCGCCCCATGCTTATCCTGTTACCTCTTGATATTTTTCATTTCTAATGGACCATCCAATAAAAGCAGCTGAGATACAGACAAATGTTATCTGTCCAGGTGTACTTGTATGGTTCCCACTTCTGACGCCAAGTACTGCATCTCCCAATCTTTAATGTAATTATCATCACAACATCTGTGAGCTAGGGCCTTGCCTTTATCCCCTTTATAGACAAGAACAGAAACACACAGAGACTAAGTGACTTGCTCAAACTCACTTAGGAGGCCTGTGCCAGAACAGGAAATTGAACCAAAGTTTCCCAAGGCCCAGGCTAGTGCTCTAACCACTGGACATTTCTTCCTCTCTTCCTGTCAGTAAGTGAAGGTGTTAGAAAAGGATGGTGGAAAGGTTGGACACCCTATAATACTATCAAAGAAGCTGTGGAGGGAAATGAGTTTAAAACTGAGTTCAGGGTTTCCACCTAGAATAGGCTACTGTGGAAAGAGAGACCAGCCTTTTTCTACTTTTAAGAAACCTTTTATCTGTTTCCTAAAGAAGCTTTGTCGATGTCAACTGAGCTGGATTTGTGCCTCTTTACTGATAACTTCACTTTTATATTGAGTGCCTGCGGTTTTATAATGCTTATGTTGCAATGAGTTATGCTGGAGTAATGCTGATGCTCTGAGACCCTCAAAGAAATGATGGCTAAATCTAACGGAGCAATGCCAATTTACACCAGCTAAGGATCTGGCCTGACATATGTTTTATAATGAAAGTATCCCAGTGAGCAAGGTGGGAAAAGCAACCTTATCCTTGGAAACCTAACACATCAGGAAATGAGCTGACCTCTAAATATTGGGTCCTAGGAAGAAACTTTCTCTGGGGCAAGGGTTGCTTACTGCAGGGCTTCTTGCAGCTTCCTCTGAAGCATCTGGTACTGAAGAAAGGATACTGGAGCAGATGAAGCCCTGTCTGATCCATTTGATGATGGCAATTCCTATGTTGCTGTTCGTTATCCAAGACAGCAAAGTTGTACCTTGCAGCAGATTCACTTGTTCTCAATGAAGAAATAGTGTCTGGTTTTCACAGAGAAATTGGGACAGAACAAACCAAAACAGACTCTCTAGAGAATCACAAAAGATGTGTGTTACTTTTTAATAATCCTTGCACTACTGCCTCAAATTGTTCATGTGGCCAAAACAAAAAACAAACAAAACCCCCCACAATTGTTTCATTTTTTAACTTGGGGTTTTTGGGGGTTTTTTTTGAGGCAGCTTGTAGCCAGGATACATTGAAGAACTGGATGAAAACTGTATCCTTATAGATAGGTGTTCAGTAACTGTGTCAGTTCAAAGCTTTATATGGGTTACTAGGTTTTTTTCCTCCCCCTCCACTAAGAATAAGATGGATTCTTAACAAGACACGGAGGCTATATATGTATATATATATATGTATGTATATATATATATATATATATATATGTATATGTATGTATATATATTAAGCCCCTTAAGAGACAGCTCTCCTTTTAATAAGCTTTAATATCAGCATATCAGCAGCACTTTCTACACTTAGGCCAGAAATGACAGTTTTATTATCCTTCCTTTTGAAATTGATAAATTGGTTCAAGCTAAGGGGAGCCTTTTTAGCTGCCACAAAAAAAAAAAGAAAAGGAAGGAAGTATAAAGAAAGTGACTAGCACTGGAGTTATTTAAAGCTCTATAGAAAATTCAAATAGACAGGAGATATCATATTGCAGTCAGTCACCTTGGCTCTACTAAGCCATGGAGGTTTTTAAATGCAAACGGGCTTTTTAAACTCTCTGAATGTCTGTGCATCTGTCTGCTACTTTGGCCATTCGATATCTCTCTGCATAAAGGAATCGTTTATAGCTCACAGGCCATACCTTCAGCTGGTGTAAACCACAAAAGCTCCAAAGTGTGCTGGTTTTCACCAGCTGGGCATCTGGCCTTTTAGTCTTAGATTTTCCATAAAGAGCAGAAATCTTAGACTCCAATACTCCCTCCTTAGACACAGTTTTTGTCTGGATGATTAAGTGGATGGGTCTCCTTAGGAATAATTTATACATCTTGTGATTAGGTGAGAAAGGAATCAGGGCTAATGAAACTGCACATGCTAACAAAACAGAAAGATTCAAAACTGGATAGGAAAATAAAGAATCACTGTGGGGCTAGCTGTAGGCAGGGCTTGGAAAAGGGAAACCAACCAAAGGGGAACAGAAATGTAGGGGAACAGTAAAGCGAAGTTCATTATTCCCTGTACTGGACGTACAAACTGATCCAAAACCCATTGAAATAAATGGAAAGATTCCTAATTACTTCAAAGGGCTTTGGATCAGGCTTTTGAAGTATACTTGCACAACGTGTGAGACCCTTGCGGAGGAGGAAAACTCTAAGGGTAAAATTCAGCTGTTGGTTCGAATGGTGTAAAATCAGGAACTATGTATGGAGTTTCTCCAGATTTATGCTAGTTACATAGGTGCTAAAGTGCTTTGGGGGACAGAGGCCCCTTGGATTAACATCTGCTGGGGGTTCCCAGAGGGAATGGAAAGGAAAATAGTCAGCGATGGAAACCAGCTTCCTTTGATCAGATCTTCTAACAGCATCTTATAAATTACCCCTTCTCTGGCACAGGGGAACATAGTTAATTAAAGTAATATTAATTAATAACTTTGCATTTTTATGGCCGCATGAAGGAACCTTTATTACAGGCTGAATATACTTAGGGAGAGGAATGCAACTCACTGAATCAACAGCAGCGCTTCCTCTCAGCACCTTGAATGTCTGTTATCCAAGCAATGACCCAGCCTAACACCACTCTGTTTATATGACACTGAGGGTCATGTTAACATGGCAGTATTACTGAGTGGCAGATACCCACATTTAGTGTCTATCTTTTGGCAGATACTGCAAAATCATCGGCCTCTTTGCTGAAATAATTTGATTCTTCTTATATTGGTTCAGATGGAGCAAATGCACCAGAGGTGAGACTCACAGGAGGAGCTGGAGATGAGGAGGAATCTTCAGACGGAGAGAGCAAATATTTGCCTCCGCTGAGCCCCATAGTCATCATCCTTGAATACCATGGGTGAGCAATCAGAAAACAACTGCTCTGTTAAACCAACGTGCTCAAGCCCTCAGGAAACAGGAAACACAATTCTACACAAACTTGCTAGATGTGAATCAAGTCTATGGACATAACCCTAATTAATTTAGTGTATTTGGATTCCTATCCTCCAGACTCTAATGTGCAAACTGCAATACAGCTGCAGCTGTATTGCAATGAGGAGCAAATTGTGCCAAATATTATGTGTATTTCAGTTTGCAAATATTTGAAGCTTCAGCCTGGGAAGGTTGACATAGCATTGCAATCAATTAAACAAACAAGCTACAAGGGTGCGATTGACTGGGAACATAATGCTTCAGCAAATCTGGCCATTGGAGTGAATACATAAGAAAAGAATCCACTCACCATGGTGAAATCCATCATCATGCTCCCTCTCAGCACATAAAAACTAAGGGCTCGATTTATTGCTGGCAAAATCTAGGCTGCAGGCCCAGCGGTGAAGGGCCAGAAGGGCATGGTGACCTAGCGCTTGCTGCTGCAGCCCTGAAAATGAGTGGGGCCAGCTGGAGACGGGATGAAGCCAGGACACACTGATAGAGTGAAGTTCACCTTTGTGCAGAGAACCAGGTCTTCTAAGGAGGTGAGGCTTATGTACCAACGAAGTCTCACTCAAGCCCTCAGAATAGAACGTAAGTAGTGCATTTGGCTCGCGTTGCATGCAGAGTGAATTTTAATGGAAAATACAATCAGCACAAGCCTCGGACCAAACCATTATTGTTATTTATGCTGTGGTGGCACCTAGGGGCCTGGATCATGGATCAGACCCCCATTGTGCTAGATGCTGTACAAACACAGAACAAAAAGTCTCTGGCCCCATAGAGCTTGCAATATAAAGTTCCAGGTTTGTTTTGGAGATCTGACCCTTGTGTGCGCACACATCCACATGCACATATCTGTGTTTACACTTCTTCCAGCTCCCAGCCCAGCTGCAAAGCTCTTCCCACGACACTCCAACAAACCCGCAATGGGAGACGGGAGAAGAAAGGGAGCCTGTTGACTGAGTAGAACCAACAGCTATTCATTTGTTACGAGGACTAAACTCTGGAACAAGCAGGTTCTGTGAAACAGAAGTGAATCCTCTGAACTTCAATGACCTCAATGGGAGCTTGCCCATGTAAGGACTGACTGAAAACTGGACAAGGGCCTGAAGATGCAGCCAATGCGTGTAAGCAGAGCCTAGTAATGAAGCTGATGTAGCAGTTGACCAGACCTGGCCCTTGCCCGGGACATCTGCCATTCTTCTTTCTGACACTTGTCAGACTGGTTTAGGAACCCTCTGGAGCTGATGAGCTCTTCTGAGAACTCGTTCGACATGTGTTTAAAAACAGTGGATCGGCTTCCTCCTGCCCCCTTGTATTGTTCTGATCACAAGCGGAATGCACTCCTAACAGATTGAGCAGGGACAGGCTCCTGACTGCATTGTCGCTGTTCCACTGTCCATCTGTATTAAACACAGGGCACAGAGGAGATGAACCACCGCTACATCTAATATTCCTCGGCTACTTGGCACAGCAGTCAGACGGGCACCTTGGTGGAAAACAGAAGCTCAGTTCATCACTTCGCTTCTGGGTTTGCAGACGGCACCGGTCCCACTATATATTTTAGGCCTACAAATGTTCCCCTGTTGACACCTGAATATGCCGCCGCTTTGGAATGCTGACAGCCTCAGCTCCCAGCGCTTCTCGAAGCTTGGTTAGATACTGGGAAGAGCCGAGGAGACGCCGCAGGGAGGGGAGGGTAAGAAATTCACCCTTGTCTGGTGTCAGTGGGAAAGGACTGAGGCAGTTACGAGGCTGCATGTGACAGTCATGCAGCTGCGAGAGTATTAGCTTGCTTGACCTGCGATCTCACAAGGGTTGGTGATGTTTGTAAGGGAAGGTCATTAAGTGAGCGGGCTTACCCCTTAACTGTGAATAATTAGCTGCCACCCAAGTGATTAGTCTGAGGCCAGGGATCAGGTGATCCATAGATGAAAAACTTTCAAGCATCTTAACTGAGATTGAGGCCTGCAGGAGAACTGAGGGGATGGGACCAGAACGATAGATGGACGGACGGACTGACAGACTGGGTTTATATGTTGTTAAATTTATAGTGGACTCTTTTTGTTTTGTGAAATAAACTTATCCTGGAAGAAAGGAGCTGCAACTTTGCCATTGGGGGGAGTTTTTATTTGCTGTGCCAGATGGTGAGTTGGCACCCGTGGCTTTCAGAAGCAAATACAAATTTAAAAAGACCGGGGGAATGAATGTTTCTTTTCTCCTAAAGTGTAATGAAGGTTTTGACTCACTTGGAGGAGGAGGGAAGGGAGCACCCCAGCTAGATATTCGTACAAAGTTTCATTTTCTGCAGCCAGAAAACAAACGAACAACACAATAAATATTTTATGTCACCTGCCAAGATCGCAAATAAAACAAAAACACACTGTGGTATTTAAATGCTGCTATTAACACTGTTCTATACTGGCCTGGTTGGCTCTAGCATTTGCCAACGTGTTCAATTATTAGTGTTAAAAAAATATCTAAAAAGGCAGTGCAAAGAAAGGACTTTTCACTGCAAGAGGCTGTGGGAAATTTGCAAGCTTTATATTAAGGGCTTTTCTACATTAGGTGATATTTCTTGCACTAGTGTATCTACAAGTTGGAGTAAGCTGCACTGGGTGGAAACCCAAATTTACACCACTGTAGGATAACCACAATGGCAGTTGCATTAGTGTAACTACACCGCTCTCAAGTAGCTAAGTAGGAAAACTCAAGTGATTTCACCCAATATCTAACTTTTATTGTGGTTAACGCATTTGGTACTGGAGAATAATCGCATTAAAGATGGTATTGGCCTAGAGGGTCACTCATTTTGTACAATTCACTCTTGTACAGAGTGTCAGCACAAGATATATGCACCTTAAATTATAGATATATCTACAAGTTATTTTAAGAGGGGACATGACACTTTTCAAGGTGTTATATCAGCTTTTCTGACAACAAACTCCTCTAAGGATGAGAAAATGGCTCAGCCTCCCTGGCCCAGTCTGTATTGGGCTCTGTTTTGAAATTTTGACCATAAGCAGATTAGCACTAAATGAGATGGTGTTTTTCAGTGTGAAATGGACACTGGATCAAAACCAATCACTCATTTCACACAAGCCATCAGACAGCTGTCCAACTTGAATAGTAATTACCTGGGCAGAATTCAGCAGCTGCTTGCAAGGGATAGTAAAATGTTCCATATCCTGTTACCAATTTCTATGCCCATAGCCAATGCTGATGCTTTTAGGAGCATCTAAGTGAGTTAGAAGCACAAGTCAATGGAACAATGCTTTTGAAAATCCCACCCAAAATGTTCAAACCTGAGTGCATGGAGGTTAGGCTCCTACATCCATATTCAGGCACCTAAATAGAAGTGGACTGCTTGCAGAAGGTTTGAGCAACCACAACCCCCACTTAAGGCAGTAGGATTTGTGGGCATTCAAACACCAGGCCACTTTTATTTAGGAGCCTAACATTAGGCTCCCCAGTTTGAAAATGTCGAGCAGTGTGACTGTGATGTGTTTATTGCGAGCAATTAGCAAGAGACAAATTGTATTAAACTCTGACAAAATCCTATACAAGAGGCCAAGGGAGGGAGTAAGATATATTCATCATTTTGTCTTTTTTTGTCGTTCTTTTTAGAGCTATGTACCTGCATTTGTGTGATTTGTGCAGCAAAGTATGTTTAGATTTGTATTTACATGAATCTTATTAGAGAAATACCTTCCATTCTGACATTGCATTTATCTTACTAGAGATTTCAGACTCTCTTATTCAGATTTTTTTTTTTTCATTTTCTTTTCATCCTACCCGGAAATGTGTCCTACTTTCTTGTTTAGAAGATGAGATGCTTGCCTTACGCATTCTAAATAAGAGTGTTTTTTTTTTAAAAGCAGGTTGACATGGTCGTCAAACGAAATGTATTCCGAGTTAGTTTCCTGCCCTGAGGGAGTTATGCTTAAAGAATTTGATTTTAGTGCAAGATTAAAACATGATGCAGTTTATGTGTAGAACAGCCAGTTACTGTATGTTAAATTTTCCAGCTGGAGAATGAAGCTACGAGACATTTTGCCATCACTCTGTATATTGTCAGAGCCAGTTTAGGAGATTGAGGGCAGAGCAGAAATAAAGCTGCATCTATTGAATCCATCTATGCAGGGGAAAATTTTCAAAGGGGCCCAGCACCCATTGACTTTCAATGAATTGTGCACCCAACTGTCCTTGGCCAATCTCTGCTCTACATCCTTATACAACCCAGATCATGGTAGTATTTATGGACATCTTAGATGAGGAAGGGAATTAGTGTTGCCATTTTGCAGAGAGATGGGGAGCAGAGAGATGAAGTGTCTCACCCCATGTCACGCATGGAGGGAATGGCAGAAGCTGGAATTGACGCTACATCTCCTGAGGCCCAGTCCAATGCTTTAACCACAAGACCGTCCTTCCTTTGGAACAAAAAGTAAAGCAATGATGTACATATTTTGCGTACTTTCCTATGACGATTAATATCCGGATGACATTGGAAATATAATCATTAGAAAGGCTGTGTCCTGTGCTTGCACATGTATAGACTCAATCATCTAATTGCTGTTTGGTTTCTAGAGATGGGAGAAGAGGAAGGACGGTCTTGCAATTAAGGCACTAGAGTGGGACCTCAGGAGATCTGGATTCAGTACCCAGCTCTGCCAAAGAATCCCTATGTGACCTTGGGCAAGTCTCTTCATCTGTCTATGCTTCAGTTCCCCAGCTATAAAATGGAGGTATTAGGACTTCCTTTGTCTGTCTGGTCTATTTAGACTATAAGCTGTCTGGTGCAAGGACAGTTTTTTACCATGTGTCTATACAGTGCCTGGCATAATGGGGCCCTGATATTGATTGTGCCTTGGAGGCATTACTGTCATACAAATACTACTACTAATACATCTGACTACTTGATCCTATATTCCACCCAAAAGATGGTACGGGCACTTCAATGCAAGGATCTGAGAAGTCTTTGCAGACATCCTTTAATCAAGCCTTTTACCATCTCTGTGAGATTGGCGGATATTGCATGGCATTTTAAAGATAGGAAATGGAGGCACAAAGGTCACAGACTCAGTCAGGGGCAGAGCTGGGAATAGAAACCACAAGTCCTGGCTCCCAGCCCCTCCACTCTGACCACCAAGGAAATAAAGTAATGAAAAGTTCCATTCACATGAGCAGACTGGCTCCTATTGATTCATTAGGCCGTATTTTTTTGGCTGCTGCTATTTAAAATTCTGGTAGAACACTATTGATTTAAATGGACATACAGCAGGGAAAAAGATGCTAGCACTCACTTATATATCCCCCCCCGTGTAATTTTTCCTCCATCAGGTAAAGCTCTGCTTGGCAGACAGGGTACAGAATTGTTCCAGCCAGCATTCTTGTGACATTTCATTAAGCTGGCCTTTTTAAGCTTATCATTAGACATACTGGAGTCTTGCTGGAAGAACTTAATTGCATCCTATTTTCCCAGACTGAAGATGCATTTGAAAAGTCAGCTTGCATGTTGATTTTCCTCTAGTCTTTC
Source organism: Emydura macquarii macquarii (assembly GCF_026122565.2). Lineage (NCBI taxonomy): Eukaryota > Metazoa > Chordata > Testudines > Chelidae > Emydura > Emydura macquarii. The sequence continues at coordinate 665,424 of NW_027130250.1, forward strand.
AAGGTCTTCCTGCTGGGTAAAGTTTTACATTGCTCTGTCTCTTTATTCACTCTCATTCTGGGGTCTCCATGACTTGTCACTTGTGTCTGTTACCACTGGACATTCCTAACTGCTGACATTTCTGCGAACTTCATGAGGATGCCTGATGTCATGCAGAGGAGACTTGGCGCTCTCTAAAGAACACAGGAAGTGCCAGATTGGATCAGACTAGGGTCCATACAGTCCATGATGCTGCCAGACAGTGGAAGCACCAGCTGCCTCAAAGCAAGGTGCAAGAAACATGGTAGTAGGCAATTATGAAATTCAAAGATTATAAAGCCAGAATGGACCATTGTGATCTAGTGTGGCCTCCTGTCTAACACAGGCCATTGTACTTCCATGAATTAATTCCTGTTTGAACTAGAGCACATCTTTTTGAATAGCTGGCCCACAGAGAAAGTTTCCTTCTAATTCCCCCCCAATATAATCAGCTCTTTGAGGCAGGGACTCTTTCACTATGCATTTGTACGGCATCCAGTACAATGAAGTCCTGATTCTGATTGGGTTCTCCAGGCACTGGGATTGGTAGAAATATTTAAAAATCACTAAATCTTGGGGATAAATGTCATTGTAGTCTTGAATTTTTAGGGCAGACGTTTTTGCCAAAATTTTGAATTTCAATGTAAAAAAGGAGGGTATTTTTTTAAATGGTTTCTCCCATTTTTAGCTAGTTTTACTGGCCATTGCTGTAGTACAAAGCAAAACTAATACTAATAGGGCCATGGAAGGGAAAAGAAAGCGTAACAGTAACAGAGTAAGGACAATGGACTTCAAAAAAGTAGATTTTAACAAACTCAAAAAACTGGTAGGCAAGATCCCATGGGGGAAAAATATCTAAGGGATAAAGGAATTCAGAAGAGCTGGCAGTTTCTCAAAAAAACGATATTTAAGACAAAACAGCACACTATTCTGATGCAAAAGAAAGATAGGAAGAAAAGTAAAAGGCCAATATAGCTTAATCAGGAGTGCTTTAATATAAATCAAAAAGGAATCCTACAAAAAGTGGAAACATGGACAAATGGCTATGGACATGTACAAGAGAATATAGCGCAAGCATGTAGGGACATGATCAGAAAGACTAAGACAAAATGAGTTGCACCTAGAAAGGGACATAAAAGGCAATAAATATATTGGAAGAAAGAGCAAGATGAAGGTAAGTGTAGGCCCACTACTTAGCGAGGAAAGAGAGCTAATAACAGAGGACATCAAGAAGGCTGAGATGTTCAATGTCTTCAATGTTTTGCTTCGATCTTCACTAAAATGTTTAATTGTGACCAGATGCTTAACACAATTAACAATAAGGGTAAAAGCACACAAGCCACAATAGGGAAAGAGCAGGTTAAAGAATATTTAGATAAATTAGAAGAATTCAAGTTGGCAAGGCCTGATAAAATTCACCCTAGATACTAGAGGAACTAGTTGAAGCTATCTCGAAACCATTAGTGATTATCTACAAGGAGTTATGGAAGAAGGCTGATTCTTTGGAACACAGAGTCCTTCAGGCACAAGGCTTCTCTCGCTTACACTGACGTAAGTCAGGTATAACACTGCTGAAGTCAATGGAGTGACACTGGTATAAAATCAGACATTATGGTGGGAGAATCAGGCCCTTGGCTGTTCTTGAATTATTTTTATAACCTCTGCTCTTTAGAATCCAATTCCCTTTTCCTGTCTGCAAACAATAAAACCGTTATTTAAAGGCAAGGTTTCCTAGCTGGGTTTCACACTTTGATACAAACAATGGTTACTTACTCACAGAGATATTAATATATAACACCCACAAAGAGTCATTTGTTAGTACATACAGTAGAAATCTATCCGTGCTGTAACAGTGAAGTCAGTATTTCAATATAAGCTAATAAGAAATGGTACATGGCAGGAATGTAGCACTTATAGTTTCAAATCAGGAGTAATTATGAGTATCTGGAGTTCAGGGTTGACATTTCTTGGTAAATTCATTGTTTGTGGAAAGAAGGAGTTTAGGAATTATTTGGCCCAGATGCATATCTCACTCAGCCGTGTCAACGTTAATACTGCTATTTATTTTGTGTTCCGCACCGTATGTCCCAGCCCTGAGGCATCTCAATCTTGCCCTGCAGCACACCCTGCTTTTCCAGTTCCATCGGCCCCCAGGGCTGTGCCAATCTACGTAACCCTGCCATTCCAACCCTTGAAATTCCCTGCAGATCTGACAATATGCCCCACCCCAGCCACGGTACTACACACTCTGCTAGTCCAGTTGTAGGCCCCTTCTCAGCTGTGTAAATGCATCTCAGTCTTGCCCTGAAGCAGCCTCTGCCTCTTTCTTTCTCTCAAACTGCTGTAATTCTTGGGGGCGGGAATGGAGAGATCTTTCTTGGCTTTTTGTAAGTTACTCTTCCAGAAGGTGGACTGGTGCCTGGGGATATTTTGGAATTAGAAGCAAAAGGGCACACCTAATTATTTTGTGCAGAATAGCTGCCCATGGTCGTGCACTGTACAATGAGGGGAAAAAAGGACATTCAGCAGGAGCATAGAGCTTGGCGTCCTGTGACCTGATTCTGCTCTCATTAACACTAGAGGAAATCAGGAGTAATCCCACACAAGTCAATCAAGTTACCCTCAGTGTAAGTGATCCGCCCTTTATTTGTTGTTGCTGGCTGTGTTACAGAACCTCTATTGTTTCTGCATATTCTTGAAAAACCAAGTTAGGCCTCAAGAGCCTCAGATGAAACACAGACATCTTTAAATGTGCAGTTGCATAAATAATGGCCTACATACAAAAATTCCAAAGCCCCTAGCTCCACATGGCACGGTCTGGGCTAGTTTGTGACTCTACAGTCTGCCCAGTGTAAAGGGAAGTGAGATTTTGTGCTGTCTCTGTAGCAGCCCAGGCAGGAAACTAGGCCTCAGACATGTGGTGGCACAGGATGTACTAGTTCTTAGTTTGGACATGTTGTACTAGCAGTTTCCAGAAGCCTGAGCAGACTCAGGCTGAGCTGATTGCTGACACGGTCAGTAATAATCCTGATAAAAAAAGGTGCTGTACCTTCTCTTCAACTAGCCTCACCCTTGAGTACTCACAAAACATTAAGATGAGAAAAATACCTGCAGAGGCGGTGGAGGTGCTATCACTGCAGAGATTTAGTACAGATTAGACTGGGACTGGGGTAGTAAAAATTCCTACGAAGTGCAGGGTTCCGAGCCCTGCAATGACTCAGATGTCCTTATAGGAGTGTGTTAAGGTTTGCAGACAGACAGCAGCGTTCTCCTCAATGCACCCGCAAAGCATCGGACTCCATTCACAACAGAAAGCATTCCAGATCATCCATCCATCTAAAAGGAACCTGGGTACCTAAGCACTCCAGATGCCAGACATGTCTTGCAAACAGCACTTTAAAGGATCATGTAGAGGTGGGGAGGAAGAAAAAAAAAGAAAGGACCCATTCTAATGGATGCTGCAAATGGGCCAGCAGGAGCCAGGAAAAATCATCATTTAGGAAATAAATTCCAAGTATATTTGTGTGGTTTGCTATGTTGTTGACAGGCAATTGTGTCTTTGCGGAGTCAAGTCTAGACACAAGACACAATTCTGAGCTTAGCGAAAAATAAAACAAACAAAACATGCTCAAGCCTTATCTCTGCTAGTTTCTATGCCCAATTTGAAGTGCAGTATGTGGAAGCTCCCAGCCCCAAGCCATAGGAAATAGCATTCTGAATGCTACTCAGTGCTATTCCATGTAGCTCAATGTTCACCATGGGCATATTTTCAGCTTTATATAATTTTAATTAATCCTTTATGGTCTGCAGTGAGAGATATGCCAAGCAGTGGAACTCCTGCTATCAATTTCCAGCCACGGCTGTTTGCAGCTAAACAATCTGTCTACTCCTTAAGTGCAAAGGGGTCCTTTATCCAGGCTAATACAATACTACCTAATTCAAATTATGCAACACTATGGGTCTGGCTCCTTTTAAAAACAAAGATGTATCTTTGGGCTGGTTCAAGTGCTCTACACTGCCAGATTGAAAATGTAGGTTCCTTGCTTATGAGCGTCTTGGGTATGCTGAGAATGTGGCCACACATATGAGGATATATCTTCACGGTAGAGTTAGCCAGGGCTCTGACTCCAGCATTGCCTCTCACTGCCCCACTTTCCATACACAAAAGCCTGGCATCTGAGGTTAGTGGTGCTTTCATCCCAAGCTAGCTGGCCTGGATGCAGCTGTGGGCTAGAGCTGGGATTCCAATTTCACTCAGGCTGGAACTTGACCGCTCTGCGGTGTGGAAACAAGCTACATCATTTGAGTGCTGATAGTCCTCTACTGCCTTCCCAGAATCCCCACTGCCATGAGCCCAAAAGGACAGACAAATTCTCCCACAATTCACCGGGAAAGAATCAGAGTGGCACAGCATTCTGCAGCGCAAAGATGCAGGAGATATGCCACCAGAAGTCCTAGAGGCACACACAGGGGAACACAGCACCAGTGAGGAAGCAGTAACTCAGGAAGGACTTTGCAGTGCAGCTGCTCACACCTGGGCTAGGCTTTCCCAGGTGCCATCACCTGGGATAACTCTGTGAGAAAGGCATATCCTTCCTAAGAAGCAAGGTCTCACACTGTTCTACAACCATTGCCCTGGATGGTTATGGAGCAGTGTGGAAAAGCAGAATTTTATCCAGCCCTTCTGAGCTAAAAGCCAGATGGGAGTTAGGGTGTTAAATGTTTAGTGAATGAGTTTTGTAAGGGTCCCTTCTCAGGGACCCGTGAGACCTTCCCCTCCACAAGCAAAAAAAAAAACAACCCAGGGGCACACTTTTCTTTTTCCTGAAGAGGGGGATTTGCTGTCACATGCAGGCGACATCGCATGGGATCATCTTTGCATCACATGAAATGTGCTCCGGTGAGGGTTCCTGCCCTCAAGAGTATTGCATTAAGAAACATGCTTGAGCATATTCTGGGGAAGTGCTATGGCCTGTTTTATACACTGCTATGGCCTGTTTTATACACTTTCTCTGTACATAAAATGGGAATAATTATAATACAACCTACTTGACTCACGTCAGTTCACTAATTTTTTTTTTTTTTTTTTACAAAGTTCTTTGAGAGTCTCAAATACAAGATGCTAAGTACTATTGTCCAGGAAGAATCCCCCCAAAAGAAGAATGGGCACATTACGATCCCCAGTTCAGGAGTGTGAGGTCAGGTGCCAGATCATCTGCTGGTGTAAATTGGTGTAGCTTCATTGACTTCAATGCAGCTCAGATGTCAACTGAGGAGTTGGCCCTCAATTTCTTTATTAGAATTTCAGAGATATTCTGCATCATTAGCTCAAGCAGTGTGGAGAACAGTTTACAGGGAGAGAGAAGAGAACCGATAGAGCGAAAAATAACTGTTCTTATTGTAAAGTAAAGGTCAGGCAGAAATGTAAATTGACTTCACCTGGATATTCACCTGGGAGAAGAAACAACCAGTTTAAAATAAAAACATACTCCCTTAAAATAAAGGATGGTAAGTTGTGTTTAAGCAGGACCAATTTGTTGCAACAATACAAGACTCATGCTTGTATTATATTATTATGATTTCATTTTAAAGGAGCTACCGGTTTTTCCACGTTGAATGAAGTGAGTTCATATTCCTACCCCTATCTCTTGCTTACAGCCATGAACTACAGCAACTGAAAGCTACCATAATCTATAGAACCTCACTGGACATTAAGAAACAAATAGAACACATTTCATAGACTGGGTGAGTTTTGGCAGCATGGATATAGTCAACTAACTGAGCAACTGGATTACCATGACTGTGTACTCACTTTTAAACAACCAAAACCCTGGTACTAACTCAGTATTGTCTGTATGTTGCCAGACTAAATTTAAACAAAGCAATAAGTGAGGGACTAATCAGACATTCTGTTCTGCTTCAAGGCAAACACAGGACTGTTCAAAATTTGATTTCTTGTGTGTGCTTTCATAGCTCTATTCTGGATTTCACTTATCAGTTTTTCCATCTAACACATAGCATGGCACTAGAAGTGGTTCTATGTTATTGTACCTGGACCTAGACCCTGTACAGGTTCTAGGATCTGCACCGGTTATGCAGTGGGAAAGTTCCCTGTGCAGTGGATCAGCATTAACGATGTGTAAAAGTCATAGCAGGACGCAGAACTCCTGATTTTGGGTATTTGGGCTCATTGCCATCAGATACTTCAGATACTTTTTAAAAAGGAAATAGCTCCAGTTTTCAGAAAAGCTGGCTTCTCCATGAAAACATCCAGGATGTCACGGAGGCTTAGAAGAAATAAATCACAATTTGCCCAAATTTCCCAAAACCACGAGGCAGAGGGTGTGTGCAAAATCACCCAAAATGAACCAATGAATATTTTTAATGAGATTCCACAAAATGATTATTCTGAAGACAAGACAAGCTACTCAGGATGATGACTAACATGAGGGCAGGGTAGAGAATGCAGTCTATTCTAGAGATGGAGAAAAATCCACTGTGGCTGTTACTGCTTTATGTGCTATGGCAATAAACACTGTGGAGATCAGAGAGAACAGGAACTTTCCATTCAGCTCTCACATTGCAGGCCTGGCTTACATTCGACGGGTGAAAATCATGAAGAGTATAATCCTGGGTCTACTGAAGTCAATGGAGGTTTTGACACTGTCTTCATCAGGGCCACAATTTTACCCCAAGTCTTTGCTCAAGCAAAATCCCCATTGACCTGACATTGATTGTCCTGATTATGGACTACAGGGCTTTAGCCACATTTGTATGGCACAGAGCAGCCACGCCACAGACATTTCCCAGCAGCTAATCCCACAGTGGCCCGAAGTGCAAAAGTGTCCCTAGCTAAAGAATGTACTTATGATGAGGGTCAATTTTCTTTCTGAATTGCTTTATTCTACCTACGCAACATCTAATCTGGCAGGGGGCAGGTGGTTGTGAATTCTACCTCTGCTGATCTGCTGCTTTAAGTCTCCAGCCACCATGTGAAGAGCTCAAGATTTATTGGAGGGAAGCGCTACCAGATGTTTTTCCTCCTCTGCTTGCAAAAGGTCCAATTAGCTAATTAAGTGAATCAAGCACAATGTGATGAGGAAGAGCATTGCTGACTGCATAGCTTTCTCTTTCTAGGAAAGAGAGGGCAGAATTTGCCATACTGGATCAGACAGCTGATCCATCAAGTCTATTACTTTGCCTCTGGCAATGGCCCATACCAGCCTGGCCAAATTCCAACTCAAGCAATTGCATTCTGCCATCTAAAATATTCTCCCTTTCAGCTTTAATTGGATATGAGATTATTCTTCACTTCCTGTCCTAAACTGTTCCCCAAACCTCCATTTGATTATCCTGTGTTAGAAGATTCCTGGATACAAAGAAAGCAGGTTTGTTCCCCCCCCCCCGCTTCTGGGTGGTGCTTTCATGTTCTGGTTCAGATGAAGTAATAAAGGAAAAAAGGCTGCATTTTTGTTCCCTCTGGAAGCTCAAACCTCACCACTGCATTTCCTTCCATGATTGTATGTAACAATTATTCGGTTATGAAGTAGTGCACAGTTTCAAAGTTAAATAAAAAAAACCTGCTAACCATGAACAGATGCTACACCTTGTAGTGTAGAGAAAACAGAAGGGAATTCCTGATTAATTATAAATGGAGCTGCTTTGGTCAGCTATGAGTATCCAGTGAACATCACAGACTGTTTAAATAACCCCCAGCATGCTTCTCAAAATGCTTGTGGCTGCAGGTTCTAAATCAGCCTGAGCCACCGATTCTTGGAAGGAGCCCCCTGCGGCTGCTGCAGCTGGATTCACTTCCACATCTGGAGCTGGAGCAGACAAAACGCTTAGATTTTCATCCCAAGGGCTTTTTAATTGGCTTTTGTTGGATGGATTGAGAGAATCTGCCAGCTCCAACTCCCCTTTGGTTTAGCACATGGCAGCAGAGGGTCTTAATTCCATCCCACAGCAACTCCTCCAACCGCCAATCCAATGGACTGACTGCTCTGATATCAGCCAGGGCCTGACGCTGAGCCAACCAGTGTGAGCAGGCGCAGCTTGGGAGGATCTAGATAATGCGTCGTCCTGCCATAAGTGCCGGGGACTGGACTAGATGACCTTGGAAGGTCCCTTCCAGTCCTACAATTCTATGAGTCTATGTTGGGGGCCTTTTTCCCAGGTTCCAAGTTTCTTAGCAGGTCTGGATGAATTATCAACCAGCAAGTGACTCTACTCTCATATCCCTCCTCTGGTAACACCAGGAAAGTTGTCTTAGCTGCCATCAGTCCAGTTGGTCACTCGGTTACATTTGCACCATGATAGGAATGGGACTGATGTCAATACAAGCCCCACTGTAAAATGTCACAATGTCAGTTATGGGGGGGATGAACCCCCAAAATAGGCTTTCTAAACTCAGTCTCACTTTAGGGTCACCCCCTGGGGAAGCTTCTCCCCCCCCCTCCAATTCCCCCACCAGATGATATAGTCCATATTGCATCTGCTTCCCCTATTTCCCATCTCACCACCTCCTTTCACAGTCTAGGCTCCCAGGTTTCTCTCTGTCTGCTGTCTTGGCTCTTACCCAGTCCACATACTACCCCAGGATGCTCTTACTCTCCACAATCATTCCCACTGGCCCATCAAAGAGATCCTGATATGCAGACAGCCCCATCCTTCCCTCCATCCACAGCACTGTCTATCCATACTTATTTATTATTTCTATTACTGTACTGCCCAGGAGCCCCAATCACAAACTAGGAACCCCATTGTGCTGGGTGCCATATAAACACAGAACGAAAAGGCAGTCCCTGCCCCAAAGAGCTGGCAAACTAAATATAAAACAAGGGACAACAGATGGATGTAGACGGGTAAGGGAGTGCAATGAAATAAGACTGGTCAGCATGATGGGCTGTTGTCTTAGCGTACCAGTTCTTTGCAGGCATCTCCAAAAAGAAGCGTCTTAAGGAGGGTTTTGAAGGACGACAAAGAGATGGTTTTAAAAATGTTTACAGAGATCTCCCATACGCGGCAGCAGGAGAAAAAAGCATTCAGGTCCTACTTAGAAAATGTAACAAGCCATAAAGGCTGGCATCATGGGCCGATTGGAGGTGGAAGTCGGCAGCTGGAGAGTGAATGAGAAATGAGAGGTAGGATGGAGACGGGTTTCCAGCTCCAGCATATGTGGGTCTATGGCCTAATGTTTGAGAGAAGAGGAGGATTCACTCCAGCTTCCCATAGTTTAGCCCATAAAGCATGTAGTTTGGCTTCTCTGATCTGCCGGTAAGTAAACAAAAGCAAAGTAGGCATTTCCCATGGTCAGAAAGTTTCCTCTTTTTATTACAAACAAAATCCTGCTGAGCTGTTCACTTCGGTGACTTGCTTAGATGGTGAACCACACAGAACAAAACTACAAGGGCTGAGGCAATAAATCCTGACTCGTCAGTCCAGCACAACAGGCAGAAGTCAGACAGCACCATGTGAAGTCAGGCAGCACCTTCCAACAGGATTTAAAATACCCACTTGCCCATGTTTAGCTCACTCACACTTTTTCCCACATGGATGCTGTTTTTAATGTCCCATTAAAAGTGAGAGGATAAACTTCATTAACTAGAAAGAGGTAAGAATCTGAGCATCTGTCATCATGCAAGCTTCTCCCACAGAGCTCTACCAATGCACCTCAACCCTGACTTGTACACTCCCTGCTACTTCAGTCCTAAGCTCTCTACACAGCTCTGCTGATGTGAATCAGTCCTGAGCTGCAGCCCTCCTTGCCATTCCATTCCTGCACCTCTTATACAGTTCTGCCAATACACCTCCTTCCTGACCTGCGTTATCCTCTACTATTCTATCCCCCAGTTCTTTCAAAGCACATTCAGTCCCGACTTGCATAGCATCTCCTGCTATTCCTAGGCTGGGCACCCCATAACTCTACAAATTAACTTTACCTTTTGTATGTCATTTACCAGGAATATATTTTCCATAACTGAGGCATCTATACACAATTTATGATGTACAAGACTTTAATCTGATATCAGTTTCACATAGCATATGGATTTATTACTATAAACTGGAAAGTATTGGAAATGTAAAATGGGAAGTATAAATGGAAAATAGAAAATGGAACGTATTGGAACTATTCTTGAAAGAGAATCCTATAGCAGCTGGTCATCCAAGGGGTGATCTAGTCCACATAATACAAAAAATAAAAATAAATGAACCTTCTGAAAGCTCACTTTCACACAATACACTTCACTTGTTCCTGGCACTTGGAGGCTGGGATGTACCCAAGCATGAATGAATGCTCACAGAGAAGGTAAAACTGGTGCACTATTCATCCTGTCTCATAACACACGAATACAAGGACATGCAATGAAAATTAAAGACATAAAACTGTGCATCTTATTCTTCCAGTTTCTTTCTGTAAGATATGAGGCTCACTTTGAAATGTTTGTTTCTGTTTGTTAATCTCCCCCGTGCCATGGGCAGTTAATTTGCCCCAAGTCCAACTCCTGTTTTGTCAGAAAAGGTGAAACTAACCTACCTAAAGTCTCCAATTATGGAAATCACCGCGCGCGCGCACACACACACACACGAGTGCAAATTTCCACTTAATTTCTTTAGGCTACTGGAGACAGAGTGTCCTGGCTTCTTTAACTGTGTGCTGAGCATTAAAATGCGGCTGACTGCACTTGAGCACATCTCCAGCTCTAATGATTTCAGGTAATACAGAGGTAGAAGAACATGATGAATGGCAGAGAATAGTTTGGCTACTTCAGAGTCTATTAATCAAGTGTTTGCTGTGTAGGGGCCCTAACATGGAAAGCCGGGTAATGGGTATTCATCTGTGATTCTCAGATGGAATATTAACACAGGTTAGTGTAAAAGGAAAAGATGTTGTGACAGAAATGTGAAATGACATTAGAACGCACGTGAGATTCAGTGTTGTACCTGCTCTCCATGACTGCCAGTGGGCTGCTTTTCATCCTTCAGCATCCACCTCGCAGGCTACACAACAAACACACCACCCTGTGCTGAGGATTGTGGCGGGGCCTGTATAGGGCGGTCTTATGTAGTGCCTGTGCTGGAAGAACTTTCCTCTGGCCAGCTAGAGGCTTTTTTATGGCTCGTGTGTGTACAAGGGCCATAGCGGGAAGCAGAATTCCCTCTCATAAAGAACTTCCTGGTGACTATCAAAAGTTCCCATTGAAATGAGTCCTGTAGTCTTTTTTACAGCTCAGTAAGAGTTATGTGTAGGATCCATTAGTACCAAAAGAGAGAATAATTACAGTATACAGGAGCTGAGGGGAAAAGTCTTAACACTGCACAAAGCACTGAAATTTGAAAAAATGTGCACTGACTTTTACAGGAATAAGTTCATCTGTAAAAATCAACTCACCAGTGAAAGATGAAACAGGCCCCTTAACTTAACAAGGTCTCCGCCTTCAATTTTCCATTACATGTAATGAGTTTTAAAATAGTATGTAGACCTGAATTAGGGGTGCTGTGAACTTCACAGCAGCGCTCTGCATCTTATAGGATCGAGCCCTAAATGCAGGCTTCTCTCATTAGATGCTATCACTGTCATGCCAGCACAGTCCCCCCTCATGCTAACATCAGTGGAAGGGTCCAGATTGTGTTTGTGAGAAAAACAGGAATGTGTCTTTATGATGCAACACCAGACGTTCTGAAGGCTCTAAGCACAGAGGGTGTGGCGGAAAAGGGACACCAATAAAGCCCAATATTTCAACAGTTGCAGAAGGTTTTAAAGAACCCTTTTATCCACAGCTTTGTCTCACAAATTCAGTCTTTGAAAATAAAAGTCCATGAGAAAGGATAAGGGAAAAAGAAGATATGGGAAGCAATGGCTCAACATTAACAATCTGATCACAATAAGGTGTGGTTTGCCAGCCCCTGAAATGTGTGACAAAGACACAAAGATGCAGAGGGACATTTGTCATAATTCTTTAAGTGTTTTTTTTTTCCCCTGCATGATTTAAAAAACAACTGCTGGGGAATGAAATGTGTTCTTACCAATGGCCTGACACTGTATTTAAGAAGTCAGTGGGAGTTTTGCCACTTGTTTCTTTCCATGACTGGAGAAATTTAGGTTGCTTTGTTATTGTAGGGCTTCTAGCATATTTCATCGTTTTAAAAGAGGAACAGCATGTTATGGAGAAGAGAAGAAAAAAAACCTGCTCAGGCCAAAATTCAGCACTTTTTCCTGATCAGTTCCACTAAAGATTGCCTTGAATTTTGCACAGCAAAGAGACCTGAGTCTGATCTGGTGCAGAACAGGAGTAACAGCAGTGAAGTCAATGGGGTTACTTTGGGGCAAAGCCAAAGTAAGTTAGATTAGAATCAGGGCTATAAACTCCATTATTTTTACATCTGAAGCTTTGTTCTCCACCTGGTTTTGAATACACACCATGCACCATTAATTACCTGCTCTCTGCTGCATGACCTGCATTGAGTAAACATAGCTACAACGTCCTGTGTTTGTTACTCCTTGTGCTCGCAGGAATTAGCAACATTTCTCCCAGCTTGGACATTCCACAGCATGGCAAAGAAGCTAAGAGCATTTTTCTTCTCTTGCCATTCTACTTCAGCAAGCTCCCGCTGGATGTGTAGACACTGTCATGGCAGCGAAACAGACAGTCGATAAGGGAGGTGCTGGAAGGGTGTGCGCTTGTGTGAGTTGGAGGATGTGAGTGCTGGTATAAATAAGTATTGCTCAGTCTGAGCAAGCGTGGAAGAATCAGGCCTTTAATGAGGTCTAGGCTGTGATTTGCATTATGCATATAAGCAAGGGAATGAGAACAATCTTGCATCGTAACATGAGTTACCAGGATGTTGGGTCCAGGAGCATAAACATAAACAGGGGTACTTACCCCCTTATCCCTCCGTACTACAAGTGGGTAGGGAATGGGTGGAATCTTAACTCCATACCATTTTACACTCTGGCCAGCGCGGGGTAGAGTAATGATGCTGGGGGAGACTAATTTTTTATTGGTTTAGAGCAGCTATAATTTGCAGGGGCCCCCCCAAGAGTTAGGAGGAAACAGGGCGAACTGTGACTCAGATGGGTATTTTGAGTTACAATGACACTCAGGGCAACCCCGCAGTGGTGCAGCTTTCATACCATCTATTGTGCAGGGTTGCATGATTCCTATGGGAGCTTTAGTGAATAATAACGATCACCCACCTCAACAGCAATCTCTTGCTGACTTCACAAATGGACTCCATGGACTGATGTGCTCACATGCTATTCACCTCTTATAGCCTAGTGACGTGTTCTCTCACTCCCCTGCATTCATGGATTTGCATGAGGCTGAAGAAAGGCCTTGTCTTTTCTTTTTGAACCTACCATTGTAAGTGTCACTTGAATCTCATAACTCACGCTCCTGCAGGAGGTGATAAAGGGGAACATGTTCCGTATCTGTCAGTGTTTCCCTACCTGATGCTATAACCATTGTTGAAGCCAGTGCAGAGGTGAATGTTGCTAAAAAGGCCAACTGAGGTACCTCTAGGAGAGCACATGGCAGGGTGCGAGAATGAAGATTTATATATTAGCCATGTGACATGGAAAATCTTCTCAACTCAGAAGTAAAAGTAGGCCCTTTTAGTGGTTATGATCTGTGCTGTTGTATTCAGGTTCTGATACCACACCCCTCACCATAGTATCTGAGCAATTAACTATGTCTGAGTAGCTTCAGAGGCCTCGAAGCAGAATGCTTTTATCAGATGAACAGGACAGAGTGGGAGCAACAAACTTCAAGAGACACATCTGAAGCCTCGGCTACAACTAGAAGGGAGAGATTCTGCAAGGAGCGAGAGCAGTGAGTTACCCAACTTCCACTGAAAGTCAAAGGGATTTGAACACCTACCACCCATCCTTTGAAAATCTCCCCTGAGGCGACTAACTTATCCGAGGGTGGAGGATGGGGGTATTTTAAATCTCTCTTGGGTTTAAACAACTGGGTACATATTATGAGTCTTTATCCACATTTGGGACTCTACACTGCAAAATTATGCATAGCAGGAGTGCATGGATTTTGCAAACAGACAAGAGAAAAAAATAACTCTTATGCCTCCTCATTGTCAGCCTTTCCCACTGAATATCCACAACAAGAGACATATATTGCCACATAAATGTCTTCGTCTATGCACAAACTACTAAGCCAAATTCTGCTTTCAGTTACTCTGCAAGTCAGTGGAGTTGCACCGGTGCCAACGATAGCAGAATTTAAAGTAATATATAGAGAGAGAGGTTTATGTCCATGGAGGACAGCTGCTCTGAGATGCTATGTGAACTGGAAAGCAAGCTGACATGGAGCCACTTGCCCACATCTATTCTGCATCTTTTGTTTTGGGTTGGAAAGGGATGAGGTGACATCATCAGTCAATCCACATTCTCAGAGTCGCCCTTTCAACTCCTAGACCTCACTGCACAAGACTCAGCCAGTGGTACTGCACTGGGAATGACCAGCAACTACCTAACTCTACCCATGGGTCGGGTGCAGTATGGTACCCACTTACTCTCATTGGTGTGCAGAGCTGCATAATCAAGAGGAACCCCTTCACTACACCTTCAGAAGCAGAGGTGACAAACTATCTGACCAGTCTTGATACCTTCCCACTGCAGTGCAGACACCATCTCACCTTTGTTATTTCCTCCTGAAAAGGGAGGGGAGGGAGGGTGCTGTCAAGGCCAGTTCAACCTTCACTGACAAGATGACTTATTCTGCCCCTGGCACATAGTTTCAAGGCATTTTCCCTCAACACCGGCTCAATCCTCAGAAGATACTGAGGCGCCCCTGGAGGAAACTCAGGTCAGGCTACATGAAGAATTATGATGGAGACAGAAAGTGAAGGGATTGTATGCTGGAGCCTGCGATATGTACGGAGCTGCTTAATGAAATGACAACCCTCGTTTTGAAAAGGAGCTAATGGCCTTGACAAGAATCACGATTTCCATGCAAGGGCTCGAGCTGCCCAAGTAATGAGTCTGTAACTCACTCACCAGGACTGTCATATTCTCCAAATGCATTTGTTAGAGGCTGCATTGGGCCAAATGCTTAATAAATTCAATAATCTCCCCACTAAATGCATTAGTGCTGCCCGGTTACAACCTTGACAGATCATGGTAGTTGTCCTTAAGCAATTAGTACTTGGACAATTGCTCAGATGGAGCAGGAACTAAGTACTCGCACTTGGTAATTGGTTTACTCTAGTGAGAGGAAGAATTTGAAAAGAGGACGGAAGCAATAAAAGCTGAAACAATGCGATTTACAGTGGACAATAAGAATAGACAACATTAGTTTTCTCCAGTGCAGGGGGTACATCCCCCCCAGGAACGGAACATTGCTTTCTCAGTAGGGAACCCTTATTTGAACTTGAGATAGTCGCAGGCAGAACATAACCCATGATGGGAACCACATGTAAGGATTAGTAAGAAAGCTTTTGGTCTAGAAATTTCCAACAGTGCCTGGTTTTTGTCAGTAAAATACTATTAGGAACTGCCTTTCTAATGATAATTTGACATTTTCACTGCCATTCTCGGCATGTGCATAGGAGTATATTGTCTGACCGGTATTTGTATTACAGTACTGCTGTGTTACAGTTTCCTTCTGAAATCAGGGCCCCACTATACTGAACTTACATATAGTGAGAGACGGTTCCCTGCACCAAAGAGCATACAGTCTAAACAGACAATACAGACAGCTGGTGGGAGAAAGGAAATGCCATCCCCATTTTAAAGATGGATATCTGGAGGCCCAGAGAAATTAAGTGACTTAACTAAGGTCATGCAGGGACTCTGGGACAGAGCCAGAAACAGATCCCAAATCTCATAAATCCCAGTTGTGCTTTTCTATACCTAACTACTGAGAAGTGGTGAGGTTGTTAAAGTAGTCAGGAATCAGCCCACGGAGAACTTCACACATTAACGCCAACACTTCAAATTGCACTCAGGAGTATGTAGGAAGCAGTATACAAGAGAGTGGCTAGGTGCAATCTGATCGACACGGCTGTCACACTGGTAAGCAAGCAGGATGCCATGTCCCACATTAACTGAACCTTCATGGATAGCCATGCAAATTCTGCACCAACAGAAAAGCTCGCAGTTAATCAGAGAGGCCAAGAAAGGAACCATCTCCTGTGCTTGAAAACATTAGGACTGATTTCTCCCCTTCCCTTGCAGCCTCATTTCCCCTGTGCAAACTGGGTGTAAAATGCTAGCATCTCAGAATTCTCCACTCACACTAATGGCAGCACTGTGTACTCACTTTGCACAGTGAGTGCAATAGTGAAGGCTGTAGAGAATCAGTTGCCTAGTCTGCTTGCTCTTCTGTAGAATGCCTATCACCAGGGTATGTAATTGCTCAGCAGTGGAATTAAGATTCGCAGATTTGGCTATAGAGGATATTGCTCTGGTAGTTTTGGGTTTCTAACACTTTAAGCTCAAGTCTGCTCCCACACAAGTACCAATGGGAGTTTGCCCCAGTGTAAATTAAGGCAGAATTTGACCTTTACTATCTGTTAATAAGGAAGTCTCGTTGAACTGCAGCAACGATGGCAGGCTGTTCCCATGCACACAAATGTTTGTGCTTCTGCCCAACGTGTATAATTGGATTATATATCTGATTAAATCGGAAAACGTAGAAACCTTGGGATGAGCAAAACCCCATGCTTACTACCTGAACCTGAGTTCAGTACTACCTCACTGCCAGCTGTAATATAGCAATTAGTTCCAGCAAAACTATATTTGCTTATAGACCTAATTAGAGATCAAGAGAGTGGCTCACTTTTGATAATTACATGGCTGTGTGTGTGTCCCATCTATCAGCAACTGTTAAATTGTTGTTATATTAATGTAAAGCTTATAATCACGGCTGTTCTAAATTGAATAAATGTTCTTGCCAATTCTCCAATGCAATTAATTTACATAAAAGCCTCTGGAAAAAATATTAAAATGATATACATCTTGGCAAAGGTTTCATTTAAAACAAAGGTAAGTAATAAGGAAATCATATATCTTCCCCACCATCGCATTTTTATGTTTACTGGAACTAATGGCCAAACAATCATTAAAATGCGCCTAAAACTGACTAATTAAGAATAGTTATACCAAGACCTCATTTGCCATGTGCTGTGATTCATTATTCAAAACATTAATATTTTAAATGCCCTGTTTCCAAGTCAAGGAAGACTACAGATGACAGTACAAGAGGTCAGGAGGAGTGCTATTCCCTCCCAGTCATCTGCATATAAATCACACTCATCTGTTTTATGTAGGCATTTGCATTTCAGTGAGGAGAATTGATGATACCAGTGCAGCCAAACCTGCCTGACTCTTTCTTTCTAGGGAAAGAAAAGCCACCTTCAGTCAATCACAAAACCTGCCCCAGATTATATGTAAACTAGTTACAACACAGTATCCAGGATTATAACATTGGTGAACCACACAAGTTAAAGATGGAAATGGTCTATTAAATACAGATGCCTACAAAACCATGCCAGTTGACAATGATGATGAGCTGTGACTATTGCTTACCATGAAAACCTTGCTAGCTTCACTGTTTCTTCCTCCACCTCTCTCCATCTTTTTGTTTGCTCCCAAATTTGCAATCTCTTTAGAGTGGAGACTGTCTTTTCTCTTCATGTCTGCCCAGTGACTTAGCACCACAGGGGCCCTGATCCCTGTCTGAGCCATTTTGGTGCTACTGGAGCGCAAATAATTACACTTTTCTATCAGAGATTTCTCTTTTTGTTGCAATCGAAACTTTCCACAGGAACATGTCAATTTCAATGAAATTTCATTTCAGAACACCACAAAATTGAGAGAAAGAAAATAAAATATTGCAAGTGTTTATTACATTCACACTCTTCAAATACATGGAAAATGGTTCTAATACCCTCTTCCCAGTCATCATTTAGCCAAGCTGAACATATTTACACAGGAATTTTTATATTTTGCTCTTAAACGCACCCATAATCATTTTTGTTGCTTTCCTAATTTCTCTCTCTCTGCCTGCTAATGAAGTGCCCAGAAATAAAATTAGGGTTTTAGATGCATATTAATGAGTGCCACCTATAAAGAGAGACTATGGGTCAGATTCTCAACTGGTGTAAATCTGCACAAACCCATCGGCTCTAATAGAACTAAGGCAACAGTTGCAGATCTGACCCTATTATTTCCTCTTATTCAGTGAAGTGACGCCCCTATGTACATAATCCAAAAATGCTTTGGCTTTTCCTGCTGCCATGCCACACTGTCAGGGATATATATGAATCCTTCGGATTTGCACAGCAGCCTTTATTGCCATGGCAAAACCCTACAGAATCAATTACACTCATTGAAATAAAAGATGGGGCCAAAAATAGTTGTTTTTACTGTAGCGTTTTTGTAATCTAGCCACAGACACATCCCAGGACATGACTTTATCTGTGCAGTTACACATAGGCATTACCCTTCTGATGTTACAGGAGTGCTTTATATTTGTATATAGGTAAATAGTTAACAAATAAGGTGCCGGTAGTTGGTGTCTATTGGTGTCTGAAATAGAAGAGAAGAGGACAGGGGGCCTGATTGCCAACTGTCTTGAACCTTGTGTCATCGTTTACTCCTGTATGAAGTGAGTTCAAAAAGCTGCCAAGCCAAAACTGTAGTATTTTTACAGTCACTTTGTACAGGTGCAAATGACAACCCAAAGTGTAAGATAGGAAGGAACCAGGCCTTACGCCCTGGTGATTTTTTACACTCCATTGACCTGAACTCATACCAACCAATTTCCACTTGGAAGACTAAACCCCTTCATCCATCCCCAGAGGTTGCATGTAAGCTAAGAGCCAATGGAAGGGTTAAAAAATAACATGCTCCCAGTATAAAAATTCTTCCAAATCAGGTTGGCAGGCAATTTCTAGCACAGGCCCCTCTTTTCATACTCAAGTCTAGTTCATACACAGCTCATTTTTCTCCACTATTCCTTTTGTCTTCTCTGCTCTAATTTATTTGTGATTTTGTCTCATTCCAGCTGAGTTTAAATACTCACCGCAGTGGAAGCTGTTTTCACTTGATTGTCTCTGGAGCAAAGCTTTCCTACTGCATCCAGCTTATTACTGGAAACTGGAGTGTGTTAGGAGTGGAAGAAAGTGACCTCAGTTAATGATTCAGAGGACCTCTTAATGCTCAGTCATTTTCTTCCACTGTCTCTAAATTATTATTCCCAGCAACCTCGGGAATTTCTATTCTTTTTTCCTATAATAGCCTTATCCAAGGAGACAGCATCTGTGAGCATGCAGAGCATTGGAGTGGCGGTTCAATAACTCAGATCAACTCCCGTTATGCTTCAATCTGAGTTAGCTGTATAAATCATATCAATAAGAAACATGCAGCCATTCCCCTCAGCCCCCCTTGTTCACTCCTGACCTTTTGCATTTTCGCCAAGAATGAACATTTACAAAAGCTGTACATATATATTTCATTCTGCTGATGAAGTATACTTACTCACTGAAACCACCTCTTACGGGACGGACGGCTTTGGGACAGGTGGTGCTCTTTCTACCCATGAATTATCATTCTGTTTCGTACTTACAGGCCTTCTCTCTCTCACCCTACACCCCAGCTACACTTAAAACAAGAGCCCCGAACTGCAGGACCTGATGGCAAATGACATGTGCATCCTCCCCCTTGCACTTTTAATAAGACTTTGGCCTTCCATGCACCTTTCAGATGAAGAGTTCAAAAAACACTGTGCAAACATTAAGGTCCAGATCCTTAGCTGGCATAAATTGGTCTCACTCCCTTCCAGCTGAGAATCTGGCCTTTCAACACAGCTCAGCACCCCATGTGCACTGAAGTGAGTGAAGGGACTTGCCAAGGTCACACAGCAAGAAAGTGGCAAACTGGGAATAGAAAACCAGAGTCCTGGCTCGTGAGTCCTTTGAAGTGTCTACTAGACCAATGCCTGTTCTGATGGGAAATCTGAAGAGCAATATGCTTCTTTCTAAACACAGCCACAATAAAGAAACACTGCAAACAACCCTGTTTGAAATCACGTAACCTGCCATGGAGTTAAATGGAAAATGGCTGCTCTGCAAACCATTCACACTTGAATGGCTCATTGGTTCCAAAAGTGTCAGGGTTAATTTTGAGGTTGGAGCAAAGGTTCAGAGTGGCTCTTGTTTTAGCCATAGTTGTCTCCTATTATGCATCACATTGGGAGATGCCATGTGATATTTAATGGACCGAGTAAGTAACCCATTGAAATGTAACTTAAGAACATAAGAAAGGCCATACTGAGTCAGACCAATGGTCCATCTAGCCCAGCATCCTGTCTTCCGACAGCGGCCAATGCCAAGTGCTTCAGAGGGAATGAACGGAACAGGTAATCATCGAGTGATCCGTCCTGTTGCCCGTTCCAGCTTCTGACAAACAGCAATCCCTGTCCTACTTCATATTCATCAGCTGGTTATTGACAGGTAATCCATCTCTCCCTGCCTTAACATGGATTCATAATCATGAAGACAGGCCTCTTTTTTACCATGCACGTGCAATGGGATTTCTATGCACAGAACAGACTCCAATCAATGAAGTACAAATATCAAGTATGAAGGGAGCCTGCAGAAGTTTACAGTCCACAATGCCTAGAAAAAAGAAGTGGCAGTTTAGATCTGAGATTGCCTGGGATAGGGAAAAAAAATCAGAATGCATGAAGTTCCACTTTAAGATTTAAGGCACCTATTTTAGCTAAGGAACGTCCCATAAAAACAGGCACAGTCACGTCTGTTTTCACAGAGCCCATTGCATCGGGTACAATTGGTTTGGACATTCACTGCAAATCATTTAGGGCTGCAGGGTGTCCAAGCACTGTGTCTATTAGACAGCAGAGGAGCAACTTACTCAAGACAAGACAAAAAAGAATTAGCCAGCAGAGCACACAGGGGTATCTTCTTTTCCTCAGAGCTCAGGCATTAATTCAGAGCAGGAAATTGTTATTCCATACACTTTCCTCTAAACGAGTTAAAAACCTTAGTCAACTTATTGCTTTCTTTTTTTCCCAGAGGGATTTATTTACTGTGAAAAGACCATATGAGCAAAGCCAGTATTGCAAAAACAGTGCTAGCAAACATTAATTCAAAACACAAATGGATGTTGGTTTAATAGTCACATTAAAGGACTAGCAGCCAGGACTCCTGGTTCTATCTCCATGTTTGCCACAGGCTTGATGTACCACTTTGAACAACCCGCTATGCCTCAGCTTCTTAGTAGGAAGACAATATTAGCTTTTTGTATGGATGGATGTGTGTGCACACAAATGTTTGGGGAATGGCTATTAGAAAGATAAGGTGGGTGAGATAATATCTTTTCTTGGACCAGCTTCTGTTGGTGAGAGACACAAGATTACACAGAAGTTGGTTCAATAAAAGATATTACCTCACCCACCTTGTTTCTTTAATATCCTGACACTGCCATGGCTACAACACTGCATACAACAATGGGAAATGACTGTCCTTTGTACTAATGTTTGTACTCACATGGGAGCAATAGGATCTTTATGCAGATAAGAGAATTCACTATTCCTTATTTGCAACGCGTTATTCAGTAAAGCTTCAGCCAGCCAAACACCAGTATAAATGCAGTAAAATATGACTTAGGTGAGCAGCGCATATTGCAAATAGACTAAGGAAACAATTCACACACAAACCAGAGGCTGAAAGTTGTTTCCGTAAATAAATCTGCAAACACATCCACCCATGGACGTGTTTACGTACAATGTACCACTCAACACCACATTCACTGCACTGATGGCGTGTCTGCAGCCTACTGAACAAGAGACATCTGATGTCATGTGTGTGGTGCATGTTTCCTCTCATTTACTATCAACCTAATGGAATTAGATGACTGGAGCCTCAGAGTAGTGGGACCTGAGTTGCACAAAGTCATAAAGAGGAGACGTCTATTGTAGAGTCCTTAAAGATTAACAGATGAAACCTTACTTTGTCAGGGTGTATGACTGGTTTGGGGTTTGATTTAGCAGGGATATCATACTGGATCCAATGTCATTTGATCACCAGAGGGTTGCATTATTAATTCCTTTCCTCAGGTAACCACTGCTGATAGTACTGTAATACAGAACTGACAAAATGAGGTATATACCACATACAATGCACAAAGTTGTGTTTTTTACACACACACACACACACACACACACACACACACACCTCTTCCTGTTAAGCATAATATTTTACATGCTACAGTAAGCAAAGTAGTAAACATCAAAATGTTTGAGATTTATGCTTGGTTAGAATAAGCTTCCAGAAGCTGATCTGAGCTATCTGAATCCTTCTGGGTTTGCAGAATTGGGTTAGACATTATGTCTCAGGAATAGCTTTACTAATGAAGTTTCTAGTCCCTCTGTTTCTTCTGGTCCCATCTAGAAACCAAGAGTGAAAACAACATATCCAAACACCTGACCTAAAACCAGAGTAAGGCTCTTGAGGGCAAGACAAACAGACTTAAGAGCTTCGTCCATCCCTAGTTTCCACTCTTTATAAGCCCATGGACCATTATTAGAAGGGGGAGTAAACGTTCATATTGCTCCCTGATTGTGTGACTTTAGTTTCCAGTCCTGATTATATGGTTTCTCTGTTCGGATTTCTCTCTCTCTCTCCCCCCCCCCCCCCCCCCATTTACCACTGCACGTTCTCAGTGAACTTGAACTGAACTTCACTGAGACTTAAAAGGAACATACTGCATGTCTTGTCAACATCTATATATAAAAAAAAAGAAAGTGTCAGAAGAAGTTATTTCTTGCTGATGTCCCTGGAAAGGGCAGCATTTCATTCTTCAGCGAGCACACAGTGGTCTGGAAGGAAGAGGTGAGAACAGGGATCTTTTAGGGTCGCTGATTAGATCCCAATGTCATGGAGAAGGCAAGAGCAAATGAAAAAGGCAGTGGAAGAAAATGAAACAAGCAAAGGTTTATGTAACAAGCTTCTCCTTTATGCAATTTACTCTCTTGGCTGCTAAACCAGAGAGCTTTACCCCCACCCTTCAGTTCTCTTTAAAGAGCACTGCAGGAAAAAACATTTAAAATCATAAATCACTTTCATTAGTAAACGATGCAGAGTGGAAAAGACGACACTGTAGCGGCGGACTCTCCTGTCACATCAGAAGTGATGCCTGTGGAGTTACACTGATATAAGCCTGGTCTAAGAGATGCATGTCATTTTTATGTATCTGCCTCTACGCACATCTTCCCCAAACTCTCTTCCTTGTACCTTTTATCTCTGTATCTAGCTCTGCTGGACCCACTCTGTCCTGCTCTGAGCACGTCTCAGCACAGGAGAATGTCTGGGCCTTAATTTGCAACTTGTGCAGTGTTGGCTAGTGATGTAAGACAAAGTGTATTTTAAACATCACACACACACACACACACACACACACACACACACACACCACCCTTTGGTATAATTCCTGCCTCCAACTCTTCATAGACAAATATAAAAACTAATTTGTCTTAACGTAAGCGAAAGTGACAGAAACTATGGTAGATTGATGATTGTGACCCTGGGTGTCAAGCAGAAAAAAATGCATTCTGCAGAACTGTGCACAGTGTTTATGGCCAATTATAATCCCATCAGAGCATCCCCTGACTTCCTAGACCTAATGGGTGTGAGCAGAACATGGCCAATAGCAGCTAAGCCTCCATTATATCCTGAACATTCATTATTGTATCCCCAAGACAATACTGAACAGCACACATGCCAAACAGAAATCCTTTGATTATTGCAGAGAGTTGGCTGGATATGACTCAGCAGACAATCCATTACTACTCAGTTCTGACTAGTAATTATAGAACTGGCGACACTCCATTCTCTGGACATCTTGGAGAAGGTGATCCAGTAATGAGAGCAGAGCACTGACAGACAAGACCCTCATTGTTGTTCATGACTGTGTCACTGAATTCTTGTGTGACCAAGTCCATCTGGAGCAGATTTTCCAAAGCGCAGAGCAGCCAGCGTCTCCCATTGTGACACTTCCAGACAGCTTTTCAACAGAACACAGCACCCAATGTGTACTCAGTGTGCTGAACTCTTTTGAAAATCCAGCCCATCGTCTCCCTGTGCTTCAGTTTATCCACTTCACGTGCTATTTTTGAGGCTTTACTAATGCTTGTCAAGTGCTTTTATATCCTCAGAATAAAGGGGCTTTTGAGATGCAAATTCTATTTATTCACCTTGTTTTTGACCAAAAGGTTTGGGGAAAATTTCACATAAACCTCTGAAAACACAAACTCTTTTCCCCCTTGGCTAATTTCTCCAGTGTTGAGAATTACTCCAATACATAGTGCTGTAATATGTTTCCCTACTGGAAGCACAGGGATGAAACCCTTAAGAAAAACAAACATGGGACTGGAGTTTTGACTTTGGTTCCAGTTTACAGCTGAATTTAATAATATGGTTAATGTCAGAGCTTACTGGCTAGTTTCCCCAGGATGATACTTTCATTTCAACCCCCTGCCCTGACAGCAGCATTTTTATATTCGTCCACAGAAGAGCAGTGCCAGCTGCTAACAGGCACCAAGACTCCAGGTGACATATCTTCCTTTTTTTTTTTTTCCCCCCTTTCTTTTTTTTTCCATTTAGCATCATTGTTCAAGGAACAGAATTAACTTGGGAGACAGAGGACAAATAGATGTGAGCTCTGCTTTTTCCCTGAATTTCCTTATCTTTATTATCTCCTAGTTCTGCAATGGAACGATCAGTGGATAATTTATGGCAGAATGTCCATAGAAATAAGTTTGTAGTTATGTAATAAAAAGCTTGGAGCACTGGCAACTCTAATAAACTGAGAAGTAACAGCGGAGCAGAATAAAGAGGAGAGGGAGAAGAACAGCGAGTCATTAAATCACTAACACCAAGGTCTGGCTCTGAGCTGCGCTGAAGTCAATAATATCATAAAGTTTTATACTGACTCTAGCATGGGAAAATGTTATTATCTGTGGCAAGTTATCATGAAATAATTTAGATCTGATGTACTGAGCAGGACTGAAGGAAGGATAAATGATTTTGTGATCTGGAACACACGTGAGAAGAAAAGGTTGTTAAGGGCATGTGATCTCAAGCTGACGGTCAGACAGATATCAGGATGCTGCAGACACTCTGCCCTCCCCATGTTGTCTTGGTTAGATCCCATCTAGAAGGGAATGGTTTCGGAGAGGAGGGACATTTCTTGTATAGAAAAAGGAGTTCTAATATGGAAAGGTAGGAGAACCACTGATTTAGGGTAACGACATCTTAATAGTCCACTGATGACTTTCATGGTGAAAGGGCTGCTTGGAGGAGAGGAACTAACCCAAACGTGTCCACGGAGGACTGAAGAAAGCATTACACTCTTGTGGCAAGGTGATGGGTGTGTGATATATAGATTATATTAGATTAGATAGGATTAGATTTTATCAATGAGCTCAGAGAAAGAGAGAGAGAACACCATCTAGGCAAAAGATGATTCCTTGTGAAAGCTTAAGTGTCAGAAACTTCAAGAAAAACCCATCAGACAGTCCAAGAGCAAACTTTGGAAGATAGACTGTTATAGGATGGAAGGACCTGGCTAGGAAATCCCCAAAGTCAATTCACTTATCCACAATCCACCTTTGCTTTCTTTTCACCTGTCAGATTTTTGTCTGGTTCATTTCCTTGGCCTTGCCCATTCAGCTACAGAACCAGAGCTGGGGCTACTCAATGCAGTTTTAAATTTCATTTAATTTCAATACTCAATGCAGGTTTAATTTAATTTTATTTCAATTTTGCTTAATTCACTTGAATTTCATCTGTGTAGCTTTCCTCTTCCCCTCTCTCCCAAATACTAATGAGTTTAGCTGAGGTTACCTGCTGTTTCCCATTTTTCTGCATATTGCCAAACCAAAACACAACTTGATACTATTCAGCATGTTTACCGGTATTTTTGTAAGTGAGGCCCAGGACTGGAATAACAGAAGGTGCTGCAGGGGAGAATTTAGATGGAATGACAGTCACATGGGGCTCTCCGGAGTGGTAGCAGACAGTATTGACACTCCAGATGTTCTAAAAGATCACCAAAAGCTCTGGCATGAGGACCATGGGTCAACAAATCACTCTTTAGGCACAATGGAAGTTTCTACTATAAGTGTAAAGGTCATCAGTGTAGCTGACAGAGCTCTCCCAAGAGCTGTTCCCAGACTGTGAATGAACACTGCCAGGTACTAAGGATCATCGAAAACCTCACCCCTTTCTACTCCAAATGAAAGGCACATTTGTCTGACCTGGTTTCTCTAAAGAACACAAAGCTGCATATGCATTTGAAAAAGAAATTCCAAAACCAAAAGCTCCCCCTCTCCCCCCCAAAAAAATCATTTCACACACAATTCTCCTGCTTGGAGAGGCCAAAAGAGAGAGTGAACCACATGTGACAGATGCAAGTTGCATCACAATGCACTACTGTAAGGTACTCAGATACTACAGTGACACGAGCAGTATCAGAACCTGTCGAGTATAGAACAGAGGGGAATAGGTGGAGATATTAAGGAAGACCTGAGAGAGAGTCAGGCCTAAAATACAAAGGATGCTCCAAGTTAGGAGCAGATTTGGAGCAGGCAGAACTATCTGAAAGGAGAATTTTGCTTAGCACTTTTCTTGCTACAATTGTCTCTAGCAAGTGCAATCAAACCTATTAGCTTCACAATCACCCAAAAGTTTGTAATGAGACTAACCCAAAAGTCTGGATGATTGAAAAAACTGCTATCTTTTTTTTTTCCTCCACAGAACAGGTCTCTGAACTTTTAGGATGACACAAACTTTCTGTGGGAATTAAAGTAGTTACTGCAAGAAGATTGACAGTAAGGTCTCCTGGCAAGCATCAAATCTAGAGCAGTGTTAACGAGGAGTGGGACGCTGGAAGGTAGAGAGGAAGATCTCAATAAGGGAATAGGAGCGGGTATAAACTTACACTGTTGATAACATTCTACCTGGAGCTTTCCCAGGGATTTGAAAGAGAGAAAAAGAACAGAAATTATTCAATTTTTAAAAAAGGGAGAGTGAGAACTTGGAATAAATTTTGCTCTTCTGTATCTCAGGACACCGAAAGTGACCATGGTTAAAAATATGTGGAATTTCACTAATGTGGAAGAGCAAAGAATAGTATAAGAGTGTGGATAGGGAGGGCAGA
Source organism: Emydura macquarii macquarii (assembly GCF_026122565.2). NCBI lineage: Eukaryota > Metazoa > Chordata > Testudines > Chelidae > Emydura > Emydura macquarii. Next base: position 692,644 of record NW_027130250.1, read on the forward strand.
TACTTGTATTTAGCAATAAAGCAAACTAACTGCAGTTGAATATCTGTTGATTTTATGAACAGAAAATATATCCATAGAATAGCATGTACTAATAGATGGTTTGATGTTAAATATCAGTTGGATAGTCCCTATTCATGTGTAGTATGTTCTGTTACCCAACCAGAAATGTGATGCTCATTAAAGGAAATAGTAATTCTAACAACATTTATAAACCATCTGAGGAAGGCGAGAACAATGGAACCTACTGGATGCTGAGCACCTTTGAAAACGTGGCTATTAATCTGTCTGTGCCACAATTCGCCATCTGTAAAATGGGAATATTCTTATTATTTATATCATCACAGTATCGAGGAACCATTGTCCTAGGCAATAATCATCCCTCCTGTCTCCCATGCTGTGTCTTGCCTATTTAAGTGTAAGCTCTTTGGGACAAACACTGTCTTTTACTATGTGTCTGTACAATCCGTAGCATAACAGGGTCCCAGTTTTGTACCTTTAGGTACTAGTGGAATACAAAGAAGTAACAACAACTTTCAAATACTAGGGTTTGTAAAAGACAAAATCCCCCAATGGTCTCAGGTACTTTGTAAGGTAACACCAAGGTTCTGCAATCTTAGTCAATAGCATTGCAGACCCTCGTCAGGAGGAGGACGGGTCTGACTGAATATTGAGCCATGCAACCTCCAAGTGCAGCTTGGAGCATTTGCAGTGATTGGATGGTTTCCAATGTCACTTGCATGGATGCAGATCAGAAGTCAGTGGAGTTACATCAGGCGTGAGATCAGAATCAAGCTTATTGTCTGCTTCAGTTAGATTAATCTGTCCCTTAATGGCAATGTTTAAGTAATGCCACCTTGTCTTAAAGCTTTGAACTGATTTTATATCCTTGTTATTTACACTAAAACGCCTTGCATTTTTGTATTTACGGCTGACTGAACCCCCGTTACTTTCTAATAGGAGTCACAATTTACTTAACCTGTGTTCCTCCCCCAGCTCCCCATCTCTCTGCATTCTTCAGCCCCTTCATGCCAGAAAAGCCTTGGGATATCTTCTTCCTTTCTTAAACCCACTAATGGCATTCTGCTTGAGTACAGGACTTGGCAAATGGCAATGATTATTCCCTCCTTGGATCTTGGTTACAGAAAATAAGTATCACAAATTATACAGATCCTTATTCGAAGTCATAAATAAATGCATGAAATGGGACTGATTCCTGACACATTAGAAACAGACTCTTTCCCCTGATCTTGCTGTCTTACTATGGTTATTAGTCAATTGTTTATTGGGATATTAATGACTCAAGAGAACAGCGTTTACCTGTGCTTGAATGCCTACCAGGCACAGTCATCTCACCATGGCTTAGCAGGTGACGAGCTGAGACTATTCCTTATAATACAAACCATCCTCTTGTTACCATTATTCCCCTGCTTCCCATTCCTGCTGCCTATTGTACACTGTCATGTTCCAAAAACGTGAGCTGTCTGGATCAGGATCGCCTTTCGCGTGTTTGTAGAGCATCTAGCTCAATGAGACCCTGATCCGTAATTAGAAAGGACGGACATTCTTGTGGATAAGACATTATAGTGGAACTCAGGACGTAAGCCTTCAGTTTCCAGCTCGACCACAGATTCTCGGTGTGAATCAGAAGTCATCTCTTGGGGGTAACAATTGCAAAAGCATCTACATGGCTTAGGGCGCGTCTACACTTGAAACACTACAGCAGCATTGCGCCGCTGCATCACTTCATTGTAGAGGCTACCTATATTGGTCTTAGGAGCCCTAGTCCCATTTTCAAAAGTCACTTAGACACTTTTGAAAAGGTTATCCTTAATCTCGTTGTGCCTCTGTTCCCAACTTGTAAAATGGAGATCATATTTATTTTGCCTGTCTTGTTTGTTAAGATTTTAAATTGTTTGGGCCTTGGACTGTCTCCTACTACATGTATGTACAGTGCCTGACACAACACATCTCCAATTGTGGTGGGGGCCTCTAGGCATTACCATTATACAAATAGCTAACAACAACAACACAAGTTACTATTGTCATATGAATACAAATAGTCCAGTAATTAGTATAGTAATTTCTTAAAATGTCATTTCAGCCATAAAGGTTTTAAAAAAGAAATGAGTAGCTCTTTTAACCAAGTTTTATAGCAATCCCTCTTTACCATTTTAAATACTAATTTCAAAAGAGAAAATGTGGAAGGAGAATAAAAAAACAAGCTTCATTTTTACACAGCTCTGAAAATTATAGCACGGCTAATAAAATGAGAGTGTCCTACTCGCACTGCAATGTTGTATAAATCATGAATAATACATCAGGCAAAAATGAGAAACTGCGATAGAATCAAACCTATATGGAAATAAATAAAACATAGCATCAGAGCAGCAATCATGTTAGCTCTGTTGATAAAATGTGTGTTTGTGTTTGCGTGGGGAGAGGGAGGGGACTTCTCCAGTAAATGATCGTAAATGCATTAATAATAATAACGGGACCTATGTGGCATGCCAAGAGAAGTGGTAATTAACGAATAAGCATTCAGTTCACTGAGACCATTTGGAGGAGAAAGAAGTAAGTTGGAAAATAAATGAAACAGCACCATGAAAAAATCACATAATGAATGAGTCTTTTGGAAAGATGAAATAATGCCCAGGTACTGCAGAACAAATCTGGATTGCATTCGGTGCTTTGGGGCTTCTTTAATTTTGAATTTTATGCTTAAAATATTTCTCTCTGTGGAAAACAGAAGGGATCAGGGCTTAAGGAACAAATTCAGATCCCTGGTAAGCCAGGGGTTAAACCCTAGCTTCCCTTCCCTTTGCTCATGGTCAGGTATTCTCAGAGGAGGAATGACTGTTGAAGCTGCTTCAGGCGAGAGATGGTCTCTTGGACAGCAGCACTCCACACTCACTCTGAGCTAGGAAGTGGTAGTCTTGTGGTTACAGCCCCACTCTTGAATTCAGTACCAAGAACGAGGACCCATTCTTGGTTGAGTATTTTAGGAGCTAGTGTAATATTAATAATGGTGACATGAGTCATAATAATATTGAATATCTGGCTTCACACCCGAATCTTGAGGATGGGCTTGGAACCCTGGGCTGGAGAGGGGTGTTTTGTTTTATTTGTTTTACTTTACTAGAACTTGTCTTGATACATTATTATAAATATCAGCTCCTGCTAAAAGCCATTGCTGCTGCTCTCTGTTGGGTTTCATCTCTGCTGATCCAGTCTACAGCTCCTTTCAGTCTCTCACGCCAATTTAAAGAAATATTCAAGCATCATTAACTAGTAATAACAACAATAATTTTACACTCCATCTCCTTTGCTTATTCTCATCTTCACATCTTATATCATGCTGCCTTTAAAACTCTTCTTGTCCTCTTTGAACAAATATCTTCTTTCTTCTCCTTCCAATCCTCCCTAAAATCCACCCATCTATCTAGGAAGTCTTTCCTTCTAACTTGTCACCATTAAACTCCATTGCTGTCCTATGTTTTGTCTTAGTTAATGCCATTGAGGGAAGAGATGTATCTTATCTAGCAGGGTGCTGAGCACTTCCTTGAAAGGTGCTAAGTGACCTTAACTCATGTTACTTTAAGTGGACATTATAGGCACTCCTCCCAGTGTAGGATCTAGGGGGATCTAGAGACCTGGTTTTCAGAAGAACCTACAATTCTAGTTAAAATCAACAAGAAATGCAAATACTCAGCATCCCTGAAAATCAGATCTTAAATGACTACCCCTAGAAGGAAGATGATCCCTATAGCTACCAAAGGAATTAATGATTATATTATCCCCTTTTGTACTCTCTAACAAGCTCTTATACCAGGTGAGAGAAAGATGCATCGGTCAATGCAAGCAGGAACAAACAGCAGCGTTTGAAATCTGCATTCCTCTGATAAATGGCACATTAGATTGCTGGGCTAATTGCCAGGGAGTAAATTCAGGGCAATTAATTTCAGTGGTTACACATGATGGATAAATGGCATGGCTAATTCATTTAAATGGCACGTGTGACTCCAAGAAAGATACTGGAAAAACAGGAAGCAGTTCAAAGAAAAGAAAAATGCTGATCAGGGGGTTGGGAAGGAAGAATTTGTGGAGATAGCTTAAAAGAGCTAAACATGCACAACTGGCTAAAGGCCAGCCTCAGGAGGTAGTGTTCACCTAGTAATATTTGAAAAAAAATGGAGAAAGAGGAATTATTCAGATTGGTACAACTGGGTGATGAATCCTGAGTTAAAGCCCATTGAAGTCAATGCGCTGACTTCAATGGGTTATTGAGGAATCCCATAATCAGGAGCAATGGGATGAAATTAAAAAAAGAGAAAATTAAGGTTGAATATGAGGAAAAACTTGCTTAAAGTGAAATGTATTAGTACTGTGTAAAAGCATCTTAAGGGAATAGGTGGTAGCCGCATCACTCAGGACAATTAAAGTTAGATTAGAATGGAAAATGTACCGTTGGGACTGTTCCAATTCCAGACATTGTATTGGGGGGTTGGCAAATCTCCCAGTTCATATTAAACATTTTCTTCTGTATTTCTCCCCCAGCCCCTTTCCTTTTTCTCCTTCATTAGAATACAGTTTTATTCAAAAAAGTAGCTTTGGCGATTTTGAGCTGTAAAGTATATACAAGTCGAGCTCAGCAGAAGCACCCTCAAGCCTGTTTAATTGAACTCCAAAGAAAACACTCAAGGACAAAGACTCCATTGCTAAAAAACCCCTTTAATGATTCCTGTGCTTCAGAGTAAATTTCTCACCCCTAAGATTATTGTTAACATTTTATGTAAATTGTATGTATCTATTTTTTTTTTAAGATTCAGAGTAATCTATGCATATCTTTATATTAGTTTTCAGAGCCATTAGCCAAGATGAGTTCATATTTTTATTCCCTTTGCATGCTGGCTGTATTTTATTTCTTTTGGGGTGGCAGCTTTTATGATTAAAGTCAGCAAAACTTGATGCATCTCATTACCTAAGCTTTCTTCCTCCCTGCTCCCCTCCAAACTCAAATGATTTATTAACCAAAATCAAAGTTTGGATTTTTAGTGAGCTGAACATTTTCCTCCCCTTTCTTTGATTTTTTTTTCCCCCAGAATGGAAACAGAATTCACCTGATCAGAATAACTCTACTCATAACATGAATAGTAATAATAAACAGAAGCCATAGCAGTTTTCAATACTTGTCGATCAAATCTGTACCTTGAATAATTTGAAAAGTGTTTAGTTTATCAAAGGGAATGCTTAGCTTATCAAAGAGAGGGTAAAGGGATGAATTGATCACAGACTATAAGTACCTTCATGTGGAACACAGATCGGATAACAGAGGGCTCTTCAAACTAGCAGACAAACGTATAAGATGAACTAATGTCTGGAAGCTAAAGCTAGACCAATTCAGACTAGAAATAAGGTGCACATTTTTAACACTGAAGGTAATTAAGCATTGGAACAATTTACCAAGTGTTGTGGTGGATTTTCCATCACTGGAAGTGTTTAAATCGAGAGAGGATATTTTTCTAAAAGATATGCTCTTGGTCAAACACCGCAGGAATTAGTTCAGGGAAGTCCTATGGCCTCTGTTCCTTATGCAGGAGGTCAGACTCGATGATCACAATGGTTCCTTCTGGCCTTAAAACCTACAAATCTATGAAAATGTTTGTGAGATGATCTCCTAAGAGAAGTTGGCAATTAAAATGCAAGAAGAAGAAAAACAATCGCCTTCCCATTAAGCCGTTAAATCTACGTCTCCTGATTCCCAGTTGGATTCTTGGCTCTAATGCAGACTTACTGCATGACCTTGGACAAGTCTCATATGGGCTGATCCAAAGCCAATTGAGGTCAACAGGATAATTGATTTCAGTGTCTTTGGATTAGGCTTTTAATCTCTGCTTCTCAGTTCCTCACTTGTAAAATGGGGGTGATAGTTATTCCTTTCTCCCACCATTTGTCTTGTCGAGATTGTTAATTCTTTGAGGCAGGAATGGCCTCCTACTGTAAACACAATAAGGCGCTGATTTTCTTTGAGGCACCTAGACACATCATAATATAAATAAAGATAATAATTATTGGGAAGAATGAATTCTTTATGCTTACCAGCTACATCAATGGTCAACAATGACGCAGGGAAGAAAAGAAGCTGATTTCCATTTGATCCATTTGCAGATGGCTGCAGAATCCGTTTGGTTAGAGTGCAAAACAAATATTGTTGATCATGCTCTTTCTAAGAAAAAGATAAAACACTCAGCCCAAGTATGACTCAAAGGTCAGTGCCGCAGCACCATCAGCTGCATAACAGCAATCAGATCCATTTATGCTGCATCCATCTTTCCGTGGAGGTCTCTGGAAGCCTTACAGAATCAGCTATAAATATTAAAAAGTTGAATGCAGCCGTAGGCAGAAGCCTCTTTAATTTAATTATAAAAGTTGCAGCAGACAAAGCTTTCCAAGTATGAAGGAGGGACAGGTTCCTCTGCCAAGGAGCTGCAATGCTTAATAGGTTCTAGCGCCCATAGTCTCAAAGACTGCAGTTTAGGGAGTATTATCAACCTATACAGATCTCAACGAGCAGGAAGGTGGAGCACAATCAGAACACTTCAATGCACTTCAGAGTTGTTGGACCCTTGCAAGTCCAGTTAAAGCTAACGGGAGCTGGAGGTACTCGGTACCTTTGAAATCCAGGCAAATATTATTTATATTATGGTAGCACCAATGGAGATCAAGGCCTTAATGAGCTAGGCCCGGTACAAAAACATCATAAGAAACGTTCCCTATCCTGAAGAGCTTACAGCCGAAACAGACAAGCCAAATGGTGAAAGTGGAAACAAAGACACAAGCAGTGAAGTGCTTTGCCTGAGGTCATACAGCTCAGCAGTGGCAAAGCTCAGAATAGAGTGGAAGCCTCCTGACCATCAGATCAGTATCTTACCCACTAGAACACACGGCCTCCCATGCAGGGTGTTTTAAATGCAGTTATTCAGAACCTTTCCCCTCAAAGAACCCCAAACCTCTTAAACAAGCTTTACGTCCCTGGGCTTGAATCTGTTGTTACTTACACTGCCAGAAATCAGGAGTAACGTCATTGAACTCAGTGGTGTCTCACCACTGTAAAATCACTACAAAGGAAAAGAGAATCAGGCCCCAGATGTGCAGAAAGCACTTAACCCAAAAGGCAATCCTCTCTTGTGGGGAATCTGGCAGCTGTTTAACTGCTTATAGTTCAAGCAAAGAAATGAAGAATACTGTATCAATCTGAAATCAAGGGACATGGGGGGATTGTAGAGTATAACAACCCAACTAGGAATGCGACTGGATTTCTTATGCGATTATTCTTGTGAAAAATGCCACGGGATCTTTATCCACCAGAAATGGCCAAGACATGGTTTTATGTCTCATCTGGAAGAGACGATTGCATCTAAATGGATGTGATATTGAACATGGATTCGATGTCAAGGGTTTTTCAACAGGAGCCATATATTGCAGCAAAACATGAATGATACAGGTAACAGGAGCTGACGTATGTTTTTGCAAGCTGTAAAGAACTCAACTAGGGACTCCCAGAAAGTAAGAGAATTGCTATAATTGAGCTTTGAGACTATAATGGCACATCCCAAACAGCCCGGAGATATTACGTAGTTGACAGAAAGACATTTCTGTGCCAGTCCAGGATCAGTCAGGCAATGTACTCTTAGAACCAGGTCCAACTCCCACTGAAGTCCATGGGAGTCTTACCATTGACTTCAGCAGGAGATCAATCAGGCACTTTATGCTCAAGAGAACATAAAAATGGCAATAGTAGGTCAGACCAATGGTCCATCCAGCCCTGTATCCTGTCTTTAACAGTGGCCAGTGCCTGATTTTTCAGAGGGAATGAACAGAACAGGGCAATTAAGTACCGATACAGCTGTGCTGCTGTAAATTTTAAGTGTAGACTAGCCCTTAGTCACACAGTTTCATAAATGTATGTGAAACCCACCATCACTGTGATGTTAAATAGTCAATCCATGCTGAAACCACAATTTAGGTATGAGGATGCAGATCTGAATGCAAGCAGGGTAACTCCCTCAGTCACATTAACACAGGATGGATTTACAGTTAGACTGGACAATGCACTTGAGGTTATAGCATAAGTGGGGAGTAATCCTACCCTGGCAGAGAGCAATGGACCTAGGCAGAGACCTAATAGAACCTTTCCATTTCTGTTTTCTATGGGCTGTTGCTTCCAATGGGGAGTTCCACTTAAAACTATGGTGGGATCTGGCCTTACGGTTCTACCACAATTTTCGGCATTATCTGCATAACAGGGAAAACACAGATTATGAAGGATGGCAGGACGTGATGGCAACATAAACAAGAAAAAGGGGTCCCAAGTGTAAGATGGTAGGTTGTTTCTCTAGCAAGGAAGTGGAAATAAAGCTCCAAGCATCGGTCCTTTAAAGACCCTTTCCCTGAGGCTTGTTTTATTGTCCGCAAAAGAGTCACACACAACAAAAAGCAAATCAGCTGGAAACACTGAGCAGCAATCTCCAGTGGCTCTTTCCCTGCTCTAGCCAGACAGTAGGGCATGGGACACCCCTTTCCCTTGAATTTCCTTTGGATCCAGCTTCCTGTTCCTTTTATGCTCTTCCCCAAGGAGTCATGATCAGCCAGGACTTGCCAACTCTTTAATCTTTCATACAAAGATAGACTCGCAAGGATCCAAAAGTAGCTCCTCATCTTATGTTATGATGCGTAGCTTCCTGGCTGTTCCTTCCCCTATCTCTGTCCCACATCCTTTCAACAGACCCTGCTACCTAACACCATTCATTAAACCCATCTAATGCTGTCCCATGTCTTGACCAAATTACCCTGTTGGACCATAATGTTGATTAGATACAGCTTAGCAAAAGCTGCTGTGAAAAGCTGGGATGCCTATGGTAAAGCCAGTGGGAATAGTCATTTAGAGGGAGGAGGTGGCGGGGATATCCCTCCCACTGGTTTTAGTGCTCTGAGTCAGATACTAGTGGAGAGAAGGTTCCCATTTGCCGACACAGTTCCTGATTCAAAGCCCACTGAAGTCATTCCTTTAACGCCGAAGGGCTTTGCATCAGGATCTGGAAAACATGTGAAAGTTGTGGGAAAGAGTGGGTAGAAAATAAAAGATTAGCAACAATGGTATTACTGGAGATATGCATCCCCATGTGGTGCAATTGCATATGTTCTGTGTTTAATAGCTCTGATGTTTTGGAGTAATTTAATATGAGTTGTGACTTTTCACATTTAATGAAGTGAAACCCTCTTAGCCCACTGTGAGAGATACGCAAGGATAAGAACCCGGTAATTTACAGCATTTGTGACCTTGTTACAATGTATTTTGCGCTTGACTGCTCTTCAGTCCTAACAGGGGCCATTATTGAGGGCTCTATGGAATACTGGCCATTACGTATAATTGGACGTGAAAGGGATATGTCTAAAAATATGAGAAATGCATTTTTTAATATTTTTTATCTTAACTTACAAAAAGAAAAAAATTAGAAACAGAAAATTGGTCTATGAATCTCTAAAATGAATCTAAATGGTGATGATGAAACCCTCTCTCCATAATAATAAACAAGCAGTACAAGCTCTGGTAGAGTGGTTTCTAAAGATGGGCTAATTATTCAGCCAACCAGCACAACAATACATACCCCCCAGGGACTGGTGAATAGTTCCTGATTTGAAATTTCTAATCCGCACCAGCACAATGGCAGCACCATCAGATGTTGCTTAGGCCATCTGGGGCAAGTTTTTGCTTCGAGAACCTTGTTATAGTGGGGGTCAATTCTGCAGGCTTATGGGCCCAATATAGCAAATACTTATTATCGAGTGTACTATTTATCTGCCCTGGGGTCAAGTCCCACTGAAGTCTGCTTAGATTGTTAGCTCTTGGGGCAGGGACTGTCTGTCTGTGTGTGTGTACACAGCACCTAGCGCAACAGGGCTCTGATCCATGACTGAGGGCCCCCAGCCAATACAAATGGATAAATAATAGGGCTGGTCTAAATGAAATTGCTTCAAAGCCAAAACATTTTGTGGAGATGTATCAGTTTCAGGAGGGTTTTTGGGGGGTCCAGGACTCTGGTTGTGTGAGAGTGGGAGCGAGAGACCATGCATGCATGGGATGTGAGAGACCCAAGTTCAAATCCCTGCTTTCAGGGTGATCTAGGATAACAATCTCTGTTCTGAATCAGGCAGATCAGGAACTTGAACCCATGACTCCCACATTATTAGCCGGAGAGCTAGAATCCTTTGGAATCTTTAGAGAGGAAAGCTCCTTTATAAATGTAACGTAATGTCCTCTTCATGGACACATGCTATAGAATTTAATGGAGAAAGGTAACCTTTCTATGGAATGTGAAAACCATAAAGAGTTCTACAGCAGGAGGTATCATTCCCTATTACACTTTGTGGGCTGATGTAAAAATTTACAGAAAGGATCTCCTTCTCTATTAAACTCTATAGGTTTCCAGAGTAATTCCTATAGAAGCCTGTTTAATTTCTGTGGCTTTTTAGTGGTTTAGTCCTTATTCAGTTCTGCAGGGCTTTTCCATCAGCTTTTAATAAGGAACGGAAAGCTATTTAAAGGAGAGACTACCAGTTTAAATTATCCTGTCAGTTTACTTCTGAACTCATTTTAAACATAATGAAAGGGCCCGTACCGCACTCTGGCATATACCACAGAATCTAATGTTTATTGAAATCCCCATTTAACCAATATTTGTCTGTGATGCCTTAGCTGGAGATTATAATGTAATCAGAAACTGCCCCTGCTTTATACAACCTCTCTCAAGTGCTCAGATACCATGATGATGAGTGCAATATAAAAACCTGAATATTCTTGTCTTTTCAGATACATATACAGTACCCATCATCATGGTATATGAACTCTTCAATCCTAACAGGGGAAGAGAATAGAATTATCTTTCTGCCCAATTCATTCAGAGATCTGTGAGCATGAATCTTGTGACTTTACAATGGCTTCCATAGTGATGAACTGGGAGATCACCATAGGCCACTATTCATCTATCAAGATACATATCAGGCGCTCATGGTCCTATCCAAACAGAATCAATTGACAACAAATATCCCATTAATAATCAAAAAAGTCATCTGTAGGCAGCTGGAGTCCCTGAAACCTATTTTTTTTTAAGCATCTCAGTAGAAACAGGGCTTAAAATGGTGGTAGTTTTCATAATCTCCTAGAGCACAAGATGGCCCTGTGTTCTGAAGTTAAGTAGAGACAAAGGCCTGGTCTACACTGGCAATGGAGGTCAACGTAACGCCGTTTATGTCAACCCCCTAAAGTATGTGTCTCCACTAGCATGGACATTCCACTGATCTAAATTGCGGTAAAAGCCGACCTAATAAAACCACCTCTGCAAGTGGCGTAGTGCTGAAGTCGAATTCCATGGGTCGCATTTGAGTCAGTGTAGGCAGAGCGCAATGTAAATTGACACCATTGGCTTCTGGGAGATATCTCATAATGCCCCATTGTGACCTCTCTGGACATTCATGCTCTGCTGTTATGCGGCCATGTACACAGGAAATAGCTCTTCCCTTCAAGCCCTAGGAAATTTTGAATTTCCATTTCCGGTTTGGACAGCGTGGAGAGAGCTTTGTAGCTGAACTGTTCATGGCAACTGCATGGCCCAAACACGCTCCAGCTTGGAGTCGACTAGAGGTCTTGGATCTCATCGATCTCTGGGGCAAAAATTCTGTTCTGACTCAGTTCCAAGCCAGCAAAAGAAGGTTAAATATCTACGAGAAGATATCTGGCGGCATGTTGGAGAAGGGGCATGACAGGGACGCACAGCAGCAGTGCCGCGTTAAGATCAAAGAGTTCAGGCAGGCTTATCAGAAAACTAGGGAAGCTAATAGCCGTTCTGGCCTGTGCTGCGGCTCCTGTCCTACCATTGAAATTACTGCAGGATAGGTCGTGCGGTATTTGTGATACTCACAATGATAGTGCAGAGCTGAGCGGGCTCCATGCCTCTCCGGCAACGGCATGCATGCAGCATAGAAAAAAGCATTTGCAATTTGTTTGGGACAAGAAGGGAGGGGGAGGAAATACATTGCATCATGGGAGGACGACAAGCCTCTGTGGCCAGTTGCACTGTGGGGTAGCTACCCACAGTACACTGCTTTGAACGTCAACCCAAGCATAGCAAGAGCCCGACACAAGGAGTGTGGTGTGATCACGCTCATGCGACTTTTACAATTAGGCGGGTAAAAGTTGATTTACTTTAAATTGACTTCACTCTGCAGTACAGACATACCCTTAATGACATCCCTGGCTAACCCTAAGCAGCTGCAAGAGAAATTGCTAATTTACAGAAGTGCTATGGAGGTACCAAGATTGCAGTCCTCACAATGGCAGCATTGTCAAATGTTGCTCAGGTGATCCATGGTAGATTTTTATCTTGGGCGGGGGGGAAGGGGTCAATCTTGCATGCTTCCTAAGGATGTTTCACTCACTGATTTAACTTAATCCACTATTGTAGATTTCAGCATACAAGGGACTTATTGTAGTTTAAGTCTTCAAGGAATCGATTTAAACTAAACTGACAATCTACCCTTAAACCGAAAGAATGTCTGCACAGAGTTTTGCATTGGCTTAACAACATCCATTTAAATATGCGCCTTTAGTTAAACTGGTGCAAGTCTGGATATAGAGATGGCCTGAGAAATACAGAACTAATGCAGGAAAGCTCAATATCATCTCCAATGTATGTTTTATGCAGGAGGTAATGCTGATTAGCGATGAGTACCATCAAGGCTCTTGGGTTCTTTCCCCAATCTGATTTGGGTACGTCAGTTCACATTGAGGGATATGGAAGCTCCTTCACTGGAGGTTTTCAAAAGGAGGCATGATAACCATCTGTCTGATGGTTTAGACACAACAAATCCTGTATCTGGGCAGTGGGTTAAACCAGATGACCCTTGCAGTCTCTTCCAACCCTATGATATCACCCGACTGGATCAGATCAGTGGTCCAACTAGCACCATTTCCTACAGCAGACAGAAGGAAGATGACAGAAACTCTGGCAGCAGATAGTTACGGGATCTGTGCCTTAGTTTCCCCATCTGTAAAATGAGGCTACTAATGCTTTCCCTACATTGTAAAGCACTTGGAGAGCCGTAAATGAAAATTATGAAATATAGCTGTATATTATTTTTTCAAAGTAACCTGAAGCAAAGCAGCAAAAAGGGTTTTTTTTTTTGTTTTTTTTTTTTAAACAAAGACCATTTATTCATATTTAGCCTCTGACTATGGCATTTGCATCACAGAAGACTGCTTCTGCTATTTCATTTTTGTTTTTCTTAGTTGATTGGGGGGAACAAAAAAAAAGAGGGCAATATAAGAAACTTACTCTTTGAACTTTTCTAATCTTTGCAGCAAACAATTTAACAAAGGTTTTCATGTTTGCATCTATTGGGTTTTTATACCAGAGCATTCAGAGTCTTTGCTTGATTGCACAGGGAAACCAAACTGTTGTTGTTCAATCTCTTCGCAATGTTCCCTATAGTGCAGCCACTCAGAGAGCTATCACAGCTCTGTGGAGGGCTGATAAAAATCAATCTGTTGAAATCAGCTATAGAATCTGATCTCTTTTTTTTTAAGAAATAAAAATGCCTGTTTATTACCTAACAGCCCAGACCAAAAAAGAAATGCCCCTCTGTACCACGCTCTTCCATCATGGAAGCTGTATTGATATGCAGAGTGTTTGCTTTCACAGATTAAAAATTCATCTCTTACACTTGAGATGTTCAAGCCGTGCAGCACATGGCAAAGGCAGTTTGCAAATGGCTGGGCTGATTTTCTATTTGGGTTGTGGGGCAAAAGGCCAATCAAGGAAGATGTAAATTAAGCTTTTGATGGTAGGAACTGCTCAGGTTAGCTGATGGAAAATGAAAGAGAGGCAGGACAAAGAGGGATTTAAAGAGTTTGCTGGTCAACCTTGCTTTAAATTGTCCCAGCAGCAGCTACAAAAGTAATTCTCACAAAATCACTTTTCTTTGTGCCCACTGCTACCATTGTCAGAGGTAAATGCGGGTTACCTAGGACTTGCTCAAAAAAAAAAAAAAAATCACTTCGCCACCCTAACCCCGTGCCACCCCAAAAAAACCACCCAAAACCCTCTTTTCCCAGTTGCCCTTTCAGTCTCTCTTTTATGTGGCTCATAGCACCTGTTGGCCATTTACCAGTTGATGAAATTAATTAACCTTCAATTATCATTAGTTACATTCTGACGTTTTCTACGAATAATCCAGTCTAGTTTTTCAATGAACCTTGTTCTGACTCCAATCCCCAGTCCATAAGCATGAGGACAGGCCATCCCACTTGAACTATTCTCCGGCTAACCTTTCTGGTTGTCCCTCAGTCAGCGTTCAGTAAAATAACGTTGTTTCATACAATATTCTGGCAGTGTACCAGGCTGGTTGGTTTGCTTCCTGGAATGGTTCCTTGTAGTGCACATCTGTGTACACACGCTCTGCTATAACTCTGTATTCTGAGTACTAGCTAAATCACTGAAGATAGACCACAGCACATAAAGCATAACAGGATCCAATGACTAGCAGAAGTCAGTAAAATTCAAATTAGAAACAAGATGTAGATGTTTAACATTGATGGTAATTAATCAGGGGAACAGATTACCAAGGCATGACTTGGAGTCTTTCAATGAAGATTGGGTGCCTTGCTAAACAATACGCTTTTGCTCAACCACAATATACGAACTAGATGCAGGAATCACTAGGTGAAATACCATGACCTGTGTTTTGCTGGAGATCATCGTAGATGATCATAGTAGTCTTTGCTGGCCTTAAAATCTGTGAATTTATTATTCCTCCATTGCCTGGAGGGTTGATGAAATCTAACAGGTTTTTTTTTTTAAACTCTGATATTGTGATGTTGGCCATATCAAAAATATACATTTGGGTTTTATAGAAGTTTCACAGGGCTTCATAGAAATGACTCTAAAATCCTGTATAATTCAATAGAGAATGTGATCTCTTTTAGAGAATATTTAAACCAACATACAGGATTTAATCAAAATTAAATCCTTGCTCTAGTATTCCTCTTGCACTGGTTGTTTAAAAAATTCTCTCTTTCTTCACAGTGCCAGTCAGTGGGGTATCCGAGCCCTTTCTGAAAAAGGGTTCTCAGTCCTTGTTAAATTCAATATGACCTTTTTCGTAAGGTGTACAATGGCCTAGAATGGTCTTTTCTTGAAAGATGAGTGCTGCTCAGTTTTATAACAAGATTAAAAAGGGGCCAAACAGTAACATCCTCTACAGCCCCAGAAAGCAGGAAAGTGTAGCTTAATGCACCATGAAAATAGAAAATGTTCCAGTATGCTTAGCAACCTGATGTTCATACCACAATGTTGCATATTGGTGGTGTCAGAGCTGAATTCCAGGGTCATCTTACAACTGTGCTGAGCCTTCTGAAATAGTCATGGGAGCAGCTGGTAAAACTGGAGGCGTAACTTGTAAAAAGCCAAGAAGATGACTAAAGCGAGTCACAGGCAGGATTAGAAAACCTGGATTAGTACCTGACTTCTTCAGGATTTTTTTTTTTTTTTTAAAGTATAATTTATGTATGCTTTATTTTCAGGTGGCAGAAGAAGAGGCGTGTACAGTGTTATCTCCTCCAGAGGAGCGCTCTTTATTTCTACATCCTTGTATGGCAGTGCTGGGCCCAGAATATATAACGTACATATGGCTGTTAGCATGGGACACCATAGTTGCCAGCAAAACAAGGCATCTGCAGACAGAACCTTGGGTCTTCAGCTTTCAGGATACAGGCAGCACCACTACTTGAGCTAAAAGAAGCTCTCTCTGTAGTAGTACTGAGGTATATAGTCTCAGGTGATGCCATCCCCTGTACTAGAAAAGCTCACACATTCCATCCAGGATAGGACAGCAATGCACATTACATTAGTAACCCCCAGTCCTGTACTGACACACTGAACTTCACATATTGCATGCAGTCTCAATGCAGTGAATGGGCATAAATCTCGGAAGGCTTTCGATCCCAGTCCTGCTCTCTGATTGAGGCTTTAACTACTATCTGAAAGCTCTCACTTTTTTTTTTTTTTTTTTTGGCCTGCATCACAGTGTTTGCTAGGAACTGGGTGCGACCATTCTATGCATCTGAAGATGCATCAAATTCAGCTCTGGTGTAAG
This sequence comes from Emydura macquarii macquarii, assembly GCF_026122565.2. Classification (NCBI taxonomy): domain Eukaryota; kingdom Metazoa; phylum Chordata; order Testudines; family Chelidae; genus Emydura; species Emydura macquarii. Next base: position 708,850 of record NW_027130250.1, read on the forward strand.
CAAGTGCATCTCTATTAACTTCCATGGAATTGCAGCTGCTTGCACCACGCCTGGAAAGGAGGCCCTGTGAGGTCACAGACACTCAAATCCAGGCCTTTAAAGAGGGGAGTTGTATGCATGAATCCAACAGGATCATAAAGCTTCACATTGAAATGCCATCGTTTATTACTAATCTTTTCCCCAACTGTCAGGCCTAAATTGGCTTAATTGTCTGAGATATATCCTTAGCAATTTCCCTTAGTGATTTATGGGATTAAGAGCTGTTTTCCTGCTGGTAAGCAACATTGTTTACCAGCCTCTCATCTCCAGTTCCCATTTAATTTAGACGTACGTGGTGAGCTGGCATTATGAAAATTGGATTGTTTCTTTATCCCCATTAAACAAAAGGTGATTTGATACCAAGTGTTAAAATATTATTGCTTTATGCCTCTCCCGGTCCATCAAATTCCCAGCATGCACTCTGTGGCACAGTAGGGAATAATTGTATTTTAAGATTCAGTGCTGGTGTAAACAAGAGACACCCAGCTTAGTATTGGTTTGTCTTTAAATGTTAAGAATGTGCTCCTTTCTAATAGCTCTTTTCTGAACAATACAGAGAGAGACCTTGAGACTTTTGCTTGCTAGGAGAGCATGACAACTGAGCATCTGAGTACCTATCACTGAAGGAATAGGTCATCAAGAGAGCAGAAGGGACATGAGAGGGCCTTGTTTAGATGATATTAAAAGGAGACAAGTAATAATCAAAAGACAGACACAAAGGGCCTGGCGAGAGATGGGGAAAGTGAACTCTGCTATATACCCTCGAACCAGCAAAGCAAGAAAGGGCATAGCAGTCTGGGAAAAGAGGAAAATCAATTTTCTGGTGTGACATGAGATTCCTTTGATCAAACTAATCTTTTCATACTTCTCTTCCATTTTCTTGTTGCTCTGAACATCTTCTGCCTTCGGGGGGGGGGGGAAAAAAAAAAAAACCAACTAGAGAAATAGACTGGCATTTGAAATCAACCAGCAAAGCGTGGACTGGGAGAGTTTGCTTAGATGGGAAAAGGACTTGGCAGGTACAGATTCCAGATTCCGGATCCAGTTAACGCAGGTAAAGGGAGAGGGCAGAAGGCCTGTTTCAGAGGGGATGAAGAAAGCAGTGTGGATTATGTTCCAGGGGTCTGTGACTGAGCAAAGAATACCAGGATGTTTATCTTTAAGCATGTGAGTAACCCCTGCCTGATTCAGAAACACATTTGCACACCTAGAGTACAGTTTGCAAAAGTGCCAAGGTGATTTAGGGACCAGAGCCTCAAATGTTTTTAGGTGCTTGACTTACATTGAAATCCCTGGCAGTTAGGAATCCAATGACCTTTGAGGGTCTGGCTCTCAGGAGCCTAGGTCTCATTTTCAAAAAAGACCCGGGGTCTCCTTAGGCTTCAGAGCCCAAGCTCTAGCCTGAGCTGAAAACTTCGAAGCACTGTCCACGCAGCTAGCGTTAACCTTGCTAGCCCAGGTCCATCAGGGCTCGCTTTCGTAGGCTCCATAAATATACCCTTGGGCACTTAAGAGCCAAAGTCTCTTGGGTGCTACTTAAAATTGCGCACACACTTTATTTCTAGCTTATGTTTAAATTCTATTGAATTCCGTGAGACTTAATCACATGCTAGTGCTTTGCTGAGTCAGGATGAGGTTATTCATATGCTTAAAATTGTGCACATCCTTAAGAACTTGGTAGAATTGCAGTCTATGGGAGTCTAAAGTGGTTCATAGAGACTTTAACGGATGTCACACACACGGTGTCTAGAAGAAAGTATAAATTGCACCAATTTAAACTCACTCTAGATTCACCTCTGTTTTTGGGCCAGGAAATTCTGATAGGAGTGGTGATGGTGCTGAGATGGGAGGAGTAAAATAAGCTCCCCAGTTACCACTGACAAACAGTAGGTAAACGTAGACTGCTAAATGTAAGCAAAACATTTAAGTGTCAAGCAACCAACAGCATGAATATCCAGCGTCTCTCTTCCCAGGGGGTACTGCTGAATTATATTGGTAAGCTTTCCATCCTTTCTCCCTCTAGGCGTTGCATCAATCATAAACGGGTTATGTGTGTAGGACAGAGACATGTCTATCTGTGTGTATTTATTAGGAGACAAAATATGAATAGCATGTGTGAACTTTCAGCATCAGTATTGGGACTCACGACACCTTTATATGATTGTATCCCTTACACCCATATAGAAAATGCTATAGAAATCAATAGGGTTCAATAGTAATATAATAGAGTTCTTTAGAAATCATTCTAAAAAGCTATATGGTCAGATTATCAACTGGTGTAGCTGCACTAAAGTCCACTAAGTTATGCCAATTTATACCTGCTGACAATCTCTTTCATTGACTTTAATCATGACTGAGATCCTTGCTATAGGACTTTTTAAAACCATTTCACAGCCATTGATAGCAAGGGATAGAATACTTTACGAGATTCTATAGGAGGGTTTTAAAAGACAATAAAAAGGCCCCCCATTTATTATTAAATTCCACAGGACTTTCCCATACCGGTTAGCAGACTCAAGTGATATGTACATCTAAGTATCTGTGAATAAGCATTTGTTATACAGTTAATGGGATATATGTGCATTTAACATAGAAAGAGTAACAGTTTGAAGCTAGAAAAGGTCATTCTGGATATTGGAGGGAGGAACGGTGTGGAAAGACTCCCAAGAATGAGTTTGCTCAGATAGAGGAATAATCTCCCATGGGAAGTTGTTGAGACTCTTTCACTAGATGCGCTCAAGAGAAAATTGGATTTAAAGGTGAACTGTAAAGGTTTTGCTGAAAATTAAAAACTCACTCAGAAGATCCCAAGAGAGGAAAATAGTCTATAGCTGCTGTTTAAATATGTCATTAGTGCTGGATTTGAGCAAATATGAGACAGTTACCAGCTCTTTAAGATCCCGAACCATTTGATCTGCAGACTCCTTGTTGCCTCCACCGGAGGGAGTGACATTTCACAGCCATAGCATGCAAGAACCCACAAGTTTCAACGCAAAGAGCAAACGGAAATTGAGACACTTCTCACTCTTAAAATCTGGTGTAAAATCTGCTCTCAGCTACGTGGACATAACTCAAATCAGGTCTTATACGAGGCCATCAGCTCGGAAGGTGTTTTTATCTAGAGAGTGCTGTTGCTATACTACAATACTGCATTTCAGCTCAAAGCCGAGCTCACTCTCTGTATATGAATATGAACCAACTCAGTTCGGAAAATAATAAATTCCCTACTGCAGAATTCTAATCAGATCTAGATCCAGTTACAAAACAGGAAGAAAAACATTTGTTTTGGAAGCCTATCGGTCTGTCTATAGATCCCTTCATCTTTATCTATCCACCCTTCTGTCAGTCTCTATTTATCACCTACACCTGCTTCCATCAGCAGCATCTGTCTATCTGTGTGTGTGTCTGTATGTGTGTATATTGTGGCAGATGTGAGACCTTGGAAGTAAGGAAACTTCCCAAGTGATGTGCCAGATGCTAGGGGCACAGGAAATAGTCAAACTTTTGTATTTATAACATTATATGTGTCTTTATGAGAAGAGATTGTATTCTAGCTCTATGGCAGAGGGTTACTGAACTTCCTCCAGTGTGAGGTAATTACTGCAAATCCTGGGATAAGTAAGCCAACTCCAGAGAAATACCCCTGGAGGCGAATTGTATAGAGTAGCTCAGAGCAGGTTCAAGAGACCAACAGACAAAGATGGTCTTTTGGTATAAAGCGGAAGCTTGAATTGACACAGAGACCCTCATTTGATCCTTGAATTGACATGAAACTGTAACTTAGAGGATTTGAAGGACTTTGGGAACCTACCAGGATCTCCATGGGGAAGATGAGTGACAGCTGGTAAGCTTAGTATGCATGGAGAGAGACTTCATTTTTTATGAGAGGTTCTCTCTATAATGTATTTGTTTTAAATAAACGTACAGTGCTTTTTGAAAGCCGACTGGTCACCGGTAACACGGTCATAGCCCCTGGGGGAGAGTGGGAGAACAACGTGCTCTACTAAGGTCAGACCTGCAGGGATAAGCATAGTTTGCAAGCCTAAATCTGGTCTGGAGGCAGAGGAATGCAGGTTCCCCCCCCCACCCCCTCATAGAGACGGGATGACAAGACCGTGAAAGGCACACAGGTGCAGTTAAACCCAGAACTGTGTCATGTATCATTAATTTTTAAGTCTTAGACAACAAATATTGGACCTGGATCAACCTCTGAGATTAAGGAGACTGGAGTAACTATTGCAAATCCTGTATATGGCTCCCAGTCGTTAGCATCCTACCTGTCTCTCTTTTTAGCTGTTCCATGATCTGACAAAATATTCACACAGTCTTTTCTCATTGCTGGATTTCTTATTATTCTAATCGTACATGGCCCAGGTGACAACAGAGCCACATTCAGTCCTGTCCCCTGCTTAATCCTACCAAGGGCCCGAGCAACTGCAGCAAGTATAAAGCCTTATCTGCTCCCAGTGAAATTAATGGGAATTGCAGATACTCAGCACCTCTTAAGATATGGCCCATAACAGATAAGTGTGCTCAGTATCCTTCAGGATCAGGCCTTGTGTAAATAGCTGGATGCTGATAGGATACAAGACTGGAGATACAGAAGGGAAAAAGCACACTAAGTGGTGGCAAATGTTAAAGATTTGCCGAAGTACAGACTGCATGGGGAGCAGCTGTAAAGGACTAATAGCCTTTTCCACATCTGAATTTGGGATATAAATAAGCAGTCAGGTGTTCAGTTGAGGTCGGAGAGCCTACAAGTTGCCAACCAGAAAGGGAAAGAATGGTGGGAGGTGACTGGAAACAGGGGAAAGAATCCGTCAAATGGATTTTAATGGTTTTGCATGTGTCCTTCTTGGACAGGTTTTGATTAGGGAGAGAGACCACCGGAGTCACTCAGGGAAGCCAGACCATGCATGGAGGGCTGTGCGGAAGAAGGTATAGCTTCCCCCTTCTCCTTTGATATTGTCCCCTCGTAGGCAGAGCAAAATCAGTATCTAGATAGTTGGGTGTATGGTTAAGACACTGCAGTGGGGCTCATGAGACGTAGGTTTTGTTCTCAGTTCTGATAGACAACCTGAGTGACCCTGAACAACTCTCGCTCTCTCTCTCTGTGCCTCAATTTCCTCTTCTGTAAAATGGGGATAATAATCCTTCCTTTGTCTGTTTAGGGTGCAAGCGCTTCAGGACATGGACTGTGTCTTACTATGTGTCTGCATACACCTAGCACAATGGGATCTTGATCCATGACTGGTGCTCATAGGGGCTACTGCACAATCAATAACGATGATAGTAACGGGGGGGAGTGGGGGATTTAACACATACTTTTGCAGGACTAGGACTAGGGCACAAAATAAAGTGGAGCCAAGCCCTAGGAAAATAATGTGTTTCAGCCTTTTCTCATTCCTGACCAGTTGATTAACTGTGCCATGAGAATGGATAGATGCTGGTGTTGCTGCCTATTTTTGTCAAAGCCCCTTTGTCACAAAAATGCTGTATCAAATATTTAAGGTCCTGTATATTCTGTGAGTTATAGCAGGGGAGATGGGGCTACACTGACCTTTTCAGTATTCTGTATTGTGACTAGCTATAATCATTCTATTCATTTCACTGTTTTACAGCCTTAGTGAGCTGCAGAGAGCAGGGTGGAATCACCACCCCAATCAACATACAGAATGATGAAAGGTCAGACTAGTAAAGTACACTGGTATATTTCAGGGAATACATTAAGACATTAAAGTTCTGATACAACATCCTTGCGCCAGAGTCTGTAATGAAAAAGGAAAATGGCAGCACATGAATTCATCCGTGCAGAAAGCAATGTAACCAGAAATGTAGTACACAGAGACCTGTATGTGCACGAACACAAGTGAACATGCACCAATACCCACATGCTCGTGTGCACGGATACAGATATGCACACACGTGTATGTATGCATACAAACTTGAGAACACACACCCACTTCAAATATAAACAAAAGCGCACACACATTTAACTGCCAGAACTGTAAAAGTGATTCCTGCTCTCTTCTCCACTCCCTGGCTCCTTTATAGGCTTGGCCCAAATCCTCAGATGTTTTTAGGTGTCTAACTCCCATTGGGACCAATGGGAGTTAAGCACCTAAATAACTTTGAGGAATCTGGGCATTTGTCCCTGTCCCAACACTTAGGCCTGGTCTACATTGACTGGAAAATTTGGTAGCAGTCGACGGGAGTTATGCAAGCTACGTAGAGCAGCTTGCGTCACTTACGTTGACTTCCTAACGTCTGTTATATGCCCGTCTCCATTACGCTGCGCTGACAGGAAATGCGTACCCGTCGACGCAGCGCTACGCTTTTTCTGGGGGTGGTTTTAAAAAATCAACTTCCGGATCAATTGAGCGGGTTGACAGAAAGATTGACAGAAAAAAATATTTTTGGTTCATTTCCAGTGGGATTCACATTCCCCAATTTCTCTGAGTTTGGCTGCTTTTTCAACATACTTTTTCCAATGGAAACCATAGGTTAGATTTTCAGCTGCTCAACTGAAAGCAAGGCAGCTACACCAATTTACAGCCACTGAGGATCTAACCATGTAAAATCAGCTCAAGTTTATGTAACACTCCGCCGACAAACTCCAAGTTTGGCTAGACTCACCAAAAATGTTTGAAATCTTTAGCTAGCTGGGATATGGTTCGAGCTGGTAGCAAATCCCCAAAGCAATTCACACTTGTATGCCATTGACTTTAGCAGTTACTCCTGATTTACACTGGTGTAAGTTCGTGGGGAAACAGCCTCTGTGGATTAGGTTTATTGCACCATTTTCTGTTCCAGCTCTAGTGTTAGCCGGTTTGCTCAGAAGAATTAGCAATAGAACAAAACAAACAAAATCAGCAAAAATTGTCAAGAAAAGAAGAAAAAGGTAATCTATGAAGGTTGGCCTGGCGGTTATAAGCGTCATGAGACCTAAATTCCATTCTTGCATCTGCTACAGACTTCCTGTGTGACCTCAGACAAGGCACCTGATTTCTCTGTGTCTCATTTCCCCATCTGTAAGAGGAGCATAATAATACTTTCTTCATCCAATCCACCTTTTGTCTATCTTTTCTATGCTCTTCAGTGTAGGGCCTGCCCCTTACTATGTGTATGTATAGTGCCTTGCACAGTGGGGTCAGTCTTTGTTGTGGCCTCAAGGTGCTACCGTAGTGCAAATCAGTATTAAGAAACTTGACATTTGCAAAAAAAATAAAGCTCTCCAATATCTTTCATGAGTTAATAACCAGAACTCAAGATAAGCATGGAAACTGATTCTCTCTCACACACACACACAGACTAATCTTGGCAAATCAGATGATAAACCGTAATATTAACTATATGTTTTCGATGTCACTTTAGATAATTCTGATTAAGGACTTTAGCCTGATCCATTCACAAGTATTTCCCACTATGAAAACCCCTGTTGAAACTATCACAAAGTGAGAATGCATGAATGAAAAGATAACTTTGATCAGAATTTTATTGATTTTCTTTCACGTCTCTGAAGCTGGTCTTGATTGAAGTACCTATGTCTTAGGGCTAATTTCTGAAGCCTTTATGCCAAGCAGTTTTAAATTATATACGAGCCAAATCCTGCAAATTTCATTTCAGAATATGGGATGTTGTTAATACCAGAAGATCTTCTTAGCAATATAAGAATATTACCTATAATTACCAATTAGTAAGTGGGAGAGCTAGTAAACACAAGTAGTCCCCACAGCAGGAGGTATTTGAATGATCAATTAGTCAATTAGCATACTTCTACCCAGATATATGAGGATATAACGAGATAAAATATGCTGGACTGAAAAAGGTAAATATTAGCTCCATCAAAAATGGATGCAGAAAGTTGAACAATTAAAAAATGTTGGTACTTTTCAATAAGTAATTTGTACGTGCAATACAGCCAGAGTGAGAATGAGGGCATAAATTAACAAAACCAGAGTATTATTTGTATTACAGTAGCACCTAGAGGACCCGTTGTGCTAGACACTATACAGACATATTAGACAGCCCCTGCCATGAAGAGTTTCGGTCTAACAGACAAAGGGTGGGAGGGGAATCAGAGGCACAGAGAGGATGAGTTGCCCATCACCACACAGGTCAGTAGCAAGTCTAGGAATAGAATGTAGTCTGCTCGGCTTCATTACAGTTCCCTATCCACTGAACTACATAGCATCTCCTTTGCCTTAAACATCAGTGTGATGACTTATGCTCGATGAAGTCCTGGCCCAGAGAATTTCCACTGAAGTCAGTGGTATTTGGAGGTGTGACTGTTTAATGAATGAGAGGAGAATCTGTCTCTAAGTCACATGTGTTTGGTTGCAAAGACAAAATATTCATTATTTGGAGAAATATGTCCGGGGGTGGAGTAAAACAAAATGTCAGCCTTCATCTGTTGAAGCAAAATATGCATGTTGTTTTCATGAGTGGTGTGTAATTGGGTAATTCTGATTGCAAATAAGAATCTTTTTCTTCTTGGAAAACAGGTTTAAGTTTGTACAAGGTAATGAAGCAGGGCTCTAAAGATCAGTTATGGAACAAATTGCATTAAGTGAAATCAGGCGGTTGGCTATTCTGATTTCTGTAGTTGGAAAAGCTCTCTACCACTTGTTACTCATCGCTGATGGACTGTTATGTTTTTCATTCTATGAAAAGCCAAAAATTAAGTGATTAAGGGGGAAAAAATTACAATCAGCTTCCATTCTTCTGCCAACCAAAACCTGATGCTGCTTTGTCCCAAATTTTCTTAATCCCCTTTCAATAAATAACATGGAAACAGAAATGGGAAGGATGTTGCTATGTAACTTACAGTTTTGAAATGTACTAGGCACAATGACCTTAGCCTCTGGAGATTATGTGCAAACCATTTATATGCACAGCTGTACAAATTGCCCGAGTTTAATGTTAAATTCCATGGAAAATCATCTTCGTGCTCTGCTTTTGAGGGAAGGACAAGGTTTAAATATTTAATAGGTTTCCTTACTGTGCGAGCACATTCAATTTTGCATTAGTGGCTAGGCCAGCACAGAGTTTAGCATCTGACAGGCTTGTCTCTAACTAGAGTGTTAATGATATAAGTTCATCAAATCACAGACAACAGGGGCAGGAAAGACAGCCTAGGTGGTCCAGTCTGTGGTCTCCTACCACCAGTGACTACACACATTAGCACACCTTCCCTCTAATATATAATCCACCCTGCCGCTGAATCTCTGCAGAGATGGTAATTCAACCACCTCTATCAGAAGTCTACTCCACTGCCATTTTGATCTGAGTGGCTGAAATTGACCCCAAGTTAGGTGGCTCTCACAAGGGCTTTATGAACCACCTATGCATTATTTATGTGTTTATTCGTATTATAGTAACACCTAGAGGCTCCAAACAAGATCAGGGCCTGTGCATGCACATTGTGAAAGACTGTTTTAACTTAAAGCGTTTACAGGGAGAGATCAGGGACTGTAAAAATCAAGAGATCATCATTAAATTCATTAAAATCCTGGGTGAATACAAGGGTAGAAGAGCTCCTCATAGCCCTCAAAAAGCAAGACAACCTAATATTGTAACATGGTGCAATATTCTAATAGAAATTCCCACACAGCAGATGGACAGAACACCTTGACGACGGGAGCTGGAGCTTCATGGCATGCCCACTGCTGCCCACAAGGAGTTCTTCTGCAAGAGGAACCCAACGAATTGCAGAACTCATAGCACCTTAGCTGTGATTGCAACAATTCTCCCAAACTAAGGGTCTTACTCCACTTCCAGATAGAATTCTTTCCATTCTCTTTATCTGTTTCAATGGGAGTTGGATGGAACCCTGCACAGTTCAGGTCCTGGTCAGGAACTGGCTGTGCATATCCACTTGTGGTAATTGCACACACAGATAACAAGCTTGATGGCCAGATGGCAGTCTGCATGCACAGACATGGAGACTGCATGCACAATTGCATGTATAATGTGTATTCACGTTACATACACAGTTTGGCATGCACAATTATGGATGCTTAATACTTAAACTCAGTGCCTGGAAGCTTATTCCATCTCATGCATAACTCAAGAATCTGCTAACTGAGACTGAAAATCTCAAGAGTAGTAAGCTATTTCAGATATGCTCTGTTGGGCTGAAAATATCACAAGGATAGCTGTTCTTGCAGTATTTTGGCACACATCATCCCAGTCTTAATCAGAATTTGGAAGTTCAAAAGCAAGAAAAATCTAATAAGCATAACTGAATATTTCTGAGTCTCAAAAAGTTTTTGCTTTGTGTTGTGGGTGAAAGTTCAAGGAAGAGTTTTTTCTACCCAGTACCAATATCCTGGGTTCCCTCACAATAACTCCTAGCTATTATGTGGTGCTTTTCATCCATATATCTCAAAGCACTTTACAAAAGAAGTTAAGTATCATTATCCCCATTTTACAGATAGAAAGACAGAGGCGCAGAGATGTGATGTTACTTTCCCAAAATGTCACAGCAGGCCAATGGCAGAGATGAGAATAAAAGCCAAGTCTTCTGGGACCATGTTCAGTGCCCTTATCACTGGGACATGGTGCCTCCCAAACCAGCATGGTGTGGAGGGAGGATCCAGCATGGATTTCAGAAGCTCTTGGAGCATCATGCTCCTTCATATATATCCTGTATTCTATCTGGGGGGTTCTCCTGTGAAATGATCATTTTGAGATCCAGCTGGAAGCAGTGCAAGCGGAGGTTTCTTTCTAAGGTTCATATGTCTGCTGGTTCAGCGCTGCCCATTTCATTTCACATCTCCAGCACACTATTATTAATCCACGTACAGAGCAAGAGTCAAAGTCACCCTCCTAGCAAAGCGATTCAGACTGAAAGACTGAAGATGTAGAAGAATATTATCTTTCTGACTCGATGGCCCCATCCTGTGTTCTCTTACAAAATTAAATGCCCTGCCATTTTGACTTATGGGCTCTTGGCTCTGTGGGAACCTTATCAACAGCCTTTAGAGGACATATAAGACCTAAGCATTTCTTGCAGCAAAAGTTTACAGGCAGTTAGACATATATACATTTAATTGCCTTCCCCCTGTGGTCTTTGTGCATCTCACAAATATTAATATGTTGAGCATACTACGTGATTGTTGTCCACGATGTCAAGAGAACAAAAGCGGGCGTGAGAGTCAGAAACAAGGGATTTCTAGATAATGGATTTCCATCAAGATGTAAGATAAGAAGATGGAGAAAATTAGTTACAGGGTTAACGTACGTGAATCTTTCAGACTCTGCTGCTTTATCTTTTCAGGAAATACACACACAAACATGCACCGGGTGTGTGTGTTATTATATAGCTAACACGTTATGGATTTTCTTTCTTTTTCTTTATCCTTGCTGGGATCATCGAATCATAGAAGATCAGAGTTGGAAGGGACCTCAGGAGGTCATCTAGTCCAACCCCTTGCTCACAACAGGACCAACCTCAGCTAAATCATCCCACCCAGGGCTTTGTCAAGCCACAGCTTAAAAACCTCTAAAGATGGAGATTCCACCACCTCCTTAGGTAACCCATTCCAGTGCTTCACCACCCTCCTTGTGAAAAACTTTTTCCTAATATCCAACCTAGATCTCCCCCACTGCAACTTGAGACGGTTGCTCCTTGTTCTGTCATCTACTACCATTGAGAACAGCCTAGCTTCATCCTCCCTGGAACCCCCTTTCAGGTAGTTAAAGGCTGCTATCAAATCCCCCCTCATTCTTCTCATTCACAGATATCTGTATGGGGACATGAATGGATATGGGTGTGACAGTCCATATGCCCATGCTCTACTGAGGTTCAGAAATAGGTTGTGGAACTGCTTTATTCAGTCCAACATACGCTACCTAACTAGCAATGAATGAAACACACACTTTTCCATGGCGCTGCTTAAGAACCTCTTGGAACACGTGTTCCTGATGGCTCCATCTCCAAAGCCAGCTCACTCCTTGTAAACAAACGTCTCTCACGCTCCAGAAACCAAACTTAAATAGCACTAGTCAGAAAATACCACAGGGAACGCTAACGTTTTGAAATTTGTTCTTGTTCCCCCCATCAAAACAAAAAGTCAAAATTTCCTGTGGCCTCTTGATTTGGAAATATCAAAACAATGTTCTGAGAATGTTTTTATTATAGAACTGTGTAAATAAAACGGATCAGAACAAAAAAAGGCAATACACAATTTTACCTTCTCAAAATAAAACATTTCAATATCATCAAAACGCAGGCAGAAAGCAGGCAAATGATTGTTTGACTTTTTCCCATTGAAAATTTCGTCAGAATCAACGTGTTCACATGAAATGTTTATATTTAAACCAAAATGCATTTTTCTGATGGAAAACTGTTCTATACAAAAATCATGAGACCATTAAAGATCTCATTGCTCTGGCAAATTCCAGTTTGGCTTCTTACGTTATCTCTAAGTAAAATTCACCTGTGTAATTCCCGATAAAATTCTCTTAATTATTTCTCTTCAGCTGTTGTGCAGCAGTGCTATGTGCTGTTAGAGGATTATGGTGCTCCACCACTGAGCTACCTACACACACTTTAGTGCTCTGTGAAGTAATGTAAAAGTCTTTAAATCTTCAAAATGAAAGGCGTTATTATAAATGATGCTTGGGAACTGTTTTCCCCCAATGTAAAATTCAGATTAGCGTGACTTTTTTCTTGTTCATTTTCACCAACATTTTTGGTTAGCTTGTTGAAAAACCCAATAGATTTAATCCAAAAATGACACTTCCTGAAGAAATTTCAATATTGATGAAAAGCCATTTCTGATTTAAAAAAAAATTTTTTTTTTTAAAACCAGTTCTCATTATAAATACAAGATCCGCATCTGGTGTAAATCTCCATATTTCCACTGAAATCCTGGGGAAGGATATTATATATGTCCTTCAAAATAGGACATATGTGGTGCATAGTGTCTCGTGCTGGCACTTTGCACAGATGTGAATTTCAGTAGAGTTATGCTGATTTACATCCACCGCAGATCTGATTCAAGATATTTTTTTATTGAATATCTGAACTGTACCAACAAGGAAAGTCCCACAGAACCTAAAACATTTTATTATTGTGGACTAGTCTGGAAAAACACCACCACCATGATTGAATCACACAACTAAATAAATATTTGTTTTTAATTTGCATATGAGATGCAGCATGTATGAAACAAATAATTCAGGGTTGTAGGCACAATAATCCAACTACTTTCTATAAAAAGGTGATATTTATTACTGATGCTGGAGGATACTATGTTTTCTGCAAGGTATAGACTTCATCTCTCTTTGCATGCAATAGAGATTTATGTTGCTTATTTACTCCCAGCTGTGGACACATGAATCATTCACTGGGAAAAGATTAAAATGATTTGACATCAGTAGGTTCAACGGGGTGGCAGAAGGGAATTGGGGCTTTTTACCTAAACATTTTTAGAAACATGTGGAGATGTAAATTTAGGAGACTATCTTAGATTTTTCATGTAATGAGGACTATTATATCTCACCATTTGAAAAAAGGTAAAATTTTCAAAAAAGAGCATAAATGAGTTAGAACCTTAAAGACCAATTTCCTAACGTTCCCAAGGGTTTGTCTACACTGGGGCATCTAGGAAAATTAATCTTAATTAACTGTGAATTTGAAGCAGATTAATTAATCCGCATTAAATCCAAATGGATGCTGTGATTCAGAATTAAAGTGGCCTTAATTCAGTTTAGTTTAATTTACTTCTGAAATGAATTAAGATAAACCAAATTAAGGCCACTTTAACTCTGAATGAGTGTTCACACATTCATTTAATGTGGTTTAACTAATCCACTTCAAATTCACATCTTTAGTTAATTTGGATTAATTTTCCTGAATGGCCCCATGTAGACAACTACATTCTATTGAAGTCACTGGGAGCTAGGCACCTGAATACCTTTAACAATTAGGCCCTTCCAATCATAGGTCCTATTGACTTTTAATTTTTTACTCTCATTGATTTCAATGGGAGTTAGGTGCCTAGGTGCTTCTAAAAATCCCACTTGATGCCTGTCTGCCTCCTTAGGGGCCTAAACACCATTTACAGTCTGGATCTTAGATTCTTTTGAAAATGTTACCCAAAAGCTAGAATTATTATTGTATTGCAGTAGCAATAGAATTAGGGCCCCATGGTGCTAGGTGCTGTACAAACACATGAAAAGGAAGTCCCTGACTTGAAGATTTTACAATCTAATTACAGAGAGAAAATAGGGGTCCAATTCCCCTACCAAAAGTAATTCCCATTGTGAAAACCGCATGGGCAGCAGTCGCTTTTGTGTTATAACACACAAGGCAAATAGCCCTTTAAGTACCAGCATTTGCAAAGGTGGCCTCTCTAATATGCAAAACCTAACCCAGCATATACGTGAGAATCTAAGAAATGAGCTCTTCTATGGTGACCAGCCTCTGACGACATTTGAATGCCTAATGGCTCATCTGTACAATGCTTTCCTAACTCTTCCCACCCTCTCCTGTCTCCAAGCACTGCACTGTCAACATGAATCAGGTGCCAGCACCGGAACAAAAACAAACGTTTGGAAGCAGTTTCTCCTTTTTTATTCTTCTTTTATTTCTCAATATTTTTTTTTCCAATTTAGCACGGGCCCTAATTTCCCTATCAGTGAGACTGCTTTAAGCATATTGATTTAGACTGCTCTCTGAGATGTACTGCAAAGCAGCACTAAATAGATCAAGAAAAATGCTAAAGCGATTCCAAAAAGCCAAATCAACAGAAAGATTCACAATGGGGAAAAGAAAGCTAGAGACAGAGGGGGGAAGAATGAAAGAGAGAGATAGGAATACAATCCAGCAAGAGCACAATGGCTCGGCACTAACTAGCTCCACTCCACAATCACATTAAGCAAAGAATTTATCTGTAGGGCTGTCTGTTCTGCCTGTGTGTGTGTGCGCACGCACATGCGGGCGTGTGTATAATTTCAGTGCAAGCAGTCACTAGCAAAATAAACAAACAAATACCTTTTTAAAAAAAAAAGCAATCTGAAATAAATAAAACCCTGGCTAGTTACAGAGCTTAAGTCAATAAGGAAATTAATCTGCATTGGCAAAAATTTTAGGGGGTGCAATTTATCCTTGTGCAGAGGGTGAATACAAGATTATGCACCACTTGTCTTACACCCTGTTTTGAAGGAGTAAGTGGGACAAACTGCATACTGGCCACCCTGCACAGGGCAGGGAATTGAACTTCGCTTGCTATTTTCAAAAGGGGAAAAAGGAGGAAGATGAGTGCATTAAATGCAAGATATTAAATTGAGATAATGATGAGGGCGAAATTGGACACTAAACTGAGAAGAATGAGGAAGTTCTGAGCTGAATGCGCACACAGCCTCAATATAGACTTGATTCAGGAAATCATTTCAGCAGGTACTTGACATTTAAGCACATGCTAAAGTGCCATCAGGAAAGCATCTTTATTCAAGAATCGGGACTACAGCTGGCCTGGAATTTTTCAACTCAACGTTTTGTTATTGGAAAATGCCACTGGCTCAAATCTGAAGCTTGTTGTGAAAACACATCAATGTTGATTAAAATTTCATTAGAAGGCTTCTCGGGTCTAGGCTGGAACTTCCGGTCAGAAAAATAGCAAGCCCCGCCCCAGAATAACCAATAGCTGAGCGGTTAGGGAGCAGGGGCATTAGATCACCTATTATTTACAGAACCTTTGCTTTATAGATGCGTACAACTGACCCTCTTTATTCCATCTCAATGGGCATATGAGGGACATGCTGAGTCACTGGGAAAACCTTACCCTCAGTGAGCTGATCAGTGGAACAGTAAAGCATAATGGTTACTTAATTATAACTTATTAACTTGTTTCACATCAGTGAGCTGACATCTGACCAGCCTTTCATGCGTGTAACTAATAAGGTTGGCCCAACAGGTATTTAGGCACATATTTAAAAAAAAGAATTTAACCTTGCTGCACTCAGCGTTGCTACAACTAACTCATTTAGGAGTGTAAGTCTCACTTTCAAAAAGGATTTAAGCACTTAGGAGCCTAAATCCCACTGATTGTCAATGGGATTTTGGCTCCTAAATACCAAAATCCCTTTTGAACATGATACCCCAGAAACAGTCCCATCGTCTTCAGGGGAATGACTTGGTGTAAAGTAGTATTCAGTGTAAACAGGGATATCACTATGTAGCCCTCTGTGATCAATCACTCTGCAGTAAATGACACTGCTCATACAGTCAGGCACAACGCAGCATGAGTCAGGATGGCAGAATTGGGCCTGGAGTTCTTGTCATGTTCCAGGCATTTGGCAAACATTACCAAATTAATCTGAATGATACACTCATTGTTAAACATAGTTTGAGACACCCTTAATCAGAGGATTGCTGATCAGATAGATTTTTGTAGCCATTACAGTCTATTAGGTCACGTAACTATTTCAGATCTTTATTTTATTATTATTCTCAGTCGGATGGAAGACTCTGGGGTGAGATCTTCAGCCGCTATAAATAAGCATAGCTCCCCCTTAGGTTTAATGGAATTACACCAATTACACAAGCTTAAAGATTTGGCCCTACCCTTATAATAGTGCTCAGAGAAGTATCTTGCCTTGAGAACGCTTCTTTTCAGATGAATCCATTGAAAATGTATTGAGAAAAGGTTCAGCAAATACTTTCAAGCACTGTGACCCTGGTGATATCAGTGGGCATTGGCTATGCCACACCAGCAGAGGACAATGTGGGGAAGTTAGATTACTAATAAACTAATAACAGATGGGGAAAAGTAGCCAGCCGTTTATTATTGATCCAATTTTGCCCTAGATCTTTCTAACCAGAGGAAATTTCCAATGTGGAGAATCTTATATTGAGCTCTCCACCCACTAACTTAATCACATTTATTTTCATAACCCATTTATGTTGAAGACTCCCCCTATATTGAACATAACTTAATGGTATTATATTCTGAGGCGCAAGCACAACCGAAATATTAACTTTATTAGTTCCCTGACTCTACCTGTCAGGAGATCTGGCGGCAGCCTGACAGAAGGTAGACACATATGGGGAAATGAGGTTAAAAACAAACAGTGTTTGGACGGAGTTACAGAAGGCAGAAATGCTCCCATATGTAAGATAAAACCAGGCATTGCTTTTTTGTGGATGTCTGGTTTTATATAGGCACACACAAAGAAACAAAACAAACTACCACCCAACCAAACCACAGTACATGTGATCTCTGGACAGAAACTGGATTTCTAGAATGGAAAAAGAGAGCAGGAGGGACTGGACCTTTTTGACCCTGACTACAAAGATCTGGAGGTAATATAATTTTTGCAACTTTTTGACAAGCGGATCAGAAATATTGTGTTTGTGAAAAGGTTATAAAGGGGTCTCCTAGGTCCAAAGCACTCCCGCAGGGCCTGTGCCTAATCAGGTTAATCTTTTTGCTACAAGGCATCCACCCTGTGGGCCTGATTCTTCATGCACACTGGTTGTACATCAACCTAAGTCCATGAATTTCACTGGAGTTGCTCCTGATTAAAATAAGAGTAGTATCGAGCCCTCTTTATTCAAATAATGCTGTGTAGATACAACTCTTCATAACTGGCTGGTTCTCCAGCTGGCCTCTGCTGTACATCATCATTTTCAATACAAGAGGGATGTGCGTTCAGTACCTGCCAGCTAAACTAGATGAGTGGGTGCAAGACTGCAAAGTGGCACTGTCCAAGGTGCTGAAAATATTGCTCAGCTGAAATTCAGACATGCAATGGGGAAGTGTGTCACTTCACTGGGACGCTATAGGAAGCAGACAAGGTTGCATGCTGAATCAGAGATGTGCTTCTTTTGAGGAAATGCAGCATGTACTCAAATCTATAAATAATACAATCATTTAAATAAAAATATAATAATCAATGGGATAAAAGTGCCACCTTCTGGGAATCTCTTCCCAACAAACAGGTTTTCAGCAGTTTACAATCATCTAAAGATATTAAAGATGCAACTGATACTTGAGAAAACCTATAAGGTGAAAAAGCCAAGCAGAGAAGAGCAGTCAACAAGCTAAGAGGAGGAAAACAGATGTACCAACCTCAGACTGAAATACATTTGCTTGCTTCATCTTTACTGTCATCCTTTCTTCTTCCTGCCCAGGCAGCCCCATCTTTTCCCACCCCCACGGAATTATGCCCCCAAAATATTCTTTAGTGAAAGGACACATTAAAAAAACCCACAAACGCATGATGCATACAGAACCACCACCACAAATGAATCTGCTAACCTGGGCCCTTACACTCACATGGAATCCGACCGCAGTCAAGGGGTCATGTGTAGAATCTCACACCTGCATATTGCTTTTTAGGAATGGGGGGTGAAGACCCGACCCTGTCAAGTCAGCTGTATGGGCCTAAGGATCAGGGACTAAAATTTGTTTCCCTTTTCCCACAATTACCTGATCCCTTTGTCTTCCTCTTCTCTGTGGACATCATATCTTCTTAGGCCCCAGTCCTGCAAACTGATCCAACAAGGTAGATCCCCCTATGCCTGACTTAAGCAGAACGCCTCAAAAGTGTCAGGACCAACCAACACAGATTAGATGACAGAGTTGGAGCCTTAGGGCTAGATCCAACTATTGGATTCCTCTGATCACCTCCCTGCACCATTGTGGAGCCGCTTTGGCTGCAGCAGGTCTTCGTGCAGGCACAGGAGACCACCCACAAAGAGCTCAAAGAGCGGCAGCCGTAGATTGTGTTTTTCAGGATGCCCTCTTTCTGAAATGTTGTGCAGAACACCTAACATGATTTTTGGTCATTTGTAAATGATTATATTTGAAACCCTTGTGCCAGGCAGCAACAAGGACCGGGCTCAGTATATCTAGGTGTGTGTCTTAAGAGTAAAACACTGGCTCAAGTCCCCACCCAGAATTTCTGTGTTCATGAACTACCTTCCTTGTGAGCCCTTACTAGACAATACTTCCTCATTCACAATTACTGGGTGTGTGTGAGACAAGCAGAACTTCACTGTGGGAAAAGGGAAAACAGCATCAACTTGGGAAAATGCAGCAGTCTATCTATAGGAATAAGTTAAAGACACCCCCAGAGTAATGTTGGCAGTTGTCCATTAACTCAATTCTCCACCTGTCCATGGTGGCCAGCAGGAAAATGTCTCCTTACCATATCACATCTCCCTTCCCCATCCATTAAACCTTGCTCAGCATCAGTGCCAGAGTCTAGTCCAGTGCACTCAGGCAGTCCTTTCTCAAGTCCTTTGAGAAGTGGTCCTGTCTCGAGGCTCCCCCACCTAATAGTGCTTTTAGTCTGCCAGGTATTGAGCACGTCCAGAAAGATGCCAGGCACCAGCTCCCACTGAGTTCATCAAGAAGACACAGACCTCGCTACAACCAGTAGTAGATCTAAGAACAGAACCCAGATCTCCAGGCATTTAGTCCTAATCCTATAAACACCAGCAAAGGGACTGAAAGTTATTTGCCAATGGAAGAGATCCTTACAGACATTCTCATTTTGAAAGGTCTAGTGGTGCTGATGAAGTGGTATTATTACTCCTTCTTCCACACAAGGAGGATGTCAGAGAAGTTACAAGGTTTGACACGATGTATATAAGCATCACCTTGCAGCCAGCACACCGTCTAACTCCTTTGCTGTGTCTTTTAGTCAAGCTAATGAGAAAACTCCTGAGGTTTTTCTAAAAGTCACAAAAAGGAAATAGAGGACACATCAGGGCTGGATTATTTATTGGAAACAAATAGCTAAATGACCTTGGGCCAGACGCCCAGGCCCCTCATAGGCCTAACGTCACATACTATCACTTCTTTCCCAGACATGTGCTTGCTGGGCATTTAAATGCTATCACAGGAGCTTGCATTTGTTTTCAGTGCGTCTTCTCCCCTTTCTATAGCGGAGTAAGGGAAATGGAATCGGTTACTGTGTAGTTGTGGGGAAATCAACCAGATGAGAACAAAAATGTGCTGCCACCACACTGCCTAAATAGAGCACGAGGATTCAAGAGAGATCTCAGGTGAAGAAAGCAAAGCAAGAGGCTGACAACCTTATGGAAAGGTCCATCGGCAGAGATGCTTTTCTCCTACCTGCCTGGTTTCCTAATGATTTGCAATTATGTTGATCAACCCCAGAGAGTTTGCACTTGCTCATCCCTTGCTTGGTTGCATGCATTTGCTTTCTCTCTCTCTGATTCAGAACAGGTTTTTATGTTTAAAGATGGTTGCTTTTTGGGAGACTGGAGTGTTGCTCTGACTATATTAGCCCAGACACTAAAGAGATTAGCAGGACTGAAAGACAGAGCAGAACCTACTGCTGGGCTGTGAATAGGAAATGATCTGTGAGTAAATTGAACAAGCTGGGATGCAGTAAATAGGCAATTAACATTCATTTTGGCAAATCTGCACCTGTGAGCTGAAATGCAGAAAGACAAAACGGCTCTTAAACGAGGTCAAAGATAAAGAGGACCCGTCGCACATTCCTGGGCTCGTGTTTATCAGATTCCTGGCTGCATGTCACCAGCCAAAAGTATCGTCATTTATGGAAGGCTGCAAGAGTGCACGACGTTTTGCAAAAAAAGTGCAAAGTGGGGATTAAAAGACGACATGTGGAATAAAACCCTGCTGTCCGCACACTGCATCTTCATTTAACCCTTCTGATGCTGGATTCCATCAGCCTGTTCTCTTTCCCTGAGTGCTTCATTAAATAGAAACCCTGATGAAATTAGTGCTACAGCGAGGATATGGCAGTTGCTCTGTCTACTGATATTTCAAGAGCTGATTTTAAGAGCCATTGAACACTCACAAATCTCATTGACCTCACATAGAGTTGTGGGTACTCAGCAACTTCTGAAAAAAAAAGGAGGCCCTTACTTGCTACCACTACACACACACAGACGAGAGATACAGGTTAATCTGAAGCAGTGGGATTTAGCACATAGACACCAGGCCAGGACTCAGAAGACCTGGGTTCTTGTCTTAGCTCAACTGCTGGGTGACTTTGGGTAAGTCATTTCACCTCTGTGCTTCAGTTTCCCCATCTGTGCCATGGGGATACTGATACTGACTTCCTTTGTAAAGTGCTTTGAGACCTACCAATGAAAAATGCTATTATAAAAACACTAGGTATTATTAATTATGCCAGGGGAAAGACTCCCATTGATTTAATAAGCTTCCAATCACATCCTAATTTAAAACAAAGAGAATATCTCCATAAATCCCTGGGGGGAGATCTTCACTATCACAAACTCAAAGTCTCTGAGCTCCCCATCAGCAGAGATCCTCATTTCATTGCAAACATCCCTAATAATAAATACATGTAGAAATAAAACAGAGAATAGCAGGAATAGCCAGTATATCAGGAGAACTGTCTGCGAACAAAATGTGTCTCAAAGTTTGCCAAAAGGCCTTTAAAAGAATCTGCTGCACCTATTTTAGTCTCTCTCTCAAACAAAGGGATACAAATTAAATCACTTGCACAAGTCGGCCCAGGCTGGGTTTTCCCACCCTCTCTGTTTCAGATTCTTGGAGCTCGAAATACCAAAATTCTAAATGCCAGCTGAATTCCTGAGTCCCAACAATAGCATGAGATTGATTTTCTGATTGTGCAACAGAAGTAGCAGGGGAAAGAATTGATTTGATTTGTCTTGAAGGTTCTGGAAAAGCATGGAATTTAAGAGCCTGCTTATTTTTATTTATTTATTTGCTTGGCCTGCTCCTCTGACATAAAAAGCAGGCCTGTACTGCCAACTGATGTAATCAGAGCCCCTATCACTTAAAGGCCTGTTGCAATACTTAAGCTAATCTGCTGTGTCAAAGAAAAACATGTTTCATTACCTCTCAGACCCGTGAGAAAACAAATTTGCACAACAAGAAAGTGGCAGCAAAACTGGCCTAGAAAAAAGAAAGATGAAGACCGTTTGGAAAAATGAAAGTATCAGTTTAGGTCCTGGTCCTGCAATGCATGTAGTTGGGCACAGAGTAGCAGCTTCATTGTTGTGTTAAGATGTGGGGTTGCAGAGATAAGAGATCATCCTGCATTTGGATAGACATGATCCTGGACAGAGTTGAATTGGAAATGTCTCTCCCATCCCACAAACATTTTCCAGACATTTCCCATTCTGTATTGGGAGGACACTAAAATCTGTTGACATTTTTGGTGAAAAAACAGAGTGCCCCCAGACTAGCCTCACTCATGGGACACGTGGAAGGCCCGGGTCCAAGTCCCCACTCCAAATCAGTCAGAGCAAAGCTTTGAACCTGGCTCTTCCATATCCCTGCACTAGAGCCTTCTTCTCCTACCCTCCCCCAGTGATCCCAATCCTGAACATGAGAAACCTCCTCTTTTGTCTGTGCTTTCTCCACTGTCTTAGAAAGGCAGCAAAATCCTTGAGCTGGTAACTGACCCCATTTGAAACTGCTGCATTTGTACAAAGAAGGATGCAGTTGTGGATCGTAAATATGGAGAGTTTGGGTTTACTATATTTTGTTTCAAACAAAAATATAAATTAGCACCTCAAGCTTCGTCTTTCAGCCTTGGAGTGCTGAGTTAAGACTGTCTCGGTGAAAAGGAGTTGGGTGGATGCTATTTACTAGCACCTATTTGTGCACATTCTAAAATATGAAACACGCCAGGCATTTCACAACTACTGGCAGTCTTCATACAGCAGAGGCCCAGAGTGGAATTGCAGGGGATGCTGCAGGACAGGATTAAAGTATATTGGCAGGACTGGAAAAGCAAGAAGTGTACCAACTTGTAGAAATTCCAAGACACTTGGTTTAGAATAATTCATTAGGCTTCCATTGGTTTCTCCTTGTTTATTTTTTAAGTGGAGAACCAGCCTCCAGGAATCAGTGGACCAACAGACCTGTTGCATGGGTTTAAATTTACTTCAAAACTAGAAGTCAAGTATTTTCCATCAGAATTTCCCATGAATCGACAAAGCTGCACTGGGGCTTAGGATTGGAAAAGTAAGCAGTGGTGCAGGTCAGGACCCAGGGCTGGAAGAGTGGGATTAAAATAGAGGATGTTACAGATCAGGACCAAGGTGCTGACAGAGTGGCATGGAGAAGACGACTTTGTGGGTACGTACACACTGATGGTGACAAATTCGCCGCTGTCAGATCGATCTATCCGGATCAATGGAACGGAAGCCAAGACCCGCTCAATCGATCCGAAAGTTGATTCAATAAAACCACCTCCCCAAAAAGCATAGCGCTGCATCAACCGGCAGACATTTCCTGTCTGCTCAGCGCAGTGGAGATGGCGCACTAAATGAAAGTTACGAAGTCAACGGGAGTTACGCAAGCTACTCCCAGCGACTGCCGCCAGATTTCTAAGTAAGTGTAGACCAGGCCTGTATGTATCAAAAGCCTCAAGTGTGTTTGCTTGTTGAAATGTTCCAAAGAAAGTACAAAACACATCTAATCTGCGGCTGCTTCAGACAAGTCTCTGCCCCTTTTAATCCAAGCAATCCACACAACCGTGGGGGCTGAGGAGGGGAGATGTCTTGGTATCTGTAGACACTGAATTGTAGGGATTAGTTCTTGCAGTCACTAACAAAGAGAATGGGACTGAATCCTAAAAGGTCCTCGGTAGGCTGCAACTGAGTGATTTATTATTCAGTGAAAGCCTCTAAAAAGGGAAACAAGACCTCGTTGTCAACACTGATTTATAGTCTCTCATTTTGCAATTCAATGAGCAAATCAGGTGGGCAATGCTAGAAACGGGTTCTGGATTTTGCCCAATGAGCTAGAAATTCATTTTTATTTCCTCTCTATTTTTGAGCTTTCCCTTGTTTTATTTTCTTGCCCAGTTCTAGAAGATCAAACTCAACAGCTGTTATTTCTGCCATTTTTCTTGTGGCACCATTGTACAAGTTATTTTACACTTAACCCACTACACATGATGCCAATTGCCATAGATGCAGAAACCTCCCGCACGGGAAGAGAAGTAACATGTCGCATCAGGAGTGAAATCCTGGCCCCACTGAAGTCAATGAGAACTTTGCCAATGATTTCAGCGGGACCAGGATGTCATGGTGGGTTTTTCTGACCAACAGGGGAACTAGAGAGAACGTTGAGGATAGCAAACTGCATTATACTAGAGTTCATCAAAAATATTGGCCAAAATTGTTTTGGATAGAAGTGTTGGGGCGGGGGGAGATTCCTTGCTGAAAATTCACTTTTCAAAATTTTCTGGGTTTTGGCAGGGCGTGTGAGAAAACTTTCAAAACAAAATTTTTTTTTTCCATTTTCATCCCCCCCAAAAATCCCCCTACAAAAAATATCAAGATGCATTTTTTCCCCACCAGAAAACCTTTTCCATTGTCTGACTAGCTGTACATTCAGTGTTTTGTCCCTCTTTTCTCTTCCAGTAGCGGGCGTGAGCACACATCCGTAATTACACAGCAGCCGCTTTCAGGGTGAAATTCTATTTCAAAGACTCGATGCATGGGTATTATGTTTGTCCCCTTTGCACAGGGGTGAAGTTCACCCTCAGTGTTTGTACAGTTTCACAATCAAATTCACTTGCAGACAAAACTAATTAAAATGAGGAGACAAACAGTAGATTTACAGTAGCAGAGATTCACCAGCCCATAAATACATCTTTCTAGGGAAAGACTGCTTGTTGCTTCTTTTATGGCACTAAACAGATGCAAAGCAGCATATATTACAAGGAGCTCAGCATCTCTATGCACATGTTCCAGCGTGTGGAGATGCCCAATGAAACGTACAAAACTAAGATATCCCCATGAGAACTAGGGTCTCTTCTTAGTCATAGATCCACCTGCGCATTACCAAACACAGATCTGATCAGTCCAGCATGCAGAGGTGAAATGAAGCCGATACTGAAGCTTCTAGTAACCAGCTCTTCCCCCATGCATAGGCATTCAAGCTTTTGACAGTGAAAGGAAACATTTCTTTGAATTAGTGTGAATCATTTTGTCAGGGAATAGTGTAACTACCAGTAATTTTCAGATCAGTTTACATGACATTCCATTGCTTTTATGCAGCACCATGTCGCTGTTCCATTTGACTGCACAAATAAGATGTGCCCTTAAAATTAAAACTTTTCATCTTGGCAGAGCTTATATTTTCCTGTGGTTATATATTGAAATGTCTCCTTTCCATCAGCTGGTTTAACTGTTTGTTTAGCTCAAGCCCTTCGCTGCTGCAAAGATCTCGCTTTTTAAAAAAAGGACGACGACAACGACAAAAGCATACACAAAGGTATAGGGTCTGATTTGGAACCCAGCGACTATTCTGGCAGCCCTTATATAGCGGGTGTTGATACATCACCACTGAAGCATCTGAACACCGCCCAGCCACAAGCCAAGATTTTATCTTTACAACATCCTGAATTACAGATGGGGACCCAAGGCACCTGGTCAAATAAGTGGCTCGCTCATAGCTACACAAGCAGCGTATGGCTGAGTCAGGAACTAAACCCTAGTTTTCTGAGTGGTCATGCAGTACTGTAGCCATGCAGCTGCGCCTCCCACCAGCCCAGTGGTAGATGAAATGACTTTCCCAAGGTCACACAACAGGTCAATGACTGAACCAGAAATGGATGGTTTCCTGGCTCCCTGTCCAACTCCCTTGCTACCTAGACCATGCCAGGCAGTAGAGTAACAGATGATTGGAAGCTTAATTAATGTCACTTAGAAGCCTAGATAATTGATAGCATCTACATGCTGGGTAGTCATCCAAGTGGCATTTGTTCAACCTGGAAATATGAGGTGTAAAAATCTGGCCCGTAATCTTTATGGGAGGGAAAATGAGGGATGAAAAAGTTGAGAAAGACAAGGTGAGGTAATCTCTTTTATTGGAGCCAAGCTCTGTCCAATCTCAAATTTTCTGACTGAGAGCCCACTGAAGTCACTGGTGCTTTTCAAATATTAATTAATTAAGCTTCCTAACAGGATTTGAGGCAGGTCAATATCATTTCCCCCATTTTACAGATAGAGAAACAGAGGCACTGAGAAGCTAAGGGGCCTGCCCATGGTCACACATGGAATCAGTGGCAGAGCTGGGAACAGAATCCAGGGATCTTAATTTACCAACCAGATACCACATTGATGGGCACAATATAAACACAAAGATAGAGGGATTCCCAGCACCTGATTCTCCTCAAGGACTAGTTTTGCTAGTGAAGCTCTATTAAGTTAAATGGAGTTAATCTTGATTTACATGGATACGAGTTGAGACTCAAACTCTCTGACCTCTAGAACAATCACTGGCCACAAACCAAGGGGAATAAAAGGAGCAGAAAGAAAATATCTTCTCACTTGTTGCTTCCCTGTGAATTGAAATCCAGAAAATAAAACTTGTTTTGCCAACTCTGAGTGCTTTTCCTGCTCGAAAGCACTGCACATAACAGTCACCTGGTGTCACATTCACCCTGAATCTGCAGACAGGGTATGAGCACAGTCTAAGGCTGTCTCTAATGGGGAACCAAATTAGCACACATACAAAAAAAACCAAACATGAGCTACTCATTATGAATTGTTAATGGCCTGTTTACTGCCGAAGCTGTCATGGAAAACAAGAGAGTGCGCTAAGTCAATAATTTATTTCAGGCTGTGGAATTAATTAGGGAGACAGTTAAATAATTGTGGGAAAGTGAAAATATGTTTGGATTTTAGCTGAAACTGGCAGTTTGCAGAGGGTTTTTTTTTCCCTGCAACAAGTACAAGAAAAGGACATGCACTAGCCAGGGTCACAGGCAAGAAAGGGACATGACAAGCTGCCTCTTAATTAGGGATGGGAGAACTCATTTGGATGAATTTAGCAACACTTGAAAACAATGGATTGTAGATTCAGGACTTGACCACACAAACATTTAGTCGGTGGCAAGCTGGGGTGTGACTCTACCATGCAGTAGCCTGCCATCCACGAAGTGTCGGCCGTGGACTCTGCTGACGCTCATTAATAGTTCTTTAGCATGCTTTGTTCTACTCCACTTCAAAGACAAGATTTTTGTCTCGTTTGTGAATCCCAGCCTTGAAAAACACCTGATTTGGGGGATTCAGGGCAGCTTCCCAGGTCCATTGCCTTATTCTCTAATACCCTGAAGCCCCCAGGATTGTTGACTAGAACCAACTCCCCATTCTCAGTTACTGTGAAGTTCCCTGTGTCACTGCCAGATACAATGCCACATGCTCTATCTCCCTGAAGTCCCAGCTCTGGCCTAGGGCTCTATCCTCTAGCATCCTGAAGTCCCCAGGGTCTGTGCCCAGATCCTCCAATGTCTCCCTGAAGACTCTGATGCTGCTATAGAAAATACACCTGGGCTCTCCCTAACCCCAAAGTCCCTGATGCTGCAGCTGAGAAACAGGTCAGCCTTTGCACAAATGCCAGCATTTATAACATGGCTCTCTCTGGAATCCTGAAATCCTAGATGAGGGGTGGAAGGGACCTCAGGAGGACATCTAGTCCCACCCCCTGCTCAAAGCAGGGCCAACCCCGACTAAGTCCAGGGTTGCTGTGTTGATTGAAGTGTGGCTTTTATTTCCTGTGAGAGGGGACCTCACCTGTCATGTTCTCAAAGGCAGGAGGAAGGTGGCTGTGACACGGCCCTCGAAGCAGAGGGGAGTTTGAGCAGGGATTCTCAGCACTCTGGATCCAGGAAGTAGGACATAGTAACAGATGCTGATGTTTCATATGCACATCCTTAAAAAAAAACCTAACAAACAGAAATCTCTCCAAATGTCAATGAAGCCCCAGGTTGCAAGCGCCGTGCTTTTTTTAAAAGAAAGAAGTAAAAATTATTTTGTGGTAGCTAATTTGCAGTTGCACAAACAAACCCTTGCCATTTGGATAGCAGGAGGAGGGGACTCGTATCTTGCAAGTTACTGTCAGAAGCCATCCCCCCATCGCCATCGACAAATATTTATTTAGATGCAGTCAGCACCAGGAGACACTGGGGTTGCTTTGTGAGTTTCTTGTTTCATCTGCACTGGGTTTCCATGGGGGGAAGGCATCAAAACAGGATTTTACACAAAGCCAACTGAGGAAGGAACAACTAAAATCCAGGAGGAGGATGAGTCCTATAGAACAGACCGAATCCTCGAGCAAATGTCATAGCCATCACAGTCTCTATTATAGGGTCCCTGACAGTGAAGCCATAAAGCTGCATTCTTGCCTGCATGCATTTCTGGGTGGTACACATCTTGGGCTGAAGTCTCAAGCTTCAGCCTTTTGAAGGTTAAGCAAGAGAATATCTAGGACTTCTTAATTTTCAGCAGGTCAAAGATTTAAACACATCGGGGTCAGGTTCCTCTGCAGTGTTGAATTTCAGCTTAGTGAAGCTGCATAGGAATGGAAGGTTATCAGGGAGCCAGGTACAGCTCCCTGGTTCTCAGGCCAGATCTGCCCATCTCTACGACCTGACATAAGCTAAGGAGCTTGCTGGCTGTTCTAATTTCTGCCAGCTACTCTGTTCCCTAAGGGACTTCACACCAGCTGAGTGTAGCCAGGACATTTTGGACATGGGGAATTCTGTGCTAGGCAGTGTAAATGGACTGGGCTCTAGAGATGGAAAAGCCCTGTCGGGTGCCCTCTAGACCAGCTGCCCAGCTTTCACGCCACCGAAGTTGAAATAAAGGAACTAAGACACTTTTTGTTGTTTTGGAAAACTGCAGTGGTCACCCAACCTGCGTAACCTCAGAGTCCAGCTTCTCACCCCAATGCTGCCTCTTCAGCATGCCAAGTCACTTGTCACAATGGATTTTGTGATTTCACACAGCAGTCACTCGGTGTCACATCATCATACACGACACAATACACATTCAAGGAGAGAGAATCCAACGCAACTTGTTACAATGCGGCATCCATTTGGAAAAGCAGGTGTAGGGGATGCTAGGTGAAGCTCTGTTTTATTCATATTCACACATATGCATACACACACACACACACACACACACACACACACTTAAGTACCTTGTGTGTTTGTGTGTCTACATACATATATATACATGCACTTGTGTGTGTGGGTGTTTTTATACATACACACATATATATATATACACACATATATATACATACACACATATATATACATACACACACACACACACACACACACACACACACATCATAGTGAATTTGTGTATATGTCTATGTGTATGAATGTGTGTGCGCGCCTGCATTTCTATATTTATGTAGTAGTGAATGTGTGTATATATTGTGTGTTTATATAAATACTTCATTACAGATCAAGGAATGGATTTGTGTGTATACTTTGCGTGTGCTGTGCCTATTTTCCCTTTTTTGTTTGAAGTTTTCAGCTGCCTGCAACATGTGGCATTCGAAGCCTTAGCAATATGAGCGTCAGAACTGTCAGGAAGATGAACACTAGGTATTTGAAAAGAAAACAATAGGTAGTTAAGGAGCTGTTCTTGGAATATGATTGATGGAGGTTTTTTGACAGAACCATGACTGAGATTAAAACAGTGCACATTCCATGAAAACCCAAGTAAGTGGGTGTTCTGATAAACAGCTTGCTCTTTAGCAGGTGATGTTGTCCTGCTCTTTCGTTCTTAAAGATATTTATACTCTCTAAAAGGAGGATAAAGGAGAATATGAATGCTACAACCATAAACAGAGCAAACATTGTAGGCCAGATCCGCAGCTAAATCAGTGTAAGTCCATTGAAGCTGGATCTATGCCTATATACTGCGACTGAAGAACTGGCCCTACAGGTGTAGCCAGAGATCCATACTTACAGAGAATTAGGGAATTCTTACTCCCAATTATGGACAGTTCATCTCAAACTTATTGTTCTCTCCCTGGTCCCTTTACTCACCTACTGCCCCCATCTGTGTGTTCTCCCAGAAACATCTCATCCCTGTTGGTGCAAGAATCTTCTTCTCTGCAGCTTTTCCACCTGCAACAGGCCTCTGTCAAACTTCAGCTTTCCCACATCTCACCATATTTTCCTCCTTCTGCCAGTTTTACTGTGTTGGTCTTATTCTCTACCTCTTTGCACCTTGTTTCTCTCTTCCCAAAGCAAACGTCTCAGGCTGTAAAAATGTTCTCCTATAGTTACAATTAACACCCACTTTGCCAAGATAGAAGTGACCCCACAAGGCAATGGGGAATCCAGCCTCACAGATTTAGGACACATACTTGAATTACGGAAGTGACTTGGTTGTCTAGTAGTTCAGGAAACAGGACTTGAACCAGCTCCTATTTGTGTCAATGAGAGTCCTTCCATTGATCGCAGTGGGGCTAGGTGAGGCCCATAAAGAGCGTGCGCAAAGGAGCAAATCTTCAAAAACAATCCTTTGTTTTCTTGCTCTGTTTTAGAGGGCAGGGACAGTGCATCCGTTGCTCTTCTCACCCCGACTGCAAAGCTTATGGCATTTCTGATAGGCCTATTAGTGGTGATGTTCATTACAGCATGGCTGATGCAATTTTCAAGATTTTTTTTTATTATTTACTTGGACCTATCCTCTGTGAGCTTATCTATCATTGTACATTAGCCAAGATGATCAGGGATGCAACCCTATGTTCTGAGTGTCCCTAAATCTCTAACTACCAGAAGCTGGGACTGGACGAAGGATGGATCTCTTTAAAGTTGCCCTGTTCTATTCATTCTCTCTGAAGCACCTGGCATTGGCCACTGTCAGAGATAGGTTACGGGGGTAGATGGACCATTGGCCTGACCCAGTATGGCCGTTCTTATGAGCTCTCAGGGCTTCCAAGCTCCCTGCCTAGAAGTCCTGGGATGGGCTTCAAGGGTCTGCAGGCCTTCAAATGCAGGGTCTAAGCTATTCCTGAAATCCGTGGGCACCACACATACAAACGCAAGGATAGAATTTAGTCTTTCATCTCTACCTCTTATTCAGACGTCGGCGTCTGTTTAACAAGCACTTTTTCTAATTCAATTCTTCTGTTGCTAGCCTCAACTTGACAGCAGCTGCTGATACCTAGCCTAGGTGTTTCTGCTGAAATAATTTGATTGGGAAGGTTGTATCTAAACAAGGTTCAGCTATTAAATTTCATCAAGACAAATCTTAGCTCTCTTTCATAGAAACAGGAGGTAAGTTAGACCCGTTGCTATCTAGAGCAAAACTCATTAAGCCAGTTTAAACCTCAAGCAAGCATGGATATAGAAGTGTCTTTGGTGATAAAATCTAACCCATAGGACATTTCTGCAGCTATAATCTAGATGATTGAAATGAGTAATATTATCTTAGGTTTAACATAGAGGATTTCATGCCTCAAGGGTTCCTCAGAATTGCCTAGGCAGTATCAGACGTGCTGAAAAAAACCAAGACATGTCAAGTAAGTGCTGGGGTTGAGACAAAAAGTATTTATATTTGGCAATGACTTTTTTGGCCATTGCAAAGGCTTGAGAATTATGCCCGTCAGCCAAATGAGAATAAGGGAAATTGTAAACCGTAGAGAGATTAAAAAGTTTTCTTTACGATATTTCCAAATTGTGAATGCAAATTCCTTAAAACATTTTTTCATGCCCTTCATTTTCACACATCCACTCCACTGATCAAAACAATCATAAATATAAAAATAATGCTTCCAATTCCTCATAGGAAAGTTCTGTCACTATGCTGATGCAAAGGGAAACTGAGTCACTGAGTTAGGATTATGACCTGAGGGGGCTGATTCTTTTCTTACTTACAGAGTTGTGAATCAGGAGTTTCTCTGCTTAAGTAAGTGGAGTTACAGAGATGAAAATTGAAGTTAGTGAGATCAGAATCAGCTTTTGACTCCTGTTCTGCTGATCCAGCCCTAGACCACACAGTTTCTTCAGTGTTTGAGCACACTGGCCATTTGCCTCTGAGTGTATCAGTTCAGCTCAAGGACAAAATAAAGTGTTTGTCCCAATTGTGTCTGCAAAACAACGAGAACGTCTGAGCAGGTTCTTCCTCTGTTCCCTCATTAGAATTGGTCAAGATTTTTTCAATTTCACTTTTTTTGTTGGAAAATGCTGATTCATCAAAAGTGAAGCCTTTCACGTGAAAGGTTTGGGTTTTGACAAGTTTATCATTTTTGAAAATTTCAAAAACTTCCATTTTTTTTTTCCAAATGTCCCATTTTCACACTTTCTAAATGAAAATTCTGGGGTTTTTTGGTTTGAAAAAATTTGTTTCAAATTTTAAATTAGAATTTATAGTAAAAAAAATTAAAATTAATTAAAACAAAATGTTTTGATTAATCCTAACCAATTTTATTTTTAGGATTTTTAGTTCAAGAACACTCATATTTTTGACTCTTCTGTTTATATTTATGTCCTCTGTCTTTGTTCCATGCCTCTGTCTTTGCCTTGTTCTTCGTAGCTCCTGTCTTCAGCCTCATGCTGTAGCTCTTTCTCAGAGTTATCATTCCTTGTCTTCTTGCCCCTCCAATCTATTGATAATGGTTTGCTCGGCCAACTTTGACAGTGGGTTTCAAAACAATACTGCAAATGTGAATTTGGCCTCACTGCTCATCCCGGGTAAAATTCAGGCACATGCGCAAAGTCTGTGCAGAATGTCAGTCCTTGCCCCCCTACATTCCCACACTGCTTCTCATACATTCCAGAGTGCCAGAAGTCCAGCACCATCCTAGCCAGACACGAAGGCCTCTTCCTTCTTCCCTGAAAAATTCTACAATGCTGCCATGTGTTTTCAAAACAAAATTCTGTAAAACTGAACACTGAAAATCCAGGGGCAGCATAAAATAAACTGAACTTAGTATCAAGTTAAATAATGCATTTAGCCCAGCGTTCCTAGTATTATTTACTGACATTTTTAATTAAATAAAGATTTCCCTTTTATAATTTATCTGGAGCTGTTGCAGAATCTCCAGTTTGCTGCACTGGAGTGCTGCAGAACTCAGATCATTACTGTTATTATGTATTTGCATTACAGCAGATAACGCAGAGGACCTGAACAAAACAGAGGCCCCATCATGTTACATGCTGTGAAAACACAAGAGTAGATCCTTAGCTGGTATACATTTTGGTACAGACTTCAGTAGAGCTATGACAACTGACATCAGCTGAGAATCTGCCCTGCAGAAAGAGAAAGTCTCTGCCCCCTAATAGTTTTTAATCTAAATAAACAAGAAAAATAAAAGAAACATTATTCCCGTTTCACAGACAGGAAAATGAGGCACAGAGAGATTAAGTGACTTGTCCTAGACACATCCTGGATTTGAACCCAGATTCTTCCAAGTCCTAGTGACCTTAACCATGGCACCATCTTTCACCTCAAGCTAGCTATAATACACAGGGTGCTTTGCGCTTAGCTCTCTCCATCATGCAACTTTCTGATTTCTCCCCACACCCTCTTCTTTAGCTTTTATTGCTGAAACATTCTGTCCATTACATATTATTGCTTTATCTCTCGTTTTATCTCTCATCCCTCTCTTCTCTGCCCAAACCAGTCATGCCTGAATCAGGAGAGCAATCGAAAAGGGGGATCTCAGAGGAGCTACCTGTCAGATCTGTCTACTTGGAGATCAGCTCTGCTGTTTCAATATGGAGTTGAATGATTCCTGAGAGGAAATATTGCTGGATTGCTCTTAAGCAAGGGAACTGTTTTCCTGACTGGTGGATGTGACAGAGATCTATCAAAATAAAAGAAGAAGAAATATATATTAAGCCATCAATCCTCACTAGGCCACACTTGGGTACCAAGGGAAAATAAGGTTAGGAACATAAGGGAGATTTATTTGCAAGTAGCAATTGCAAGTTGCAATTGAGTATCAGAGTGCAATATGCCTGCAGGGATGCTCACTGATGGATCCTGAAATACCTACGCATGTTATTATGCACCTCTGGGTGAAAGGCATGGAGGAATTAATATGCATTTTAACTACAACCAAAATATAATTACAGTTTTAGACCATTAAGTGATAAAGAAAAGGATTCAGCAATATTACACCCTGCAGCATTCAAAAAGACCATTTGTACTCGCTGTCATTTAACTGCATGACCTTGATGAGTGATGGCTTACTGCCTTGTTTATATATGGTAGCCTAGTCAGATCTTTGTGATTACTATCCATTTTAACTCCCATCCGAGAGGTTAATTTTCCTATGGGTTCAATTTAATCTGCACTCTTTGGACAAATACCTTACTGGTAGTTCCAGGGAAGCAGACAGCCATTAGCTGGTACAGCATTTTCCAAGGAGAGCTTAAAGGTGAATTTATGAATGGGCTCTAGCAACTTTTCTACAACTTTCCTACATTGCTATGGCCAGCTAAAATGAAGTATCTGCTTATCTTAACCCTGTTATCTTTTTTTTTTTTAGCATGGAGTAGCTCCAATTCCTTAGTTTCCTGTAGACTCATGGAAGTCAAGATCTCTGTAGATAGTTGTACAGATTCAGTAGAGGATTATCGGGCAGGGTAATCTGAGGATCTTAGCTAACCATTCAGATGATGTCCAATGGTTGATCAAGGAATAACTATTTGTTTTTAAATGTGGATGAAATTTCACTTCCTGAACCAGGAATGTGTGAAAAAATAAACCACAAGATAAAACATGCTGAAGAATAGGCAGAAGAAAAAAACCCTCTTTCTTTTGGTCAGTAAACAAACCTAGAGAGAATAGGTTTTCAGTGTGTTGACGATGTTCTGGCAGTTCATTAATCCCAGCAAAATCTCTCCAAAGTTACTGATGCGTGGATTCCATTTTCAAATTTCTCATTAGTTCCTCTTTATGGATTAAATGCTGATGTTCACGAATGAATGCACACAGCTTCAGTTGATGGATGTAATTGGGTTGTAATGGATTTTAGCTGCTGTTCCTTCTGATCTAGCCAATTTGAAATGCAGTATCAATGTATTCTCCCCCATCTCTCTGTAGGGAATGAGAAATTGAAACCTACAAGATGAAATTTATCAACTTTCATAAAGTCAGCCTCAACCATCATAAAACTGTTAAACTTCTCATTATCATTTTACCACAGTTATTTCCTGAACTCTGGTCTGGCAGTCAAAATATTAAAGTGTGTCTGAAATAAGTAGAGTTGATCCTTCAATATTCTGTGTGTCCTCAACATTGATTTAGGTGTTGTAAATATTACCAACCCAGGATGACATTAACATAGCAAAAATTTAACATCAGGAACATGAAATGACAAGAAAAGATTTAAAGGTTGCAAAACCTCCTTCCAATTTTTATATAAACACACACAAAATATATATATGTATACACACACAGAATGATCTGCAATCACAGTGTTCGATAAAGACAAGGTTTTCCCTTTCCCTCCAAAAATGCATCTCTGTCAATGTTCTTCATTCTGCTACCTCAACATTTCTTGATGCACAGAAAGAGCTCTGGATTAACAATAGCTGACCGCAGGAATATAGAACCTTAAAGGTGGGATTTTCCTAAGAATTTAAGGGAGTTAGGCTCTTTGAAAACCTCACCCCAACTCTCTAAATCACAGGCATAAATGCAACACCAAAGTGGTTTTAAGTGGTTAAAAGCTTTCAGTTGCCATTTGTTAGGTATTTGCTGAGTCACAGGCAGTTAATCCAATTCCTGAAAGACAGGGGGTCCAACATCCTTATAACCCATCATAACTGGAACGAATTAGCCGCTTGTTGGCAGTTTCAGAAGAGAGGCTGAGGAGAGAATGTGCAAAAGATTGAGCTCCCTCCCTCCACCGAGAAGTGGCCACTCTGCATGGGGAAGCTCACACTGTTTCTGCCAACACCGGAGCCTGCTCTATGGATGAAGAGAGGAGCTTTGTCTCCACTGGCCTGATTATCAGATGTGGTGTGCATCCTCCAGTCTTCTTGAAGTCAGTGGCAGCTGCAGGTGCTGAGCAGCTC
This sequence comes from Emydura macquarii macquarii, assembly GCF_026122565.2. Taxonomy (NCBI): domain Eukaryota; kingdom Metazoa; phylum Chordata; order Testudines; family Chelidae; genus Emydura; species Emydura macquarii. Next base: position 744,694 of record NW_027130250.1, read on the forward strand.
TGAAAAGCTACCCTCCATCTTCAACAGTGCAAAACTCATTTAAGGAAAATCCTAAATTTGAAAACAGCCTTTTGGTGTAATGTTCTAAGTGTGTGGGTGGGTGTGGTGGCGGGGATTTCCTTTTTGGCATTTTCTAAACACCACATTTTGATTTTTCAGTTTGAAATAACTTTTTGTTTCAAAATTTCCTTCAATTTTATTACTTGAAATTAAAAAAAACAAAAATGCTTGAAGTCAAAACAATTTTTCCTTACTTATCAAAACTTCAATTTTTTTTCCTAATTTTTAATTAGCCCAAAATGATTTTTTTTTTTTTTTTTTTAATTTTGGAGGTGCCAGCAAACTGAAAAATCAGTTATTCCCACAGTTCCAATCATTAGGCATTTTGAAAATCTCACCCATTTTTTTTCTTATTTTTGAGGTTGCTAGTTACTTTATCCTGATGCGTACCTTTCTCCACCTTTAGAGACATATCTGCAATGATTTCCTCCATTGCCTTTCACTCTGGCTATATGGCTAAAGAGGGTTGTAACCAAACTATGGGCTTGTCTACATGGCGCTGCAGTCTGGACGGGGGGGATGTGATTCGTAGAGTGCTCTGAAGCATTGCCCTGTGTAGACCCTGATGGCGTGAACTAAAAGGTACCTAGTTACATGGGCAATTAGAGTGCAACGCTTTAGAGCGCTCTACAAATCACAACTCTGTAGGTCAGACTGTGGCACCATGCAGACAAATCCTCAGTGCAACAAAAACTGCTAAGAAGAAGCTCTCTGAAAAGCACCTGTAATAAGGCCTGTATTTCAGTCCTCAAACTTGGCACAGACATTAACCGACCCTTCATTTTCTGAACTTCCTGACTATGATCTGGGAATGGATCATTTGTACTGTTTGAATGGTTCAAGTACAGTAAATGGACACAGCACTACGCTTTATTTTCTTACTGCCACTTACCTTGTGCTGATTCTCTGCTCAGAAATACTTCAAAAACAATAACAAGCTTTAGCTACAGAGGACAGTCTCCAAATTTAGCACTGCCTGTGGAGCATTTCATCAATTCTAAGTAACTCACAATAGTGAGGCATGTATTATTTAGATGCATTTGTGGAACACATGACTCTTGCTTACACTCACATGGCTTTACCACACTAGAAGTCTCTTAGGAATGTTTTACACCGCAGACAATTTCAATGGGGGTTGGAGGTCCTCAGCCCCTTGAAAAATCAGGTGCTCAGGTGAAAATTGAACTGTGAGAAATCTTGGAGGGAAATCTAAGTTTCAGAGTTCAGATCTGAAAATGTTGATCTGTGTGCACATGGATCCACAGTCACAGACACCTACATGGGGCACGTTTTCAGAAGAATTCAGGGAAAGGTTTTTAACAAGGCTCAGTTTCATCCAGGTTCACCCAGTGTGCTCACACTGATCCATAAATAGGTGTCTAGGCACACATCTGTACTATCACATGCCACACGCACACACGTTATGAAAAGTCTCCTGAAGTTCTGCATTAGAAACAAAGTCATGTCTATGAACACCTCCCATCATAGGTAATATGGGCCTTGTTGTAATAACAGAGACCTCTAGATTGATCCTAATTGTCATCTTAACTGTTGGAAAGCAGGTGAAAGTTCATAAAATATTACAGGAACCTGGAACAATGAATGTTGATGTAAGGGGTATGAAAAGGAGACAGAAAAACTAGATTAGTTCAAACAAAAAGGGCTACTGATGCAATCCAAGGACTGTGGTAGGATCATGACTGATAAGCATGGGAGGATAGAATTGGAAATCAATGGTCCAAAATTGGTATGTCAGAAATTAGGCTTTACTGGTGAACAGAAAAATGAGGTGATAATTTATTTTGCCCACCATTACCCCCTTTGGAGCTTTAGAGAGACACACTTTGGGGACCAAAATGGTGGAATGGACACCTGGGATTCCCTCAGAAAAGGTAGATAGGCCTCTGCTTCATTCCAGAGACTCTGCCTTTCATCCATGAGCCTTGACCATTGGGATGTTCTGATCAACACACTGGTGAGGTTGCCTGATCATGGCCACAGGACCAGCAAGGACCCCAGTTTGATACACAAGAGATTCTTCTCTGTTTTCCCTTCCCTTTTATGATCCTTTACATCCTCTCAAATCTTCCTCCTGTCCCCCCAGCGCTCCCTCACTCTCCCTCTCCGTCAGCTTTTCATCTGATTCTGAGACCAACTGCACTGCCCAGCACCAGCACAACGGGTTGAGATGGTTCGTCCAACTCTGCTCATCCTAAGAAGGACCAGTGAAGGAGAGGAACCTGCCCCACAGGCCAGATGGCATGCCAGACACGGTCCAGAGCAACCTGCCAGACTAAAGCATCTGTGCTGGACCAGCCACATTGTATCCTGACAACATCAACAAACAGCCATATTTTCCCCACCTTTTACTATTTTCTCTCTTCTACCCCTTGTGTGTGTCTGTCTTGTCAAAAGCAGGAAAAATAGCTACACACTCAGCCATCCACTTGGAATTCGACAGCAGGTCGAATCCTTCCTTCCCCACTAAAAAGGATTATTTGACAAAATAGGAAACTAATGGATACCCTCTCTCTGAAAAAGGGACTTCACGTTTTGATTGTTTATTTTGTATAAACACTCAGGCTATGTCTACACTACAGCAGCTACAGTGGCACAGCTGCATCACTGTAGTGCTTCTGGTAAAGTCATTCTAAGTCATAGGTGCTGGAACCCAGGGGTTTCTGTCACACCCCTGCCTTGAAATGGTTTCCATCATATACAGGGTTTACAGTTCAGTTCAATGGCTCTTGGCCCCCACACTATAAAAATTGATCCAGCCCCCCATCTCACTCTCTCTTTATGTTCTGGAGCAAATTCCCAACTGGATATAAGTAGAAACAATTTCATCGACTTCAGCGAAGTAACTCCTGCTCCCATCAAGGCTGAATTTGACCTACACAGTCTATTCTTATTCATGGAATCCCAGACTAATTATACATTCCCAGTAAAGGCAGATTCTACATTTCAGAGTGTTATTGCCTTTCTTATTACACGATCCATTTCCATTTTACAAGGTATTTAAATGACTGGCATCTACACTAAATTGTACATTAAGGGCACTCCATAATGAACTTTCCTTACTCTGCAAAGCTATTGGCACCGTCTCTCTCTCTCGAAGAGGTGTGAAATACATATTCAAGTCACGCTCACTTAAAACAAACTTCCAAACTACTGAAAACTTGGAGAGACCAAGTATGTATTTCTGATCTTTCTATTTAACCTTAAAGCTAAGATCCTGATTCAGCAAAGCATGTGCTTAACTAGTCAACGGGACTGAAGTATGTGCCTATAGTTAATCATGCTTAAATGCTTTGTTGAGCTGGGGTTGGCCCTGGAATACAGCGCATATGCTACTTTCCAGCTCACTCAGATCCAACCAAGATGAGAGGTCAAAATTCATTCTCATTTGATGACAGATCCACATGAAAGAAGTGGAGGTCTCAGCGTAGCTCCTTCTGCTAGCCACATCAGAAACCCACCAGCTCTATTGGCTCCCATTTTGGACCATATGGACCTTGAGGAATGAATTCACCACTACATTTGAACATGGATTTGGTCATTTAGCTGCAATCTTTGCTCTGAAGGAGCAGTTGTGACATGATCAGGTAACATTTTCTTTTGTAAAAAGCCATCAATGTTTTTGCACTTCTGGGTTCTGACCCAGAGCGAAAATGAAGGGTCTAAAGACTATGAGGGGACCCAATTGACTAGCCCATCCCTATTCACACAGCATTTAAGCACATGATTAACATTAAGTACATGCTTAGGTCCGTTTTAAGTCAAAGAACTTAAGCACATGCCTAACGCGAAGCATATGTTTAAGTTTTGCTGAGTTGGGGGTCTTGATATCATCAGACAGGAGAGGAACAAGGAATGCTAGAAATCTGACCAGTCAACCTGTTCTCAGGAAGTTCTCAGCCAAACTCACAAAAGTTCGGGGAAGCATCAGAGCTTATTGAGTATTAACCTCTGAACTTTGAGAAGTTTGGCTACCATTAAATGAAAGGGTTGGAGAGCAGCAGTGGAATGTTTGCCAGACTGTTCTCTTCCTTATGCCTGCCAAAGTTTCCCTCTGAGCACTAAATCTGTCCCAACTCCATTTTATTATTTGAATAATTTTCCATAAGATGCTTCTGTGCAAGCATTAATCAATACCACATCCTAGCACAGAGAATCTCTGCATACAGCTGCATTATGTAAAGCAGAGTAAACATCCCTGATACTAGAGGGGGTTTATATCTTAAACCACTTCTGACATGAGCTTCTTTTAAGTCTCATCCATTGCCTTATGGTTTATATTTAATTTATCCCAGGAAGCTGAAGAAGCACATTGCCTTTCAACTTAAAGAATTTAAACTTAAGAAAAAAAGTAATGCAGGGAAAGTAATAAAATGACCAAGATAAGCCTCAATATTATGAAAATAAAATAGAGGTTCAGAATTGTAAGCTTCACATTTTCCCCTATCCTCATCAAAGCATAATAGACATGAAATAGTCAGATGGCTGCTGACAGCTCATGTGTTTGAGAAACTCGGGATACATGGCTTTGGTTTATTTATTTCCATTTTTTCCCCCATTTCCATTCCCACATCAAATAGAATTTCCAACGTATCTTTGTGCCTTTTCACCTATGGCTGGGAATGTGTGAACATCAACTTGACAGGGGCTTTATGTGTTTTCTGACTTTGAAACCCTCTGAAGTAAGGATGTTCCTATCAGATGCAGAGATTCCGAATTGCCTATGATCAGAGGTTCAGCATTTCTCTTCAGATGCAGCAGCCTTCTCTCATACCTTGTCAGTGGAGTGTGAGGGGAGAGGGGAAAGGAGGCTCAAGAATGACAATCTAAGCATTACAGAAAAGGAACACAGGAATATAAGAATTGCCAAACCAGATTAGACCAGCTCTTCAGGACAGGGTATATCTCTTCTGCCATACCTGGACGGTGCCTGTCACAATCAAGCTCTGACCTGCACTAGGAACTACTGTGATACAAATGACAAACATAGGGATTTCCATACTAGATCACACTACTCCTGTGTACAACTGTGGCAAGTACCCAGCTGCTTCAGAGGAACAGGCAAGGAACCCCGCAGTAGGCAATGATGGAATAACCTGTCCACGAAGGAAGGTCTTCAAGTTAGTGGTCAGTTTAAGCCCAGAAGAAGGATAAGGATTTATATCCCTTCCAAACATGTTTATTTTTTAATATTTACTATTATAACTAAATATCCTGGTTATTTTTTTTTTTTTTTTTTGCTGATATAACTATCTACAGATGAGTTTGCAAGTATAGAGAAGTCATAAAAAACAAAAATGAAAACAAAAATCCCGATCTTTACTACACTGGCTAAATTTCTACGATAAACTTAGCCTGAAATAAGCAGCTTTCAGTGGCCATGTGGGATTCAGCAGTTCTGAAAATAAAACTCTATATCAGACCATCGTCTTCTTTTACTTCCATTCAAACACAAAGGATTTTTCTCATCACTGATACTCCCACTCCTCCCAAAAGGTACCATATATACCCTTAATTAAATGATTGCAGTCCTTTTTTGGATTATGCATAAATCGTCATTTGTTTTCTTTATTAGCATTCGATCTGGTTTGGTTAATTGTGTAAATGTTCCCCTCAGGCGGAAAAGCAATATAGTTCAAATGAAGCAGGGCTTTTTGTTAAGGATAGTCAATTTGATTAACATCACTGTCAATATGATGAATGAAAACACTCTCAAACGAGTTGCCCAATAACTTGAAATTGATGCCGGACTATTTGTATCATTAGGATACAGATGATTAATTCAATTTGGAATCATGTCAGTGTGCGCTGAATTTCCTTTAATTTTGGAAACAATGGTAAATATTTTGTCGTCTTTAATGATCTCAGTTGCGTAAAACCTCACTATTCCTCCGTCAGCTATGGGAAGCCTTATCTGTGTTTTACAGATGGAGAAATTGAGGCACATGGCAGTGAAGTGATTTGCTCAAGGTCACCCGACAAATCAGTACCAGGACTAGCAACAGAATCCAGGAGTCCTTGTTCCCACTTGCCTCCTGTTCTGCCCTCCAAAGCATGCTCCGTTCTAGAGGTAGGAATAGAACCCTGGAGTCCTGGTTCCCAGGCGCCTGATGTAGCCCCTAGCTTACAGTAACTCCTTGCTTTGACCTCTAGTATCCCCCTGCCCTTCTTTTCTCCTTCTAAATCTCTCTTTTGCTGCTCTCCCCATTATTTTGTAACCATTTTTGCACATTTTTTCTCCATCAGTCTCATTTTCCTCTTCTTACTCAAATGTTACTCCGAGGATCTGATCCAAATCCCACTGAAGTCAATGGAAAAACCCCAATTGAATTAATGGGCTTTGGATCAGGTTCCTAGTCACTTCAGCACCGGCTTCAAGATAAACCAAAACCTGCATCCAAGCACCCCTGTATTCTTGGACAATTTGAATATGTGTCTGGATTCAATCTGAGGCCTTGGATGGTCTCTACTTGCTTTATCCCTCCACCTGTGCTCCTTATAGCTCACAGCTATGCACAGAGAAGGCCCTGCTTCCTACACTTCCTCTCTGCACCACCATCCTTGTGAATAGTTTCAACCATTCCATTGCTTTGTGTCCGAGCTCATATTACAATCTCCAGCAGCTCCTTGCTGTCAGCTCATCTCCATGTTTGTCCCTCTCCGCCCTGCATCCTGGAACGCAAACCCATGACGTTAATCTTTGAAAAGGGGTATGGAGTCTTTGTGCATCATCTAACAGGGAGGAGCTGAGCAAAGGGGCAGCCCCATTAGTCCTGAACAATACAAAAACCTTCCACAACAGGTCTTGAAATGTAGCCATTTTCAGCAAACATTTTCCTCATGAGGCGCCTAAGAGGTTGAAAACAGTTAATCTGCTGTTGAGAAACAAAGGAATAATAGACTTCAAAGTGTGAATTACAGCTTGCATAGAAAGGGAAAGATGTCACATTTCATCTTAACTGTCCCTTTAAGTAGCCCCTAAATCTCACTCCTGCTGGTTGTCTCATAATCCCCTTTGTTCTAGGGTGATTATTATAAGAGCCTTAATTTTGCCTCAACATAAATTCCTAAGGCTTCGTGAGACTTCCTCTGTTCTCCCTCCAGATCATCCCCCCTCCCCCCCAACACATGAGGAATGTAGGAGAAGCCTAAATGGAGTGCAGGCTTCAATCAGCTGTGATTTCCAGCTGTGGCTTAAGCCGTCCCATGGTGCTTCCAAAACCCAGCCTGCTGATCATGGCTAGACAGTAACAAACTATAATTATTCCTTTTCTTCCTTCTTTCTTTCATTCCCTATCTTGAACCCCACTTAAAAATACATAATCTACACAAACTATCAATTCTGCGCCAATTCTGCAGCATATTCATCTGGTTGTCCAATATGTTGTATCACCATGCCCATCTCTTTGCCTGTGTCTGAAGTCCCTCAGAGCTAGGTTTGTCCCTTCTCTTTTCTTTGTACAGCACTCGGCACAATGGAACTTCAATCCCAATTAAGGCCTTTGGGTGCTACCATAAAACAAAAGTTCAATAATGAGAGAAAGGAGGGCTGGCACAAGAGAATGGAAAATGAGCCCCAATAGTTTTAGAAATGCTCATAAGCATTCAGCTATTGTCACCTTAATGAAGCACAGCGAAGGAAAGATTGAGGTGATAGAGCGGGTGTGTGGCCAAAGATGGTGAATCTTGCACTTCCTCGGAGTAATGGTGCATTACATTTGATGAGATGCAGTATATAATTAGCAGCACAGGGAAACGGACTCTGCCTTCTACTCCCTCCACTGGTCTCTCCCTTTTTCTCTCTGTTGTCTTTTTTAATTAAATCTCCGCTAGTTCTAGCGATATTGCCATTATTTAACACAATGTGTGCTCATTAGAAATGCTTTTACACTTATATCTTGATTTATCAGACCTTCCCTTCATTTCCATACGCCAGATTAATATGCCTTGTGATAGAATTTATTTGACAAGTTCAGAAGAGCCTGCATGAGAAGATAAGATTCCATTTGGGGTTATTAATGTTATTAGAATTAGTGGGGAAAAAATCACAACAAAGAGGAGGATATGCAGCTGGTTGAAGGGACAGTCAATAGATTGGACTCTACTTATATATTATCCAGCCCTATAGTGAAAAAGCCCAGTCAGACACTTTTTACCTGTTGGCTTCTCTATTGCATCTTCTAGGTACAATAAATCCTCATGATTCAGGGCACAAGCCAAATTCTAACTAATGGGGGTTTAGGAACAAGCTGTCCATGCTAGGCATTTATCCATTCATGGGCTGCTACAAGGGTTCTTACTCAGCTAGTACCACAAGATACTGGACTCAATAACCCATTGGCTTTATACAATGTGGCAATTAATCAATTCTGAAATCTTCTATGCCTTTTGCTCCTTTATAATTATATAGAATTCAGTCCTTAGCTGGTATGAATTCATGAGGCTCCACTGACTTCAATGGAGGTATGTTAATTTATAATCAGCTTAATATCTGGCCCAGGGTCTCTGGAGGATTGGGTCAGTCCAGTTAGCACTGTTAGCACTAGTTAGCACTGTCACAGAAGTGAACAATCCACAGTGGAAAACTTGAAACTGGTGTAACCGGATATGGAGGGGAGGAATGGAAAGCTCTAGTTATGTGTGAGCATGAGGAGAGACATTTCACATAGGTGCCCATTCTCTGTATGAAGCTAAAAATGGTGCCCGTTTTCTGGGTCAAGCTTTCTGTTGGATTCATCTACAAGCCATCACATGCTTCCCCAATACGTACACAGCCAGTCAATTTCATGCTTTGACTGGCACTTCTGGTCTTCAGCGACCATGGATTGCCAGGTGCTCTATGCTGTCCAATGTAGTGCTGAGCATGTATTAGAATGAATTCTTGCCATCAACAGCTCCCAGCTTGTTCTTTCCCTGCCTGTCTGATGGGCCATGTCACTGGCTTGAGCATTAACGAGCCACATCAAATGAGGAAGTTTTCCACAGTTCACTACATTTACATTCTGGATTCCTTCCCATATCACAAAGGGGGAAAGCAGATATGTCAGTGATCACGTGACATGAGTTTTTGGGTGGGAGAAGGAAGCATCACTCTTCTATCACCTTGTTCTTCTCCTCTCCCACAAGGTGAAATTCTCCCTGCAGAGTCAGCAAAGGCCTCTGCATCACTTAAATGGGACTTAATCGGTACACAGGCCTAATACTAGCCCTCTGCATAGGGGTGAATTTCATTCAAGGTGCAGAGCCCATGGCATCTGTACAGGCAATTCTGTGGGGTCAAGGCAAGACGCTGCAGATACAGCATTTTCCCCATCCATACCCTATCCCTTCCCGCCCCACACACACACACACACACACAGACAGAGTGAGAGAGATGTAGCTACTCTTCATCCCCTTCAGAAGCAGAGGAGAAGATACGGCTCAAAGAGATTAGTACAAACAAACATTTGTTTAGCAGTGAGCATGTAATATGGGACTGTCAGAATCTTTGCAATACCTGTGTGTGGACATGCTCTGCACACCTTGTGCAACACATTCAGGCTGAAAAGGGTATGCAGCATTGAAATCAGTTGACAGAGCCGGGAAGAGCATTATTAAGCATCTGCAACCTCCAGACACCCTGCAGTGGCGAGATTTGTTGGAGGGCGGAAATGACAGCTATATAGCAATATCTTATTGCTATGCGCTTCCTGAACAGAGGTGGAAGAAAGGGTGAATGCTCTGACAGGAAGCGACTGCAGCGAATGTTAGAGGCTTGATGGAGGAAGCAAGGCTCCAAATGAAGTGGTAGAGGAAGTGAAGTGGCACAGAACGTGGCACGTTGCAGATAAAGACGTAAGTAGGTCAAGCACCAGTATCTCGTGATGGAAGTGGCATTTTGGCCTACACATCAAAGCGAGTCATTCGCTATTATTTTGTTGAAGCCCATTAAGCACACTGGCTAGCTGCTAGTGAAGCCATTTGTATTACAATCATATTGATGATTCCGCTGCTGAATGCCGAGTTTGCTCTACAAGGTTATTCATTATCATCGTCAGGCTGAGAGCATGATAGAATTCACCTGGTTGCAAGTGTGTTACGCAGAGGAGTACAGTTATCATGCCACAAATGTTTCTGATAGAAAGATTCAATACACAGGGCTGTCTTTTTTAAAGAGGTAATGAATAAGAGGAGACATGATAAAGGTATAGAGAACACAAATGTCAGAGAAAGTGGATAGGGCATTTCTATTTACCCTTTCACCTAATACAAGAACAAAGGGACATTCCATAAAAGGCAACCAGTTTAAATCTGATAAAAGGAAAACAGTGTTGCCACACAATGTTCAGTTAGCCAAATTTTAAATAAAATTGAAATAGATTTAGGGGAACATTTTCAAAAGCAAGACCCTGATTGATTGTAGAGCCTAAGTCTCATTTTCAGTATTGAATTAGACACTAATCCTGTGGGAGTAAAGTGCCTAAATACCTTGGAGGATCTTGACCTCAGAATCCTAAGAGCCTAAATCACTTCTGAAAATGTATCCGGCATTTTATTTCCTATGTTGCCTTATTAGGAAAAACACAAACAAACCCAGTTGGATTCAAAAGCACATTCATTGTTTATTGATTCATCATTTCTAGCCCACAAACTCCCTTTTGAGCAGCGCTTAATTTAACTGGAGCCTGAAGTTTATATAACTTGAAATACTGATTTAATTTGAAAGAGATGTAACACTTTTCTAGGCAGTGATGGTGAGATAAGTAGAATGAATCAATCCAGACTATTTTCCCCATGTATCATAAAATACAATTCCTTACTCTTTGTGGCATCACAGACCTTCCTCCCAAGAGCTGCACTTACATTTTTTTTTTTAAATTATAATCCCCCTCCTAAAAGCAGAACAGGGCCAGATGACCCTAAATTTACCCAGGAAAACAAAGGGTATGGCAGAACGAATGGCAGAAATTCAGTGCCAGACTCTCACTGATGCGGATTAACAGGTCACTCCACAAATGGTTCCCCTGCAGTGATTGGGACCATTCCTGGAATAAGGTGCTAACTCAATATACAGCAAGAGAAATTTGGTCCTTACTGGTGCCAAATCTCACAGGGACAAGATAGCTAAGATACCTGAAATGGTGTCTGACCTCTCGAGGGAAGAGGGTATATAGAAAGCAGTGAACTACCTGTGAAAAAAATGGAGGCCCAGATTACAAAATGTGGCTGCTCTTGGAAGTAAGTGTGAAATTCACCCTACTACAGAGCGTTTCAGCACAAGGCCTATGCACCATTTAAATCCTACACCCTAAATAATAAAAAAAATGAATAGTGAATGAAGATGTCCAGTTGCACACTTAGACATTTAAGTGAGCACTGAAATACCTATTTAAAAAGGTGCCTAGATGCCAATCCTAACGTCCATATGCAGAACTGGGTGCCTAATTTCAGGTATTACCAAGCATAGTGATTATAACCGAGAGTAGTCCCATTCAAGTCAATAAGGCCCAGCAGGAATGCACTATGGACTAATGTGCATAGGATCCAGCACAAGAAAGGGTCTTGCACCAGAGTATTTCATGTGCTGCCCAGAATTTCATGCTGTGGCTAGAGCTGTTTGCACCAGACCATAATGTGCCAAGTTTGGAAGCTCAACACCCAAAAGTTCTCGGGTCTCAAAAACTGGGTAGGAAACATCATGAAAGCCAGCTTTCCCATTTCTCATTTTAGTTGGTACAGCAGCACTCACAGAATAATAATTCTAAGAAGTTTATATCTATATAAATATATTCTTTTTCAACATTAGTCTGTAATTTGCCAGTAACTCCACTGGAGTTATGTATTTATGCTGGTAACAAGCCAGTGTAAATGAGAGCAGATCAAAGGGAGAGATCCTCATCTGCAGTAATTCGCGTAGTTCCGGGGAAGTTATTGAAGATATGCTGATTTATACCAGATAAGGATGTGGCCCTGGGTTTCTTTTCAAAATTAAGTACCTCACTGCAGACTGTTTGTACTGATTTGCAAAGGTCCAGATAACAAGTATGATGATGAAACAGGAGACATTAAATAGAAAGGCCTGAGAGCGTTGAAGGTCAGCTCAAGCTCTGTTCGTTAACAAGGTTATTTTGACATTACCACATGCAACAGCCACAAAACTCTGGTAAAAGCTATTAGATTAATGATGGCATCAACAGCATTCACAAATTCTATTTGTTAGGCCAGGCTTTTCTTCGGTCCTTTATTACTTGCTCAAGGCAATCTGGAGATCCAAGGTGAGCCTGGTTTCTTTTTCTCACTGCTCCTAAATATTTGGTAGAAGTACCTTTACTGATAAGGATAAAGGTTGGGAGGAACTGACAGTACAACAACAACAAAGATTTTATCATCTGAAGTTTAAATGATGCCTGAAATCATTCCCAAAGGTGAATTGTTCGGAGTTTGAAGGAATGGACATTATTTGTCCATCAGAAATGCAGGCACTATTTCAGTAAGTAAGTAATAATAAATAATAATAATAATAATGTTTACATAGAAAGCAACAAACAATGTCTCAGGGAACAAAGTCTCTGCTCTTAGCAAAGGATTGCATTAGGACATATAGAAGTGCATCTGTTCAATGACTTGATGGAAATTTTACTTTTGTCTGTTAAGAAGATGAGAATCCCTGTTCATTAAAAAAAAAAAGGAAACTATTTTATTTAACTACTTTATTTAAGTTGATTACTCAGTTTACTCAGTTTGAGTTGATTTGAAAGTGATCTCACCATAGTTTGAAAAGATTTGCAGTGATGCTGTGCACGAGCATTAGGCGATAGATATCTTTATAAAATTAAGAACATTAATTCTCTAATATTCATGCAGAGAGCTCTTCCAAAATCCCCTGGCAACTTAGCATTTCATTTCAGGTGTGGGGTTATGTTTAAAATAAAGCAAAATAAAACTAACAAAGAACATGGAAAATCACTACAGATATTAGGCAAGGAATTAGATTAAAATGTGTTTTACTATTGGAGAGAGAAAGAAAAAAGGATTTACACCAGTAGATATAATATCAGAATATGGCCCAATGACATTTAACATTTCTTTTCTGCCTATGACATGAAGATGCAGAATGAATGTTTGTATAAGGACTCTTAGAAGACAACGTGAGAGGAAAATATGTTTGACCTGAGTTTTATGATTAGATGTCAAGCATATACATAAATATGTGGCATAAAAGGAATCTTTTTGCTGAGTATATGAAGCCAAGGTTTCTTTTCAGATTAATCAAAGCTGCTGCCTACAGTCTTCAATAGTCCAGAATCAAGGCTTGGCTACAGTTATGTGCACAACACACGCCAACAGGCCTTAGCTACACTAGGAAGTGTTCACTGGTAAAACTACACCAGTACAGATATACTGACAAAACCCCGTACTGGAAACACAGCATAAAATGGCAGAAGAGTTATTTTGTTGGCATAGGTTCTACCAGTTCCCCCAAACAAAATAAACTATACTCACAAAAGGACTTTTTGCCTGCATAACTGTGTTGACAGGGGCTTTTGCTAGTACAGCAATGTCAGTCACGGGTGTGATTTTTTTCACACTCCTAAATGACAGAAAGGACAGTAAAACTTTTAAATGTTAATCAGGCCACACACACAGACTATCTGAAAGCTGGGGCACTCCACAAACGGGCTAAGCAATACACATGTCCAGCCATAACTTTTTATACTCCTGGATATTTCCATCTTTGGAGTACAGCAACACCCTAAAAAGTGGCTGTGTAAAAATAACACTGGGTGAAATTCACTCCTGTGCAGAGGACCAGTTCAAAGCCTATGCACCACTTAAGGTCCCCCAACAGCTAATGTCACAAACTCATCCTAGGATCCAAAAATCTCGCTGTTTTTATATTGGCAATAAAGATTATTTTATTGGAATATAGCTGATTAATTAGCTAGTGGTACATGAGGAAGAAGTTACTCTAACTCAGTCTCCCGTATTTTATATATAATTCGTTTTGCAGGGCTAATTGATGGAGTGGTTGAATATTTTTCATTTGAAACATTTATTCAGAAAAAATGCTTTTCAAAACAAATTTTCACAAAAAAAAAAAACTTTTGGGCTTTAAAATTTTGAATTTTAGTGTTCTGCTTTTCCCTTTCTCCTCCCTTTTTGCCACTGAATGCAATAGAATGCGTGATGTTAATGGTTTTTTTTTCCCCAATTCATTTTTTGTTTAATTGTTTTCTTTTTTGCCTTTCTGTGACATTCTAAAATTTCCTCAATCTTGAGAAAGTTACCAAGTTGGCAAAAGGAGAAAGGAAACCCTGTAACTTCGCCACACGGTTACTCTTCCAAAGTTGGAGGTGTTTTGAAAATATACACAGCATCTGAGTTACAGTTTCATTTTTCCTTTGCCACGCTAACTTTTCCCAAGTTTAGAGCATTTTGAAGAGTTACAGAACTGCAAAAAGGGGAAATGAAGGAAGGAAAAAAATGAAACGGGATGATTTGGAAGGTGTGGGAGAGAACAGCAGAAGAGGAAGGAAAGCCTTGTGATTAAATGACTGGAATGATCTTCAGGCGATCTGAATTTAATTTCTGGCTCTGCTACAGACTCCCTGTGAGAGAGTTGTGTTCATCTCCCTGTGACACAGATTCTGATCTTGTAAAATAGGGGTAATAATCCTGTGTCTGTCTTCTCTAGGGGAAGTGTAAGCTCTTGGGGGTAAGCTCTTTCAGGGTAAGTCTACACTTGGAGCTGGGGGTGTGGATTCCCAGTTTGTGCAGACATACTTCCCTGGAGCTAGTGCACTAAAATAATAGTAGCAAGTTGCAACATGGGCTAGCTGTGCAAAACACTACCCGAACTGAACCCTGTATGTACTCAGTGCACCTCGCCTGTGCCACTGCTTTCCACTAACTGCCAGTACTACCCCAGTTCGATGGCTATTTTTAGTGCACTAGCTCAATGACAACTAGTACAGGTATGTCTGTGCGAGCTGGGAATCACAGCCCTCGCTCCAGGTGTAGCCGCACTCTCCCGGCATGTTCGTACAGCACCTGATCCCAGTTCTAAATTCTACCATAATGCAAAGGATAATTAGTTACAAAAATGCATTGGAAAGAGCTGCCATTCGTAGAGCAGAGCAACAAGTTTTACTGGTCCTACAAAACCCAGGAACTACGATATATATTTTTGAGTGCCACCTACTCACCCCTTATCTATTAACTAACTATTTACATTTATAAAGACAAAGCACTCCTGTAACATGCAGAAAGTGAGATGGTACCATGTCTACATAATGACTTCTGCTGATTATAAGCACAGATTAAGGTGAAAAGAAAACACTCCCAAATGCCTAGGGACAATGTGTTTTCATACCTCCCCTTACAACCCTACATTGCCATCATTGTTGCTCTGTTCAATACAGGTAGTAAGCTTTCCTTACTGCTCAGTTCCCAGTCCCCCGAGTCCACTCAGGGCTGTCAATACAGTCATTACCAATTATGTAATACCGCAGAGAGCAGAGATTAATAATTCAGAGTTGAGACATCATCAAGATTTATCATCTTGGATGTACTGTCTGCAGATAGCATTGGGAGGCTGTCACTGAAAGGCATTAGCTGGAGAAAATTAGAGCTTTGTATTGATCACCAAACATTTATAGTATATCAAGCAGTGCTGCTTTAATTTATGCCTACAGGTAATTTATGGGTGCTTATTATCTCTGCATTCGTAATTAACGTTACATTTGCAAGGCACAGCAGTGTGGTGCTTGTGAAATTAACTCTTGGTTTCTCACAACCCCATGGCCATCTCCAAGGTTGGAGATGCTGAAAGCTGATCCCCTCTATAAGCAGGTGCTGCTTCATCCAAGTCACCAGCCCAGACCCTACCAGAGGAGCAGCAGCTCTGCCCAGGAGTGCTGGGAGGGGCTAGGTGATGCAAGTGGCTCCAACCTCCTTTTGCTGAGGGAGGCATGGAAGGGCTGTCATCCAAAAAGTAAGAGGCAACTAAAAGGGAATGGAACCAGGGCAAACAAAGGATGTGCTGATTCTCCACATCTGCTCTGAAGCCTCTACTGGTTGAGCTTCGGTGAAGCCCCAGTCAGAAGGTAACGTTTTTTTGGTTGTGACTAGCTTCCACCTACGTGTTATGATTCTCTGCAAACCTCTGTAGGCTGATTCTGCATTTTAACCTAGTACATGGGTTTTGCTTTACAAAACAAACAGTAAATCACCTAAATGACCTGACCTTGTACTATCAGTCTATGTAATCATTGCTATACATCTCTCTCTCTAAACATTTGTATTGTGCTTTTGAAATGTTCTTGATCCACCCCCCCCCCCCTTTTTTAAATTAAAAAAGAAATGGATGACAGATTATAAAAATGAATACGACATTTTCCAGGGTGTGTTTTTTTTTTTTTTTTTTTTTTTTTTTTTTTTTTTAAAAGAATTGCAATTCAAAGTTTGGTCATTTCATAATCAGAAAAATGTTGTCCCCTCTGATCTTAATGGGTGCCTCATGACCATAAAGGTTGATGAAAAATCAAAGATCAGGTGGTTAGGATGTTGGGAGTATTTCAGAAAATTGTAGGGAAAGCAAAAACCAGAGGATTTTTCCAAGGCAGATAAGGGTTGTAGAATCAATATGAATAGGTAATGACATTACTTTGATACAAAGGATGTCGAACAAGGGTATGTAACAGAGTGAGAGAGAGATTTACTGTAAAAGAGTATGAAGTCAAAAAGTTAAGTGCAGGTGAAGCATTAAATATGAACAAGGTGGGTGAATAGAAAGATAAGTCTGGTTTTCATCAGATTTGAGGTAGACATGCCAATGGCAACTATAGCATCATTACGAGAAAGACCCCAACTGACGGGCGCAGACTCCTTAACCAGAAGGAGTGAACTGGTGAATACCAATGAAAATATACAATGCACACATTTACAAGAGAGGAAAAAATCACCAGGGGCCTTATTCTCACCCATGAGCTGTAACTCCCAGTGAGAGTAAGGGATTCACAATCTGGCCCTATGTTTTTCAACATCTAGAATATTAACAACATTAACGAGAGCCCCAAACAATGATAGCAAGTTAAACAGCACCACATGTTATTTTCCCCTGAGATGCACGTATGATTCCCAGTGGCACCAATAGAGATCCTGAGAGTAGCATTTGAATCAGGGTACTATGAAACTAATGCTAAGCGGGAGAATTAGATGGCTAAGGAGAATTGGGAATGAAGTACAGATATATTCATCAGTTTGTATTTCACTCAGGTCTTGAGCTGCTTGACTGGCAAGGACTATTTCTAGGGCAGTTTCCTGCAACTTCTAAGTTGAAATGTTGCTTTGATGGTGCTCTCACCCTTATTCATTCACTTCTTATTAACGTTTGGGCAAGATGAGTTTTTATTCTATTTATTCTGGGCCAGACTATGCCCCCATCATGGATAGCAGTGTTCATATCCCCGCCCTGCACGGGTGAGTAGGTGTTGCTGCTTCAAGGTGCATACGCTTCATCAAATATAGACTGGGCAAAAAGTATAGCGACTCCTCAGAGCAGGAGGGGGACAGGGCATTAACTAACTCCCCCCACAATTCATTGTTCCTAACACAAGCCTCCCGGTAAAGCCACAATTGAGCCTTCAGTTGTGAAATGAAATTAATTTGCACAAATCATCCAGCAAACATTTCTGAAGAACAGTCAAATATGTAAAAATCACAGCCTACCTGTGGACAATTTGCAAAAGGGGAAAAATTCTACTTTGGGGACTCCATTTTACCAATCTAAGGCTGGGAGACTAGAGCATCTCGAAAGTTGCAGGATCGAGTCTACCGAAATAAATTGTTCTTTGCAGTTTGATAGTGGCCCCCAGTTATTTCTGTCAATGATTGTTTGGTGAAACTATGGGAGGTGAATTGTGTCTCTTTTGGCTAATTCCCAGTGAACACATCAAAGCAATTGCCCTTCTAATGGGCATTAATTAGCTGTCTTGCTGGCACTTATGATGTAGAGGCTAAGGTCTGAACTGGCATAGACCTTTAACTACCTTCTCTCCCACTTGAGGCTGTCTTTTCTGGACTGGGATCAAATGTATCAGCACAGGGCATGCATTATGAACGAAGCCTGCACTGCAACTACATGAACTAGACCTGTTCTGTGGCCTACCGAAGAACTCTAATATCAAGGGCCTTCAATGCAGAATCTTTCATCAGGGCTAACCTTGCTGAGCACCTCACTCAGAACAGCGATGGACAGGAGAACAGTAAACAATGAGAATGAATCCAGGCAGGTAAAGAGCAAGTAAATGAGGTTTTTAATGGTTTAAAACATCAAAGATTAATAACTGACAAGGAGAGTTCGGCTCAGAGAACAATAGATTATGGAGCTAGTTTTGATAAGTTGTCATGCCATGAAGTGTGAAGGATAAAGAGAAAAGCCATCAAGAAAAAAGCCAGAAGATATTTTTGTAGGGCGTCTGCATCTTTAATGCATGAGGAGGAGCAGGATGATCTTGATACAGAGAATAACGATGGCTTTGATATGTCTTTGCCAATCATGGCTATGGGTTCCTTGCCTCACCATCTTTATTAACTCAATTATTATTCTAGCACCAAGGGACCCTGTCTGAACTCAAGGCCCTGTTGTGCTAGGCCTTGTACAGACACAGAGTGAACAACAGTGCACCCCCCTAACAGCTCACAGTGTAAGCGGACAATGCAAAGGGTGGGAGGGAGAGAGTTATGATACTTGCGTAACAGATGGCGAGCAGAGGCATGGAAGATTGAAGTCAATGGAAGTTAGGAGCCTAAGTATTCTGGGGATTTGGGCCTCAGTGACTTATTCAAAATCACACAGGGAATCTGTGGGAATTGAACTCCATTCTTCTTTGTGAACCACAAGATCATCCTTAAGTTTCACCTGTACACACACACACACACCAGCTAAAGTAGATCTGCACTAGTGTCTCATGGCACACCACCTGTGACTCCATATGACGACACCAGGTCATTAACCCACAGTAAGTAAAGAACCATGGTTCAGTGATGACTAACTGGAAGCCCCCTCTCTACCCTAAGGATATATCCTGGGACCTGGGAAGCAGCCTTTCATAGTCTACATTTTTTGACTATCTGTTCAGAATTCCCCACCTGACAGAAACTGCCAGCGATGAAGTCCCCTGAGTTACAGCAGGATTTTTACACACTAGCACCCTTCCCACGTTCAACCAAGCAGCAAACTCACTATCTGCTAAGCAACAAAAAGCAAACAGACAGCAGATTTCTACATCATCTCCTCTTCTTGTGATAACAATAAACTATGATCTAATACACAAATCTGTGGAGTCCAGACAACTGAAGGAAAAGCCTTCCCTCTTCTTCCAGCTCAAGGGCAGAAAAGAAATGCCGCTCTACTTTTTTAATGCAAGTTACTGGCCAGTTTCCTCATGTTTCGATTGAGAAACCCTAAACTATTTAGGGGATATTTATAGATGGTGGTAAACCTTGGTTAATTGGCAGGAAGTTTGTTTAGAGAAATAACTAAGTTTCAAATTTTTACCCTAATTCCCTGCATGGTGCATTTTATTTTGTATTGAGCATTCGACTTCTGCCTACGCTCCTGCTCCCATTCCCACGGACTTGGGAATCTTTCCATTGATGTCAGTGGACTTTGGAGCAGGGCATTATTGCTTAAGAAGTGCAGGCTTGAGCATCTCTTTTATGGATCCATCCCTGACAAGGATAAACCTGCCTGTTGTAATTAAGCAGATGGCATCTATGATTACATGACTTTTAATCATGGGGTGAGCCCACTAGTCTTTATTAGAAGCCTCGCCTACTGACTTCAGCTTTCTTATACCTTTGCATTTATGCTTGTGATTGGCAGGTGTTATCAGTCCATGTGAACCACCACTCCTGCTTACGGAAAAAAATAAAGATCCCACTTATATACTCCAAATTCTGGTGCGAGAGAAAGTAAATAGCAGCCTTAGTTTTGAATGCATTTTTAAAAATTTATTTGTGGCTTTTTCCTTCTGTAAACTGATGATTATGCCCTAAATAGATTAATTTACCCTTTTACTGTAAGTTAAGGCTTATAAGAACTCAGCAGATTACCAGTTAGTTTATTTCAGTGGTTGCATTTTCTGCGAACAAAAAATTGATCCAGAATGAAATCTCAAAGGGATTAATTTACTTGGCAAAGACTTTTTTTTAAAAATAAGTCTGATTAAACATCGGGTGAGTTATTGAAGAATGAGTACATGCCTGAGGTGTCATTGGCTTAATATGCAATTAATCTACCTCCAGTAAACCTGTGTTATGGACAAAGAATGGAAGACTCATGGCTAACTTGATTTATTTTTAAAATTATTCATCAAAATGGTTTCTCTGCCCCATCTTCCCACTTGTGGCTTTTACACGTTAAGAATTGAAGAGGGATTACTTGACCAGGACCACTAAACATCCTAGAACACTTAAGGCAATAGTGATCTAGAATCCCAGGGACCGTCTAAACTGAAAAGGCCAAATCCTGAGCCAGGGTAAACCAACACACCTATGCTGCTTTACACCAGTTAAGGATCTGGCCCATGGTCTTTATATATATATATATATATATATATATATATATATATATATATATATAAATAATTGAATAATAAATACTAAATTGGAAAGGCTGGTTTAACCTTTTAGCACAGTTTCTCTCAAATAAACATAATGAAAATGATTAATCTTCTCTGCAGGTAGGTGAACTAGAAAGAAAAACAAGGGGTTGTGAGTCCTTTAAATCTAATTATTTAACTTAGCTTCTTCCTCCACTACCTACAGCGGTTTGATTTGAAGGAAACATCCTAACAAAGGAATAGTGATCTATTGCCAATGCCACTGTAGAATTACAGACACTATTTTCAAATATCTCCAAAGGTACAAGTTCGTTGGTGTATCTATCCCCCATTCAGGTTTCACACAGTCTTCTTGTATATTCCAGAGCCAGTTTAGTTTTAGGGAGTCCTCTCATGCTATTACTCAACAGAGTACATGAAACAATGCTAGCTCTGTGCATAGGGATGAATTTTGCCTTCTAAATGAATACTACAGTATTCTACAGTCATTGCCCAACACGCTAGCTATTGCAAATTTAGCATGGTTTAGAAAGTTACCATGGAATATGAATATGGTGGTTTTGTTAGCAAAGTTTACAGAATCAGTGGCAGAGCCAAGAACAGGATTTAAGAGACATGATCCTCAGTTCTTTTCTCCAACCACTAGACCATACCTTCCCCTTCTCTCTCTCTCTCTCTCTCTGTGCATCTCTTGCCATCTGTGTATTTAGTCTGCAAAATATCTTTTCCAATATAGTGAACATCGCATAACCTTTAAAAAAATAACTAAAGCTTGTAGAAGGAAAGCAGATAACTGAGGAGCTGAGCTGGTGGTGAAAAAAATATTTCCATCTCAGAGGAGATGTTTTCCTGTTTGGAGTCTCCAGATTGGGGAGAGAGATTATGTTCTGGTGTCACAGGAGTGGAACTAACATGCTATTTTCCAACTTTCTATGTCAAAGGGATGTTTAATTTACTATTTGATTTAATTATTCATTGGGTCTAATACACTTAACATTTCAATAATTAACTTCTACAGCAACTGTGGGGAAAATCTGATTTATCTGTTTACTTCCGTCTTTGCTGGCTGACTAGCTATACTGTCCTCTTCTCTGTAATCTTTATTTGTGGATAAAAACAATGAGACAATTACAGGGACAAATCAAATACCCCAAGCTTCCTTTGACTGATACAAAGGCTGGGAAGTAATAGGGAAATGGACACCTTGATAGAGACAACAAGATAAAGGGGTTTTATTCTAATTGCCTTTTAAATAGAGGTCAAAGCTGAACCTGGGATCTGAACCAGTCTGCAAAAATCAGGAAATATCCAGACTGAGGTTCAAACTCCGCAGCTGGGGCTCATCCCTACTTTGAAATAAAAACGGAGGATAACTAGGTGTAGTTTTGGTTTTGCAAAATCCCTTTCAATTGGGCTTTTGTAAAATGCAAACCAGGGAAGGCTAATATAAGTATCAGTCTCCATATCTTCAAAGTCTTAGGACAGGAGTTCTTGATTTGTCCCATCTCTGCTTTATTAAAAACAAAATCTTTATTTCTCCCTTGAACGTTTGACCCTGTTTTCCATGGAAACACTGCAGTTAGCCAGCAGCTGAGAGCAGCCTTCTCACATGTAGATTTCAGACAATGTCGAGAGAAAGTTTTGAAGGCAAATTTCTAAAATTTCAGCTTCTCAGAAAGTTTAACTCTTCATTCACCAACAAGCCATTCACACTAATGGGTCAGCTCCACGTATCACCCAACTCTCCTCTCTCACTTCAGGCTCTAAGCCATTGTGTAATGCTGCTGTGTACTGTTTAAACAGCTCCTAGATTCCCCTCCCATCCCTTGACTCAGAGGGGAGTTCTGTGGTGGGTGAAGTGATCCCTTGACTAAATTTATAAAGCACCGTAAGATCCTTTGGAATGAAAAGCATTCTATATGATCCATATCAATATTCCGACCATCTTCACCGTGTATGAAAATCTGTAGACACTTTTTCACACACATCTGATGGGGGTAAGCATATTGGGAAGCTGCACATGAGCAAAACCAGGTTTTATAGGGATCTCAGTGTGCTGAGTGTACATAGGCCAAGGCATGCAAGTGTGCACACATTTTTGCCTATTTGCTTTACAAAATTTGGACCATTTTTTTTTCCACATCTTTCACATGGTTTTAGGTGACATCTTCTAGGTCATTCTATCCACTCTACGAAGTTATACATTCAGGCAGCAATGGATTATACAACCCCAACCTATCAAAATCCCATGTTTGCAACATTTTTATTTTGCTTTTTAACTTACCCTTCCTTTACCAGTAACTCCTCTCTCCAGTAAATAATGGTTAGAAAGCCTAATCATTCATTCTGTTTAGGCCTAATATGTTATAAAGCCAAGGAAAGCAGGCCATTTTCCTCTCTGCTGGGTCACAACAAGTGTATTAACTATTCCAGCTAGTGCTGTGAATGATTTATTAATTCAATTTTGGAATGTGTGACTGTCATATCATATAAGTTCATCTCATAAAAAGACACTCTCATAGGACTTACTCTTCTCCCCCCCCCAGCAACTGACTGACACTTCACATAGTGCATCACTATATCCATCTGTGTCTCCCCCCATCTGTCTCTGGGAGTGTTGCATAGAGGTTATACAATGTGCCCGTCAATATTAAGAAGTTGTGTCCCCCAGAGAAGAGGCACAGGGGTAGCATTCAGTGGTCTAGTGGCATAGTCTCAATCTATGCCTTAAATTCTTGTTTAGGCACATGGACTAAGCTGCTGCATGGAACATGGAATAATCGCAAGTGCTTGTTTCTAGGGGGAATTCTGTATTGCTCTTTCCCAGAGGAGGCATTGCTGACACCCTGATGAGGAGCAGAAAAAAGGGGCAGATGTGGGATCCTCTGGGCCTGAAGGACTCCTTAGGAAACAAGAATGTGTGTACAGATATAGATCTATATGCACAGAGATATGCACGTATAGATACAGATTATAAATTAGATTTGGATCGAGGGAGATCAATCCAAATGTAATCTTCTGTCTCTCTTTATAATTGCATACTTATACAAGAACAGGTTTACAGACTGAATAGGATAGAACAGAAAATAGTACAGGCTCTAAGAAAGCCTTTGTTTTTAACATGCAGCCCATGTTCCTAAACATTCCACTTATGAACCCGTGTAAGGTCAATCAAGATTTTGTGAAAACAAGCTTTTACAAAGCCTAACATCAAACCAAACTGGTGACGATCTGGATGGTTTTGCCTTCATTCTCCTGCTGTGTTTTCAAGCGCAATATTGCTGCAACATGATAATCGCAGAGAATCAGAAAGTGAAACGGATAGAAACTAATGAAAGAAAATGAAATTGGACTTCATTGTCCAAGATGAGGAAAATGCTAAAAGCAAACCAAAAAATGGTAAAAATGAAAAGGAAATCAGTTTGGTTTCCCCGCCCCCCATTTAGTAACCACCTAAGGTATTATTTTCTTAGTAACAGGTAAATAAGCAGTTTCGCTTTTAAATATGAGAGACCAGAGTCTGCTTCTGATTACACGGCTGGATATTCAGCATGACTCCTAGAGCCCTGATATTTAACTTCATGCATGGTGAAGAGTCCTATTAACTCCAATGAAGCTACACCTGATTTACAATAGTGTAAGGCAGAGGAAAGATGGTACATTGGTTAGGTTGCTAGTTTTGGAAGACCTAGGTTATACACCTCTTTCCTGATCTGTCCTCTGATTTCCTGTTTACTTGTGTGTGATATAGTCTCACGGCTGTCAAGTCAGGGGAATCCTTGCATGCCAGGAGGAGTCACGCAGTGAAAGAATATAGCTCAGTGCTTCTGGCTGTTCTGAGACACATTCCTATAGCCTCCATGGTGTTCTTAAGTATTCGAATAAAGGCTTTTTATGAATCACAGTTTAAATTAACATTAAAAAATAGTCTGATTTATTTCAATACACACCAATTAGGTTTTGATTTTGGGTGGCTGGTAAAAGATAGTGTTCCTCTCTTTGACCCAAGCAGTTAGCTAGTTTTCAGGATGTTTCCATCAGAAGAAATTGATAATGGACTCAGGTATTTTGTCGACACAATCACGTTTATTTTCAAAGAATGTACAAAGTTCTGTTCCGCTGAATGTAGGAGGGATCAAACTACAGGTGACAGTTTCTTTGCTCCCAGTTCTAAGCCTTTTTCCAGCCAGAACTTGAGCCATAAGTACCGTTACTCTAAATATCCTGGGTGAAATCCTGGCCCCATTGAAGTCAATGGTCAAACACCCACAAACGTCAATAGGGCACAGAATTTCACCCCCCGCTAGCCATTAACAAAAGCTTTCTCTGAGCTTTTTTCAGAAGGCTATGCTACCTGACTTTCACTAGCTTCGTCTGGCGCTTCTTTGCTCCAGCTCTGTGCTGCTTTTCTGTGTTTTTCTGCTGCTTTTCTGACACACAGCTAGACACAGCTCCACCAGTCATTGCCCCAGCCCTTAGTTTGCTGCATCAGTCTCCATGGAAACACCTTAGGATCACATAGTTCAGCCTTTACTCAAGCCTTGCCATGTGCTTGTGTTTTGGGTGGTGGCATCTCTGGTTTCAGCTGCCTGGCTCTACAAAGGAGCTGGATTTTTTTTTTTTTTTTTTTAAACACGTTCATCTGGAATAAAGACAGTCGTTAAACCCACCAACTTCAACGGAGGTTTCTCCCAGTCCCCCACTCTACTAATACAAGGTAACTGCTATCAAGGGGTGAAATTCTGTGCCTATCAGTGTTTGACCACTGACTTCAATGAGGACAGGATTTCACCTAGGATATTTAGAAAAAACAACAAGAGTTCTGTCGCACTTTAAAGACTAACCAATTTAATTTCAGCAGGCATAAGCCTTCATGGGCTTCAGATCACTTCGTCAGATGCAGTTGGTATGTTGCCTGTATTTGTTGTATTATTTCTACCAACTGCATCTGAAGAAGTGATCTGAAGCCCACGAAAGCTTATGCCTGCTGAAATTAAATTGGTTAGTCTTTAAAGTGCGACAGAACTCTCGTTTTTGCTGTATACAGACTAACACGGCTACCCCTCGGGAACTCTAGGATATTTAGAGTATTGTTCTCACGGCTCAAGCCTGCTCTCTGGTCCTGATACAGTCATGCATGTAGGCTGGGATTTTCAAAGTATAAGGGATTTAGAAGCCCAAATCCCACTGAATTTTAACTAATGTAGGCCCCTTCAAAATGATTAGCTTTAAGCATGCACTTAACTTTAAGCAAGTGAACGGCCCTGAAGCTAATTGCACTCTGCAAGAACAATGTCCAAGGTCAAGGATTCCTTTGCAGGCATGGCATGCTGAACTTTAAACTGGTTGGCACATTTTATCCATTTTTCAGTGTTATTTACATCGAGAGATAAATGATAGATGAAGGATTAATCTTCACCATCTAAAGCTAATTAATAATCGTGTGAATGTATTATTTCCCCTGAAGTGCTGAGTTTTGGCTCTGGGGGAGATTCAGTTTGGGTTCATCTCAAAATAAAAATTCTAAAAGACAGTAATCTGAACAATAAAACAAACACCATTTCACACCAGAGGAAACAGCTGTGAAATGTTACTTCCCAGTCAGAAGGTATCACAATTCTGCAACAACATGATCATGATCTGAGTTTCATTTTCAATCCCTTCGGCACTATTCTGCAGTTACATCTCTCAAAGTTAGCCACACTTTATGTAATCATCTGTATATTTTAAATGCAAATGACAAGGTCAGTTCTATTACATAACTCTGGTTCAGACCAGGCTGACACATTGCAGGATTGCAGATTTATGAGGTCAGGAAGATGAGCATTAGGGAAATGAATCGCTTCCCAACTAATTTGTAAATGCAAAATAGATAGGAACCTGTGTGCACTGGATATGCAAGGTGCTAAGTACACTGGTCACTGATGGGAGGGGAGAAGAGAGCAAAACATTTTAGCTTTGCTCACTTCTGAAGAGGATTCATCCTTGTGCCTTCAAGATGGTGTGGGCCACCCCACTTAAGTAACTGCTGGGTGCTGGCTTAGTCCCCAGGCAGACTCAGGCAGTAAGGAAAAGTAAAAGAGGGAGGAAAGGACCAGGAACCAGAAAATCTCAAACAAAAACATTTTAAAAATCCAAAAGGAAACAATTTTTGATTTAGCTCTAAACCAAAAATTCATTTTGAATCAAAATGAAACAAAAATTTGTCACTTCCAAATTTCCTGCAAAAAACCTGATTTCCCCCCACCAAGGAAAATTTTTCAGGGGAGAGAAAAACCACCCAAATGGTTTGTTTTTTTTTTAAACCAGCTCCAGGCATAACTGAGGAACAACTTTATTAAAGTCAACAGTGTGAGATCAGTGCATCTGGTTGGTCAGTCATCGTTCTGTCACAGAAACTCACTGAGAGCTGAAAAGCTCAGCAGGATTTTAAAGAACAGATTAGATCATGGACAGAGATGGGCCTGAACCAAACCCTTCCAAATCCAAATCCCTGCAGGGTCTGGAAGAATTGGAACCTGGAGCTGGAGCCTGGCTCAGGCTGGTCTGTGATGAACACCACTCAGAATACTCATGCCCTCTTCTACCTCAAAACCACTATTAACAACTCCAAAGTCCCTCAAAAGAGGCACTTAAGTCTTTAAGAACAATTAAAACCCCCACCCCAAACAGGCCTCTGGCCCTGGAGAGCGAGACAAGCCAGAGACACCGTGATATCTACTAGGGCCATTTCTAGTGATATTGATTTTACAGGGAAGGTGCTCAGATACTGTGGTGACTTGTAGCAATATAAAACACTCAGATAGGCTCCGTGATTCTCAATGCCTTGTGCTGTCACAAAAAGGTAAAATTGTCTTGCCACTCTAGTTCCTTTGCTTTATAATTACCTCCAATTTATTCAGGGCAGCTCTGGTAATAAAACCGGGACACGCTCCTCTCCTTCCTCCAGATGGGGACTGGATCATTAAATGGATGTTTCTACCACAATTTTTGTGGTGGGGGTGTACTGGCTTGTGTATGGTGAATTAATACTGTATCTCCAAAGATCCTACTTGGAACCAAGAAATAGCAGGACGAAATTGATCTGTATCCAGCGCTGCTGGATGTGGATCTAAGTTGAGGTATGTTCCGTTCTGTTATATAATACAAGACTGGGAAAAGCAGGTTTATAACGTTTTAGAAAAAGTCAGAATTGTGGCCATTTACTCCCACTATGTACTTACTTTGTAGAGGAACCAGTGAATGCCCAAGACAAGGAATAGAAGAATCAGAGTATTTATATCCATCCATCCAGGCCAGTCTCATTTACACTGGGTCAGTCGCTTAGGGAATGTCTACGCAGCATATTGGAACGAGCAGGACTGAGCATCCCAGCCTGGGTCAACAAAGCTGGTGGGGCTCATGCCAGCACTAAAAACAATTGTATAGACAGAGCTTTGAAGTTGCAGCTGGGGCTGGAGCTCAGTTCTGCAGCCTAGGGAGGGGGTAGGCATCAGAGCCCAAGCTGTGATGTCAAAGCGCCGTCTACACAGCTATTTGTAGAGTGCTGGTGCAAGCCCCAGTCTGTCAACTCAGGCTAGGAGGCTTGCTCCTGCCTGCTTGCAACAATATGCTGTGTAGACATACCCCGAGAGTAAATGGGCCTTTCCTTAATGTGGGAGTGAGACCCTTTACACTTAGAAAGTGGTGTAAAGGGACCTGTGTCAATAGGAAGAATGGCTTTATTTCTTATAGCAGAACGTACAGACGTTGTACAGACGTTGACAGGAACGCAAAGCCAGTGCAAAGTGGGTGTATGATTCTTTCCACCACATCAGAACAGTAGCATTTTACAGTCCTGACTTCACACAGATGTAAATGACAACACGGTGCAAGACAGCAGGGGGAATCAGGGCCTGATTCTCCTTTCACTAGCACCAATTTTACACTGTGAAACTGCAAAGACTTCCGTGCAATCACTCCTGGTTTACACAAGTGTAACAGAGGAGAATCTTGTCCGCAAGGTCCCAAACTGTTTTCCCCCCCTCGAATTTTATCTAAAGTTTTGAATGTGCCATAACTGTTTTCAAATGGCATTGCCAACAGAAAAAAAGTGTGTGTAATTAGTATAGTTAATGTACCTCTCCAGCTGGAAAAAGCAGATAAGCGGATACTGCATGTCTTTCTGCAACCCATCAGAAGGGAGAGTGGCCAGATGGCCATAGACTAGCATTTCTGTACACTTTGATCTACTGGTCCTTATTAACCCTTTGTAAAACAGCTGTAAATCGCAGCGGGCAGACTCTACAAAGGACCTGTGAAAAGGGAGAATTTCAACCACTGATTGAAACCATTGTCTCAAGTTAACCTCAGACCATGCGGGCACTTCTAGTCTTCTGTATGTCAGAGCTCCCCCCACACACCTAAGCTTCTCTGATCCAGCTTGTCTGTCTCATCCCTCTCAGGTCACCATCACTTCCCTTGCATTAACAAATGGCTCAGCAGGTATAGGAGTGTAAGAGAAGTCCGGCTGCTGTGGACTTCAAGGAGCCAATCAATATAATTGGTGCCCTATATGTCAAAAGACTTCTCAGGAGAGGACTAGCAAGAGACACATAATTACATGGTACAATTTGCTCTTTGAAAGGAAAATTGAACTTAATAAACAATGTCCACAGGATGCAAAGGGGAAAATAGTTCTCATACACCTGAGTCATTTCCTCTCCCCTTACAGATCCTGAAATAAAGTGACCTCTCCACTAGGGACCAGTGATTTATTGCACCTATCAATCTGATATAAAGGTATATTTTCCACTTGCTCCTACATTTCCTCTTTGTAAGTCTATTACCTTCTAGAGGCAGGAGGGGTCTCTGAATTGAGTTTTTTCTGCACAAGGATGCAGTGTTTCTCAAGTAAACAAAAGAGGAGGAGCAGAAGGTGGAGGGGGGACGGGTTTTGGGGGAGAATGGAAATACGGAGGGTGGAGAAGTCAGTCTAAAAAGAAAGAAAAGGAGAAGAAATCTGGCCTCAGCGTTTGCAAGATACAGAGCAGAAGTAATCAACTGTTTTGTTCAGCTTCTGCAGGTCACAAAACTTGAGCACGAGAGCAGATTTCTCCTGCTATCCTCCCACACCCGCCATCCATCACCAAAGGTAAAATCAATTCCCAAACAGTCCTGAGCAGAATCAGAAGTGTCCCAAGTTAAAGCGTCTGGATGGGATTTTCAAGGTGCACCAAAGGGGACCGCCCATAGCAGGAGGATTACACAGCCCCTTGTACTGGACCTGTCAAAAAAAGAGAACTTGCCCGGATAATCCTAAGGCAAGTTTCTTTATGTACAGCAGTCTTCACCCAGGACAAAATCCAGTTCCTTCCAGATCCATGTTCTCTAGGCTGGTACTAGGAGTAGGCTATGCAGCTTATGATGGGAATATTTTAGAAGGGGCCTAAGTGAAATGGAGTCCTGGTTTGTGTATGAGGTTCCTAGCTACTACTGGAATAAATGAATACAAAAATTTCACCAACATCTACGTGACTTACTCAAGAGCTGGACTGAGTTCCATTCTGTGGAGGATGTCAACTTTTGAAATTTGGTTTTGTTCCAATTTGAAGTACAAACCAAAAAATGTCTAAGTTCTCCACAAGAAGGAATGAAACTGTTGCTCTGGGGCAGTTCACCATGGACCCTGAAAGCCCTGGAGTCCCTGACTCCAAGGTAGTCTGCCTGGGGGGCTGCCCTAGAGCCCCAAATCTGGAAGCACTGGGATCCCCAGAAAGCCACCAGGCAGGCTGCTAAAGATCTGGACTGGTGAGCTACCAGAAAACCACAGCAGGTTTCATACCTGGGTTCTATTGGGTCTTCAGTGAAATGGCACCTTCTTTCTGAAATGTTCCAGTTTCCCGGAATCAGCATATTCCAATGAAAGAACGCTTCACTGGAATTTTTCTAGGTAGCTCTAACTTAGGAACCTAAGTTCCATTGACTTTCAAAGAAGAATGAGGCTCCTAAGCATCCAAGGGCCAGACTTATAAAAAGGTACTTCAGCTACCTACTGGGATTTTCAGAAGTGTCAAGGTAGTTAATTTCCATTGAAATCAAGGAGGTTTAAGCACCCAGGTGCTTTGCAAATCCTACTAGGTGCCTAAATACCTTTCAAAATCTGGTCCTAAATCACTTTTTAAAATGGGACTCAGGCTCCTACATTGCTTGGTTGGTTTGAAAATTTTACCCAAAGCCTTTACTGTGAAAATGTGGGAGTTTTATCTACTCTAAGTGAAACTCATTCATCTTTTGATTTACTGTGTGACCTTGCACTTATGGAAAAGTCTGTAACGGAGAAGGATTAACCGTCCGTGGTTTTTTTTCTCTCTCTATTTTTTTTTTACTATCCTATAGAATAGAATAGCAAGCATATCACTGCTCTAGGATTCTATGGGATGGTTCAAAACCCTATGGAAACTCAACACTTGTTATTAGGATTTCAGAATAATCTTCTGCAGAACCCTATTCGTTTCACTCCTCTTTAAATTCTATAGGACTTTGCCAAAGGAGAAAGGTGAGCAAGTCACTTCACCTCAGGTTCCCCTTGTTCTCTTTGGTTATTAGACCAACCTGAGAAACTGATTTGCAGCTCTTATATTTCAGTGGGTCTGATTCGGTCATCCAGAAGAAGAGTAGTAGACCTCTGTGTTGATGACCAGCACAAAGCCTTGTTTTGAGGGCTTACATGGCATGCAGGGCTTGTGTAGAGGGGTGAATTTCACTCACCATTTCATTGGGGGGGGAGGAAGAGAACTGAGTCTTTAGAGATTTCCATCTTTCCATCCTCGCTCCACAAAACAGTCCAGAGATTTTACAGTTCAGATAACATCCTTTCTAATGCTACATCCACCAGGCTATTAGTATATATAACAGATCATGAGGTAACCATGGCAAATGCAGCAATTCCTAATGAGGAATTTTGAACTTTAAATCTTCGTTTGCCACTCAAGATCACTTCACAGATACTTGCTCAAGAGCAGTGTGTGCTGCACGCCACAGAGTAGCATGATATTCCAGTAGAGGAAAGAGAAAAAAGGGAAGAGACAAGATATGTCTGATAAGAATCTCTCTCTCACACAGGCTTCCAAGCCAGCCTATGAGAAAGTGAAAAGCTGGCACTCTTTACAGGCTAAGTGAGCAAACCACCAGGTGAGAAGCCCAGAGAGGTAGGTGGTGATTATTATTAGCCCAATTTTATAGATGGGAAAACTAAGAACTGATGTACCTAGGAGGCATTGTGGTCCAATGAATAGTAGGGCAACCCAAGCATTCTAACTTTAGAAGTCAGCCCCCCTACATCATGCAATCAGCTTAAAAATGAGATTTAAATTATATTTTTTGTTTTTTCATTTGCCTTCTGATTTCTGAAACTTTGTGATGTGCTTGTTTCACATTTTCAGGTTCTCTCCACAACTAGGTAAGCTAGAAACTTAAGTAATAAAAAGCAAAAGCAAAAAAAAAAAAAAGCTGAGAATCTCTTCTAGTGACTGGACTTCAAAAGCTGGTGTGTTAGGAAACGTACCAGCTAGTGGGAGACTTGCAATAAAAATCACAAGTTGACAATACTGAGTGAATACAGGGGAGGAGGAAAGAGAGAGTTAGGAAGCTCAAGTTTTAATCTTGGTGATGGTGGTAGTGATTTGTACCTTGGTAGGATTTAAAGGCCCCCAATGAAGATCAGGGTCTCATTGTGCGAGGCACTGGCCACACACACATGAGAAGAGGAAAATCCCTGCCCCAGAGATCTTCCTTCCTTCCACCTCCGTATTTGAGCTTGGAGACTTTTAGAGTCTTCTTCCAAAACTTGATTGTATTCCTGGCTGTTTGCAAAATTAGACTCTCTAAGGTATCCGGTCCACCGATAAAGTCTTTGGCCTCCCTCTTGGTCTTCTGTCCCAAGTCATTTCAAACTGCCATCCTACCACAACTCTGTCTCTCCTCGACATGCTCACCGTCCATTCCAACATGGCCTAGCTTCCTTCAACTTGTCTTCATTTGAGATAACCCACGAGGCCCCTCACCACCTCTTTTTATTTCCTGTCATAGAGCGTCCAACTATTTGACCATCTACATCTTCATTTCCATGGTGGAGAGCATACTGATTTCTTTTCTTGTGCCTGGCCAAGTCCTCACATATTAGGATGAGTCAAATTACAGTTTTGACAGTCTAACTGTCTAGACTTTTGGGGAATTTGTTTTTGACTGAAACAATTCAGTGAATTTGACAAATCCATACAAAGTTTCAATTTCCCCAAATCTCTGGTTTAGACAACAGGAGTTTCATCCCCCAAATTTCACTCAGCTCTACTAAAATCCTCTCCCCACTTTTAAACCAACAGACATTTATGAAAGGAAGTCAGAGGCTAGTGTTGTCACTTTAAGTCACTAAGAAGGGATTCAGTGTGACCAAAAGACAACGAGAGTCCTGTAGCACTTTAAAAACTTGGGCCATGTCTTCACTGACAGCAGCAAATTCGCCACCATCAGATCGACTGAGGTCAGTGAAGACCTGCTCAGTCGATCCAGAAATAGACGTATTAAGACCACCTTCTCAAGTGGCATGGCGCTACATCGATGGGAACGCGGTTCCCGTTGGCGCAGTGCAGTGAAGATGGCGTGCAGAAGAGCAGCAGAGAAGTCGATGGAGTTACGCAAGTTCTTTGCGTAGCTTGCGTAACTCTGGTTGACTGCCGCCAAATCTTGGAGGTAGGTGAAGACAAGCCCCAACAAATTCAATTTCTGCAGGCATAAGCTTTTGTGGGCTGCAACCCACTTCGTCAGATGCAAGAAATAGAAATCAGATAGGTGGGGTTTGTGTATATCTAGATCGATATATAGACACACACACACACACACACACACACACACCCCCCACCCCCAAAGGTAAGGAACAACAATGGGTAGGGTAGGTGTTAGCAAAGTCCATTCAGTTAGAGTAGATGAGGCCTATTCACAACCATTGTTTAGAAGGTGAGAATGTGTGAACAGTGACAATTACTTCTTGTAATGAGAGAACCATTCCAAGTCCCTGATTTATGTGATTGCCAGCTCTCTCGCCAATGTGTGGGGTAGACAGCTGTTTACACTCCTCCGAATCCATTCTAACCACAGAAAGTTTCCAAGCCCTTCTTCCGTGACCCCAAATTGTCAGTGGTTAAAGAGTGAGGCTGGGATGCTATTGCTTAGAGTATGGGTCATCAAATGCCTCCCATACTCCCTCTCTCTTCCCTGGTTGTGAAGAGTGCAAATTCCCCCATAGGGAAGAAATTGCCAGTAGCTCATCTCTCTAGTCCGATTAGACCTTCCTGATGTAAACTGCAGATGAAAGGCCATAGATTTTCCCCTACAGAGAATCATTTTAAAGATTAGTTGGAGTCTGGCATTATTTATTTGGCTTGGTCACCAGAGAAAGCAGCTGATTGGAAAGCAACCGGAGACTCATATTTATGGGTGTTCTGTGCTGTTTTGTTACAGGATGGGTAATCCCATGTCCACAGTACTGATGGTTCAAAATGAGAGAATTTGTTTCTGCAGCAAGCTTGGATTTCAGCAGGACTGATTCAAAATTTTTGTGAAACTTTTTTAGTGGAAACCCAGTTTCCCATAGAAAAAGCACTTTGAATGGAAATTTTTCACTTTTCCTACTCCCCTCCCCCCAAAAAACCACCCAACACAACAAACTAAAACAGAAACAATGTTGGCTTTTTCCGATGCCGAAGTCCCCTACAATCAAGCAAGCTTCAAGGCCAAAATTCATTCTGACATTTATATACGCCGTAAAGCGATGACCTGCCTCCACTTTTCTATTTGCTTCTCCTGCCCTACCAGCAACGCCGGTTCCTCCACACCAGCTTGCCACCGTCAATGCAAGATTCTCCTCCTGTGAGGGTCCTGCTGGTCTCTCTTCACATCACTGAGCTTCTCTATAAACATGGGGCCAAAAGACAGACATGCCCTACTTGCTTTGTCCTACTCTAATGGTTTGAAGCGGTGGTATTTAACCATTTAAACCATTAAGCATGATTTACAGGGGCTTTTCACTGTCACAGGTGTGAAGCAGCCGGTGGGGGGGGGCGCCCCACTGGTGAATGCAGCCCATAGGGGAGGCATAGGAAGAACTGTTAAATCACTCCCGACTCTGCTCCCATGTAGTATTTAACCCAGTAATTGCATTATCTGCAGCCTCATCGTAAAGCATTCCAGAATAGAGAGCTTATATGGAACAGGCTATACATAAAACTGATCCATTGTAGATGAATACTCAATTGACAATGCAAGCAAAGCCTAGTCCCAACGGCTCTCACTAACTTTCGTCCCCTACAACAGCCAACACCTGTATTGCACTGCCTGCTCTGGTTGCTCAGTGAGTTAGTGACCCCATTTACTGCAGATCTTGTAGACCCTGAAGGTTTCAAGTGTGTTCCAACAACAGGCATCAAGTTTCTGCCAGATCACACAGCCTAGATTCAGTACACAATGGACCTGATTCTCTGTGGTCCTGCAGTATGATCCAGATCCTCTCCTGGTATAAGTCAGCATAGCACCACTGACGTCAATTTAGCAGCAATTTACACTTTTTGCACTGGTGTAAATATCCAGCTCATAAAATTGATCCACTGCTGTTCTAAATTGGCATAGTATCACTGAAGTGAATGCACTTAGACCCTTTTCTACCATGTAGGATCAGGACTCTTATATGGTTATTTTCAAAACAGCAAAGTGTAACCAGATCAGATTTATCCCCCCTTAGCACTCCCATTGCACTAGTGGGAATGTCAACACAAGATGCAGAGCAACAGACTCAGGCCTCGCATGTTCACCAGGAGGTGGTTAGAGAAAGCAAAGCTTTATTATTCTAAAGTTACTTGGCAGGTCACTTTAAAAAAGAAATAAATAAGTAAACATTTTCACAAGATTTCTGGCCTCGATGATTAATGATAATGCTGAAGACCCAGTCACATGCATCTCAGGAACAGATGGGCCTGTTTTGGCTCAATTGCTACCAAGAGGCACTTTATTTAAAGTACGTTTAGTGGAAAGAAAATTATACATTTTATTTTATTTCTTCAAGATTAACTTTCAACCCACAGGGGAGAACAGGAGAGAAGTTGAGAGGGGGAAGCTCCCTCTAGTTAGAGAGAAAACCTGAATGAAACAGAAGGGAAGGAGATTGATAGAGCGAGTGAGTAGGTTGGAGGGACTGGATAGAGGCGAACTATTGCGCAAGTTGTGCCGCACAAGGGGATCCCTCCATCCACAGTCCCACTGGGGTCTGTGCAGGGATCTGCTTGCATGGAACAGCAGAGACTGGAGAGGAGGGGTGGGGGCAGTCAGGACCTGAGAGAAAAAGGGGAGAATAATGCAAAAGGAAGGAGAGAGAGGAAAAGATTGTAGAGAGGAGTGGGGGAGACACAAACAAGACTAGGACACGTGGGGAGGACAAAATGAAGTAGAAATATGAGGGAGAGGAAGAGAGGGAAAGATAAAAACGATAAGGGGGGGATTTGTTTGCATCCTGAGGCTAAGAACTCATCTAGTTTATTAAGTGGAAGGACCCCCTGAAGATTCCAACTCTCAAGAAAGCAGAGAGCTTATTGTACCAAGCACAAACACTGCATGCCTCACTGCTTAGTAACCAGAACCAGAGAAATCATGGGGATGAGACACTGGGGCGTCAGAGAAAGAACATTGCAGGATGCTAATTCGTTTCTTATTGAATCCCCCCTCCCCCTCTCATGGTTTTAACCCTTGACACTACCCAGAGGGGCACTGAAAATGAGATGCAATGTGGAAAGATTTTTAGGCATCTGAAATCTCTTCATGGAAGTGAAAAATTACCCTGAAAAGCAAAACAAACCCCCTGCCCTGACTGCAACGTTTAGACCGCTGCTTTGACTAGAGTTTATTTAGGACATGGATGTTAATGGGAGGTTTGCCATTGATTTCAATGGACAGAATCAGGTTCTTAGAACATTAGGATTCTAATTCTCAAGACCCAAAGTCAGGTATTGGTAAGGAATTTGATTAAATTATGTCAATGTAAATCGCTTTTCATCCAGTTAAGGAGTGTCCATATAAAGTCCATTGCACTGATTTAACTGAATCAATCAGTTTGTAAACCAAATCAGTGCAGTTCTTGTGTGTGTGGACAAAGTCTTAGTTACATTAAGTATGATTTTCACAGTGGTTTAATACCACTTTTGTGTGCCTCAGTTTAGGGAGAGTCTACCACACCTGACATGACTGATGAGATTTATTCGTAAAGTGCTTTGCAATCCTAGAACGATGGACAATATAGAAGTGGCAGGACCTTTTATTATTTACTGTTATCAGTTTCTATCTTTTGTATTTATCTTTTTTCTTCTTCTCTTTTAGCTTCCTTGGTCAGCTTACAGGAATAGCAGACTATGCAGAAAAACAAATAGCCAAATCCCTCTCACTGGTAGGGAGTAAACTGCCAGACAGAACCAAACTTGTGTGTGAGTGGAAAAAGGTGACTTTTTTTAAACAAAGGCAGAAAAAAGGTACACATTGTACAGCTGTGCTCCCAAATCAGATTTCAGCCGACGGACACAATAGAAGAACAATCATGGCTCAAGATTAGATTTTCTTTGCTCCCTGCACTTTGACTGGGTGCTTGTGTCATCCTGGCATCATTAGTTGAATGTTAGGGCATTTATTTAAGCCTAGCAAAGGGAGGCTGACATTTTTCCCCACAGCCCTCGCTACCTGCAGCTTGTCAGCTCTCTGCATCCCCTGTGACAAGTACGGTATGCCAGTGAAGCACAGCACAGGGAGAAACAGAAAACATGTCATTTTTAAAGTACAATAAAATGGCCAGCTTGCTACATGGGAAGCAATGAAGCCTAGAGCTCCGTAGTCCCTGGGTGGCTCTGTACCACTTATTGCAGGAGGAGAGATGTGGAAGGATTGGCAAGGCAAGTGGGTGGGGTGTGGCCAGTATGTGTCTGCACAGTAATGGAAAAGTGTCAAATGTGCAGTCTAGATCCACCATCCCGTGCAGAGGGCGCAGCAGCAGCAGCCTGGTGTGCATTAATCCTCCCCAGAAACAGCAGCTCCAACCTAGTTTTGCAGTTGGGCTGATGAAACAAAGGGATGCGTTTCACTTCCACTAAGGCTACTTTTACATTGCCCTGGCAATAAAGACCTCTTTACACTGCTCTAGCAGTGTAATGCAGCCTTGGTGTAGTGAGAATCAACCCCAAACTCACACCTTGTTTACAGAGCCAAGATTTGTCCTAATAGATTTTTTTTTTCTTGTCCTTATGGCTAACGTGTACACTATTCCATCCCTCTGTGTCTGAGCATCCCATCTGTAATGCCAGGATACTTCCCGCCCTGGCTGGAGCATTGCGAGGATAAATGTAGTGAAATGCCATGGCATCTGAACACTTTCCAGTAGCACAATAAGCACCGCGACTAACATTGTGAGTGGACTACCCTTCATGGCCCCTCTCCGCGGACAGACATGAATATTGATCCTGCCACTTGAAGTGACTTTTTGAGGATGGTGTCCCAAAAAGCTATCATAGTGTAATTGGATAGATTTTGATGCAAAAGTCTTTGTGGGTCTTAGCCGGTTTATTTGTACACATTGACACTAGAGGTGGGTAGAAAACTGTACTCTTGCAGAGTTTTTTTTAAGTCTGAAAACGCTGTGTTGTGAAAATCAGAATGTTTCATAAGAATGTGTTGATTTCAATGAAATTGTCAAAGGAAAAATTTTGTAAGGATTCATTTTGGCTTTTTTGTTTAGTTTTATATCATGCCTTTTATATGATATACCATTGAAGTTTATATTTATGTGTATTATATTTAACATTTAAAGTTTCATGTCGTATTTTATAATGTTTCTTCATCATCAAGGAATTGTTTTGCTATTTTAGAATCAGTTTTGAAATTTCTCTTCTGCAAATAAAGACTGATTTGGAATAAAAACAAAATTTCTAAATGTTAGAATTGCCCATGGGATGGAAATTCTCTTTTTCCCCCCTCTCTTTTAAAAGCAGTTCTATTTAACACAGGAATAGCAAACGCAAACATACGTAAGTGGTCTTTTATATTGTACCATCTTAACCAAAAATATTCAGTGCTGACTGTGGGTCATATCTACACTGCAGCCAGCTTGCAAGTAGCAATATCAAGAAAATAGCAAATCACTTCTGGTAGAGGAAGTTCAAGGTGAGGTTTATTTAACTAGAAGAGAAGGTTGGTATTTGAAGTATCTCCAGCAGAGGACACATTCTGCTTGCTAATTTAACACACCCAGGAAATCAGGCATCCACCATCCCAGATCAAAGACTCAGATGGTTGTTAATCACTACATAATTATGCCTTTTCGCTTCCACACGCAGAATTTTCAGTTCTTAGAAGTGAAGTAACTCTCCTACTCCCACCCCCATCTTTGTCTGTCTTGTCTACTTAGATGGAAAACTGTGGGGAAGGGATTCCTTCTTACTGTATGTCTGTACAAGCACCTAGCATCATTGGGCCTCAAACTCAAATGGTGCCTCAAGGGAGTAGAATAATAATAATAAATCATAACTGGACACAAATGAGATGGCAAAATGCCAGGTTAGCTCCTTCTGAACTCTAAAGCAAAATTAAGGTGATTGAGTAAAGATTTATCCATCCATCTAGGTTGTTCCAGAGCAATCATGCAATCCAAAAAATCATCTCTGGAAGGATTTAGAGATACTCCACCCTTATAGCTCAAGTGAGAAATGAGCCAAATGAACGCTGAGGAAGCCAGGATTTGGCTATGTTTCTGCATGCAAGTGAAACAGGGTTTTGCTTTCTATACATGCAAGAGTAAATACTGACTTCCGTTACCCCAGCCCAGTGTCAGAGTTCAATGGCATTGCATTAGTGAAACAGTAGAATTTCCTTTACCCAGTAGCCCATTATGGTAAAATATGCGTTACAGACCCACAAAGACAAAGGTAGGTGAATCATATCTTTTGTTGTACCAATTTCTGTTGGTGAGAGAAAGATACCACCTCACTTGTGTCTCATATCCTGGGACCGACATAACTACAACACGCTGCAGACTAGATCTGCTTCATCATTCTATTGCCATTGGCCTGAGTTCTGCAATAGCTGGGCTGTATGGTGTGGTATTTTGCACTCTTACACTAGAATTCTGGGGGGGCTTCTCTTCTACCAGGGTTCCTTGTACATGCGCATACATACAGCGGTGTGTACAGGTATGGACTGTGCGAGAGTACACTGTCCTTTGCCTGTAGGGGTTTCGCTATTAAAGTCCCTAAAGTAAATACAAAAAGGTGGCAGGTGGGTGGCTTCTTAAACCTATTCCTGTCTATGGGCCTGTGAATTAGACTTGATGCAAGCCTAACAGAGTGTCAAAATTACAGCACATCACCTACTGGAAAGGACAGTGTAGCAGGCAAGCTAGTCAGCAGGAGGCCACTCTGCCAGGGCTCCCGCTAGCAGAGCGCTCCATGAAATCAGCACTTTATCTGTCAAAGGCAGCGGCCCACATTAGGGCCCATTATATTTAATAAAGCTATACATCTCTCAAGCACTGGAGGAGCCAGTGTCTGAGGACAGGGCATGCTGTGGCTGGTGTGGCAGCTGCATGGATACATCACAGACCCTTCCCCCCTACTCTCCTCACTCCCCATGGGCCAGTTTTGCTAAATAAGGCGGCAGCAGCCACAGGCCAAGAACTGCAGAATATATTAGCAGTGAATGTTCGAGATGCAGTAGAACACCACACAGTGAAGGGCAGGCCTGTTTCGCTTTGTCTTTTAAATCTCCAGGAGGATTTGGAGCCAGATCCTAAGGTGGTGTAAATAAATACTTGAAGTGAACCTCCAGTTCAGATACTAAGACCAGACACCGAAAAGTGACATGTTTGTAGAAAGGTCACCTCACCTCCAGGGGATGCTCTGGGAGAAACACTGAGGAGGTACAGGGCTTCCCTCATCTCCCTAGCAGAGCAAGGAAGTGCCTAGAGCATCACCTCTGTAGTTTCATTACCACTGGGGTTTGAACCCTGACTGCTCTAACTTGGATTAGTCCCTGCTCCAATGTCCCTTGATGTCATTATGAGTGTTTCCATTATCTTCAATAGGTTTTCAATCCATTTTTGAACAGGCAGCAGTAATAGGTTGTCTCCCTCTACTGGCTGGTCCACCTGAATGACCACAACACACTTTCCCAGTGTGTTACATATGCCCAAGAAAAGGGAGGGGGTCATTTGCATGCCTATGAGTGTGCACATAATACGGTTCACACACACAGGATCCATCTGTACTCCCATGTTTTAGAACTCCATCACTTGGGACCCAGTTCAGGAAACTACTGAAGCATGTGCTTAAGTCCCATTGAGTAGGACCTAATTGCTCGCTTAAAATAGAATTAGGTACTTCGTGCTGTCCGGAACTGAGATTAGCTGATCCATACAAGGGGGAAGAAAGTTCAGACCATATTACTTAAAAAGGAAAAAAATTGTTTAGGTTAATGCATTTATTTTTACCAGCTAAGCTCATTTTTCTTTCAAATCTAGGTTAATTCTACTATTATGCAGCTTTCCAATACACTTAACCACAATCTGAGAAGCCCCTTTCTTCCCTCTCCTTTATCCCTTGAATCTCATGCTTTTAAAATCTAATTTGAGATGCTCGGGATTCATGTTTAGCTGCCATCTCTGAAGATGAAGTGTGGGCAATGAGACACCCCAGCTCATTAATTAACATTGTACTCAGCTGCCTGGAGACTGGTAAAAAAAGTTAGACTAAAGACTAACTGGTTCCAAAATATACTCCCCATTCTTTCTCATTAAATCCCTCTAGGGATACTTTAGTGAAAACTAGTGGTATTGAGGAAGCTGACACTTGGACAATGCAGTGAGACTGGAAAATATTCTATGGACATTGTCACCTTGCGCTTAGAATATTTCATTTCCATGAAAAATGCACCTCTCAAAGTTTCTCCCTTCTTACTAGATGAAGTACCATAACAGCTAAGACCAAAGGCCCATGGAGTCCAGTATTCTGTCTTCAGTATCGGCCAACACCAGTTGCTTTAGAGAAAGGTGCAAGAAACCCCTTCTGGGTGTACAGTCTTCATTTAGGCTGCTTACAGTAATGGAGAGCCGCATTGGAAAGGGGCAAGCTAAATAGACATTTTATTGAGAGTTAAGATGGTGAGGTAATATCTTTTATTGGACCAACTTCTGTTGCTTTCAAGCTTCAGAGCTCATCCGCTACTCTGGAGAAAGTAACTAGAGAGTCTAAGCTAACATCCCATCCCACGTTATAGTTAAGCATAGGATTTCACCCAGGCTGTAGGAGACCACTTAATGAAGTGGGCAATTAAAGGTTAGCAAGCAGTAGGGCACGTTTCAAGTTGTCGCAACAAGCCATAAAACCAGTGTCTGTTAATACCATTGTTTAGCATCCAGCAGAGTTATGAACTGAATTTCCCAAGCTCATCTTTTAAAAGCATTGTGCAGGTTTCCATTGAGAACGAGAACTGAAGCTATTGAATAACCGCTTTGTGAAAAGTATTTTCCCATACGCAATTGGGTGTTTGTCCTATTTCTGTGCGAGTTCATTCAAGGATATACTGCTTCCACCAACACAGTAGCTGTTGTGGCATTTGATGTATTGGATGAGATGCACTACATGTTGTGATAGCATGTGTAGGACCCTGGATCTTGAAAGGTGCGTTGTGGAGGGTATCAATGATCATGGCAGTGGAAATGGCTTGAGGTTTAGCATCTGTTCTGGAAGAGTCTGGTGAAGCTTTGATGGATTTTTTTGTTTTGTTTTTTCCTTTAATAGTTTTTTTTTTTGGGGGGGGGGGGGGGGAAGGGGGAGTTCTGATTTTTTTCTTCCAATGTGGGAGCACATGCTGATTTCTTGTTTGAGGTGCTCCCTTCTGGAGGTGCTTCCTCACTTTTTCCAAAGGTCCTTCTGCAGAGCTATTCAGCGTATTTGGAGTTGTAGGTCAGAGGGTTACAAAAGGAGAGAGAGAGTCCTTGGGGGAGGTTTTGTTTCTTGCATCTGCTCAGGAAGTGGTCTGTGCAGTCTGGCTTCCTTCTTTATGTTGTGAAACTCATGTTTAAATGACAAAACTCAGCATCTTTATTAACGAGGATTTTTCCACTACACACAGGTCTCCGCCACACAGCTCAGCATATACACAGAGCCAGAACCCCTATAGCAGAGTCACACTCTAAGCAATTGTGCACCACTTATCTAATGGTGCATGAATGCAATACAATGGACAATTATTTTCATCTCCCCATAGGGGGAATTTCTTCCTGAACTCCTTTCCTTAGTGCCTGGCTTATGCTCTGAAGCACCAGCATTTATAACTACTCCTTCTGCCCACTGGTCTAGTATTAGCCTTTGTTTTCTGCTCAATTTTTGTAAATACATTTATTATAGCTGCCGTAAGCCTCCAGCTCTATAGCTGGTGGTGGGTTGAACTGAACAAGTTGTCTTGGAGATGCTCTACTTAGGAAAATTGGATTTAGCATACCAGATAGGACCCATCGTCTATCCACTCCAGCAGCCTCTCTGAATACCAATTGGAGATATTTCAGAAGAAAGTTACAAAGAACTCCATCAGAGTTGCCAACTCTAATTTCTTTCAAGTCTCATGATATTGGTGTTTCTTATAGCCCAAAGTCCTGGGGGCATGGGATTGTTTGATAATCTCAACATTTAAAAGAAAAATTTCTAGCCAGCCTGACTGTAGAAAAAAGCTTGAAAACCTGTACTAAGTGCACCCTAAAGGCTCAGAAACTACAATCTATACAAAAGTCCAAAATGCATTATTTACACACACTCCCCTCATGATTTTTAAGACAGTTTTCTGATTGTTTGGGGCCTGAATAATGATTTTTGAGCACTTGGAGTTGTACAAAATAACTCAATATTGCCATCTCCATGTCGATTTGACAGTGTCCGTTTCCCTGTCTGTAAAGTGGATCTGACATCCGCCTCACAAGTTTACTTCCAGTTTGTGAAGTGCTTAGATGTCCTGAGACAAGATCAGGAAGGGACACTTATTTTTGCTGTGTTTTTCACACTGGCAAAAGAGGACGGGGGGAAGAAATACATTTAAAATGGAAATGCCCTGGTCTCAGGCTGGCGTTTACACATTAATTGGAATAAGTCTAGTATTTATTTTGCTTATATTGCAAATCCTATTGTCCAGGAACATGTCAAGTCCTATCAGGAACAACCAGGACTTAAAATTGCATTTCTTGTGCTCTTTACCCCAAAAGTTTACAATTTAAAACCAAACGCCTACATTATCAATCTTTGTAGCCTGGCTCTGGTGACATTTATTGGTCTAAAAGTTAAACAGACCCAGAGACATCATCATAGCCAGACTTTTGTCATTTTTAGACAGATTGTAGGGAGGATGCAAAGCACCATATGCTATTGTGACAATAAATCACTAGCCCCAAAGTAAAACCATCTAAGATAAGAGTAATGGAACGTACATAGCATGACGACGGCACAGTGGGCAAATTCTGTGACGTGCTCAGAGCCAAGTTTACAAGGGCTTAACACCCATACCTAATCTGGATGCATCAATATGGACTGGGCTCTTTTGAAAGTCAGACCCATTAAGCAAAGAGAAAACATATGGACCAGTAAACTTCTCCTTGAGTAGTAT
Source organism: Emydura macquarii macquarii (assembly GCF_026122565.2). Taxonomy (NCBI): domain Eukaryota; kingdom Metazoa; phylum Chordata; order Testudines; family Chelidae; genus Emydura; species Emydura macquarii. The sequence continues at coordinate 789,084 of NW_027130250.1, forward strand.
CCCTTTAATAGATTGTGAGCCTTCTGCTGCTGCTCACCGTGTTGTGTGGTTGAGAAATACGACTGAGCTACTGTGTGTGTGTGTGTGTGTGTGTGTGTGTGTGTGTGTGTGTATGGAATATGGTCATCCCAAGCTACCAGCTGTGGCTACCCACTCCTCTCTAGCTTCATTTGGACTTGACTGACGTATCGCTTGTTTCAGGTCTAGCTGGTTGTAGGAAGCTCTGGCTTCTCCCTGGGACCCTCTGACAGCAGGAAAATGTTCAGAGGAAGGAAAAAGATTGCAACTGTGCAAGCTGAAGTGCATCAGTGTCCTCACCAGATTTGGACCAAGTGGAGAGAAAAAGCACAGCAACTGATGCATCTGGGAATCAGCGTATTTGTGAAGTTGCATGAACAACTCCGATTAGTATTCTTCACAACCCACTAATGATTCAGATACTTTCCAGCTAGAGATCTTGGGAACCTTTTGTTCTGCTACCTCTTAGCCAATATTTCAAGCCCTAAACCTCTCAAGTGCCAAGCTGCCCACATTCCTGGCTGGGGATGCTGTCTCTGCTTACTATATATCGCTATTGAAAAATGTAATCAAGGATGACATTATTAGGACCATGAAGTTTAAATGGCATAAAACTGTTAGTGAGGAAAATTTAGGCTTTAGGTCTTGTAGCTAGCAAGTGAGAAAATGCCTTTGAACATCTTTACTGGCATGTGGCAAACTGTCAGTGTTATTGGAAGAAGCACCACCAAGGGTTTGAGGGCCCCCATACGTGTCCTAATTTCGTTTTTAAAAAATAGCTATGGGAAAAATCCTTCAGCTCCTAAATAATAATGAAAAAGCAACTGTCACTGAAAATTAGAGGAAAAACCAAGTTATTTCTGCAACTCCAACAGAAAGAATGATTTGGGCTCCCCCTGATGGCTAGATAGGAGTAATTAACCAACAAGCAACAGGCGTGGTTCTGGTCTGCCTCACACTACAACATGATTTACCAGATTTGCACCACCCTAACAGATGCAACGATGTTATATGACGACATGATGAAATTATGTCCTTGCAGTTTCAAAAACCAAGTTGCTTGATTCTCATGCTGGTTTTAAATGGTGGTTCTGCCATAGATGCCCTGAATGACCTTGGGCAAGTCACTTGACACCTCTGCACCTCAGTTTCCCTACTGTAAAATGGGGATATGATACTTCTGTGGTTTAAGAATTGTTATGAGGATACATTTAAGGATTGAGAGACGCTCCCCTACTACAGCACTGAGTAACAAGTACCTACATGGAAGAATGATATGATAATAAAGATGGATATACAGAGACTGAGTGAAGGGCCAGATTAAAGATGCATTGGGTTTATCTACACTGGGGAAGTATCAGTACAGCACTTATAGGCTTAGACAAGCTACCATTTATCTGTACTTCCTGCAGTCACACCATCTGAGTGCAGTGTAGACACCCTTAAAAGCAATAAAGGGAGTTTTTGGCATGTTCCCCACCTCCCCCGCCCAGTCTTAGGATTCTGGGGTTTGCCCGCTTGGAGATCTTTTCGCACACAAAGCTGGAACCCAGACCTTTGCTTCCTTTATGTCCTAGGCTGCGGCTGCACTGCCTCCCACCATTCGCTTTCTAACGAAGGTCCAAATAAGTTCTCTTTAAATGCTAGAGAGTTTGATCCAATTTCCCTTTGATACTGAGGCAGCAGCCATGGTGCTTCCATTTAAGGGGCCTAAAGGTGAAGCAAGATTTAATATTTAATTTTTTGGGTCAAATAAAGTCTGTTTTCATGGATTTTAATCCACTTGACATTTCTTTCACTCTGAGCAGCACACAGCTTGCAGAGAAAGAGGGCCAGTAAGCAGTACCACCCAGTTCTGCTGCTGCTAGACATTCTCTGCTAGATGCACGGCCTTCCTACGGTTCACATACCAGTCTTAAAACTGGGCTCTGGGTTGAATTGTCCACAGGCTCTTTGCAGATCTGATCTGACTATGCAGCAACCTAGCTCCGGAAGAGCCAGTTTGGGAAATAATCAGTGCTTTACAAGATAGTTAACTATCCATTAAAGCAAACCAAGATGCTCAGTTGTCTTTGCTAATGGCTTGCACTGGCCATATCATACCAAGCCGTAGGAAGTACACACAGTTTCCCCTAACTGCAGCTGGAATTGTGTGCACTGCTGAAAACCTGGCCCTTAAAATAGTCTAACTATTCCCCTAATCCTACTGGCCAACTCCTCCAAATTCCACTCATGCAGAAGGGTAGTCCAAGTTCTATACAGCACTTGAGCCTTCAAGATAATTGAGTTGCATATAGACCTTATGTTGGCTCTTTACATGCAGGTGAACATCACCCTATTATTAAACCTAAGGCCACTGACCAAGATTGGTGCCTCGTGCTAGGTGCTGTACAGATATGTATTAAGAGACCATCCCTGCCCCAAAGAACTTACAATCTAAATAGAGAAGTATTCATATAGGCATTTTACAGATGGGGAGCAGAATAATGGAGATTGAATGACATGCCCAAGGTCACACGGGGAGTCTCAGGTGAAGCTGGAAATTGAACCAAGATCGCCTGTCTTCCTAGCAAGGTCCTAGCTACGATCTCCTATTGTAAGTCTGATAACCAAAGTGGTGATGTTACAGACTAAACAAAATAACTTCCCCCAGGCAGAAATTTGACTATTTTTAAATGGAGGAAAACAAAGGCTGGAGACTAAATAGCAAGGCTCAGAAACAGCTGTTTGTGTGCGCGTGTCTCTGGATTCACCAGGGAGTGGATTCAGAGGGAAAAAGGTACAAATTCTGCTCTGTGTACTGCAAGCCCTCTGCAAACACTGCAGGTGAATCAGGAGAAAAATCAGCAACTATTTTCCCATGAAATCAGTAAGAACACCATTAGATACCACTGTCGTCATTTGCATTGTTCAGTTTTGCTCAGGCACTGATATACTGTCTTAACAAATCCTGCTGTTATCTGCATAGGGAAACCCTGGACAGGACATGCCAGGCTCTGTACATTCTACTTTTCATCCTTTGTGTCAGCCAGTTACGTTGGTGTAACATTTTCAATTCCCCAGCTTCGTGGGAAGACAGAACACGTTCCCCTCCCCCTGCAATCCGTAGCATATAATCCCAGTGATGGGTGACAACACAAGCGCAGAATTTGAATGCTAAAGCAGACATCGGGGAGCAGGGCGGAGGGTTATATCAGGGCAAGGCAAGCCTCTGATTTTTCCAAGTTTCACTTTGTACGTACACCCACGTCTCAATCTCTGCGCCATCCCTTCTCCAAGCTACTTAACCTCTTCAGTAGGCAAAGCTAGGCCGGAAACTGCTGAGAACGAGTTGTCCATAGGGATTTCAAGATACCCAGTCAGCTCGTATGATGCAACTGTTGCTTACAATACTGATTGTAATTGCCTCCGTGTTACCCTGTGTTCCCTCTCCAGCCTGTTGAACTTCTTGCCCTAAATTTAGATCATACAGGGAGGGGGGGTTGCAATTATCCTGTCTCCCCCTTGCACCAGCTCAGCAGGCGTAAAGAGAATGAATGGATGGAGCTGGAAGGGTCTTTTCAATAAGGTGTAGAGCCCAGGATCCAGAATAAGGCGACAAGCCTCCCACGAAGCAAGTTAGGTAAACCCAACCTCCCAACAATGCAGCACACCTAAGCTGTGGACAATAGGGCAGCGGGTTTTTTTTTTTTTGTTTGTTTGTTTTTTTTTTTAAGTCTACATTCTCAAAAATGGCTAGTGATATGAAGAGCCTCAGTCGGCAGGTGCCCAGCTGACACACTTAGATGAGACCTGATTTTCAGAGGCTATGTGCTCAGCACTCTCTCAAAATGAGGCCCCTTTGGGGTGCATGAAGTCTGGCCATTCTAATCACTGGTCTGTTTTAAAGATACAGGCCTGTAACTGTCTGCTGTGGGACCACCAGTGGTCTGCAGAACCCTTCCTGGTCATCTGTAGGATGCATTACCTCAAGAGCCAAGCAGTGGAGGAGACTGAAGAGTCGAGAAGGGAGACAGGATCCTTGGAAGGATGCTTATCTTGCCTAGTGATCTGTAGAACAAAAGCTGGGGTCCAACAAGGGATGAGGGGAAGGATGGTCCAGCATTTAGTGAGCCAGTCTGGAGCTTGCGAGACCTGTATTCAGGTTCCTGTGGGGATATGAGCTTTGTGTCTTGTTTGTATGCCACGGTTTTTATATGCTCAACTCCATTGCTTTCAATGCAATTCAAGCACCTTTAAAAACCTGGGCCTTAATCTCTGCCTTCGTTCTCCATCTGTGAAATGGGGATACCACTACTAGCCTACTTCAAAGGGGTTCTATGAGGATAAATACCTCAAAAATTCTAGGATATTCCAATATTGTGGTAACAGGAATCATAAGTAGCTAAGATACATTAAGGAAGTAATGCAAGCATCTCCCAGGCTCTTGCCTGACTCCCCCGGCAACTGGTGCCAGCGAAAGAAGATGAAATAATTTGTTTGTCTCAGAGCAGCTGATGATTATGAATCTCAGTCACATTTTACAAAGCCAAGAGCGTAACTGACACACGTTGGTCCCCCTCCGGATTGTGGGCATGGGGGAGGGAAGAGTTTTCAGCGTGAGACACCAAGTGAATTGTCATGCCAGCTGAGTCCAGTCATGTTAAATCCGGAAAGATTTAAAGTAGCAGCAAGTGTGTCAGATGCTTATGTTTGCCTAGTTAAAAATAACATGCCTGTTCCAAAGTGTTAACTGTGAAGACATCATGCATGACACAGATCATGTATGCTAGATATGCCAAGTGAGCCAGCACTACCTTCTGGAGCTAATTTGACCTGACAGTCAACAAGTGAACTGCACACAGAATGAGTTCTGAGAGGGAAAGGCCTCTCACCCTAAACTATAACCTTGGCCAAGTCACTGCCTCCTTGTGCCTCACTTTCCCCATCCATGAACTGGAGATCATCAGTACTATCTAACCTCCAGTTAGTATGTTTAGGTTTAATTAGCTAATGTTTCCAAAGCACTTAGAAGACATCCTCTATAAAATATCCTGGAATTTTACATGCTTGTCATAATACATGTGAAAAATGGCATATGATCAAAGACTGGGGCGTGTTCGTCTTGGTTTTCAGTGCAGTCAGTGCTATGGAGCAAGTGTGATGTGGAAAGTCACCACCAATTGAGACTGTCTAGCACCACTGATTCAAAGGTTTTGAATATGCAGTTAATATACTAAAATTGAAGAATATGAAATGTTAGAAAGTAATTTTTCCTGTCACTGTTGAGAGCTAAATTGAGCTCGTGAATTCTCTTCATTTGAATACTTGGCTGAATTTGGCCATTTTTCATTAATTAAACTTTTTCACAAAAACTTTTTGGTTTTCCTGAAATGTTTCTCTTTCCAATTAAGCTTTATTTGTTCTCTTTTCACTGACAGTTTTTGCTGTCCCGTCCCCCAGCAATTTTGGCTAGCCAGCTTGGTATCATGGTGAGATTTAGGATTTTTCAAGTTTAGTAATACAAATGTTATTTCTGTGAAAATTTTCAAATTGGGAAATTTCTTTTAAAAAATCATTTTGAAAAAACCAAAAAATTAAGTGTGGAAAATTAAAGATTGGTCCTATCACTTTAAAATAGGAAATTTAAATCAGCTGCAATTTTAAAGCATGGAACCATCTCCTAGGGGAAGTGAGGAATTAAAAACTTGCCTGGACAAAGCACTGGAGAACATGCAGTAGGGAACAATGCTGCACTGGTGGGTAGAACAAATTACATCACTTTTAGTTCTTTTCTGTCTCAAACTTCCATGATTGTATGAGGCCTGATTGACCTCAAAATCTCAGTGAAGGACTAGGGAAATCAGATCAGCTGAGTTAGGGCTGGAAACCCCCAAATCAAAGGATAATTGTAGCTGCATGACCCTGAGTAAGTCACTAGACCGCGTGTCACATTCAGTCCAACCGGGCAAAAAAGAAAACCTCAGTGAAGGACTGGATGAGTTGGAGCTGAGACTTACCAGGGAAAAAAATACTAGCTTTATATTTTAGTGAGTTTTTGGGGGGCTTTTCATGGTGTTTTTGAGTAGAAAAGCCACGTTTGACAGTAGACTTGGACAATTATAACAATTATGAGATAGATGAGAGAAGCAGTCTTCCAGAAGCAGAATAATTGCTGAGAGCTGAACTGCCTGGGGGTTAAATATTAACAATGTTTAGACAAAAGTGACATCCTTTTTGAGTGCTGCATTCCTTTTCTAAGCATTTGAGCAGATCAAGCGAGTGTAAGTGGGTTGGTAATTACTGAAATCAAACTTTCTGTGCAACGTATTCGGCTCTAGCACCTTTCATGACAGTGATTGTGTGAGTAAAGAGACATACTAAGCATGTCATCAGCCAAGTTAGCAATAATCGGGGCCTCATTTTCAAGAGAACCGAGATTCTATATGGTCAGTTTCAACATTTTGGTTCAAATCAATCATTCCTGGCTCATTTCTGCCTTCCAAGGAGGAAACACACACAGTGTCTCCCCCCGCCCCCACACACACACTTTCACAAACCACCACCACTACACACAATCACATACATCTCTACAAGTCACCTTGCCTTCCACGCACACCTTCAATCTCACAGAATCTCACCCCCCCTGCAGTCATCTCAGCACAATCACACAGACCAGCAATTTCACACCCCACCCCACCCTTAAAAAGCAGAAATTTCCAAAAGCAGCTGGTGTTGCTCGCTCTAAATGCTATTTGTAAAGCAGAGAGAATACACACACAAGCACTCTGTACTGCATTAGAGTGCGCGCATGTATACCTGCTGCCCTCATGGGCGGACTATCAGAACTCCGCAGGTGGATATGGTCCCATTAAGTCCCGTTAAGTGGACAGCCATTGGAGGTTTGCTTTTAGTTCAAGAGGCACTACAGAGTGTTATTTTGGAACCAAATTCCTGAGTTCCAGCCTTGATGCTGACCAGAAAGTCCTTTGGGGCCATGGCCTCGGAAAGACCTGACAGACCAGGCAGCCATGAGTGTAATAAAGTATAATCACACTCAACTGTAAGCCTCTCATTCATTTGTATGTGATTTGTTTCCCCAGGGAAATAACTCAGATAGCATCTGGTGCGCTGAAATGCCCACTGTCTAGTCTAATTTTCAAACTGATTTGGATGAGGCATAAGAATCTCAAGTGACCCGCTCCGGGTTACATAGACATGATCTTCCATTGGGAGTGGAACTCCTAAATCATAATCTGGGTTGCCAGCCTTTTGCTGAGACTGAATGGTCCCTCCTGCTTCCCACACCAGTGGCACCTGTTTGCTGAATTTGAACCCCAGCCACTTTTGGAGGAGTTTTGCAAAAAGCAGGTGTGCGCCCCACTCTGCCCACACAGCACAGTTGTCTGACATCCCTCCTTCCCTAGTGGAGATCATTGCATTAGCCTAGATAAGAATACACTCCAGCACCTGGGTGTATTTTATTCATCCAGCATTTACACCGAGATTCTACAATTACAGTGCCTTCCCTCATTTGTTTCTCGCTGCTCCCCCCAACTGAAGATTAGATTGGTGTGCAGCAGATTAGAAATCTCTGCACAACTTTGCCTCAAAGGATCAGGCAGGAAGACCTTTTAGCGGAGTGGATTTTTAATGCACCTCCTCTGCTCGGGTCATCAGATAAGTCCAAGTACTTCCATGGGCTGCTCCCCAGCCTGACCTAGGAAACATCTCCAGGAAGCAGTGCCTAAACTCAGCCATCTTCTCTGCCTTGATCCAAATGTTTCCACATTAGTATTAAAAATACATTGGAACTCTTCTCCAATCATAATCCTATTTTTACAGCCCTTTTGTATTTAGTCATATACAGCATTAAATTATAGTGCAGCGCCTCAGGCTAATCCCTGTTATTTACTTTGGAGTTTTCTAGGCACAACTCCAATCAGATTTCTGTTCCTTAAAATGTTACTCTTGATTTTCTTCCTTTTGAAATGCACTTTTCAGCAGTTGTGAAAGGTTGCACTGAATGTACCATTGCCCCTATAGTCAACCACAAAGCAGTTACATCACAGTTAGGCTGGACAAACTAGTGAAGTCTCCCTGGGGTCCCCAGGTTCAGAAAGAAATTCAGACTGAACCAGTGATGAGATTCTGAAATGGTGGGCTTATCTTTGTTGTCTTGGGAGTGATGGGGGGGGGGGGGCGCGAGTAAGAGGGTTGGTTCCAGTTAGGAAGGAATCTTGGTGTGCTGCAGTATTTGCAAGATAAGCTGTCCTTGCATCATTTTTGTATAGGACCCGGTGCCTGACCTTATGCCCAATGGAGATATTTCCAATATTTCAACAGGCCTCAGATTGAATCCCAGGAATACAAGCACCAGGAGTCTCACGGGCAAGTCTACCTTGCAGATTCGTAGCCCAATTTTGCAGGCTCAAGAGGTGTGGGTAGTTCATAGGGGCTATGCAGAAGCAACTGAAATTATGGAGACTTAACCAAACCGCATAATTACCTCATCAAGCAAGAGCAGAAGCAGAGCATGGGCCTTTACATCTAACAGTTTGATGACAAGCCTGAACCATGTGAATAGAGATGGGCCTGAAGGAAAACTTCAGATCTGTAGAGTTGTCAGTTTAGGGAAGTTCGGAACAAAATTAAACAAACTTAATGGGCCAAACCAAAAGCCTGGCTCCGTGCATTCTCAAGGTCTGCAAAAGTTCAGAGGTGGGTATTAAATTAGCTCCCCAGGCCAATCTCTACTTTTAAGCCTCATCAACCCAGCTTTCCCCTCTTTAGGTGTTTCTAGAATGCCAGAGATTTAATGAGTGGGCAGATGTTCAAAGGTGCTTAGCACAATACAGGTCCCTTGGCTCCCAGATGGTAGCTGCTGAATGCAGCACACTTTTGAAAGTCTGGCCACAAGAAGTCGCATTTGCAAAAGAGCTCAGCTCTCCTGTAGTCATCTAAAGGAAGCGGCCAGAGTTCTCCAGAGCTCTCAGCATCCTGGAGAACATCTGGCCCAAGGTTCCTCAGTGGTGCCTCCCACATGTTGTCTGCCATCAGCAATGCCTCACATGGCGTATCAGCCTGTAATTGGACTGAGTCAGACCCTACTTTGACTTTCTTCTGCTAGAGGCTCTAATCTTTGGAGTGGAACATCAGGGTAGCATATTGCACTGCACTCCAGCAGAATCTGTGTGAGATGATATATGAGCACGAGGTGCATAATCAGAGCAACAGTTCACTAGGTTGATATATTAGTCTAATACTCCAGATGATGCACGAGTATCAGAACAGGCCCATCTGATAACATGTACGAGTAATTCATCACCAGAATGAGTTGCTCCGATGATGTATTACTCAAAATAGAATGCGCCATCTAGGGGGAAAATGGGTCCGGGAGAAGCTGTTGATTTCCATGATGAAATATGCACAGGACTTCGAGGCTTCCTTGGCACCAGAAACATTGGCACTATGCAAGAATATATGATGCACATCGCCCAAGTACAAAGGCAGTTGACTCCGCTCCCCTCCACGCACATGCGCCTCATAGGCAGAGGACATGGAGCTGAAAATGCTGCATTGCTGTTCATAGAAAGCCCATCTGGATTTCTTCAGGAACTGGGGTCTGCAGTTTAACACTAAGCTCTTTACAGATTAAAATTCATTCAAAGAAATTAATAGTTTTTTATTTTGTATTGCTTTTCTTTTGGTTTCTTGAGCCCTTTTAATTTACTTTAAGCTAAATCCAGTTGGTTAGTGGGAGGGAAATCCTCTCTATGCTTGTGATCTGTAATATTTCTTTTATGTATGTGCTTTGTAGCTATACAGATGCCAGCACAATGAAGAGGGAAGTGATGTTGAAGGTGTAATTGAAAACCTGTATAATAATGATGGCAATATGAATAAATAATAAGTGCCTTATGTTTCCATAGCGCCTTTCATCCTGAAGCATCACCAAACTCTTTGCAATCTTTATATAGACAAGTATCAATTCACTCAGGGCTCAAATGCCGCCATCTGGAATGGAATGTGGGTTCTGCTAAATATGCACAGCAGTACTAGGGCACTGGGGCAGGAAATGAAAGATTTCACAGCAGATGAAGTTTTCGGGGTGTGGAATGTCATTACCCAGATTATCAGCTGGCCAGAATCAAAAGGCCATCACCCCTGCACTTGCAAAAAATGCCATTGAATGTTTTGTGACAAGTGGTTAAAAATTTAGTTTTGCTTTTCTGCCGCAGCAATTAGCAAGTGAAATTCTGAGGCCTGTGTTATTAAGACTGCATGATCTTAACATTTCTTAAATATCTGAATTTTGAGGGGTAATTTGTAAAGGCATGTATGGGAGCCTGGTGCCTACCTTTCTTATCCCAGCCATAAACTGGCTTCCCCAGCAGCACAACATAACCCTGATCACCACAGTATGGCGTTTCAGAAGAAAGGGGGCTACCTACTAAATCCTTAAGGGTAAAAATCTTCCTAAGTGCCTGAGGAGGTTAAATTGCCTTTTCAAACGAGTCTTGGGCACTTGGAAGCCCAGTTCTTACTGAAAGTCAACGGGGCTTCAGCTCCCAAGTCACTCAGCTGCTTTTGAAGATTTTACTTAAGTCTCTGGGATGGTTTTAGAGCTCTCCCATCCACGTACTAACCAAGAGGCGACCCTGCTCAGCATGTGAGATCATAGCCTGAGGTGGTATCTGACTGCAGAACAGCTCAGCTGAGAAATATCAATAACATTAGCCATCCTTCTCTTTATGAACCAGCGCACAAGAAAGGAACATATTGAGTTACACATTCTACAGAAGCAGCAGCAGCATCAGTGAGACTTGTTTTCAAAGGGTTTCCCATAAACCATTTTATGCTTTTCCCTTTCCACGCTTGGGGAGACAATAATTTCATTAAGTGCTTTTATTCTTCCAACATAGTTCATAAAATACACGAGCATGAATTTAAATTAGTGTTTCTCACAGGGAGAACAGGGGGTGGGAAGAAAGCATTCCTGAGAAGCATGAACTAACTGCACAATGAATAGTGGGTAAGTGAAGCCACGCCCTCAGTTACACTGGAGTAAATCTCTAACAACTCCATTGAAGAGAGTTCCGTTGACGTAAAATTAGTGTAAATCAGCTTAGAATTCAATTCACTATGTTCAGCTAGTGCTGAATATTTGGACACAAGGCTTCTATGATGGAAGATGCCCTTTAAGGCTGGACTTAGAGACAGTTTCTCTGAAGAAATCCCTGCCGATTGTTCTAAATTTCAGTTCCTGTGTCACTTTCCCTACTTTGGCAGCCATCTCTCACAGAGGGCAAACAGATGTCGAGATGCAGCACAGAATCTGCTGTGCCAGCCTTGCCTTTGGCAGACTGTCCCACCGGGTGTTCAACAACCACAACATCAGAACACACACACTAGACTATTAGTTTACAAAGCGGTGGTAGTCCCAGCTCTCCTCTGCAAGCCTTGGGTGACCTACAGAAACCGCCACCTGAAATGCCAGCACCAGTGCTTCCTCCGGAAGATAAAGTGGGAGGATCGCGATGCTAATGTCCGCATCCTCACAGAGGCCAACATTTCAGTGTTGAGGCCCTGATTATCCAGCACCAGTTGAGGTGGAGTGGACACCGTGTAGGTCTTCTAGCACAGGCAGAAGCCCAGGGAGGGGGGCGGGGTTTCAAAGCCCAAGTTCCAGCCCCTGGAACTCTATGCCACAGGGTTTTTTGCGCCATGTAGACATACTTAGAGACACCCTAGACTTGCCTCAGGTCTATTTGGACCAACACAGGGAGCTGGGAATTGAAGGGTGGTCTCCTTCCACCTTGCCAGGTGCCATGATCCCCAGACCATCCCTTCCTTTTGCTGTCAGACCCAGGATGCTGTTAATTTTTCTTGCCTCCTGTACTATCTGGAGATAAGTTAGTGTGGCTGGGACCGATTCCCACTCCTACAACCTTCCTGATTTGGTAGTATTTTCCACTCACCTGCCACTTGTGAATGGCTGCATAAGGTGCAGCACAACAGTGAACCCCGAGGTCTCTAGAAAAGGCCGGCCTACTCATTCAGAGACTAGCTGGAAATTTGTGGTTCAATTCCCTGCTCTGCTGCATACTCCCCGTGTCACCTTGAGCAAGTCACTTAGCCTCAGTTCCCCATTTGTATGATGGAGATAGCAGTACTGCTCTACCACACAGGAAGCTTGGGAGGATAAATACATTAATAGGAGGTACTCTGATATTAGGGTGATGGGGGCCATTGAAATATCTAAAACATGCCTCAGAAGTAGGGTCTGGCTAAAAGCAGCTGCTGCTACATTCCTCCCTGACGTCTCTTCAGACAATCCCAGATAGGATAGATCACCACTCTCTATGCCCCTCTTCAGTCATGCACCATGGGAGGATGAATTTAGTACAATGGGCAGGGAGGAGATCATGTTCCAGGTCTCAGGATTGCAAGAGTTAGGCAGTCACTCCAGCTGCCAGAAATAGAGTCCCAGCACTTCAAGCGGGAGGAGATTGCTTCATAAGCTAAATATCTGCTGTCTTCTTAGTTACAGGCATGTTTCCACCTTCTCCAGTGTAACTGGAAGCCCTACGATTTCTGAACCCTCATAGGGCTGGATATTATGCATTCATTCTGGGCTGCAACATTCAACCTGTGACCTCACTGTTGAGACTTCCAGCAAAAACAGAAGGTGGTAGCAGTGGTGGTTTGTATATTGTGGATTTTTGTCCCACTAGGCCCTAGACAGAGATCTTTCCCCAGCACTTCCCTTCATGCAGGCCACCAGAAAGCCCGTTAGCTGGTGATAACCTTTAGTCACTAATTCTCTAGTCCAGAATCATCCATCTAGAGCTGAAAGGTTCTAGATCACCAAGCCCCATTCTGGCCCCAGGGTGTTCGATTAAGTGTGCAATATGTATACACATGCACATCTCTGAACAATTTAAATAGCTAGTGGGCCAGTGAGTGATGAGTGGGCTTCATGGAGAGGGGAGAGAGCAGGCCATTGTGTTACAATTTAATAGGTGAGGTCTATGTAAAAAGTGTCTGATTTCTTTTCCTGCCTTACCTGAAAGGAGGGGGTTTATAAGTAAAATCCTGACTTCAGTGTGTTAGAGTCGTCGTCAAACAATGCAGATGGGATCAGCATTGAACAAACATGCCCCACCCTCCCATGGTAGTTACAGCCTTTTAAGACTTCATAAATAAATCCACCACCCCCTCCCCATTTATTAGCCTCAAATAGATTTGAGCTCAGATGCAAAAGAGGCTTCATACTGAGACACGATATATAATTTACATAGTTTTTCTCCAATAGGACGTGGTAATTGTTGCAAAGAGCAGGGTCTGACTTTCAGGCTTTATTGGGAAAAAGTTGCCTTCAAATCAAGTATGTTATTGAATGTTTTAAAGGGCCTTGGGTGATTGCTGGTCTTAGGGAACCAGTAATGGGCTATGGAGACATTTACCTCCTTGGTACTGGTGCAGATTGGTGGACTTTCAGCATGAGCCAAAACCTACTGCTGTTAATGGACTTGGGGTCAGCCCCTATGAAACAAACTGATTATTTTAGTCTTATTCCAGGTAGGTAGCAATCCAAACCAAAACTGGGAGAAAACTCGGGAGAAAGGTTTATTCAAAGGCAGCCCTGCAGTTCAGGAATGCCAACCACATCAGCTACAGCTGCCAAGTACCGAGGGATTGAATGTGCCATGAAGATTCAACTCCCCCCTCTTGCACTTTCAGGTCAGAGTTGCTGTACAGGGGAAACCTAACATCTCTAAATAGTAGAAACAGAAAGGAAAGTTTGTGCTCATGTCACGGATTGGAATTAAGGCAGTGGTTATGAATTTAGCACAAGGCCACAGAGGGTCTGGGAAGTCTGTGGTCTGAGAGTCAGCTTCCCCAAGCCGATGGCTCGTGCAGCTGACATGGTTAAGGCATATCAGCATCATAGCCAATGGTCCACAAGGGAGTGATGGGATCAGCATCACGTTTGACCACCTTTGACTATCTTAACCCTAGGATAAGGTGCCCATTCTGCAGCTGGGTGAACTGGAAGCGGCCTCTCCGGGTGAGATGGAGATACTCAAGCCCCCAGTCTCAAGACCGTAGTCGAGCTCCTTAACACCCAGCCACCACACCTCCTGGGAACCAATTCCCCATCTCCTGCATACCTGCCTAGTGCCTTAAACCAGGAGGCCATCCCTCCAGAAAGGGAGCGAAAAGCAAGGTTAGTGTAGGTCTCAGATCCTCTCTTTGATGGAGATATAAACATCTTTTTAAAAAGCACGCAGACTCCCGAGAGACTCCCTGCAGTCACTTTTCAGTGGAGTGGACATATTTTAGATGGGGAAATCAGCTTCCCTAAATCCTGTGAAGATGCAGGTTATAGCCCTTCAGTTCTAAGTCTCACTGTAGGCCTATAACACATAGCTTGTGGGAAGCTCCATCTCTGAAGCAGCCTTCCTTTGGGACAGGGAAATACAAACTAGCTGATCATTTTATCTCCAGATAGGGGAGGTCCATTCCTCATTTTGATCTGTTGTTCATTCACTTCCCCTTTTATGGCTTGTGAATGAGAACAGCCTGGGTGACAGCCACTGCTACCGAGAGCCACTGCTTCATTTTTATCCCTGTGTTGATGTCATATTGATCAGTTGGCTGAAACATACAGTTGCTCATAAAAGCTGGTTTCAGTGAAGCTATCCTCATTGCTGCTGGTTGCTCTTTTTAAAAACGGAGCCGAGCGTCACACCCCTCCACCCTTGTCATTTCTTTCCACTAGTTAATGGCCCAATTTCACTAATATTACAGTAGAAACTGCAGCCCAACCGAGGTCTATTGAGCCCGGGCTGTACTGTGACAGTCCCCATCATAGTTTACAGCCCTAGTCCAGCAAAGCCTTTAGACCTAGGCTAGATGCACAAGTCAGAATTATCTTCATTTTCCAGATGAGGGAAACAGAAGTTAAGCACTTTGCCCAAGGTCACACAGTGTGTAGCAGAGCCAAGAACTGAACCCACATTTCCAGAGTCCCAGTCAGTGCCTGACCATGAGACCACCCTTCCTTACGTTTAGGTAGATTGCTGAATGGATATGCATGTCAGCTATGATTTGAAAGACTCCTGGGGTTCGTCCACATGGCAATAAGAGCTGCGACATGGCTGGCCAGGGTCAGCTGACGAGGGCTTTAGCTGCAGGGCTATGCTACTGCCACGTAGGTATTCTGGCTCAAGCTAGGCTGCAAGACCCTGCAAGGAGGAAGGTCTCCACCCCCAGGCTTCCACCCCAGTCCAAATGTCTGTACTGCTATTTTATGGGAGTCCAACTCAACTGACCCAGGTTTGAGACACTAGGCCAGAGATTTGGTATTTTTATTGCCGTGTAGACATATCCCTGGTGGCTTGACAGCAATAGCTGTATGAGGACCGCTTCCCCTGCTCCCCAAGTAAGGCCAGTGTGAGGACATGGCTTAAACTTTCCATAGCTAGGCGGGACTATTCCATTCCTCAGAGGGCGCTAGAAGTTGAAGTTAGCCAGTGTGAATTCTACCCAGCAAGTATCAGGATGTGCCCTGATAAATATTCCTCACTTGTCCGGAGTGATTTCTTGCAATAAAGGCCAAACACATGATTCTGACAGGGATGTCCTTACAAGTTTAAGTGGCTTGTAAAACTGTCAGGGCAAGTGCCTTTTTATATTTCCATACTTTAAGATGAGCTAACAAGTCAGGTAATTATCCAAGCCGATTCCCTTGATATTTTGTTTGACAGTAACTGACCACTGGACTTCCCTTCCCCTCTCTGCCTCTCCCCAGCTTGCCTCTAGAGCAACTATTTGATTCGATTCTCTCGGGGTTTCTCCAATAAAATGAAGGGGTGAACTTGAGTAGCTGTGGTAAATTCAAGAGGCGTCAGCTGAGTTCAGCATGAGTGATATGCCCCTGTGCTGCTCCAGAAAATGGAGCACTAGAAAAATAAGGCATAAAAGCTTGTGACAAGCAGATTCACCTTAGAGTGATTGTATTCCCCACACACACACACCCACCCCTTCTTCCGTGGCACGCACCTTGGGAACTTAAGCATTTTCACTCACACCCACCCACCCCAGCCAAAGCCCCCAAGAACCTTGTTCCCTATTCCAGGTGGCCTACGTAAGCCATTTATTTGCCTTTCCATTGACAGGTGGACAGACCAGAAGGTTTTGATGGTGGTAAAGGTTACGTGAAAGTTAGTCTCTGGATCAATGATTCTGCTGTTAACCAATATATTAATACGCTAGTGAGCATATATCATATGCTAATATAACATCTGTACCATATATGTTGGTGCTTAAAGCACACCAACATGAAGCACAGGTGTTGTAACAGTGATATAACCTCAACTGGCCAATACCATAATCCTGTTCACTTATGCTAAGCATTCCATGACACGCTGCATTTGCTGAAGCAAGCACTAAGTACAAACTAGAAAACTTGTCAAACTCTGTGTCTTAGTGCAAGCTAGGGAAAGGTACCTTCATGGATCAGTACCTGGAATGCTAGTATCCAAAACAAAGATAAGGAACAGAACAACCAGTTAGGGAACCAGAACAAACTGATGGGCTGGCTTTTAATGACGTGTAAATAAATGTATAACTTGTAAAATCAAATAGCAGCAGCTGAAGTGTGTAACTTGGGGAGCACGCCTTTGTAAGGCAAACGTAACATTGCTGCATGGAACTGCTCTTTAGAGACTGGCATCACACAGAACCTTTTTCCTGTACCATATTAACAAACCTGACAGTGGTTAGTTGGTCTCTTGAGTACATTTCATTATGAAATAAACAAAATTGTGCAGTCATTTGCTTGACCGCACAAATCATCAACACGGTGAAAAGCATGGTTCTCTTGTTACATGAATGCTAAGGTCACCTAATCCCCAGTGCCACTGTAATATGAATTATAGGGCTTTGAAAATGCCTGATAGTGATACTTGTATATTTTAAGTTCCCAGGTATATCACACTTAAGTGTTCTTTGCAGCCAGAGCCTGTAAGGACATGAGGGATTCTCTTTAGTAGTACATGGAGATAAAGGGCTAGCAGAGAGGTAGGGGTGTGAAAGTGAGAACATGGGCATGTGCTAACACTGTGGCCTTTTAGGGTTCTGTTTAAATTGTTCTCTCCCCCAGGCTGAGTGTTTGCACTTTGAGGCCTTGTCTACACTAGCACTTATGCCAGGAACACTTTTGCCGCACACCCCTGAGCAACACAAGTTGTGCCAGCATAAGCGCTTGTGGACAGCACTATGTCAGCAGGAAGAAACTAAGTCTCACACCAACTGCCACTCCTTCAGGGGGTTTATTTTGTCAAGGGGAGAGCTCTCCCCCATCGATATACAGAGCTACAGAAGCGCTTATGGCAGCAAAATCTATATCACTTCGGGGGGGGGGGAGGGGGGTGTTTTCCCTCCTCCCCCCACACACACCTGAATGCTAATTTCAAAACACTGCCTCCCATTTCAAATGCCAAGTCCCAGCCAGAACGCTGATGAGGACCCATAGCTGAATGAACACAGGGGAACTGTTATGCCTTCAGCTACAGGGATGAACAAAAACACATGTACAGCTAACCATATGTACTCCCCAGACTTACAGTGCATAAATGAGGCTCATTTCAGTTAGTGGTGTGCATCCACTGAATTCAGTGGAGCTGCTCCTGGATCTGTCGGGGGTGGGGGGGTTATACGAGAACAGAAATGGGCCCTCTTCTCTTCAAGTTGCTCTGCTTTACCATTTGTATGGATCATTTTCCCCCTTCAAGTTTAGACCTGTCAGGAATACACAGGAGACTGCAACACTTGGTGTTGCCTTCACTCTGCCTTTTTTTTTTTTAAATGTTAGTCTTGGGGCCACAAACCTTGCTGCAAGTTTATCAAAGTCCTGTGGTTTATCCTGGTTGTCATTGTTCTGGTTTTTTCCTGTGATCTCCTGGTAAGAAATACTACGGATCTAGCACAAGCAGAAATCCTGTTTCTGCAGGGGATTGTTACCAGCAGAGTATCAAAGAATATTTTTTCCTGCTTCAATGTAGCTCCCAGCCAGAGAAAAAGCATCTCACTTGAAACCCACTCTGTACATAAATGGATCACCGTAGTATCTAGAATCTGACGTAAGAGTCCAAAACGAGGAATTGAACCTAGATGTTTAGGGTTACAGGCTAAGCTATTTCATGGCCTCATTATGCCAACAGGCCTCAGTTCTTTAGCCTTTATCTCCTTCTTGGCTGGTTTCTTCTCTATCTGGGTCAGCCCTGCTCAGCTTGGGCCACTGCAGCTTGTCAGGTCTCCCCCCTGCTCCCATGGACATGAAAAGGGTAGGACTGGACCCTTAATTACTATCCTAGCCATAAGCATGCCCTATCTGGTAGCCTGCAAGCATGATAGTATGTTGCTGGCCTGAGTTTCAAAGGAGATGCCTTCCTGCAGCTCCCCCTCAACTTCACTGCAGGCTGCTCAGCACCTCTGAAAGGACGACAACTTCTGTAGCTTTACAACCCTAAATGGGCAAGTCTCATAAGACACTAAGCAGGGTGAGGGCTATCGTACCCATTTCACAAATGGAGAAAGCGAGGGCCCACAGAAACAAGGTGGCAGTCACCAAGCAAATCCGTGAGCATGGGGGACAATGGAGATTCAAAACCCTGCATGCTCAATCCTGAGACCTGCTATAAAGCACTAGACTTCACTCTCACTCCCAGAACCAGGACTACAAGATAGGAGTCCTCACTCCCCATCCCCAGTTTTAAACACTACCAATACTCATTGCCAAAGCCAGGAGTATAACCCCCGAGTCCGATTCCAAGTCCACTGGTCTAACCCCTGGTCTTCCAAAGCTGGGAAGAGAGCCAGGAGGCCTGACTCCCAATTCCCTGCTTCTAACCTCTATTAGAGCACATCCTCTTGCTGACAGCTTCTTTTTATAGGACAATATTGGCAGCCATCGCTGTTAGGGGGTGTCTGTCTCATTATGTATTGTTAGGGCTCTGCAAACATATCATGCCTCATTAGTTTGGAACTTTTAAAAAGCGTTGTTACTTTTTTTTTTTTAATTCAGACATTTCACCCGGAGGGAAATATTCCCTTAAACACACACAGTGTCTTTTCTTACACCTAAGGGTGCAGAGAGTTTACATCTGTGAGCCAAATTCCATGTTTCACATCAATCAGTCCCCTCTTGATCCATTCCCTGCTTTTCCAACACCTCCATTTATTCCAGGCTAGCCTGCAAACAGCCTCTTCAGATCAGAGCGTTCCATTTAGCTTTGGTCTCCACTCCGAAGGCCCTGTGGTTGCAATGGCTTACAGCAACATAATGTTGTCTTGTGTCGCACTGTCCTGATCAAAATGCAGACACGGAGCAATTCGATGCAGTGCTGACACTTTGCTGCATTGTAGCAAGATTCCCACTGCACAGGAAGAGTCAGTGAGGCATGTTTCCACCACAAATTCTCCACTTCCTTTTCTAAGCCGTTGGAAGTAGGTCGTGCACGGTACTTTGTCCAACAGTCACAATTTGGTGGACGACAACTGCAAGCATGAGAATAGCAAGACGTACCAAAACCTTCAAGAGTCAAGCCTGTGTTTCTGTAGCACTCCCAGCCCCATCTGACCTGGCAAAACCAGGAATGAAACCTCCGTGTCCCTGTGCTGTTAGGGCAGCCCATCCTCTTGTGTTCACCTATTGGAGCCTAGTATTATGCAGATCTATTTGAGAAAGACACGCCAGCTAGGAATACCTCTACTCATGTCAGCAACACTCAGTTGCCTGGCTTCCTCGTGTGCCAGGGTGGGACTTGTATGTAATTAGCATGCGTCCATGACAGCATGACACATGCATGTTGTATGCACACAGGTATCGGGGGGCCAGCTTCCACCACACGTGGTCAAGAGAGAAGCAGAAGTTACATCTTTTTGGATGTTTCATCTACCTGTTGTCCTGTAGACTGTGGACTCTCCAGAGCAGGGCCTGTTCTCTTTGGGTGTCTACACTACAAGCGTGCACACCACAGGAGGCAGACCTGTACCTAGTTTATTGAATGAATTTCACAGGGTGAATAATATTTCTGGACAGGAGTCCCAAAATCCTTCCCCCCCCAAACCATTTTGAAGGCTTCAGTGAGATTTAGGAGAGGCATTAGCATTGCATCAACTGTCTGCACAGAGGTAAATTTTACACCCAAAGAGAACAAAGGCAGGGCATCAACTCCTGTTCTGGGAGTACTACAGGCATCTCCCTTGCTTGGCTGAATTCCAGCGTTTGACTGTGTGGATCTGTTTTCCTGGGATTAATTTCTGTCCTGAAACCAATTCAATTCAACATCAAATAAATACAAAATTAGTGCAAGAAGTGTGGGGGGCAAGGGGGGACAGAAATCAATTTGGAGTAATTCTGCTCTTATGTGATTGTATTTAATCAATTTTTTCTACTTGTTATTGCATATTCAATTCAAAGTTTTCATGGTCATAAAAAAAATCACTGCTGGAAGGGATTAATTTCCCCTTGTTCTGCTAATGGAGCAATTTTCCACTGTCTCTGAAGATCTCAAGGTAAAGGTTTGTAGCCATGACTCTATGAGGGGAAAAAAGGATGGGGGAGGACTGAAGAACAATGCCTAGCTTTTACACAGAGCTTTTCAGCGCCAGCTGTCCCTGCGTGTTACAAGAGGCCGTCAGTGTTATCCCCATTGCACCAATGAAGAAACTGGGCCAAGGTCACCCAGCAGGCCCGAGGCAGAGGTGGGAATAGGACCCAACTCTCAAGTCACAGTCCAGCACCCCATGCACAAGGCAGGCCACATCACATTCCTGCAGACAAGTCACTGGATTTCCAGACCCATGCAAATTAAGGCAAAATTCTCCCCTTTTGAATCCACAAGGCATTTCTGGACACTGATATTCTGCTTACCCAATATCCACAGGCCTCCTCTAGAGGAGCTTACATCCCAAGAATCTCAGCACAAACCAATCAAACTTGAGGTTCCCATTAATCAAGTGGAGTGAAGCCCCAGTTTCCAGCACAGCCACTGAACACCAAGTGTTAATTGTTACTTGCCCCACACACAAAAACTTTAAACTTCCCTTGGCATGTGAAATCCTAACATGCCTTCATTTCAGAACCATAATCTGTGTTGTTGCATTGTAATCTGACTAAGGGCTATGGAACACTTTCCCATTGGGCATTGGGTTTGAGCCTGGCCCAGGTCAGCAGAGACTAGAATTTGTTAATCCTGTAGCTATTCTATACTCAAAGCGAGTGGATGGGCTTTGTCCGGGTCCCATGGGGTAAGGTGCCTACATCACAAAACTCCCACCACAATTGGTTCTAATTAGCATCAGCAGCAGATTTGAAAGGAGGATTGATCTTGTGCCGAAGACAGAACTAGAAAGGCTCCCTACCCCATTGTGACCTTTAGCAAGTCACTTCATGTCTCTTTCTGCTGGGGGATCCTTTTCCTTTCTTGTCTGTTAGGATTTCCCCACCCCAAAGACCTTACAGCCTGTGTACATACAGCACCTAGCACAAGGCAGCTGATCTTAGTGTAGGTCCCTAGATACTGGTGTAATACAAATAGTAGTAAAACTAAGTGATGTCCTTATGAATTCTACCATGATCTTACTATGCCATTGATTGTGGAACCCCGATATCAGGTTAGCAGCGCATCTGCTTCCAACCCAGCCTCTGCTGCTGCCTGTCCCTCCTCAGAAGCAATCAGCCTCAGTGAATTCTTTTGTCTCTTTAGGAATGCAGCAGGGTTATAAGACGCAGTTCTATCTATATGGAAATGCAGATTTCAAACATATCCATTCTAATCATCAAATTATACAGGAAACAATCCCCTAATACAGAGCTAATAAAAGTTGATTTTATGTCAACCTAAAGCTGCAAGCAATAAGGAGCAGATTTATAGTGGAGAGTTTTGTTACTGCTGGGGTTGTTCTTTACAACCTATGCCAATAGAAAGCTATTGGCCAGCTTTCTGTGGAATTTACTCATGCTCTCCCAGACTCCATTCATGCTGTTTTCTTCTTGCACTCAGGTAATGCTAAATCTATACACTAGGACCCAGATACATAATTGATACAAGTCAGTGCAGTTCTATTGGCTTCAATAAAGCTAAACTGATATACATGAGCAAAGAATCCAGCTCTATTTTTCTGGTAAAGTTTTAACTGTTGCTGTTCCTCCCCACCAGGACTATTGATTAGTCACTGAAATCTTGTTTCAAGTAATAATGAGACTGTTAACCTGGTGGCATAAGAACAAAGTCAGCATAACAAGAACTAATGTAAAACACAAGGAGTTCTCTGATTTTCAATCTGTTCAAGTGTCTTTTCTGCATGTTCTCCCTCCACCCCCAGCCCCGCATCTTTTTATTGATATGAATCTTCAGCTATAACAGGACGAGATCCATGCAATGTACCAGAAGTGGGGGGGGGAGAGCAGAAAACTTTTCTATATTGCAAGGATTCCCCCCACCCCCAGAAACAGTGGATGAAGCCTGCATGTTGTCTTTGAATGCAGGCACTCTGCTGATTGCTGCAGAATTTGTTTGTGTTTTTAAACTAATAAAAAAGGGTTTTTTTTAAAAAACGTTTTCTAGAGCAGTGATGAGTCCCGGAACAGAAAAGTATAAATCACTCTTCCTCAGGAACTTCAGCTTCAATACACAAACCATTCAAGCTGTTCCACTTTCCACCAGCCAGTGCTATGCATCTCACTTGCACATATGCCTTCAGCACAGGCCTTGACTACTCAGCTGTTGGCATAGGCTGGAAAAGGAGCACCCTGGTACAGGACAATAGGCTGACTGCAGGCTGCCTTCCTAGTAAACCAGGGGTGGTGAGGTAATAAGCTATAATGTCATGAAAGCTATAGATAGTCTGTGTCTCTGCCCATCCACCACCAGTGAGTATCTTGCCAGTTCAACTCATCCTCTTCACCCCAGCCTGCAGCTTCAGCCTCCGTGACTTGAGCTGCAGCAAATTTGGATGAAAATGGCACAATCTGGGAGGTATCCTCTCCCCTGGAAACTGCTGCGGAGAGCCAGCTGACACACCCACCCACCCCATATAAGCAAAGCGTGGGCAAGCCAACTGTGACCTGAAGTAGCACCAGAAAGAAACAAACCCACAAACATACAGCCAGCATGCCTCAGAGGGCAGAGAGCTGAGCATCCCACAACACCCAGAAATCCCCAGAGCTCCCAGTCACAGTAGAACTTCCCAGGGACAGGTATCTATGGTATACCACCATTTAAGAAAGGAATTATGCCAAGGGTCAATCAGGATTTCTTTAACAACCATACAGTGATGACATTGACGTTCCAGAACAATTGTGCTGCAGATATGCTTTGTTAATACCTTTTTAATAATCATAAGCAGAAAGTTCACTATGTCATTAATAATTAGTTCAATACAGAGTCATTAGTACACCTCAATTCTAATAGTGAATTAAACACACCCGGGGGCAATAGGGTCACTCAGTCATGTATTTTGCTAGGTTCACCGAATACACACAAACATTAGATAAAAACATGAATACTCTAGCTGGAAGGTCACAGTATCACACTACTTTATTCCTTAGAATTCAGAAAGATAAAACCCCAAAACAGAAAAAAAAAACCAACTGTCTTCTCTCTAAGGCAGAGCTCACCCCATCTTGCTTGAAGCTGGTTCTTTCCAGACTGGCTGACTCCAGGTAGGTTTACACTGCATTTTAAACCCCACAGTGGCAAGTCTCAGATCCCTGGTCTACAGACTCAGGCTCACTGAAGACAACTATTTAGAGGTTTGGCCTTAGGCCAGAGCCTGGGATTTGAAAGCCAGCCCCTCACCAAGCTCCAGAGGCCAAGCCTGAGCACCCACAGTGCTATTTAGCATCCTAGTGCAAGCCCAAATCTGTAGACCTGGGCTCCAAGACACATTGCTGCAGACCCAGCCAGGTCACATGGCTTCTCAGAGTCCCCTAGGAAAAATCCCTCACACTTCAAAGTGTGAGCTTGTTATTTTTAGCTCATTTCACATACACCTCATATGTGAGCTTCCAGTTCTATGAATTAGTGGCTATAATTCCATATGGCAAAACAAAACCACAACACAGTTACATGGTAATTCCATTGCAACCATATCACATTGCGCCCCCCCACGGACACACACACCCTTAACAGGGACTCCAGCCAGCAAAAGACGAATTATTGGTCTGCTCATTTTAATGGGCTCATGGGCAAGTAGTATGATTAATGAAGGAGAAACAGTACAGCATATACATGCACACAAGCCTGATTTTGTCATACATTTGGCAAACAGAAGTTTGGGTTATTGTTAAAGCATCCCACAGGAAATTCAGAGCAGATTTAAAGGAAAAAAAAATATTGGGGCAAGAGAGTTTCTACTCCAGTGTATTCAGGGGGAAACCTTGAGTGGCATAGTGCATCACAAGAAAGCCATGACCCAGGAGACACAATAGATCAACAAACATCATAAATTCCAAGGTAGCTATAGGCTGGTGGATTTGACCAGCAGCCTGAAACAAGCAGTCAGCCAAGCCCCATTCCATTTACAGACCCTTTCCTCAGGACTCTAGTCCCAAACAGAAACCAAAAGGAAAGGTAGAACAACAAATGTAAGTGCTCTGTTCTACCTGGAGATTGCAGAGCCCTCTTGCCTACAGTAACTAGAGGAGAAGTACATTCAGCTCTTGCTTGCTTGCCTCCCTCCCTCCTCCATGGAGATGGGGCCCTCCTTTATACCCACCAGCAGATAATCTGACCAGCATTAGCTGCTGTTCAGTTAGACCAGTGGATTCCCAGCACATGCCTGCAGAGCTTCCCTCTGCAGCAGGGCCAGCTGCTCCCTAGTCATTAGAAGGGCCAGACCACCCTGTTCCACTAGCCCCAAGCACACTGCACCCACTGAGATGTCAAGCAGCGTGAAGCTTTAAATAAAATCAGACTAGAGTGAAGGCATTTCTAAGGGCACAAGACAAGTGAACAATCCAAGCCTCCAACCCCCAGTGAAGATGTCACAGAATATAGGCATTTTGCTGAGTTTAGAATAGTAGACTCACAGTTGGCGTGTCCCCTCATGGCTAGGCATGGCAGCTCTTCTTCTATAGCATCTCCTGCCGATGGTCACTCCAGCCCCAGGGTGGTCCACCTCTTCTTACAGCTTGGCCCATTCATGATTTAATTCCACACCTTTTCAAGGTAGGCCAGTCTCACTGCTACATAAAACAATACTTAAAGCTCCAGCCTCTCTTCCTGGGATGGAAGAGCCAGCAGTCACCACCCTTTAACACAGACCACTCAAAGAAATCCTTGCTCAGCTCCTATTACTTCACCAAACCTGTATCAAGCTCACCCCTGTGAGAACCCCTTGTCTCCCCTCCACCTCAGCTTCATACTGAACTCCTCTGAGGCCCCCCTGCAGTGAGAAGCACCATTTCCTGTAGCCCTCCCCTTTTAACTATCTGTAGCCAAGGTTTTCCCTGCCTGTAGGGTTTTTTTCTGACCCTCAGTGTCCTAGGCTCCCCCTTCAGACCCCCAACCTCCTTCCAGTAGGCACACTCACACCTATAAAGTTCTTGCTTGCTTTTATTTCCCAGGACAGTTTCCCAGGACAGACTCAGTAGCCACTAGATCTGGTTTCTCTCTCACTCAAAGCCAACTGAAGAAACACTTCCAGCTGCTTTATAAAGAGGCAGCTCTTACCCAGCTGGAGTTGATCACCAATTAGGCCTAATACTCCGTCAAGTGTTACCCAGTGGTCTAATGAGGCTCAGGCTTGTGGTTAGCTCACTGTTAATCAGTGTGAACTCTATTCACCCATCACAGTGGGCTATTGCAATAAGGAAAGCATAGGCTGGCCAGGAATGAATGGCAAGCTATGGTGCCTGCAAACTTTGAAGTGTCTCTTTGAACCCGTACAAACTCTTTAAGTGCTGTATAAACACAGAGCAAAAAGACAGTCCCTGCCCCACTGAATTTACAATCTGAGTATAAAACAAAAGACAATAGGTGCACGCAGACAGACAGACAGATGGGGGAGAACAAGGAAACAATGATATTCACATGTCCGCGTGATAGACAGTGGTCTCAGCTCACCAGCAGCCTAACTACACACAAACCTGGGGCTGGATGTGTTCCAGTTTGCCAGTGAGACCCTTGAGCTTGGCTTGACCAATGTTTATATCACGAAGCTGTTTCACAATATTTCACTCCATGAAATGAAGCTGTGACCTTGACGTGATGATATGAGATAAAGAACTTTGGGGGGGACGGGGGTAGGGAATGGCATTATAGGAGGGTAACTTCACTAAGGAAGATTTAGAGAGAATATCATGGGATTTCTCCTGCCAGTGAGGGCTTCTATTAACCTGAGGAATGGCCTCTCCAGATGTCCACTGTAAACAGGACATGTACAATGGATGTGGAGGATAAATCGTGGCGCACAATCTTTCTCTGGTCCTGTTGTAATTTAATAGATCATTTCCACTCAGGTTCCTCCCACTGTCAAAAGGAGCTGCATATCTTGCCATTTGAATCTGGGTTTATATCTTAATGGCTTTTGGTGTGTCTGTGGAGTGGCAGGAGGAATGTGACCAGGGAAACATTCACATTCTAGCTAAATAACCATAGTCATGATCTGCCCCCCTCCCCCTCCAGTATTTCTGTCATCCAGGAAATCAAATTCAATAAGATGACCAGGTAATAATTCCTTTCTAATTGTGTACGTTTATTAGATTGTGATTTTTTGGAGCAGGGAGGGACTCTCTCTCAGCAGGTGTTTCTACGGCACCTGGTTGGGACCTCAGGGTGCTACTGTAGTAACAGTAGTACTTGTAATAGAAAATAATATTAATAAATAAATGACCCACCCATTATTTCTCGCCCATCAATGGTTGCTTGAGACATTTAAAAAACCCATGAGACACATAAACCTGAATACACCCACAATTACAAAATTAGAACATGGAGGCACATCATCTATCTATCTATCTGTGTGAGGGAGTAATTACAAAATGAAAACCCCAGTGAAATCATCTCTAATCTTTTTGCCGCGCTAAATAATAGACAACTTTTCTTCTTCTTTATCTCTGTCAGCTGTGATTGACGAGACATCCTTTGCTGAGATTATTATGGAAACACACACACAAATAAAACCGCAGCCTGCATTATACTTGTCTGCTGAAAAGAAGACTTGTGATTTTGACAAGACTGGCAATTAAGGGAAAAGGGATGGGACACAAGGGCTTTGCTGGTTGTGGATGTGTAATGTGAAGTCTGCCGGACTGCCAGCATCATGGGCTCCGATGAGTTGCATCGCCCAGGACTTGGACGACTATCATAATTTTGGAGTTCTAGCATCCCAAGGTCTACCCTTAAGGGGGGAAATAAGTCAGGTTATGCTAGAATTTTGAGCAGAGTCTGTCTTTCACCTGGTGGTTCCAACAAGAGCATTTGAGAGGCATGATCTAGAAGCATCAGCAAAGGGTTGGATGCGAGAACAGTTGACTACTGATCTCAGACCTTAACCTGTCTCCCTGGCCTTTCTTTTCTATTGCCTCGAGCTTTCTGTACTCATTTTCACCTGAGGAAAGTGGGTTCAAAGTCTTATTTGGTAGCATTTTAAACTCACTTTGCACAGGCATAAATGACGATTCGGGGTACAAAGCAGAGGAGAATCAGGCCTCTTGCGTAGCCTTGGGCAAGTTCTTTAGGCTAACAATTTTCAGAAGTGTGCACCTTAGCTTAGGCATCTGAAGAAATGTGGCCTGATTTTCAGAAGTGTTGCACTCCCCTTAGCTTCCATAAAAGTCAACTGCACTTTTGGCCGCTTAGCATCTCTGATAATCAGATACTTCGGTTTTTACCACACTGGGCCAGCTCCCTACCTGGTTTGAATCACCCTAACTCCATTGATGTAATGCAGCGATACTGATTTACACCAGCCAAGGATCTGGACCAGAATTTCTGCCTAAGTTTCCCTCTCTGTAAAATGTGGATAACATGCACCTGTGAGGATTAACTACATCATAGTAGCACAGTGCTCTAAACATGAACGTGCTCCATAATTCTATCTATGAGGGGATGCATGTACACAGGGATATGCCAGTGTTTGACCTCTGGACATATAGGGCCTGATTCTCATTAACATTAAGGCCCCTTTACACCTCTCTGGCAGCGTAAAAGGGTCTTAAAGTGAGTGTAAATGTAAATTTTGTGCACACTTTAATGTGCCAGAGCAGTGTGAACCAGTCTTAGTGTAAATGAGAATCAGACCTGTAGAATTTGATTGGGGATCATCACAGTCTACAAACCTGAAACCCCACAATGAAACCAAGAGCTACAACCACGTAAAACAGGAGTAACATCCCACAGTCAAGCATTTACCCTACTGATATATTGGGGTGATGCTTCACAATGGGATTTATACCAGTTGAGTAATAAAGGGTTATAAAACAGATTTATAAACACGCTGGGAGGGAGGAATAATGACTAAATACCTGACATTATTTATAGGACCAGGGTATCTTAAACACATCCACAGTGTGGATATTGCTCATTTATTCTGCCTGGCTCTTGGGAGGCTTAATCAATAGCTATTATTATTATAATAAGAGTTTCTAGAGGCCCAAACTGAGATCAGAGCCGCTTTGTGCTAGCCACTGTAGAAACACAAAGTACCCACGCCCCTCCCAAAGAGTTTACAGTCTAAACAGACAAAAGGTGAGTAAAATGAAGGATTATTATCTCCATTTTACAGGTGGGAAACTGAGGCTCAGGGCTATTCAGTGACTTGTCCAAGGTCACCCAAGCAGTATATGACCAAATCAGGAATTGAACCCTGATGACATGAGTGTCTGACCAGTCCTTTCAGCATAAGACCATCCTTCCTCTCTGCCTTATGGAGAACTCGCAGAACTGTGAGTAAAAGATATTACAGCTGAACAAAGTGTTACTAATATTAAAGTGATGACACTCTGGACCTGATTCAGATCTTACTTACACTCACTCTTTACTAGCGTAACTCTATAGACTTCAGTAGTTTACTCCCATTTTACACCATTGCAAGTGGGAGCAGATTTTGACACACTGTTTTCTCTCTCCCCTTGTTCATCTGCAGGGCACCTTTAAGTGTCTGTCCTAGCTCAGATGGTTGTGTGTCTGTCTCTCCTTGTGAATGTTTCATCTGCCTGCTTTCTTACTCCTTCTTAAAGCCTCAAAGGACTGCTCTGTTTATGATCAGTTAATACATTCATACCAAGAATGAGATATGAAGTGTGCTCTTAAATATTACCTTGGATACTAATTAAGTTGAATCTGAAAGTGAGAACACATTGACATTGCTGACGTTAATGACCTAATCCTTTAGCAGAAGAGACAACCTTGGCTTGGTGGTACTAACCGTTTTATTGAAGAGCATGGAGTGCATTGTTCCACAATGTCCTGGAGCATCATAAGTGCTATTAACATTAATGGTGGTGGCATCTGCATGTCCTTTGAGTAATTGACACTTTGAGAATATTTTCTAGGACTTGTCATTTTCCATTGGGATGGCAACAGATCTTTAAAAGTTGTGGTTTTTTGTTGTTTTTATCTCCCTGATATGAGACACAAACCTATCACATTATCAGAAATTAAATATGACCTGACATAAAACCTGCAGCCGAAGGTGGAGGGACAGGTGGAGTGGAAGCAATAAATCCATTGTTTGTTTTAACTATGAAGATCCAGAGGCCGAAATGGGCTTCCACATGCTGTGCCTAACATTGGAGTTAAGTAGAGAGACGGCTGAGATGACATCCAGCTATGTAGCAACCAGCCTCCATGTCAGGAATGCAGACTGCTGAGAAATGAACAGAGGAGATCAGAGTTCAAACACAGCGAGTAATACTGCCCTGGGTGGATCTTAGCGTCCTTTGACAGACCCCTGAGAGGTCTAGTTAGTTTTTACACTTTGATAACATTTGCATAGCTTATTGTGCAAATAAAGTTCCATTGAATTGAAATATTGAAGTATTAGCCTTAGTATTAGTAGTATTATGATAGTGTCTTTCTTCTAGGTGCAGTCCAAACTGATAATGAGAGACACAACGTCCTGGACTTGAAGAACTAGAACTCTAAGTATAAGACTAAAGACAAGTGCTGGATACAACCACCAGTCAAGAGGTGGGGAGCACAAGTCATTGCAGATTTCCTTGAATGAACCAGACAGCAAAAGGGTTTGTGGAGAAATGGCCTGTAGCTCTTGGCTGGAGAGAATCCGTTTCTGGGATTCTACCACAGGGTTTCATTCATTAGAACATACCACCTCGATTTTCAGTATTTCTAGATACTAGCAATGGATTCCATGGCTTCTTGTCTGTGGGGACTGACAATGGCTAGAGAAACCATGGAGGCATCACATTCCCTGTGGAAATATCTCATGTCTCTCTGGGGTGGATGTTACACATTTCTCCCCCTGCCGATGCACCTTGCTGAGTACACACACATGCTCCGTAATAACAGGTGGGGTATTTGACTATGTCTCCTGTATGATATTCTGTGAAACAGATATAACAAAAAAGTGCCATTTTCACTGATCCTTCAGAACACAAGGCCAAGCTGATTCAGATGCTCAATTCCTATGCATTTTAATGGGATTTGGTTGTCCAAAGCCCTACATACAGCAGAGGGGTGGAATAAGCCTTTCCCGTTTATACAAGAGAATGAGAACATGGCTTAGGTAAATTACTCATTGATGTCTTCCTCTCCTATTGAACTTTCCTCCCAGGTGCCTGGGTAGGTGAAAGTTTTCAGATTCATTTTTCTAAAAGCACTAATTGCTCTCTGATCACATCCCCAAACTAACAGGGAACCCAGTTAAAGTGCAGCACAAATTGACCTATTTTTTAAAATTCCTCCTAAATGCTTACAAGGCTTGAGTCTCCCATGCCAGTGAAGATAAAATTGCCTGTAATAATAGCTGTCAAGAAGGCTCTTGTGGTAATTAGCAGAGGTGACATGACAGAGATATATGGAGTTGAACAGGTAACTCCCACAACGCCAGCATTCTCTCACCAGTACACAATGAATGTATCGCTGCTCTCAGAGAGCGATGGCAGCGGCAGAGAAATCCCCCAAGTCAGGGCAATAGGTGGTGAGGTTATTTCCATGATTGCATCCCAGGGCAGATCATCAATAAGCTTTTTGCTGCCCAGGGTCTGTTTGTCTTCTCAATGTGCTGATTCCTATTTTTACCAAGAAGAAATTTAAGATCAATAACCAGCTATTGAGACTTCCAGGCTGCTTTGATCTGACATCCATTCTTATGACTAGAGGCATCAAAATGTCAGTGGAATAAATTCAATTGCTGCACTCACCTCTCCCCCAGTCTCAACTTGCATACATACTTACAAGCCCACCTGTGTCCATGCACATGTACCATATGAACACATATGCCAACACATGAACGGTCACCAATGGCCTTACGCGCACACACACTGACATGAGTACACATCCTCACGTGTGAGCTCACCCACACACTCAATAGACACATGTCTTTATTCACAGGCACCACTCATTGGGTCCAGCCTGAGCCAGAATGCCTACATTGCAATTTTACAGCCCAGCTTCCCAAATCCTGCGAGCCCCGTTGGCTGATATGGGCCAGCCATGGCTGTTTTAATACAGTGTAGACATACCCTTAATCTTTTAGCGCAAGCTGTACAGTCTCCTGCTCTTAGTGGCAGAGGGAAAAAGAGAGAAAGGGTCTGTAATTTCAAGTGAAAATGACACACTGCTTCAGAACATTTCATCTGTGGAACTCAAAGTTCTTTTCAAGCATTAATTAGTCCTCTCTATCTCCCTGCGACATGCATGTAATTACACCTATTTTATAGATGGGAAAACAGGGACCAGGTGTGGTGAAATGACTTGACATTCAACAGAACAACCAGAAATAGACCCCCCAAAAGCACTGATCCAACCCTAAGGTAATGTAGTGACAGCATCATAAAAATTCTCTAAATATCCCACATCCTGCTCTGCACATTTGCCCATGCCAGCCTGGAAGCCTGGGCCCCTTTGCCACTTCTTGTCTGTTTAATCTTGTCATCTCATCCAGGCAGCGACTGTCTCTTATGATATGTAACCACAGCACTTAGCATTGTGCGGCCCCAATCCCAACTGGAGCCTCTAGGTTTTGTTTTCGTACGAATTAATAATGATAATAAAAGCAACATTCTTTGTGAGCAGGCAATGAAACTGGACAAGTTATAACAAAAGAACCAATTTTCATATGTGGAACAACAAACAAAAACAATTTGTTGTGGTTGTTAGTCTTCTTTGGAAAGACAAGCTCTTTAAAAAGAGTCTCCAAAGCTTTCAGTCAAAGATGCTGGCAGGGCTAATAAATAAGGGGAGCTGTTTCAATGGGGGTGCTGTCAGCACGTCCCCTTCTTTTAACAAATAAATGTGACAAATGAAGAACATGCTCCAGCCCCCTGTGTTGCATTTTCAGTACATTTCAGCAGAGGAATTATTCTTTTCTGGAGTTAGAACTGATGGGGCTTCACACAAATGAATCCCTTGTCACTTCTGGGAAAGCTCTTTAGTGTCTCTGCGGGATCTTGATTGCATGCATTCTTACTTCACACACCCTACAGATTTTTAATTGATGCTGGTCATCAGGAAAGGCTGGGTTTCATATTATCACCAATTCTCAGCACTCCTCCCAGTTCATCTTCAAGGTGGAAGTGCAGTCTAGCAAATAGCTTACACAGGCTAATACCAATTTCCCAGCCTCAATCGATTGTGCCCAAAGTTTTGGAAGCAAAGCCAGTTAAATGTTTTCACGTTATGAGCAGTGCCTCAGTAACAGGGGGAGTTGAGACCTGTTTAAAAACAACATCCTTACATTCTTGGGGCCTTTCTCCTCTCACACAATGTAAATCCGTTGAGGTCAGTTCAGTTACACCTGTGGCAATCAGGAGTCATTCTAATAAGGGTAGGGATGTTAAAATAATGTAAATCAAGGATAGCTCCACTGACATCGGTGCAGTTACACTGGTGCATAGACCGTGTAACTGAGATCAGAATTAGATCTTTTCTATGTATTTGTGTCTGGGGCATGGGGGAAGACATAGCTAGAAAGAACTAAAACAGACAAGATAAACTCATGAAGAAGAAGTCCTGAAGAAGAGCTCTGTGTAAGCTCAAAAGCTTGTCTCTTTCACCAACAGAAGCTGGTTTAATGAAAGATATCACCTCACCCAACTTGTCTCTCCAATACCCTGGGACCAACACAGCTACAAGAACAGTGGAAACAAAAGAATAACTCATCTATCAGTGGGACCCAATTATTCTGGCTCTTACAGTTTATTATTACTTTCTACCAATAATGCCACAGTAAACTATTCATGCACTACCGTTATTTTAGTGGCCATGACGGTAATGGATGCCATTACTAGCCACCATGCGACCTGGAGACACAACAGTTATCAGCATCAATCCTTAGTTTAGTTTTAAGATTATTGGCATTGGTTGGCATTAAATCCTAACTAGTCAGACACAACACCTATGGTGAGAAGCATGAAACACCAATAAGTGTTGTCTTAGAGGTAAATATATGTTTCATGCACATGACTAAAACCCTATTAAATAAGACAAATGACACCACCAGCATCTGAACAGCTTACTGCATTAAAGAAATATAAAACTGTCTCTAACAATGACAAATCCCATGGATTGCTTCAACTGCACAGCTGGAAACCTACCGTAATGCTAAAGGAACAAGTCAGTTATAACTCTAGGACAAATCAAGAACCAATCACAGAGAAAGAGAGAGCAAATGATATATCGGCTTAAAGAAAAAGAACACAGAAAAGCTCATCTCAACGTAATGAGCATCTTACAAATGGCAATCAAGTCTAATATTTCTATTAACAAGCCAACAAAAGAACCCTGCATTTTTGGTCTCACTCTGTAGGACAATTTACACACATTGGCATTAAAGAATGTGTAATCCAGAAATTGCCTGCCCATTGTCATAGCAGAATGGATACAGATATATAAATGGGAGTCACCTAATGTGGGCAGGAGACTGGAAAAGCAGTGCAGGCTCAGAGCAAGTAGGCAAACTTATTTTCTGTACTATTTCAGAAGACTGTAGAATAAATTTCCAATGGAATTTATATTATTACTCTTTCCTCCTACCTCATAATAATAGTTATATATCTTGTATAGTTCCTTCTATCCAAGCATCTCAAAGTGCTTAAAACATTCATTAACATTCACAATGTGCCACCGCTAACACCTCAGAATTATACGGATTTCCATTTTTATTGATAGGGAAACTGAGCAACAGAAAAATCAGAATCCACATATTATAATCTTCATTCCTGGGCTCAGGCCACTAGACACCCCACCACCACATACACACAATCTCGCTTCCAGAGGAAAGAAATGAGGAAGGTGAGGATGAAATCTCTAATACCTGATCTGCATTTGATCAGTCAGACCTGTCTCCTGAGCATGGGAAGAGTGTGCAATGATTCCAGTTTATCTAAAATTCATGAAATCCTTCATGTAATGGAGCCTCCATCCTCAACACAGTTCAGTTTTATCATTGCAAATTGAGTTTGTCAAAAAAATGAATTTTTCATTAAGGAAACTTATTTTCAATGAAGATATGTCAAACAACAACAATTCTGTTCACAACCAAGGTTTTCTTTTTTTTGATGAAAACCCAAATATTTTAGTGGAAAGTGACTTTTTTTTTTTGCTGAAAATTTTTGATGAAAAGGAAAATTTTCACGGGGAAAAAAATCATTCCACAGCCAGCTCTACTAGAGATGAGTAGATTGTGCTGCTTTAATCACTTCTGCATTGGCTGGGAGGGTAAGAAGGAACAGTGATCAAATATGTCCATTTCCATTTGCAATGCCCATAACAGAGTGTGAGTCAGTGCAGGCTAGTGATACCTAAAAGCAGGTAGGCAAAATCGAGACACAAAGTCAGGTTTTGAGCGATTTTGCAGAATTAGGTAAACTTTGTGTGTGTATTATTATTAACAGTAATTATTTAAAGTTTGGGTCAATAGCTGAGCTACCCCCCATGCTCTGAAAGTCAGCATGATTAGTCTCCGGATGGACAGAGAAACACAAGATTTCCTTTCTGGATCAGACCAAGGGTCCCTCTAGACCAGTAGCCTATCTCCAACACTGGCCCACACCAGCTGCTTCAGAGGAAGGTGCAAGGAATTCCTTAGTGAGCAATTATGGAATAACCAGCCTGTAGGGAAAGTTTCTCTCTACCCCCCTCAGTTAAAGGTTGGCTTACGCTCTTCGGTATGAGGGTTTATCTCCCTTCTGTACTAAGCAGGTTAGAGAATCAAAGATTCTCTCCAGAAAGCATCCTGTCTCCTGTCCTCCACAATAGGAATATGGGGAGTATAATCCTAGAGAGGGTTGGAACTGGAACACCAGATTAAACCCCCTTCCTCAAAATTATGCAGAAGTTCATATCGGGAAGTGGGTTTGCCCTGTGAGTTTCACAGCTGCGATCTCCAGGCCCAAATGCCCTGGAATCTAGACCAAAAGCTTCGCTTCGCAGCTAAGGGCTCACCTTTGTAACGAACTGCCCCAGACTCTAGGGACGTTGGATCTGAATCAGAATCCAAATTTCACTGCTTGGGCCCATCTCACGTTGTAAACATGGAGAAAATTGGCTGATCTGAAATGATGAACTGGTGCATAGAAGAAAGAAACTCAGACTTTAAAAAAATTGACTTTTTTTTTCCTCCTTCAAATTCTTCTGACGTATTATTTTATTTTATTTGCTGTTTTTATCATGCTCTAACGTGACACACTTCTCAGCATCAAAGAACATTATTTTATTGTGACATTTTCAAATGAAAACTACATGGCAGTAATAGCTTTCCATTTACCTTGGCAACATTTATGTGTTGCGAGAAGGGGGGGGGGGGGGAGGGGGAAGACAACGACATAAAACCAGTGCTTTGAGCAAAACTCTATGATGATTATTTAGCAAACAAGCTCCCATATTAGAATGGCTTTCTACTGAGGTTACGCTTAAATTATAGCTCTTGCCAAAGCAAACAGCTCATGGTTTATGTGTGAATTTGAATTATGCATCCAATAGGCAGCATGTTTATGTGGAAAAAAAAGTCAAGTCAATAGATTGCTAAATTGCAGCCATATTTATAAAAGACAAAAATAGCTATGGGAGTAGGACATCAAAAATCAGCCCCACACACATATTATAGACTCTTGTCCAGCACTCTTGGGAGAAGTGATTTGGCATTTAGATGACGTGGAGATGTGTGTAAGCATACAAACCTAAGATAGACAGCTAGATTTCTGAGCTGTTCCCAGTACTCCTCATTTCATGTCTGTCTACTAACACCTAAGAAATACTCTTAGTGAAGAGTCATGATCACAAATTTCATTGACTTGCAATAGCCATATGGTTTGGGATATCTTCTGAAAATAAATCATTGGAATTATATGACTTGTTTGCATTTACTAAAAAGCTTTCATCCACGTGGCTCACCAAAGTGGCTCACAATTAATTACGCTTGATAATCCACCTTCAGAAGTGGATGAGTATTATTAGTCCTATTGAATAGACTGGAGGTAAGATTTTTTTAAAGTACTTAAGAAATGTAGGCGTTTAAGTCCCATTAAAACAATGGGATTTAGGCTCCCAAATCACTTAGGTACTTACCCATGAAAAATAAAACACAGGGAAGATTAACTTCAAGGAGCTCAATCTCTTTAGTTCATCACAGAGAAGATTAAGGAGCGACTTCATCACAGTCTCTAAGTACCTATATGTGGAACAAAAATTTGAGAATAGAGAGCTCTTCAATCTAGTAGACAAAGGTATAACAAGAACCAGTGGCTGGATCATTGAAGCTAGACAAATGTAGACTAGAAATACGGCATACATTTTTAACAGTGCGGGTAATT
Organism: Emydura macquarii macquarii; assembly: GCF_026122565.2. Classification (NCBI taxonomy): domain Eukaryota; kingdom Metazoa; phylum Chordata; order Testudines; family Chelidae; genus Emydura; species Emydura macquarii. The sequence continues at coordinate 826,096 of NW_027130250.1, forward strand.
AATCAGTTAAACAACTAACCAAGGGTTGTGTTGGATTCTCCATCACTGGCAATTTTAAAATCAATATTGGATGTTTTTCTAAAAAATCTGCTCTAGTTCAAGCACAGCTATTGAACATGAAACAGGAATTAATAACGGGATGTTTTCTGGCCTGTGTTCTGCAATAGGTCAGACTAGACGATCACTCTGGTCCTTTCTGGCCTTTAAAAATCTCTCAATCTGTGAGCCAGTAGCAGAACCAGGAAGAGAATCCCATGTTCCTGACAGAGCATTCTTTGCTCTAACCAAGGCAGTGCTGGCAGCTGTCAAAGGCAGTATACTGAACTAGATGGATCTCTGGTCTGATGTATTCTGGCAGTTCCTGTGTTCCTAATGCAGGATCCTATGTGGAAGAGGGGGGAAATAAGGGGAATATAGGTGTAGCTCCACCAAATGCCCTCCCAGGAATTAAAATCAGGGACTATTCACCCTGTGAAGTGACCTTACATCTTAATTGGCTAGCAATGTAGCACAGGGGATTGGGTCAGCAGGACAGAGTGATTTGTCACACTTATTGCTAACACCGTACAGGTTTAGCGTGTAGCCCTCTTGAAGACGAAACGCCTTCTGTACTGAGTGTGGGAGAGAGAGAATGGATGGAGCTGTGCAGTAAATCTAGAGATAAAAGAGCCACAAAAAAGAAGGCAGCCCAGATCTTTGCCCATGCATAGCAGAGATAGGTTGAGATAAATAATGGGATATATTTTCTTTAGGAGAAATGGACGACACTGAGAAAGACAAGGGGGAGGGAGGCAGGATGGCCTTTCTGGATGAGATGGCAAAGAGGTAATTTATGCGACGAAGCATTAGCCGGGTCTAAAAGCTGAAATTACTCCTTTGCCTTAATGTTTGCTGGCAATGTGAGAGAGAGAGAGCCAACAAAACAAGACCCATTGGGCCATATGCTGACCTAACTTGACACCTGTGGCCCCACAGTGTTCAGAGGAATGTCAGTCTTGTGGTTAAGATGCTGAACTTGCATTCAGGATACCTGGCTCCCAGCTCCACCACAGAATCCCTTGGCGACCTTGGGGGAATCACTTAAACTCTCTTTCTCAGGTTATGTCAACCCTGCAATCGGGACAGAACATGCAGGCATATCTGCACTAGTTTGCATTGAGCTAACCTGCTAAAAAGAGCAGTTTAGCCACAGAGGCATGGGCTACCTGCCTGTACACACATCTCGGGTCCTGGCTTTGGTCTAGCTAGCTGGAATGACAGTAGCAGCGAAGGCACAGTAGCACTGGCTGTACTTGATGCCTGGGACCTTGGCCGTATATTCAAATGACTCACCCATGCTCCCCTGAGTTCTGTCATGGCTAAACTGCTATTGGTATTTGTGCTACCTAGATTGAAACCAGCTTGGGTATGTCTACATATGCTGCAGTCACACTTCTAATGGCGGTCTGGACATACAGTGCCTAGCACAATGGGGCCCTAATTTTTGTTGGCGCTCCTGGGTGCTAATTTAATGAAGATAATGGTTGATGATGAATATATAAATTGGGACAGAACTTCTCTCTTTATTTTGTTCAGTGTAGGTTAAGAGCTTAGGGTTATGCCAGCAGTGTTTGTCATGAATTAATTTCTCAGCCTCAGAAATTTTAAAAGCCTTGCATGTCCTTGTACTATCCAGGGCAGAATAATCTCGGAGGTAAATGCTGCATAAGCTAACGGTGCTTCAGCTTGTGATTTTATTGTGCATTGATTCATAGCCTATTGGTTCTCAGTGTTGTGTAAATAACTGATACACAGCCTTGAAACAAAAGATCCAGGGACACATCCCACTGGAAAAGTGATGAGAAAATTTCAATGTTATTTATATAGGCACATATACAGAAGAACTGGTTAGAAACTGCTGAAAATTTTGCATTGATTTTTTAAAATGTTTTAAAAACAATTCCACAAATGTTTCATAAAAAACATTAATAAAATTCTGAAAAAAAAACCTGACTCTCTCTAATGTACAGTGCCTAGCACAATGAGGCCTTTGCCTTCACTGGGGCTTCTAGACAATACCATAAAACAAACAATAAATAATAACCATCTAATTATTAGTTTCCTTCTCTCTCTTTTTACAAAGTGAAAATACCAACATGAAGAAGGGGGAAGAAAAGAAGAGACCATAATTGTTTTACAGACGCTATTAAAATGTGCTATTAAAATAAGCTTAATGAATAGATATTAATATCTGGTTAGGGCTGCTCTGACCTCCTGTCTTACAGGTTCCATTTATGTCTTCTTTGATGAAAGTTCTCCGAGACTGCAAAGCAAAAGGGCAAACTGATTTATGAACAAGACTTATTGTCGCAGTGGCAGATTTGTATAATGAGAAATATATTAAATCTAATGAAGGGAGAGCATGCCTTTCCAAGGCAGTAAGTTTCCGCCATGATTAAGTGATTCAATATCCCTCAGTGGATTAATTTAGACAATGCATCAGGGCATAGAGGCACTGTTGTAGACTCTTGCACTAATGACAAATACTAAGCAATGCTGAATATTTGTTTTCTTTTTTAGTTGTGCTGATAAAGATTTGTGGAGTGGTAACTTAACAAGACAAATATCCGGGATGGAAATATCCCCACTGATGGCGTTGGAGGAAGATCGATCAAAGTTCCATCTCTGAACATCAGAATATGGCAGAACTGACTTCCAGAAAATAGAGACACGTTACTTCTTTACGTGTTGCATGGCATAGAGCAGCTGACAAGAGCTAGCTAGCTATCAACAGAGCAACAATGAGCCATGGGCCCCATCAGTCATGTGCTCTGATTCCTAAACAGGGGGGGGGGGTGTTTGCTTTTAATTGCATCACATTACAGACTCTGCGCAAAAACAAGTATCATGGATGACACTGGGAACCATTGATTCCGTCTCCAGCAGCAAGTGCAGATTGAAACAGGCTGCACTGCAGCTTACTGTGAAGTTTCCGACAGCAACCGTGCAATGGGTTTTAAATAAGCAGAGACTGAAGTACAGAATCACGCCGAGGGAAAAAATTGAAAACAAGATATAGTCAAAAGAGTTTCCTCCCCACCCCACTAAAAAATATTGATTAAACAAAAGAAAGCTTGGAAAATGGGGCTGGAGAAGCCAAATATTGATAAACTTAATTAAATTTCTAATGAAAACAGAGGCAGCCTGTGGTGATTACTCTGTGTAACTGAGACTAATACACCAATTAGGCTAATTCATCCCCTGATGCTCTAAACACAGTTAAAAACTTAATCCATATTTCTTCTTGCATGTCAACAATTGATTTCCATCATTCTTTGGAAGCTTCTGGTTTGGACATGAAGAGCAAATGATGCTCATTCGCCAAGAAGAGGCAGACATCCCACTGGCGGCTTATTTCCCCAGTGGGATTCTCTTTTCTCTCTCTCTTATTCATTTCCACAGGAGACTTAATCCTCCCTAAACCTTTAACAAGGCCCGTTCCAGGTGTTATTAATTACTGTACTTTGCAGGTTCAGGAGACAGAAATCCTGTCTGTGTCAGAACAAATGCACAGCGGAGGCCAAGATTTTTTAAAGGATTTTATTTCTACAATCAAGTGAAAACGTCTGCACTCTAAGGAGGCCCAAACAACTTCTGCCTCTCCCAAGTCTCTTGAGCTGCGATTTTTGAAAGGAGCCTAAGGAATTTAGGAGCACTGCTCCCATTGAAATGTACCTCCGTTGAAGGCCGATGTAGCACTTAAGGCCTAGATAAGCCATCAAAATAGGTGGGGTTTATGAGGTGCATTGGTCCTTATACGCAAGGGTGGAATGCACACTAAAAGCTTTGCAGACTGTTGGGATTCTCTCCGAGCACTCTTTCCCCTCAGCTTCCCAGATTTCATCGCTCACGTATCTTTATTTGGCATCCAGCATAGCTATTCGGAGGTTAATCAGAATCAATGTTGTGGATTGAGGAGTCGGGGAGCATAGTGCGTACCACACATCCAAAGTTACACAGAAATCCTCTTTCTTTATATACCTTCACATGTTACATTGCATTTACTACATGTGGAATCACACATTTTGAGATTGGCTTGGTTCCTTTTTGGGGCCATCCCTGTTCAGTATGCTCTGTCCGTGCATCACGGACCTCTACTTTATCTTACATTTAGGTCTGTTTACTAATACCAGGATGCTTCTGCTGATCTTAGCTAGCCATCCTGATTCCAGCCCACTGCTTGTTATGGCAACTCAACCTTCCACACACCTTCCCAATCATGTCCACCAAGAAATGAAGCAAGATACTTATGTCAAGCCAGGCCTACATTTCCACCCCCTCTATTTTCTTGTTTTGTACGTTAGTATTCGTCTCATTGTAATCACTTTCCAGTCTTTCTGTGCTCTCTCTTTCAAGTTTACCAACCAGCGACACAACCCCAAGACCACAGTGGTTGTCATTGTTCAAACCACCATTAACATTAGGCTCAAAGTAGAACCGGGGGATGAAAGCTCACCTCCTCCAGTATAGAACACGAGGGTATAATCCAATATACGCTTGCTGTGCCTTTAAACCAAACTTCTGTAGTTTTAACTCTGCTTTTATTTTAATTACATTATGAAAAAATGGTACAAAACATAAAACTCTTTCCATTTATTACCACAGGAAACTTAGGTGTGAAAGAGAACATGGGCCAATGAAAATAACATTCCCTGGATCCATACCAGAAGTGGTCCTCTTCATCCATCACACAATACTTGTTGTCACCATCACAGACAGTTTTTACTTTACCAGCATCTCAACCATACTGTGCAATTTGGAGATGGTTCCCCCAAGGTGAACGCATGCGCCAGCAACTTTGACTGTGAGACATTGCACCAGCACACGTTAGTGTCCAAGTCCAAGTCTGGAGCTTTCCAGACCTTGCATTCTCTTGCAACAGTATTTGAGGAGGGAAAACTAACTTCTTCCACACCATATGAGTTGTAGGGCTTTCTGGTATTTTCACTGGTAACACGCTGACCAACATTTGGTTTGATTTTTTTTCCCCAACAAACTTCATAGGAGGTTGGATCTTTGTTAATTTTCATTCCGTGTACCAATTAATATGACCTCCCTTGTACCAGATTTTTAACTTTCCTGTGGTGATAAAAAAGGACAGCCTTCCATGTTCTATATCACTTAAGGCCGCTTTGACTTTATAGAGCATATGTTTCCCAAATACTGCACAGGTCATTGTTCTTGCCTTGTACCTTTCCTGATAGGAAATTAACAGTATCTTCTTCATTTAAAAAAACATTTAGAACATCACACATATGAAATAGTTAAAACCTCTTTATCAGTGAATTCTTTGTATTGTTGATTTTCAAAGTACAACACTCCAGATGCTAATTGTGGCTGCAACACTTGCTCATTAATATTATTAAACAATATTTCCTTAATAGATTTAACCTTAAGCCATTAGTTGGATTTGTTTCCAGTCTAGGGCATTTCAATCTTTTATACAATTGCTTAGTTTTAATGCAATTATTCTTTTTCCATTTACCTATCATATAGGTTTTTACATCCAAATAACATTTACTTTACACCACAGTTAAACAGAATTTTTGGATAATGTTTAGGCTCCATTTCTAATATTCATTGATCTTCCTTGGTGCTGGGTTGATTTCTGCTTCCAAAGCAGCCAGCTGTCTGAAAAAGAACACACAACCCATTATGACTCCTCTTTGGAGTCTCTACAGTATTTTAACTAAAGAGCATGTCTTATTTACATTTGTTTTACCCCTTTTACAACATACACCACGTGTTTCCTGGGAATGCATTTTCCTTCCATAGTGCAGGCTTTACCCTTTATTTGTCATGAAATTGTGTTAAGCCAGATTCATTTTCAAAGAAAGTTTAACTGTTTATTTTGTGCTTAAAGAGTTTCCATGTACCCCTATCAAAGTGATTGTCTAATTTCTCAGAGCTCCCTTAAGTCTCAGTTTTCCTAACACTGCCTTGCTCCAGAGATGCACTGTCTCTTTACTTTTTCATTCTCTTCCTGCAGCTCTTTCAGCTGTTGTTACATTAATACCAAATGGTCCAGAGTCTCTTCCTGCTATTGGCCATCCCTGCCTCAGCTACCGCCACGTCCTCTATTTAAAAAGATGTTGAACTTCATAAAAACATCAAGGTACCCAAATGGTTAAATGCTAAATAACAAAGCCAGATAACTCCAGCTATTTGCGTTTGGCTTCAGAAGAAAGAAAAAGAATTTAGCAAAGACTTCCAGAAAACATTGGCAGCTGCTCAAAAAATATCTCTTAAAACCTTGCATAATTACACAGATGTGTTTTGCATTTCTTTTAAATAGTTTGCTCAGCACCCCAGTTTTGCTCTAACTATTTTTTACATAACTATCCCCAGATTAAATCCATTAGTTGGACATTCAGAGGCGCCCAAGTTCAAATGGAAACCCCTTATTTCCTTTTAGTGATTGTGACTAAACTGTCCATAGTCAAATGATTCGGATCAAATTGTCTCTCTGCCTACAGCAGTCCTTTACAATTGATTATTTACTGACATTTCTTTGGGGAAAGGGCCCTTTTTCCTTCAGAATGGCTATATAGCATTCTAGGGACAAAAGCCTAGTGGGTAGTCATCACCATCTGACCTCTCCTTGCAAAATTGGTCTCAATACGAGGATTTCACTGCAGACCACTCTGAGTTATACTGCCATAATCAGTTTTTAGGATCAAACCAAGCATTCTTTTGTCCCTTCTTATTTAATGTGACCACCAATTCCTTCACTACACCAGCCTGCCTAATCCTTCCAGCACTCTGCAACGTTTTTAATGTCTTCACAAATGCTCCCTTTAGTTCCTCACTTTCTTTCCTTAAATCGCTTACTTATCTCCCAAAGTGACACATTTCTCAGCTGATTTCTTTTGGTGGCTCTGTTGTGATTCTTTTTGCACTCATGCTTTTGCTACAGTTACTGTTCTCTCCATGGTCACCCTGGGTCTTATTCTTTAAAGTTTTAGTGGCATTTAACAGACCTTTTTTGTGCTCTGACAAGCATTCTTTTACATAGGGATCCCAAGTGCCTTCCTCTATTCCCTTTATATTACTGAATTTCTCTTTAGGAAAGAATTCTATACTACAGTTTAATGACATGGGGTGTTTTGCATTTCATTTCTAATACTATTTGCCGGAGTTCCTTTTCCACCCCATCCCAGTCTTCTTTTACCACTTCCCAGGGAGTTCTTAGGGACCCCCTTTAGATCTAACCCACTCCTCTAGTGCCCTGGAAACCTCCTCAGATTGGAAGACTTCCAGTATCATTGCTAACCTACTGGGTTGCAATGCTTGACAGAAAAGCTACACATACAATAAACTATAGGTTACCTGCTCCAGGCGAATGTATCTGAGTCCTGGCATGCTATGTTGGGATTCCCTCCAACCTCTTTTTCCACTCGGTGTCCCCAGAACTCAGTTTGACTCCAGATTTTGTCACTCGGGTATCTTTATTTGGTATACAGAAAAGCTACACTAAGTTAATCAAACTCAAGCATGGGGAGTGGGTATAGGGTGTTCCACACATCCATAGTTACATAGAAAACCTTTCTTTATATACATTTACACATTACATTGCATTTACTATACATTCCATCACACATTTTGGGGTTGGCTTGATTCCTGTTTAGGATCTAATCCCTGTACAGTATGCTCTGTCCATACATCACTGACCTTGATCTAACGTTTAGCTTTGTTTACTAATACCAGGATGTTCCTGCTGCTCTTAGCTATCCAGCCTGATGCCAGCACACAGCTTGTTATGACAACTTAGTCTTCCATTGACCTCCCCAATCACGCCCACTAAGAAAGAAGGCAAACCTACACAAACCTGGCCAAAGCATCAGGTTTGTCCTAAGTGACCCACACAAAAGGTGCCACAGGTACGTGTAACGAACTGATTTCTGGTTCCATAATGAAAGCGTCACATGATGCTAATTATTGGGGCCTGATTGTTTAAAATCAGGTGTGCATTTGCATGCATAATCATGCAGCTCTGTGTGCACGTGCAGGTTCCACAACTGTGTGTGTGTGCCAGCCAGGTGGCTGCGCGTGCAAATTGCCATTCAGACACAAATGTTTGCACATGGAAGCGGGCCTCTGCTTTTTAAAAATTGCCCCAGTTTCTTTAGAGGCGAAAGCACCCCTCTGTAGAGGCCTATGCCCCACTTGAGGCCCTTTATGAGTGTTTACATGAGATTGCAGCGATGTGTAGGCTTTTCGCTGCCTCCTCTGCACACAGGCGAATATCACTGGCAGCAAATGGAAGTGGATAACGTAAAGGTCACTTACCAACCAATTCCCACCCTTTGCAAAGCAGAAAAAGGAATGAAGCATGGGCAATTTTGGTTCCGTTGCCTGCCAATACCGTAACCTTCGCTCAGCTGGCTACATACAGTAACTGCACCAAATAAATGCTATCTCTGGCAATTAGCAGCACTTAATTTTGAAAATGAGCTAATATAATCAATTATGTCTTTTAATTTGCTAGACAGCATTTTACAGGGTTTAATTTTCTGCTACTACACCTTTCAAATTATCTTCAGGTGCTATTCGGAATTTAATCATGGATGCTCATTCCAGAGCCATTAGCATTAAAGATGCTCCCCCTCCCGTCACCAAATAACGTCAATGATCCATGATTCTGGAATAAGGAGACACCAACCCCTCCTTCTTAGGACTCTACTTTTTCCACATCACCCAAACTTTTCAACTCTTAGATGAACCGGAGAGGATCTGTTCTGCTGCTTTTTCTGCAGCTCATGTCTGGCATTTTTATTTTTATCTCACTCCGCTGAAGGATAACACTATTTCTGGAGGTTTTACATGAGTAGATTAGAATTATTACCATCAGGAGGATGTACTGTATGCAGATTGTGAATGGCATAAAGGGAGCTTGTGTGTTTGTATCTCCTACTCTCACTCTCTTTGTGCATCAGATAAGCTGTGTTAGACTATGTTGTGCTTGCAAAGCATTAGGAATAAGAAGTGTAAAGAGTAAGTCTGAATTCATGTCTCTTTGTTGTGTAGGAATAATTGCAACAGAATAAAGCACTGACACAATTAAACAAATATCCTCTTGACAGCTGTGGCTAAAAACATGTTTCAGGCAAGCACCATCCCCAAGTAAACTAAACTCCTTAAGCTATCCTGATAATTCTGCAATAGTTTAGCACAAGGGAGGGGTGCAGAATGGCTACATTATAATGGAGATTGAATTGATGAGCCTGTACACAAAAGCCCAGGTTCTCAGCTGCAGTGAATACAGTGTGAGATGGGAGCACCTTTTCATTCCCTGATCCTGGAGCCATTTGAATGCGAGTCTGGGCCTGAGCGTGAATTACAGCAGCCTGAAGGCTGCTCTAAGCTATGCAAAGGACTAGTGTTCTCAAAGGGCTGTTTCAGGAGCTGGGGATGATGAGGTGCAAGAGAACCCCAATCACACCCTCTCTTGCCTACCCACATCCTCCTGAAGTTGGCAGACAGGAGAGGGGGTGTCAGAGATGTTATTAAAGCAGCTCTGCACTACCTGAAGGATTCCCCTATTCAAGGACACCCTTCAGTTGCAGGGTCAGGTGGCTGTAGAGTTGTTGGAGTGATACCAAGCTGTCCCCATGCACCTGAGAATCAGATCTTTGGCCTCCGAAGATTTGACTCAAAGTCCTCTGAATTCAATAGGATCTTTTCCATTTTCTTCAATGGGCCTTGGATCGAACACCAAAAGCACCTTGGTAGCCAAAGGTCTAATATAAACACCATAGAAATTAGGGTCAGATTTTCAAAGCAGCCTAAGGGAGTTAGGCACCCAAATCCCAATGCAATTCAATGAGAATTAGGCAGCTAGGGCCAGAATTCCAAAATATTTAGGAGCCTAAAGATGCACATGGATGCCTAGTGGGACTAGAGCACCTTAGTTAGATGACTAGGCACTTTTGCAAATCCTGCCAGGCATCTTTTAGGCTCCTAAATACTTTGAAAATCTGGCCCCTACTTCCCTCAGAATTCTTTGAAAATCCCAGCTTAGAATCTCACAAGGCCAGAGATGGGCTAGATCCTCTATCTGCCCTTTCAGGCACTCTGCAGATGCCAGTCACCCACTGTAGTAGAGGGGTAGAACTCTGTGGTCATTTCACTGCTGTCCTGCTTGGCCTGTCCATGAAACCCCCCAGGGATTTCCTGGCTACCTTGAAGGTAAGCAAACCGTTCCAAACTACGCAGCATTGCTGGCTGACTGTAGGAAACAATAACAGAAGGAAAAGCCATTTTACCCCAGATCCTCAGACTACAGACGCAGCAACTGTGCTTCCTTTTGTCACTCTAGGGGAGTGATGGCATCACAACTTTCAGTATTGTTGAGAGAGTTCGTTGTTTATTTTCTCCTTGGATACAGATACTTTTACCTGGGAAAGCTGAGAATTTTAATAGCTCAATTTTTGCTTTTCACTGGCATTATTTTTTATCATTATTATAGTTAGTTATACAGGAAATATTAATGGCTCTGTTAGTCCATCCATCATTTGATCCAGTGCATTCTGGTGAGTAAAAGTTATATGGGGAAGAAACAATTATGGGCTTCAAACAAGAGAGTTACAAGGTGGACACTACACAGGTGGCCCATGAGCGTTAAGGCGCCGTAAAAGAACAAAGCCACAAAACATGCATAAGGAGGATTCTGATTGGTAGTAGGAGACTCTCTGAAAATTCAGGCTGGGAAAGTCCTGGTGCATCGATGCCTTCTCAGAAGTGATTACCCTGGTGAGTAAAGGAGACTCTGTTTGAAATTCGGAACCAAGAAAAGTCAAGCAACAGGAAAATGCTAATAAACTGCGGCAGGCAGAGTCATGTTTCCAACACAGGGATAATCCACCATTAAGGTCCTGGTCCAAAGCCCATTGAATCTAAAGGAAAGATGCTCATGGAGTTCAACAGGCTTTGGATCAGGCCCTAATTCATCAATGGTGTCCCAATTCAGCAAAGCTCTTAAGCACACATTGAATTCCAACTGGCTTCAAGTTCCCATGGAACTTACGCGCATGCTTAAATAAGCATTTGCTGAACAGAGTGAGATAGCTCATCTGCTTTAACCTACGCATGCACCTAAGTTCTGTCTTGAAGTGGAGCATTAGGACCAGGTCCAAAGCCCAATGAGCTTGATGAAAAGACTCTCATTGAGTTCTCTGGGCTTTGGATCAGGCTCTTATTCAGAAGTGTAGCTCTAAAAGTTTATTGAGAAGCTGCCTTCATTCCGTCTCTGGATGGCTCACGGGTCTCAAGTCTTCAGTATCCAGCGATTCCAGTGCTGCTTGCCTAATGCAGATTAGTGGTGCATTTGGCCATGGGATGCGGCAGCAGGCTACTCCTTATATCTTCCTTGTACGGCTTGGTTTTCAGGAATCCATAGTGCTCCATTTGGCTGCACTTGTCTCACCGGAAGGGATTGTTTCTGCCTGGCCTAAGCAGCCAGAAATTGTGTTTAAATTGTCAAAGCAATTATGTTTATGCAAATACAGCAAATGTGTTTCTCACTTACTATTTGGAATTAATGCAATGACTGAACAAAATCTGTGGCTGGGTAGCGGGCCAGTGGGGATTGCTGGTATTTGCTTTCTTATTTGTTTATTTTTAAAAAAAATAAAATACGCTTTAAAATTATTTGGAGCCGAGTTAGGACTATGTATGAAGACTCATTTCAGTTACCCTCACGCATCCTACTTGTGTCTGCCATTCTCTGATCCTAAATGCACCAAAATCAACAGCATTGCCAACCCCATGCATTCAAAAATCATGAGTCAGTTCCACTACAAAATCCTGAGATTGGCTCAAAAATCGTACATTTTTCTTTTAAATAATACATTTGGGCTTCTTCTAGCTTTTGACCCCTTAGGTGTCACAACTTCAAGCTTTTCTCTGCAGTTATGAGTGCTAGAAACGTAAATCTTTTTAAGGAAAGCGAAGAGTCTCACATAATCAAATGACTCTAATATCTGCAGGTTCTCTTCGTGTTGCCATTTTTCTTATATTGCCAAGTGATACCAGTAGCCTGTCTGACTGTCTGAACAATCTGGTTGGCTAGAAAGTTTACTCTAACACACAAGCCTCCTGCTTTCTGCCAGAAACTTCCCAAACACACATCCACACGTCAGCAGCTGATCAAGTATTCCCATCCCAGCTCCGAACCGCTTAGCAGGCAGCCAGCAGGGTCAGAAGCCTAGATTTGAATATAATAATAACTTTAGTCAATTTACAGAAATAATGTGATATCCTAAAACATGGGAATTAGCAAGCCAGGCCCAGAGAATTAAAATCACTCGGAGGCTCAGATGCCCTGAAAGAACCCAGCAAAACTCCATCTAAAGTAAGGAAGAAACAGGGCACAGCATCTATTTTTATTATGACATCTTTAAGGTCACACCAGTGGAGGAGGCGGGGGGGGGCGGAGGAGGAAATTAAAAGGTACCTTCTCCAAAGACACTGTTTTACAACACTTTCTTTGCTTGTAGCTTGTTAATTTTCACAGCACAGTTGCCCTGGGATATGAATTGAAGAAACAGATGAAAAAAAAAAAGTCTTGTGCCTCTAACTGTACTGAAGATCCCAATGCATACTCCTGTGCCTTTGATGAGAAACATTAAACATTTTTAATTTAGCACATCAATTTGAAAATCTAATTTTTTTTAATGCTTTGTAGCAGCAGACGCTTTTCACGGTGCTGTCACTGCCATAGAAGAATTATGAGAAACTTGAACCGCAAAAAGTAAATTAGAAAAATCTCATTTCAGTTACTCTAAAAAGAGGGGAAATTAGATTTTGATTAAAATCACTCACACATACAATTTTAGGTAAACTAATTTAGCAAGACTGACTATATAATTTTTTTTGCCTGCTTCTCTGTCCTTTTAGTACCAGCTGTGAGGCGCCTGTACTCATCACCTCTCTCAATAGCCAATAGGGAAGGAAAGGAACGGTTAATAAAGTGGTCTTTTCCCTGACCATATGCTGTGAAGCTGTCAAAGGGAGATTATCTTATTTATTTTGTCAGAAAAAAATAAAAAAAAGAAAACCTTTAGAAGCCTTCCGGGCAATGTGATCATAGTTCAGATTGTATTTTTCCTTTTTCAAACTTTTTAATCATTTGAAACAAATATATGTGAAACAATAGCAGTAAGTGCCCGAGCTATTCAAAAGTCAGAGGGTTTGAGCTGCAGACATCTGTGTATTTTTTTCCCCCAGTTTGATCTACCTGCCTACCAAGGAAGAAGGGATTAATTTGCAGAGGATAATCTATCTACAGCTTTTTCACTTCTTTCACTTTATTTTTGGTTCATGGATTGTCTGCAAACAGCTTGAGATTTTCTCAGACTTATTTGTTATTTGAAAATATTGACAGAAAAAATGGCAGCACACAATTCCCGATCTGTAGTTCATTTGCAAGCTGTTTATTGACACAACTTGATATTCAGAATAAAAAATTCAAGTTGTATTGTATGGGATATCACTCACGTCATAGATTCTGTTTCCCGATTGGATGAGTATAACCACTTAGAGTCATGTTTCCAGTGGAAATACATGTATGCGTTAAAGGTGTGTATATTAATATTATTATATAGCTCCAAAGTTTCTAGAGTGCTTTATCTACATAATCTTCATAAACACCTTATGGGATAGGTACGTGAGTGTTATAATTTTGCAGATGCTGAAAAGAAAACACAGGGAAGCTACGCCACAAGTCTTTGGTAAAGCAGGGATTAGAATTCAAGTGTCCTGACTCAGTGTTTTGCTAAATTTACGGCGATCCTTCGGATATGGGAACCTGCCCTTCTGGTGTTTGTGGCACCTTCCTCTTTCTTGCGTGCAAAACCACAACATCCTATTATTGGGGACGGTATCTATTTGTTGTTAACAGTACAGGGCCTATGGCATTCGATTTAGCAGTTATTACATCCATTATAGAGCAGCAGCTCTCATGTACCCATGAACCAACTCATCATAATATGATGGTGCAATTCTATGCACTGCATGTACTTATGGAATTGCCAATGGGGTTATGCAGCAGCTGGTGTTTTGCTTTAAATGAAAATAACTGGCTCAGTAACAGTGTCTGAAAGACCCATGTCTGATAGTCCCATGAAGCTATGCAAATTTAGACTGGCTGAGGATAAGGTCGGATATCTACATTTATAACTCTTCTCTTTCAGAACCCACTGATAACCCTGAAGAGACCAAATTCAACTCTTAAATTAAATTTTCCTGGGTTGCGGAGGAGTCATTAGCATCAGATTGGTCAGATCTCAAAATACAGTTTGTTTATTATTATTCATATTGGGTGAAATTTATCCCTTGCAGAGAACCAATGCATCACATAAGTCCCACTTAGGCATGGGTGAATTATCTCTTTAATTCACCAATCCCATGCCAATGCCATAATTCTTAGCACTCACACTGTAGGACTTAAGTGGTGCATAAATACTTTACTGGCCTCCTGCATGGGGTGAAGATAATCCATATAGGCCTGAAAAGCCTTCTACCAACATCAATATTCTATTTTCCTTCCTGATCAGAAAGCCCAGAAGCAGTAATATAAAATGATACATACTTTTCCCCCAGACGGTGGGTATAACCTAAAGTCAGATGCTTCCATCTCCTGTGCTTTAATTTAATTTCAATGCCCTGGTAGTGGAAAGACCACAGTCAAAGATGAAATGCAGAAAACGCTAAGTGAATTCACATGGCTTTAATATTTGCAAGCGTTTCATTTTTTTTCCTCCTGTAACTACAAATTATCAACATAATACTGACTGCAGATTTTTATTTCATTTTAGAGAATGGCGGGAGGGCAGAGATAGGTCAATTACTTGTTCGTAGGGATGGACTTGGCTGAAATTGACACAAAGGGCCTGATTCCACATGTCCCTGCACATTGCGGAGTAGTTTTACGCCTGCACAAAGTGAATGTAAACTGCTTGCAAATCACCGTGGCAATAACTTACAACCACTTTGCACTGGCGTATGTGATGTCACAAAGTGGAGGGCGGGGCGGGGGGTGCTGGGTCCAAAGCACAGTGTCATGGGAATAATGATAAGAATGACGCCATTGGCATGTGACAGGTAATGTAAGTTATAAACTCATGGGCAGTGGTGGATAAGCTTTTAGGTGAAATTCATCCCCAAGCAGAGGGGCCACCCCTAGGGTTCTGCACCTCGTTAAGTGTTGCACAGAACTTACGTTGGCTCCTCCACACGTTGCTGAGTGTCACTCTCTCTGAGTATTGCTCCTAGATGCCTACGTTACTTCGACAGCTAGTAAAAATTTGTGCTTCTACTCTCAAAACTGAACCCCTGAGTGTGACCTGAACCCCAAGTGAGCAGGTCATTGGGATGCCTTCACCTTAATTACCCACTGGTGGGGAATCTCCCGTTAGATACTGATGGGCCTGAACCAACCCTTTCTCCATAACCTCCCAACACCCGTTACTTCTGAACTTCGGCAAAGTGTGGCGGGTGTGTGAAAATCAAAATATGAGATTTTCATAAAGCTCCTGGGTTAAATTCTGCTCTCAGCTACGTTAATTAATCTCCCCTGGAAGTCAATGGCAGCTGTGCTTGAGCATCTGAGAACCAGAACTAGAGCTCTCCCTCATTTTACAGCAGCTGAGAATCCAGCCCATCAGCAGGACGCCCAATCCATTTGATAGTTTCAAAGAAAAAAAGAGCAGCGAGTTGGGGCTCTTTTTCTACCTCATTATGTTTCATTTTTATTAGCTTGTTCTGGTCTTTTTAGTATATGATTAAACTGTTTGGTAGTTTTATTTTCTTTGTAAATGACTTTACTTCAATGGAACTTGCAATCAAATCAGTTTTATTTCAATAACAACCGTTTCTACAGTGTTATGACCCTGGCATTTAAAAAAATTTTTTTTTAGCCAAATGACAACAGTGCCCCATTCCCTGTAAGCTCCGAGCCGTTCCCCCTCTGAAGGGAGAAGAGAGTTATGGGACAGGATCCACAGCTGGATATTCTCTTGGGCCCTAATATAGAAAAACACTTAAGCAGGTGCTTAAATCCAACCCTATTCAGCACAGCAGTTAAGCATATACTTAAAGTCAAGCACTTGTTTCAGAGTGTTGCTGAATCAGGGCCAAAAGCAGTAAGTGGGTGCCATTCAGCCCTGTGCAGAGAGCCAGGTTAGGGCCTATCCACCACTTTCATCCCCATCTGCATTCTAGTCCCTGATTTGACTGATGTGTTCACCATTTGCAGCATGTGATTGGATACAAGATTCATTTCTTTGCCGAAGTAACCAGTGGGTGAACCCGCAGAGGGCTCCACTGATCAAATGAAATACAAAGGCTCTGAGGGTAGCAGGTGTGTTGTCTCCAGTGAATGTTGACTGGTGGAATGCCAAGTTACTCCCGTTGCTAGTGTTGGGCTGGTAGTCAGAATGCACATGCCTCTGTGACATAGCAGGTCAAATCGTTAAGCGGGAGATTCCCGTTGCAACCCTCAGAGAACAATACATGGGAGGTGAAGGATGGATGTTTGCAAATGGAAGGAGAAGATGGAAAATGCCTGTACGTTGCCCAAGGAGAGATGCCACATTTAGGCTGTATGGTGAGTCAACAATTGACTTTGGTTTTATTGTAAAGCTGCAATGGCTCCTCGTAGGCATCAGGAAGGGGCCGCTCTTAGTGAATGAGTTCGCTGAGTTTCAGGATAGGTTTCATGATTTTCACATGAATTTCCAGAAAGGTGCACGATCCAATTGGTGCTTTTTAAGCATTTAGACCCAGTCAATTCCAGAGATTGTTCTCTGTCTAAAATATGGCAGGGCCTTTGAAACCTAGATCATCCAGAGTTTCACCCTATAAATCAATAATGTCTTAGGTCTTGTTAGCAGATTTTGTCAAAAAGGAGGTTTCCTAATTTAGCACTACCAGCCCCTTTGGATTTTGCAGATAGGGTCATCCAAATTCACTGCTTGAGTAACTGGGCACAGCTCTGGGAGTGCAATGGAATTCCACTTTCTTAGGCTAGCCGTGAATTTGGCCTGTGTGTGTGAAGAGAAGGATGGTCTTGAAAGATCGTGAACAAGCTTCATTCAAAAAGGACTATCTTGTGCTTAAGTCATTGGAATGGAACCCAGGAGAGCTGTCGGCAAATCCCAGCTCTGTCACAGACTTAATATCTTTATGACTTAGTTCCCCCATCTGTAACGTAGCAGTGATAATACTTCTCTGGATCACTTAGACTGTAAGCTCTTGGGACAGGGACTGTCTTACTATTTGTCTATGCAACACCTATCACAATGAGCTCTGAGCTTGACTGGGCCTCTAAGTGTTACACTGTAATACTAACGATAACTAAGACCACAAATTACTTGTAGGTGTAGGTACTGTGCCTAGTTCAATGGGACCCCTTTTTCAGTAGGGTATCTAGGAGCTAGTGAAATACACATGACTATTAAAAGTGTGTACACTGTATACATATCTCCCTAAGCACTAGTTTGGCTTGCTGCATGGTGAAAACCTGTGTGAAGATCACCAGATGATCTGCCTGGGCTGATTTTTACAGTGCACCTTGTTCTTTTTTGTGGCATGCATCCCATAGGTGCTCATTTAACCAGCACCCTCCCCGTTCTGTCCCACCACTGCTTTGCTGAGCTATGCATCACACTCTATTGCAGAGGTGCAAGGGGTCCACGCAAAATGTGCTTGGCAGCACTTCATATGCAAGCAGTAGATCGTTAGTGATGGCTGCCTCCATGGTTATAGGAAATGAGCATGGGATTGTTGCCCAGTCCTACTGTGGGTCTGCCTGCAGTCTTTTCATAGTGCTCATAGCCATTGGAGCATTCATTGGAAATCTAGAGAGGAACCAGCCACCTCCCACTGAGATGAAAATTTAGGCTCTGTAAGTGGAATAAAGAGGAAAATGAGCCTTCTGCAATCTCTGCGGTGTGGCTAGTAGGTAAGAGAGAACATGCTCCATGGTGCTGACATGGGGCCTGGCTCTGCTGTCTTTTACAACATTGTAAATCTGGAGTCACTTCACTTCAGTCAAAGTGATCCTGAACAGGTGTGAAAGAAGTGGAACTAGAGGTCCACCCCTACTAAACAATGACCAGCAGAGCTCTCCGGATACGTAGGGAAGGAAGGGGACATGGTGCAGCCTCTAAAAGGAGATAGAAGCTGGCATGCACCCTCCTCTCCAAGGATCATAGTGAGGTAGAATTTGCTCTGCTGTGTCTTTGGAGGCGGATGGAGGGTTGTCCTTAAGTGACTTCATTGAGCAGTACGGCTCCAATCCTGCAAGCTGCTCAGTGCAGTTGGACTCCAGGAACTGTGCAGAGCCCCACGCAGGATCAGGGCCTAATTGAACATACAAAAACAGACAGTAAGAATTTTCATTCCCGTTCCTCCACTGCACGTCCCATCTGGCTAGAACTCAGGCCCTAGAACTCCAACTCAGAGAGCAATGCAAGAACATTCACTCTGCCTTACAGTTTTTATTGCCATACGTTTCTAAGAGAAATGTTGTGGGGCTGGCTGCCTTGCATTGGATGCTCAGCGAACTGCACCCGGCTCCTTAACAGCAAGTGACTCTCCCTAAGAAATCCTCATTGTTTAATATGTAAGTGATTAGGGGAAGCAGCGAGGAAGATCAGATTAATAACATTTCCAGACGTCCCATCTTTAACAAGGATTTGTGAGCGTTTGTTCTATGTTCACAACAATGTCTTGAATCTAGGGAAGGTGGTTTATTTTTTATATATATATATTTTGCTTACAATAAGCAACACTATAATATTATGTATATTTTTAGGCACCACCACAGAACTAGGACGCAGGGGACTAAGATTCCTTTTCCGAACGCTCAGCTCAGAAAGAGCCAGTCCCCCACAGAGATGCGTCTCTGGTACCGCAGGATTGGAAACGTTCTTTGCAAATTAATTTTTGCTGTGTTCATGGATTTGAAATATAATTGGCAAAAATTAATCTACAGCAATGATTTCCAGTAATAACAATAGCAAGTGGCAGCTTTCCGTGGGACAGGACAGCCAGGAGCTTTCTTGTGCTAAAATAGACAGATGCTACAAAAATCCCATTATTATTAATTATTATTATTCCTAGAGGCCCTGATCAAGGACAGAGCTCCATTGTGCTAGGTGCTGTACACACACATGTATAGTGAAAAGTTGGTCCCTGCTCCAAAGAGCTTAGAATATAATGATAAAATGAGAACAGGAGGACACAACAGACAGAAGTGGGTGAACAGATCTGGTTAGGGGGATAAACAGCAACCACAGCGTAACAGCTGCCTAAGCAACGACAAATATTTTGCATCATGGCACAACTTCTACAGTTCCTCTACCCACAAATGCCCCTCCATCTGTGTGGAGGTCCCAGGCCTCCTGTCCAGCAACAACCATGCCCTGCCCTTGGCAGCACACGGCCAGAAACTCTCCTGGCGGCAGCTGACCCTAAAACCACCCTTTGCTACTGAGGGTAGCTATATGGCCCCTTGTCACAGTATTTGACAGTGCACAATCTTCAATGCATTTATTCTCCCAACATCCCTGTGGGGTAGAGCAGGGTTACCCTCCTTTTACAGATGGGAAACTGAGGCACACAGGACTAAGTGACTTTTCTAGTGTCGCATGGGAGGGGCAGGGAATTGAACCCAGGTCACCAGCTAGTGCTCCAACCACTGCACCCTTCTTCCAGCTATTGCACATAAAACAGGGAGTGCATGAAAAAGCTAACGCAGTCCTGAACTTTATTAACTGTTTCTAAGTAAGGCTTGTGGGACGTTAGCCAAGCAAAAACCAGTCACTGCACCCGCCCTACGATGTGGACCCTGGGTGCATGGTGCAGGGGTAATGCCATGCAAGAGAGGGGGAGGCATACCCACTTTCTGCCACTAACTGTGTTGACACTGCTGTTTTTAGCCATGCTAGCACAGGAATATCTGCCTAAGATGCAGTGTCACCTCAGACCGCAGTGTAGACACCTTAGAAATGCAAGGTGGTATGAGGCTGCTAACTGACACATTTTAGAGCCCTTGCTTGTAACACTGGCCTCTCAATATGTGTAATAAAGATCTCTTTCTGACACCTCTGCCTGCCTTCCACATCAGTTATTGCTAATGAAACAGTGTTTGCATTTGCTTCACATTTAATCACAAAGGACTCTGCGTGCCTGACATTTTCTGCGTGTTTTAGTTCAGATACAGAATGTTACAGAGAAAGCCACTGTACGCTGGCTCTCACAAAAACCCTTCTTTGTTTGCTGTTCCCCTTAATCTGAAATAAATGCCAGCTGCACCGGAATAAATATGTGATGCTCTTTGCATGCAGGAAAACAAAACGGGGAAAATGCAAACCTGGTTCAAGCCACTACAGGCATATTAGAATAAATTATCTGCTGAAGAGTTATGATGTGGCCATCACCATTATCTGAATTACTAATGCTCTGTCCGAACAGCTTCAAAGAAAGCTAGTTTTATATATATTACCCCTTCATCCTTTAGTATTTAGAAGATGAAAGGGATGATTTCAAAACACGCATGGGGAATGTAGGTAGGAGCAGAATATTTTGCACTTCTTGTTGTATTGACATAAGGTATCTCTCTTACTTAGGTAAAAACTGTGAGCCAAATCCTGTCTCTGCAAAGTGACTTATTTCTAAGGGTTTGCTGTTGACAGCATTCATCCATGGGTGTTCTAATGCCATTCTGGCCAGAAGCAGGATATGCCAGAAAGCCTGTTCTCCTAAGATTTTCGGCCCAGTTTCCTGGCCTTGAGAGGTTTGGTGAAAGAGCTGAGCTGCTGGGCATTTCCGCAGTCAAATCCAAACCTCAAGTAGTTTGAGGTTCACCTATCACTGCAACACAGAGTAGACTGGTTTGAATTTTGAACAAAGATTCAGGTTGGTTCTTATTTTCTCTTAAGAACTGCTCGCGGGGGGTGGGGGGGGGGGGGACACGACTGATGTTCAGGACTGATAATTAGAACAGAGAGCCGCCCTGTGCAGATCTCAAGACACTTTTCAAAGCAAGATCAGGACCAACATCCCTGTTTTGCTGATGTGGAAACTGAGGCCCTGAGCGTTTGGAAACCCCTTGTTGAAAGCTGTTATATCCCATCCACCTCGGTCAGGCAAGCTGTGTGAGCCTGAACTTGCTTTAACCTGAGTTTAAAATAAGAACCTAACAGAGTTTTAACCCCAGTAAATGGAGCTTTAGGAATCAATATTAAATTAAAACAATGTAACATTTATTGGAGGAAATCATTACGAGTTTTGCATGGCTGCTAACTGCTGCCATTTCTTCTCCTGCATTCCTTACGACAAACTTCTTTCGGTAGTAAGTGTCTGACATAAATACCCAAGGTCTTTTGATGAACTCAGTTTAATGGGCTGTTCCTTCAAAACAGGCTTCTTGTGGAACATACGCCTGGCCCTGGTCCCTCTGCACAGGGACCAGTTTCACCCATATTCACCATGGGGTGATACACTGCGAGGCCAGCCACTGCACAGTCCGACGTGCCATCTTCCAGAAGTGCCTTCTCCATTCTGCCAAAGGACACAGGGATTAGCTGTCAGCTCAGAGAAAAGCTGCAGTGCCCTGAAAAGCAGAACAGGCACATACCATGCCAGACATAAATGAGAGCTAATAAAATGCAGAATATACATCACCCATTTACATTTATTGCACATTAAACCTCAGCACACACAAAAGATAATGACAGATGCAAATTGAGAGCACTTGAGCAGTGTGTGTCTGTCAATGGGGAATGGGCATGGTGCCAAGGACCCAGATCTTCAGCAACCACAGGCTATGGGGGAGTGGCGGAGAGGAGGAGCCAAGCTGCAATGCAGTGGCTATTAGACGGTAGATTAATCTCACTAGGGAAATGCTGGAAGCACTTTTCCTTCTGTTTTGTGTCCAGATTTATTGCAGTTGTTTATTTATGGGCAGAGACGGGACCAAAGCAGAACCCCAAATCTCAACATCTTTGAACATCAGATTCCAACCCATACTTCATGTCCCAGGCTCCTCTTATGGCTAATTATTAATTACTTGCTGTAGTCCCTACAGACCCAAACTGAGATCAGGGCCTCATTGGATAAGCACGAAGTACAAGGCAGGCCCTACCCCACAGAGTTTGTCATCTAGACAGACAAAGTGGATGAGGTAATATGTTGTATTGGAGCAAGCTTTCGAGCTTACACACAGAGCTCTTCTTCAGGTCTGCAAAGGCAGTTTCATTATCCTCATTTTACAGATCGATAACTGCGGCTCAGGTTAAGGCACAGGCACTGGGGTTACGTGACTCACCCAAGATCGCGCAGGGAGGCTATGGCAGAGCTGGGAATTGTGCCCAGATCTCTTGTGTCTCTTTCCAGTGTGTTAAGCACAAGACCTTGCTTTCTCATCACTGTTTTTAGCAAGAGGAAATCAGTTATCCCTCGGACACGCCTTCTCAAATCACCACCTACAACTGCCCTCACTCACATTTGAGCTATTTAGCTAGGACCCAGACTTGCTCTGCTGATGCAGAATCTTCATCTCAGATGGAAATGTCAGGGCAGAACTCAAAGTTTCTGCACATCTGGAGCACAGCTAGTGTAACGGGGAAACATCTGGGTGGAACAAAAGAGTACTTAGGGTTACAAGAAGCAAGCAGCCCCAGGGGTTCCTATCCATTTAGCCACCTGGACAAGAAAGGAAGATTTGATCCTCATTCAATTATTTATTTTTCAGAAACAAAGTGTGTTGGCAGCCAAGAATGAAAACGTTTGTCTTCAATTTCTCTCTGTCTCTTCGTGTAAGCTCCTACAGGGACATTTTTGCTGCTTCCGTTGCTTCTGCAGTGCCAAAGATAAACAGTCCATCAGCGCAATGCTGAAAAGGAACAGAGAAAAGGGGCTGGGAGTAGTTTAATTACTGAGAACGCTTGCTTTGTGTGCTGTGTGATTGCTTCCTATGATACAGTAGCTTCTCTTTGCCTTATGAAAGCTTGGTGTTTCTATTTATCAGGATGAGATTGAAGCAGCAAATTAGAGAGAGAGAGAGAGAGAGAGAGAGAGAGAGAGAGAGAGAGAGAGAGAGCACGTAGATCACTCCATTTGTGAGAAAAGACTCTGACAGGACTGGCAAACGGGCATAAGCCCCTTTTGACAGACCTCAATGGTCTTTCCCCCAAGAGTAAGGGCATTAACCTTGGTATCCATGCCAAATTCCAACCCACTGAGCACTTCTATACACTTTCCACTCTCAATTAACTTTAAAATACTGAGTTCTCACCACATCCCTGGGCGGTAGAACTTCTTATTCCCATTTTACACTGGCGGGAAACAAAGGCCCAGAGAAACCCAAAGAACTTGACCACGGTCACAGAAAAAATTCAGGGTCAAGGAGGATTAAAACTCAGGAGCCCTAGGCCCCTAAACTTGGATTCAGACAAATAAACTACACTGCGCAGTCTGGGAACGTAGCTAAGGTACGTATAGTCCGAGTTCCTAACATTCCTGGTGCTGGCCCTTGGCCCACAGCATGAATTTCCCACTGCGATAGAGCCATCACATCCGTGAACAGAGTTTGGTATCTTTCACCAACACTGAAACCACAGGGGAAACGGGGAGGAGAGCTGGAAAACTGGGAACACTGGGCAGCAAAATTGACTTTTCTCGGGCACTGGCAGCCCCGATATGCAGCATGGATTGAAAGGTTGGCTCCAGAGGCAAACTTTCAGGCCCCGATCCTGCAATTGGATCCACACATATGGACTCCTGCACTACTGCAGAAACCAGTGGCGAGAGATACAAGGGTCCACCCTATGGATCCAATTGCAGAATCAGGACCTTTGATTGTTGGGAGGTTTCCAGTTTACATTTGGCAACATTTCTGATAACCACCTTTTCCATTTCATTCTCTGTTCTTTGTGCTGCCCGGCAGGGATCATTAAGCAATGCTCTAGTTATCACTGCATATCACTCCGTGTGCTTTGCTCTAATAAGCTTTTGTAAATAAAACCCGAAGAGATGAAAAGGCCAACGCCTGATTACAAGCTACCAATTTTGTCTCATTAAGTTCTTTTAAGGGGAAAAAAAGTAAATAGAATCTTTTTCAATCTCATACACTTACAACAGCGAGGGGGGGGGGGGGGGGGAGAGAGAGAGAGAGAGAGGGTCCTAAATTCATTAAGGAGAAAGCTGAGAATAGAAAACTGTTTCCAGATGCTTTTGGCTTATGAAGCTATTAAGGGATGTTTTACTGATGATCAGCTTTTACCTCAATCAAAGGATGCAATGGCAAACGGTGAATAATAAAATATTTATGTGTAATAAGTAATAAACACAGAAATAAATATCACAGGAGCGGTAGATAGCTAAATACCTCATCCCCCTCTTACCTTATCCTATTTCCTTACTTCTACAATTAAAACAAACTGATGCTATAATAGATGTGACATACAAAGCAGTTCCAGATCATCACCATACTCATTTGCTTGTGTATTTTTCAAGATTAATAGTATTTAATGAGAGAGAAGGGACTATCATGATCATCTATTCTGACTACCTGCATAATACAGGCCAGCAAATTTCACCAAGTGAAATTTATCCCCATACCTTACCCTTCATCTGTTTGTGTATTTAGATTGTAAACAGTCTGAGACCGGGATTACCTTTTATTATTGGCGAAAGTTTTGGCCAAAAATTCAAAATTTGGAAAATTTTGACCAACTGTCAGAAAACCTTAACATTTTAATTGAAAACTTGAAATTCAGAAAATATCAACCGACTTTAATGAGGCCCAAAGTGATCAGGGTGAATGCAGATATGCGCCTCATTGGGTGCATTTTTGTTTGTTGATGTTTATTTTTTCTTTTCTTTACACTGAACTCACTAAGTTCCCTTTCCCCCTCCACCTTCCACCAGTCAAACCTTTTATCTTTCCCCCACTCCAGCTCATAGCATTAGATCCAGTGTCCTTATGTTCCCTCCGTCACTGAAGACAAGGAGTTCATTCATGAAGATAAATAAATGGAATACATGCGCAGAAATGACTTAGTGAACTAGATTCTTGTGGGCAGTACAGAAGAAGTGGGTGATTTTAAAAAATAATTGAAGCATTTTAGGGGAGGGGGAAAGCTACAAAGTTTTTCTCTTCTCTCTTCTTACTCTTAGGTGCTATTAAACTTTTGAAAATACAGTGGATATTCCTTCCCAGCCACACCCACCCCACCAACAGTATCAAAGGATATGAATGAATGCAGATGCTTTAGTCTCATGATTGTTCTTCTCATGCATCAGGCCCATCTATCACCAGATTTGGGGACAGGAAAGATATTTCCCCAAGGGCGTACTGGCAAGAATCTTAGCATTATTTCACTTGCTTTTACAGCACAGAACCAAGCTCATCCATTAGGATCAGGTGAATGAAACACGTGATCAGTTTCCAAAAATTGCATGGCACAGGTGTACCCTGGTGCATCCCACGGCACCCCCTTCCCTTGGTGATGTTCTCAAATGGACACCACGTAGAACCATTGTAAAGGAAGGAACAATGTGGTGGTTACAAAGGACCAGAAAAGTTAGGGGCCAGTCTCCTGATTCAATGGATGCACGCTACTAAACAGCCGCGGCAGCACCAACCACCTGCAGCAGAACCGTCCGCCCCAGCACTGCAACCTCAATCCCAGCCCAGTGGGGAGGAAGGGCACCGGAGGGAAGGAAGGCGGCTGGAGATCAAGCCTGCTCCACACTCACCCCACAGCAGTGGCTCCTGTGAGGCAGGGCTGGGCCTGGGTCCCCGCTCCTGGCATTGCAAGTTGGTGCATGGGGTTGCGATGACATTCAGGTTTTGCCCGGCTGCTGGGCCTGCGTGTTGCCACAACCCTATATGCCAGGTTGCAAAGCCGCTCACTCCAGTTTGGCCCAACCACCTCTACCCTTGATTTAAATGGTGCTGCAACCTTCTGGGCCAGGTCAGAAAGCCGAGAGCCGGGAGTTGGGCCCGGCCCAGCCCAGCCTTTCAGGACAGGAACTGTCCCTGCAAGATGACTTCAGTGGGTACAATTAAACCCATGAGCCCATGCTAAAGCCTCCCCAAGCCTAGGTTTTCAGAAGAGCTCAAGGCACTGGGTGCACACTGGACTCTGACCTCCTGAAAATCTGGCCTCTACTGAGGTGCCTAAGTAGAAATGGAGCATGTCTGAAAATCTGGATCTTCATTTTCTGGGATTTCCATCCTTGGGAGACAGGGGAAGCAAATTTCCTCTCTCAGTTACGGGGATTTTAATCCTAATTCTCAACCTTGCCGGAAGAGAAGACTAGGAAGAGAAAACAGGGAACGAGTCTGTGCTTTGTCCAGCTGTCAGTCTGTCTCTCTCTCACGTTCTGGTTCTGCTGTATTCAGCCCTGTCTGCAGCCGAGCACTGGAAAGCTATTTCACTCCAGAAATTAACACCGTAAATTGCCCGGGGAAGGGGTTGCTGTATGCAGAGTCTGAGGGAAGAGCCTGGAGCCTCTTCCCTTCCAATAAAATTTCTGTGAAAACATCAGTAGCCTCGTCAAGGAGGGGAGGCGACTCGTCACGACGTTCAACAATGCTGTCTAAAAAGCTGACCGTCAACGATGCGAAGCAGCATGTGCCGGACACGTTAATGGCAAAGGCCTGCGTGCAGGTGTCAGCTTGAATACGGCCTGGGAGGTTAAGCAATGCACAATTTTAATCAACGGGCAGCTTGATTTTGGTATTTCCTCCCCCTCCCTTTTAATAATAACCTGCCTGTGTGTCAAAATAGCAGGCCATTCTTTCCAACTGGCAATGCAACAGTGCCACCGCTGGGCCCTGGGAGAGACTGCGCCTTGAGCCGGAACGGATTTTTCCATGCTACTGTGTAGCTGGCCCACCTACGGCACCGAGGAAGACCTCACATGAATGAGAGGGCTCTCGGGGCACCCGCAGTGGGGAAGTAGCCCTCTCGCCGTCATCAAAGCCTGGAGAGGCAAGGTGGTCTCATTGTCATCAAAGAAGGTGCTGGCACCAGGCTTCTGCAGGAACACATGGCCGGGGGGCACAGACAAATGCAGATCTGGGGTTGAGACCCCCAAAATCAAGCCGTTCTGGGTTTGCCCTCCCTAATATGTCTCTTTGCATTTTGAGACTAATTCATGCTAATATTATGCGCTTGGCCTGGAGGCATTCTAGTTCACAAGATTAGCTCTAGCCAGATATTTTCGTCGTCTAGAAAGAAGCTTGTGAACATCGCACTCTTGCTTACAGTGTGTGCGTGTGTGTGGACACGTGCTGAGTTCTTTGAGGTGCCTATCTGCGCATGAGAGGTGAGGGAATATCTTTTATTAGACCAACTGCTGTCGGTGAGAGACAAAAGCTTTCGAGCTTACACAGAGCTCCTCTTGGACATCTGTCTGTCTGTGTGCGCAAATGGGTACATGTGTGCTTGCTTAGATATGTGTTCTCGCTGCTTGTATGCCTATCTGCTTCCATGTATGCGGGCAGATGGGTGGTTGCTGCTTTCACTGGTGCCTCTGTGTTTGCATGCGTGTGCTTCACCTGCACGCTTTTGTGTGCCTTTGTGTGTAATGTGTGTGAATGGATTTGTGTCCATGGATGTTGTCTGTGTATAGTTATGTATGAGAGAGCCCTGATGTAAGAGTCCCTCTGCATGAGATTGTATGCGTGTGTTTGTGTGTGTCTCTGCTACTGAAGTTGAAAAAATACCCCAGCAACCTTCCAAAAGAAAGCAAAGGTTTCGTTATTATAGACACGTACAGGAAGTGGAACGCCCAACTAGTAAAAAATCCAGAGCAAATGAAGGTAAAACACTGGCTCTTTTATACGTGGGGAATGAAATCTGAACCTTGTTAGGCCTCACGTCTCCCCATGCTCCAGAAGATGGAGAATTCACCAATCAGAGAAGATAAAGCAGAGGAGTGTTGCTAACAAGCCTTCAAACTGACAACAGGCCTTGCAGGATGATGGCTTTGAAGGACTTTTCAACTTTAGGGGTTGTTGTCCTCAGACATTTAAAAAACAAAATCCACCCAGAAGGTGCCCAGGCCTCAGATCTAATTAGGCAAACAAAACTGCTGAGGAGTATTTGACATGATTCAACAGAGGACCCGTAAGAGGGCATCGTGGTTCTCGATGGTCTTCTCTGGGTAGCTGCTGCATCTTCACGAGAACAGACCCTCTTCTGATTGTGTGGGCTCCATAGCGCACCAGGGGCCTGATCCAAAGCCCCGTGATGTCAACCAAAAGACTTCAGTAGGCTCCAGACCAGACCCTGTATGTATCTTCCACGTGTCCAGTCATTGCTTTGGGAGTGTGAGCACAGCCCTGCCTTCCCTGTGCCTGTGGCTCTGCAGTAGTGCCATTGGGCTTTGCAGAGATGCAAATGAGGAACCAGCTCCTCGGATTTCGTTTTCGTTTCCAGCCACAGGAACCAAGCCACTTCCATTCTCAAGCACAGGAATCTCCTCCCGCTCTCCCCTGGAGTACAGGCCTGTGGCTGTGTGACCCGGGAGAGTGTCCCCACCCACGTTGCCTTAAACAGATCCATTCATTTCCTCCTTCAAACATCCTCTGTTCCTCCCTCCTGCACCAGTTTGATTCCACTGATGTTTCTTGAGTCCCCTTTGGACTTGTCTCCGACCCTGCATCGCTGACTGCCCCCCTGCTCTGCTTAGCAGTTTCCAGCCAGGCTTTCATTACATTCTTTAATTAGAGAGGCTCCCAAGACATAGCGCGGTGTGCTCGTCAAATCTGAAGTGCCTCTTTTCCGCTTCTAAGAGTTTTCATGCAGCTCATGCTCAGCGGGATGAAATAGATGAACTAGGAATTGGCCTTTCCCTTCTCATTCCTATCACGCTCGCCCTCTCCTTCCAATGCATACTCTCTCAGATCATGGATGTAGAACAGACAGCCTAGTACCTGGATTTAGTACAGACCAAAACGGGGTAAAGCCCTGATTTGCACTGGGGCAGCTTACCTTTGTGTCAAGCCAGGGTTAGCAGCTCCAATGCAAACAGCAACTTTGCCTGTGTACGTTAGGGGGTCTCCTCAATGGTGCAGCTACATAGATAGCTGGGGCAAATACCCAGTGTAGACAAATCCACCCTCCTTTGAGTCTCTGAGATGCAGAGGTCCAGCATCGTTCTGGATCAGTCTCTTGCTATTAAGCGATGCTGAAGGTACCCTCTCAGGGATATAAGCTCTACGGGCGCAGCAAGCCACGTCTTGCTATGTGAGTGCAAAGCACCATGCAAAGTACGGCACTGTATAAATGATTTTCAATCATAATGATAAATAATTGATCGCAACCCTGAGCCATGACACAGTCCAATCCTGCCGGATGCCAAGACTACCACTAGGGGTGGAGTACTGTCAGCTCTCATTCGCTTTAATGGGGCTGGAGGTCATGCAGTACCCTCAAGGAGGTACTCAGTACACTTTGATGGATCAGGCCCTTAGTTAAAGTTACACTTGGAACATCCCCATTAGAACCATTGATTGGCTGAATTATTGATAAGCAGCAACACAATGACAGTAATCGGTGACCGCAAGGACTAAAAGGCAAATATATCTTGATCCATGCCACTGAGGGAAGGGGACGGCGGAAGAGGCTAAAGCGGGACACAAGAAAACAAAGCAGAATAAAAGCCACAAAATGAAACAACCCCTTGATTTTTTGTTCGATATATTTCTTCATTTAACAGAGAGAGAAACTGAGCCACGCAAAAGCGTAGGTGTCATCCCGGAGAGAATTCAAACCGAAATGAAGAATTTGTATGATTAGCTGGAATTACATAGAGATGTATAAACAACCCTGGCAAACTGGCATGGAGAAAAAAAAAATTCCAGTGCTTCACAGTGTCTGATGCTATTTTGTCTTTTGATGTTTGTTTTCCACACCGTGCCAGCAATTTCTGTCATCTCTGGTGCAATTTGCCAAGTCTATTATTCGGGATGATTCCTGCTTTAAATATTTTTAGCTGCAGCGGATCTTTAATCATGGGGAGATTGTCTTCAGGAACGATTATTTTATGTGCATCCAAAAGCAAAACTGAAGCTCTGATCCAAAAGCATTTGAAAACAGTTTGTACCCAAGGGACAATGCAGGAGGCTGGCATACACTCAAAGGCATACACTTAAAGAGAAGGAGATCTCATTTGGATTATGTGTGTAGCTGAACCCTGTCGAGTCATCCCAAAGTATATTATTGTTTGTGGTTCTCTGTGGTCATTCACAGAAAGAGGTCCACCTCCTGAAATTCACAATACTTGATACTGTAGGAGAGTAAGGAGTTAATAGCTGGACAAGTGGCCAAGCCTAAATTACAGGGAACAGAGTCAAGGCAAGGACAAAATTTGTTTCTGTGAATTTTAGTTAGAGTCTGTTATCTCTCTTCTTTTCCTCCCTTCCTGGCCATCTGTGCTGGAAATAAGGCTAATAAAATAATTATCATCACTTCTAAGTAAGGCCTTGGTGGGAAAGAAGCATTATCTTCCTTCTCCCCCTGGCATGCCTTTACTTCAAAGATCGTTAGTGTAAAATGTATAGGTTTTAAGGTGATGTGCCTGACCTCTGTATGGTAATCCTGTAAACAACAAACAGGGGCAGGTATAATTATATTCATTATGTAGTTGTTAATATTCATTTTACAGGTGTCAATGTAACCAAAGAAGGGTCTATGGGGAGTTGCTGGAAATGTATCCATTTACATACTGTTATGGATAAAAGAATTGTAAAGTAACCCCCCCGTTGCTCACTTGTGACGGGGAAGTGGAATGAGCAGGCAATAAAGGGTTCCGTCTCCCCAATCCACCCCCGGGACAACCTGTTTGATTATTTCTAACAGATACAAAGCCTTTTTTTGCTGCATATTTGGGATGAGGGAAATAAAAGCTCATGTCATATTAAGGGTTTGTTTAATGCCCTCTTTATATCTGTTGTTCTTTTGAAAGAAGTAACCAATGGTACTTCGGGCCTGAGGGCTCTTCAGCTGGTTGAACTTGATGTAGCTCCATTCCCTTCACTGAAACTATTCTGATTTACCCCAGCTGGCAGTCTGGCTCTATGAACGTACAGTCACAATTCTAGGATCTCTGTTGATGAAAGGTGAAAAGCAAAAGGTCCAATAAAATGTATTTTTCTGTCTCATTTGAACCAAGGGTAAGATTTAAAAGTGCTTAAGTGACTTAGGAGCCTGCATCCCATTTTAAAAAAATGCCCAAGACCCAGATCCTCTAAAGGTATTTAGGCACTGAAATTTCTTTGAGCCTCTGACCCGTAGGCACTTAGGAGCCATGGCCAACCTGTGTGGTGCATAGGCCTTTTTGATTTGTCTCCGCAGAAGGGTGAATTTCACCCACAATGCATCTGGGTCTGAGTAAAAAGAGTTCATGAGTTGTTGGAGTTTTTATTTATTTATTTATTTTAACTGGAATATTTTTAAAGTTACAGGTCAGCCTCAAAAGGTTTAGATGTTCAGATAAGCATCCAACGTTCCAGAAGCTTATCTGACTGCCAAATTGGGCTGGCAACCTCACATGGGTGCAGCATCTCCCATAGGCATGCTCCTTTTCTTCCTTCTTTATTATTATTTGTATTATGATAGCACTTCTCATCACCTACTGAGATTAGATCCCCATTGTGCCAGGCATTATATAACACAGAGAAGGAGACAGAGCATGCCCAACGTTTGCAAACTAAGTTGACTGGAAACAGACAGATAATGCACTATAAACCCCATTCTAAAATAGGGACAACAAACAGATTAAGAGACTTGCCCAAAGTGATATAGGATTTTCTGTGGCAGAGGAGGGAATTGACTCCTTCCCCGGCCCCCGCTTCCCTTTTGCCTGTGTTCCAGGCCAATGCTTAAATTCTAAGACCAGCCTTCCTTCTATTCAGGCTGGATATATAGCTTGATGCACTTCCTTGTAGTACATCACTCCCTCTGCGGCTTTCCCTGGCCTGAATCAGAAAATGGGCAGACAGCACAAAAATGAAAAATAAGGGAAAACACAACCAAAAAATAAGAATTTTTTCAGACTTCAATTAAAAAAGCTTTAGTCCCACATTCAGTTTGAGTCCTATATAAACGTGGGAATCATGTATAATTCTATCCAAGCCATTTTGCCCAGCTGTCCATTTCGATCCCTGTTAATGTGAGCATGGCCTTATAAGTTTGACATTATTTCCCATGGTGTCGCTTCTGCAAAGGGCTGTCTTCCAGCATGATGCCACAAGCCACCTGGCACTCCAAAGCCATGAGTCCCAGCACATGACACGTGTAGGAGTCTCTCTCTCCCGGGTGGCTGCATAGGCAACAGACTCATGAGCCTACAATTCCATCGGTGGAACTGATCAGCCAAAGCCACCCATCTCTGAACATGGTCTAATCTTCTAGTAATAGAGTGTGGTTTTAGCACACCAGACAATTACAGTGACTGACAGGGCAATATTAGTTACAGTAAATTAGCTTTGGTAACGCTCATAAAGAAACAAACACACAAAGAGCCTCTGAAGGCTCTGCTGCTGCTGCGGCTCTGCCTGACTGACTGACTGAAGTCAAGATGGAACCTGGGTTGGTTCCTTCTGCCCCATATTCGAGCATGAGAGCTTTATGTTGACTCAGGCAGCTGCAGTGCTCAAGAAGAGCCATTGTTCAGATTGGAAATTTGTAATACAATCAATTTAGTAATTTCTGATGAAAAGGAATTAAGAGCTGGGAGAGCAATTCAGTGTCCCTTTTCCAACGATATGCTTCCTTTTTGTTTGAATTTAAAGATTTCTCTTTGATGTTGAAAATGCAAACAAATATCGAACAAGGACTACTCTGTGTACGTACAGCACCTCAGACAATGGGACCCTGAACTTGGCTGGTCCTTAGGTATTATTGTAATAAACATAATCAGTAAAATATTAATAATAATCAAACCAGATCTGGAGATAAAGCAGTGGTCACTATTATTATTTGTATTACTATAGCACATTGGAACCCCATTCATGGACCAGAATCCCATTGTGCTAGGCGCTGTACAGACAAGCAGAACAAAAGGACACTTCCTGCCCCCAAAGAACTCACAATCTGCTCTTATTTGGAAAACGATGCTACTTGTGAATATTCGGGTGGTCACCAGATATTGTGAAAATATTTACGAATCACAAGAGATTCAAAACATTTTAGCATGGAGAATTCTTTGTCTGAAAATTCACATCAGCAAGTGTATGATGTGGCATACTATCATGTTTTGGAAACTGTTGGTATCTAATAGGAAATAGGCTAGAGAAAGACTCGGCAACTGACAGAATTTAGTAATTCTATGAGCCAGACATAGAATCCAGTTTAATTCATTGTGTATAACTGAGGTAAACAAAAGCCTTTCACAGAAACCTGAAACTCCCTGTTTCCTTGAGAATGCCACACACTTTTTGTTATTCACTCTTCATTTTTCCTCCCATTTAAAATATTCCAGCCATTCAGTCAGGCAGCAGAAACAATTCTATGTGACTCAAGTGACAAATCACACACCATGAAGAGCAAATACCAAAGAGCTGATATAAAATTTGCTTGAATAAAGAATTTAGTGAATACTTTTTAGAGTGCAAGCTCATAGGGATAAACGCTATGCAGCAGATTTCCGAGAGCTTGTTGCCAACTCTCACGATTACATTGCAACTCTTGCAATATTTGCTGTTTTTGATTATGTAAGAATCTTAGCTCTTTTCTGTTTTTAAATAAGATTCTAGCCATCCTGGGTGGGGAGAAAAACTTGAAAAAGAGACCGAGTGTAGGCTAAAGTTTCAGAATCCAGAAGTCAAATAAAAAAAACCTACCCTTTAAAAAAAAAAAAAATCAGTGTTAATCACTCATGAACATTTAAGCTAATTTCATGCTTTTAAGAGCACAGGTCCCATTAAAAGTCAATAGGATTTATGCTCCAAAATCTTTAAGGTGCTTCTGAAAGTCTCCCATATCTTTGTGGCAGATGACATCTTAACTAACCCTGGGGAACGTACCTGGGAACCTCCAAAGCTGAAAGCATAAGCCTGAGCTAAACAGCCATGCCCTGTACCTAGGCTGAAACAAACCCTAGCCTCTAGAGTCCAGGTGCAGAATGGGAGGTATAACACAGTGACCCGCCGGCTACATCTTGATATGCGTTTCTATCGTTCCTACCACAAAGGGCCTGTTTAGGGCCTCTGAACTGTACTGAGAAACAAATGCTAAATAGTAATAACTATGAATAATGAATGTATTGACAGAAATCAGGATTGGTTTGTGAACGATGTGCAAACAGCAAAAAATCAAAAAGGGACTAAATTAGCAATGAATATTATTTTCAGCTCTCATAGGAGCACAGCACACGTGCGACATCAGCTTGCTCAAAGCATATTGTTGCAAATTATTTGTACAGAAAAGAGCGCAGCATCAAGGAACCTGACGGTGACGGGTCTGCCCATAACAAATAGCACAGCTGCATATTTTTTGCACAACCAGAGCTTGTGATTGTTTTTAGAAGGAGCAAGCAGCAGCATCAAAAGTCCTCTGCAAACCTATGGCAAACACAGGTACTTAACAGCCTAGCATAAAATCTGAACCCTGTCAAAAACCGTAAAGGGCTTATACCTGTTGTAAGATGTGCCGCTCTTTACAGGAAGACTTGGTACAGCCTCTCATTTATCACCTACACACTGTGCAATGTCATACGCCAGATCGAGGTATGTACCGGGCTGGAATTTTAATATTTTATTTTTCACATGCTCACATTAACTCGATTCTGCTTGTAAGGTGAGCCAAAGGGGCGCTCAGCCAGCAGCGAGAGATGGGATGTTTACAATAGCGGATCTGGTCTTGATTCTGTATTCCCATAGTTAACGTTACTAGATATAGCCTACAGGGATTCTCGTTACTGAACCACATCTTCAGCAGGCATAAATTGGTGAGGCAAGCTTGAAGTCCATACAGCTATGCCAATTTACACCAACGGAGGACTGGGCTCAGGATAGACCCTGAGCAATATTTGAAGGAGGAATTCATTATTCAGATTCTCATGTGTGAGTTTCTGCTACCGGCATCACACGCTAATGATTTTTGGTTATTGCAGACCAAACCTGGAGTTGGATTTGAATCTGTGACCTAGAGGCAAAACCAGTGAGGTTGTCAGTATATCAAACTGTGCTCCGAGTTGCCCAAATCAAATCCCATTTGTGCAGAATTCCTGTAATGTGTGCGGGAGGGGCACTTCCTTCCCTTTTCAGTTTCCTGATAGAAACCACAGTCATAGCTCCTGGAGACTCAAGGACTATAGATGGTTTTAGAAAGGGCTGGATAACTGTCTCAGGGTAGCATTTCATCATGCACACCAGGACAAGGATACCCAAATCTCACGCTGCAGGGCTTAAACTGATCATTGTGGGCCGTCAGTGCATGTAGAAGGGGCGCTGTCACCTCCTCTAGCAATTGATGGTTTGCTCATGAGCCGTGGTGGTAAGGGGATCCAATTGTGAAGTTCCCCACCATGCACCACGCTGCTGGGTGGCTGAATGTAATGTGCGTGCCTGTGTTTTTAGAGCAGGGCTTCCTCTGTCTGTGTTTCCCTCTGCCTGATGGACAGACCAAATCCACTTCCCTTCTGCTGCTATCTAGCCTGCTAGTGCACTAAGCCATATAACCCCTCTTCTCCTCTGGCACTTTAGTGTAATTAAAATGATCATTATTCCCAGTCCAGAGCATTTCACTTACTTATGGACTGCGGGAGTATTAAAGCTGATTAAACACATATGCTGCCATTAGATAGCTCCTCCAATCACATATGGAGTGATAAAGGGCGAGCCAAAGGAGGACAAAATATACCAAGATACAGTGCTATTGCAGCAAAATGCTGAGCCTGGAGTAGAGGGGGAAAAAGCTTTATTCATGCAAGCCGACTTCTCCGACAAAGACAGAGCAGTAGACCAGAAGCCTGAAGAGGGTCGCTCTGAGAAAGAAGTGGGCTAAATGTCTCACCTGTCTTCTGTTCAAGACAAGCATCCTCACCCATATAATTAATGGAACTAGACTGGAACGCAAGTGCTTTGAGCCAATGGTTCCCCATGGGTCTCAGGCGCCTGGGGGCCCATGCTTGCATTTGCGTCCCCTCCCCATCTCACGCGCCCCCCTGTGCAGAACAGGAGGGGTCCCTGGCAGCCACCAGACGGCGCTGCCCCCCAGCTGCCCTGGGGAGGGGGGTCTGTACCTGAGTGGGGAGGCTTTCCTCCACCCGTGCCACTGAGGACCCCAGTACTGCGTGCAACAGCTGCATGGGGGGAAAAAATCACACTACCAGCAGAGAGCAAACGAGATCCCCAACCGGTGAGACACTTTCCAATTACAAATATCTCTGAGAAGCTAAGCAGAGAAGCAAAGGAGTGAAACTCATGGTCAAGGGAGTTGAAGAAGTATGCTCTTTTTGGCAAGGGCACTGGCCGTCAGGAGACATAGGTTCAAATCACAATTCTGCCACAGATGACCTTGGGCAAGTCACTTAACTTCTTTGGGCTTCAATTTCCATCTGTAAAACATGAACAATGATCCTTCCTTTGCCTGTCTTGTCTATGTACATTGCACGCTTTACAGAGCAGAGGCTAGCTCTTACTATGTGTTTGTACAGTGCATAGAACAAGAGAGCTTCTGTCTCAGTTGAGGTCTCTAGGCACTAATATAATACAAATAAAAACAAAAGGATAATTGTTGCTAACTCAGCGTTGAGGCCCGTTGGGGAGAGTAGCTTACATGATGTCTGCGGATAAAATAGAGGCCTTTAATCTCCAGGGCTTTTCAAAGGGTCTCCTTTCACTAACATGAAATTGACTTAAGGCTGGGGGAGGAAATAGAAAGCAAAGCTATTTCCCAAATATTGCGGACAAACTGCTGAAGTTGGCCATCTCTCTCTCTACAAACAAACATTTCTTTATGCACCTTGAAAGCGTTAATGAGACTGTGAAGCAAAGGGGGACAGAAATAGCACTTGCTTTAGCAATGTAATTGCCTATATTCTATCTGGGGGAAAAAGTGTGAGTTTTCTAATTTGCAGAAGTCACAATCTGAAGGGCTTTAAAATGTACTTTTTTTCCCCCCATTGGAAAAAGCGCTGAGGTGGGTTTTTTTCTACACCAGTAAAAAGGATGCTTTTATCATTATTTTAGGTACTTTGCAACAATTTTTAAAAAAGAGAACGAGGAAGAGAAAAGATGACAAAAGCTCCACAGATTGAAGTCCCCCTCCTGTACCAGAATTAAAAAACAGAAATGTGTTAGCATAGGATGAAGCCCTTGATCACATCGGAAAGGTTGGGGAAGCTGTAGAAACAGAGACAGATTTTGAAAACCAAGAGCAAGCTGAAAATAAAATTACATGCACTTTTCTCAGAACTGATGCCCATTGCTGTTCCAGCTATTTCACCTTGGGCGCCACCTTTGACTATTTGCATCGTAGAAGCCTTGTGAAGAAGGCACCAGACTAACTCTTGCAAGAGCTGGATTCAGTTGCCAGCTTTACCACACACTCTCCGCATGCTCTTAGGCAAGTCACTTAATGTTTCTCTGTAACTCAATTCCCCATTTGTAAAATGGGGATATTGATTCTGTCTGATCTATTTAAACTGCAAGTTGTTGGAGACAGGGATGCTGCCACTTTGGGGGTTTGCCTACACTGAGTATAAGTTAGATTTCATGCCTCTCTGAGACGAGTCCTTCCAAGGCTCGTGGAAAAGGCTTTGATACAGCCCTTGGATAAACCAAAAGTTCTTCAGAACCATCCATCTTGTTCTGGTGTGTGAATGGATGATGAGTGGACCCTAGCCTAGAAAATCCACCACCCATTCATCACCCACTGCGCCATCCGCTGTCCCTTTAATAAAAGAAACAGAGACAGATGAGAGGGCTAGACAGACAAATGGACAAAAGACTGACAGAGGGATGGACTCCTGAGTCCTGCAGGCTCTCAGTGTCATATAAATAATGGACCTCTGAACCTAATTGAACTAATTTCTCTCTGTATGCAACTGCTGTACGTTTTATTCTATTTATTTTGTTCTCTGGAGGGGCTCTGTGTGCTACTGCAGATAACATGATCAACTCAAGAGCAGCACCTGTACAGATAGACACAGGCTGGTGCAGGGTCTCCAGAAATCAAAGACCCTAGAGTGTGCGTGTGAGATTTAACTGGTTCAATATAGCGCACAGAGGATGAAATGGTGAAAAGCCCATGACACAGGGTTGTGAAAGGATGCTGGACAGATAAGAACACTTTGCAGTGATAATATACTACTAACACGCACTCATAGGGGACCTGGTCCAAAGACCATTGAAATCAATGGAAAGATTGAATGTGGGTCTGATCCAATGCCCACTGTAAAGAACAGCTATCTATATCAATAATACTACTCAGTACTTTTATAGCACTGTTCATCTGCAGATCTCAAAGCACTTTACAAAGGCAGGTATTTCTTGGAGCTGACTGGAAAATATTGGAGGAGGTTTCCCTCTGAATGATGACTTTTGTCAAAAAAGTGAAAGCTGATTTTTTTTGTTTGTTTGTTTGTTTGTAATAGAACATTAAAATTTGTGGCTGAAACCTGCCAAAACCTGAATTTTTTTTCAGCTTTCACCTAAAATTTTTGGTTTTCAGTTTTCTGATGGAAAAATAGAAAATTTGCAGGAAAGCAGCTACTTCCCATAAACATTTTCATTTAGTTAAAAACCCAGTTTTCTGCAGGAAAAAGAAGTTTTTAATGAAAATTTTCAACCAGCTCTAGTAGTCACTATTAGCCCCAGTTTGCAAATGGGGAAATGGAGGCACAGTTACTTTAAGTGACTTGTCCTTTGTAATGTATTGGTATTTTAACTTCCAGACCATCCTTTCAAAGGGCAATACATCCTTGCCATTCCCCCAACAGTTGGGCCCTGGAAATTGTCCTAGTTAGCATGAGAAATCAGGCTTCATCCACGCAAAAGTTCCCTGTCCTGTTCCTAACAGCCCCAGAAGAAGATTTCTGGAAACTCTGACAATGATTTATGGATGTCATTCTGCTGACAATAGAGTAACAACATTCAAGTTGGCGTGCCATTCCTGGCATGTCATTGTGAATTTAAGGTGCAGACAGAAGGGTTCATGCCTTTAGCATAAAAACCCTGAACCCCTAAGGAATGGGGAAGATGCTCTTTTATTATTTACTTATTTCAATTTATAGCTGCTGCATGCT
Organism: Emydura macquarii macquarii; assembly: GCF_026122565.2. Taxonomy (NCBI): domain Eukaryota; kingdom Metazoa; phylum Chordata; order Testudines; family Chelidae; genus Emydura; species Emydura macquarii. The sequence goes on from NW_027130250.1 coordinate 865,411, forward strand.
CCAGGGACAGTTACAGATTTAAAATATACAATACAAAAATAAAGTCAATGAGATACATAACGTAATGGACTCCTTACACAACAAGATATCTATTTATCTATCCCATCACTGTTGTATTTGGCCACCTTATTTTCTATCCTTACAGAACAAACCACAATACTCCACATATCACCATCCACCTCCTGACCCCAATTGCCAAGGAAAACAAGATAAGCTCCGCAGCGTATCTGGAAGTTTCTTAAATCTGTTCTCTGGCGGACTAAGAAGGGAAAGCAAGTTCTGGAGTGAGAAAGCCTTTAAAATTATCATTATTATTGGTATTACTGCAGAGGCAAGGAGGCCTAGTCATGGACCAAGATCCCACGGTGCTAGGTGCTGTGCAAAAGCAACAAAACGATGGCCCCTACTCCCCAGAGCTTAAAATACTCTGTCATCAGCGCCCTGCCATTTTAATCGAGAGGGAAATCCAGCTCAAGTCCCTTTGCTGATTTCAGCTGCAGTGGTTTCACACAGGGAGGGAGAAGGTCTCTCATGTAGCCAGATCCACAAACCACCAAATAGATGTTAAACATCTGTCACTGTGGTAGAGGCTCTATGACCAAAGGAAGAGTAAATCTCGTCACCCCTCTGCTGAGAGGTAGCAGATCTCGGGCCCTTGCAGGTTAGCTTTCAGTTGGTGGAGAAATAAGGGGTGCCAGTCTGAGTACATTCTTAGTGCAATGCGTTTATTTGACACAGTATATACCAGTCCTGGCACAAGTGTGTGGTCAGAGCCACTGCTCAGGCAACGCCTCAGGATCTCAGTCCAGCACCAGTGTCCAGTTTCCACGGTGTAACTCAGCCTCACAAATTGATGCTAGTTAGAGAAAGTAAGGCGGAGAGCAAACTCCCTCACCGCTCGCCACAACTCCTCCCGAAGAAACCCCATCACAAGACCCACAACACAGCATTTCTTCCCAGATTAAGAATGTGCTTACATGCCAAGAGAGCTTCTCAAATGATGTGTACGAGCTCCATCTGATGACTCCTGCCGTACTGATATCAGCAGAGACTTCCAGGTGAGATGACTTGCAGGGAACGTGCCCTTTGCTTTTATGGGGGAAAGCAGAAATTCATTATCAGGGGGTGAACTCAACAAAGTATTGACATCAAGTCCAAACCACACAAGCAGCAGCACAAGACATCAGGGAGTTAGGGCCACTCAGACATTATACCCTAGCGAAAAGCAATGCTGGGAAACCCACCCTGTCCACATCCCTGTAGAGTCTGGCTTTTTCTTCTCTTGTGGAGTAATTTCAGGTCAACTCCCTCTGAGAGCTCCCCACTAAAGACTACTGCTGCCCTTATCAGTGTTAATACATACTGACAGACTGGAGAATTTCCCCCCTCATTTAACTTGACAGAAAATATTATTCTGCTGTAAGCATTGTCCAGGAGCACATGAAGGCAATAAACTATGCCTATAAATTCACCTGTCACATCCCAAGAGGTGGGGATGCTTGGAGAGCCATGGTCGCTCACGTTAGGTTGCTGTGTTCTTGTGTGAGTTCATGAGAAAGGGTGAGAAAGAGAGAGAAAAATGACACATACTCCTTTCACTGAGTCTATTTTGCAGTGCAGTTGGAATAAACGTTACATAAGGAGCTGTGGTATCACTGCCTGGCAGGCATATAATAGGACAGTGAATGAAGGTACAATAGTCTTTGAAGACCACCCCATCAAAATGTAACAAGGTTACTAAGAAAAATTTGCCCAGCATGGAGCCAAACAAAATATCTTTGATGAGAAGATATGGGGGTTTTGTTCAAAATAAAAATTTGTTGTCAATGAAAAAATTAGGGGTTTTTTCCACAGCAGTAACATATGGCTTCAAACAGAACATTTTCAGTTTTAAACAGAAAATATTTGGCTGACGAAAACCAAAAAAAGGGGGGTTAATTTTATTTGTTTATTATTTTTCACAAAAATCCAATCCCCCCCCCCCCCAGGAAAACAAAAATTCTTGACCAACTCTACCCCAGATTTTCAAACTCTACCCCAGATTTTCACAAGCTCCCAGAGGAGAAACCTCTCCACACAACCAGGAGGGGACCTCTGATGGATGAATGAAATATAAGGTGGGGGTCAAGTGGAGAAAGGAGGAGCAGCCTCAGAGAACTAGAATTCAGAGAACTCCAGACTCTTCTTTAATCACAATAGTAAATTCAGAGTTATCATCTCACCTGTGTTTAAAATCACCCTATGACATTATTAACTGGTGGGAGGTGGAGGGAAATTATCCCTGTAGGTTATTCCATAATTGCACACTAGGGATTTTCATACATCTTCTTCTGAAGCAGCTGGTACTGGCAACTGCTGGCGATGCAAGAGGGGACTAGATGGATCCCTGGTTTGAGCCAGCATGGGGAAATTCCTGTGGCTTCCTCGGGTCTGACAAGCGAGGCGCGGTTGGTGGGGTCAGTATTCGGCTGAGGGATCTCACCATAGGAAGTTTTGCTGCTGAGGCAGTAGGTGCAGATGTGCAAATCCTGCCCCAGCAAACTTTATAGCACTTGATAGCATGGAAGTGCAAAAGTATGTGTGGGGGAGAGTCTGCTAGGAGTAGAAGGGGAGCCCACTTTGCATAGGGTTTGGGGTCCCATCAGGAGATCACCATGATCCTGAAGCGGTGGCACTCTTCTTTCTGCATGGAAGGAGTCAGGAAGGGCTATGAGTCAGTGGAGAGGGCTTAGAGATGGCTGACAGGCGGAGCAGACCCCTGCGTGTGCTGGCTAAGGTTTTCAAGAACCTCAAGGATCCTGTGAGGGTTGACTTTGGTTTCTCGATTTGTGCTTTTATCCTGATTACCCTGAGGGTATTTCATGTCAGTTGTGTCCAAGGTGAATCTCCAAAGACATGACTTCCTTGTGATACTTGGGGGTATCTTCAGAGGAGGTCCCTGATTTTTCATGGATGCCCAGGTGGCCCGGAGAGCATCCTTGATGGAAGACAGTTGGTCCCACTATGGTGGTATATACCAACTCAACCGGAGTCCACTGTGCTAATGCTACACGTCTAAGCAAACTCTGATCAGTGGCATTAACAGCTTCCGTTACAGAGGAGATATAATTCTGGGCACGAGGTAAAACACGGGCTGCAGAGTGTGCCTGATTAAATGTGAAACTCGGCCAGATGAAGAGCTGCTGCACACAGTTTGTAGTGGGTTGATTGGAAGAAGGCAGCTGGTCTCCAGGCAGAAGTAATACCTGCTTTACCCTGGCCTGGCATTTGGCAGCATCTCAGAGCCCTGAGAATTTGGAGAGGAAAAAGGAGAGAGGCAGGATAACATTGTTCCAAAGCCATTCTTTTGCTCAGAGCAGATCTCTGTCCATCAAATCCCCTTTCAAGTGAGCAATGGAATGGGGATGGTGGTTTCGAGTACAGATGCCGCCTGAACACTAATTGTTTCCCTGTGCCGTGCTAGCGGATGCCAGCAACGGACCCACCCGCATGTTTGGCACCAAGCTGACTAAGCAACTGCCCTGCCTGTTACTTTGTTTGCCAGGAACATCACAGGAAGGCAGATGAATACAGCCATGCAAGGTGGTCACAGCAAACCATGTGAAACTCGCATGGTTTATACTCAGCCTATGTTCACTGAAGGCTTCCTCAGTCTTTTAGTCTACCCATCCTCCCACCCCCACAGTGAATGTCTATGGTGCAGCTGGATGCATGTCTCCCAGCACGGGTAGAGAGAGACGGGCTAGCTATGCGCGAGCTAGTGCACTGAGAATAGGAATAGGGGCATTGTGGTATGGGCGGCAGCTCAGGTTAGCTGCCTGAGTCCAAGTCCACCTGACTCCCCCCGGGACCGAGCTCAGGTAAATTGCCAGAGCTGTGGATAAGATGCTCAGGACTGGAAAAGTGGAGAGGGGTGAAAGTCAGGACTGAGGTGGTGTGAAGGAGCCCAGTGCTGAAACAGCTGGGAGCTGAGGGTGAAATGCATGTGTTCGAGCTCCCCGGAGTGGGGGATCCTAGCTTAGATTAAAAGATCCGCTGTCCTCTTCTATGATAACTTTAAAGGCAGCCTTTGGGATCACATGGTCTCCGTGCTCCCCCAAAGTCACTACCAGGTGGGACATTTCCAGCATTCAATGGGCGCAATCCCTGGCGGACAATGTCCCCCGGATATTGCACAGAACAGCCACAGAGGAAGGAAGGAGGCTGAGTTCCCATTGCAACCAAAGGCATCTATCTGGCCCCCAGCACTGTACTATTTAGAGGGGCCTGGGAACTCATTCAGATGAGCTGGGACAGAGTGAAATTAATGATGGGGAAGGCGGCCGTGATCTTAACGCGGTGTGATGGACTGGAAATGGGAGAGGTATCTTTCTGCCTCAGCTGAGTGAGGGAGGCAGCTCTCCCGTTCCCTGCATGAGCCCATCTGTAACACTTCCAATTTGAATCTAAATAATACTCAAGGTTTGGGATTCTGTGGCAAACTAGCTCTGAGTCTCTAATCCCAGCACCTGATGTCTGGGGGTGTTGGGATTTGGAGCTAATTAATTCAGCCACCTGCAATTTTCACTCAGATGCGCTGTCTGTTTCTTTCTTAGATACATAACATTGTTTCAAAGGCTTCAGACAACAATACTGGCTCAACTCCTCATCCCCCTGCAACACTTCTCTATCCACCCCTCCGCTACTCTTTCTCTTCCCCTCCCTCCCTCCTTCTTTCATTCGCTCCCTCTTTCCGTTGCCGCCATCTCCTTTTTTTTTTAGATTCTTGTCCAAAAATGCATCTGACATTTGGTAATTTGTTTGGCTTCTTGGAAATGGAACTATCATGCTCCCTTCTCTGCTTTCTGCAGAGTGACATTCTCAGCATCTGTCCCAATCTCTTTGGCAGGTTTCATCTAAGCAGGAGAGGTTTGGCGCTGACTGTTCCTGCTGGGCAAAGGCACCGGATGATAAATATTGCAAGTTCTAGGAGGCCCAGGAGTCTTGTCCTGATTTCTTTCCCCCGGTGATGAAGGGAGGGGAAGGAGAACCAAAGAGATAATTAGCTTGGAGTGTTCAGAGATGAAATGGAAAAACTTGGTTCATTCCGTTTTAGCGCAGAATGAAAGTTTGGGTTTGAACTATGTAGACTGCAAACTTTTGGGGGCAGTGAACTTGTCATCTTATTTGTCCGTAAAGCACCCAACACTCTTTTGTTCCTATATAAATAATATATCAAAGTCACTATAGATGGATTCACTTTCTCCACGTTTGTGCAGGCCAGAGCTATTGTTATGATGCTTGTTTGTATTTTGGTAGTGCCAACTCAATGTTGGGCCCCTTTGCGCTGTACGCTACACGCATGAATAGCAAAAGACACCTCTTTGCTCTCAAAAATTCACAATCTGAGCCCTAGTTCTGCAATGAGTTCTACACTGGCAAAGCTCGGTACAGCTGCAGAGACCTAGTGACTTGGGGTGAGGTGGGGACTTAAGATGCAATAGGTGATTGTGAGGAAGAGTGAAAGAGGCCAGAGCAGCAGTGACAAAGTCATGTTATTGAACAGACTACCTGCATGTATTTCATAAGTGTAAGGAGCAGATTGGCAGCAGTAATCACAGCTCATCACCTGATGAGCAATTTTTTAGGTTTCTGCCTATGCTGGTCTGTTTGAATTTCAGACAAACCCAGAATCTCCACTGAGTTTCCTCTGGTTTCAGGAAGGAAGCACTGTTCACATTTTGTGCAATTTCTTTGCAAAACCATAAATGGGCTTCAGGTTTTCTTGAAAATGGTTGAAGGTTCAGCTAAAAGTTTTGTGGCTGTTCATATAACGTTTGACAACCCATGTCTGAATTCCAGGAGAATCCCACACTAACCGAATGTGGTTCTCTGACATCCTCTGATAACTGGACTACATAAAGTCTGCTTTAGCAGTGGTTAACAAAAAACCACTTTTCACTCAGGCAGTAGAGGTTTATGCTTTTAGATTGAGTTTTGAGGTTCAATGCCCACTGCCAACAACCCTCTTATGTGTGTCCCATTACAAAAAACAATTAAACTGAGAGACTACACTCAACAAAACCCATAAACCTAGGAAAATTTCACTCCGTTTGGGATTCTTTTGCAAACATTTCACACTGTTACAGTCAGAACTAGACCACGAGGTTGTGTCAGCTGTAGGAAATGCCTTCTTCTTTCCCTGCTGTCAATGAATGATACATGACGTTTGTCTATCTCAAAAAGTAGCGCAACATAAATATAGTTTCTGACAATGGCACCTGTTATTCATTATTGCCATCGGTACCAAGGCCTGTCGTGGGAACTTAAGCAAAATACTTTGGCACTGGTCCTGCCAGAATGGTAAATTACTTGTGTGGCTGCTGGGTTCCTGACAGAAATCTTTCTTTGGAAGTTATAGGAAGGTCAACAATTTTTTGGCAGAAGGTCAAGGGACACCTGCAATGATGGCTACAACCAGGCCAGGAGAACCTAGCGGCTCAAGGGTTGTTGCTGTTTGAAAGAGATAAAGTTATAACTATTTAATATGCCTGGAAGTGAAATTAGAATGATCACATAATCTCATTAGCCTCTGACTACCAGTCCAGCATGGGAATATGAATCTTAATTGGTATTTTCTTATCAATAAACCCAAGTCAGTGGGATTAGGGATAAGGCTCTTAATGCAACCTGGATTTCTGGAAGATGCATCTGATTTATTGTGATCAGGAAATACTGCCAGTGCAGAGATAAAGGAGAGGGTTCATTTACAATAGGAACAAGCACTTGAGTTTGCAAGATACTGGGATAGATAAACGGTCACATCTGCACAGCTTTCTAGCTCACACACAAAAAATATACAGTCTGTGCAAAGAAAACCCAAGAAATCAGCAGCACGTGTATATAGAAAATTAAAATGCATCATTTTTTCTTGCTTGGGTAGGTCTCTGGGGCGGGAGGGGCGGTGCCTTTTGATTATATCACATTGCTTAAAATAATACGCTTGAAAATATGCCACAATATATATTACCTAAGCCACAGGCAGAGAACTCCACCAATTGCAGGAATTGCATTAAATATTATATTTTTACTAGTTGCTTAAAGGTAAGGGCACGTTGAAGCAATTTGCTGAACAGGATGCTTGGCTGAATTGGGTCCTAAATGCATATCCAAGTGTCTACTGGGATTCTCATCCCTCTTCCCCTTCTAAGTTGAGAAACATGAATTCTTTCATTAATTTGAATTTCCTGTCATACTAACAAATGAAGAGCGGCAGATATAATATCCCATCAACCCAATCCCAAAACACCAGCTGCTCGCTTTGTCAGGGTGACCCGAAGTAAACAACAGGGTGTGGGCTGCTGTATTTTTCCACTGATTAAGCACAAATTTAGGGCTCCTCAGAGTGCATTAGCTGGCTGAAACATTCTTCTGAGTGTGACTGCCTCCCAGCAGATATCCGGTGTCCATCTTCGTTTGCCGTGAAAGGCAGAGGTTTGCACCTTTCAGGGCAGTAAATGAGCAAAAATGTCTGGAATAATCAAATCTGCAATTCTTTCCTGTTGTGGCACTACTTCCTATTCATTCCCTCTGTCAGCTCCAAGCTGCATTTTTCTCTCTATTATGTCAGCTATAACTATATAGCTCAACCTCTCCGCCACCCCTCAGAGTTTTTCTTGTTTATAATTTCTTGCACTTCATTTTTTACTGCACTCATTCCCCTCTCCCTGAACGTTTTCCTTGGGAATTGGCTATATGGGAGGGAGAACTGAAATACATTCTACCCCCAAGGACATGCCCCAGATCTCAACCAGTGGGTCAGGAACAACTTCTTGTTTTGGGACACACCATGGCCTGTCCTGCATGTCCACACAGGATTGTAAGAGGGTGTAAAGTGTCTCTTTATTCTCCTATGGTATCTACCCACAACACAGGTAGCAACACAAGGGAGGAAACAGTTTCTACAGGACTGCTATTCCCCCTCCAACACAGGTGGGCAGAGAGAGGGAAAGGCAAAGCAGGGAATTGCACCCTTAGCCCCAGCGCACAGAGCAGCATGCTGAGGGACATGCAATGCACCAGGCATAGGGCTGGAGGGAAACTGAGAAGCAGCTTGTGAGTCTCTGGATCACAGTCTGCTTCCTGGGCTGATCCTAGGGGAACACAACTATACACTGATCCTTTATGGTTATACAGGAAACCCCCAGTTTAGCCCTTTATGATTGTATGGGAGGTGAGTCCCAACCTGTTTTCTTTTATAATATGTTGTCATAGGATGGGAAAAGTTGTGAATCACTATGCTAGGGTAACCAGGGACAACAGGCCTATCTGACATTTGGAAAATGTAAGGAAGAAGGTGTCTAATAGGCACAGTGATTGTACTGGAGACTAACTACCTAGTTAAGCCTAGTGGAAGCCCCTTCACTTGACTCACTTAAAATTAGAGGTAAAACATAGGGAATTAGAAGTTATTTCCAAAAGTGATTTAAGTTTTTATGAGCCTGTGGCCTAAATTTTTAAAGGTATTTAGGCATTGCTAGGCCTAAATGATCTAGGAGCTTGTCTCATTAAAAGTTACTTTTGAAAACGGGACTTAGCCGTCTACAACACACAGGCTTTGCAGTGCTGAGCAAAGGAACACGTAAATGTCTTCAAAAATGGGGGTCTATGTCCTATTGACTTTCAATGAGACTCAGGCTCCTAAGTGCCTGAGTCTCTTTTGACAATGGGACTTAGGCACCTATGTCATATAGGCACTTTTGAAAATTTTACCTTAGAACTGGGGGGGACTCAGTGCCAGACTCAGGCACTTTTAAAACCCTGCCCATTAATACAGTCTGTCCCACTAGTGCCAGTGATGGTGTCCATCAGCACCATGGACAGTGCATGACATGGCAAACGCACAAAAACATGAAGCACTAACTTCAGGAAATGCAGGATTGGGACCTAGGTGACACAGGAGCACAAGTCCCAGACTCAACTGAGCAGAAAGAATCTTGTTGATTATATCAGCATTTGGGACAAAAGTTTTACAGGTATTTAGGTGCCTGAAGCCACAGCTAGGACTTGCTCAAGGTCACACACAAGGTCAGTTGCATTCTGGGAAAAGAAACCAGCTTTTCTGATTGGCAGCCTAGTGCCCTAGCCACTGAACCATGCTGGCTGTGTGAATAAGTTTCAGAACCGTTACAAAGCTGCTGCTGAAATGTGGTTATGAGAACAGATGGATGACTGTTTGAGGATGGGGGGTATTGGGTCTAGATCTACATTTTCATTTGGACAGGTATTGCTGCAATTGTTTGGACCACTCTAGGAGCTGTTTCTTTATGTTCAACTGCAGAGTCTTGAAGAAGTTGATACTCTGAACTCTACTCTGATTTTTTCATGAACACGGACCTGAGCCTTAAAAGCAAAAACTACCAATACTCATAAGATTATTCCCTGTTCCCCCTCAGCACCTCTCAGAGGAGGAAGTTAAAACCTCAGAAAGCCATGCTGCCTGTTCAGGTGGCTGGAGCTAGAATCTGATCAAGTCCTTCTAGCCTCTTATCCAGTGGTCAACACCCTAGTATCTGGGCTCACGAACTTATCCCTGCCATTTATTTCTTCATGCCCAGCATATCCTGCAGCCTAATTAAAGGGAGCATTTTCTCTTCCAAGTAACATTTCAGGGACACATGGAATCCTTGGCCTCGCTGAACGGGCTATTGTGTGTACAGTTATTGGAATCAGCTTGCAAAATGAGCTTGCTGTGCTGCAGATTCTCATGGTTATTATAATAATACAGCTGTCAAAGAGAAAGAGTAGTCCCTGTCACACAGGACCAAAACAAAGGCTGTCTAGGCAAGAGGTTCTCTGGCAAGTAGGAGCAAAAGGATGGTGTCTAACTTGTGTTTAAACGGACCTAATTGCAGAACCCCAGGAGCTGGAACCTGTGAGACTACAGGCCCCATAATGCAATGCATCATCTTGATCTCAGCAGCAGCCAATAAGGTTGGCATGGAGCATGGCATACTGGGAGTCGGCCTGTGAAAAAGAGCATTCAAAGGCCACACCACAGAACTGCGTACTCTTCATAAGGCCACCGCACTGCAGCATGACATATCTTCCATTAAACTAGCTTTCCTTGGATGGGCCATAGCCCGTATTCCCGAATCTAAACACAAAGCCCCAGAACCACAGGGGGCAACTAGGCGTTGCCAGTTGCAGGACATGAGAATGTCTTTCAGAAGCATCATTGACAGGGAAGAAACACGACCTAATAGGCTAAGCAAGTGTCTGGGAGTCAGAACCCCAGCATCCATCCCCAGTGTAATCAACATGTTCACTTGCAGGATGTCATGCTGCAAACTAGTCGTCTATGGACTGTATAGAATCCCAGACAGGGTGTAGTCTTTGGTTTAAAAAAAACAAACAAAAGAGACAAAGAAGGGACCTAAGACAGGTGGAAATGTGTAGGCTGTAGCTCATAGCACAGCCAGTTTAAAAAGGCGGGGGGGATATTGTGATTTTCTCCTCTTTTGAAATCTCAAACGTCATCAGAATTTTGGAACATTTTGACCAGTAACTTAGATGGGCCAAAAATGAGAGTTTATGAACATTTAACAATATCCCCCTGACCCCCTTTTTTTTTTTAATTTAGAAATTGTAAAACCTGACAGTGCATCACAATTTCCAAAATTCAGAAAAAAACTATGAACTTTATGTAAAGCTGTTTTCTTTAATAAACTTCTCCTGTTTCAGAAGCTTGGAGATTCCATATATTGTTATACAGCTTGCCCCAGATTTGAAATGGGCCCTTGGGCAAACCATTCTGCCTTTCTGTGCTTCCATTTCCTTAGCTGTAACAGGGGTATCTTTAGATTTCCTACCTGCGCAGCCATATTGGAAGGCTTCATCAGTTAATGTTTGTAAAGCGCTTTTAATTGTACTCATTCATTTATTATTTGCATTGCGGTAGTGTTTAAGATCCCCGATCAGGTACCCGGACCCCAAGGTGCTAGGTGCTGTACAAACACCCCCCAAAATAAAGACAGCCCCTGCCTCAAGGAGCTTACAATCTAAATGTAAAGAGACCATTCACAATTTACAAGACCAACATTGTACTATCTGGGTTTACATTACACAGCTTAAATTGGGTCCAGATAACAACAGCCAAACACCCCCCACAGCTTGTTAGCCAGGAATAAAGGGGGATACAGAATGCTTTGAGACTTGACTATGGAAAACACCAGAGAAGTGCACAGTAGGCAAAATTTAGCCCTGTGCAGAGAGCCATGTCAAGGTCTATGAGCCACTTAAACCCACAGAGCTTATGATAGCTCTCTGAGTAAAGCTGAATTTCACCCCATATTATTAGCTTCTATCTCAAATTCAGCGACCCAGCTTTCCAGTCCGGTTCCAAGGAGTTAACAACTTATCTAAGAAGAGTTGGGTGCATCTCATCTGCACACACTCTGACGCTATCTGGAGTGGTTTGGTTCAGGAGGGTGCACTTAATTAAAACTGCAAAATGGAACAATTAGCTGAAGCTGAAAATTTCCTCCAGCATCAGTTGAGCATGACGCATGTTTTCTAATCTCTCTATTTATCCTATTGTCAATCTGTAGTGATCAATTAAAACAATTCTCAACATTCTATTTTGATGGGTCCATTTGGAAACCACTTAGATAACAACAGAATCGTTCAACTTTTCTTTTGTGGAGCTTAATTCGCCTGGGGCGTTTTTAATTCTGCTTTCCGTTATTAAAAAGGATTTTGGGGTCTGGTCTCAGACCCGGCCGTCTCTTGGCATGCGGCCAAGGAGGGAGATCCAATTTGAGCTACCAAGGCCAGCAAGGTGACCTCGCGGGTGTGCACGTTTGGTAGGTTGAGAGATCACACATAGCAAACTCTCCCAGGCCAGAGGAAAGCTACTGTGATACGGAGGCTTTGTGGCCTGGAAATAGGGAAGACAACGGAATGGATCCAGATCAATCTTTTCCTCTTTTAGGACAAAGCTGGTTAGGTCACAGATTGGCAATGGGCAGTGATGCCTTTTACCACTAGGTCGTCAGTTCAAATCCATCCCAAGCTGGTACAGGCTGAACTGGGTGTGTCATACTGAGGCTGTCAGTAGTGAAAGAAGAGTCCCCTTCGGCTAAGCTGCATCTAACTGAATTTAGCACTGGTGAGAGGTGCTGTATTGCCAGTCCTGCCTCCATTTATCAAAAGCAGGGATACAATACAGGCAGCAACTTCCCCAGCACATCCGTTTGTGTGTCTCTCCCCGTCCGGGCAAGACCAGAGGGGAGACCACTCATCATGGCCCAGCCCCATTCAGTCCTTGGCCTCTCTGTTGAGACCAAAGCCAGACTGACAAAGAAGGAAGGGGTGCTGTGTTTTATTTGTAATGTTGACATCTGTCTGCTAACCCCTGACATTCAGGCCACTGAACAGATGGCCACAACCTTTGATGATCACAGCAGTATTCAAAGTAGTGGCTCAGAGACGCTTGGCTCCTTATCCCATCCATGAGCACCCGAGGCTTCCTGCTCCCCCTTGACATGGGAGTTACTGATGGTAAATAAACTGTGGTTATAGCAGCCCTTAGCAGTCAACCTTCCCCTATGCTCCAGGCACCTATTGCAGTGGAGCACCCCCTTGGTTGTTAGCATAAGTTGGAAGCACTCTAAGGAAATCAGGACCTTGTTTAATACCCCTGGTCAGCACGGCCAGCTGAGACAATTCCTTAGGTTGTTTATTAAAGCAGCAGCAATCTCTGGATTCGGCGTTCACCTCCTTATTTACTCATCTGACTCTTTAGGAATGGGGAATGAGTTTCCTGCAGCTGCTGGCAGTCTGTGCGTGGCCTGAAAGCTCCCCAGCACGGCCCACGAAACTAAAGCAGGGCTGCCCCCTCTTTACCCAAAGAAGGCATCACACTAGCTGTTCGCCACGAGGATCGCACCTGTTTGACGCCACGTAGCCTCAGCTAGTATTAAAGGGGGAGAGATGATAGCCCGGCTGCTCTTTAATATGGAGATGTGGCCTGAAGAAATGACAGGGACCAACAGGCAGCATGGCCTCTGCTCCGACGAGGACAGAACACTGCAAGATTTACAGAAGGTACCTAAGTGATTTTGGTTGCCTAAGATGAGATGCCCTAAAAGCTACCTGATTTTCAGCATTGTCTGAGACAGGCCTTTTCAAGGGGTCTTTGACTGGGAACCCAAAAATCACTCGGCCCAGTTGAAAATTTCAGCCTGACACCTCTCCCCTCTACAGATAGCCTTTCTGTACTAAAAATCAGAATGGGTACAAGCCATAGCATTGACCCTTTGGACTGAACGGAAAATAACCCAGGAGTGAAATATATATTGAAAGGTGGTACTAGTGGCTCAAAAAAGTTACAATTTTGAAGGGGGAAAAAAAAAAACCCACACTTTTTACAGTCTTGTGGAATTTCAAAATTTTGCACTTTTCTGACATGTCAACAAAAATTTTGCAATAATCAAAAAACGTTGACCAGCTATACAGTGACTATATGGGGGCAGGAAGGTCCCTATGCATACAGGTGGGCAGTTAACACAATACACCACTGCAGTACCTTACATGTATTGTGAAGCCTTTGAATTTTTTGTTAATTACTTTGTGTAAATGGCACATATTTTCCCTCAGAGGCAGATGCTCACGGGATCACCATTTCCCTTCTTCCTCCTGGCAGCCTAGTTTTTCCACTACAAAGCAAATCAAGTCTTCTAGCAACTATGATGACATTTTATGCTTACCCCCAAAACACCCAATATATTTTCCTGGCAGGGGAGGGAGTGTGAAACTCAGACAGCACATGTTTATCATTTATATTATAAAAACACCCACATTCATAACAGAGATCAGAGCTCTGCTTTCTTAGGAGCTATATACCTATAGTAAGAGACATCCCCAGCAGCTTACAGTCTACATAAATGGGGTACTGAGGTACAGGAGAGATTCAGTGACTTGACCAACCTCACACAGGAAGTCTGTTGCAGAGCCAGGAACTAAATGCAGATCTTCAGAGTTCCACTCCACTGCCTTAACCTCAAAGCCATCCATACTCCCCCTTTATGTGTTATGTATGTTTATGTAAGCAGTTCCACAGAGATCTAAAGATCAGCTATGGAGCTCTGTGTGTTTGTACAACACCATGGGGCCCTGTTTCACGAACGGGATTCATAGGTGTTACTACAAATACACAATAATAAAATAAAACACCTGTCACTCACTATCAGTTAGGAATAAATCCACTGAAGTCACGGTTACATCAATGAAAAAACCGAATGAAACCAGAGTTAGGTCCAGCACATGGGATCTGGCCCCAGTGGAGTCCAGGGTAAAACTCCCATTGACTTCAGTCAGATCAGGATTTCACCCCGAGAGACATATTGTGCTATTAGTTATATTATCTGTGCAGCCTCAACTATTGGACTGAATGTAGCGGAGAGCAGACTATATCCTAGCATCTTCCCTGTGACTATGTCATATTCCCTGTGGTCCTGATGCTGCTTTCATATACCAAGACCTAAATCAGGAGTAACAGTGGAAATTGATGGAATTACACCATTTTAAAATTGGTCTTAGTCGGAGGAGAATCCTGTCCCTGTGTATTTGAAAAGTGTAGGACAAAATGCATTACAGATATATGATCTAGCAAGTAGATGGGTTTTTAAATTCCCATGAATATATAACAGTATAGAGATTTAAAAGAAAAAATATGTACTGATCAACACATAGAAACTATAAGAAAATGATGCTTCAAACAAAAATAGATTCTTAGGTGACTCCAGTTCCCTAATGCAATACAATAAAACATTCAACTTCTCAGCTGATGTAAATCAGCATTGCTCCATTGACATCAATAAACCTACACTGATCTACACTAACTGATGATCCCACCCAAGTCAAATTAATTCCTAAAAAGAGAGGGAGAGAATTTGGAAAGTTTGCCATAGTTTGTATATGTGTGTGGATTAGTTCAAGACAACTTTCTGAAACTCAAATAAAGAAAAACATTCAAATGAGGCAAGGATGAGTAATTGACTATCATAACTATGATTATAAGGTATAATTACAATTAGCTGCATAAGACTGTTAATCATGAAAATAATTACATGCCAGCTTTCTTCCTAAAAAAAAAAAAAAGAATGTAATGAAGTGGCCCAGAAGGGCAACAAAAAACACATTTCAGACCGACAGAGGTGGTGTTGGTGGGGGGTTATGGCTAAGGGTAAAGCCTGTTGGATGCTTAGCATTGCTGCTCAAACCTCTTGGAATGAGAAAGGGACATGTAGTGTTATTAGCACTAATAACTGGCTGTTTGTATTAACTGAGCCAATTTTAACACCATTAAGAATTGAGAGAAAGAAAAAAATCCACCCAGGGATCTAGGTTTCTAATCTTTTCAAAGCTGAATCTGTCTTTATTTCTATTGCAGTAGGATTCACAGCAGACCAGTTCCTGAGCCACTTTTTCCTCTAGCTAATGAAGGGATGTTTTCCCTCCAACAGACATAATCATAAAACTAGGCAAGGGGAGAAGCTCACCTGCTTTTGAGTAGACCACTATGGAAGAGCAGTGAAGTCTCGTTGAAAAAGACACAGGCCCAGGAGTCAGCACAGCTGAATTCTAGCCTTTTCTATCCTACACCATTGACCTACCATGTGACCTTGGGCAATTTACTTCCCTTCATCTCATTTTCTCCCCTCTACAGAAAGAAAATATGTAGTGAGAACTGAATGTAAAGTGGGTATGAAACACTCCCCAATGGAACAGTCCTATTTTACTGCCACGCTGCTCAGGTTGTAAATGATATCACATGGTGTGAGGCCATGGAGAATCAGGTTAATTATAAATACATGATGATTAATAATTATACATTTATAAAAATATATAGTTGGCCAAATTCTGCTCTCAGTTCCATCCATGCAGTCCCAGAGAAATCAATGAGTTGCACTGGTGTCAGAGAACAATACTGGGTTCATTGTGTGTCCTTCTTTGGTGGCTAAGGCTCTGATCCAGCAAAGCACTCACACAATTTTTAAACATGTGAGGGGTTCCATTGAAGTCCCTGGATCTACTCACCTGCTTCAAGTTACTTGTGCTAAAATGCTATACTGGAACAAGGCCTGAATGGTTAACCTCTGCATCCTCCCACTCGGAGTATTATCCTAGCTGGCCAGGGCCCTGGCTTTCATTGTAATCCTTTTCTATTTTGGGGTTAGGGTTGCATATTTGCTCCATCTGCTGTTGGGTGAATTTCATGCTACAGCCTCACGAGATCTGTTGGCCTCAGGGCATCTGTCAGAAAGATTGGGCCACTCACTGCCTCGCATACACACCATGAATCATAAAAGCTTTCTCCTCAGGCAGTAAGGGTGACAAGTTCCTGTAATTTATCTTGCATGAAATGAGCTGAATTATTTTGAATGGGCCAGAAAACACAGTCCATTAATTCTCCAAGATAGCTCCCGAACTTTCTTGGGTTGCAGTTCCCGTCCACACATCTAATACACTAAGGGTTGTTGTTTTTTTGTTTAATATTGTTATGCTGATGACTCAACTTTGACTCCTTTACATGCATCTAACATCTGTCTTCATATCATCACTTGTCACGTGTGTAAAATAGTTACTTTGCCCAGAGTGAATCTTTTTGTTAAAGCTCTGTCGGGGAGAAAAATCATCTTAGTGTTAAAACTATTTTTCCTGCAAGTGTTTTGTTTGCTTAATTTTTGGTTCAGTTATTAGGGAAGCGGCACTGAGCACAGAACTCTGAGTTAGGACTGGGGCAAAGTCCTTTCCCTCCCATGAGCATATTTTTTGAATTCTCAGGATCCTGCAAGCAATGGGCCAAATTCTTTTGCAGGTGTAAATTAGAGTAGCACCATTGAGTCAATAGAGCTGTGGCAATTTACACCAGCGGGGAATGTAGGCCTATAATCACAGTGATCCCACTGGGAAATTTGGTATGCAGCTGGATGGCTTCAGAACTTGCCCCATTTTTCAAAACCTCTTCCTGTGGGCTTTCGATTACATCAGGTCAGAAAAAGGCATAATTTTTTTTTGTAAATAGTGAGGGATAATTAATCTTTGGAACAACTTGCTTAGTGAGATGATGGCTTCTCTATCAATTGGAATCTTTAAATCAAGACTGGGAGTCATTCTCTTAAAAAATGTTCTAGCTCAAACACAAAATAGGGGCCAGATGCAGGAATCACTAAATGAAATTCCCTTGTCTGATTTCCTGCGTAAGACTAGATAATGGTCCCTTCAGATCTTAAAAAAAACCAAAAATCTATGATTCATATGGCAAAGCCCAAACACGTTACTATGATCTGAGCTGTAAACGGAGTAGCGTCCAGCATGGTTTGAAATCACAACTCCCACCACTTGGAGGAAGTCCATTAACTAGTAACAGTGGTAGGCTTTTATCCCCTCTGCGAACTAGCCACGGTAAGGTAACACCATCTACTTTGTGAGCATAAATCCACCTTTGATGCTAAGCACTAACAAGCCTTCCCAAAGTGTCACTGGTGAGCCGCGAGCTGTAGCTGGGAGACATATCCACATGCTGCAATTTGCATAGGAGGTGGCTCGCTGGGCTTCAGTAAATTGCTATAGTGACTTCATACCTCTGCAAATCATTAAAGAGCGCCAAGTCTCTCCAGGAGCTGCTTTGATAAAATTCCCCTGAGTGGCAAAGTGGGGTTTTTTTTTTATTTTCCCCTCAGCTCCATTTGTAATGTCAACACTATGATTTTTTAATTATCTGTTTGAAACGGAGATTTAAAACCAAATCCCAGGAAGGAACCTGGCCAGCATATGGAATAAAGATCCCCTTGGGGATTGCTTGGCAGGTCTGACCTGAATTCTTATACAAGAGGCATTACAGAGGAACCAAAACTGAAGGAGCTACATATTGCAACCCCTTGTTCCCCTGCACAGCCAGCTGGCCCTCCTATCCCAGCTGGGCACACACTGCTACTGGTGCTCACTCCATATATAAATGGGACAAAGGCAAGAAAGTTCTCGCCCTTGCGCGGCAGGAGGGCGCTCTCTCTCTCTCTCTCTCTCATCTGGTGAAAACTCTCTGCCCCATATACCAAGCGGGACTTTGTGTCATACATCCGAGAACGGTCTCTACGCCCGCTGCTGGTGAGAGAGCTCTCTCTAATGTACCAGGTTAGGGGCTCATAAACACCCAGTGATTACATGATAGAGCACTATGAGAGGCCACGATTCCTCCTAGGGCTCCTGCGGAAGCACACAGTGCATCAGATAGGGATCCCCCTCCCTTGATCCAGCCCACTGGTCTGGTTCCTCCTTCACTCTATTCCTCCCCACCCCTGCGTTGCCCCCAGCCTGGCCTCTCTGGACAAGAGGGAGCAGGCAGCTCGGCTGCGTCTCCTACGCCTGGGGCAGAGACCAGCTCTTAAGGGGAGCAGTTGGATGGGGAACTCAGACTCATCCCACCAAAAGAGAACAAGGTGACAGGCTACACAAAGACAGACTAAAGCAAGTGTATATACACAAGTTAGAGAGGCTGTAAAGGAAGAGTAGGGGGAAAAATGCCTCCTCCTGTCCCTCAACTTTCTCTCTTATGCTAGAGGGGAGTGGAAAACAGTCAGCTTGGACCCTTCACCCCACCTGCCCTGGGACAAATCCATTTGCTGTCCCTCTTCCACAGGGAAATCATTTCACTGTTTAGTGTTCTGCATTTTCCATTAGAGCTCATCTCCTCAAATGAAATAGCCTGTCTGCTTCTCTCCATGAGTTGCAGGAGTGGTTGCATTACCACTTACACGAGGCTCCGCTCCTCAGCCTTCCCCGCTGTAGGCTGCAGTGAAAGTACGGGGGACGAGGACATAGGATCAAGATGCATGGGTGCCTGGATGGGAAATGCCCTTCAGCCATTGACTCTTGTCTTGGGGTGGTTTGTGCGACTCCCTACACTGAAAGGGAGACCTAGAGGTCCTGAAACCTCATGACCCAACGAGGAAGGTTCAGTGAAATTCATGTAAAATTTCCATGGACTTCAACAGGGCCAGGAGTTTGGCCATGGTGTCTTTTACATCCTGTCATAAACCGTCGGGGTTCTTTTTTAATCTCTTTTCCCTGTAGTTGCCTCTTTAAACTATTTTTACAAGGCTTCTACCAGGGTTTTTTGTTGCTACGTTTCTAGCTGTTCTACAGGTGACTGAATGTCCCATATTACAAGGACATCAGGGTTGTTTTTTGTTTTAAAGTACATCCCATGAAAGCCAACGAAGGGCTTCTCGGGCAGCAAAACAGCAATGCTGCTGCCCTCCTACCCTGCAGGAGCAGTGGTTGTCATGGTACCCAGCAGTCAGAACCTCACCGTGTCATCTCACACTAATCAGCAATCTTGGGGGAGACAGCAGGCAGTGATATGTAACCAATAACTTTTCAGACTCAGTGATCAGCAATAAGGCAGCGGATGACTTTTTCAAAGTTCGTTTAATAACCCAGTGCACAGACCTAGACACAAATACAGCAGCAGCTGTGCATTCAGATAGATCACATACACGGCCCCAGTCAGCAGAGGCTCTTTTACTGGGAAAGAGCATTTTCAGCAACACGGGCATTCTCTCCCCCGCCTCGGCATTGAGATTTCTTGTGATTAAGGGACTTGTACATGAGGGGTTCTCTTCCCAATTCTACCACTAACTTACTGCCTGGGCTTGGGCAAGTCACTTAGCCCCAGATATATAAAGATAGCTTGGCAAATCTAGCCAATGTCAGGGGGGAATTGGAGAGACTGGGTCCCATTGTGCTGGATATTGTACAGCCAGAGAGCCACTGCCCTAAAATGCTCAGTATTTAATAGACAAGACTGATGAACGGTGGGAGAGCACCTGGGTTAAGGTCACAGAGCTAGGTCCCTTGCATTCCAAGCTAGTGTCTGACAGAGAGGGCCACACGTCCCTCGGTTACTAGCCAGAGGGCTGAGTCAGGCCAGAAATCACCAGCCAAAGCCACCAGAAATCAAAGTTCCGTGGAGCAGACTAACTTTTCACACCTTGTTAAGCCCTTTGCTTGCTGTCACGGCAGAGGTGCTGGGACAGACACCTGCTGTCCGGGTGCTGCAGGGCGACTCTGGCTGGGTCATTGTTTATAATAGGGATCTGACACCTGGCCCTGGCTGACCATTGCCCTGCCATTCAAGGACCTCTTGGCACGCCAGGAACAGGGAGTCAGTTTTATTCTGTCCAGTATCCAGGTAGGGAAACTCGGGCCCAGAGCAGGCAAGGGGCTGGCACTAGGGCAGCACAATGCACCAGTGTTGGCCTGACCCGGCAGCCCTGAAAGAGATTAGCTAAAATGCTGAACGTAGTGAGAGGCAGACTGGGAATTAGTATAAAAAAACCCCAACAATTTGCACTGAGGGTTAAGGTTTCAGACTGCTGCCCGTCATTATGGTGGCAGACTGCCTTCCATGTAAAACACCCCAAAAACAATCAAGTCTTCAGTGGATTTCATGAAATCTCTGGTGCTTCTCCCTTGTTGTGGTGGCATCTAGAGACCACAAACATCAGGGCCCCGGTCTACTGGGTGCTGAGCTGGGAGACACAAACGAAGCAGTCTGACAAAACTTTTAGAATCTAAACAGATGACAGATAAGATGTGGGAGGCAGAACCTGTGTCTCTCTCTTCTACGTATCTGAAACAGTGACAGACAGATTATGTGATTTGCCTGAGGTCAGTCTTTGGCTGAGCCAAAAGTTTAAGCAAGAACTCTAGAGTCTCAGCCTTTGACCACAGTGCCACCCTGTCCCTCTAAAACTTATACTGGCTTAATGCAGGTTTAACTATTGGCTTAGCTGAGTTATTCCCGATTTACACCAGTGTATGTAAGGAGAAGAAAGGCCTGGTCTTCCATGTGCTGCATGTTACGGGAAAGAGATGATGCTTGATCTCTTGATGGTCTAGAACAGCCCTTTCATGTGGGCAAAGCAGAAGCCTCATCCATAGCTGCTGTGTTAGCCCCCCCAAATCTATGCATCCTGATTTGCACATCATGCAGACGCCCACTGCCATAATTACTCACAGCTCTTTAAATTCTTCTGTGCTTCTCTGCTGCGATTTTAAATCAATCCATCCGTCCTGACAGTTTATGAGAGCTGATACAGCTCATCCCCTGAAACAGGCAAGCCGTAGGTAAGAGCAATCATTCATAAACAGCTTTCTTTTCACCTTACACCATTACCTCAGCTTTTGTTCCTAAGTAACTCTGTCTGTGGCACCACCAGCAGTGTTATTTTTGCACCACTGTTCAGTATTTACAAAGCCACGATTCCCCTCCCACAAATGAAAGGCTCAGTGTTATGTCAGGGAAAGGTAAATTATGTGTTAAGTGCATTTAATTTGTTAACAGACAGTAGCAAGGGCTCCCCGCTGAGATGCCAGGCATCAATAAGATTTTACAACAGCTGCTACTTAAGGAAAAGCTCTATAGATGGATAAACTGCACCCTGAAAACTCAGACACGGGGACATCAGCCTGTCTAGTGCTAACGAAATGAGTCCTATTAAATAGTTCATCTGAATCACCCCTCCCCTCTCCCAGCCCACCAGGCTGGGAGTCAAATCAAGTAAATGCCAATCATTAAAACCCAGCAGTTAGTGCCAAGAGGAAGTGGTGGGGGCAGCAGTAAAGGGGTAACAGCAATGGCACAGATGCTAGGGACAGTGGAAATGTCTACACTAGGAAAGTGATCAATGGCGGTTAGGGTGACCAGATAGCAACTGAGAAGAGTCAGGATGGGAGTGGGGGGTAAATGGGTGCCTATATCAAAAAACCCCCAAATATCAGGACTGTCCCTATAAAATCAGATCTGGTCACCCTGTTGGAGCTAGACTTGACCTTGTCTCTAGTGTGGATGCAGGTCAACGCCTTTTAGCTGGCTGGCCCTCCACCAGCAAGATTGGGGTGAAGTGTGATAACTTGCATATGCATAGGGGAAAGGGTGGAGGTGGGTTACAATGCATTAGCTAACTTCAAACCACTTCTCCTAGTGTGGACAAACAGCACGCATTGCATAAGAGGCAGCTTTTGGCTTTGCAGCTGCCAGTATAACATTCAAACTGATTAGATGGCCTCTTCAGTTGGTCTACACCAGCGTAACTCATAATTAGGCCATTGCAGAAGTGATTAAGAGTCTTATCCAAAAAAAGATTAAGTCAGTGAAAAGACTCCCATTGACTTTAGAGGGCCTTGGATCAGGCCCATTGTTTGCAGAGCTAAAAGGAGGGCAGGGGCTTTGCATCTGACCCCTCCTTGTCTTCAGTCAGTTATACTTAAGCAAACAAACTGAGGTTTCTTCCCACAGACTCCTGGGCTGAAATGCCTGCTTGAATGTCAAAAGTGAGCAATAAACTGGTTTATTGTTTCAGCTGCAAGTTTGAGTCAAGGGAAGAAGCCAGCAATTGCTGGAAGATTTTATGATCTAATTTAATTCCTCCAGTCCATCAGCCTGAGGTTCCTACATTTGTTCAAGTCCCTGACCTACATACCAGGCTAGGACCTGTAAGACAGGAGTGAGTGAATGAGTCCCGGGATAACTGCGAAAGAGAAAACCCAGGACCCTCTAGAGGAAGGGAAATGAATTGCTGATTGGCTTGAATATCCCATCTATACAGAGCCAGATCCTGGCTGATATACAGTGTAGCGATGCTGATCTACACCACCAGGATCTGGCCTACAGCATCATTATATTCAGAAGAAAACTCATTCAAAATCTTCATTATCCTATAGGGTGAAAAGGTTTGAGTATGCACACACTGAGTTATGTCTACCAATCCCCAATGGCCTTCAGTGGAATCTGTCCCAACATAACAGAGGGTAAACATTTTGCAGATGGCACTCATCTTATTTAAAAAAAAACAAACAAACAAACAAAAAAAACCACATAATCCCCAGCTCAAAAGCCTTGAACACACCAGCAACAAATCAGAGAGTTCAAGTGACTCATCCAAGATCAAACAGCTAGGAAGTGAATTCAGAATTTGAGTCCCAATCCAGATACAGTCACCCTCCTTCCCCCTGGAATCTTATTTTCTTAACCTGGTAAACGTACCTCTGATCTTGTATATTCACCCTCTGCATAGATGGAACTCTATTCCCACTGTCCTGCAATACAACCCTCTCCTTCCCTGAAAGTTGTTATGTGAGGCTGCCTGAGGAATTATGCATAACAAGACGGCTAGGGAGGTTATGTCACTCTATGAAAGCTGTAATTTCCCTGCTATTGATTTCCTAAAGATAAACTTGTGGCTTGCGTGTGGTGAAAGCCAATTTCAACAAGAAAGATGAGTCTCTCCAGAACACCTTGATTGGCAATTGTGATAAATTCCTATAATTACTATTGACTCCAAGAAGGATTTTCATTTGTTAAAGATGTTGTTGACGTGACAGCCCAGAAATGGAATGAGACAGGGAAAGCAGAATGCGGCGTGCAGCTCCTGCCTTTGCAGAGTTACCCGAGTATTTAGCATTGTGCAAAGGGCCACCAGAGTGGAAACTACTTTTGCAATCCCAGTATTGTTAACTCCAATCACTGGGCAGTTTATGAGTTGGGCCCAGTAGCTTGGCTTAAAGATGAGACTTCATTTTATTCAAAGTTTTTGGTTTATTCGCCTTCTGGTTTGAGCATTAGGCTATGTGATCCAAGTGTTTCTCAGCAGCCATGAGGACTAAAAATTGACTTCAAGTTGCAGCTGTTCAGTCTGGAAGAACCTCAGCTTTCACCTTTGAAGACACCACGTAGGACAAAACCTCACACAACCAACAAACCTTCAACCTGGACCCACCTGGGACGTTATTTAACCACTAGCCTGCCATGAAACCCATGGCACCGTGCCATCACTGCTGTTGGTACTTACACTAGCTAGAGCCATGGTAGCTCAGGTACGTCCACACATGCTGCAGACATGCTCATCTGAACTTTTGGGTATCCATATGGCGGGCTGCTTCTGCAGATCCATTTGGATCTGCAAACTCAGGCTGGAGAACAGCACAAGATCAGCCTCTGTGTCCAATTTTGTTTAGAACATAGTTGCAAGAAACTAAAAAAAGTGAATGGGGTGGGAGGGGCAGCTAGCCAATTTTTGAAGCCTCAGTGAAAGCTCAGTTTGAATATCAGCAACAGGTTGAGGGACATATAGTTATTATATTGTAATACATGTATCAGGGTCACCGAAAGTGATCTGGAATGTGAGATTCAACTCCCCCCAATCTGGATCGTAGAAGTGTGGAACAATATCTTAGCGATGGTTTCTCACAAGCATACACCAACGAGCAGAAAGCCCCACTGTATAGAACGGTGCACCCTGTGATGCTGCATTGTGCAAAACCATGGAAGTCAGAGTCCATGATGTGGACAAACAGATCCAGGAAGCACGACTGCTTGTTTGGCTGCATGCCAGGATGAACGAGAGGAAGCTGGTAAAGATAGCCTGGCAGGAGATGGTGGGACAGAGACCAAGGAAAGCCAACAATGTGATGAATAGATTGCATCAAAGATGCAAGCAGGTGGACCTTAGTGTTGCCTTGGACAGACAGAGGCAGCGGATGCTTGTATGACAAGCGAACGCCATTTAATAAGATAACAGGAAGAAGATTCCAATGTGTATAAACATAAGGGACACTGGCCTTTAAGAAATGCCCATCCCTAATATACCTAGGTGTAGGAGGGGCCTGATTCCTCACCTTCAAAGAAGAAATACAGCAGCTGCCTGCTCCCCAGAATTGCCTACAGGAGACAAAAATCCTCTGGCTTCTGCATGACACTCGAAAGCCACGCTAGGGTACCATAGGCCACATGCAAACAGTGTTTCTGCATTTAATTCATCCTTTAAATCTAGCTGCTTGTGCGGGCATGGGCGCCTCAACCAGAAGCCTTGCTACTTGCAGTCAGGAGATGAGCGGTTACTGAGCAGCAGAGAGGAAGAGAACAGCAGATCAAACCGGGTGCTTTGCAGGAGACGTTCTCTCGCTATTTAGGTGATTGTTTGGCTGGTATGCTTTTTCCCCCTTTGAGATGGAGCGCTTAATGGTAAATACATCCTTTATAAAATGCAGGGTCAATAATTAACAGCTGCAGAGCTGTCATTTTACACAAGCTCCAGCTTCTTGACATTTTCTCCCTTCCTCCTGCAGTTAAGGACACAGCAGGTTGTTCAATTTCTTCACCTCACTGCTCCCTTCTGGGTTTAAAGGCAGGTTTGCACACGTGCACACTGCAGACCTACCCCCAGAAACACAGTCACATGCACACATGTGCACACAAACATTCACATAAGCATAAGACACTCATCTGTGGGTAATTCTGCGAATTCACTCAAGTGGCTACATAGCCATTGTTACACCCACCTACAAGTTTGCTCTTTCCCGCCTAATTTTGAGGATAGCAATTCAATACAATTTCCACTAAAAACATTCCAGAGCATCTGACATCAGCTCCCGAGAGCAAAAAGTTTTCTTTCCAAAAAGAGAGAGAGTATGAGGTTTCAGCCAAGGCTGAGAGTGAGAGAAGAGATACTGACATCCCAACAGCCGCTCCCTGTAGCACAAATTATTTTGGGAAGAGAGGAGGAGAGAGGGGAAGAGGAAAAAAAAATGTTCCCCAAAAATCCTTCAGCTCTATTTGGAATCCATGAACAGACTATGTTACCATGGAAACAGGGGGTTGTGTCTTTTTTAAATAATCCCAAAGGGGGTATTTAATTGGAATCAACCACAGCCTTTTAAACGGTTTTAACCCCAAGAGAAATAAAAAGAAGCTGCTGCCAGTAGAGGAACATTAAAGTAAATATATATATATATATATATATATATATATATATATATATATATATAACCATGGAACAAGGAAACAGAGGAAGTCAAAAGAATAAATTGACTGTAACCAGCAAAGGATTCATTAGGGTTACAAAACTCAACTCCATTTCCCTCTTATTGACATTAACAAATTTGATGTAGGTCCACTTTGAAAGCCGAACAGATTGACTGCCCACCCCCCTGGTTCCCCACAGAACCCAGCAGCTGTTTGCAGATTGGTTCCATACTATGGAAAAAAGGTTTTTCCAGCCTTACATCTAGCTCCACTGAACCATGCCAGCTGAGCAGAGCAGCTTTTCCGTAACCACTTGCCAGTCAGCTTCACACTCCCAGCATTCCTAGACCCTCTGACTTGGATGTGCCTGTTATATGGTCAATAACCTCTCCCATTAAAACCATTGGGGCTATGGCTAGTAATATATTCGGGCCCAGTAGCTGATCCTGAGCTTTTATCATTATTGGATTAAAAGTAGGACAACGGCCCCCCCACTATCAGACCCCATTGTACACATGCACACACCCTCCTAAGAGCTTCTAAATGCACACAGTCACCTTTCATTCTTGTCTCTGGATGAGGGACATCTGCACCACTTCCAGAGAGGAAATTAAATAAAACTGCCTTCCCAGCCTTCGAGACAGTGTAGATGAAGACTAGTAATCAGGGTAGAAGAGACTAAGAAGGTGTTAACCTTAGACCTGGCAACACCTTGTGTGCCTGTATGGAAAAGGCCTATTATATAATTATGACAGTAGCACCAAAAGGCACCAATGAAGATCGAGAGTCATTGTGCTAGGTGCTGTATAAACACATACGGAGAAACTATGCCTGGCCTGAAGTGTTTATGCTCTAAGGCAGACTAGATTCACACAGCTCTTCATGCTTCATAGGCAGCAATTCAACCTGTAAGCCAAAAGAGGTGGAGCTGTGTTGATCTCACTTCATTATGTAAAGTTACTGGAATAATTTTCATTCCAGTTGATTCCTAAACTGGATCTTCTGTTCACACCACCATTCCCCCCCCGCCCCCAGCTAGAGATCAGAAATCTGAACTTGTTCCTATATCCTTTGTTACCCTAAACTAGCCACCACCCAGCTCCCATCCCCAGAAAAGAGAAATAGTGAGAGAAAAATGTACACTGCAATAGATTTTCCCCACTGGAGTGTACATTAAGTTTAAGCCTTCACTCTGGACACTGAATGACTGGTCATTAACATGCCTCGAAGAAGTGGCATAAGACAACCCCCCGTAAGTGCTGCTGTGAAAAATGGTGATGGAGATCAGAAGTGATTGGAATGCAGATGGGACCCTCGGCTCTTGCTGTAGAAGTGATTAATGAAAAATCCCCAGCATCCCCTCTTTCAGGGAAGAGAGAAAGTGAGCAAGCCTGACAAGAACAACTGCAGGAAAATAGCAGGAATGATGCGTCTCCAGGAGGTTCCCAAGGCCTCATGCTCATGTAATAAATCGTCCTTGTCACTTTCAGGAAACTTGTGAGGAGAGATCACTCAAGCCAGCAAAAGGAACAAGGAAAAAAAACCGAACAAAAGATTCAACCTGAGAGGTGCTCCAGCTCCATTCGCCCCTTGCCTTCGTTTGTTCTGCAAAGCGTTTTCTGAAATTAACAAGAGAGACAGAGACAGGTCCCTGGGCTCATAAAAGGACTGTCAGTGTGTGACAGCAATAAAGCCTGGAGTGGGGCTGCATGCCCCAGATCTCACATAGATCTCAAACAGATCTCAGACACCATGCTACAGAGAGCAGGGATCACGCAGACAATGGCATGGGACCCTTATAGACAAGTAATTAGTTGGTTTCTAGATGCAAGGACTTCCTGAGTCCAGTGTTTTAATTGCAAGGAGAGCTAGGATCAATTCTTGACTCTGCCACACATTCCCTATGCAACCTTTTGGACAAGTCAGTATTTTTGTGCCTTGGTTCTTCCCTCCCGCCCATCAGTACAATGGAGAAATCTCTTTTCTCCCCTCTTTTGCCATCATGACTATTCAGGTTGAAGTTCTATAGGGCAGGGACTGTCTCTTACTAGGTGTATGCGCAGCACCTAGCATAATGGGGCCTTATCTTGGTTGGGGCTTCCAGGTACTACGATACAAGAAACCAGAGCAAACCCTAGCTAAATCCTAAAGCGTTTACATGATCAGGACAGAAAAGATTAGGAATTTAGCAATGGTAAGAGGAACTGGACCGATGATCCAAGGACCCAGTTCTCATTTACAGTAAGGCCCTTCTACACTGCTCTAGGCATCCAGTTTATGGCCAGTGCATATCGTCACTGCTGGAGCACTGTAAAGGGGCCTTAGTGTGTGAGATTCAGGCTTGCAAGTCTTCTGTTTATCCACAGAGGCAGAGAGGTAGTGCCATCTTCCACTGTGCACATGCATGCTATCGTCCAGGCTTGGAGGTACTATAGGAATCAGAGGACAGTTCGGTCTCCATGGCCTACTCACTCATTTCTGCTGAGGCTGTCAGTCAGGGGACCAATTTGTGGTCATTTGTGCTCCGAGAACTGGCGCAAGACTCCTTCGTCTTAAAGGAAGATGGGGAAGACCCATTATTTGGATCATTTAAATCTAAACTGGGCAGAGCACTAGGAAATATACCACAGGGAACAACCCTGCACTGGCCAAGATAGACTAGATGGTCTAGTCGATCTTTTCCAGCTCTGATTTTCTGTGATTAATTCCACAAAAGGCACAGAACAGATGCCAGACAGTAATGACTTTAGGTCACATGTGGTGAGCCAATGGGAAATAGGGTTCACGGAAAAGTTTGAGTAGCTTATTTTTGCTTCATCTATCATCTACATACGGCTATTACATTTTTAAAGCTCAGTAATGTAATGTCATGGCTAATAAGGAGGCATTTGGGTGGCATTTGGGTGGCAGTTCTCATTTGCGTGCAGCGCTATTTAAAAAAAACAAGCCACACAGCTTGGCCCTATTTACAAAAGCCGAGGAGTTGAATAGCAAGGCTGCTAAAATGAGGGCACTGGAGTTGTGCAAGGACAAGCAAGGAAGCCTGCAAGTCGGTACACTGAGAAATGGGTGCAGGACTCAAGATGTTGCGGGTCAGGAGTATGGTCCATCAACAAAACTTTGCATCAGACTCTAGGTCCTCTGATGAGGCTTTCCTCTCCCCAACACCTTTACCTTCTGTCGCATCCCATTAGGCCTAATGGCTCTTGCAGAGTTAACTCCAGCCCTTCATGTTTCTTTCAAGACATTTCCTTCCTAAGGGAGATGGCAGGAAAGCATCCAGTGGCACTGTCACTTAGCCCGTCATACTTCAGGATCCTGGAAGGAGAGACAATAAGCAGCCTCCTCCTCCCATGGGGTTGTTTGGTGCCTAGGATTCATACAAGGCAGTAGCATCCATTGTCTGTTTGCCTGCACCATGCCCTACTTTTAAGGTTTGTGTTTCCCAGGCCCTCAGATCAGGGGAGCCTTCACTATTGCCTGGATTTCAACCGGCATCTTGCGATACCTTGAAACAATTTGAGGATTTCCTTCTTCCCTGCTGTAAATGAAAGGGAGAGAAAGTCCAGTCCAGTTGTTCCTCACCCAAACTTCATACCAACCCCTTTAAAGTAGGGGAGCCCCTTCACAGAATTCTCAGTGATTCCTATAGCTGGAAGCATCACAAGTTTTCAGTTGCACTGCTTCTTCGAGAAACTCACCATAAAGAATCAGATCATGCAGCATGTGTCTGTACCTAAGTGCGCTCAATCTCGGAAGGATTGACAGTCTAGGAATTACCAAACTACTCAAGGAATCAATCCAGATCCCTCAGGAGAAAGAGACAGACAGGGAAAAACAGGCAAACAACTTCTGCAGCCTAATGAGATCTTTTTAAAAAGAGGGGAAGGATGTTCGTGTCGAAGGCTTTGGAGCAGGACTTAGGAGATCTGGGTTCAGTTCCGGGCTCAGCCCGACTCCCTGCATGGCCTTGGGCAAGTCATTCATCATTCCTGGGCATCCATTTTCCACCCCCATCAGTAAGAATATGATAGTGCCTTTCTTCCCCCATTTGTCGGTCTTGTGAGTTCTTTGGGGATAGGGACTGCCTCGCTATCTGCCTGTACAGCGCTTCGCACAATGGGGCTCTGATCTCGTTTGGGGCCTGAAAGTGTTCCCACAATGCTAATAAGTGATGATAATTAAGATTCAACTCCTCCCCATCTGTTTCCCTTAAGTTGGGCGCAGCAGAGCCTGTCAGTTTTGGGGGGACTGGATTTTACCCACTTCCAGTTTTGTCCTTTGTGACCTTTCCTTCTCCTGCTAAAAGTCAGTTTTACAAAAGCCATAGATTGAAAGCAGGCATCTCACTTCCCATTGCACTGCACTTTCCCACAACAGAAAGGTCATTCCTTTCCTAGCCAGACAAGGTGTCAAATTAGCTGACATGAGCTGCCCTTTCTCAAGCTAAGTCATCAGCTTCCATGTTTCCCCCCCCCGCCCCAAACTTAAAAAAATATATATTTACCTCCCTCTGCAACAAGAGGCTTTTTCTACCTCTATCAAAACATCATTCTCCAAGGGCAGGGGCTTTGGGTGTAGAGAACTTGAGGTTCAAGTCACATCGCCCTCCCCAGCTAGCAGCAAAAAGTAACGGACTCCATTGTAACCCTTCCCGCCATTGAACAGTGGCTTCTCAGAAGACTCGAGGCAAAGTGGAGGAGTGAAGTCTAGGGTGAAGTCCTGGCTCTGCTGAAGTAAGTGGGAGTTTTGCAGTCCAACCTGGAAAGACGTCAACAATAATCGAACTTTTGCATGAAGCAGAAAGTTTAAAATACAGTTTAGAAACAAAGCATTTCAATTGGTCTAACTGAATCAAGAGGTCTCATTGCGGGTCAATTCAATGTTAAAGAGAGTCCACCTGAGCTGCCACAGGCCTGATGGGAGTTGTGGTTTGGGTGTCTCGTGGCCCCATTCTTCTCTACGGCCCAGGCTAGCTGGACCGACTACGTCTCCCATAATGCACCATGGCCATGCACCTTCTATGAAGCAGAGGGATGCTTCATGTCTGTGCCTGTTTGTTCATCGGTCTCATGAGGATAGTAGCACTGAGCTCCTTTGAGGAGTCATTAGTTCATCGGTCTCATGAGGATAGTAGCACTGAGCTCCTTTGAGGAGTCATTAGTTCATGTTTGCAGAGTGCTGCAAGAAATCACCCCCAACTCTTCCTCCAGGTCCTTCATCCACAGAAGAATACATATGGGGCCTGATTTTAATCTCACACTCTAACCCCATTACCTGGAGCGGAGTCACTCCCAATTTACCTGGGTATAAGCAAGAGAAGGATCAGACCTGGAGTTTGGAGTAACTGCATTGTTCCAGCAGGGAAGAAACTCAGATTTACACCTTTATCATGGAAATTAGTCTGGACCAGTAACGGGACAGCCCCTTGCTTTCTGCACTGCCTTATGCATCATCGGCGACTGCAGGGAAAACAGAGCCCTCAACTCAGCAATGGCACAAGAGGAACTGACTGACTTATTTAGCTTGCAAATGGAATCATTTGTTATTGCCACACCTACATGCATCTGATTACAGATCTGGGAGCTTGGACAGCTATCATCCTCCCTCCCTGCCCCACAGAAAAAAGAGCTCCCTTATTCTCCTTTAATGGAGCTACAGTGCGCCTGTAGTCTCCAAAGCCCCAGCAGCTGCCATAGCTGCTCCATTCCCCAACAAATAGAAACCTTATCTTCTGATGGGCACACGCAGCACATTCTTGGTGACATTTAAATCTCCCTTTGTAGCAGACTCCGATATATTTGCTGTTAAAAGAAGCCCGTGCAGCTGGGCAATTTCATTACTGCAAATGTTATTACATTGTCTTAAACAGACTCTCACGGTCATGGACAGGAAGACGTGCCTTAGCAATAGGCTCAGCCTTAGCGAGGGCCAGGATTCATCATAGCATAAAAGGGAACCCTTCAGGCCTAACAGCGGCTAACAGAACCACTCTTTCCTTCAAAGGAAATAAAGTACAAGGTGCCCCAGAGCTGAGATTTTCAAAGGTGATTATGGGAGTTAGGCACCCAAGTCCCACTGAATTGGGATTTGGGCTTGTAACAGGTTGGATGATTGAATGGGAGAGAAAGGAGAACCTTGCCTCACCCTACAACATAAGGGTCCTGGCCT
Source organism: Emydura macquarii macquarii (assembly GCF_026122565.2). NCBI lineage: Eukaryota > Metazoa > Chordata > Testudines > Chelidae > Emydura > Emydura macquarii. The sequence continues at coordinate 897,431 of NW_027130250.1, forward strand.
TTGGCCCTTAAAAGAAAAAGGCAAGAGAGTCTTCCTCTCTTCCCACATCTGGCCCCGAGGTTTCCAGGATCTTCAGTCAGAAAGTATTTCTTGCAATGGGATAGACTGGAATTATCCTAAACAAGAGAATGGATGAGCTCAGAAGAGAATGTTTGGCACAGCAGAGGTGTTGAATGGAAGCAGAGGTGCATCTGTAACTGTAATTTGTAGGACTATTGAAGGGAAGGATTGTTTTGCACCCTGGAGACCAATGCAGGGGTTAGGCTTGGTTTTGCCACAGGTTCTTTGTGGCCTTAGACGAGGTAGGACATGAAGGCTGGTGCAGCAGTTAGAAATCCTGCATCCAAGCTTAGCACTCAGTGTTCAATTCTGTGGTCTACTAGTCCTCCTCTAGAACGTGGGGCAAGTCACTTCAGTTAGACCGACACAGGGCTTGTCTAACTAGAGGGTATGTTGCTCGGGGGAGGGGGGGGGGGGCGGTGTGAATAAGCCACTCCAGTAAGCCATGTAAGTTACATCAATCTAAGTGTTGGTATGGACAGTGCTATGTCGGCAGAAGAGCAGCTACTGCCTCTTGTGGAGGTGGCTTTATTATGCAGATGGGAGAGCTCTCTCCATTGGCATACAGCATCTTTACCAGACACGCTACATGAACACAGCTGAAAGTCTACCATAGACTAGCCCTCTGTCTTAAAAGATCAGCGTTTAGAGTGGAGGTGCTCGGATGCTTTGAGAATGGGGCCATATGAACTATTTAAGGGGTGGGTGGGTATGTAATACCACCTGACCCTGCATTTTGACTGTGCACTGTTCTCTTCCATTTGAGATCTTGAATACAAGGGGCTAATCCAAACTCCACTGAATTCCCCCTCCATGCCAATCTCGGCGCTTTGGATCAGGTCCTGGCCTTCTTTGCTGACAAGCCCCTAGCTTTAGTGAAGTCAGAGAGAGGGTCATGATTTTACAACACGTTTTGGCAGCAATTTATTGTTCTTCAGTCTTTTAGGCCCCCGCCCCCCTCTCCTTTCTTTGCACTCCAGCAACTCAGATCCATCCCAGGCTTCAACTGACACTAACAAGGCAGCATATGACAAGCAGAAAGCATCCACAAGCAAATCACAGATTCCCAGCTGTAAATGCGGCAAATTCTCTACAAAGCCAGCAGCTTCTCGACAGGGGTTTAAGAAGAAACTGTCTCCTCCTTACACATTAAGGCTCCTCAGGTTTCAGGACAATGACTTGTTAGGGCCTATGGTGCCAGTTCTCTCCCCACCCTGCTTATTTAAAAAAAAAAAAAAAAACCCACAAAAAAGATCTCATCACAAGAGCTCAAATTGGCTCCTCCAGCAACCAATCAATAAGTTCAAGTGACTAGGGTTTAACTTCCCTTCTGGCTGACGTGGCTGTAATCTGCACCAGAGGGATCAAATTAGCTGCCTACCCTCCCTTTATCAGGTTTCTTCTAGGGAAGCAAATATTTATTTTAAGGTAATTTTATCATCCTGGACTGCAATCATGGCCAGCCAGCCAGCCTCTGTCCCCTCCCTGGTGCCTAGCAGGCAGCATGGTGGGGGAGTTTGGTAGAAATCCTGACTGTTGGGAGCTCGAAGGAGGAAGGTGACTTACTGCTTTGCCATTTCCTTCGAAGAGACTCTCACTGAACGGCTACATCACACCCTTTTCTTTCCCACCCCTTGTCTACTTAGATTACGGCGGCCTTTGGACAGAGACTGTCTTATACTGTGTATGCACAGGGCCTGGCGCAATAAAGCCTGGATCTCAGCTGGGGTTGCAGCAGTAACGCAATACAGACAACAGCAAAAAATATTGCCCCTTCCAGAAGTGTCTTACTTTTCTTACCCAGAGTCTTCCCGCTGATCTGAGGTTCTCCAGCAGAAAATAGTTCCCGGCTGGTTTAATGCCATGCCAGCCTATCTTGAATGCTGTGCACACTGGCTAAGATTCACCACAAATCAATAAAGAAAATAAGTGTCTCAGGATAAGGAACTCAGATTCCTAAAAACGCTGGACGCTGGTAGGTGAAGCACTTCTGATTAAGGAATCCTCTACCTGCGCACACAGAGGCCTGACACATCAGCACATACATGTCATCCCCATATACACACCTCCTATACGCATGACATACACACCCTATACGTATAAACCTCAGGCACATGCATGAGCTGTGTACCACACAAGGTGACCAGACAGCAAGTGCAAAAAAAAATCAGGACAACAGGTGGGGCAGGTTAATAGTCACCTATATAAGACAAAGTCCCAAATATCAGGGCCCTATACAAATCAGGACATCTGGTCACCCTAACACCATACAAGTGCATGGCTGCAACAGCTTACATACTCATGCCTGACTCTCACATGCTGTACTCCTGAGATCCATGCGCAGTACATGTATGACTTGCACGCACACCTCCCAAACATGCATGAGTGTAACATGCAGAGAGCACATCAGATGTCCCCACATTTGCATAGGTTATTTAGGGGCCAAACTTGCCTGTTTTCAGGAAAAGCATCAGAGGTGTCTTGGAACACTTTCAACCCAGATCCTACACAGGGACCCCAAGGCACGCACACACAGTCATCTTTCAGAGGGCTTCATACTCCCCTGAGTCGCTGGGCTCCCTGGAAAGTTCACTTGGTTATTTCTCAGAGAGATGTCTTTTATTTAGCAGTGATTCATACCCCTGGGGAGCTCAGCACAAGCAGCAAAGGCAACCCTAACACAGCCTCCTGCTCCTGTGCCTTCTCCCATGAGCACGGCCAAGAAAAGGGATTCTCCTCATGCAGGTCCCCAGCCCATTCCCTCGGTCACAGGGAACACAAGGCATGGAGTTCCACCAGACAGCACCTCCTCAGGAGGGACGAGCAAATCTGGAAAGACAACACCCCACCCAGCAGACCGCTGTGTAAACATCCTCACCTTGCAGTCCCCTCTTCATCTCTAGACGGCATTGCAGGGGACTTCGCCTCACCCTCAGCGGATGGCCACGGCAGTCACTCCCACCTGATCTCCTCCCTGGACTTCCTCACTGGCTCTTCTGTGCTTCAGCCTCCTTGCCCCGTCACACAGCAACGTGGTCCCCTTCCAACAGTCACCTCAAAACAACAGGCCCTTTGCCCCTTCTGGGCTCCCCACACATACAACAGGCCCTTTGGCCCTAGCCAGGGCTCATCCACAGGAACCTACTGTGTTCCCAGAGAGGCACGCAAAGACTTCCCACAGAAACACTTTCCCCCTTGATTTTTTTTTTTTTTTCTACAATCTTCCTCCCCCGCCTGCCCGCCCAGCTCTATTTAAGCAGTGCCTGCCCTGCTTCACCACCACAGCTGGGGTCAGTCTTTCTAATTAAGCCGTATTATACCCAGCTGGGATCTCTGATTAGCCTTATGTTGCCAGATCACTGAAGGACAGATCACGCTGAAGGACAGCTGCTCTGTAGGGTGACCCTACTCCCATTTTGGCCTGGGCAGTCCCTTTTTTAAGCCCTGTCCTGTTTTGGCAAAAGGGGGGGTTTGTCCCGTTGGCTCTCGACAACTTGATCAGTTGACAAGAGTCAATGGGACAAATGCCCACTTTTGTCTAAACAGTGGGGTGCGGAGCAACATGGGGGGGAGGGACGATAGCAGCCCCCTGCAGGGTGGGGGGAGGCAGGCAGGGCTTGAGCAAGAAATGAGATCCACCTCACGGGGGGCAGTGCTCCGGCAAGTGACTCGGGCCAGCCCTGCGTACCAGGAGGAAAGGGGGGAGAGGGCTTGGGCTAGCCCCACACAGCAGGTGTCCCGATTTCCCTTTGGGAAATACGGTCGCCCTGTTGCTGTGTCATGGGTACAGCTGAGCCAGGCTTGCCTCAAAGGGCCAGTCGTGCCCAGGACATCCTGCTACTCCTCTTCTGTGCCACACCAGCGCAGAGGAGAAGGCAGAAGGGGCGGAGAGACACATTACCACATTAGACAGCGTTTCCCAGTCAGGCCCTTTCCAGCTCCAGTGCTGTCCAGAGCTGATCACGAAGGGATGGATATTCCAACGGGGGCAGGGTGTGTAGACAGTGTTCGCCTGGCTCCGGGCTGCTGGCTAGCAGACGGCTGCTAAAAGAGAAACGCAGAGCAATTCAAACCCTTCGAGGCCAGTACCTAGCACTGTGGGGTCCTGCTCCAGGACAAGGGCTCCTCATTACGGTGAGGATGATAATAATAAATACAGAAACCTTTTCCTTCCTCCAGCACTTTCCAGCTATGGCTCACTAAGTGCTTTGCAAACATTCCTGCATGAAGTAAGGCAGGTCATAAGAAGAAGGACGGTTGACTGGGCAGGGTGTTAGCCTGCGGCTTAGGAGAGTGGTGGCCGTAGCCCTACTTGACTACAGATTTCCTGTGTGACCCTGAGCAAATCACTTAGCCTGTCTGTACAGTAAGGACAACTGTACTTCCCTACCTGTCCGAGGTGTTGTGATGATAAAACCGTTCAAGGTTGTGATGCACTCAAATGCAATGTTCCTCCCCCTCTGGGTCATCCCGAGAAGCCAGATGAGAAGGATGGGAACAGATCTCATGGGCCTGAGCTGGGCAGTCCAGACCCAGCTCCAGATTCACACAGAATCTGGGTGGTGGCCACCTCTCCCTGTTACGAATGCGGTAGATAAACGAATGTGGCAGACTATTCAGCTGTGGCACTGCCTGACTCTTTGGGCCTATGTACAGTCCCTTCTTCAGAGAGTGACTGCTTCCCACTCCTGCCTTTGCTCAGGGAGCAGTGCTGCCCTGATGGTAGGGAACGGCCATGCTGCCTTTGATTGTTACATGCAGATAGCAGGTGGGTCCAGGTTCCACCAACATCCATCACTGCAGTATCCAGGCACCATGCTCGGTCCCTCTGCAGACAAGAGTCCGCTACAGTGGGCCCTCCTATGCACTCCCTCGGATGCCTGCTAGGCAGGGGTCCCATTCTACAAAACCCCTTGTATTTTCTGTCTGCCCTTGTATTTTCTCTCTTACCTAGTACCTTCCTCCTTCCCACGCCCTCTGAGCTTCCCCGTTAAGCCACCCGCCTGTGGTTACAAGAGTGAAATGCCTGAAAGCAGCATGGAAGCTTCTTTAAAGCACCATAATAGAGGCTCAAATTAAATATATACCCAAAATTTTAAAAAAACCAACAACAGTAAAAGGACCAAAAAATGCCACCGTGGCTAAACAACAGAGTAAAGGAGGTGGTTAGAGGTAAAAAGGCATCCTTTAAAAATAGGAAGTCAAACCCTACTGAGGAAAATAGAAAGGAGCATAAAAATCTGGCAAGTCACGTGTAAAAGCATAATTAGGCAGGCCAAAACCAAATTAGAAGAGCAGCTAGCAAAAAACACAAAACCTAACAGCAAAAAAAAAAAAAGTTGTAAGCACATTAGAAGCGGGAAGCCAGCCAAACAGTCAGTGGGGCCAGTGGACGATCGAGGTGCTAAAGGAGCACTCTAGGAAGACAAGGCCATTGTGGAGAAGCTCAGTTAATTCTGTGCATCGGTCTCCACTGCAGAGGATGTGAGGGAGATTCCCACACCTGAGCCATTCTTTTGAGGTGACAAATCTGAGGAACTGTCCTAACTGAGGTGCCAGTATAGGAGGTTTTGGAATAAATTGATAAATTAAACAGTAGTAAGTCACCAGGATCAGATGGGATCCCGCCAAGTGTTCTGAAGGAACTCAAATATGAAATTGCAGGATGACTAGCTGTGGTATGTAACCTATCGCTTAAATCAGCCTCTGTATCGGATGATTGGAGGATAGCTAATGTATTGACTATTTTTTAAAAGGCTCCAGAAGTGATCCTGGCAATTACAGGCTCATAAGTCTAACTTCAGTACCAGGCAAACTGGTTGAAACTATAATGAAGAACAGATTTATCAGACACATAGATGAATACGATTTGTTGGGAAAGAATCAACACAGCTTTTATAAAGGAAATCATGCCTCACTAATCTATAAGAATTCTTTGAGCGGGTCAATGGACATGTGGACAAAAGTGATCCAGTGGAAATAGTGTACTTGGACTTTCAGAAAGCCTTTGACAAGGTCCCTCACCAAAGGCTCTTAAGCAAAGTAAGCAGTCATGGGATATGATGGAAGGTCCTCTCACGAATTGGTAACTGGTTAAAAGACAGGAAACAAAAGGTAGGAATAAATGGTTAGTTTTCCGCATGGAGAGAGGTAAATAGCAAAGTTCCCCAAGGATCTTTAGCGGGATCAGTGCTATTCCATATATTCCTTCATGATCTGGAAAAAGGGGTAAGCAGTGAGGTGGCAAAATTTGCACACGATACAAAACTACTCAAGATAGTTAAGTCCAAAGCAGACTGCGAAGAGTTACAAAGGGACCTCACAAAACTGGGTGACTGATCAACAACACGGCAGATAAAATTCAATATTGATCAATGTAAAGAAGTGCACACTGGAAAACATAGCCCCGATTCTACATACAAAATGAACTATTGCCACTCAAGAAAGCGACCAGGGAGTCGTTGTGGATATTTTTCTGAAAACAAGTGCTCTGTATGCAGCAGCAATCACAAAATCTACTGGAATGTTAGGAACCATTAGGAAAGGAATACATAATAAGACCGTTAATATCATAATGCCACCATGGAACACCCACACCTTGAATATTGCTTGCACTTGTGGTCACCCCATCTTAAAAAAGATATATTACAATCGGAAAAGATACAGAGAAGGGCAACGAAAATGATTAGGTGTATGGAACAGCTTCCATATAAGGAGAGATTAAAAAGACTGAGATTGTTCATCTTAGAAAAGAGATGACTAACAGGAATATGAGAGAATCCTATAAAATCGTCATGAATGATGTGGAGAAAGGGAATAAGGAAGTGTTATTCACCCCTTCACATAACACAAGAACCAGGAGTCACACAATTAAATGAATAGGCAACAGATTTAAAACAAATATAAGGAAGGACTTCTTCACTCAACACACAATCAACCTGTGGAACTCATTGCCAAGGGATGTTGGGAAGGCCAAAAATCTAACTGGATTCAAAAAAGTATTAGTTAAGTTCATGGAGAATAGGTCCATCAATGGCATTTAGCCAAGATGGTCAAGGACACAGCCCCATGCCCTGGGTGTCCCTAAGCCACTGACTGTTAGAAGCTGGAACTGGGCGATGGGATGGATCACTCAATAATTGCTCCGTTCTGTTCATTCCCTCTGAAGCATCTGACACTGACCACTGTCAGAAGACAGGTTGCTGGGCTAGATGGATCCTTGCTCTGACCTAGGATGGCTGTTCTTATGTAGCGGCTTTAACCTCAGCCTGCTGCACTGCAGCCATTTATAGCCTCTCTCCACTGCAATCTTTCTCTCTGCCAGCCTCCTTCTGCGATCGGTCCAGCGGGTGGCAGATGTTCAATGAAACATGTAAATCCTCTCTTGTTTATGAGCGAATATAATAAACTCTGGCTACTGCGCTTTCCAGGTGGCTGTTGGATGTGCTGTGTTTAGTGCCTAAATACCCAGTGATTGATCTCTGATCTTTAAAACAGGGCTGTGAGGACCACAGCCAATCTGCATGCATCTGGAGTCCAAAGCTGGGAAGCGGCAGCTCTAAAAATCTTCAGACACTGCTATTTATTCCTCTGTGTTAAGTTTTCTGGGTTTGACTGCATTCAAGACAATGCACACGATGTGATTTATGTATAACCAGAGCAGCCCCCAGTGGCTGCATTCGTGAACTCCTTCAGAGGCACCCATTGCCTTTGTCTCTCTTGCAGGGTCCGTAAGGCTCTATCTCTCCAGCCCTGATTTATTCCTGCGCTGCCTCTGAGCCCGGCACAGGGAGGGAGTGCTGGGGGTGGCTTGCACCTTGCCTATCGTGGGGGCTGCCGGGGGCTAATTTGTGCCCTTAAGCCCCAGCTGCAATAGCTCCTCTGGGCATTGGGGTACTTGAGAATAGCTCAGGCTGGCCAGCCCTTCTCCTTCTGGCAACCCACCCTCAGCTTGCAGCTGGCAAACCCTCTGCACCAGGGACTCTTGCAGGGCAGGGGGTACAGAGTCAACTATGCCAGCTCGGCACCTGCCTTGGAAGATCCCTCTCCTGGTGATATTCTCCAGGGGGTGTTTTAAGGCAGCCTCTTTTGGCTTCTGTTTCACAGGCAAAGAGGCCACAGGCCAGGATGAATTCCCCCCTCTCTTTCTCACACACATTGCCAAAGTCCAGAATGACCCGCGCTAGCCTACGTGTCCGCACTGGATTCTTGACACAGACAGTCTTGAGTAGGCCAGGGATTCCTCTCCGGGAGGGCGGAGGAGCAGAGACATCATGTACTTATTCAGCCCTGGTGCAGCTCTTTGATTGAGTTACATCAGCCAAGAATTGATTTAGTCCGTTGTGGCTGAACGTTGTCTCAACAAGGGCCACAGACTGGGAGGTGAGATTGGCTTCAGTGACACCTGGATTCTGTGGGATCCACACACCTGCCATCTCCCCACCTTGTATCAAGACGGGGGAATTCAGAAGCAGAAGTAACTCCTATTCCATGAGGCATGCAGAGGTGGCTGGAAAAGGCCAGATCCTCAACAGAGGTAAATTCACCGCCCAAAGTCCTGCATGCAAGAGTCATCGTGAGACCCAAACAGTGTCCATGTTTCCATTGAGATTGCGGACAAATTCCTCTGCTCCGAGCTGCCCCTTATCTGTGAAAGATCCATGCTTCATAAGAAATGCACTGGACCACTTAGCAAGTAAAAACCCCACCAGGGGAGGAAGGGAGCAAATCGTTTTCTGCTCTGGGGTCAATATTTAGGGAGAAGTGGGGGTGGGGGAAGTAGATTATGCACCTAGCTCTATTTTTCATATCTGAGCGACTTCCCTTAGCTAAATCAGGAGATGGCTTGTTGACATTTTTGCTCTATGTGGCTGCCCAGTCATTTCAAAGTGCCTGAGATTTCATTATGTGAAAGGCAGTCGTTGGCTCTGCTACAGAGTTTGGCTACTTTTCAAAGCAGCTCCATTATTATTATTGGAGTAAAAACATGCAGAATGAAAATCCTCCAGTTAAATGACCAGTAAATGTCCTATAGCCGAAACATTAAGCCACCTAATTTTATTTCTCAACGATTTTTTTTTTATTCAGATTTACACTTGAGTGATGGGTATTAGAAGCATTTTTTTTTCAATGTGAATTGCATTCTGGTGAAACTCCATTGACTGGGATCCCAGGAAAGCAAAGGCCTCTGTTTATCCACATTCAAGGTACTGCACAGGGAACTGGAAGTGCAACCTTCCCCTTACACTGCCTGGCCAATGTTTCCCTGCCATGAGTTGGAGGGACACTTCCAGGAATAAGTGGGGAGTTCAGTCTCTATCATGTTATGTAAAGTCACAGTCCTCATTCTTGAGGAGGCATGTTTTAAACAAAACAACTGCAGACAAATCCACAAATCTTGAGTTCCAGCCTCAGAGGCACCCTGGGGATAATTACGCAGCAGATTGATTTGGCAAAGCCAGGAAACAAGCATTAGCGATTTATGGAGCCAAAGCCTCTCTCAAAGGATTTACTAAGTCCTAACAAGCAAAAAGATGCTGGTGGTTTCCCCCTTCTGACCCACAGCTCCTTGGAAGCTTCTTGGACCCAAACTCTTGCTCTTATGGGTCCCATAGAAATCAGTGGAACCACATGAGGGTATCCAAGATACCCTTCCAGACATGCTGCCAACCTTCCCCTTGACCCCCTTGCAGCCTTCTGTCCCCGCTGTGGTCACGCTTTTGCGTTTTAAAGTGAGATGTTACAACAGCGCTGGCACCCACGTCAGGGAACCCTGACTTTGCACCAGAAATGCCCAGCCTGATCTTGGACCTTTGGTACCATCAAACTTGAGCTCCTGACCAGTTCTGGCCACCCCGCCGGAAGCGGGGACTGGTTCCCATTTGTGTTTTTCTGGTTTCACGCTTGTGTAACAGACCCTCTGTGAAAGTCAAAGACCAACTTCCTTGGCTTGAGTAGCCTCAGCCTCTGCTTACCTTCCCATAACCCTCCCATGATGGGTATCAGCCCGACACCTCCTGCTGTCACCCAAAAAGATGGGGTGGGGCTGCATCTGCCAGCCGGGGGAAAGACTTTCAGAAGAGCTCAGCAGGTTGGGTGCACTTTGGGTGCTGAGCTCAGTTGAGAATCTGCCCATAAGGGTACAGTAGGAGCTGCTGGTCCCTGAGTTCGTTGGAAAATCTGTCCCCATGTGTGGATGAGTCCTTCGCATGGTGACCACATTCAGCATGCATCTGGCATGCTACGACAGCTAAGACTCGCCCCAGGTCCCATCAACAGCAGCTCTCTCGGGTGAACTGAAAGGGCGATGCACCACCTGGGCTGAGATGGTTGGTGCTGTGCTGACTTCTTGCTCTGGGCAATCATTTCTCAGGCATCTTTCCTAAAAGCTGATGGTTCAGGGTTTCGACCTGCCACTTGTAGGGGTCAGGAAGGGATTTTTTTTTTTTTTTTACCCCTAGTGTATTCTGGAGGGTTGGTTTATTTTTTATCTCCTTCCTCTGAAGCATCAGGGATGACTGTGGCTGAAGATGGGACATAGGACAGGGAGAGCCAAGGCTCTGAGGTGACACCAAGCCTTCTCTTTCTCAGCTGGTTGGTTCTTGCTCACATGCTCAGGGTCTAGCTGATCGCCAGACGACATAATGGAAAGGAATTTTCCCCCCATCAGGTTGGCAGTGGCCTTGGGGGTTTTCGCTTTCCTCTGCAGCATTGGGAGGGGGGGAAGGGGGCAGGTCACTCGCCAGGGTTACCTGGATGTATCTCACTTAATGCGGAGGAGGCTCGGGCACTGGGGCACCTCGGTCCCTTCTATTTTCTGCCTGTGGCACATCATAGTCTAGTCTCCTGTGGGCTGTAATTCTTTGGTCGAGTTTCAGTTGCTGGGTTTAGTGTGCGGGTTCTGGGTGGCCCTGGTGGCCTGTGATATAGAGGGGGTCAGACTGGTGGTTCCTTTCGGTGTTAAGATCTCTCTCTCTATTCCTAATTATTATGTCTATTCATAATAATGACTAGCTCTTAGACAGAGCTGTTCCTCAGTAGAATAGTCTTTCTTTCCTTTTTTCTTCCTGGGTAGCTAGTTGTGTATAGGGGGGAGGGTGTGTGAGCACAGCGGTGTGGGGAAGGATTTCTGTGTTTGGATGTGAGTTTTTGTATGTGCACATTACTGTGGCTGTGTATGTGTACTTACATGCACAGGAATGTATGCGGGTGTGTGTTTATACATGTGACTTTGCGTGTGCATGCACCTGCACGTGTGTTTATATGTGACGGTCTGTGTTTGTGTCAATCTCCCTCTTCTTTCTCTCTCTCCCCCCCCTTCACCCACGCACACTATGATATAAACAAACCGGCCTCTGGACATGTCATGCCTTAAAATAGATGTTCACACATCAGCCTTTATACGGCAGCAGCGGCAGCAGCAACAAGAGCAGCAGGAGGAGGAAGACATGGCCGACTGGATCTGACTAGAAAACTCCCCCTCAGCCGAGAAATCACAGCCTGCACAAAGGTAGAGTATCGGGGGTGCGTGGCTTCCTCCTGCCTCCCATCTGTCTGTCTGTCTTTCTGTCTCTTTGCTGAGCGTGCGGGGGTGGGCAGCCTGCCCTGTTGCGATAGCATCTATGCAGAACAGCCATGTGTGTCTGTCTATCTGTCTCTCTCCTCCCTCCGAGCACAGTCCGTGTGAGATTGGCAGGGGCGGCAGAGGCAGCCATGTACTTGTGAGGAAGAGGAGGCTGCATGCAGTAGCTCACCCTGTGTTTTAATACTGGAATGGGCCCCAGATCGCAAGTAGCAATGGGGCTTTGGGGATATGCTCTGGGTTCTTACCTCTCAGGTGGCAATTGGTGATATTTACCAGCTAGAGCCCATTGCACATGCAGCCAGAGGGCGTGGCGGGCAGAAGATGAGAGTCAGATTCGTCCCCGAAGCCTATAGAGTTACAGGCCGGAATGGATCTGTCCCACAGATTCTCAGGGTTGTCTGCACTGCAATCAAAGGTGGGTTGTTTGTACCTCAAGCAGGCATACCCCTGCTGGCGTTAATCTAGCTAGTGCAATTAACGCACGAGCAGTGAAGACAGCAGCACTGGGACAGCATTGCCAGCTTCAAGAGAGCAAAAATTGTAAGTCGGACCCCCCAAAAATCATGAGATTGGCCCCAAAACCATGACATTAAAAAAAAAAAAAAAAAAGATTGTATCATGTTTTCAGGTCAGTCTCTTGATGTTTGAACGCCCCCTGCCCATCCCCAGGGTGTGTGCGTGGGACAATGAGTGTCACCCACTCTCCCCCATGTCCTGCATAAGGTGATTTTCGCCCCTGCTGCAGGAGTTCTCATCCCCACATCCTGCCCAGCAATTAATCCTGTCCCCCAGTCCCCATCAGTTTTCTCCCACTCAACCCCCCTCAGTTCAACCCCCCCCTCAGTTCAGCCCCCTACCCCATTGACCTCCACCACCCTCAGTTCATCTTCCCAGCACTACCCTATCCAGACAGCCTCCCCCACCCCACCAGCCCCCACCCTCCTCACTTCAGTCCCCCTGCATTTCCAGCCTCACCTCTGCTCCTTAGGGTTCTTCACCCTCCCCAGGCCTGTGGGGGCTGCAGTAGGGTCCCCTCTCCCACTTCCCAGGATGGTAGGGGAGCCGCCCATCGGGGCTGACAGCTGGAGCCTTGGCCGTGCCCTGGGGGCCTGACATTATTTCTAAATAAAATTAAGCCTCACTTTTAGAACTCACTTTTAGACCCCTTGCCCCACCCCAGTTAATTCAATTGCTTATTTGAGGTTTGGCCCTGTCCCTCCTTCTTTATATCTCAGATGAAGTTTCTCTTCCCTGCTGGGTTTAGTCAGGCTGTCTCCTCTCCCTCCTTGTTAGCTTGATGGCTTTGTTTATCTGATATGCAAATGAGTTCTCATGGTCTTTCAACGTACTTTGGAAGTAACTGCCCAGTGGAGAAATCCCACTCCTTTGGTGAGGCTGGAGTGACTCCTTTTCGACTGGAAACACATTTTAAGCGTGCGCTGCGGATGAAACAAAAATGGACATGTGAGAGCTCTGTCGCGAGATCATGAGCGAGTTTTATTTTACTCAGAAATCACGACGCTCGCGATCCGTTTGCAAGACGTGGCATGTCTGCAGGTACACGAGCTCACCCGAACTCTGGATATGTACCTGCAGGGGCAGCCTGCACCCGGGCCTGTGTTGACATGTTTTCGTAGCTATTTTTAGCCATGCTGGCAGGATTAAAGCCAGTGCAGAGATGCCTACCTGAGCTGCAAATCACACCTCCAGTTGCAGTGTAGAAAAACCCTTAGCCAGGTAGGGATCTGCTTGTAGCCTTATATTGAGGGGCATGGTATGGGCAACGCTTGGATGGGCCCAGGCTGACGGGCCTGCTGCAACATGAAGAGGCAGACATCCCATGGCATTGTGCTGCTGATGATCGCAGCCGTGGTGTGCTGCCCAGGGGCTGGCCAGGTTTATTCCTGGATCCAGCAGGTCAAATGTTCAGCAGAGTGCAGGAGACATCAGGCCAACTTTGGATCATGGTATACACTGCTGCAGCTCCTGTGACAGCTGCACCCTATCGTACCAGGGCTGACTGGAGACGCTGACTCCAAAATAGTCTATTTCATACCTTGCACAACCATGTCCAAGGCAGCGTTCAAAATACCCTGCTGGGAATAAACAACGGGGAGAAGTCAGTAGGGAGGGAAATACCTAGCACTGCAGAATTCGGAAGGGATCTAAAGGGAGCTGCTTTCCTGATGTTTCCATCCTCTGTGCACAATCAGGTGGGTGACTAGGGGTTGCCTCCTTCTGCACCATGCTTGTTGGCCATGGCTGAAGGCAGGATGCCAGACTGACTGAACTGATGGTCTAAGCCAGCCAGGCAAATCTGAGGTCACTACATTTCCCCTGTTAGCCTCTGAAAACAATTGGCTAGTGGGCAGAGCTGCTGACGGGAACAGAGCTAAGATGTGTCGCTTGGATGGGTTCCCAAATGCTGAGAGGCAGCTCTAGGCAACAGCTGAGGCAACACTGGAAGGGGGGCAGGAGAGGGTGAAACACAACAACAGCAGCAGAGTCGTTCAGCTGGCTCCACTGAGGAGGAAGGCAGCAAATGTTTTCAAGGCTGAGGCTCCCTTATTGAGTGCCCCATAGGGGTGGGGCTGCCCTGGGAGGCTTGTTGCGGGTGTGAGGAAGGCAGCAGCATGGTCTAGGGGCTCAACCACAGGCCTGGGAGCCAGGCCTCCTGGGTTCTATTTCTTAAAAATAAAAGTCTCGTGCCCGACGATTAACGCCTCCCACCCCAAACCCAGAGCAGCCTCCGCGCTTTTCAAATGCAGGAGGCGGGTGGCTGTACCACGAGAGGGTAAAACAGCCTCTCCTTCCTGTTACTGGTGCATGACAGGCCGATGCCCGGCGAGACCCCGCGTGGCACCGTATGAAATCTTCCTCCTGCTTCTCCTCCCAGCCCCAGAGCCTGGCACCATGCCCAGCATCTTCCCTGCCTGCCAGCTCCTCCAATCACAGGTTGGCACAGTCAGCTCTTGAATTGGCTTTGTAACTGGCAGCTGTTGCCCTCCGGCCAGTTCAGAGGGAAGGTGGCCGCTGAGCTACCCCGTCGTCCCATGAACAGAAAACCCTGGGTACTCTGCCCCCCAACCAGTGTGGCACTGATCCAGCAGAGCAGAGCTGGAAAGTTGCCCCGTCACCATGAAAGCGTTTGCACAAGCGGGATGAAGGCTTTGGTGACCCCGCTCCCTCCTTTGCTTGGTTCACAAGTGTCCTGGCCCCACACAAAGCTCTCCCCAAAAGCACCACCTTCCTGGAGGGGAGCACAAGATGTACCGCCCCATCCTGACGTTGGCAACTCATGGGCGGAGAGGGTTCTGCACCTGCAGCAGGTTCACGCACTCAGGTTGCTGGGAGGATCTACAGAGCTGCTTTGGACTCCCGTGAGGGATTCTGAGGCACGACCAGCTCAAAGCTGCTTGGCCGGGGTCTCCTGCCCAGTTTTGCAGCTTCAGGAAGAAGCAGCTTGAGTGGAAGGTGAGGGACAGGGGGCAGTTTTCTGAGCTGATCACTTGTCACTTATGGAAGGGCTTGGCAATACGCCCAGGTAGGGCCCCCTGGTTTTCCTAATGGCATCTCCACCACTTACTTACAGGACGGGACCGTGGGTGGCGGCGGCAGCTGCGTTGTTATCCCGGGCACAGTCCGGCCTCCACAAGCCCACAGGGATGCATCGTGGGTTTCGCCGGCTCCGATGGCTTTCATGTCCAGGTTCTCCAGAAGCAGCTCCAGGTCACCCAGCCGGACGACTCAGGAAGATTCTCAAAGCCACCCCATCCTCAGCGTCTTTGAGCTTGAGAGGCTGCTGTACACGGGGAAAACGGCCTGTAACCATGCAGATGAGGTCTGGCCAGGACTCTACCTGGGAGACCAGTACGTATGGGCCCAGGGGATAGGGGCAAACGCCCCAGGGTCGTGAGGCGCGGGGAGGACTCTCTGGGGAGCAGAAGAAGGGGATTGGAGGCACTGTGGGGAAAAGGGAGGCAAGAAGTGAGGTGACAGATTGAGAGAGGACTCAATGAGCATGGGAGATAGAGTGAGGGAAGGGGCATGGTGAGGCGGGGAAAAGAGTGGGGCTGGGAAGCAAGAGGGAAAGGGACTCGGTAGCATAGGTGGGGGAGGTGTGAGTCAGCCCCCCCAGCACAACCAAGAGCCATTTCAAATAAGTTTGGGGTTCTTTTTATTGGCCTTCTGCTTTCCAAGCCTGTACAGCACATTCAGGTCGTGTTTTCAAGCTTTTCTCTGCAGCGACAAGCTCTAGAAACATGTTTGTTTTAATGGAAGCTGGGATTCTCCGGTACGAAACCAATTCCAGGAGCTGGTGTGTGTCCTTTCCATCTCGGACAGGGGCACTCAAAACTGGTTCCTGGGGGTGCATGTAGCCATGGGACAAGATCTATCACACACAAACCGGGCACAGCGAGCTCCCTTGTTTGCAGCCAGGGGGATTGAGGTTCGATAGTAGGACAAACTTTCTCTCAGGACAGTTAAGCACGGGATCAGGTTATCTAGGGAAGCTGTGGAATCCCCGTCGCTGGAGGTTTTTAAGAACAGGTTGGACAAACAGCCGTCAGGGATAGTCTAGGTTTATTCGGTCCTGCCTCAGCACGGCGGATGAACTAGATGACTTCGAGGTCCCCTTCCGGCCCGACATTTTTATAAGTCTATGTTCAAGAGTTCTGGGAAACTGGGGGTGCAAGCCTAAGGGGCGGGGGGAAACAACAGGCATTGACAGGCATTAGCAGAGCTGTGTGAAGAGCCCTGCGTTGGACTCACAGGGGGGTGAGGCAGAGAGAGAAATGTGGGTTGCTGGGTGGAGAACCAAAGATTTTCTTAGTTTTTGATTTTTTTTAAATGTACCCACAAGATGATTCCCCCTCGCTCCCCCACCTTCTCCGGGCCTGCTCCCTCCACGCTAAAAAGCCATGCGGGGCTGGCTAAGCAGCTTTCCCCTCCCTGGTACCAGTTCTAGTAGATGATGCTTACACGGACCACTACCAAGAAGCCCCCCTGCTCAGCTGCCTCCATGTAAGCTCTCCCGTGGGCCCCACGCAGGGCCCCTACATGCAGGGGGGGGGAAGGGTACGCTTTACTGGGGCCTGGAGGCCCTGGGGGTCCCGGCCCAGGCTGCAACCCCCATTACCACGAGGAAAAAATGTTTCATGGAGCATGAGATTGTAGGTGTGGGATGAGGGATTGTGGGATGTGTGTGGGAGGGGGCCCGGGTTACAAGTTTGTACTGGACCCGAAAAAGTTAAAGTGGGGCCGGGGCCCAAGCATAACCCTTTGCTCCCCTCCCCACAGAGATATAGCAGCCAATCGACGTGAGCTGTCCCGCCTGCACATCACCCACATCCTCAACGCCTCTCACAGCAGGTGGAGAGGGGGTGCTGAGTACTATGAGGGCACTGGCATCCACTACCAAGGCATTGAGGCCCATGACTCGCCCGGCTTCGACATGAGTCCCTACTTCTACCCCGCAGCTGACTTCATCCACCAGGCACTGAGCAAGAGCGGCGGTGAGGGGCTGGAGGAAAGGGAAGTGGGGCTGGGGCAAGGAGCTCGGTTGGGAAAGAGGACAGGCGGTGTCCAAAACCCCGGTCTCTAATTGCCTTCTTTCCTTATAAACACACACCCATGGTTCTGTGCTGGAAGCAGTGGAGATACCTGGGGATCCTCCCTCCTAGCTCCATAGTTTTCCCCCAGAGAAACCTCCCCCCAGAGAAATCTAGCCACTTCTACCTGAGCCTACGAAACTGACACCATAACACCAGCGTCACCATGCTGGAACAGCGCAATGGTCCTTCTAGCTCAGTGCCTGGCCTCCTGCTGCACCCGGCTCTGTCTGCGCAGGGAGTGGCTGGACTAGAGCAATGGGCCAGCTAGCTAGCGT
The DNA here is from genome assembly GCF_026122565.2 of Emydura macquarii macquarii. Taxonomy (NCBI): domain Eukaryota; kingdom Metazoa; phylum Chordata; order Testudines; family Chelidae; genus Emydura; species Emydura macquarii. The sequence goes on from NW_027130250.1 coordinate 914,965, forward strand.
CCCAGCAGCCGCCATTCTGGAAGAGACCCAAGCCCCAATTCTGGGCCGAAGCCTGGCCATTTTGTGGCATCCTGATGGAACAAATAGGCCACAGCTGAGCTGGATCCCTTCCTCTCACAACACTGGGAATTCCTCTGGGGAAGAAGGGTGAAGGCAGTCCCTGGAATAAGGGAATGCCAGAATGGAGGTGGATTAAGAGCAGGAAGGGGCAGATCTGAAGACCCTAGCACAGCCCAGGATGCAGCAGGTGCAATGGGGGGGGGGGACAGGCATCTTTGGCCTCCCGTACTCCGGGGGCACAGTTCAGAGTCTGGCTCACAGGGACCATGGAGCAGGGCCAGGTGAAAATTTGCTCTCACCGCTGCTGTTCAAAGGAACGTTGGGTTTTCGACTAAACAACATTTTTCCCCCACAAAGTGTCCGCTTTCTATGGAAAATTTAGATTTTTGCACTTAAAAAAAACCGAACCTAAAAGTTTTTGATTTTCAGCCAGAAACTGAAATGTTTTAGCCATACCCTGGAATGCTTCGATTTAGAGATGCTGCTGCAGAGCCTCATGGGAACTGTAGTTCAGTGTCGTCATGTCCCCATTCTCCTTCTTGGAGCTGGGCTGGGCTCCTTAGCCAGACGTCATCGCCCAGGATGCACTGTGGCTGTGGGACTCCCATCATGCCTCATCTCCCCCCCCCCCAAAAAAGGGAGACTGTGGTGCATCAGTCCGCCCAGCCTAGAGAGGAGAATGAGCGCATGAGCCACCCGAACTACAACTCCCATGAGGCACCACAGCCGCATTTCTGAATCGGAATACTTCAGATGTTGATTTTTCAATGGACACTCAGCTTTTGCCGTGGGAACCCTCCTCCCCTGCCACTTTCTGACTCTGTCCCATCTAGCCCTGTGTCCTAAATCCTATGCCGGCGTGATCATCTCACCCGCACTGCTATAGGACTCTTTCCTAGACTTCCCTAACCCATTGGAGCCTTGAGGCCATAGTCCCTCTCTAACACAGCCGCCCTTCTCCCTGCAGGAAGGATCCTCGTCCACTGCGCCGTCGGGGTGAGCCGGTCGGCCACTTTGGTCCTCGCCTACCTCATGATCCACCACCACATGACCCTGGTGGAAGCCATAAAGACCGTCAAGGACCACCGGGGCATAATCCCCAACCGGGGTTTCCTGCACCAGCTGGTCACCTTGGACAACTCCCTGAGGCTGAAGCGGCGAGTGTGAGCGGGCACAGGAGGGAGGCGCTGTTCAGTGTCCGGCCCTCAGACTAACCCTACTGTCAGCCAAGCAGCTGAGATAGAGTTCTCATCACGGGGCAAGCATTTGGCAGCTCCTGGGTTCTAGCATGGCTGGACTCCCACGGCCCCCGTCCACCCTGTCGGGTGAGGTCCTCAAGGAGCGGGAGCTATTCCTAGGGCTCCCGGCCTGCAGCCCTGTGGTCTGTGGAGGCCTCACATACAGCCTCTTTCCAGCCAGACAGACTCAGAGACGCACCCCAGATGGACAATAATCCCATGTCTCAGGCTTCTCTCCCTCCCTGCCGGCTCTGCGAAGCCCTCTCGGGTCGGTGCTCCCAGCTAGCACGCCCCGGCACCAAACCAGCCCTGCCTGTTCCTGCAAACTCCAAGCTGCGCGCATTTCTTTGTGGCAATGTGAATTAGCCGTGGCCTTGGGCCCTTTGGTGTCGTAGACTTTGGGTGTCCTCTATGTACAACACTTACCTGTAAGAATAAAGTGACCGCAGAGGAAAAAAGCCCGGCCGCCCCTTCTGTTGTTTTGGAGTATCTCGCCCCAGACCCCGAGGGAGAGAAGTTCTAGATGTGTGTCTTCATGGATCACATCCCACCATAGAGCGGAAATGCTGCCACCTTTTCGGGAGTGGGCAATATACTGACATTGTGGGGCAGGGAAAGAGCCAATCAGCCAGAGATCTGAAAAAAAAAAGCATGGGGAGGAGGGGGTGTCTTATTACCTGGGAGCAGCAGCTTTGATAAGACAGTGCTTAAAGGGCAGCCCTCAGCAAATCTGCCCAGATTTGGTAGGGGTTTGTGGGGAGAGGACAGAGGGGGAAAAGAGGCATGTCTGCAACCTCCTTGTGACCCTCCCCGCTCCAGTCACTGCAACCAGGTCTTCGTGATCCTCTCCCAGCCCCTTTGCTGAGGTCGGGTTCATGAGAAGGAAGCACACCCCATCTGGCTGAAGGCCCCTACCTGACAAGGTGAGGGAGGGAGTGTTGTGTCCCTCTTCATCGCTACAGTCAGGGATACAAGACCTGTGATAAGCGGCCCATCCAACCCGTCTCCTCGCCAGGGCATGGGGACCCCCAACACAGGGCTGCTGGAGGGAACGAGCCAGGGAAGCACTAAGGGGCTGATCACAGAGGCCACTTCCGCATGGGGAACAAATCCTTACGAGAAGCCAAGACCCTGGGGATGGGCCTGGAACCAAACGCTTGGGAGAGAATGCGTTGGATCCTGATCCAATGGCAAGAGAAAGGAGGGCACCCAGCACCACCCAGGGGCAGGGTCCATAGCTTGGGCCCCTTTCTAGCACAGTGTGTATAAATGGGCTTTGGAAGGAAGGGGGTGGAGTGCAATAAGCTCTGAAGGGTCTAAGCCCCATTTCCAGCGAGGGGAAGGTGGCCATATCTTGAGACAACTACGGACACCGGGGCAGTCCCTCCCTAGCCTGCAGAGTGGCAGACTCAGCAGAGAGAGCCAAGACACGGAGCCTGCATTCCCCTGCCACAGACAGAGTGAGACCAGCCCTGCCTCTGCCGCATTCCCAGGATTCCTTCCAGCCGCATTCATTGCCACCCTGCTAAAAAGTTTCTCTGCATAAATAACAAGCCTCAGGGAGCCATGCTACCCATGACCACAAGGGAGCAGCACAAGATCACAGAGTAACCCTCCCTCACCAGCCCTTCAGGTGGCTTCACTGTGACACAATTTTCCATCCAGGGGCAGGAGCACCTTTGAGATTCAGCTCTTGTGATAATAGGAGGCTCCATGTGTTTGCCCTGCTGTCTTCCCATATTACTAGCTTGAAGTTCCTGCCCTCCGTCCTCCGCACCCCCACCATGCTGCAAAGGGACCCCCACGCCCCTCCCCACCCACACTTTTAGGATTTTGGAGGTGGGGAGTGGTCCCAAGCAATGACTGGTGTAAAGTCCTCTCCTGGGGCTGGTGTGAGCAGAGAGCTCACCAGCTCCAAACTCCCCCCTACAGATTCTGCGCTCCACCCAGAGGAGTTCTCCACCCCACCCACCCTGCCCCAGAGGGCTGGGCTGGTGCCAGCAGAACTGGTGCCCTGGCCCAAAAGTACCTGCACAAGGTTACAGCACAGCACAGCTGGTCGGGTGCATTATCGAGGCAGTTCAGCTTACGCAGAAGCACCGGGTATTGGCCAGTCCTGGAGACTGGGCTGGAGGGGACCGATGACCCGACCTAGCTCAGTGTATGAGGCTGTCTGTAAATTACGTCTTGCATTAGGGGACTGGTGGGTCCCGCATTTGGCGCGTTTGTTTCAGTGTTGCAAGCAGGTGGGCCTTGAAAACCACTCCAAAACGTGTCATGTAATTTATGCACCGTTCCGATGGAGGCAGAAATCAAAAGAGAAAACTCTTTCCCAACTGAAGGGAGAAGGCTGGTAACACACCCCTGAGAGCCCGCAGTCTAAAGTGGCGACGAGCAGATATGCTGGGGAGAATCAGCCCCAGTATATAAAACAATACAGTGAATGAGAAAGAAATACCAAGAAATGTTTAACCCGCTGTCTTGAATGGTTTCCACCACCAGATGGTGATGCTGCTCTCCGCCAAAAGAAGCCGGGCAGGCCCCACAAACACCAGAACCACCAAAAGTTAGCTTCTATGACAGCTATGCAGAGACAAAAATCTCCTCTTAAACTTGACTAAGGGCCATGCCACAGTAACAGCAGCTCTGAGAGCATCAGGAGTCTGAAGATCCAGGGGAGGAGTTTCATTCCGAGCGATGGAGTTTCTGAATGAGACTCTTCTCCAAAGCACCTACGCTGGACAGGCCAGGCGCATCCCAGGCCAGGGTGTGAGTGCTGGTTTTGCTGCAGTTCTGTCTGGCTCCTGGCACTTGCCTGGGCTGGGGCAGCTCATACACCCGTGGAGGAACCTACTCTTGGTTTAACGTAAGCCCAGCAGCCAAGACAGACTATTTATTACCAGGTATATAAAGGGCTCACAGGGTCGTCATCTTTCATAGCTTAGGGCAGGTCTACAGAGCTCCCACATGGGGGAGAAAGGGTACACTTTACTGTGGCCCAGAGGCCCTGGGGGGCCCGGCCCAGGCTGCAACCCCCCATTACGGGAGGGGGCCCATGTTAAAAGTTTGTACTGGGTCTGAAAAAAGTATGCTTTGGCCCTGCATGTCTAGGCAGCATTTTGGAGCGAGCCTCCAGGCTGGGTCAACAGACTCTAAAACCAGCTGTGTAGACACAGCGTGGCGTTGCAGCTCCTGCTCTGAAGAGCACCACTCTCTCTAGACCTCAGAGCCCAAGCTGCAACTTCAAAGTGCTGCCGGGACGGCTATTTCTGTCGAACTGGCCTGGGAGACTCCCGCCAAAGCACCGCGTACCCATACCCCGAGGGACTAGAAAGAGACTAGGTGAAAAGCAGCCCCTCATCGCTAACCCCTGTAGGTCTCCAGTTCACACTTGCTGGCTTTACTGGCGCAGGCTTTGAACTACACTTATACTGAAACATGAGAACTAGGAGCCTCTGTCCGAGATCCTTACAACGTGGCCTTCTGGGGCCCATCTAAGCAACTCGGGCCGGTCCCATCTACAGCTTTATTCCGCTTTCCTCCCAACGGTCACAGGAGGGCGCACGAGAACACATTTCTAACGAGCCCGACAGGATCCAGAGTCAAACTGCACACATTTTTCCTTACCCCAGTGCACCTGATCTGGAATTTTGGAAGCCCACGGTTGTCAGAAACTTTACTGGGGTGCAGGGCCTGTTCATTTACGTTTGGGGTGAGCTGCTCCCTTCTCCCCGTGGCTGCTAGAGGGAGGTGTGGTTTCAACACAACTAGAAATGAGGTCAAGCTGCAAGATTTGGATCCAGGTTCCCAGCACTGTGCAAGCCCCCAAGCCAGATAAAATGTGGCCATTCTAACCAAGTTTTTTGGGGGGTTGATCAAAACTGAAACTCAAAACAACCCTCGAGGGTCGTGAAAGTCACATGCTGGGAACCAGCCAGTTTGCTTAGCTCCCAGTCAGAGCTATCTGGGGCAGCCTTGCTACCCAAGCACATCCACGTGTATAAGCCTGGGGTGTAGAAGTGGGCCAACTTGCATGAAGGGCCAGGAAGCAGAGATCAGAGAGGTGGGACCCCACATTATAACTACAGTGGGCGCTCTGCACCGGTAAATAGAACAGCACCCTGGCTAGGCTTTGTCCTAGAACACATGCCTCTAAAAACCACATGCTTCCAGTGCATGAGTTGAAGTGCCAGGTCCAGAGAGTAGCAACTTCCCACCTCTTTATATGGGTCAGTCACGGGCAGGGGACAAAGACACATTTGACCAATATTGTACATGAGAATCAGGCCCAAGGTATCATAAGTGGGGCGCCCCAAAAACATGGAGGGCCCTGAAATCGGTAGAGGGTTTGAAAACGTGGATCTTAACATCTGTGCCTCAGTTTCTCCATTCTGGAAAATGGAGAGGATGCTATTTACCCACCTCTGCGAAGGGCTCTGCGGTCTAGGGCTGAAAAGCACTATAGAAAGACGTACTAGCAGCGGCTGTTACGGCCACACAAACATGTCACAGTTCGTATCAGATTTAGCTGTACTGAAGGCCTGTGTGCCTCTCTGCTCCGAATATAGTTCCGGACTTCCTCCACTTCCTGACACACTAGCTGGCTGGCTGGGCAGCTCTGTGTGTTTCGAACTTGGATCACATAAACGTGTGTCACAGAAGACTCCGATAGCTATAAAAAGCAATCAGCTCTGCTTGGATGGCAGCCAGGTTGTCTGGGACTCCAGAACGCACCTGGTTTAGTGTCTTGGCAGGGCGGAGGGCCCAGGCAAGCAGTGGGCTGGCATGATGCCCATCAAGTGTCCAGGGAAACCTTGAGAAATGCTTCTCTCCCCCTTGGTCAATGAAAGGGATGATTATGAGAGGTGGGGGAGGAGGGCTAGGGGTTGTGGCAAACCCGCCTTAAAAGGAGTTTGGACAAGGAGGACTATATCCCACTCCAAAGGCGCTTATTATAGTCTCTAGGTAGCTCAAGGCACAGCAAGAGAACACATAGGAACTGCCCAGAAATTGCACAGAGTAAGAACAATAGAGCTGGCTCCAGGCAGCAAACCCAGGGCTTTCTGGTAACGGAGAGTGTGACCTTGGGGTGAGCAGGACTCCCGGAGCTTCTGGGTGCCAGGCAGGGGGTCCAGAGGTCCTGGGTAATGGAGACCCCGGGGATGTTCTAAAAAGTCCTTGCCTGGTTTTGTCATTTCACCGCATTTCACCTGCTGGTGTGCGGCTCCCATGGTGGGACCTGCTGCTAATTAGGCCTTTAACTGAGGGTGCAGCCATTGTCTGATAAAGCTGGGACCAGGGAGGTGCAGTATGACCAAGGATCAGCAAAGTAAGCCAGTGGGTGAAATCACGGAGGCCGCCGGTGGCTTGCTCGGCTCTGCTGTATCGTTGCAGCTATCTGGGCACACGTGACGCTGGGAAGCAGAGATGTTCTAGCCTACTAGGCCTGTCCTGGTTCAACGCCCCAGGGCCCGGGGCTGTCTCAGCAGCAGACCCCTGCATTCAGATGCACAAAGCTGCCAGACCTCCCAACCAGAGGAGTTACACATCACAGGCCAACTTCATCTTTGGTGTCACTCTCCTGAGAGCCACAAAGATACCCCCAGGGAAAGAGGCAGCCCTGGGAGATTCTGAGCAGCGGGTGCAATGAAACAAGGAAAGAGTCAATCACCAAGCCCTATTGAAGGCTGTGGATGAGGCAGCGATAGGCAGAGACAGGCCTGAGGACAAAAGGGAAAGCTGGGATTTTCAGCTGGTGGAAAGAGAGAGAGAGGCCCAAAGTCATCCCTGCTAAGCGTGACAATGGGGGAGCAACAGCAGATTTACTCCATCCTGTGCTGGGGGGTTGGGAATAGATTGGTCCCTGGTGTAAATTAGAGCAGCCCGAACTTGCACCCAGCTGCCCAAGGGCCCTATAGGTCGTTCTGGCCACAGAAGAAAGCTCCCTCCCCTAGGAATGCCCCTGGCACTGGGGGCGCCTGCGGCGGGTGGCATAGATCCAGTATCATTGACAGCCAGGGACAAGCCAGGGACAAGAGTATGAATGGGGAGGGAAATTTGGGTCTGAAGTGGAGTTGAAAAAGATGATTCATTGCTTTGGGTAAGCACACTCATGCTCTCTCGCACACACAGATATGCTTGGCGGAGTGGACATGGGCTACAAAACCTGTCAAGTGTAGGGCACGAGTGCAAATTCAAGTTGGACTGGCAGCAAGCAAGTGATAGTAGTAGTTCTGCCTTTTTGGTAGCCTGTATTCAATATATTTGGCAGGTCTCAGGACTTGTCTACAGGCAGAGCTGAACCACTTTAATTTGTAGTATGTTGTTAAACTAGTGCAAAAGGCTACGTGACATTCTTATTTCAGTTTAAACTGGGCTTATTTCAGTTTAGTTTAAAGTCAATCACGAACAGGTTTAAGCTAACCCTAAATAAGCCCCTCTTAAACGGACATTGGAGTGTCCACACAAGGGGTTTGCATTGGTTTAACTAAACTGGTTAAATTAAACTGATGCAAGATTGTGTGTAGACGAGGCCTGAGGCCTGGATGGATATCAATTAGGGCTGGAGACTAAATGTATATAATGACTTCTGCCTATTTTTCTGTTCGCAAATTATCCAGGAGCACTTTACAATTGCCTTAGATTTATTAATTACTGAAAATAATCCCGAGTAATTTTTCAAATGGGCGAACGTATGAGGTTCAGAGAGCCACAAACTGAGCTGTGCCGCTTAGTATTGATTAGACACATAGATCACATGGCATTGTTTCCTTCCCATATTGGATGAGTGTAACTATTAAAATCAGGTTTCTGTTGCTGATATTCATGTTGACAAATACGTCAAATTTGTTTTGCACACGTATTTTCTGATACTCTCTTAATACCAGGTAGTTCCCGGACCATTCCGACAAGTAAGCTGTTCACTGGAATATCAGCGAGAGCAAACACTAAAGGATGTGAACACCACCAAAGCCAACTCATTTATACGTGGAGATGGGCAGAATATTTTTGTAAGGCATTCATCCAGCATTACTGTAAAACCATACCATAAAACCACAAGGAAATAGAGAGAGAGGAACATCTTTTGGCTCGAGGGCCACAAATATCATTTTTATAAGCCTGAAAGGCCCCATCTATCAACTCATTAAAAGTGTACTGACGTAGACACCGTTAAGGACTACGAATCACTACGTATTTAAAGTAAACATTTGGATGCTACTGTGCTCGTGTTTACATTCACTATTTTACACCTACAAATTACTCACAGTACGTCACACACTCGCAGACGAGGCACTAGTGAAGATGGGTGACTGTCACTACACACTGAAGCACAAGGACTGGAAGCTAAGTCACGGTGGGTGGCCTGCAAAGTGCAGGCCAAACCGGAAGGCACTGATTTTTAAAGTCCTGCCCCTCCTCAAGCATGGTAGGTCCTGGCTGCTCCACCAGCAATGCCCATGTCCCCCCACTGCAGCCAGACAGAAGGAGTTCAACGAGGTGGCTGATTATTGTGGCATTATCTGTTTTTCCCTATCCATTGCCCATTAGAGAGTGGATTACTCCCTGAAGCGTGACGCTCACAGTTCACATCCTTTCAAACTTTTTCTTCCTCCACCTGTAGCTATGGCCATGCACATGAAATGGCCTGTGGGTGTGAGGGGCCTGGATGAAAATCACAGAGGAGGCCTGGCAATGGATGTGAAGCACAAATCTGTGAGTGACATAAAGATGTTTAGGGCATAAGAGAGAGAATATATTTATTATTTATAGGAGAGCTTTCCACCACGCTAAAGTTACTTTGAGTGTGGTCCAAAAGATGCACCCCAGGGTAAAGAATCTTGGATTCCTGAATTCTAATCTAGCTCTACCTCTGATCTGATCAGCATACCCCTAGACAAGTAACTTCCACTACATCCCATGCCTTGATTTCCCAATCTCTGCATAGAGGGCAGACTGAGGTCTAATGAGTCACGTTGCACACTCCTGTGACAAGACAAAGCCCAGTATAAATGCTAAGATGTGTTGCAATTTGTGACCTTCACAGGGAATTAGAGAAGCGACTCTCCTTTTTTGTTCCAGAAGGGTAGCCGTGTTGTTGTTTTTGCTGTATACGGACTGAGAGTTCTGTGGCACTTTAAAGACTAACAAATTTAATATTTGCAGGCATAAGCTTTCGAGAGACTTCAGCTCTCTTCTTCAGATGCAGTAATACAGAAAATAGGTAACACAGAGGCATCTTATAGATATCCAGGTGCATTGAGAACAATGGGGGAGGTGGAGTCGGGTACTTAAGACCTAATGACGACCATTGAGTAGGAGGGGAGAAGGGGTGAGCAAAGTAATTTACCTTTGGTAGTGAGAGAGCCATTCCAAGTCTCTGTTTAAACCCAGTTTGAATGTGTCAAGTTTGCAGATCATTTCTAACTCAGCCGTTTCTCTTTGAAGTCTGTTTTTGGAGGGTTTTTTGGAGAAGCACAGCAACTTTCAGGACAGAGACAGAATCCTTTTTAGGATGCATGTACCCTAAAAAGCAGAGTAGGCCCCCTTGTAGCAAAATGCATCATTAAACATTACCGCTTAGAGGACTCCTTGATGACCCTCACACCTATAAAAGGCAAGCCGGGCCCTGTTTGAGTTCCCCAAACAGGCTTTCAGAAATAAATTGGAACTTACCTTGCATTAGCTAAGTACACATGCAGCAATGCAACGGTTGCCTGAAAGCCAGAGGCTGGAGAGACACTGCAAAACCAGCCTCTCACACTCAGCCTTTAAAGGAAAGCATGCTAATAAGGCAGGCAGCTCAGGCTGTGATTGGTGAGGTGTGTGGCTAACAATCTGCGGGGGAAGCTGCTTCTTACACTAAGCCTTACAGAAATGTATCAGAGACTAGGAGACAGACAATCCTTGAGCAGCTGCTGCTTGCAAATTGCAACTGTAGGATCCAGTAAACTAAGAGGCTCCTGTTATCCAAACCTTTAACTTTTCATGGTCTGCAATTCTACTATTATTTGCTCTGGGATTTTTCTTTTGTCACTTACAGACCCATCCAGCCTGTTTCCTGGAGCGCTGGCAGTAAGAAGAGAGCTCTTTTGAGTGCTGCTAACCCTCCCCTTGCACCCCCAGGCACTCAAGTGTCTGGAAAAGAAAAGGATCCTCTTCTCTATTTCTCTTTTCCTTGCAAGACTGGGACTCATTGATGCACCCATTTCAGTGGTGTAACGGTGAGTAGCTGGTATTTTGTGTGTGTGAGTGTGCAAAGTCTTGTGTTGAGAGAGTGGTTCCCCTCCCCACATGGACACAAGCTGTGCCCAAGTTCATTGTGTTACATGGTGGGGTGGGAAGCTGTTCCTATTTATAAAGACAGACTCTGTAAACAAGATCCAAAGATATTTTAAAAGAGATTTAAAAAAAAAAAAAGTCTCTCATTTCCTTAGAGATCGGGAGTGGGAGAGAGCTGCTGAAATGGAGATGCAAGCTCAGGCTTTGTTTCCACTTTCCTCTTTGTGTTTGTGTGTGAGTTTAAAGCTGTCCTTGCTAGTGATTCTTGATGAAGTCAAAACAAAGTGACCCATTGTCCAAAAGGGACTCATTCGTCCAGTTTTATTAAGTTGATATGTATATGTACACATACACACACACACAGTTTTCTACCACATTGTTAAATTTAGTTATTCATGTCTGTCTGAGATTTTTTTTTCCTTTCATCCATTTGTGATTGGAGTTCATATTCAGAATTTGAATATGGTTAATTTGAATATGGTTAAACAATTGCTAGGATGAGGCAGTTCATTCACACAGCTTCCATTAAAAACAAGGCTCAACATCATATTGCTCTTACAGTTTTCAGCTTTTGTTGTGGCTAATAAAGATCAGCAAACCTTTAGGATCCAATTCCCCGCCACCCCTTAAATTAGATTTGGTTGTACGGCTGCTTTTAATTTTCCTTTACCAAAAAAAAGGGTATCAGTTGTCTTTAAATATCAAAGTACCTTTAATACAATTCTAAATAATTGTATAGAAATATTTCCAGTTTAGTTCTGGAAACTTTTTATTCCTTTTCTGCTGTTTCCCTAGTCTGCTTCCTCCTTTTTCTTGCAAGAGATGTTGTGGTTTTAATAGGTAGCAGCTGGTAAATGCTTTTTGTATGTATCATGATTAATTATAAGAATCCTTTCTTGGACCTACTCAAGCTTGGATCAATTATTTCTAAAGGCTTTTGTTCTCAGGCTAGTTTGAATTGCGTTTTCCCCTCCTTTAATTGTATATAGTTTCATGAAATTTAACTAACACAAGTCATTGGCCATGTGCTATGAAAGACAATGGAAGGGAAAAGGAAGGGGAGTGGGGAGGAGAATCAGTTTATTTCAAGTACAGAGAATCCTGCTTAGCTCCAGTGAATAGAAGCCAATTACTAAATTAATTTGCCATGCATTCATTTCTGATGCTGATTATAATGAAAATCCCTCTTTTAAGTGTCCACAAAATGGGAATAACCCTGCTAAAAAAGGATCCGAGACAAGGCCCTATATCTCCATTGAATCACACTAAATGTACGAAAATGATTTGAAGACAGAATCAAGTATATTCATGAGTGTTGTAAAAGAAAAAAACATTTTTATGACTAAGTAGTTCAAAACTGTGCTGGGAATTCTATCATTAAACCATAGCTGATTAACAAAGGTTGGCTTATTTACATTTCTGAAAGAGCTGCAGGCTTTGAAGTAAAATATAATGCAACCAGTGGTTTCCTTTTCCATAACACAACTTCATATATTGCCTCTTCTCATGCAGCTTTGGTGACAAGAAGCCAACGGTTTTGCCATATGTTAAGTGCGAACTTGCTTTGAGTGCATGCATTCTCTTTAAAATAAGATACGTATAAATAAAATGTTCAAACCTGAGTGTTTAAAGTTAGCCTCCTAAACCCATCTGTAAGCTCAGATATAACAGAGACTTGGGTGATAGAGGTTCTGAGCACCCAGAGCTCCCATTGGCTTCAGAAGTTGAGGTTGCTTAACCTCTGATAACTAGACCACTCTTATTCAGGAACCAAACCCTGGATTTAGGCGACTGACCTTAGGCTTGTGACTTTTGGGGCCTGCTTAAAGTTAAACATGAGCGTAAGTGTTGGCAGGATCAGGGCCTTCATGTGGTAAGCCTAAGCCCGGATGGACAAACTGACCTTTCAACATAAATCAGGTGCATTTAATATTTTGTCGCTACAGTTAACTTTTGTGTTCCAACGTCCATTATCGATTTAGAAGTATATAAAATATTCTGCTTCTTGCTAAGCTGTTTGCAGAATACTGAATTGTGTATTTCTATTCGGTCACATAGAGAGATGCCAGTGGGTAGATGAGAGCCAAATGAACCACTTACCTGTAGCTTTATGTGGAGGGAAGCCATGACTTGTGGACTGCTTGGTCCAGAGATGACTAGCTCGGAGGAATATACATACAGTATTTGGAAGCCTTCTCTCATCACAAGAAGAGCTGCACTGGATGTACAGAAGTGAAGCATGTACCCCCTTTTTTTTTTTATTGGAGTGGGGGTGGTGATTATTTTATGACCTGCTGAACTTCTCATTTCTCTCATTAAACAGTAAGTGGGGTGAAGCTAGCTCCAAGGCCTGCACTCACACAAAGCCCTGTTTCTGATCAGTGTGACTGGAGCCTTGCATCTGCACTGACCCGGATGGGGCCATGGCACCCAGACTCTTGCACCCAGAGAACTCAATGGAAGTCCTGCCATACAGCTGTAATTGTAAACGTAGGCCCCCAATCCTGCAAGGATTCTGCTGTCCATTTTTCATCTGTAGGCTCGTACATGTTTGGGGATAAAATCCTTCTCATTGGGATTGCTTGGGAGTGAATCTGGCACTGACACTCTGTATGATCTCATCCTAATATTTGTTAGTAAATGCAAACCTTGACAAGTAACTTTGAAGTGACAGGGTCAAGTGCTGGGTTTTTCCCCATTGTTTCCTCTTAGAAACTCTGAAAAAAGAAAATTTCCCACCTGTGCTAGCAAGTTTGGTCTCTTCGACCTCCGCAAACAGTTTTTTATTTTTTAAAATGACCTTTTGTTGCTTTTAAACATTGGAAATTTACATGGCTCGTCTCACTGCATCCTTGTTTTTAACCCAGGATCTGTCTGCACAGTTCTGGGAAATAGGTTAGATTGTTGCTGTCTGCTTGTTGTTTTTGTGGTGGTCCTACACAAACATTAGCTTCTTCTAAGGAAAATGGAGTATGGGTTCTACATCAGGAAGGGGGCTTTCCTCATCAGAGACTGATTGGTTAAAGTTCAAGTGCAGGCCTTGTCTATATACAAACATGCACTATTTTGCTTATATTGATGTAAACCCCTATCTGGACACTCTTATTTTGGATTAAGAAGGATTTAGTTAATTTAATCTTAAACCTCTTCCTAACTGATTTAAAATAAACCTAAGTAAATCACTCGTAATCTGAAATAAGAGTCTACGCAGGGGCTTGCACCAATTCAGCTAAGTTGCTTTTAAATTGGGTAAACCGATGCAGTTGTCCATGTGGACAAGGTCTTTATCTAGGCTAGGATTTAAAGGTGAATTAGGGGGAGCCTAGGTGATTAATCGACTAATTTAGCATGTGTTACAATTTACACTGCCCCGGCTAGACTACACTTTTAGACCGTGTTACATGACATGCTCTAACAACATGCTCTAGCTCTAAATCCTCTAAATACACGACATGCTCTAGCTCTAAATCCTCGTCTAGGTGAAACCTGCTGCAAAGGGAAACTACCTTAAAGTCTTGCCCACTTGTTGGCATTTCTAACTGGATCTCTTGGCTTCTACATGCCTGTTTTTAAAGAACAATGCTTGGAAAGTGGATGTATCTAAAATTAGCTGTGCTGTGGCTGGAGAGCATGCTGGACCCAAGTTCCCCCCTTTTTTTTTCAGAACAGCAATAGGGGATAGTCACTAAGCTTTTAGCCTCGTCTCTTTCTCCTAAAATTTCCCACTGTTGCTACTTGTAGGTTCAACTCCCGCTGCTAGTTCCAGTGAGAACCTGCGTTTAGAGGCACGTGTTCCAACCACCGTGTCACCCTGCTTGGACCAACTCTAGAGGGCAAGGTGGTGAAATGCCAGCCGCGAATGGTGCCTTTTGCACACTAGTATTCCCACTGCTGCTGCCACCAGTGGAAAATGTTAGGAATGTCAGGCTAGTGTACGGAAGAGCTTAATGAGAAGCCAGTGGTTTGAGAACATGAGTGTTGTAAGTTTGACCCCAAGCCTGGAGACAGAGACACAGGTGTGTGTTTACAGACATGTCCAAAGGGAGCAAGGACCAGATCCCGTCTACACACTGGAACAATGTTGGCATCAGGCCCCCTGACTCAGTCAAAACTAGGGAAGGCCTGTTAGGAAGCTCAGTCTGACACCATTAATGCGTAAGAGCTCTCTGAGGTCCCTCTGAGCTTCATAAATAAGAACCCAGGTACAACTATTATTATAGGGACTGCCCTTGCCTAGCTCGCCCTGTCTTTCTATGCACATAATCAAGCTAGTGGAAAACCTCTGCAAGATCTCCTATAGCTGGCTTTTCTTGCTCTTTTCTCTCGTTTTGAGTCTGCTGGAGGTTCACTTATTTATGATGGGGATTTTCCACCACATCATAAACGAGTGCTTAATTAACCACTTCAGAGGCTTGCTCACAAGCCCAGATCATCTTTAGATGACTAGCGATAACCTGCCCTACAACTAAGCCGCTTGCAACTGCCTCAGGTGTTTGTTTTAAGTTGCCCAGGTGCAAAAATGCTCTTTAGAGTCAACGCTTTCAGGGAGTCCAGGCAAGAGAGACCATGTGCTGGGAACTGAACGCTCCAGTCCCCAGCCAGAGGGGAATCCAAGCTCTTTGAAAACTGTCTGGAAGCATGATAACATGAACACATGGCTTGATATGACTTACCCAAGGTGACACAGTGAGTCTATGACCGAGCTGAGACTCGGACCTAACTCATCTGCTTCCTAGTCTAGTGGCTTAACCACTAGGCCATCCTACTTCTGTGTCACCAACAGGCCTCAGTCTGCCAGAAGGAGACGTTTCTTATAACTGGGCATCAAATTCTGTCTGAAAATCTTTATGCAGAGCCACTGCTAGGGTTTAGTGGCTGGCACTTTGCAATACATGCTGAAAATATCTCTCTGCTTCCAAACAGACTTCTGCCGGGTTACGTACTTTTATTTTTTATCCTGTTTCTTATGTATGTATGGCCTATTATTATCATCATTAGTCATCGCTCTTTTTCTGGGTGACTTCTAGCGGACCCTCCTGTATCCTGTAACAGCTGCTTCACTGCCTGCATCCTTCATGAGGACTCTTAAGTTCTATATGGCCACATGGATACCACCATGATGTCATTGTTTTAAATGGGTGACTTAACCATGTTTGGATAATTTCTGATTAGTTTCAGTCAGAACAGTGAAAAGAGACACTTCTCTCCAATCTCTTGATGACCTGGAGAGTAGGATGCTAGCAAATGTGGAGTACTGCTCTGTGGCAGTATGGTAAGAGAAGGGATACAGGGCTATGTAGGCCTATGGGCTTTTTCAGTCCAACAGGAGACTAGATAAACCATGTATTCTGATATAAGAGGAGGCAGGATATTGCATTAGATGGGTCTGTCGCAGTGGGACAAATGCTGTTTCCTATTGTAGTGGAACAGATCACTGGTCTATATAATCTAGTATCTATCCACCCTTACACAGGAACAGACCACTGGTCCCATACAGTTATGTACCCTGCTTCCTGCCATACCAGATTTGATCTCTCTTCCATCAGATCCAGTGACTACTTAATGCTTCAAAACAATATAGAAAAGATGCCCTATAAAGCTCCTAGCTAGCAATACACAGAGGTTTGTGGAGTTCCATTCCTGACCCCTGGAAGGATCAGTTTACACCCTGAAGCATGAGCTTTGAAAGCCCTTATCTTGGTTTGTATAACTACAAATGTTAGTACTGGACATATAATTATCCATCCAGCCATAGAATTTGACTCTGACCCTCCCTGCAGAAGCAATATAAGTAGGGGTTGCAGAATCTGGCCGTTTGAATGTAAAATATTTAGGATAGGAACCTTGTCTTCATATGTTTACAAGCATTACGTATGCCTTCCCTGCTACAGAACTAATAAATACGCCATAGGTGGGGATGTCTGGGGCTTCAGAATAGCAAGAGCTGAACGTTGTTGAATAACTACTATTTATTAACTAATTCATGGTACATCCGTAGCACTTTTCATCCCAGGATTGTCCAACACTTTGCAGCTGTTGATTACGTAACCCCCACAAGTCTCCTCTGCAGGTAGGGAAGCACCGTCAGACCAGTTTTAACGGATGGATAAAACAGGGGCCAGGAGAGGTGGGGTGACATGCTCAAGTTCATACCGTGGATCCATAGAAGAGCAGGGAGTAGATTCCCAGGGTGACATCTTGGTCCCACTGAAGTCAATGGGAATTTTGCCACTGAATTCAAGCGGGCGGATTTCACTTCAGGAGCCCTGGCTCCCAGTTCCCTTCTGCACTCATACTCCCCTCCAAGAGATGGGAATAGAAGTCAGGAATCCCAGCTCACAGATCCTTCCCTATTCACTAGACACATGCCGCTATCTCCATCTGGCTGTAGCTCAGCTTTTCTGTGCCTCCTGCTTTGCTCCTATGGGAGTCTGTGGTTGGGAGGGAGATGGCGTTGCTTTAGGAGCATGCAAAGCATTTCTCCTGTGACTTCTGTGCTCATGCGCCATTGTACACAGCAGCTCCACCATTGCCTTTTTCCCCCCTCTCTGTTCCCAATGGCAGAGGGGAAATTTCACCCTATTACCAGAGCTGTGGGCAGGAAGGGGAATTTAATTGGCTGTAATTAAAGCCTTAAGTGTTTCTCGAGGCAGGTTTTAATGAGATTCAGCAGAGCAAGGACACAGGGTGCTGGAGCGGAAAGGGGAGGGGAAGAGGCACTTGAGAACACAGATGGGGCCTCAATTCAGAGACAGCTGTCATTTTAAACTCCCATTTGAGCATGATCTAAAGTGAAATCAAAGCTCCCATTTTCACAAAGTCAGCATTATTTCGATATGCAAAGACAGTGCCTTTTCCTGGCAGAATCTTGCTTTGCAACAGCTTCCAGGGGAGTTAGTCTGCACTGGCTTTGGGATTTTTCCCTGCCGTCTTCTTTGTTTTACCTGCCTCTCTCTCACCACTCCTTGAATTATTGGGTTTTTAATCCCCTGCTGTGCCATTGCCCTCCTGCCAGAGCATGTGGTGCTCCATTTAGGACTCCTGTGCTGGTGCCTCTGGAATAGTAATGGTGATGTTGCCCTTGGCTCCAGTCCCAAGTTAGGTCCTGCGAGTTTTCAGAACTTAAGCCTATGAATATAATTTGAGTAGAGATGTAGAATCCTATCCTACCTTCTAGCACCAAGATGACCTGCAGGAGGAGTGCAATGGTGAGTATATCTGGGTGCACGTGGGCATATTGGGCCTAATTCAAAGTGCACTGAAGTCAGCTGAAAGAATCTCGTTGACTTCACTTGGTTTTGGAGCAGGCCCATTAAGTGTGCCCCCACTCTAAGCTTGGAAGCAAGAATTCATCCATCCTCCACTAGCTGTGAAGAATCTAGTCACTTTCAGATTCTGGCTCTTGTGCACAATGCTGGAATGACACATGCCAACTGTCCCTAGGAAGAGAGCTTTATGCATTTCTATGGAGATAGAGAGAATGTGCCTGGTATTTCTTCCAAATGCCTGGGTTTCTGGCTTTGGTGCTTTTAATCCAGGATGCTGAAGGAGGAGGATCATTTTTATAACAATCAGTTTCCACTTGGATTGAGAAAAGCATGGGTCAAAAGCAAATGGGCCGTGTCCACCTTTGCTTCTCTTTTGACTGACAACACCTGTAACAGAGAAGCACCCCCCATGCTGCGGGACTGCATTGTAGTGTCTGCATTGTTGATGCAAAAGTAAGGACTTTCTCTACCCCAGAGGTTTGCATTAATTCCAGCTATCTGCGTAGCTGCACCAGAGCGAACCACTAGTATAGACAAGCAAAGCTGCTATGTAGCTTGTAAATTCTTTGGGACCTGGACTCTCTCTTTTTTGCTCTGTTTGTACAGCACGTGGTCTCTGGTTGGGACCACTAGGCGTTGCCGCAATACAAATAATAACTAATAACAATAGTATTTGCACTGGGGGAGCTAACCTCTGCTTGGAACAGAGGGGAGTTGCATCAGTGCAAACGGGCTTTTAGCAGTTTATCCCATCTAAGCTGGGGGTTTTCACCAGCTGCTGAAATCAGGGCAAATCCCCGGTGCAAACAAATCTAAAAATCGACTTACAGGACTGAAATCACTGGCCTTGGAGCTCAGGGGGAACATGCTAAGAACAATAGCACGCCAAGAATCCCAAGGAGGTAGAACAAAGGTGGCCTTCAGCTCAGGCAATCCCCAAGGAGCCCTAACAAGTCTCAAGTCTCCCAAGGGAAGGTCCCAGGGAGATAAAGTCATTGCATTGAAGGTGGGGCAATGGTCATAAAAGGGACCCTGTAAAGGAGACATAGCAAGGATATCTCTTCTCTCTCTCTCTGTGCCTGCATGCGCGTGCTATCTCCAGAGCAGGGCTCTTCACTTTACAAACCACAAGATGATGGTTTGGTTTTATTTTCTGCCCACTCTGCTATCGCCTTCTGAGCTCTAAAAAATCAGCCTGGGCTCTTCCTGCTCCTGCAATAAAGTTTCTGCAGTTGGACGGGATACTCCCTAGTGGATGCATGGGGCAGAACAGACTCCAGTTTGCTCTCCTGTAGCTATCTGGGCACTGATGGGCTGTGTGAAAGCGTGCTTTGAGGCAGTGAAGTCAGCAGCAGGAGCTCAGACTAACAGGCAGCAGAGAGATGCTGAGTGAGCAGAAGTCATTTCTATATAGGGTTTGTCTGCACTTAGACTGTGGCAGAATCTGATTTGTATTTGTTTATAATTTTGACAGATAATAATCCATGGTTTATTTTTAAGCTTTTTATATTTTTATCCATTTTAAATTTTCACAATTGTGGGCAATTTAATGAGGGGAGGGAGGTCAAAATTATTTAATGATAGTAAATGTTGAGATTCAAAAAGTTAAAGCTTTGTAAACTGTAAACACAAACTGTCAACATCACGTCAAAATATACCAAGTAAATCTCCTTAAATCGACTCCGACCCATTCTTACTATTTGTTCACTAGTCCAGTGATAACGAGCCTAATTCAGAAGTCTAGGTCACTGGATTTTGTTCTCTAAAAAGTTCTCAAACAGCATTTTCTTACTTTGCCTGTCTGTACATTTTGATTATTATCGATGGAAATAATTTTTCGTTGGTTTATATGTGTGCGATTTAAAAAAAAAATCTAATCCTTCCAAACCTGTGCACACTGAGTGTGTGTGTGTGTGTGGGGGGGGGGGTGCATTCTTAACTCAGGTGAATTAGTTCAGGTTAAAACAGCAGTGGAGACAGGACAACATGGATTGTAATGCAGATTAGCAGTTCAGGTTCAACTCCAGGTTGCCCTATAGGTTTAAACATGAACTAGTAATCTGCTTTGCTGTGTCTTCACTGCTTTAGCTAACCCAAATTAAGAACACACCTCTCTTTATCTCCTACAGATACCCATAGTCACTTTTTTCTGCATAGCTACCCATTATGGTGCATGATGGGGCTGAGGAGAATCCAAGGGGATATCTGTTCAGTGGCTGGAGTCAGGATTAGCCAGGTTCCCCTCCTTCCTCCACTGGACCCAGAGAAGGACACAACAAATGCTGCAGAGGGTTACAATTGCACTGTCTGTGCCCCAAGCAGAGAATTTGGGGCGGGAGGGTTGCATTTCTCTTAAGAAGGATAAAGTTGACTATCTTCTATTTTCTCTCTTCCTTTCTTTATTCTAAAGGCTGCTTCTTTCTCTCTCTCTCTCTCTCTCCCCTGAAGGATGCTTCTGTGGTTTGGGGCTGATTTATACCAATAAATCGTGCACGATGCCTCCCATCACCTTCCAGGATCTACCGCTGAATATCTACATGGTCATTTTCGGCACCGGCATCTTTGTCTTTGTGCTCAGCCTCATCTTCTGCTGCTACTTCATCAGGTGAGCTAGGGACCCACTGTGCTCTGCATGCACCTGGGGTCAGAGATGACCTGTGCCTGCCGGGGGCGGGGGGGTGCCGTGAGGCAGAATGAGGGCAGCCGGCTTCAGTCTGTGAGCATGTATAGTACAAGCCAACCAGCAAATCTGGGGGAGGGGGAGGCACACGTGACCCTGCATGCCCCCACATGCATCGCCTCTGCCAGGCATGGAAGATGCAGAGGAGCCTGTCTATCAGCTGAAGCTTACCTCAGGGCTCCAGCCTGGGAACGTTTCACCCCAGCTGGTGTCAGGGAGCTGGCTGGAATTTTGTTAAGTGAAAGCTAAGATACTCACTAATCACATGACTCCAGGAGCCCTGTAATCTGATGGCAACCATTTGTCAAGAGCAGTCGTGCCAGCTCTTTCCCCACCAAGGAGCAAACCATCAACACCCTGCCAGGCACAGAGCTGGGCACAAAGTGATTTGTGTTTTGGGGTTGCAGAGCTAGGGAGGGAGGAAGAGACCTGTTGCAAACCTGACCCTTGCATTGACACACTCCAGGGGAATTCTGCAGATGGCATCATCAGAAAGATCTGGGACTATTTTTAGAAGCTTTTAGTGGCTTCTCTGAAGCAGCCTGTCGCCTTCATTCGTAGTCTGAGATCTGTTATTTTTATTAAACATATTAGAATAATGTCATCTCTTCTGTGTCGCTAGAGCCCATCAGCCTGTCTTGAGCTTCATGGCATGGTCAGTGTCACAAATCCATGGGCATTAACCCCGTGTTTACCCAGGCCTAGCACCGCTGGGAGGGATGGAACGTGGGAGGAAGGTTGGGAGAGAAAAGCAAGAAAATAATCTGGCAGGATTGAAGGTTGTTTGTTTTTTTCCCCTTCCCCCTAACAAATCTAGTATCGAAGGCTGCTTCTGAGCAGCTCGTTCCCTTCTGTACTTGGAGGCTTCTGCTGTCATCTGACACCTGGTCCCTCCATCTTTTGGAACAGCCGCCGTTAATGGCCCAGTACACTGTTCTTGTATGTACCATGCAGACGGCTAGAAATGAGCAGCTTCTCCTGCTTCAAATAAAGCCTCCGAGTAACACTGGGGAGACAGCAGAAGGGAAGGGCTGTTTTCCAGTGTTAATGTCTACCAGGCAAACTCACATGCTCACGCACAGAACGGCTTGGACATATGTGTGCTTGGAATAAGGCCTGGGAATCAAGACACCTGGGTTCTTTTCTGGAGTTTGCCAGTGTTAGACAATGGGTAAGTCATTTAGGCCAATTTTCTTTCTTTTCTTTTTTTTTTCTTTTTGGAAAAGCAGCCTCTGATTTTAGGCAGCCCACTTTGAGATCTAAGCTGCGTCTGTGTTGGCAAAAACGGGCCAAGCGACCCACCCTCTTCGCCCACTGTTGTGCCTCCACCCAGAGTAGCAACCCCAGAAGCTGGAATGTAGATAGGCTTGGGCATTTTCAGCACCGTATTGTCTAGCAGTGCTCTCAGCAAACTGCTTGCCAGTGCCTCTGCTGTTTATTTCCGTAACCTGCTGGGAACCATTTGCCAAGAGCAGTCCCCCCATTTCCCCAAGGAGCAAACAATCGACTCCCTGCAGGGCTCCGAGCCAAGCCAGGATCCTGGTCTCTGCAGAGCTCCCTCGAAGTAGAGGACTGGTTCTGAGCAGAGCAGGAAGTGGCAGGAAGGGGGAGGGGGGGGGGTCTTATTATTCAGGTGACCAAGTTAGACA
This sequence comes from Emydura macquarii macquarii, assembly GCF_026122565.2. Taxonomy (NCBI): domain Eukaryota; kingdom Metazoa; phylum Chordata; order Testudines; family Chelidae; genus Emydura; species Emydura macquarii. The sequence continues at coordinate 937,139 of NW_027130250.1, forward strand.
GATGCATTGTTTACGGGGGAAGGGGGGAGGATGTATCTTTTCATTACCCTCCCCTGTTGAAAAAGGCTATTTTTAAACTCTCGAGTTTCACAGAAGCTGGGATTTCTAGAAAAGGCTGAGTAGACTGGGCAAAATTGAATTCATTCCCCCACTGCTGGGCCCTATCCAGCTCTGCTAATGCACTGCACTTCTGCCCTGAAGCACCCCCTGCTCTTCCAGCCTGAGACCCTGTCCAGTTTATCTTTGCATCTTTCTCCTGATCTGCTGCCCTTCCACCCTGCTATTGCAGTCCTGGGCTCCCCCCGTCAGACTCCCCGGCTCTGCTGGTGCCCCTCAATCTTGCAATTGTAACTTGCTGCAGGGAATGGATCCAAAAGGATCTGTCCTTTGCAAGGGAACTATCAGACCTGCAGCAAACGAAAGCTCCCCCAACAGAGGGGGAGTCGGTCCCCTGCCTCGTTCTCATGCCCAACAGCTTCTGGATTCTGCAACGGGCTCTTGGCTCTCACAGGCTTGGATCTAAGTCCCACCCTGCCAGCAAGACCTCTGTGGACACAGTACCCTGGGCAGCTGCTATCTCATGCCAAGCGGCCATGCACTGCACTGCTCTGGAAACAACCTGACCTCCACCCCCAGCTGCTGTCTCGCTCCAGTGATTTAGTTGTTATTATTCATTTAAAAAAAAAAAAAAGCTGTTGGGTCTGGAGGGACTTGGGCTTTTTACATGAGGGTCCATGAGGGACTTGGGCTTTTTACAGCTTGGAGAATGAGCCTGGTTGTCTGTCTCTCTGGGCCGTGTGCGTGGGGGCATGTGGAAAGGCAGGCTGCCCAGGAAATTGTTCTGGTCGATTGTAAGTCGTCCCTGCAGCTGCTACTCCACTCCTGCTTACAGCACATAAAGGATGTTCTGTGTGTGTGAGGGGCCCTTTTCAGGCTTCTGCTGCGTAACCTTCACGGGGAGGCTGGGAGTGAGCTGAGCCTCTGAGAGGGAGGCACGAATACCACGAGAAGCACCACCGAGATAAGCATACAGCCTCCTGCCAATCATGGCCCGCAGCTTCCAGTCACACAAGGAGAAGGCTCAGTAAGAACACCCAGCATTTTGCTTTTTCTATACCCATGTGTAACAGTCTGGCAAAGATTGTGCAGTGTCCCATCCCTCCACCCCATATCTGAGCCGCTAGAAGATAACAGCCTACTTCTGCTACTCCCTGAGTTACTCCTTTAGTTCAAGTGGTAGAGGTCTGTGCTGGATGACAGCGGGTTCAAGCCCTGCTGTTGACCACAGGGAGGGGTGCATTTTCATTTTTTCAGCAGTGATTATTCAGTACGGGGAGGCCAGGACAAGCCATGTAGTCCTGGCTTCCATTTCCAGTTCAAGCAATGGATGGGTGATTTTGTGAGCCTAGCTCCCCGAGCAGCTTGAGGAAAGCAGCTACAGCGACTTCCCGGGTTCAAAGGAGGGCAGCAGGTGTGGGCAACTTGGGGCTTGATGCACTACAGCCGGAGCAGCGAGAAGGCGCCGGGTGGCCAATTCTGATGTAGCCCAGCCCCGCTGTAATAAAAACAGATGCCAAACAGGATCTCATGGAGGACCAGGTGCTCCGTCCTGTCCTGTCCCCAGGGGAATAAACTCCCTGTGCATAAATCAAAGCAAGAAAGGAACACATTGGAAAATAAAACAAGTTTCTGTGTAAACGGGGAAGAACTTTGTCCTGATGGGGCTGGGGCATGTCTTATCTGTCCCTACCACACACTCTTGCCCACCCATTCTCCCTCCTTTCTACCAGAGTGTGTATAAACCAGGCCCCTCCCCGTCTGTGGCTGGACGCAGCAGGCAAACAGTTTGCAAGATGCTGGCAGTGCTAGGGGAAGAGAAGCACTGATTATAGACACATCTTGGTTGCTGGGGTAACAGACTTCCCAGGTTCCTGTGGTGCTCAGCACAGATAATGCAAAGGTATCCCTTAGCCAAAGAGAGGCTTTTCCATGAGAGCGTCACAGGTGTGGGATTGGTGGTGTTTTCTGAGCCTGGGGGGCAGGAGAAACAAACAAAGCCACCCGTTGCCTGCATTGGGTGGGGAATCTCTTTTGTCACCACCGTATGTAATGTTCTACTGGAGTTTTGGGGAAGTGCTGCCTCCCTCCGGCTCCATCCTCAGTCTGAGGCCGGGGCCAGCCCGAGCCGCTGCTGGTGGGTCGGTGGAGCTCTGGAAATACAGTGCTTCCTGGAACGCTCCCTGCTTCCTAAGTGAAACAATTGGGGCCGCAGGCTGCCTGATCTTATCAGGCCTCTGATTCCTGCTGGTATTTCGGGAGACGCTGTGCTCTGTTCAGCAATGAACTTGCCGTCTTTGGACAATAGCAGACTAGTGTCCTGAATAAGTACCCTCCCTGCTGCAGCTTGCGCCAGCGGGTCTCGGTTGCAGAGGAGTGAAGGGACATTGTCTCAGTCTTATTTCCAGTCCTGGCCTACTGGTCCAAGCACCTATCTGGGAGCTGGGGACACAAGTACTAGTGCCACCTCAGAAATTGCTTCCCATCTACGGCCTTGGAGAAGACACTGAGGCACAAGTTCTCCAAAGCGACCACTGATTTCAGCTGCCTCTGTTACCTGAGACACCTGGGGCCTGACTTTGGTCCTCACAGCTCTAGCTGAAGTCAGCGGGAGATGCAGGTGCTGGTGTGTCTGAAAACCTGGCACCAGGCATCTCACACTCCCCAAAAGGGGAACTCTGCAAATCAGAGGAAGATTCTGAAAATCTGAGTTTTAAATAACCTTATTGGGCCAGCTTTATCAAAAAAGCTGGCCCTTCATTGTGAGTATTCAACACGCTGCGGCACCCATATGTCTTACTGTTCCTGCCTGCTGGCTGACCTTCCTTGAGGGGGATTAAGTGCCAGTGTGAGTGTCTGAAACACTTCACAAATGCTACTTCATGATTGAATATGAAGGGTGAGAATCTCAGCTGAGTTGGTTTTTTTTTTTAACAGATTTAAAGAAATGCAGGAATTCTTTTTTTTTAAATATTGCATATAGTGGTGAAAAATTCTGGACTGACAGCCCCAGAAAAGGCTCATTCACAGTGATTGCAATGGATTTTGCACCATGAATAAACCTCTGTGGGTTGGTGTCCCTTAATAATAAGCTTTGTCCTGAAGTTTCCATACAATTATCCTTTGTTTCCTTAGTCGCCCTTCCAGGAGGAGCTGGAAGAAGGGAGCTCATTCTCTTTGGTTTGTTCAGTGCTTGGCTTCTCTGCTGAAACCAGAAGGAAGGGGGCCAGTCAGTGAGAAACAGGTGGCATTTCTGTTTGATACAGACACCCCTCAGACTACAAGCCGGACAAAGTTCATCTCTTAGAGGATCCCAAACAGCCTTCAGGAGGTGATGACTTTCATGATCGACTCTCATCCTACGGCGCCCCAAGCCAAGCTCTCTTCACGCCTGCTGTGCAGTTAGGTCAGATTTGCATCGACAACATAAAGCAGGCTTGTCTCCGATCGTCTCATGGTCGTGCACAGGGCTTTGAGGTCCTTTCCTGGTCCTCTCCAACTGAAAATTCCCGTATCCCACAGGATCACTGGAGTCAAGTGAAGGGCAGAGTGAAGGTGGTTTGGGTGCGACTTTGGGCCCAGATTCTTAAAGTTCTTTAGGCATCTAACTCCCAAAATCAATGGGAGTTAAGCACCTAAATACCTCTGAGGATTTGGGCCACGCTAACTACGGTTGGCTTGGGCATGAGGGAGGGATGGGTAGTGTGTGTCTGTGGGGATGTGTGTGAGAGAAGATGTATGTAGGCTTTACACTGTTTTACCTTAGTTTTGTGGGCTTGCGCTTTATATTCCAGTCCCTTAACTGGCTTCCACAAAGTATGTTTTATGACAGAGTATCTTGTTTTTCCCTCACCAGCAAACTTCGGCATCAGGCGCAGAGTGAAAGATTTGGATACAAGGAGGTAAAGTCTGGCTAATTTCTAATTAGCTCTGTAGAGTTTCAAGTCAGGCCTGTGGTATTTACAAGCATGTAGATTAGTGGGGTGGGAGACATGCACCTCTCTATGAAGAGTTTGACGGCCACCCTTTTCTATGGGTCAAAAAGCCATCGATGGGAATAACTTGAGGACCCAGAATGCCCAGTCCTTCAGAGTAGAGAGACAAGTGGTGCATAGGATGTGAGACCTTAGAAAGACCAGTGCTGAGGCATGGCTGCGTATCAGGTCTGGAGATTCAATACCCAGGCTGGTTTAATCCTGGGCTGTCAGCTTCAGGAATGCCCCTGAACTGAATAAAGCACCAAAACAAAGCCAGTGCCGGGGGAAAGCTAGTCGTGATTACAGTGGAAATCGTATACAGCCGGGGAATACATCCGGAGAGCCAGCTGCTGCCCTCTGCAGGGAAAGGACCAGTCACTGCAGAGGCTCTTTGTCCAAGGTCAAATGGAACAAAAGGATTTTATTTCTGGGGAGAAGAGGAAGGATCTGTCACTTCAGGCTGGCCTGTTACGTGAGGGGCAGGCCCCATCCACAAAGCTCTGCCAATGTCCCTCAGTGCTGACGTTGCCATCTGCCCTTCTATTCCAGGCCTGATCTCCTCCCCACAGCTCTGCCAATGCCTCTCAATCCTGATTTACACTCCCTGATATTCCAGCTCTGGGACCCCTTCCAGTTCTATCAGTGCTCCTAAATCCTGCTCTGCTATTCCAGGCTTGGGTTCCCCCCACACAGCTCTGTTGATGCACCTCAGGCCTGACCTGCAGCCTGCCCTGTTATCCCAGTCCTGGGCTTATCCCGAGCTGAAGCTCAGACTGGCCGAATTGTGTATCAGTTATTAGTTCGCACTGCTCCTGCTTGTGCTCTGCCTGCTGTCTGGATAAAGAGAGGCCCGCTCTCTCCAGCACAGAGAGGCTGACAACTTTCACAAGCACATTTGCTTAGTTGAAAATAACACCCCGGTCATTTTGATAACTGCTGCTGATCCTCGTCTGCCTGCTTGTTTTCCCTTTTCTCCTGCAGGTGGTTTTGAAAGGTGATGCGAGGAAGTTAAATTTGCATGGGGTAAGTACAACATCTGCTCTGATTTTTTACCCTGAACTTTAAGAACGGGGTGCATGGGATTGCTGCCCAGTCTGTGCCTCGTTTCTTTCCACTTTTGTTACTGAAGGACAAGTGAAAGGTCCAGGAGGACCTGAGCCATTGTAACAAGAGGGGACTTCGAGGTCAGACAAGCATTCACAAGCCCAGCGAGCTCAGCTTACCTGCCTGGAAGGCAGTATGGCCTCACGGGTAGGGTGTGGGCCTGAGTCAGGAAGGGTGGGCTGTATTCCCACTGCGGCCACTGATTCATGCTGTGACCCTGCACAAGGCCCGTTTCATGATGATGATTCTTTCTGAGGGTAACTTGGGTGGCTCAGGGAAACAGAGATGCTCGGTAGGCCCCTGCCTTTGCTGAGGCCGCCTGTATCGGACGGCAAGCACCTTCCTTCCGAGAGCTGCTTGGCTGTGTGAAATGAGCTACGAGTCCCTCCCAAGGAGGCAAAAGACAAGTGGTGCTGACGGGCCCCTGCGCTAGGTGAGCGTGTGAGGCTGTTTCTGTCTGGCATCTGCGGTGCCTGTGGGTGCGATGCTTTGTCCTGCAGGCTCATTCCTCCCCCTCTTTCTGCCTCCCCACAGCAGACCTGTGCCGTCTGCCTGGAAGACTTTAAAGTGAAAGATGAGCTGGGAGTGTTGCCATGCCAACATGCCTTCCACAGAAAGTGAGTAGCTGCCAAGGACAGCCTGGGACCTGCTCTGTGCCCCCAGCTCGGCACGCGGCCCAGTTGTTCCATTACACCTCTCGTGATTGCGACTGGAGAGAGGCCCGGCCTATGCCTCGCACAGCTCCTGGGCCTTGCCCCCTCTCAGGATAGCAGATACCCAGAGCAGCACTGAGCAAGCTGGATAATAATGTGCATGAGTCACCTGGCTATACCTCCTTGCCTTCTGGCTGTATGCGACGCCAGCTGGACAGGCTTCCTCCCACGAGTAAGGCTCAGCCTGCCCTTGCTTTGGGGACTCACATCTCAGCCGGTGTATGCTGGCCAGGAATAGATTTAGGCTGGAAATGAGAAGATGGTTTCCAGCCATCAGAGGAGCGAGGTTCTGGATCAGTCTCCTCATAAGAGCAGTGGGGGATAAACAACCTGACTTGTCTTAAGATGGAGCTTGGTGAATTTAAGTGGGGTGAGACGACAGGGTTGCCTGCGATAGCAGGGCCTGGACTTGAAGACCTGGGAGGTCCTTTACAGGCTGTAAGACTGGGTTCCTAAATAAGCACTTGCAGCTGGCACCTTTGATCTTCTGCAGCCCCCTTCCTCCCCCTCCACTGCACGAGAGGGAGCAGGGATTCTTGACGGAGGCAGGGAAGCCGGATCCCATAAAGGGACTGATCCCATTTGGAACACAGAGCCCCATAGCTTCCTCCTCCCCACACAAAGCCCTTGTTCAGAGAGAAGCACTGCCTGGGAAGAGTGAGGTACTGTGGGGTGGGAGATTGACTTGCGTTTTACCCCGTTTCTGAGCACCAGAGAGGGACAGAGGTAAAGCTCTCCCCCACCTAGAGCCTTCTCACATGCTTGGGGATCCCTTAATGAGGGGCCAGGTGGTTACATGCAGCAGCATGTTGTTAAGCAAGGGAGAGAATGGGAGGAGAGTGGACAGATGGGCCTAGAGAAGAGAACAGACTCCCTTCCCATCGGGCTGGGTGCGTGCCAGTTGCAGGAGCCTGCTGGGTTGCATGGGCCCATGATGTCATGTTTGGGAGGACAGGAGTCAGAAGGGTAATGGGCTCATCTGTCCTAAATGTACCCCCTCCCTCTCTCTGTTTCTCGGCTGCAGGTGTCTAGTGAAATGGCTGGAGGTTCGCTGCGTCTGTCCCATGTGCAACAAGCCCATCGCAGGCCCCATGGAGCCCCACCATGGCATTGGGACTCTCCTGGATGAGCTGGTGTGAGGGCCCCTTTTCTCCCCCATGAAGCCAAACAGCCATCCAGACAGACCATTTCCTGGTGATCTCTGCACTTAATCCCTCCACCCACCTCCCCTGTGGATTGCTAAAACAGCACAGCCTGTGATGCCTCCTGCCATGGGCATACAGCCCTCTCCTAGCCCCCGGACAGATCCATTGCCCTGAGCAGAGGAGGAAGGCAAGTTGCATCCCTCTGAAGCACACAGAGGAGGAGGAGGGGTTTGGCCCGATTCTGGTGTCATTGGGACCTGAGCATCACAATGTGCTGATGCATGAAGGGCCTGGGAGACTAAACCATGCACCTTCCTGGCTGATCTTGCAGGGACATCTGATTTCTTGGCACCAGGCTTCTGAAACTGGATATTACTCTCTGAGACCACTCAGCTGGGGGTGGAAAGCCAGGCAGCAGCCTCCTCCCCACTCCCCTGGGGACTGTGGTTCAAACCCACTTATCACTGCTGCTCTTAACAGGTTTACTATAACCCTATTTCAAAATCAGAACCTACATTTAGGGCCTTAACTCTTCCATAGCTCCTTTGTAAAGGCCAAAGCTTTAACTCTGCTACAGCCAGCCAGGGATTGTCCCCTGACTGCTGGAACCACAGCACTGATTTTTATCTATAGCCCATTGATGGGATCTCTTTGTCTTAAAAAACTAAGTCAGTGTTTACATAGGGCTTGAATAAAAACAGAAGTTGCAGAGGGCACAGTCATGTCTGATGAAATTCTGTTAGCAGAGCTGGACCATTGCAAAGATGGGAGGGGTATTTAGGGACCGAAAGCTGTGTTCTTGGGAAGCAGGGAAATGCCCCAGGTTAGCCATTAATATTCCTTTCTTGTATCAGGCTAGCAAGACCTTTTGGCAGCTGGTAGAGATGGTTGGGAGATGTTTAAAATACAACGCTCATTTTTAAGAAATATTTTTAATAAAAACATGGGGCCTCTGTTTTTGTTTTTAAAGTCAACTCTCAGAAATTTCCTTCTGGCTTGGAGACTGCAAAACAATACACTGAGATCTTCTGTTTTGTACATTGAAAGTGAACTGACATTGTTTGCATAAGGCAGAAAGTTTGGGGAGAGGGAGTGGCTGATGGGTGGAAAATCCAGTCCAGCTTCCCCCACATTCTTGCCACTATATTGCATTGTAAATAGTATTTTTGTATTACTTTCCTGACTGTCTCAGGCTTCCTGCACACCCCTGGGGAGGGGAGATGTACAGTTTTATGTAAAGTGATAATTAAACTGAAGCCATCTCCTCTAAGTTGCAAATGTTTGTTTCTGGCAAGGGCTGTCTGGCAGTAAGTTATCAAAGCACAAAGAAGTGTGGTGGCTTAGGACACACACTTATCTTTCCTCAACTTCCTTGCCACCACTGCCTAACTCAGATGGGTTGGGGGTTCGAACTGAAACTAAGCCTGAGAAATTTCAACCTGAAAGGAATATTTCAGAGTTTTGAGGGAATTAAATTAAGAAGGTATAATGGAAGTGTGTGTGATCAGCACAAGGAACTGGAAGGCAGGGCTCATGGGTTCTAGGTCTAGCTCTGACTATGATTGACTATGTGATCTTGAGCATGCCACACAACCTTTCTGGGCCTCAGGGTCTGGTGGAGTAGCAGCTCTGCTGCTGGATTTGAGACTTCAACCCTCTCATTTCTCCTATCTATAGCAGTTTCCATCATCAGCAAAGAGGAGTACATAGCCCCCTCTGCGAAGTGTTTTGAGATGACTAAGCAGAGTCTGTGCTTATTATTTTCTGGTCTCATTGCAGAGGAAACAAGGGGGAATTCTTTAAATTAGAGAAAAGGATGCAGAGTGTCCTGATAGAATAAAACCTCCTAGCCCAAGGCATAACAAGAGGTATGGTCAGCCCTGGCCATAAAAATTACTTCTGCAAATACACAGCATGATTTTTAAAAATGACTAGTGCACCCGCTTGTTCCCCACAGTGATAAATAAGTGCCCACCCTCAGAAAACCAGCCCTTTTAAGGTGCTTCCAGCAGGGCCCCCAAAATTGAGACTCACACTTGAAAATATGGGTCGGAAGAGCACAAAACTCAGAGCTTTGTTTTACCTGTCTGGAGGATTTCAAGAGGCCCCTGGTTAACTACTCCGGCCACGTGCAAGGAAAGGAAGCGCTATGAAAACCTGCTGCAGTTTGCTAACATTTGCTCTCCGCCGTGCACGCCAGCAGCACTCAGACTCTTAGAAACAAACAAACCAAAAAAAAAAACCCAAGCCCTGCACGCCGCCCCGCCCACAGGTTCGAGTCAGATGGGTATTGTGCCCCGTCGTAACAGAGTAGGACGGCACATTTCACACAGCCGTGTGCACACCCCATTCATCACGCGTCAGAACCTGAAGGATCACCGCGCGCCCGTCACGCTACTGGGGGTCAGGCCGCGCCACCGGCTTGTAGCTCAGGGCGAGGAGCTGATCCTGGCTTCCGTTCCCATGCCCTCGCTGAGTTTCCCTATGGTCCAGGGCGAAAGGCGATTTTAAGCCACCTCCGGCTCCGGCGGACTCCTTATTTCCCGTCCGAGCCCGCCCGATGGGGCAGGATGGGAGCCGGAGCCACCGCCTCATTACGCATGCTAATATATGCATATACAGGCCCCGCCTCCCCGCCGGCGCGCGCCTTTACGGCAGCGCTGGGCCCACGGGGAAGCGCTTTGCGATAGTGCTGCGAAAGGCTAGGAAGACACGCTGCGGGGGGGGGTGTTTCCGTTTCCGGTACCCGTTGGGCCAGGGGGTTTGCTGACGGGGGGTACCGCTGCCCTGCCCCCTCCCACCCCCCCGGGCTGTCGGGGAGTCCGTGCGCTTGGCACCCCACTCCCACCCCTGGGGGGCTGCACCCAGCCCTGGTACAGCGCAGCGCACTGCACGGGGGGGGGGGCTCGTGCCCTGAAGAAGGGGGCACCCGGTGCCCCCCACCCTGCTTAGGGAGATTGCCCCTCCCCCTTCCCGGGAGAGGAGTCTGTGCCCCGGGAGGGGGCCAGGACTCCATGCGGGAGGTGGTGACTATACCCCCCCCCCCGCCCACAGCTGTCAGCCAGGGCAGGGCTGGGTACGAGGGCACGTGGGGGGGGGGTCTTTTCCTTCCCAGACATTTCGGGGGAGGGGCAGACCTGGGCTAGTGGGGGTGGGGTCAGTGTCAGAAGGGGGGGGGTCAGTCCAGGGACAGGAGAGTGTGATCAGAGGGTGGGGTCCATCAGTGAGGAGAGGGTGTGTGTGTGTGGGGGGGGGGTGGTCAGGGTCAGTGTAGGAAGGGGGGGGAGGGTGTCTCTGTGCTCAGCACCATGGACCTCAGCAGGCTGCTGAAATCCCTGCAGCTGGAAAGCCAGCCCGAGGGGGGGGACCCCGAATGCCCAGCTGTCACTGCCCCCCTGGCAGAGCAGGTTCTCTCCCAGACCCTGCTGCTTTTCTCAGCGGAGGGAGTGGGCGGCAGTGCCCAGGCAGGGGTGGTCCGAGACCTGCGTGCGCTCTTCGAGGCTGCAGACTGCCAGTGGCTGTTTGGGGGCTGCAGCCCCAGTGCAACCCCCAAGTTGCTGGGGGACTTGGTGACTGCGCTGAGCCACTATGCAGCACTGCCAAAGCAAGAGTCGGACACCGGGAACCCACCCAGCGAGGACGGCTTTGACACCACCGCGGCCGATAGAACAACAGATGTTGGCTTGGTGTTTCGTAGCCTTCTTGCTAAAGTGGAAGCTATCAAGGGCTCCAAACCTCTGGGTGCCATGGTGAGGCCGATCCTAGGGAGCGTGGCAGGGCCTATCTACATCTTTGCTGTAACGCACCACGCGGAGAAGCCGTGGACCTGCCCGAGATCTCGGTCAATGGCACAGGAACTGCTGACCTTACTGGTTCAGGCTGCAGGCTGTGGGTCAGTGGCTGAATTCCTCCGGGGAGAAAGTGAAGATGAGGAAGGGAGGTTTGCTGCGGTGATGGGACTCCTGAAGCCAGAGCTGACTAAGTGAGTAAGATCACTTGTCCAGGGGGAATTGCTTGGTGAGGCTTGGCATTGGTGGGAAGGACTGGAGCTATCGGTGAGCATTGCAAAGAGGTGAGGGGCACTGCTGGATCTTGGTCAAGTTTTGAATCATCCAGAAATCACAAATATTTCAATTAAATAGTTCAATTAACAAGTTTCCCTGAGAGGATAGGGCAGGTAGCTGGGATCAGTAGGAGGTGCCTGGGTTGGAGAGAATCAGTCAATCAAACATTGGATTCCCTGAGAGAAATTGTATGCAGCACTGCCTCAATAGCAGAGGTAGCTGACTGTCCCACTGGCCTGGTTATTGTTCACCATGTGTTACTGAAATAAACAATGTACCTCTTGGGGCCTGTTCTTGCTCTTGTTCTCTTTGAAGTTTATGGGAGCTCTGCAGAAAATCAGGCCCCGGGGATTACAGTGGTGTACCCCCAATAGGGTGACTAGATAGCAAGTGAGAAAAATCAGGACAGGGTGGGGGGTAATGGGAATCTATCTTTTTTTTTAAAAAAAAAAGCTCCAGATATCAGGATTGGTCACCCTAACCCCCAAAATTAAGGCACCCAAAACCTGTGGCTATGGAAACAACAGGTCATGGGTAGCATAAAGATGCTGACTCTATATTATGGTAACACACTGTTAAATAAAGAGAATGGATTATTATATTCCTGTATAATGTTTCTTTAAACAAAATCCACTGTTGCAATAATTATTGTTATGTATCTGATATTTACATGGCAAGGATTTGTAAACCTGTTAAAACTTCCTAAACATGTAAATAGCTTTTAAAAAAACAGTGGCTACTTGTGAAAATGTTAGTGTTAATGTTTTAGTTACTTGAAATCTTTCTGCTGCTAGTTGCCTTATCATCACCTTTTTGCTGGTTAAAGTGTCAAGGACTCTTTACAGAGCAAGAAACTATTTGATTTAAAGGGGGAAAAGGTTCACATATAAAAAAAGAAATGTCTTAACCACAGGCCGGTCCTGGTCTATGACCTGGATCCTGTGTGGTGTGATGGCTGCAATGAAATCACTATGGTAATGTTTGCTTTGTGCATTTTTCCAGAGATACCTGGAAGCGCAGCCCTGCCACAAAGCATGTGTTCTTCTGGACACTGCATCAAATCACCCGGCCGTGGCTTAGCCATCACCTGGAGAGTATCCTCCCACCATCACTGCTCTTCTCCGATGACTACCAAGAGGAGAATAAAATCCTGGGTGTGTGCTGCCTGCATCATATCATTCTTAATGTGGTAAGGAAACATCACTGCTGTGAGGAGGAGGAGACCATGTTGCCATAGGGGAACATGAGGAAGTGGGGTCTAATGGTTAGGGCAGAGGACTACTCCTGGCTGCGCTGTTAACTCTCAGGATGTCATTGGACAAGACACATTTCTTCTCTGCTTCATTTTGCTAGTGTTCAAGCTGCAGTAATCGTGGCAGCTGGAAAATACTGCTGTCCATCTGTGTATGACTCATTAAGAAGCTGGATGATGAGGGACTATTTATAAGATGCAGCTAGGCAAGTCTTAAAGTATTTCCACTTATGCTCCCAATTACCTTTTAGTTCTGTGGGGATTTTCAGGCATTGCTGCTCTGTGCTGTTTTCTAGTTTAAACAGGAGCAGGAACTCAGTTTATGAATTATAACACTTTGCTTTTCTCTTGTCCTTTCACCCAATATCTCAACACACTTTACAGACACTAATACATTTACCTTCTCCCACCCCTACAAGGTTAGTGAATATTTACCCATAAAATTTTTACCTTATAAAAGAGGGTAAAAAGATGGGTATTTACCCATAAAATATTTACCTTATAAAAGAGGGTAAAAAGAGGTACAGAGCAATTGTGTCTTAAGACCACACAGTAAATAATAGAAATAGAACTCCTGTCCTGTTTCCCAATGCCCTCTAACCACTAAATAAACAGCACACCTTGCTTATGTTTGTCACTTGGAGGAGTATTTTAATTGCAAACCAAAGCTAAGCACAGATTTGCTGTTGCACGCTCCCTTTGCTGTGACGTGCAACAGCGCTAGGAGGCTATTCTCTTTTTAACAGGGTTGAGGTGCTCAGCTTTGTTCAGAACTGCTGAACATGGTATATCTTCCATGGTGTTGAATACACACCAATGTTTTTATGTTGTTGCAGCCAGCTGCTGATTTGTACCAATTTAACAGGGCACAGGTTGTTTACCATGCACTGTACCACCACCTCTACGCACGGGAAGCACAGCTCATTCAGGTAAGCCACTGGGGTTTAGCCTAAACCTGCATCAAATTAATTAAAATCCCAGCAGGGTTGGATAGGTCAAAGGATTGGGAGTGGGCTATAGAACCATTCTCTGCGCTTCCCTTTCTAATCTAGTCCTAGGTCATTACTATCTGATTGGTTAGTGCCCCCCCCATGAAATGAGTTTGGATCTCATTTAGGTCTTTATGGACAGGGCAAAGGACCTCCCCTCCTGGCCCCCTTGTTGGAGGTCTAGGTAGAAGCCAAAGATAGGAAGGGCCATGAGAGAATGACATACATTCTGGTGCCCTAAGGGTACCAAAGAAGCTGCATGGTGACTCCCTCCTGGCTTCTCATTTTAAATCAGGTGGTGCTGCTCTGCTTGGTGGACCTGCTGCTGGTTCTGGAGAGATACCCACATTGGTCCCAGGAACCCAGGGCAGCCACTGCCTGCCATGAGGTCCTGCAGCTAGTTCTGACTCACATGGAAGTGGAACATCGGCTCCCACTGCGGCGAGTGTATGCCAGGAACCTGCCTGCCTTTGTGAAGAGGTGAGAACGGCGACATTAGCCCTTCAGTGACTTATTGCCAGGATAACTTCTTCTCCCTGACTTTTCTTGTCTTGGCAGACTTGGCATCTTGGTAGCACGGCATCTGAAAAGGCTGGAGCGGGTGATTGTGGGATACCTGGAGGTCTGTGATGGCCCAGACGAGGCAGCCAGATTGGGAATATTAGAGACACTGAAGTGCACCATACAGCATGCCTGGCCAAGGTACCTTTAGGAGACATAGCTATGGTAGGAAGCAAAACCTGAATGCTCTCGCCCTTACTGAGCCACGCGTGTCTTCCTCTGGACCCCTGGCACCTTGAACCTAGTGAACTGTAGTCTTGTCGAGTTCTGTGTAAACAGGCCTCACTCCAATTGCAGCACTGAAATTCACTCTTACAGCTGTGCTAGTTAGCTGAGAAAGAGAGGTACAGAGCAGTTGTGTGACTAAAAGCAAGACCAGTCCTTATTTTGGCCTGACGGGGCAACTGTGAAATCACCATACATCGGAATTAATCCTGTTTTTCTTATATGGAGATCTTCCTATGAATGAAGCAGCACTTTACTTTGGCACTAGTCTTATATATGCACTCTAATACTTAGTTTCCTCTGCAGTCAGGGAATATGGACTCCCTCTGGTGGTCATATTAAAGCACGTGGTAGCCATCAAGCCTAATGGCCACAATATTTGCCTATGTTTTAAAACAGTTCAAATCACAACGGCTTCTCCAGACAGCAAGTTACTATGCAGCGAGCCAGGTTGTGAAGCGACAGCTCACTAGCTTGTCCCGTGGTAACACCCCATGTGGACAGCGCCGTAACATAGTCAAAGACCCAGAGTGCAGCTTGGCATACTACAATTCAGTAAGTACTGCGGGACTTTCACTGTGCTGGAGCCATGTCCACATGGATATTACCATGCTAGAGGTACAGACCCTGGCTTGCTGCATAGTAACATGACATTTAGACAAAGCCTAAGTGACTACGTGGAGGAGGGGTAAAACAATATATAAGCCCCAGGCTCTAGGGCATTATTTTGGTGTGTAAGGCAAATGCTAAACTACCCTCACTGCTTTAAGAATGAGCCTTTTGCTCCCTGCCTCTAAAATGTATTCTAACCCACCCTGTAGTGCAGGCTGCTGTCCTGATCACGACTCAGCTCAAGGGCACGCACAGTTGAATGGGAGACTGACACTGTCTAGTCAGTGGCTCCTGCTGCCTGCAGAGGCTAGGGCATGCTCTCCCCTATTCTCCAGTCCTAAAAACAGGCTCAGGAAGGGGTTATTCAGTCAAGTGTCTCTTTTCCACCACAGAATGGCATGCAGGCTCACTGTGCTCCTCAAGGCCCTGCTGAGAATGATTTGGGATGTATCTACTGATGGAAGCCTGACACCAGAGCCGGTGAAAACAGCCCTGCTCCATGGGGCCACAGAGTGCCTGATCCTGCTCAATCACTGTTCTCAGGGGCAAGTGAAGGTGAGAAAGGGGTCCTAGCCAAATCTCATTCTTTAAATCTGTTTCTTTAAAGGGAAAAGCGTATTTGTAACTTTGGTAGAACAGAATATCATGGCACAGGGGCTCTGCACATCGGGGGTAGTTTTTTGGCTCTCCCTTAGCAAAATCCTTGAGTCCACAGCAGCACCTGTAGTTAAGGCTGACAGCTAAACACACCACCTTCATGGAATTTTAAGGCTCTCTGGACTAGCATGTAGCCATAAAGGCACGTAACTACACGTGATGCAGAGATGGCTCAGGAAGTGACTCAGATGCATAGGGAAAATGTGGAGATATAAAAGTGACCCATTAAAGTAAAGGAACACTAGCACTCAGTAGCACCTCAGTGTCTACAATACTCTTCTCCAGTTGCTACAACACAATGAAGACAGCTAACAAGAGAGCAGTAAGGTAGCAGGAAGGCTTGGGGGCCACATGGCATAAAGTGAGGTGTTTATGATTTTTCCCTTTCAGATCCTGCTTGAAGGAATCTACCACAGCTGTGACAACTGTAGCCTTCAGGCATGCATCAGGCAAGTGCAAGAGAACACCTGAGACACAGTTACTAATAGCCAGAACTTGGCTTTTTTTTTTAATAAAATATTTAAATTTATGGTTTTGCACCTGTCAAAACGACTCCTGCTAAAGGCACACAGTCAAATACTCGTCCAACTATATAGTCCCACTGTCCAGCACGCAGCTCAAGTTTATATGCCCCCGGGAAGGAGTCAGGTTGCTTTTGATTTGGATGCAGGTTCTGTTTCCTGCTCATACTCGATTTCAATGTAGGCTCGTTTTGTCCTGGCTGGTCCTTTCACAGGAGTTTTGCCCTTGGATTTGGAGTGAGAGGTTTTCTGCACCATCTCTCGCTCCTCTTCCTCGCTGGAGGTTGGGTCATCCTGCTCATCCTCGCTGCTTGTCGCTATCTTATCCATATCCTGGAGGAAAGACAGGAGGGTTAATACAGGGACTGACTTGAAAGCACTGTACTTTAAACCTCCACTCCTCTGCAAATGGGTGTTTTACTCCCAGCGTGAAGGTCCTGACTCCCTGTTGCCTTTGAAGGGAATAGAATGGATGCCGTGCAGTCTGCTATTACAACATGTGAATCCACTTGCGCAGGCACTGATCCCCTGAACACAGCTCTGACCAAAGCCAGAGGGGAGGATGTTTTGAATTAAAAGGAGCTAAATGGGGCAGTTGCAGGAGGACTGAAAATGTCAAGATGATCTGGGCTGCGTTCCATTGACTGAACATCTGTTCATGCTCTTAGTCATGGTAAAGTTTAACTATAACCCTTCAGCTGATTTAGTGTAATCATCAGGTAGGATCAGGGCCAGAACTCTTGGTGTCTGTATCTCTGCATGCGCACTGCACCTCTTTCCATTTGATTTGTAGCTGGCTTGGGCTATCAGTGTGCAACACAAAGGTATCTTTACAGTGGATGTCCTATCTGGGTGCTTCACATACCTCAAAGTCACTGAGGTCGCTCTCGTCTACCTCTACAAACTCCCTCTTCTCAGCGTCCTGTAAGAGATCAAGTCAGACACTGAGCATTTAAACGGAATACACTGCACGAGGACTTCAGGGCGGGGGGAATATGAATGTAGGAGATGTGTGCAACCCATTAAGATACTGAGAGACAGGGCCCAGGACCATCTTTTACACAGCAGGAGTTACAGGAGAGCCTGTAGCACTCTCCCCCTTTGCTACATAAAAGACTCAAAACCATAAATGATGAGCTAATAGCAACATGCTCTCCACCCCACACAGCATCCCTAAAGACAAATTCCAGAATCTAGTGATACATTTGCCTGGTATCTCTGCCAAGCAGACAGCACCACTAAGTGCAGCAGCAACATACAGTATGCTGCCTTCTGCAAGCTACAGTAGTATCTCTACATCTGTGTCCTGGACTAACCCCCCAATTATTGGCACTGATTATCACGTAAGGGATTTTAACACTCGTAGCAGATTACTCAATAGTGCAGTCAACTGCAAAGGGCTTTGGGATAGGAGGAAATGACTAAGGACAAAACTACCAGCAAACCAGCCATTGTACTTGGCTAATAATAGGACTGAGGGAAGAGGAAGGAGTCAGAAGAGAACGGAGACTTGAAAATGAATATTGATATGCTCAGTTGTCTACATATACATCCCTCTTCTGCAGAATTCACATACACCCTCATGCACGTGTATATAATGGGTCCAGCACTACAGTAATCATGGTTTAATTGCCCCATTCTGCTGAAAGAGTTTTAAAAACCATTACCTCTTCTTCCTTCTCCTCCGTGTCCGACTCAGCTTCGCTCTCTAGGTCCTGCTGTTCCAGAGCCTTGTCAAAAGCTTGAATGGGGAAATTGTAGATATCGCCATACTGAAAGGAAAACAAGCACCTGCTTTAAAATCATACCAGGAAGGTAGTTCCTAGCAGATCAGACTCCTCTTGGTTATAGTCCACACCACGCTGGGGGCTAAGAACACAGGTTATACCAAACTAGATTAGACCAGTGGGCCACAGAATCCATTTATCCCACCTTTGATACTGGCCTTTAAGGAATTTGTCCTAGTTAGCAGTGTGCACCAGGAAGGGAGAGATAGAACTTACTTTCAAGCAAGTTCAAACTCCTGCTCGCAAACATGGAGCCAATACAGCAATGGGAAAGCAGCCTGGATTCTAGTCTGCCTCATGCCCTGCTTTTAGAATGAGCTTGGTAAACACCCCCTACCTTAGTAGAGGGGATACACTTTTGCACTAGGAGATGGGGTGTGGGAACCTTTACCGTTTCCTGCTTCAGTCTCTCCAGTAACTCCTTCTCAATGGCATTGTCCAGCTGAGCAGCAATCAGGGCCTTTTCCTAGTAACACAGCAAAGAGGAGTTGGAATCAATTCATTTCCAAGATGCAAAAAATGGGAGCAGTGGGTCAGGACTGCACATGCGTCATATTACCTCTCTCCTTTTCTCTCGCCTTTCAACCTTTTTGCTTAAAGGAACAAGCTTCCTCCTGTGATAAGGGAAGAGAGAAGGGCAGTTAGTGAAGATTTCAGTCTATTGGTCACTGATGCACATCAAGCGAGTGAATGTTTATTCAAATTCCTCCCCAGCCTCTTATAAACAATGCTGCCTGCTCCCCACCTGTGGAGGCCACAAACTGGCCTTCCGAAGGCAACTTAGACTAAGCATGTAAAAGTTCAGTTTTAATCAGTTTAAGTGCATCTACATTAGGGTTGAAACTAAATCAATTTCAAACTGATTCAGTTACATGGGCAGCAGGATATATATATATATTTTTTTAAACTACATATCAGCCCTAAAAGAGGCAGACGGTATGGAGCAGAGTGAAGGAAGGAAGGAGGGAGAGATGCGCCATCACTTACTGTCGCTTGAGCGTCAGCTTCCGAATGCGAATCAGGTACTGTGTGATCTTGGTGAAGCGCTGCTTGCATTTGTGCCGGATGAAGCGGGGCCAGTAGATGAGGTTCTCATCTATCTCCTCCAAAGCTTTCTCATAGCTCTTGCTCAGTCGGACCTGACAGAGAGGGAGGGCGAAAAGCTTTGGAGTGGAAGCAGTTCTGGGACATCCTTACAAAGGGGAGTGGAGTTTAAGGTGGTTGTGGTGCTACACCACTTCCATTCCTGGCTTTTATCTAAAACCCAACCATCAAGAGGAAGGATGGTCTTGCAGTTAAGACACTGGACTAGGACTCCTCAGAAGCTTTGGGTTCTAATCCCAGCTATCCAGACTCCTTGTGTGAGCTAGGGAAGTCATTTAATCTCACCAGCCTTATTTCCTCTGCTATAAAATGGAGAACATTCCCTTCCCACTCTTTTGTCTGTATTCTCTGTTTAGACTGTGAGCTCTTTGGGGGCAGTGCCAGTCTCTGACAAGGGCTGTGTTCTAACACAGAAGGGATTCAGGCTCTAGCCCATCCATCCAACCCTTGGACTCTCTGCGGATGCTACCAACAAAGGATCCAGCTATGGTGATGGGTTTTGGGAGGTGGACACTTGCAAATTGTGTCCCAGCAGCTCATCTCACAGTTAGGCCAATGAACAGCCAGCAGTCAGATGTCAACTGAGGATCAGACCAACTTAGATCAGACTTGAAAAGGCAACTCCAAAGGTTGAAGTCTCTGTATTTAAATTAGCAATCCCCAGAGCCAACCAGACTAGCAACATTCAAAGAAAAAAATCCTTTTGCCCATTGTGTCTAAGGAACATTTTCAAACCATTCCTGCTTTCGGGTTATATTTATCATTGGTTAGATTACAAATGAAAGCCTTGCAATTTGGTCAGCGATTTCTCCATTCTATGCTCTACCTACTTTCTTATACCATGGAGATGGAGGCTGTATCTTTGTGTCTCCCCAAGTAGTATCCCAAGTCCACCACTGAGGCACTGAGAGATTCATTGAATGTCTGCGGTATAGCTGGGAATTTAACTCAGATCTCTCAAGCCTCAGTCTTTAAACAGGAACACTTTGGATACACTGTTAATACCGGAACATTTTTTTAAAAACTAGTGACATCTGTCATCTTGCTGGGTTAAGTTTCAGGCTGGATATGTGATTACATTCCCCCATTTAACTCACCCGCTCCCAGAGTCGATTGGGGAAAGCCGCCCGCTCTATTGTCTTCATGTACAGATAACACTGACCTAGGGGAAAAAGGAAGAACATGAACTCATCCAAACCACCACTAGGCACCCAAAAGACAGGCTTAGCTTGTCCCAGACACTGCAAAATACCCCAGCACAGGGACACTTCCCCGAGGACCCAGGGATCTCTAGTCTGAATACAGGCAGGGATCCACAAGCATTCGTCACAGAGGAGCTTACTCTCCAAAGGGTAACGTGTTTAGCTACTGCAGCATCAACAAACTAAGTGAAAAGCTCCCAGCCTGAGCTCACCGACCTGGTGCTGGGGGAGGCACCCACTGCTGAAATCAACCAGTCAGATCAAACCATGTCCCATCTATTCACTAGAGCTCCTACTTTATGAAGGAGTACGGGGGACTTTGCTGAACAAGGGCTCAGACAAAGCTAATGCTGACAGACACAGAGATGACAGACTCACAGATGCAGCCACCTATCTACACACAAATCACATTAACCCAGAGTCCCCCAGGTGGAGGGTCCAAGTCGGAGTCCAGCTGAGACTCAGTCTAGATGCAGCCCCACTGGACTTGCGCTCTGGGAGTACCACACAATCCAATGAGCAGCCTTTCTTTGCCCTCTGAACTGTCACGTTTGGCAGACTGTCACGTTTACCCACGCTGCACCACAAGCAAAGGGCTGGAGTGGCCAGCTTTTGAAAGGGTGCCAGGAAATCTGGGCAGATATGGGCAGATGGACTTGGCCCGCATAATGCAGAGTAGATGCAAGAGCCCAGGTTGGGACTCAGGGTTCAACAATTCCTAACCTGGGGTTACAAATGAGTGTAGACGCTCAACCCCAAAGTTAACAAACCCAGGGACTACCTGGAGTTCTGTTATCCCTGGGCTTACACTGCAGTGTAGACATACGCAGAGAATCTAGGGGCTTCAAACCTGAGGCGTAGAACCCTGAGCCATTCCCTCTGGCCTTCAGTTAGCTCACTGGGGAGGTGAAAAGAAAAAAGGTGCACACAGAAAATTCCTGAAACCACAAGGCTGGGCAATTCAACCCATGGCACTGGAGAGAGAGAGACTGTCAGGGCTGCTGGAAAGAGCAGGACTTCACCCCTGGGCAGACTGCAGCCACCAACGTTGCATTCGGAGATGTCTGGCTGGATCTTTTATCAACGTGCATTTGAGACACAGAGAAGCCTTAAAGGGACCCTGTCAGTCAGGGAAAAGGGAGCAACAGCTGCCTGTGATTCCAGTAGGAGGGAAGGGCAAGGGCCATGCAAGGTAGAGAGGCCCTTGCGGGTCCTGCAGAAGTCTCACCTTTCTCCTCTTTGATGGTTGCATACTGGCTGTTTGCCAGGGGGCAGGACGATCGGTTGCACAGACCCGTCAGGTTATACTCATTGCGGCAAAAGTTGTGCGTCTTTGTCCTGGAAAGAAGAGACCTGAGATGAGCCACCAACAGTAACACTGAAGAGTCCATCTGAGCAGCTCACACCCTGCACACGTGTTCATGCAGTAAGCGCCACAACTGCTGCTGTCAGGCAGAGAAGGACCATCCTCTCCCTTTTATCGATGGGGCACTGAGGCACAGACACGCAGGGTATGTCTACGTTGCAATAAAACACCCGTGGCTGGCCTGGGACAGCTGACTTGGGCTCACTAGGCTGTAAATGTAGACGTTTGGGCTCCAGGGACCCCGCAAGGGGGAAGCGTCCCAGATCCCAGGCTCCAGCCTGAGCATCTATACGGTAATTTTTAGCCCCACAGCCTGGGCCCTGTGAGACCAAGTCGGCTGACCTGGGCCAATGCAGAGGTACCCTGAGCTTCCTCACCTTTTCATTCCAAACGGTCGGTTCCTCCCCACTCCCACCCCTGCCTGTGGAACGTGCAGAATTCCTGAAGCAGTTTATCAGTCCGCTGAAGCGATGAAAACTCTTCTTGTGGACACAAAATTCAAATGCTAAGGGACACCCTCTTCGATCCGGCTAGCACACCACGCTACAGCCAGGGCATCACCCTCCCAGTAGCGACCTGAGTCTCAAACAGCAATCTGCAGAGCCGGATCCCGAAATACTCACTTTATCTTGTAGGAGCAGAATTGTTTGTTCCCAAGAGTGTCCCAGACAACCTGAATAAAGCAGAGCTCAGTTACTACATGTCATAGTAGCACATGGCATTTCGAGAGCAGCCACTCATCCTCTACAAACATTCATTAACCATGCCCCCAACACATCAGAGGTAAGGTCTGGATGATTATTTCCATTTCACAGATGGTAAAACTGAGGCACAGTGGATTAAAGTCAGACAAGTCAGCAGAAGATCCTTGAGCAGAACCCAGGAGTCTTGACTCATGGATCTACTACCGCACGTTGCAGACAAGGGAACCAAGCTTGGAGCCTGGTGTTTTGCACAGCGTATGAATCCATGCTTTTTGTTTGTTTCTTTCTTTCTTTCTTTCACCAGCAACAAAGGATGCACCACTGTTGATGCAACAAGTTATAAGTGTTCGTAACAGAAAACAGCTACACAAGCCCAAACAACTCAGGGGCTCAGGGCTTCTGCACCTCCGCTGGGGCTGAACCCTGAGCCCTGGCAGGCACAGCTGGCTCTCACACGTCTGAAGATGATCACACGCGGCTCGGAAAGCTGGACCACCCCTGCAACAGCACCTTGAACACCTGCTCCCAGAGCACAGGCACCTCACCTTGCTCCTCCACTCCCAGGACGGCCCTGGGGGCGACCCTATGGTCACTGCCATGCAGGACATCCCGTGTCCAGGGCTCGGAGGGGAGACGCCTGGTTTCACGCCTTGCTCCCACCGCCGGAGGAGGCAGGGGGTGGCGGTAAGGGGACACGGGAACCCAGGGTCTGCTTTCCCCGCCTAGGGCAGCCTGTAACCCTGCAGAGGGTGGGTGGCTGCCTGGCCCTGGGAGCTGAAGTGGGGCTGGGGCCCAGGCTCTCCAAGGAGCCCCAGCTTTGGGGTGACTGAGACAATCCCCCCGCTGGTGCCTCTTGGTTGGGCTAGAGCCTCCCCTCCCGGGCCCGATCCCGGGCCCCGCCCGGCCTGCGCCCCTCTGATTTCCACGTGGGCGAGAAGGGACCGGGGAAACGCGGCCGGACGCGACCGAATCAACCCTGCCCCGGGGGCGCCGCGGATTGGCTAGGACGCAGCTGCCTGGAGAGCGGCGGACCGGACCGAACCAACCCCCCCCCTCCTCAGTCCACGGACTCACATCGTCCGAGTGCATCTTTGCCGCCGCTGCTCCCGGGCTTCACCTCTCGACGCTTGGGACCGGTGGTGGGTAGGTTCAGGGAGCCGCCATGACAGCGGGAGGGCCACCATCCAGAGCCGGCGCTGGGCTCTCGCGAGATCGGGTGGGAGGCGGAGGAATGGGAAGGCGGGGCTGGGCAGGGGGGAGAAGAAGGACTCGGGGGGCGGCTGGAGGGGGGAGAAGGGGAGCTGGGTGGGGGGAGAGCGGGATGGAGGAGGGTATAAAGCAGGGAGGAGGTGGGGGGAGAGGAGGCGGAGTGATGTAGAAAGGAGGAAAGCCGGGGGGAGGGGCTGAGCTGTGTCTGGACACCCCGATATTTACGGCTCCCCAGACCGGCTTCTTGCCTGTGCTCCGGGCCGGCGAGAAACACGTGGGCTCGCTCCGGCTAGGACAGGCTCCCCCGAGCACTATCCTGCGCGGTGCAGTGCGCCCCGGCCGCCAGCAGCTGGCAGCAAGAAGCCGCCGAGCGAGCCGTGCTGGCGCTGCCCCCTGAGGGCGTGACTTGAACCCAGGACTGGTTCCCAAAGCCCCCTGGTGAAGTGCACCGGGCAGCCGTCGGTGCACCCAGCCAGGTGTGCATGGCCTGCAGATCAGCCTGCTTTGGAAATCACACGTCCATCGTCTGCACTGCTGCTGGGGGCAGACCAGCCTTTAGGGCTTCTCCCTGTAAACACTGAGTTTGTGGCAAGCTGGGGTGTGCATCTTCCCCCACGTTAGCCCACCACGGACTGTCTGTCCGGGCCCTGCACGGTTTGAGCTTGTCCCCTGTGAAACCATCTCTCGGGTCCCTGCCTTTCTGTCTGTCTGTCCGCACTGATTTGAATCCTTCTAAAGCTCCAGGCTGGCGAGGATATTTCCCTGCTGAGTTCAGTCAGGGTGGCTAACAGAGGCATAGATGGGGGGACGGATGTACATGCACCCCCGAGCCAGCCTCCTGGAGAAGCCGTGTTCCAGTGGCTTCTTCTCCAGGCCAGCTACCTCTCTGTCATTGCTCGGCTGCTCTGGCAGAGCCATGTCCCTTCCTGGTGGCTAATAATAACAACCCACCTTATCAGATGAAAGCAGCCGCTCTGTGCCTGCTGCAGGGAGCTCAATGAAAAGCAGGAGGAAGTCTGGGCTTCCAGGTCTTATGTCTATAGGTTGTTGTGGGCCAGATTAATGCTAAATTCTCCACTGATTTTATTCAGTGGCTCTGCGTGATTCATGGGGTCAATTAGAGAAGGCCAAATAAAGGGATTGTACTGTCTTATCAGCTAGGGCCTTGTTATTTAAACTGGCTGCTTACGGACTACGGACGTTTTCCAGATCGCCAGGCGGAAGGGTGCTTTGAAGAAAGTATGCACGTGTCCCCAGTCTCCATAGGGTTAACGCAAGGTTAAAGGATGAACCTTTTTGCAGTAGGGGTATTTCCCAGGTGCATCTGGGACTCTTCTGAGTTGGTGTAGTTCATGCTTCCCCAGACAGATGTGCTCCAGCTTAATTCCCCTGAAGGGAAATGCAGTTTCCTAGCGCACTTTTCATTCCAGGGCACTGGATAAACTAGACCGAGGGATCATAACCCCAGACCATGAAATGCAGTTCTGAGTTGGAGCAGCGCAGCTCTTCAACAGTGCAAAGCACAATGATAAGGGTCAGAAACTGTCAGTACCAGAACCGAAGTAGAATCCTGAATTCCTCTGAAAGCCTGAGGGAGGCAGAATGGAATTGCATTGAATCTGGATCAGGGGGCTCAGGATTTTAATGACCCTCACCAGGTCAGTTTTGCATTTCATCAGAACAATTGCAGCTCTGGTAGCACGCACCTCTCGCCTCCCAGGTGGCAGTTCAGAAGGAAGAGCACCGGCTTCTGACCCACTGAGATCTCTCTTTGCAGCACCTGGGTTTTCTATGGAGGCCTCTCCTCCAGGTACTAGCCAGGCCCATCCCTTATCTTGTGAGCTGTGTGAGGACCACAGCAGAAGGTGCTCTGGCCACAGGGCATGTCTGTTCTTTCCATTCCCACTCTCTGGGGTTGGCAAAAGGAAATTGCAGCTGCCGTAGGTGACAGACAGACTGATGCAATCAGCTCCTGACATAATTCCATACTGGGCAGACGTGCCGCTGAAGCCATGAGGGCTGTGTATGTCTGCAGAGGTCTAGTCCCGGGGGCATTATCCCCGTCCTGTTTACCACCAACTCACTTGTCTCCCCAAGGACAGATATTCAGCTGAATGAGTGGGACTAGAATCAGTTATATGAAAATGTAGTATACTCACTCCGCATTGCAGTATATGTACTTTGCTTAGCTTGTACCCTCTCAGATGCTAGCAAATTATTCTCTCTCTCTCTCTGTTTATGTGGATCCCGGCAACTGGGTACTCAATTTGTTCAGATACAGCATTCGTGTGTGCAAGATGGGTGTGTAGCCAGCTTGGTGGGTGCAATCAGCTGTGTGGGTGAGCAATGGGGTATGCAAGTTCTCAGGCTAGCTGCAAATTGGTCCTAACTATCTCCAGAAGATAAACTGCTAAGCAAGTGCCTGGTTAAATTTGCAAGCAAGGCAAGTCGAGGCTAGTCACTGGCGCATGCAAAAAACAATGGGAAATATAACCTAGTTTAAGAGGTGAAAGGCTCTGTCAGACACAGAACTTATACACCGTTCTGCTGTGATGTAAAGTGGATGTTTGAATGGCTTCAGGGAGGAGATCTCAAGCCTCTGCTAAACAGCCAATATCAATAGATAATATCTCAGTCACATGCACTCTCTCTCTGGCCACGTCTACAGTAGATTCACAGGTTCTAAGACCAGAAGGGACCACACGGATCATTTAGTCTGACCTCCAACTTCACAGGATTCATCCCT
This sequence comes from Emydura macquarii macquarii, assembly GCF_026122565.2. Lineage (NCBI taxonomy): Eukaryota > Metazoa > Chordata > Testudines > Chelidae > Emydura > Emydura macquarii. Next base: position 963,134 of record NW_027130250.1, read on the forward strand.
GTTTGAACTAGAACAGATTCTCATCTCCATTTAGAAAGGGTTTGCCAGTCTAGCTACACCTGCAAAACCGCTTGGTGGGATGCAGTTTGTAGCATCAAAGAGCTGTAGTCCCCAAACTGAGGAAGCTGCATGTACAGTGACTTTTTTGCCAGTATAAGTGCACCTCCACTAGTGCTTTTACTGGCATAGCTATGTCAGGGGGGTGATTTTTTTTTTTTTTTTCACTCCTATCCCAACAAAACTTTAAAAGGTGGATGTTGCCCTGGTCTACAGTTGAAATTTAGATCTCCCGAGCTCCGTCACTCAGCGGTGTGAAAAATTCACAGCTGACCTAACTCCCAATGTAGACCCAACTAGGTTGATGGAAGAATTACTGACGTTAACAGGAAAACCCCTTCTGGCGCTGTAGGGAGCATGTGGCACTACAGCGGTGCCACTGTCGTGCCCATAGTGTAGAAATACCCTAAGTTCTTCTGTCTCGTTCTCTCCCCTCTGCATGTCACTCAAGGGCATCAGCGCCCGTGTGGAATAGATTTCTTCTGTGCTAGGCTGTCTGTTTTACACTGTACAATACACACATTTCATCAGCTCACTCTTAACTATGGAACTGTGACTGCTAGCTAAGATGCCCAGTGGATCAGTAACTGATGAGTAACCAGTCTCATCTACATTAGGTGAGTTTCCACAGCCTCCAGCTGCAGGGTATGTGCAGGTGAGGTTAAAGTTAATATGTAACTGAGAGACCCATTGTAGAGGTGTGAATAGATCTGGACATAGGAAAGTCACTCTCTCTACCTCCTCCCTGGAGAAAATAAACACGGGTCTCACTGGAAATCCTGGCAGAACAAGGAAGCAGGTGCTGATGTTCTGGAGAGCTGGGAAGGGAGTCATAAAATAAAAATGTCTGGTTTCTGTATGTAAATTTTGAGCTAGTCCATTCCCAGGGGCCTAAGAAATTTAACTGTACCATTTTCTGTTTGCATGAGGGGAAAAAAACCTGGTGAATATGGACTGACCTAGGTAGGCACTCATGGCGCACACAGATGGTTAGTTATGAGGAAGGCTACGGTTTTGGCATGGAAATTCTTCATAAATGTCACAGCAGAGCTGTGGGGGGAAAACAAGAAGTCATGGAAAGGATATAAACCCTCCCGCTTCAGGTCGTAAGCTGATCATTAGCTGATGGGGGTTAGGAAAGAGCTTTCCCTATGGACAGCACATTCCAAACTTGCCCACTGCAGGGCTCCTTGTACCTTCTTCTGAAGCACATGGTCATCACCACTGTCACAGAGGACACAGGGCTCTATGGACCAGTGATCTGAGCCGCCATAGCAATTGCTGTGTTCTGATCACAGTGGTGTCCTGATCTATGCCTAGGGCTCCCCGGTGATATAGAAATATAAATAATAAGAGGATTCTACATGGTGGCTCCACCCATTTTCACTTGAATGTCTTTATAAATTCCCAAAGGAAATAAATGAATAGGTAGTAGAAGAAGCCCCTCGCAGGTCAGCACTGACCTCATAAATAGCCTGCATGACACATAAGCCAAATTGAGACAATGGTAGACAGGATTTGCCGCTGTTTGTTTTTTGGCGTGCTGCCTTGATACAAGCCACGAGCATATTAATGTAGTGGTATCTTTATTGGCAATGGTGCAGAGGGGTGGTTCCATGGTGTTATAGAGAAAACCCAGGCTGGGGATTATAATAGGAGAAGAAAATCCCTGGGAGATAATATTTTACCCTTCTCTAGTGCTTTTCATCCAAGCAGCATAAGCACTTTACAGGCATTAGTTAACACAGCCTCACAACACCCCTGTGAGGTGGGTTGGTACTATCCCCATATCACAGAGAGGTGGGTTGTATCACACAACTGCTTTTCTGTAGGACAGTATGGGCTGATCCCACCTGTTTATAACCCCTTATTATAGGTGAGACGTAATGAAGTTAAGGGAGTTGCCCACGTCCACACTGCAGGTGAGAATAGCCAGCGAGAGAACCTAGGAGCCCTGGCTCCCAATTGCTTGTTGTAGACTACCCGATCACCCAGTGCCGTGGGAATGGCAGATTTATGAAGCCAGGATTCCTGGGTCGTGTTGGCTTTCAGCGGGGAAGTATCTGGGTTAGCTTTGTATGATAAGACGTCCTTGGTTTTGTAAACTTGACACAGCTTCAGAGCAGGAGCTCCATCTTTGCTGCTATTATTCCTCGCTCTCTGCTTCCTCCTCACTATCTGTCAGGGGGAATTCCCGCAGAGCTTTCTGGGTGGCATAGCATTTGGTTTGCAGTGGGCAGTCCTGGTTTAAAATTGCCTGGGAATGGGGGGAAAAAATCATATATAATAATAATTAATAATCAATCAATCTAATTAATTAATACAAAGATCTACCACAACCCAAAGCACTCCACAAACTTTGCACAATGATGACAAACTGCAGGCCAAGGGAAATATTAGGATTTTGTGGGGGGGGTTTAACCACAGAAATTGTTTGCCTTCCTGTGGATTCTGGCTTCTTATCCAAAACACAGGAGACGAATTTGTTCTGTTGAGTGGATAGAAGTGGCAGAGATTGGAATTCACTCACATGAGCAAATGAATGAATGTTTGCATGTTGAGCATGGCACGGTTAGAACTGCTGAACTATTCGATTACTATTACAGTAGCAGCTAAAGGGCTCAACCAAAATTAGGGCCCTGTTGTATTAGGGACCATATAAATATACAGTGCAAGACACTTCCTGCTTCCGATTTGCTCACAATCAAGCTAGACACGAGGTTGAAAGAGAAACAGGCACAGAGAGGGGAAGTAACTTGCCCAAGGTCACACAACAAACCAATGGCAGAGCCAGGGATAACACCCAGGTATCCCAAGTCCTAGGCCAACTCCCTGTCAACAAGACCACTGTACTATAGATTTAACTCTTAACTCTGGCCTCGGTATGTCAGTCCGTCCAGCATCCAGCTCATTTTTTGTTGTTTTTTAATTTCTCTGAATCCCAGACAATGTGTTCATATCTTTCTGGTGCTGACATGCCCAGACCTCAATGCAATATTCTAGACACATTTACACCGATCACATGCAATATCCCTCGATTATAAAGACCACATGCTGTAGGGTTAAACTCACAATCTTCTCCTCTTTAGCCGGAGGGCTCCGCAGGTACCAGCAGAGAGGGGCATAAGCGATGTTGGTCACTCCAATGATGACCATCAGCCAGGGAAACCCAATGGCCCGTACAATCACACCCCCTGTAGATGGTCCTACATGTAAAGAATGGTTAAACAAATGGCAAGATTACTCAAACCGCCTGTGCCAATTTGGAGAGGTCAGTGCAGATGGACTGTAAAATGATTTCTATGCCCAGTACCAATTACATCCTGCCAACACTGGGGTGAGGTGAATTAATTAATGCTATGAAGACATACACTGGTAACTCATCATATATGCTGTCCTTTCAGGTCAATGTTAATCCGTACCGATAGCAAAGCCCATGCAGAAGGCCACATCAGCGATGGCGTAGACGCTACCATAGACAGAGGTGTGGCGAAGGTCCACCAGGTATCCCATAATAGGCATCATCGAGGAGTCCACCATGCCTGCCCCCAAAGCAAAAATAATACGATCAGCCATTGCCCTCTCCAAGTGAATCTCTTCAGAGGCAGACAGAGGGGCATGAAACATTTCTCCAGCACCGTTCACCCAAGCAGCTCAATGCACTACACTTTCACTAGTCCTCACAACCTCCCTTTGCAAGATGGGCAAGTCCTGTTCTCCCCATTTTACAGAAAGGGGAAACGAGGCAAAGAAAACCAAAGTGATTTGCCCTAGGTCACGGAGCATGTCAGCAGCAGAGCCGGGACTAGGACCCAGATGTCCTGACCATGCTCTTTCCAGCCTCTGGGGCTGTCTCTTGAGTGCAACACACAGGATACTAATCAACGCAGCGCTTTAGGGTGGGACAAGATACTGAGCTCCATCATCGCTGTCCCTGTGTTAGAGGCTCTATGGTCACTTCACAGCACAAGGTTCTTTCTTGGCCAGACTCATTCCCACCAGGGGTAGAAGGGGATGAGTGACGCAGGGAGTATTTGAGAGTAGGGGGTAGGGCATAGGATAGGTTACAGGGGTTCCTGGCAGTTCTGCGGGCTCTCAGCATCCAGCCATTGGGTACGTGGTAGAGACACCTGGGGATGGAATTAGGGTTGTGATATCTGGGACTGCCTCGGGCAGGGTGATCATCCGCCCTGGCGTCTTACCTATGGCAAAGCCCAGGCCACCATTTGGGCCGATCAGTCCATAAATATTTTGAGCCAGAGGCACCTGGGAGGGGAAAGAAAGAAGGTAGGCGTGAGACCAGAGATGCTGGTGACATTTACAAGCCTTTCTTTGCAGGGTACATGACTAGTGCAATAGACGCATTAATGCAGCCACCAGACTGAGCACGCTTCTCACGCCTCCCTCCTAGCAGAGCCCAGTGGGACCTGCAGGAAGATGAGACATTAGAAAAGTCACCGCAGGACAGAATTTCACAGGTATTTAGGCACCTATTTCCCATTGAAATCAATGGGTTTTAGGTACCTAACTCACTTAGGAACGCTGCAAAATCCCATTGGACGCCTAGCTGCATCGTTAGATGCCTAAATACCTTTACAAACTTGGCCCTAATCGTGAGATATTGCGGAGCACCAGAGCCCCCTCAGTGCCCCAGAAAAGTCTTGGTGGCTTTTGAAGACAAGAAGGGCTCCCCATTAACAGATTCCACAGAGGGAGAGAAGGGGGGCACCGGTGTTACTTCACACAGCTTTGCCAGTGCATCTTAATCCTGTTATGAGGCTCTCTTCCGTTCCCCTCTTGGATCCTCATAGAGCACCACCAATGACCCTTAATTGTGACGAACAGTAGCCTTGTTGTTCACGCACAGCTCTGCCAATGCAGCATCCTCTGCTAACCCTGTGCTGGGTTTCCCTGGACTAGGGACTACTTATCTTGGCTTTGTGATATGGGAAAACTCCACTGGGGGATGGGCTGATATAACCAAAGTCAGTTCATGTATGATGTATGATGTAGTTTTGCAGAGGTGAAAGGCTGGGGCAGTGAAACTCTTGGATTTGCCAGCCTAGCCGCTGATGATTCTTCTACAAAGAGGTCTCAGAGTATCTTGCAATACTTACACAAAGGAGACTAATGCCCACCACAGTCATTCCAATTAGGGAGCACAGCCACCTGCAACGAGGAAGAAGACAGGAGAAGAATGATGCATTGTAAGGCCCAGGGGCACATGAACTGTCATGCTGGATCAGGTCATTGGTCCTTCCAATCTAGTATAGAGCTAACTACGCAACGCTGCTCACTGAGGGAGAACGTTTACTTCCTGACCTAGGAAGTTTACATCCTGAAGCATGAGATTTGATCACCTTTTCTTATCCTAGATAGTCATAAATATTATTATTGGTCATAAAATTATTCAACCACTCTGAGAAATCCAGACATTTGGCTCAATCTCCTGCAGCAGTGAGTCCCCTAGGTCAATCGCGCTCTGCATGAAATAGTGAGTCCTTTGCATTGCTTCAAACTTGCTGCCCTTTAATTTCATTGAGTTACCTTCCCTCCCCGCCGCCCTATACTGAGAGCCAGGTATTACCCTGAGTAGAGGCCTCTCCTCATTACAAATAAGCAGCAGGGCAGTCTGAAGACAACGGGCAACAATGCCAAGGGTTGAAAGCCATTGGGTTCCACTTACCGCCCCATTTTGTGGGCCAACACCCCAAAGAGGTTGGTGCCAATGAGGTAAGCTATGCTGGCAGGCAGGAACGCCATCCCTGCAAAACAAAGCCCCAGCCTCAAACACGTACACAGGTTCATAAGAGAAATTTGCCTGAGGACATCAGCATTTCCACCCACCTGCCAAGGAAGTTGAGGACCTAAGCCCTTCAGGTGCTAGAAGGCTCATATTTCCTGCCTTTGTTACAGGTTGCAGCTGATGGATCTGGGCCCCGAATTCCTAAAGAGGGTCCTAAAATGCTGTATGTAATTTGCAAAGATGCAGATCACTATCAGTCCTAACAACCACTTTGTAAATTCATGGAAGGTTCAAAATCCTCTTTGATCCAGCCTCCATAGAGTCTGAATCTGTGCCAGTGATAAATCATGAACAGTCTTGCAATCAGTCAAATAACACATGCTATTGGCCGTATGTGCCGAGACAGATTAGACAGGGCAAATGAATATCCAGTGCTGAGTCCCCAGGCGTGATGTCTGCTAGCCCTTACCAGGCAATAGCTTCTTCTCTGTTATTATTTGTATGTATTTATATTACAGCAGCGCTTTCAAGCCCCAGCCAAGATCAGGGCCCCATTGTGCACACGACAGACAGCCCGTGCCCCAAGAACTTGCCGTCTGAATAGCCAAGACACAGACAGGGTGGTAGAAAAGAAGGATTTTTATCCCCTTTTCTGAACACTGAAGTGGTTTGCCCAAGGTCACACAGAGGGAATCTCTGATAGAACCAGGAACTGAATTTAGATCTCATGACTCTCACTCTGTTGTTTTAACCATAAAATCATCCTGCTACTCTGTATTGCTCTCTCTTCCCCGCTTCCACCTCACTGAGTAGAGACACTGCCTATTGAACATCTCAGAGATCATAATGAAGTTAAAATCAAATATTTGACCATCCTGCTGGTTTACCAGTTGTTTATTTTTAATCTGCTCTCCTACAAACTGTAACGACATCATGACTGGCTCTGTTTGCCCGTATCTCAAGGCAGCTTCCTTATTAATGCACACAGATTTGTGCTTAATTTCCTTTCCTCTTTTTAGAGGTTATAAACCCTGCTGGTTTGCTGGAGAAGTCCGAGCTTTTCCTGTTTCTCCAAGGAACACAAGGGTAGGCAAATTGAAATAAACAAATAATAAGACGAGTTAATCGTTGCCTTTCCACAGCCCTGGGACCTATTCTCCTACTGCAGGATGCCAGCTGTTCCCACTGAAATCAATGGGGTTTCCCTTTGCCTAGTTCTCAGCACTGATACCGGAGAGATCTAGCACAGGTCTCTTTCTCTCCAGGCCCCTGCAGCAAACAGGGGAGAGAGATTGTGCTATTCAGCAGCTTCCCCAAGTGAGTGACGTCAGTGGCTCGGATAGGAGCCGGATGCTGTTTGTGCAGCACCTAGCACAATGGGGTCCAGGTCCATGACTACAGCGCCTAGGCACTAAGTAATACAAATAATTTATAATTATAACAGGCCATGGGATCTGCAGGGAAGGGGTGCAAAAGTGGAAGGTGGAGAGATCCTTCCAAACGAATGCATGTTATTTATTAACCTGGTGTAGGGGGGTGGCTCAGCTGGGACACTGCTTTGTCATGTGCTTTATAAATGTGTGAATGAAGATGTGCCCGAGCTGCAAAGTTGGGATCCAGGTTCAAGCTTCCCCAGGGGTGTTTGTATTGAGAGCTTGGTTCAGCCCAAGGAGTTTGTTCTTGGATCCAAACTTTTCTGGGGGTGGTTACAGAGGAGGTTTTGGTTTGGGCTCGTCTCTTACGTCCCCGGGTTAGTATCCCTCTGGGCTCCATTTCCACCATCTCTGCCTCTTCCTCTGCAAGGCCCTGAGCAGATGGCCACTGACGTCAGTGGAAAGATTCCCCTCATCTTCAATGAGCCCTGGACAGTTCCCAAGGGAATAGCTCAGTCCATAACACAGAGCAGTCACTTTCATTCGCGCCACCAAGCACTATCCCTCCCTCCCACCATACACAGACCCTGAGAGATGGGTCTGCTAACCTCATCCACACGTGCTCAGTCACTCTCCCCAGCTAAGGCATCATGGCCCCTTATCTGGATGGATGCTCCTGCCTGGCTAGTTAGTAACTCAATTAGCAGCTCTCATCAGCTCCGTTGCTGCCAGCTTGCAATGCAATTTGGGGTGGACGTGTAGCTCAGAGCGTCCCCTAAGGTCACTCCTCAGCCAGTTGGAGTTTATAATGTTTTGTACCCAGGCAGGCAATGTTATCTCCTTGTCTCATTTCCTAGACAGCGCGTAATTAGGAGGTGCCAGGCTTCCCTCCCTGGGGCTCTTTTTAGGCAGATTGCCTTTTTAGGCAGATCTCTGCAGATTTCACCTGTAGCTTTAGATAGTGTGTTGATATTGCGGCCCTGGCAGAGGGTTGGGCAAGCCACCTGAGCCTGGACCCATCCAGCCCCCGGCTCTGAGCTCTGGTGACTAGCCCGACCCTCTGCCGGCGCTGCAGCTTCCACGCTGCTATTTTTAGCGCACTGGCGTGAGCCTTACTACCACAAGTCCGTGTATCTGGACTGGGAAGCTCACCCCCAGCTGCGGTGTAGGCTGAGCCGGGTGCTGATAATTCTGCAATGGAGACATACCCATAGAGAGCCAGGGCTCTGGTTCGGGTCTCAACAGCAGCAGAGTGCAGAGCACACAGAGCAAGCACCGGGCAGGGGAGCCTGCTGACTGGCTAAGCTCTGTTCAAGTGTCTGGCCACCACCAGAGCAAAACTCAGCGGTGATGTAAGAAGGCACAACTCAGATTTCAGTGGAGTGGGACCTCATGCTAAGGATAGGTTTGGTCCTATGTCACCCAGCTTCTAGCTCACAGGATGATACTGTCTGGTGTACCGGAGCTCTCAGGCTCAGAGAATGTGGCAGTCCTGAGACAGCTCCCAGATGCCCGTCTCCTCTGTGGAAATTGCATTATTATGGGCCCGTCAGCACAGCACTTTCTTTGACTCCTATCTCGTATCTGCAGCCTGAGTCCTGAATCTCCTTTCAGCCTGGTATCACTCCACTGATTTCAGTGGAATTATTGCTGCCTTACATCAATGTACGTGAGGGGAAAACCAGGTCCCCAGTGCTTCTCCCTCTCCAGTCAGGAATCTCCTGTTACTTTTATTTATAGACAGCAGGGTGTCCCCTTTCCAGAGACCAGGCGTGTCCCTTTCCCCCATCATGCTACATTGCGACAGTCTGGGACCACGCCTGCATTACAGGTGGATGTCTACATTTCGTTTCATGCAACAGGAAGCACCAGTAATCAGCACCTTCCCCACGTGCTACAGGTGCCTCCTCCGAGCTGATGTGGTTTAAACACCTGAGGTCCATGACTGTTGCTCAGGAACTAACAAGGCTGAGAATCAAGGCACCTACCCAGCTGCCACTTCGGGGAGCACATGGTTTGCATCATCCAGATGGGCAGTGTTGGCTCCAGCATCGCCACACCCATGTTAGCAAAACAGAGGGCACCTGAGAGAGAGAAAATAGCAGGAAATGCTCCATTTTAACTGCCCACCTTTGATCCTTCCAACAGGTTCTGACTACAACACAAGCCACTGGGGACTGTTCTTAAGAACAAGATAAAGCTGCACTGTGGGGCAGTGAGGGATGCAGCCATCCCGCCTTACCTGCCGCAACCAAGATGTAGGGATCTCGCAGCAAAGTGAACACAGGGGTGCCTTTGGTGCTCTGCATGATACAGAAAGGAAGGGGGGCTTACAATGAGCGCTCTGGGGAAAGCATGTAAACCAAGCCAGATACTATAGAAGGGCCCGAGTCAGGTGGTGAGCCAGCCCCTGCGCAAACAAGTGCGTGGCCCCTGTGGCGAGGCAGCCCTTCTGTGTAAAGGCACATTGCCACTGTACCATTGTGAGAGAAGCGGGTTACTCCACGGGACTGTCTCCGACCTTCCCTTCCCCAATCAGTGTCCAGTGTCTGTATGTATCTCTTACCAGCATTGTCATGGCTCAAGGAACCAGCATGTCAGCTTGTTATACCTGACCCCAGGTTTGCCAGCCTGGTGTCTTCCTTTCAGGGACTGTTTCTGTGAAATCAGCACATGGTCGAGCTCAGGACAGCCCCCCACCTATCCAGACAGAGCAGATTTGGTCTAATAGCAGCCTCCGGAGCACGACGTGCTGCTCAAACTGTGGCTGCACTAGTGTCTGGCCAGCCTCAAGAAGCACAGCATTTGTTTCCCACAGGGCATCCTATGGACATCCATGAGAATTTAGCACCTTTCACAGGGCAGGCTGAATTTCCGTCTGTTTCACCGAAAGGCAGACAACAGGACCAAACTGTGCTCTCAGTTACACTGAGAGTAACAACTCTACTGAAGTCTATGGAGATATTCCAGAGTTACACTGAAGTCACTGAGATCAGAATATAGCCCAGCGATCTATTACGTACCCATGTTCAGATGCTCTGACTACTAGTTCAGGTAACCATTCCCACCACCATCTCTGACCCTTTCCCATGCATCAGTTTCTAGTGCAGACACGCTCTATGGCTGGCGGTGCCATCACGGTCTTCCCCTACAGGGAATCCATGCCCATATTGCTCACACAGTCTAGCACAAGGTCACACACTCATAAGTTTGTACTTACTTCAGGGGAAATCTTAGAGGGCTGCAGTATGCACAGCTGTAAAGCTAAGAGAAAAATACCATTATTTGCTTATTCCTTGGCATGTCACCTCCATCCACTATTAACTCTTGTCTCATATGTACAGTAGAACCCCCTTCAGTGTCTCAAAGCCTAGTGATCACATAAATGTGCCAGTCTAACAAGCTCAGGGGGATCTGCTGAGATGGGAGAAATTTTAGGCTCCAATTCGGTTCTAACAAAACTCCCATTGACTTCAGAGAGAGCAGGATCGGGCTGTTATGGTGCGAGCGCTTTATCCAAGTACAACGCAGTAAAGCATACAAATAACCTACGCGAAGGCAAGAGCCTTTTGGTGGGCAGTCACACTCAGGGCCAGATTTGTAAAGGGGTTTAGGCATTTCACTCGCATTGAAATCAGGGGGAGCTTTAGGGCCAGATTAGTCCCTGAGTGACTCAAAAACCAGCTCTAGTAATGGGTAATGATAATAGCACGTATAGGACATTAGCCTGTCTATTCATCCATACAAATCCTGTGATGTATCCTCTCAGATACCCATTCTTGAATGTTTTAGTTTTGAGGTGGAGGTGGATACTTGGAGCTGTGGGGCTGAAACTGGCTGGCACATTTGGTTACTCACCTCCGTCCAAAAGAGCTAAGAATGCCAGGATCAGAAAGGGGGCTGACTTTCCAACGAACTCATACATCACGCTTCCAAAGGGAGCCCCAACTGCAAGGGAAAGGGTTGGGTCAGTACAGTGGATGTAAAGGGTACGTGGGTGTGCTGGAGCTACGGCAGCAGCAAAGCGACAGTCCATTGTTCTTGATGCCTGACCCTGGAAAGTCTTTTGTTGACGGCTGTGGGAGAGCTGTCATTAGAGCCTCGGTGTTAGGTCAGCACTCTGCTCACCTCTAATTATGTCCTGAGTTAAAGAGGCTGGGAGAAAGAGGAGGGAGCATTTTATACTCAGTAGCAATTTTCATGGGATGAGGAGTCTGCTGGGGAAAATTTCCAGCACGAGCAGAAAATGGCACTGGCAAGTGAACATAGGAGAGAAAATGGGGCTAAAAATGGGACTGGCAGGAGGAAAGACCAGCCATGCCTTTTGGAGTGAGCCCAGCTTTGCATGTTAGGGGAAGGTGCTACAATGGAACATAGCAAGGGCTTGGGGAAAGCAGTCATGAAAGGCTGAAGAAGAATCCGAGTTCTCATTAACCTACACTCTTTTGGGAGCAAAGTTTACTCACCAAGCACCCCCAGAGCCAGACCGCCTAATGCTACCCCCATAGCGTTTCCTCTCTCATAGTCATCTGTGTACACACTTGCCAGCATTCCCAGGCCTGGAAATAGAAAGGAAGAAGAGGTTAGTTGAGTTAGGCTTCTAGCATCTCATCAGGACTCATGTCTGAATCACACCTGGATACTTCAGTCTGCAGCCTGAGCTCAGCTACTTCCATAAGCTAGTACATTTACCTGTGACGGATGAAAATGATGAGCCAATGCCCTGGAGTGTTCGAGCCACGAGTAGCAGGGTGTAGGTACTTGAGAAAGCAAACACTGGGAAAAGAGCAGAAAGCACAGAGAAAAGCAGAGTTAGCATTTGGAGCTATGCTTCAAGTCCATCTCTAATTAAAAGCAGTTTGCACAAATCTTCTTAGCTATGCACTCACAGACCTAAGTGCCACATAAGTGTCTTTCATTATCCCCTGGTCCAGAGGAAGGGAGGTTACCACACACCTTCTTCAAAGATCTACTCTTTTTTTGGAGACTTTAAATGGTAACCATGCTGACGGGATCACCCAGAGGAGTCCCGAGAGGAATGGAATGCTGCTACAGCAAACATCCAACTCAGATGCTGTCAAGCACGGGAAACCACCTGTTAAATTTCACTCTCTGTTTCTAGAATGGGAGTGGGCTGATCTGCTGCCCTCCCTCATCTCAGGCATTTGGACAGTCCTGGACAAAGGATCCCAAGGCTCCATTTTAGTCTCATTGCAGATTATTGGTTGGTTCACTCGAACAGCCCTGGAGCTACCCCGTGAAAAGCAGAGAAAGGGAATACTCACTGACTGTAGAGAGAAACATGATGATGAATCCAGCGAACATGGGAATGTGGTATCCTATCCTAAAGAGAGAGGAAATGGTCAAGAACTCAAGAAGAGTTTCTCATTCAAGATCAAGGACTTTTTTTGTCTTAGCACCCAAGCGTTATTGCATATATGAGAATGAGTATGTGTCCATGTACATGTATGAGTAAACAGTGTATGAGACTGACTGCATGAGAATGGGGGAATAGGGCTGTGTACAATCTATGTACGTATAGGTGAATAAATGTGTGAGTATGTATTCAAGGCTGTGTGTGTATGCCTGTCCAGATGTGTCTCTATAGGTGTGATGAGTGTGTGTCAGTGCACTTCTGTGTGTGTTTGTATAGGGAAGCATGAATGTGTGCACCATCGTATATGAGTCTATCCGTCTAAATGTGTGTGTCAGTGTACATACATGTGCATGTTTTTATATGGAAGAGCGAGGCTCTGTATCAAGGCATATGTGTGCAAATGTGCGTGTTAGTCTCTCCATAGGTGTGTGAAATGATTGTAACAAGTTCTAGAACCCCACACATACATGCAGATCTATTTTGCTGACCTGTCCTGCCTTCCAGACCAGGGGATCCTATTAGCTCTAACTCAGAAGCACATCTCAGAAGCAAAGGAAGTGAAGTGCAGGGACAGAGAGGTGGGAATATCAAGCTCAGGGGGAATGTTAAGGCTGAAGATTATGTGATGGTGGTGTTATTTAAGTTAAAAATAAAGGCAAAGACAAACTTAAGGGAGTGGGGAGGGAGTAAACCTGAACTCGATATAGTGTGTGGAGTCTGAGAATGCCACAAAATGTTCTGATTACTAGCTATTGGCACAGAATGTGCGGTGATGACATTTCAGTGCTTTCAACCTCAGTGGAGTTTCATACAAGCTGTTGTTCAACTTGGTACAGGGTTCCGAACTCGCTCATTGTACCTGGGACTGAGCAGGGCCCGGGACAAATGCGTTTTCAGCTAGGGAGCACCAATAGGATTTCTTTAGTAATGCAAATGTTCAAAGCAATTTACTGGCTTTCTTAAAGATGGGGAATTCCTGGATGCTTATATTTCCACCCTGATATTCTAGTTTATAAGTGGCTTTGGTGAGCTCCCCTACTGTGTGATTGCAATGGTCCCAATGGTTACTGGCAAGGCTTAAAGGCATGCCCTTCAGCACTGCAGCACAGAGCTGTCCTATTTAAGGCAAAGGAGTAACTTCATTCGCTGGGAGCAGCAGTAGGCTGTTATCCTTGAACAGACCAGCCACTACTGGGGGAATGTGACCTAAATTCGGTTACTGCAATACAGGCTCATAAGCTGTTTTATAGCCTGGCTGACATACCTGTTGGTCAGGGGACCCACAAATGGATTGGTTGTGAGCTGCATAAGGGCCTTGGAGGCAAACAGCAGGCCAACCCGGACGTTCTCTTCTGTGAGGAATTCCTCACCGTCCACACAGCTGTTTTTTGGTGGCAGGCCGGCCCCAGTGAGCTGAGGCAGGCTGCTGCTTTCTGTCCCATTCACCCCCACTGTGCTGTTGACAGCCACGTAGTCTGAGACAGTCACTGTCGTATTGTCAAAGTAAGAGAACACGGAAGAGAAGGGAGGAGCTGCAAAGGCCATGGGGGCTGCCACGGTTCGGTTCTCGGTAGCAGAGCTGTTAGCACCTTCATATTCCGTTGCATAGAGGAAGGTGGGGATGATTGGCACTGGAAGAAAGTTAAAGGAGGCGATTAGTTCGTGTTGTATTCAGCAGTTCTGGTGTGTGTGTGGGAAATTAATGAAAGGCTAATAGTCTGAGCTAGAGACAGGCATCAAGTAAACTGCCCACACTCTGCTCTCCCAGTGCACCTTGCTCCAGACCCACAGCCCTGCCTGGGATGGAGACCGGTCAAACTCATTTCTTTTGTTATTGGTTTCAGAGTCTTAATTCCTTCAGCGTGTCATGGAGGACACCTTGACACTTCCACACACCCCCACTGAACGTACCCACAACAGTGAGCAGCATATTGTCCAGCAGTAGAGCGACAAACACAACCACCAGAACCAGTTTCCGGGACTCCCTCCCCGCCTTCAACCACCTCCAGGGGACGCACTCCACCACTTGAGGCATTGTTGGAAACCCAGCCGGTGGGCTGCTTCACTCTTCCAGCTCCTGTGTCTGCTCCACCCTCTTCTCAGGGCTGAGGATGTCCTGTAATCTTTCAGAAAGACACTCTGCAAAACACTCAGGAAAATGCACAGGGAGTGATCCAAGGGCCAGAAGTCAACAGGAATCTTTCCAATGACTTCAATGGGCTTTTGATCATACCCATAATTAGGCTTGGACAGATTAGATTTGTATTGGTAAATGTCATTAAATGTCAGTTTCACCGTCCACATGCAAACGAACTGATGAAAATAACCTTCCCATTGGTAATAATCAAGTTAGGCAAAGTAAGAAAAATCGCCGCTTGAGACCTTACAGAATTTGAATTAAGGATATTTATTTTGTATATTTTGACCTGTGACGTTGGCAAGTTGTGTGTTAATGGTTATAAAGCTTTAACTTTTTGAATCTCAATGTCTCTTATCAATAAATAATGAGTATCTTATCCCCTCCCCGTAATTTTCTGCAACTGTGAACATTTAAAAATAAAATTGGGGGGGGAAATGCTAGACCATAATTTTGTACAATTGTGAAAAATTAAATAGATAAAAAATCTTTTAAAAATAAACATTGATATTATCTGTTGAAAATACCAAAAAAAAAAAATACAAATACAAATGGAATGCTGCCAGTCCTGCCCCTAGTGAATAAAAGACGAGTGTGCGCCTCATTTCAATGCCTCTTTGCTCAGGCTGAAGTTTTCTGTTTATGCACAGAGCAGGACAGCACTGGAAGCGACAGTGCAAGTTTCCCCACATCTCTTTCCACCCCTGCTCTTAAGGATCATGCCCGCACTGTGCCCTTGGCTTATCTGCTGAGATTGCCAGGAAGGAGTCAGCTAGTGTCAACTGCTGTGGAGAAGCAGGCACCGCTCATCAGGAGCTGAACTGGGACCACCAACTCAGCAACCAAGTGACAGTAACTTTCACTGGCTGGGGTTCTGTGCTGCATTTGAAACTGCTGTAGCTTAGATGTGAAGTTCTCCATTACCCATTACCAGACTCCTGAATCATCCATTCTGGCTTCAGGGCATCATTTACATTTTCCTTTCTGTAAAGCTTTGGAAGACTCTAACAAATATTGAGCTGATAGTTTATTTTTAGTGATCTCCACATCTTTCATTCCGTGTTTGGTTCTTGGAGATTAAATTAAATTTCTCAAAGGCATTTAATTTATCTTACACCTCTTTTCATCTCACCTAATTGAAACATCACAGCCAAACACAAGACTTAAAAACCAAACAAATACAATTAAGACAGGGCTTAAGACGTGTTGACAAAAGATTGCTTGTGCCACCCGGGTGAATAAATTAATTACAAATCTGCAGTTAATTTGCACTGAAACAAACAAACAAAATCATTAATATTCTAATTGGCTGATATGAAGAGCTATCACCTCATAGACTAGAGTGGTAAGAAAAAAGGGTCTGGCTAAGAACTACAGGTCATCCTCATTTGTGAAATCATGGACAAAGGCATCTATCCTGACACTCGATTCTTTATGAGAAACATTGTTTTTCTTTAACCTAATGCTTGAGTCCCACTCATCAGTCATTGGCTCAGAACCTTGGGTTATTTCCCCTGGTTATTTCCTCAAGGTAAATGAGAACAAACAAACAAATGTAAAATAAACAATCTAACAAATGCAAAAGAAAAAATCCACATGGAAAGAAAGAAAGAAAGAAAGAAAGAAAGAAAGAAAGAAAGAAAGAAAGAAAGAAAGAAAGAAAGGGGAGTTTAGGGATTCAAGTGAAAGAAAGGAAGGAAGAAAGAACATAGAAAATTAAAAAAAAAAAACCCAGTTAAACTCAGCCTTTAAATCTAGATTTTAAAATCCCAGCACAACAGATTGCAAATCTGTTGCACCAAGCAGAGAAGAAAGGAGTCTTACCATAGAACACATCTCTGTCTGTGACCTGGCTGCTAGGAGTGGTGGTGGCAGTACAGTGGTCTGAAACTGCTGTTCCCAGTGAATTTATGCTTTTATCTGGGAAGGATATGAATGTTCCTCTTCCATGAAGATTTAATTGGAACTTCAAACAGGTTCCATTCAACCCTGCAGCTCCCTCTGCGTCAGAGGCACGAAGGAGGGGTGGGTGGTGGTGGAAAGAGGATGGAGAGATTATCTGCAGCAACAAGGCACCAGCACACCACAGTTTTTCATCAGTGCTTATCTTTCATCACACACCTTAACTATTGCCTGGATCTCAGCACAGTGAGTGGAGGCTGTTCTGAGGGTTTACAGCTCTCCTCCTCTGTGGTGTGAAAGGCACAAATGGCACTTTCCACCTTATGGGCTGTAATAATCATAACAATAAAAAATAATAAAATATTTGGAGGACTGGCTAGCTCAGGCAACTGGTCATGGGAAATGGACCACTCAGTCATCAGCTCCAGTTACTGATTCCAGATACTGAGGGTCACTCGCATCTGACGGTTGTTCCATGACCCTTGTATGAAATGTGTTTGAAGGTGTGTACTCCAGTGTCCACATCAGAAAATTCCTACCTACACAACTGCCATTAATTAGTTGGCAGTTTCAGCAGACAGGCCAAGAACTGAGGTGCACCTGCTGGGTTATGAGCAGAGTCGGAGAAATGAATGATTATTTTCTGGGTTCTCAAATACCGACCGCAAGGGCAAACAAGACTTACCAGATAAAATAAATAGGTAACCAACACCCAAGTTTAAAATCTCCTGTGCTGCTTCCACCGGGTTGAAACGACAAAACCGAACCTCCCGAACTCAGAGGAATCATTTGTACAGCCTGAAATGGGAGCTGTAGCGGTAGTTGCTTGTCTCCTGCTGAAGCCTGCATTGTTCAAATATTGAATCAAAGTTACAGAGCGCCTTTGTATAAACAGGCAGATTTCACTGGCAAGGCCTTTGATGATCCAGGAATTTGAGGGTTAAATCTTATCCATCATTCTGGGACCAAAATGGGAAAAAAAAGAAGGCTGTTGCATGCTCTGTGCGTGCGTGTGTGTGTGAGAGCTTGTGCCAACATGTGGGCTGAGTCTGTTTGTGTGTAGATGCTACGTCAGTGTGTATGCGGTGAACACTGGGTCAGTGTATGGGAGGGCTGCTCTATCAGCGCATTTGTGGAGAGCTGCGTCACCGTGTGTACCTGCGTAAGGGGTTGCATCAATGTGTCGCGTCTGGGAGGAGGCTATTCCAACATGTGGGGGCTGCATCAAGGCATATGTACATGGGACAGCATCTTTGTCGGTGTGTTAAGGTGGCAGAATACATATGTGTGTGTATATAGGGAGAGCTGCATTAGCTTATGGGCTACAAATGGAGGGGGAAAACCTTAAGTTCCAGCAAAAAGTAAAGAAGTGGTGATACTCCTCTCCTGGGATGAATTGCAAGGAGCTCACTCAAAAGGATACTTCCCCAGCCAGGCCTTTCTCTTTACTTACTGAATATTTTAACATGGAAAATGAAGCAAGAGGAGAGCTCTTCTTCTCTTCCCTGTGCAGACATACAATTGGGTCTGACTTGTAATCTCACAGCCCTCCAACCTGGGATAACATTTTTCCAAAAGACCATTTGGTTTATCCCACTGCTTTATTGGATGGAGTCATTAAAAAAACAACAACCCATGAAGAAGAAACTGACCAGCCCATTGCCCCAATTCAGAGGAATAGAAAGCAGCTTAGAGTAAGACTCTCTAAGCCAGGTGAAACTTAAGAATCGCACCATCGGGATTTGACACACCAGCTCAGACCACTGGCTCATCCAGTCCAGTAGCCAACCTCCAGCAGTGATTCATATTGAATGTTTCAGAGGAAGGCGAAGGCGACTGTGCAATACTGCACACGGATATGGGTAAGGTTCCTTTCAGGCCTCCATCACAGTGCTGCAATAAAACATTCCACCTCATGACCACTGTCTTGCTCCTTTCCACCTTCCCCGCCTGAGCATATTCGTGCCATTGCAGCATGCCCACCAAATGGGAATGGCACATCCCACAGCTGCTACCTGCGTTTGAAAAGTGGGACTTTCCAAACAAGCCCTTGCCCCTCGTTTTCCGGTTCTCTGCTGCTTTTTCCTTAGAGGTGGGCAATCATTTGCCATGTCATTAACAAAACGAGAAGTCCAGCGTTTCAACTGTGAAAATAGTTAGTTGGAAAATAATGGTGGTGTGTGAGTGGTACATTGTATATGTCACTTGAAATATGACTTATTCTATTATTTGTTTTGCTCTTTCAACATAATGTTCTGAGATCTCTAATTTTTAGATCCAAAATGTTATCTCCATCCTTTCATGACAGAAGAAGTTATCACTGTGAAAGAAAACAAATCTTGATAATTTTCACCTTCCTTCTCTTGACTTGACTTTGAGACCATTTACCTGGCTTTTGCATAGCTAACAACTATTGTCAATGCACCAGGTGGGGGCATCATACCAAAGAATTTCCTAGTTGTGTAGGAGAGTAGATGTGGAAGCCTTTACCTATGTTTGGTTGTGAACTTAGAGCAGAATAGATATATCTAGAAACTGTCTTCCAAATATCTACAATAAAGATTACAGCATGGGCAGCATACCACTACCATCTACTGGATAGAATCAGACCTGCCCTGTTATGTCATAGACTATACGGTAACCACTAAATAGTGATTCTCCTTTAGCTTGAGTGGTAGGATTTAGCTTGAGCTGGAGGATTTTAGTTCTATTTATGCTGTCACCATGAAGTTCTGAGCAGCCATAGTATGCAGCATGGTGGAGTCTTAGGTGGCCATAAATTTGTTACTTGATTGTGTATCTTCTTTCACAGAGATGACTGCAAAACTTATTCAAACATTCTTGTTGGAAACCACCATTTATGCATTAGACATTTTCCAGTCTTTTCCCCTGGACTTTTAAAAAAAGTTATTATTACTACTAATTTGCAATGACAACATGATTTTGGTTTCTCAGTATTCTCACTAATGCCTGTGGCTTCTATTCCACCTAAGTCATGGTCCAGAAAGCAGCCGATTTTGATGATGACACACAGTGAGTGTGATGGCTCCATTCCCTCTTTCATTCTTCCTTTTCTATTTTATAGACAGATAGATTGATAGTTTCTTATAAGAGGCATGGGACAGGCAGAGGCTCTAGTCAGGCACTGACAGGCAAGAAGTTAACCTCTGGTTAAAAATGTTTGCATTGCATGCTCAAACAGGTGTAAAGGGTGGGGTTACGTGGCAAGGGCCCAATCAGAGACACAGGGTTAGACCAGGGAGAGCTCTGAGGAGGTGGATTTTTAATGTATTTATTTATTTATTTGTCCCTGTTCTGCTAGCCGGGGGTTTTCCCTGCTCCTAAATCCTGACAATAAAGCCTTGTGAGAAAGGCTGTCTTTGAAAGGTTTTTTTCTCTCATATTTCTCCCATTTGGCTGACTTTGCTGGCTTTCTAGCAAGCGTTGTTGCATCAAGTGTATGGACCCTGGGTCTTAAATTCTACTTCTAGTTCCTGAAGGGGCTTGCTGGGATTTTGGTAGGTAGCTTAAGTGCTTTGTGCCTGTGATTCTCTATCTATAAAATGAGTATAATATCTGCCCTGCTCAAAAGGGTATTTGTGATTTAAAGTTTCCAGATGCTGTAGAAGTGCAATACACTTAGGACAACGGAACACTTTCAAGGAGGTTTCTTTAGACATTACTGACAGAGAAATGACTAAACTTTTTCTCTTGACTGGACTGAAATAGTCAAGCTTAATGCACATTCCTAATATGCCACTTAAATTATTATAGACTTCCTAGAGTATCTCAAATCCATGCCATGTGGCACCAAGCAACTCACTGTAAGCAGCACCTGATGAGTAACCGACAGGCTGGTTGCAATCATTGTGAATTCACTGTGACTGGGTTGCCCTCTGCTGTTGACTCCTCATTCTAAAACTGCAATAAAATATATTGGTTATGGAGCTTCCTTTAAGTGATCCATAACAGGGCTGGAACACTCCAGTATATCAGTCATAGACTCATAGAAATGTAGGACTGGAAGGGAACTCAATAGGTCATCTAATCCAGTCCTCTGCACTGAGGTAGGGCTAAGTATTACCTAGACCATCCCTGATAGGTGTCGATGTGTCAAAGTAGCTTGTGATAAAATGATGTTGGACAAAAGGCTCACAGATATAATGTCACTGTCAGGTGAAAACTACTGTCTAAACAGAGATCAGCACAGACAACCTCCAAAAATGCTCCATCCACAGTGAAACTTAAAATGAATTTCTGGCTGCATCTATATTGTTGTGTAATAGAGGAATTTTTATGTTGCTTGACACATAAAGTAATAGTTTCGTGGTTTTTGCTGTAGCTGCTGCTCCATTCTCAAAGTAGCTGTCTGTAAAGCTCTTTGGGATGTCAAATGTTGTGTTATTGTAGGATGCTGAGATTAATATTCTCAGCTGCTGTATTCAACAATACATTAAAATATTTAGACTATGAAAGGATCCTTCTGTCTAGACTAATTGGACTGTTTCCCTGAAACCCTTTTCAGCAAGGTTTTGCAGACAGTTGAAAACAGCTACTGGCAGAGGGAAGATTAGGAACTCATCTCAAAGCAATTGCCAGTTATGATCTCCTGACTTCTTTCTATTTAATATCAATACTCTGCACAGTGTTTCACAGAAATTAATGAACTAAACAGAGCACATAAGAGACTTGCTCAAGGTCACATGGTACATCAGTAGTGGAGCTAGGGGACCAGAACCCATATTGCTGGGAGTCTAGTCCTATGTTTAATCTACTAGACTACACTGTCTCTTTGTCACTGCTTTACCTCTTAATTATTGTATCCCTACTTAGTCATTACTTAGCTAAACTGTGCAGAGTTAGATTATTAAATCTTTCCCTTACATCAGTCCTTCCAGCCTCTGATACTGTTAGTCTTCCAAACCTGCTCAAATTTGCCAAGATCTTTTGGAAATGTACTGCCCCGAAAAGGCAGAAGTATTCAATAAATATTTCTGCTCTATATATGGAAAGAAGTGGGATGATGTATTCATATCTTAAAATGGTAATGCCTTCTATCCCATCAGTAAGTAAGGAGGATGTTAAACAGCAACTATTATAGTTAAACAGGAACTGATAACTTCCACTAAAGCATGTTAAAATAACTGGATGAAGAGCTCTCTGAATTATTGATGTTGACTTTTAACAAGCCTTGGAATACTGAGGAAGCTCTGAGGACTGAGGGGGAAAAAGTTAATATTGTGTGAATATTGAAAAAGGCTACCAGTCTGCCTAAATTATCTACAGGCTGGTTAGCCTGCCATTGATCCTGGATAAAATCAGTAAAAAAATTAAAGCATGTTGGCATAATTAATGTCAGTCATCATAGTTTAATGGGAAAAAAGTCTTGTCAAACCAACTTGATATTGTTTTTGATTAGATGGATACTTTGGCTGATAACTCTCTTAAAGCTATGAATCTAAGAATCTGCACTTTATGTTCCAGGTATGGTTGAATCAGTTCAAGTAGCATCATTGCATATGAAGCCATGTCTCATTTCATGTTTGCTATCTGCCCTAGGACACTCTTGTTACACTCCTAGACCGGGCAGTTGTTTTAAGCTGGAGCATTTTATTAAAACTTTTGTCAGAACACAAGCAAAGACACACACTCAGCTTGTTGGAATATCTTCCAGGAGACCATACCCTGCCGACCAAAGCAGTGTCCTTGTCTCCTCTCCAACAGAGTTCCAACACTGAAAGGGCCAGGATGCTGGAAGGTATAACCCTGGCTCTCTATTCAGGTCTGACATCGAAAAATAGCTACAGCCACACAAACGTCCTCATAACTTCTGAGTGTCACAGCTGTCCTCTTGGAGCAGATGTGCTCTGGAGTGCCTCGGTCAGAAGGTCATGCAGTGTTTGGAAAGGCCTGCAGAAGAGTCGTACCAATCTGCCGGGACACCATAGTCTGTTTTCTACTGGTGTTTCTAGAAATACTGAGTAGACGCAGGAGTGGCTGAGGGCTGGGCCAAGCGGCGTGTGACTCGGAGCAGTGGCGGGGCCGATCGAGGGGCAGCGTAGCCCTGCATGGCGGGGAACCTCCCGTCAAGGCACTGGACGGGTGTGGGGCGGTCTTGGCTGGGGTGTGGGGTCAGCCTGGCCTTTGAGGATTCTGCCGGCGGGGGACGGATGGAGTGGGAAACGTTAACGTATTTTTGAAGGTTAGGGGGGAAAAAAGATAATAAAAGCAGGGAAAGGCTGATGCTGTTTCTATGCAATACCCGCTGCCCTTCCCCCTTCAGCACACATGCTGGTTTCCAGCCCCACCACAGAACTGGTGGGTTTTTCATTCATCATTCTGGTGAGTTTTTCCTCCCCACCCTTTTCCTTCCTCTCTGCCCCTTCCCTAGCACCCTGGCTAGCTCCTGGCCCATGGCGGCCGCGCGCCTCCCCCCCCCTCCCCGCCAGTTCCGGGTCTCGGGGGCGCGCACGGCGGCGACGCACGGCGGTGGGCGGGGGGCAGAAGGTATATCTGCGCCTGCGCAGGAGCGCTGCGGGCCCGGCTCGCTTGCTCAGAGGCGGACAAGATGGCGCTGCGGGCGATCCGCGGGATGGTGAACGGGGCCGTGTCCGAGCTGGGCGGCGGCAGCAGCGGCCACGCCGCCGCACGGGAGCAGGCGGCGGCGCTCACCCGGGACTACCTCTCCCAGCCCCGGCTCAGTGAGTGCCGGGCCGCGGGGACACCGCAGGGGCTGGGCCGGGGGGGCACAGGAGATGGGGGGGGGGTCCCCGCCGCACCCCCCGGGGGACAGAGGCTGGCCACAGGAGATGGGGGGGGTCCCCGCCGCATCCCCCGGATGGGAGGAGGGGCTAGGCCGGGGGTCCCCGCCGCACCCCCCGGGGGAGGAGGGGCTGGGCCTGGTGCCCCCCTGACCCGTGTAGCCAAGCTTTGGTGGCTAGTGCCCCTTCCATCCCAGGCAGAGACAGCCACGGGCCAGGCCTGAGCCCCCCGCCCGGCTGTGCAGAGCAGAGCCCCCCCTTCTCAGCCACTAGCTCCCCCCCCCCCCCCCCCAGTGCCTGTAGGTGCTGCACTGCCCCTGCCTCTGCTCTGTCTGTCGCTGCACCCAGGCCACGCTCACCGCCCTCGCCCCTGTCTGTGCCCGCTGGCCCCAGCGCTTCCAAGCCTTCTCCTGCCCTGCCATCTGGCCCTGCTCTTCTCCCCGCCCCCGTGTCTTGGGCCAGGGTGTCAATGGGGGGAAAGAGACCAGCTGGGCTCCGGGGTAGGTCCCTGTCATGGAGCCTGCACTTGCTGTCTTAGTTCCAAGGTCTGGATCTCCGTGAAGTAGGAATAAAACAGTCAGAAGCTGGGTGCATGAACTGGATTGGAGGTGCAGCCCCCCCATAGATTACCACCTTCGGGTGTTTATACGTGTAGTAGTTGACTTCCCCAGACTGTCTCTGATAAGGCTGTACAGATTGCCTTATTGGGGACAGAGCACTTACTCCACCTAAGCAATTAGGAAAGTCAGGTCACTTAATCTGTCTTATTTACACGGGTAATGGCTTTTCCCTGTAATATTACTACATGACACCCTGGACATGGATGAATCACAAATGAAATTGTGAGATGGAGAGGCTATTGGAAAAGATCACATGGTTGGCTATATTTACTAGGCAAAACCCCTTGAAGTAGCATCAATAGGGATTATGCAGTGTTATCCACGCCAGCAGTATTCCCTCTGTAGAATATAGCTGCTGACAAATTTCAGTTTCGCATTTCAACAGAAAGGGTTCTATTACAGACAGATAGTGGATATTGTTTTTATTTAAAGTGGTGTGACCAGAAGTGGTATTATGGAGTATGTATTGTCCTGGTTTTTACTTGAGTAAAGGACAAGAAGGGATTGTGAAATATTTCTCTTTCTATGAGTTGACTATTTCATGTCAGGGTCATATGATTACACTGCAGATTAATGGGGGAGTGAAATTGACTAAATAGATACACAAGATGTCATGCAATAAAGGGCTCTTAACAAATATGTACAAGTGTTAAATGTGGTCTGGAGCAGGTGTTATATAACTTGATAGGCAGTCATGACTGCAGTTGTCTTTAGATTTCAGAGTGATTTCTTTATCCTAACTCTACAGTAAAATCCTAAATCTAAATTGAAGAAAGGATATTTGGGTGGAGGTGGGCATATATGACTGTTACAAAACATTTCAGAGGGGCCTACTTTCTCTCATTTGGAAATGTATGTGCTTCCAAGAGGAGAGGACAAACTGACAACTGTCTCCTGAATCTGAGTGTGCACTAGAAAAGGTTGTAAAGGTCAGTCATTGGCTTTTTAGGCTGTGTGTGAAAGGGGCTGGGGATGGAAGTAGATGCGATCTCATAGCAGTATTAGTTATCACTAACTTCTTAGGTTCTGTTGCATGAAGCACTGAAATGTAGCAAGGTGAATCTCTCAAGAGATCCGGTAAGTAGTCCATTTCATGAAACTTGTGCTCCTAGCGGTTCTGTAGCTGAAATCTCATCATAACCAGCTGGAGGTAAGGTACAGGAGCTGGAGTTTCTTTAACATAATGGGTGATTTAATTTTGTGCAGACAAGTCAGATTTTGGATACATCTAGTTGCTAGTTATCCACTATTTTGTATTCCCCTCGGTGATACAGATCAGTTTTCTGGCAGAAGCTGGACATTTTACTGTAAACCATGTGAGGTGATAAAAGGGAGGGGTGTGATTTTGTACATTAAAACTGTTGTAATTGTGAAAGTTGAGAAAGGGGAAGTACAGTGATTCTAATAGGCAGTTCTTTCACAGCTCTAAATCCTTTACTGCAGTGTGGGTATGAAGAAGGCCAAAACTGATTGGAGCAGTGTTCTTACTAGACCTCTAAGTTAGCTCAGTTGAAGTTGTATGATTAACTCTGTGAAAGAACTTGTATACTTAAGAAGCATGAATTTTCTCAGACTGTGTAGCCAAGTAGCCTCTTTGCCTTTGCTTTCTTTGAATATTTTAATGAAGTTTGAAGTCCAGATCAGTAACTCTGGACCCAAAAAGTCATACAAAAACATCTTGATCAAAAAGCAGAGGGAACAGGACATAAGCCCAGAAGGCAGCCAGATGGGGTAGTTTAGTGGTTTGAGCATGAGGTTTGGAACACCTGTTCTACTTCCTGGGGTTTGAACTTGGTCACCTTAGCTCTCTGTCTTTAAGGTAGAGTTGCATGCAGTTTAATGGCTTTCTTGGATGAGCCCTTTAAAAATTAAGTGCATGTCTGCTGTGCATGACAATAAAGATCCATGGTCATGTATAAGTGTGGATTTGTTCCAGCTCTTTTTTCCAGAGTGACCTTTCCTCTGTTGCTGGACACTTGCTGTCTGCCTTCCACCTCATAGGTGGCTATGTATATGTAAAAAATTCCAAAGCTTGTAACACTCGGAGACCCCTTGAGTTAGCAGGATGTTTATATATGTAAAATATTACACTGAGATTTGATTGTGACCCACTTCATCATTGGAGTGGCTAAAATAATATTGAAAAGAGATTTTGAGTCAGCCTGCCAAGCTGCTTGTGATACCAAAAGATTTGATAATGCTTTTCAATATAATAAAACTGCCTCTAGAATCTCACTGGTGGACAAGGCTAGGAAGTGAGCTCTTCACCCTGGATCAGTGAAGAAGTGCTGACAAGACTGTCACATGTTAAAATGTAATGTTGCTCAATATAGTTCTGTCCTGTTTTTGCAAATGTCTGGCTGCACCCTCGCCCTGATTTTTTTTCAAGTGCCATTCATATTGGGTACAAACACTGAACAGTTCTAGTATCATAACAAGAATGAAAAGTGTCCAGTTCAGAGAAACCCAAAGTGCCAAAACTTGGGGCACATGACATGTTTTCTTGTAAGTAAAAAAGATACAAGGCTAGACTTCTTCTTCTCTCCAGCTTTAATGTTTATCTAAAATCATAACTAACCAAATGTGATAGAATGGCACCTAGAACCTGCTGATGCAGTATAGTATCTGATTTTTGACATTTCCAGATTAAAATCATTCAAGTTTATACTATGATGATTGTTCACCAGCAAACTATTGTTACCTTTGTTACCATTGTAAATATCACACTGTTGACATAATACATAAAACATGATGATTTAGATACACATCTTTCAGTGTTTACTAACACACATTGTTTGGCCTAAACTGTCTTCCTACATCTTCATAGACTGTTTGTGTCCAAATTGGATTTATCTTTCCCTAAGACGGATAGCTTCTGGTAATGATTTTTCTTGGTCATATTAGTCTGTTTTCCCAATCTAGAAATAGCTCAACTTGCTCATCATTTTTCCCCCCAGGGTAACTGATTAATGATCACTCTCTTGCTTACTCTTCTCTTGTGACCCTGGTAGAGCCTTGTGGCTCTCAAACACTTCCTGTATTCACAGATCAAGTGAGGCTGAATTTATATTCAGGACGCTGGTTACACCCTTTGAGAGTAACAGGGATTCTAGTGGAATAACTAATCATGACTGGAAGGTCTGTTCATATTGTCAGTGTCTGCAAAGTTATATTCTAGACATTTAATAGTAATGTCTTCCTACCACAACGATGCAACAATTACAGGATGAATAATAAAACCAGTCCTGTAAACTATTGGGATCACCTCCTGCCACAGTCCCATGAGTAAATATTTAGTACCCACTGGTGTGAAGGAATGCTCAGGAGTAGCAACATTACTTTAACTGGTGTTCTTCAGGGGAGTGAGCTCTTTATTTTAAACAGAGTTGTCTCAGGCTGGCCACTTTTTCCTCCAAAGCAGATTTTTCTGCAGCTATGCAAGAATTGCTGTAGGAAGTGTCGAGAGATTAGCAAATCAAACCAGGTTTAATTCCTAAAATGAGAAGGAGCCTGTCTCTGTGGGCATGTAGTACTAATCTCAATCCTTTTTCATACAGGCCAACCAAGAACACAGACTACAGAGTAGCCACTTCAAAACTGATTCCAGTGGCACCACATTGTAGGGTTGGGTGCAATTAACTTGATTTATTGTGGTTTATTTTCCTTTGAATAGTGTAAGAGCCATTCTGTATTCTTCATAGCTTGCATTATAAATGTAAAGAACTGAAGGACTTGTACTGTATAATGGTAGCAGTTAGACTATTTAGATCCGGGTGCATGATTTAATAGCTCTCATACTTAATCTACAGTGATGGGCTTAGAGGGATCTTTTACAAGAACGCTACAAAAATCTGCTTTTTAGTGAAGCTACCCTGGGGGCCCAGCTTGCTCTCTTGATTCTGAAGATCTTATGGGAAAGCTTATGGCTAGTAAATAGTCACAAAGTGCACTCCAAAATTGGGAGACATTTGGAAAGTTGAAAAGTGTAGCTTTTTAAAAAAGGAAGACCCAGAAAACCAAAGCATGGTGAGGCTGCCACCCACTTAAGGGAATTTAAGAAACATTTTTGACCTACCATCAACCAGGAGGGTGGGAGAGCACCCAAGACAAAATGGGATCTTTCTATAATTCCTGTGATCCAGTGAGTCAGAATCACACTTAAATTGATCTTGAAGATCTTTGCTTCATAACCCTTAGTTATGCCTGAGACTTTGGCCAGGTGTACACTACAGAACTATATCGGTATAACTACATTGCTCAGTGCTTCTCCTGTTGACATAGTTACTGCTTTTTAGTGGATTAACTAAGCTGACAGGAGAACTCTCTGCCGTCCATGTAGGCGCATCTTCACTTAAGCACTACCTCTATAATGGTGCAGCTTCTCTGATGCAGCATTTTTATTGTAGACCCGCCCTCTTTGTTTTGTTTAAAACATTAGCTTTAGGCATCTGTGCATGTTTCTACTCCTCAAAGACTTGAGAAAATGCAGCTTATATGCGTTGTGGTCAATACTATGTAATTTTCCTGGCTTTTGACTGAAGTGAAACATAATCTTTCATGATGCAGTCCCTTAGCTTCTGTGCTTCTCTTTGGATAGTGTGGAAAGTGTCCCTTTCAGCAGCAGCCTGCACTGTGTGCTGGAAAATGTTTCCCAAATGCATTCTAGGTGCTGTGAGGATCAGCAGTTTATGAGCAAATGAGATTCCTCATCTATTTACATCCAAGTATAAATTACACCCCCAAAAAATCTGCATTACATTTAGTTTTTGACATCAGTAAGCAGGATACAGTATTGCTCTTCCTAAAGATGACTCTTAGTTGATGAGTTTTGAGATAGTGGCATAAAGTATTAACTTGTTGCTATGATCTCTGTCAAAAAGCTAACACACACTGAGTTACTGCTGTCATTATCCTATACTTCAAAAGCTGCTATCAGTGACTTTCTGAAGATTTTGCAATTAATTGTATAGAACTTCTCATCTGTTAGAAACTTTTCCTAGTTTATAAAATGTTGGCATGCATCACATGGATTATCTTTCTAATGGGTTAAAATGGCAGTTATTCCTCTGCACCCAGCACCATTACACATCAGTTTAAGATAGGTAGTCAACTGAACTGTATATGATGGAAATAACAGGGAATCTGGATAGTTTTCTATGTTAAAACTTGCCCATATCATGTAGGTTTACATCACTGAACTCATGGCTCTTCTCTGGTCACAAGTGGCCTCTCCAATGCTACAGCATTCTGTAACACCACTTGAGGGTATTGACCAAGTAGAGACTCAAATAAGAGTGCTGGTTACAGCACCAGGAGTTGGTACTTGCTGTTCTGTACACATAGCTCCCACTACATATGGAAGGTAGCATAGATTCAGAGGAGATTGGACCCCAGAGTTTGCAAAGAAGGTGTTCTGCCACTTATTCAGCATAGAATTCTTATGCCGCTTTTGAATGTTGTCTGACTTGCACTTTTTATATATTTCAGCATATAAAACTGTATCCGGAGTTAATGGTCCACTGGTAATCTTGGATCAAGTGAAGGTAAAAATTACTCTAATTAAGTCTTCTTTTCAGGGAGATGATACAGGAAAGCTGATATAGACACACATTTGAGTAGTCTTTAGCTCTGCATTCCATGGGTCCTGTGATCTAGTTTAAACACAAAGGTCTTGTTTATATTCCAAACACTCAGATAAATGCCAAAACTTGCCACCAGACAGCTTCAGGAGACTGGGACAGGCTGTCAGGCAACCTGATTGGAAAGAATGTCCTGAGGATGAAATGGAAAGGAATATAATTCTGCAGTAGTGCTGTTCATACTTCTACATTTGAAGAGAAGTGGAGAAACAGATGCTACAGTTTGAACAGTCTAAACTCTAATGCATATTAATTTTTATCAAACTCTAATTAATGTTAATGATTCAAATCTTGTGAAGTTCTTGGTACATGCTATTGGATACAGGAACAAAATGAAACAATTTCAGATTTTAGCATATGCTTATCAAATACTTGGGGGGAGTTAGGTTGGAAGGGATATTTGTTACATGGGTGGTCGGGCGTTTATTGGTGTTGCTTGTGATAGATAAACTCCAATTTTCCCTTGCTAGAGTTCTTGGCTTTTCATTAACATGGCTCTCTGTTATTCTTGACTAGTGGCATATGGCATCAAATACGTTTGAGACTACTATGAGTCTTCGCAAGAGAATAGTTTCAGGCTGTCTTTAGACAAGTTTTATTTTTCCTAGCCAGTTTGCTAAATCTACCACTCAGATAAAGCAACTCATCATAAAAACAGCTACATTTTTGTCAGCAAACCTTAACTGCTTTGGAGTTTGCCTTTGACTGTGAACTCTGTAAAAGATACAGTAGCTTTGTGTCTCAAGATCTGTTGTGGATATTGTGGTAAGTGATTTGTGGATTTTAACTTTTTCCCCCCTCTCTTACCAAGTTTTTTCTGCATTAGTTTCCTAGGTATGCAGAGATTGTCCACTTGACACTTCCTGATGGCACAAAGAGAAGTGGGCAGGTTCTAGAAGTCAGTGGCGCCAAAGCTGTTGTTCAGGTAAGCTAGGGACAGAATATTTTTCCTTACGCATCACTCTGGGCTATGGCAAATCTAAAGTCTCTAACTTAATATAACTTTCTTGAGTCAAAACATAGTGTAAATGCAAAAACACTTTGAAATAATCGGTGGGTGTATCTGAGTAACATTCGGTTTTTCCTTTTCTTTAAAAATTAAGGAAAATGTTTTCTGATCAGAGTAGGGTCTTATAGACATGAGAAGAATCATACTCCATCTCCTCTGTACAATATGTACTACTACAGTGTAGATCCATTGTAAAGCTTTGATGTATTTGAGACATATCTGTGTGTAGTTCTCAAAGCACCTGTTAATAGTTACCACTGTAATCCAATTTAGCTGAAGAGCAATACTGTGTAGGAAAATTATATTAAATTTTACAGAAATGATCCCTGATAGCCCCTGGCATTCTTGGCTAACTTCTTTTACAGGTCATATGTAAAATACCTTTTTATACAGTGGTGCTTTCTTAACTCATCTATATAAATGAACAATCTAAATGGTCTTAGAAATAATTCCTATATAACACAGGTCTATCTTGCTTTTGCTGCTAGTTGGTTAATCCATTGTTTGTTGTATTAGAGAATCACTGACCTGTGTATCTCCATCCAGTCTTTGCTATAACTTTTGGTGCAATGTCTTTATCTACCTATGCTAAAGGAGCACTTACCCCTTTCCGCTGTTGTTTTCTGGTATATTGCAGGTATTTGAGGGAACTTCGGGTATTGATGCTAAGAAAACATCTTGTGAATTTACTGGGGATATTCTCCGAACCCCAGTATCTGAGGATATGCTTGGTATGTACTAAATCTTGGTCTTTGGATTGAACAGATATATTTTCATGTAGTAATACTTCAGATGGAAAAACAACTAAGTAACTAAAGTCCTGGTGATATAATCATCATCCTGTTACTGTTTTTTGCAGGTCGTGTATTTAATGGATCAGGAAAACCTATTGACAGAGGTCCCATTGTCTTGGCTGAAGATTACCTAGACATTATGGGTATGTTTTTTTTTTTTTAAATATGTTTTGGTTTCTGGGTAGCATGAATCTTGCTTTCTGCTTCTGAATAATCTTAGTGACAGGCTTGTAAGTGAACATATGAGTGCTAATTGGTGGCATAAATAAAAACAGTGGCTTGCTGAAGAACATTTAGTACTTTATTGAGTATATCACTAGTAACACGAGAGAAACAGAAGAAAGTGAGATGACAAAGGGAGAGAACCTCTATACATCCCTTCTCAAACCAGAAGGTTTGAGACAATCTGGTTAATCTATCAATTGGCTAAAGCTGAGAGAAGATTGGAGGTGCTCTGAATCTGGATAAACATAAATGAAGTAGGTGTCCTTGCAGTTTGAACATCTAGTTCAAAAACTATTCATGGTACCCACTTCTGGCAGGGAGCAAGAGGCTGACTATTGACTCTAATTCCATGATATACTCTGCACAAAATGCAGTGACAAGCCATTTTTCAGAAGCCTCTGCAAATGAAGTGATGGTTCTTTGTACACCCATCTACATGATTTTAGGCCTAGTAACTTATCAAGAATTTGTTCTTAAACTGTTAAGATGGGCTTACAGGGCATGTGGAACCCTGGTCTGTTTTTTTCCTACACTAATGAATGGCAGTCCTTAATTAGGGAGAGTGCTTTGGTTACAAGTGGTTTGATAGTGTTAATTATAACAGGATTGTGGTAACCTTCCCCTAAAGATAGTGTTAATTTCCTTCCAAGGAGTAGGATGACACTATCTATCCTTTTTGTCTGCATGCATATAAAATGCCAAATTGATAAATGATCTCCTGACCACTAAAAAAATAAATAAAAAAAGCAATGGGCTAATCTCTAACTTGAACCAGAAGTGTCTAACTAAAGTGAACTAAAAGGTTTGCAGTTCTAAAAGCAGTGCATTTTTTGTAGCCTAATTTTGAAATCTTGCCTTGAAACCTTTACTGATCTAACATTAACAATGCACAGATGAATAATGTGGTAGTTTCTCTGTGAAAATACAATAGGTCAACCAATCAATCCTCAGTGTCGAATCTACCCGGAAGAGATGATTCAGACTGGCATTTCTGCTATAGATGGCATGAACAGCATTGCCAGGGGACAGAAAATTCCCATATTCTCTGCTGCTGGTTTGCCCCATAATGAGGTAGGTGCTTTAATGGAGCTCTGAGAGCCTTGGGGGGGGAAAAACTAGCTGCTGAAAAGATTCAGTTCTGCAGTGCCAAGAATGTAAAATAAATGAGCTATGTGATATTACAAGGGGGGAGAGGTGGAGTATTCGTGTGATGTGTGTAAAATATACGCAAATTAACACACAATGAAAAGTCCTGCCTTCTTAAGATGCTGCTTATCAAATATTGATTGGCTAGATACCATGCTATATATAGCACCAGGCTCATAATCTTCCAACTCGAGCACTAGTTTTCTTCCGTCCGTTTTCTCTTGCTTTTGGCCTCAGGGCAAAGATCTGGGAGGCCATTTGTATTTATCCTTGTCAAAAAGTGATCTATTCCCACAGTCTAGTCTGTACAGTACATAAACAAATGTGCAACTTACTGCAGTAGACCTACGCAACTCCTTTTCCTCTCCTCTCAGATTGCAGCTCAGATCTGTCGCCAGGCTGGCTTAGTGAAGAAATCCAAAGATGTGATGGACTACAGTGAAGAGAACTTTGCCATTGTGTTTGCTGCTATGGGTGTAAGTACCATTGTGCTCAGATCACTCACAAAAGTGGTTTTGGTTTCCAATACTGCTGTCTTGGAGTACTGACTAAGACTGAGCAATCAATTCAGTTTGCCATTTCACTGGAATTGAGAACGTAATTTTTTAGAGGCGCTTGTCACATTTTAGGTCTGTCTCTACTATAGCTTATATAAAAGCAATAGTATTAGCCAAGCCGATGAATCTACCTATTAAAGTCTGGCTGGAGGATGCCTCATGGGGTAGAATGGTATCTGAAAGAATAGGTGATTCCGTTGTAATTGGAACAAGAGGAGAACGTTTTAAAGGATCCCAAGCACTGCATTTATAAAAACATAATTAACTGTGTATGTTGCCCAGATTCAAACCCTGCCAGAACTGAAGGGGAAACTTTAATGTACCAGGACATTTTGTTGCTGTCCATAGCAGGCCATGCCTCTGAGAAATCTAAACACCCTGATTCTTAACATATTGTGCATTTCTTTTGTAGGGTCATTGCATTATCCCATTCTGAAAGCAGGAGCTGGTAGCATAGGTACTAACTGCTTGCACCAGTTCTGAACCAATCTTTTAAATAACTTGCATTATAAAATGGGAATTTAAGCACTCCCTGTTTGTAAATGACTACTTAATATTGTGGTTTAGGTGAACATGGAAACGGCTCGGTTCTTCAAATCTGACTTTGAGGAAAATGGCTCCATGGACAATGTGTGTCTGTTTTTGAACTTGGCCAATGATCCAACGTAAGTAGGTAAAATGGTTGTCTTTCCCAGCCAGAAATGTAGAGAAATGGTGCACTGGAAAAAGTCAATATGGTGTCCAAAAGCTGTTGGAAACTAGCTCTGAGAACCTTAGAATCGTAAAGTCAGAAGGGACCATAGTGGTTGGCTAGCCTAACCCCCTGTCAAGATGCAGGATTTGTTGTGTCTATACCATCCAAGATGGATGGCTCTCCAGCCTCCCTTTGAAAACCTCCAGTGAAGAAGCTTCCGCAACCTCCTGAGGCAGTCTGTTCCATTGTCCTTAAAAGAAGCCACATTACTGGCTTGTCAAATATCTTACTTGAGTGACACTCTGAGATCCTACAGAGCTGGATGCTAGTTGTGTGCATTCTGATTAGTATATTGAGTAGGTTTCACAGAGCTCCTAACCTTTTTCCTCTTACTTTTGAGTTGTGCTGTTTAATGTATGCAATGTACCCTCAAAGTATTGGGCAGTGTTGAATACGCCATTCTGTTCTTTCAGCATTGAGCGTATTATCACACCTCGACTAGCGCTAACCACAGCAGAGTTCTTGGCCTATCAATGTGAGAAGCACGTACTGGTCATCCTGACGGATATGAGCTCCTATGCTGAAGCTCTGCGAGAGGTACTCATTCCTTTATAGCAGATAGATGGGTCTGCATGTTAGGCACCCTGCAAAAAAGGCTGAGATCTAATGGGAGCATAAAATGAATGAGGAACTTACTCAGCAAATCTCTAGATATTCTTCAGTCCCTTTTGAGAAGGATACATACTCCATTAAAAAAAGCTAGCCTGTCAGGTTTTAAGTTATTCCATACAAGTTAGTCTATAGCCAGGGATGGATAGTGCATACAGCTGACTTTCCACATGCCATGTTAAACCAGACAAATGTAAAGTTGGCTCTGTCAGAAATAATAGTGCACAGAAATCTCCCATTTCAATACCAGTTGATCCTGTTGCTTAGCGTTGGAAATCATGTAAAAATTACTTACTTACTTTGCATGCAAGGTTAAGCTTCTTGCTGTATTTCTCAGGCTTCTGAGACTAGCCAGAGCTGTGTCATAAAGCACTGCAAAATTGGCTTGTCTGCCTGTATATAGAATTCATTTGTAGTGGAGATTGATTCAGCAGTTCCTTGTTAACTTTGCCGTCAATTTCTGATCAGCATTACAGGAACCCTGTTGTACACAGGGAATGATCTACATGCCTGACTTGTGGGTGCTCTCTTGTAGAGGATTTGAGTAGCTGTATTTTGGCACCACCGTGTGGCAGGTCCTGTTAGTCATGATTATAATTTCATTGGATGTGATGGCGGCTTTGTTGTAGGGCTGTGCCTGAACTCTCAGTTATGAGTTTTGAGTAACTCTACCTGGATTGCCTGCAGGTTTCAGCAGCTAGAGAGGAAGTGCCAGGCCGACGTGGCTTCCCTGGTTACATGTACACCGATTTGGCCACTATATATGAACGAGCTGGGCGTGTGGAAGGCAGGAATGGCTCCATTACTCAAATTCCTATTCTTACCATGCCTAATGATGGTGAGTCCTGGCTGCTGGTTTTCCCTGTGAGTAGATGATCTGCTTTTGATGTATGGGCATGTAACATCACTTCTCATGTCGTTCTTGAATGTTTTAGCACTACTGCTGTGTGCATTCCCATTGGCTGATTCGGGATACTTGCATGATGCCTGATTAATACCAGTCAGGAAGCTGGAATTGCTAGGTTTAATTGTAGAATCGTAGGACTGGAAGGGCCGTAGAGAGGTCTGCTAGTCAGGTCCCCTGCACTAAAGGCAGGACCAAACATTTACCCCTGACAAGTGTCTGTCCAGCCTGCTCTTAATCCTTAATGGTACTGGAGCGCCTCTAGACAATCCAAAGCAAGCATTTCTCCTTTGGATAAAGATCTGCAACTTAATGTCGGCCAAGAAGAGAGAAGCTGCACCTTAACAATACAACGTGTCCATCTTTATGTGCACCATATAACATCGTCTCAAAGGAACCATATCTGTCATACACCTGAGGTGCTCATCTGTTTTCAGAATTGTAGCTGTGTTGGTCCCAGGATATTAGAGATGCAAGGTCTGTGGTAATATTTTGTCCTGGACTAATTTCTGTTCTTGAAAGAGACAAGCTTTTGAGCTTATGTGAGTTTGAGAGCTCCTGAAGACTTGAAGAAGAGCTCTGTGTAAGCTGAAAAGCTTGTCTTTAACCAATAGAAGTTGGTCCACGACAAGATATTACTTCACCTACCTTATGTCTCTAGTGCTTATATATGGTCAGTCCAAATCCCGTCTGGCTCAGGAGATGTATTTCAAAGTTAGAAGTACTCTAATTTAGGCATCATCCAGAACCAGGTAGGAAGATAATGTATTAAGGGCTGTGGATTGCCTCAGAGCTTTGAAAAAAAAAATTGCGCTTGTGTAGCATCTTGCATACAAAATACTTCACAGCTCTCCTCTCCCTGGAGAGGTATGAAGTATTGCACCACATATCAAATGGGCAGTGAAGCACAAAGGTGAGATGACTTTCCCTTCCAATGTTTTGTGTGATAAAGCAACTGCAGATGTGTTCAGGCAATTGGATAACTACCAATTTCAAGATGACTTGCAGAACAAACTGCCTGTGTAATAATGCATTGCATGGTTTCCAGTAATGGAGTGGAATGGCAGTGCTGCCTAGGATTTTAGAATGCCCTTTACACTGGTTTAACAACCCTGTTGACAGCTTTTATCAAGTCCTTTGGTCCCTTTTCTTAATGGATGTATTTCTATCTAGTTGGGACTGCACTGCTCTGTTTTATCATCCTCTGTTTTATGTGCAGTATTTGAGACTTCTCTCTAGTTAGCTTGAAGGCATTTTAGAGGGCACACTAATTACCCTAGATTATGTTATTTAAGTAAAATATGCTGGTCAGATATATTTTTATAAAGCTGACACATCAGTGTGGCTTTGGCTGGAATGGATATAAAAAGCAGTCTGAAAATTAACATAAACCACTTCCTCTTGCAGATATTACTCATCCGATCCCTGACTTAACTGGATACATTACTGAGGGGCAGATCTATGTGGATAGGCAGCTGCACAACAGACAGGTAGGTACCACACCATTGAACACTCTGAGCAATCTTACATGCTAAGTTTGTAAAGTTAGTTTTAGCCTACATTCTCTATTGGCTGGTTCTTCTGACAAAAGATATTATGTTATATATACAAGGAGGACTTGTATTCTACTGCTTTGGTTGAAATTGCAGATCCTCAGCATCTTTAAAACTGGGCATCTCTCTCTGGTGGAGAAGATGGCATAGATTGACGAGTGAAAGTCTAAAAGCAATGCACTGCTTCTAAAAGCAAAGTCCTGCAAAGCTACTGGCTTTCTGAACAGTGGTGTGAATGCCACGAACTTTCTCTTAAGTCTCTATACTGTGAACATATTGTAGGGTATGTGTAAGAAGAAAACTTCTTGCCATGTAGGCACTTTTTCATGTAACTGCCCAGTAACGCTGAGCTTCCACATGCTTTTTTCAGTGCTATTCATTAACTTCTTTTCTCCTCCCAAAGATTTACCCACCTATTAATGTGTTACCCTCCTTGTCTCGACTGATGAAGTCTGCTATTGGAGAGGGTATGACCAGGAAGGACCATTCAGATGTGTCCAACCAGCTGGTATGCATGACCTTTATGTGGAATCTGTATTGAGCTGTACATAAACTTTTGCAGCTTTCGTTAATCACCCTGGAAAGGATCATACATGACTA
This sequence comes from Emydura macquarii macquarii, assembly GCF_026122565.2. NCBI lineage: Eukaryota > Metazoa > Chordata > Testudines > Chelidae > Emydura > Emydura macquarii. The sequence continues at coordinate 1,000,897 of NW_027130250.1, forward strand.
GCACTTTCAAATCTGAAGCAATTTGATGCTGATACCTTAAATTTGAGATTCTGCTGTAGTTCATGGATAAGAGCCCTTGTACAGATCTGTTTTATAAGTGACCACTCCTCCCATTTGGTGCTATTACAAGCCCTTTTCAGTTGTGGGGCTTTGTGCATGAACCACATGTGGGCTCTTAAAAGTATACCAGTAAATAGTCTGGAGTTCTTTCTAGGCTTGTTCTGCCAAATGCAGCTCTCTTACCCTTCCACGCCAACCGCCTTGTTAACTGTATGTTTTGCAAAGTGTTGAATTATCCAACAAATGTTTTATAAACAGCCAGTCAACTTAAGTTTTTGTTCCTTAAGTAACATACTCTATTACCTCTCTATTCAGATTCTTACACCGCACCAAACACTGCAGTATCTGAGCAATGTCGTGCTGTTTCTTTCCTCCCCACCCCTCCTCATGAAGACTCTGGAATAAAAGCCCCAAATTCTGTCGTCCTATTCACCCAGTACACTAATGACACTGTATTAAAAATCCCCATAACTCCTTGTAACAGAGGTCAAACACCTCATGATCTTACTTTCTCCCCTGTTTGTTCCCCTCCCTTCTAGTATGCTTGTTATGCTATTGGAAAGGATGTGCAAGCTATGAAGGCTGTAGTTGGTGAGGAAGCGCTTACCTCAGATGATCTTCTTTATCTGGAGTTTCTGCAGAAGTTTGAAAGGAACTTCATTGCTCAGGGTAAGTATATCTAAAACATATGGAACATACTGCGCAAGACCATGTTAGGCCTGGAGTGACCAGATCTTGTCTATGACATTGACCCGCTGGGCTGTTCCCATAATTTAGTTTCTTCCCTCTTCAGGTCCTTATGAAAATCGCACTGTTTACGAGACCCTGGACATTGGCTGGCAGCTTCTGCGAATCTTCCCCAAAGAGATGCTAAAGCGAATTCCTCAGAGCACCCTGGCAGAGTTCTACCCTCGAGACTCCACCGCAAAGCACTAGCCACAGCTTCATCTCTAGCTCTGTACCCTGTGAAAGGCTGTTCATTTTACTCTTTTGTGTGTTGGTGTTTACTTGTCACTCCTGTAATTAAAACCAAGAATAAGTGACATGTTGGTGCCAGTGTTCCTGACGTGTTAAACTGATAAGGGTTTAAAATATCTTTTTCCAAAGGCTGGATCTTCAGTGGTTTCGGTAAAATGCCTGAGGGGAAGAAGCTTCGAGGTCACCTATCTTTGTAAATGTATGTAACTGTAGTTACTCTAATTATGTCTTCTAGACTGACTTCCTTTAAATCATTTCAGGAGAGGGATTACCAGGAGCTGCACTTGGTCTCCAAACCAGGAACAAATATAACTAGTTATCTAGGAGCCAAGGAGCAAATGGTAGCCCCCCTCTTGCCCAGAGCATCTGTTTTTAGTCTGATCATGTGCCACTGCTGTGCTGTTGCTTCGAACAGATGGCACTCTGTGCTGACCTGCTATTATGATTGATGGACAGACGAGCTAGAGGAAAGTTGTCTACATAGCAGTGTGCATCTGAGTACCAGAATACAATTCACTATTGGCTTTAATTAGAGCTGGGGGATCCTTGATCATTTTGCTGCTGTCCCCAGAGTTATGCATCTATGAAGTTGCAAGTTTTGCACAACTAATGCTTTCCAAGTAGCACAGCAAGATTGCTACCTCTTCAGAGATCCAAAGCAGTAGGTCTCTCTATGAAGATCATAGATTTTTGTCCTTCACTTACACTAGTGAGTCAATCAACCTGTTTAACTTCCCCCTTGAAAAAGGTAGAGAAGCAGAAAACTTAACTCCAGCCATTCCACTCCCTGAAATATAGAAGTCACAAATACGAAAAGCAACTAAAGCCCAGTGCTGCCCCAAATCACGCAAACACTAAACTCCAAAACTTCAAACTCTCCTGATTACAAAACTGAACTGTTATCCCGTTATGGGAGACAACCGTATTATACCAGGTCCTCCAGATACAGTTGTATTGGTAGTGTAGGTGGGCCCCAATTAATTTTGTAATTTAGAAGTCTTGTACTAAATGATGCAGAGGGGCAGAAGGCAACTCTTGTTGGCATGAATGAAAGGATATTTTGAATTCTGTTTTAAATCATTCTCTGGCTTACATTGGGCTTTAAACCATGTTTTAACTCTTGGTTTAAATCACACTTCAGACATGGATTTGGCTAGCCAGTTTAGATCAGGCCAAACAGTTCAGTGTTTCCAAAACATTCCTAACCCGGTCAGTAACTCCATGTTTGGAATTAGTTTAAATAGGGTTCAAAGCCCATTGCAGAGAGGGTTTAGAATTGGTTATTTGTCTGCTTTTCATTTCCAGGCTAATCTGGTCAGTTCAAGTTCTTTTGCCTATCTATGCGTGAGTTGCAAACCATGTTAGCACCTTCCTAGGTGTGTATTAAACTCAGAGGTGCAACATGGTTTGAACGGTGCTGAATGTTCTGACTTCAGCTTAACCCTGATGTTGCACTGCAGCTCTCTCCTATGCAGGTTTAACTTTCTGTTGTTTGGTCTCTGTAACTTGGTGCAATAGCAATTTCTTTAGTGCATTCCATCTTAGTTGTCAATTCTATTTTTCTTGGGGTTGGGAGGATGGAAAGGTTTAGCATGATATTTTAATGTAGAAAATGTGATATCTAAATAAGTTAAATATGAAAAATAAATGTTGAAGAAATGAAGTCTCAGTGGCTCTGTAATGAAAAGATGTTTTGCTTGGGCTTTCCTGAGGCATGTTTAATTTTCAAAGTCATTTGGAAAAGACTGCAGGAGTCCATCCTCATCTCCTAGATCCAGTGAAACCATTTTACATGCACATCCACTGGATAAACTACACTACCAAACTTGAGACCTCCTGGTAAAACGGTAGCAAATCTTCCTCACACTTGCAGGCAATTTTTACAAGACATGATCATGCACATCTCTGCTTAGTTTCCCAACTACTGTTACTGTGGTGGTTCTGGTGCATAAATAGGTATTGGCAAAAATTACCTCTGCACCTAAAGGAAATTAATCCTGGGACTAAATCTTTAATTCTTCAAACATGAAACAGTGGCCATTGAAACTTAGACAATGATCCTGGGGACAGTTAGTCTGAAGTGTACAACTTACACATCTCCAATGCTTGCCAGGATTAGCTGTAGTGGCTCAGTACTGTCCTAAAGCCATGAGCCCATCTCCCAGTTTCTGTAACAAACTGGAAAAGTAGGAAGAGTGAGGCTGGTTTTATGGTAAGGGGAGAGTAATGGGAGTAAAGCAGACGCTTGTTCTATTCCTGGATCTTTCTACGTGGCCTTGGCCAAATCTCTTCTTGCTGCCATTTCCCCCAAAGGGATATAACATTGTAAGGTCAGTGAATTTGCTTTAGTACCAACATGCAGAGTGTTTTTGAACTGACTGTTTTGTTTGAGAATGGAAAATAATTGCAGAACATCTGATAAGCCTATACTATGGTGCTGGGTTCCTTACAGCATCTTACTGGGGGGAAAGGGCAAGGACTAGCGGGCAGCAACCACTGAGCTTTCTTCCAATTGCAATATCCCAACAAAACCTGCTTTGGTAAGAGGGAAAAATTACGTGGCTAGTCTTCTATTCTATGTGCAGGGCTGAGCACCATGAGGTCCTGGCCGATGACTGCGGTTGCTACTAAAATTTGTATGGCAGGTGTCTTCTGTTACCTGTCTACAGGGCTCTCTGCTGCTGTATTAACAAGAGGTAAAGGATGGTGCTTGTTTGTCTGCTTGCACATAAGCTTGTCTCTGGCCTTTCCCCCAGTATTTGCACTGGTGGGGGTATTACTGTAGTGCCCATGGTGGGGTGGGTGAAACAGAAGGAGCTACCTGTGCTCTGTCTGCCATAGTGTTCCCATGGTTGCTGTTGACAGTGGGGAAACTTCAAGGGAAAAGCATAGGGAAGGCCATAGAGTGGAATTAAGCTTGTATACTTGCCCCATAATCCATACAAACCTGCCCCTGGAGGAGGGAAAAACCCCACCTGTTGTGACCTCACTCCACAGATGAGTCTGATAATGAATTGTGTTGACAGGATTTGGTGAAGTGCCAATGTGCCTGGGTCATTAGCATTAACACTTTCTGCTGGGGGGGGCAAAGTTTGGGAAGGATGTGCCACTGCTCCTTTCCTGTCTTGGTGGGTGATTGGAGAGAGGGTGATTCATCCTCCCTTCAGGCCACTTCTCATCTTGCCTCATGGCTAGGGTGATGTAGCCTATAAAACAGCATTAGCATTTGAATGGCCATAAACTGGCTTAGTGGGTCAACTAGGCAAAAGGGGTGGGAAGGATGAGCTGCTGTCTCGGCTGCAGCCAGTTTTCAGGAAGGGTGGGATAGCATGGCACCAGCGACTCTGCATCACAAGTGGTAGTTTGCACTAGAAAAGGCCAGGAAAGCATGTGTTAAAAATACACTAAAAAAGGAAAGAGGCGCACACTGACCTTAAAGCTTCAGTATAAGGGATTTTTCCATGGGCCCTACGCCACAGCCCAAGGCTACTGTGATTGGGGCCTGGTCTAGACAGTTTTTGTACCAGTATAATTGTTAAGGGTGTGATTTTATTTTTTATATGGACATTGGTAGATGGGTATAACCCCAAATGTGGATCTAATTATACAGGTTTAGCTTTTTCCTCCCTAGTTGGGCATGTTATAGTGCCATAAATTGTTTGTAGTGTGGTAGCCATGTTGGTCCCAGGACAGGAGAGAGACAAGATGGGTGAGAATATCTTTTACTGGACCAAACGTCTGCTGGTGAAAGAGGCAAGGGTTTGTGTCCCCAGAGCTCTTCTTCAGGTCTGGGAGGGGGAGTTATATCACTTTACAGTTAAAATGATCCCACTGTTGAGTATAGATGCAGCCTGGATCATCCAACTTTTGTAAGGACTGGTAGTTACATGGAAAAGGCTGATTGATCTACAAACTAGAGCTGGTCACGGGGTGGGGGCATGTGTGTTTGTCAAAATGAAGTTTTGGACAAAATTCAACCTTTCACCAAAAAACCATAAAAACCCATGTGTGGAAATCCATTTGGGTTTTCATCAAAAAAGTAACAAATTAAAAATGTAAGTTTTAAAATTTAAAAACTTAAACATTTTTTTCAGGTTTCATTATTTTTATTTAACATTTTTTTTTCCCAACAAAAGATTTCATTTTTCAAACAGCCCTGCATGCCTGCTACAAGGGCGCCTGGTTTTTCTCCATGGGGGAGTTCTTTAAGAATTCTAGAAAGGGTTTGCCAGTATAGCTATTTAGCTGAAACCTGATTTCAAACCCTTATAGTGTAGACAGACATGGCTTACTTCACCATGAAAATACTTTTGCCAATATAGCTTATGATGCTTTTACCAGCAAACTGTGCTAATGTCAAACTGGCCTGAGAGACCAGGAGCGAAATACAATGGAAAGAACACATCAAAACAGGAACTCGCACAGTGAAACTGACCACCAAGGTGTGAGACGCATGGGCCCTAGGATTAGAGCTCTCCCAGAGATTTCCCCCACCCTGGGGTGGGGATACAGAAACTCACATTCTAACATTCCGCATGTAGAAACCAAGGATTTTAAAAAACCCTTTGAGGCTGTGTTTATACACCCTAAACAAGGAGGAGATAACCTGTGTTTTGTCCTTGCATTACAGCTCACTTTTTAAGTGCAGTGCACCGAGTTTCCCCACCTTCTGTAATGCTGCTGTGACAGATGCATCTCCTGTAAACAAAGCTTCCTTTTGCTTGCTTAATAAAACCCAAGACTGCTTTAGGTCTCCTCTCCTCCTCATCAAACAGCTGAGGTACAGGAGTACAGCAAGGCCTTGAAGCAAATGAAGGAGTTAGTTGATTGGGTTTTTTTATTTATTTTTTTTTTAAATGTTCAAACCAATTCTTGGAAAATGTGCTTTGTCCTGGGAGAGAAAGTTCACAGTCCGTTTATCACTAGGAAAATGGAATGTATTATTGCATTGCCAGTCCTGGATATACCTTTTCCAGGCACACCTTGTAGAGAGTAACATTCATTCACTGCTGTTCTCAAAGAAGGAGGAGGAGGAGTAGAAAAAATGGAAGTCAAGATGCATAGCAGAGAAGGGAACCAAGAGCCGGTAGAGAGGGTTCTATATTCCTAGCTCACTCACTGACTCAGTGGGTGACTGTTGTTAACGTCATGCCTATGTGCCTCAGTTTCCCCATCGGCAAAATGAAAACAATGTTACCCACTTCTGTAAGGTATCTTGTGAGCCTTTGATGGAAAGTGGGAGGGGATGGTCTTGTGGCTGAAGCCCTGGCTTGCGTCTAAGAAGTCTGGAGTCAATCCCCCGCTCTGCCACACATTTCCTGTACCCTGAAATTGAGTTCCATCGTGCCAGGCGCTGCATATACACAGAGTAAGAGACAGCCACTGCCCCAGAGAGTCGAGACAGACGAAGGATGGGCAGGAAGGAAGTTGTATTGTACAGGTGGGGAGATTAGGGCCCAGATCCTCAAAGCTGTTTAGGCTCCTAGCTTCCATAGTCTTCAATGAAAGGAGCGTAAATACCTTTGGAATCAGGCCTTTCCCCATGTTCTGCAGGCAGCAGTACTGCACACGTCCATCCTTCCGCAATCATAAGTCAGGGTCCAAAACATCATGATTGAGAGATGGCTTCAGAGCAGAGCTGAGGGGAAGTTTACAGCAGAACCGGGAACGGAACACGAGTCTCCTGAGTTCTAGTCCAGGGCCTTAACCACAATCTACTTCAGAGGTTTTCAACTGGGGTATGCGTATCCCTGGGGGGTACTTCAGCGCTCCACAGGGGGTACGCAACAGGACTGGGGAGGAGGTGGGCAGTTGCCTACTGAGGGGGTCCCCAGGTGCTGAGAGGGTGAGGCCGTCCTGTCCAGGTAAGTGCAGAGGGCGGGGGCGGCAGAGCCCAGGCACAGCCAGGCACCCTGTGGGGGGCGGTGGGTAAGTGCATGGGGGGGTGGCGGAGCCTGGCCAGAGCCAGGCGCCACATGGTGGGTAAGTGCAGGAGGAGGCTGTGGAGCCCATCCAGAGTCGGCTCTGCTGCCCTGCACAGGAGGAGGTAAACAGCATGTTCCCACCTCCTAGCAGGTACAGACACCATGTTTCCACCTCCCAGCAGGTACAGACACCACTCCCTCTCCTCCCCCCCAGGCAGCTGGGGGGCAGCGCCATCTTTTGGGAGCCAGGGACCCCTCCTGCCCTGCAGGCTTGGCCCCTGGGTGCCGGAGACCCAGGGCATGCCACTGGAGCCGGGCGAGGGGCCCACACCCCTCTAGGGACGGCCCTGCGCAAGAAGACTCAGAAGTGCAAAAGTAAAAGAAATAAAATAGAAAATGGTCTTGAATGTATTATTACACAAGGCCATTATGCCTTTTGTTGCAACCGTGGTAACATCAGGTAGAAAGAAAACCATGAAGGGGTACTTCAGGTGAAACCTTGAGAGCGTAGGGGTACAGTTTGTAAAAAAGGTTGAAAACCCCTGCTCTACTTGAAGGAAAGTCTGCTAACGAAGGCACTTTACTAACAGCGTTACGTTATGGCAGCACTGCAAACCTGACTTGCATGCATCCAGGGGCTTTTTCTTGGTCTGGAAACATCAATTACGGCTGAGGGTCCAAACTCCAGTAGTGACCTCAGGCAAAAAGGATTTCAAACACCCGTCAGGCTGAGAGAAGGGATTGCTAAAAACCGGCAGCAGCTGCCCTGCCTGGGACCAAGGCCAAGCAAACATCCACAAAGCAGAAGGACTCTGTCTCGGAGCGAGGCACCTGCCCTCAAATCTGCAGAATGGGGAGGTTCATTAAGAAACCCCGTGAACACACAGGAGCTGGAACTGAGCCTGACTAATTGCACCCGCACTGAGAAGCCAGTGTATTTGCTCGAACTGAGGTCGCTGTCAACCTGTCACTTGCCCGCCTGGCAAAGATTTCGTGGGATCTATTTGTCAAGTAACAAATAATGAGCTAAAATAGTTTCTTGTTTGACAAGTGAGCTGCCTCCTGGTGAAAGAAAGTTTCCTTTTGTCACTTAGCACCTTCCTTGTAAGGGGTGAGGAGGGAGCAGTATCAATGCCTTTAAAGCTAATCTCTGGCTGCTGGTAGTCTTGGAGGTGCTAACTAATTGGTGTGGCTTCACCAATGAGAAAGCCCTGCTGATCTGGCCAAGATAACTAAGGCAGGCACAGCGTGAAGGGATTCCTCACGCATCTAAAAGACACTGATACTGGTTTGGCTGTTTGATGTGATTAGTCAAGCAATGGCTTCCTCCAGGGACATGTGGATCAGTATAAGGAGTGTGCTTTGCTGCCAGTCTACTAAAGGTTAGTTTTTTAACGGATAGCCTAATTTTTTAGTGGTAGATTGTCTTTGGTTGAATGATCTGCTTGGTCATGGTTCTCCTAAGGATTTAAAAATGATAATGGGTTCCCCTAGGTACTTATAACACTAGAGCTGTATGAAAACTTTTTGAAACTTGCCTTTTAAAAAAAAAAAACAAAAACAAAAAAAACTTGTTGTTGAAATGCTGAACATTGAGGAAAAACATCCTCCTTGAAGCTTCTTTTTTCCTCTTGCCATAACTTAAAAAAACTCCCAACTAACACTTTTTAAAGAGTAGGTAGGGGTTCGATGGCTCTGGTTACTTGATTGAGGACACCTTTCAAGTATGTATGTTGGGGGGAGTGAAATTGTGGTGAGTGTCTTGTGTTGTATGTGAATTTATTTTTTTGGCAAGTACTCGGGAGTTTCTAAAAATCAAGAGTTTAAAGTGTCTGGATACTGAAAATCACTAGCAACTCCTGTGAATCCAGACTGTAACTTTAAAAATGATCCTTAATCTCATTTAACTTCTGGTGTATGGCTTAAAGATAACTTTCTCTATTCCCTTGTTACAGTGGTCTTGTCTTTCCTGTATGATGTCTTTCCCCTAGGCTCATGAAATCTGATTCCCATTAACTCTAGCACTGTGCTCTAGCTGGCTGTATCATTCCACATCTGTGGAAGTGTGTGTGGGGGGGAAACTTTACTATCTTTTCTCTTTAGAGGGTGTATTAGAGCCGCTGAGGAAGGAGCAGCCCCCTCCATGTGCATCTGGTGGTCCTGTCTGCCCAGAGAATGGGGTGGTAAGATGCAAAATAAATCATTCTACCTGTAGCCATGTGTAATGGTAGCTCTTGCAGACTGCTCTGGACTGAGTGTGCATTTGCAACACAGAAGCAGCCCATGGAATGACTGGGAGAGTTCTTGTGATTGCCTATCATTTAGCATGTAAAGCTGAGGCTCTCTCACCTGCCTGAGACACATGGATTCCCCAAGGCCTGTTAGTTAGCTAATGGGAACTAGGTACCCAAGCCCCTAAGGCAGCTTTGAAAACCAGGTCTTGGACCGACTGCCTCCTGTTGAGTCAGTGAATGCAGAAGGATCTACGGTACTGCAGGGACTCTCTCAAAATTAACTTTTCTGTAGCAGACACCTGAGTTTTCACCTGATGTGAAAACACACTGTTACTAGACCCAGGTTTAAGTAGTGAATTATGGCAATTGGCAGCCAATTCCAAACCCCATTAAAGATTGCTCACTTTAAACAATGAGATTCATTCAACACACTTGTTGCATGCTTGGTCAAGTGATGTTCCTTGACTGTCATCTAGCCCTCATAGCGGACCGTTTCCTTTTGTACCTGAGAAAGGAAGCCTCTAATCTCCAATTTGTTGCTCAGTTTCTTGGTTTTGGCTGAAGTGTGCTTGGAGAGGAGAGGGGAACAAGGAGAACTTAAGCACCCATGTTGGGAGAGAATATTGATTGCTGTGGTTCAGACTGACTGGAACCTCGGAGACTTGTTTTGAGCTGTACCACAGATTGATTAAGTGACTTGGCCAAGTCACTTAATCCGTCTTTCTCTTCTGGAAAACAAATGAGGAGAAACATATTCCTGCATCAGATGTTCTGAGAATAGTCAGTGAGCCGATTGGCAGGACAAATTAGGCGTGTGGCCAAAAAATAGAGCTAACTAGGTAGTAAGCCAGCTACCTCAGAAACCTCACCTGATGGATTCATGCCCAAAGGCAGGTGGAAGTCTTCAGTTTGGTTGCAATCCCAAAAGATGGAAGGTGGTGGTCAGCAAGCTCCATATTGGTGCTCTTATTCTAAGATGTGAAATAGCCATTCAGACTGGAGCCTAGGAAATCCACCTCATATCATCAGCCACCACAATCCTCACCTGGAGAGGCTGGTTCAGTTCACACTAACCTGCGCAAACTGCAGTGTATCCCCAGCACAGTGACAAACCAATGCAGCCGCTAAGTGGCAGTATTAGTCCATGGTTTGGCCTGATTCACCCGTGTGAAATAAACTAAGTGTCCACTCACAAGCATACACTGGCTTAACGTTAACTGGCTTTTAAAACAGATGAAGATAAACCAGTGCAACTCTCCTGTGTACCCAAGACCTTGATCCTAGTTTGGCTTGGTAACAGGTGTCTTGCACTCATGTCACAGCTGCATCAAGTAGGCTGAAGTTTTAGATTCCTTAAATACTTTGGCTGATGACTGACTGCCTCTCCCTTCAGAGACAGTCCTGCTTCTAGGGGGTGGGGGGAAGATCTACACAGCACACTTCTATACTGATTTAACTATTTCAAGTGAGAAGGGGATGACTTTCTACTGAAATAGCTATCCATTGACACCAGTGAGGTGTGAACTTCAAAGCCTTACCAGCTTCATTTTAAATGCAAAACTTGTTAAGCTTACAGCAACCTAAACCAAACATTCTGCAGTGCCTGAGCTCCCCTCCCCTCTGTGTTCCCTGATGGGCTCTTGAGTTAATCATCCTCCAGACCCCTTACTGCAATGATGGGATCTATAGAAAATCCAAAGATACAGAGAGAGAAAATGGCCTGGTCTGGGAAAACAAGGTTTTCTGTCCTCTGCATTCATGGTATTTTTTCGATTAGGTTCCGTTTCATACTCTGATCTGTATTGTGTTTAACCCCGACTGGTTATAATAGAACCACTCTGCAGGTCAGGCCTTTGTAAAGCAGCTAGCACGATAGGACCTGGGGTAGGGGGGTGCTTTCAGGAGCTACTGTAATACAAGTAAACTCTTCACCAGGCTCTGCTCCAGACTAGTGCAAGTCCCCAGCATGATGGTCCTCTTCCTCCTGTCCATGCAGCACCTGGGACCAGAGAAACAGCAAATCAAAATGCTGAACTACTTTATCTACAGCGCATTCGTGGTAAGCTCAGTTCCATGGGTGGGGGCGGCGGGGTGCAGGAACATAGGCACGGCGCTTGTGATGTAGGAAACCATTCCTGTGCACAAGTTTTCCTGTCTGCTGCAGAGACTTCAGAGCCAGCGCTGGTCTGAATGCCCCATTGTGGAGCTATGGGGCACTAGACAAGGTAGCATCTCTCCATGAGGTGAAGACAAGGCTCTGAGCACTTTGCCAGTGTCTTGGCAGGGGGGAGATTTAGGCGGGGTTATCTAGCTGGGCCATGTGAAAGGCAATAGTCTTTCCTTCCTGACCATGCTGCAGCTGTGATATAAACAGCTGCCATGTTCTGTTTCAGAGGTGGCAGCCTTTCACTGTATTCTGGAGTGCATAACCAAAGCTAATGAGTACATTAACCGAGGAGTGCTAGGGAAATGTGGATAGTGTCTTTGCTGACTGGGCATTTTTCCATTCAGAGCTCGAGGAGGAACTGAAACGTTCTCAGTCATGGAACAGACAGCTGTCCTGCCGTGTAAACGAGCTGGAGCATCTCATCTGCCCAGAGGTAGGGCGGACGCTCGCTGCCTCCCATGTGAGCACTGATGAGGTCTGGATTCTGGTGACTGATCTACTTTCTCTCCAATACCCGTGGGCCCATGCAGGTGGAGTGGCGTAACTCTGTCCAGCCCAACCTGGCTGAGAAGCTGCAGTTGCACCTGGAGCGCTCGCTACTGGAGAAGCAGGAGCTGGAGTGCAGAGCTCTGAGAGCTGAGGAGAGCATCCAGGACCTCAAGCATGAGAGTAAGGACCCTACGTGTGATGTGTGGGGGAGTGTACAAGTCTTTGCACTGCTTGCATGGCTGACTGCAGGCTCAGAGCAAAACTCCCTTGTAGGAAAAGAGGCTAGGGTGTGGCTCTAACTTAGTCTGGGGTGGAAACAAGGAGATGGCACTGACCATGCTAAATACATAGGCATTTCAGAGATGGGGGGATCTCCCCACTTCTCTTCCACACCTGGGTGGTGAGTCTAGTGACTTGATTCTGGTTTCAGGGCTCGGACTTGTATCCAGGGTACTTAACTGCCATTCTCTTTGGTGTGACCATTACACCACGCTGCCATGTGCTGCTGCCAACAGTTACACTAAATGGAGTGATTGTCGTCTTCCTTCTCCCCCTTTGTAGTCACTGTTCTGCAGAAGCGGCTGCAGGCTTTGTGCCCCTCTCCAACCACCCCAGCTCTATTGGCTACTGCACGTCCGTCTCTTCCACCCTCGCCTCCCCCTCTGCCTTCCCCTCCCCTGCAATCTTCTTCCATCAGGTAAGATCTGGGGCGACTCTCCCATCATTATGGAGGGGTGGGTACAGATAGGTGACTCTACAACAAAATCAAACCTTGGAGATAAACCAGGCTGTGGTGTTGGGATGACTAATGGGGTGTCAGGAGTAACAGGGACACTCCAAATTGCACCTTCCACCAGCGCTTCAGACCTACAGCTGTGCAAAGAACTGACTCCCTTTTTTGGATTTGCCAGTGACCCGAGGAGTTGGTTTTGAGTTGAACCGAAACTTCGAGTCAATCAAAACACTGGACTTTGTTTTGAAATGTTTGAAGGTTTTTTTAACCATCTTTCAACTCCTCTGACGAGAGTTCTGAAACAGTCACTTCAATTAAAAAAAAAAACTTAGATCTTTTTTCAGAACTTAGGTGTTTTTGCTTAAATAAAATCCTAAAATCTGTTTTCACTTGAAAAACGGAGGTTGAAATATTTTGCCAAGCTTTATTCAGGTCCCTTGTGTAGCTGGTGATGTTGATGCTTGGGAAGTCTCGGTCCTTGTGGGACCACTGCCTTGTGGGTGCTGCTGTACTCACAATGCACAGTCCAGGGCTCCTCAGCCCTCTCTGGGCTCGGTCCGCATTGGGGGATGTTCTCTAAGTAATGCTCATGACTGCAGAAGCCGGGGGGAATAGCTTCTCTTCATGCCTTTGAGGGCCCGTATGGGATGGCAGCGGGAGGGGACAGACTTGATGTAGCCACTTTCCCTCTCTCTCTCTCTCTCTCTCTTTCCAGGCTCCTCTTCTCTAAAATGCACAAGAAGTTGGCAGCACAGACTCCACCGAAGCAGGGAGCTGTCCCCTCTGGTATGTGCCTGCTCTCTGTGATTGGAAGTCGGCACCAGTTCGGTCATGGGGGTGGGAGGCTGTCATTGCTATGTGTAACCATCCTGCATCTGAATTGGGCGCACACGGCCTGGCCCAACTGCATGAGCCTCCCTCCCGGGAGGGGTGGGATGAAATGGCTTCCTCAAAACTGGGTTGAAGGTGCTGTGGGAAGCAGCTCTGGCCCCTACCTCACCTGAACTGGAGGCTACGCTTTACCTCAGCCACCTCCTAAGAGAGCTCCCCATGGCTCATGTCTAACCTTACCTCTTCATCCTGCAGATGAATGCGTCTCGCCAAAGCAGAACGGCATGAAGGAAGTGCTGGATACAATCCGCCGGGGGGTCTCCCTGAGACCAGTGTGCATGTCCAGACATGTAAGGGCTGCAGCTGCCTTAGTTGTAGCATCCTAGGGTGCTAAACTGCTGTGATCTAAACAGCCCCTCCCAGGGAAATGGTACCATTGACCAGGTCTGTTCAGGGATTTCCTGAGGAGGCTGATTTGACTTGCTGAATGGAGACCAAGCAGTAAGAATGGAGGGTGGCAAGGGAATGAGAGAGGCTCCTCCCTGGGTGGAGGGAGGTAACTAAATCTCCCTGCTAGCTGCAGTAAGTGGCAGTGATCATTTATGCCTGGCACTGGACTCTCCCTTGATCTTCTGCTTTCCTCCTCTTCCAAGTACACCATATCCCGGGCGGAAGAGGCAACATCTTTGGCATATGAGCAGGAGAAACCCTTGACCAAGCAAGGGAGTAAGAGCATCCCTGAAACAGGTATGAACAATAGATGCCAGGCGAAAAGGCTCTTGAGGGTGTGAATGGCCAAAAGCAAGAGGCACAATGGCTAAGCCATCACACTGTGTGTGGCAGAAGCAGGTATGAAGAACCCATCTGTTTCTGCTTCTAGATTCCTCCAGCACCAGACCTCCTTCAAGCCAGACTCCTCAACCCCTTGGGAGCATCGCCACAGTACCCAGCAGTGGGACTTCGAGTGATCTGTGCACTTCCCAGGCTTGCAGAGAGGAGGATAGCGGCCCAGAAAGGTAAAACAAAAGCTTGTATGGCAACAAATTGCGACGTGCCCAGGATGTATCTGTAGCTGCTAGTGCGGATGGAGTTTAGCTTGCTGGAAGCTTTCATTGCAACCACACCTAGCGCGTCCTGCTAGAAGCTGGCTGTAACTGGCAGGGGGAGCAAAGTGGCCTTCTGTAATGCCTGCTGCTCTAGCGCTGCATACCTGTCAGTTCTGCACCCACGCTCCTTTTCAGGTTTCCCCCAAGGAGGATTAGAGTGAGCTTGAACCCAGCTAGTCCTGGCTAGGTCGAGCTGCTGAGTATCGACCAGCGCTGTTCTAAAAGAACAGAGCTAGCCTACAATTGTGCTGTCTAACGTGCTGCAGCTGTAGCTTTCTCCTCAAACAACATAAAAGCAACCATAGCCTCCACAAGCAAAGGGCAACAGAAGAGTTGGAGGGCCAGGAGGCTGGAGGGAGCTGTTTAAAAAGATGACTAGATTTGCAGGAAATCTTTCCACAATGTTTAAGCTGTCACACTTTCTTCCACTCTTCACCCCTTCCAGAATTTCTTTTGCCCAGCTCGGAGAACCTTCTCTGGGGTACAAAATGTGACCGAAGCAATGTCTTCTGGAGGCTAGGATTGGAAGGGCTGGTGGTCTCTAATTAGAGATGTCCAGAGTTCCCAGCTGAGACCAAGGTCCTTGCCTCAAAAAGTTGGCAACTTACAACGTACTTCCCTTCGCCCACCTTCCTTTCAACCTCCATGTGGGCAATGGAGATTGAAAGGGAGACCACGTGGAGTCTGTGGCAGAATGGGGAATTAACCCAAATCTCAAGTCCTGATGCTTTAACCACAGCCCCACCTTTTTTGCTCCAGAAATGACTTGGTGAACTGGCTGGCTGCTTCTGGGGTCTCAGACTGCTTACAGGGAGTCTTTCTACGGCACAAGTGGGAGCGGGACTCCTTAACTGCCCTCTGTGCCTCTAAGTATCTCTCCCTAGAGAGAGCCTCTTCTATTGGGGGAACTTCACTGAGTGGCCAAGACAGTCTCCCAAGCTGTTGGGGAGCAGCAGGCCAGAATGCCACACCTGGCAAAGTCTGACAGGAGGCTCAGAGGTGCGGGAGTGGCTGGCCTGGCTGTCGAATCCTGTCAGCTAAAATCTCTGGACATTGAGACCCCTCATCGGGCTCACTGCTCCAACTTGACCCCGTTGAACTGCTTCCTCCCCTTTGCTATTCTAAAGCTGACATGAGCCCTGTGTTGCACCCTAGGGAACAGGAGGATGCTGGCAGAAGCTCTGAAGCTGACAAAAGGCACGATACTACCACAAGTAGTACCCGTCCAGCAACCAGCCCGCTAGAGGAAGGGAGCAACCTTGAGGAGATCCCTTGTGGCTCTCCAACCAGTCCAGACGTGGACACTGCCACCCAAATCCCAGAGGACTCTGAAGCAACTGATTGCAGCATGTCTCCAAGTAGCAAGAGCCAGCTGGCTGTGGGGAAAGAGAACACTGAAGATGACGGAGAGGTGGGAACTGTAGCAGCAGATGAGGTGTGTGAGGGGGAGCTGAGCGCAGGCCCAGCGGGTGAGGTGGCCCAGGCTCTTGGCCTTGGTGACCACGGTTCTGTGGAGACCGTTGACCTTTCCAGCTGCAAACACCTGTCTTTGGCACCCCTGGTGCATGCTGCTTGCCCAGCAGAAATAAGCCCTCCTGCAGAAGATCTGCTTGTTGGAGGCAGAGGCCAGAACATAAACCTCATAGCTGCCTCGTGCATGGGCACTGCCATCGGTTTGAAACCAAATGCCAGCCAAGCCCTGTCTGCTGAGCTGATGGCTAGAGACCAGAGTCTTCCAGGAACCACAGAAAAGCAGCCACCTCTCTGCCCTGTTGCTGCTGCCAATGAGGTAGAAACCGAGGTGCTTCTGGAGGATGGAGACCTTGGTGAGCCAAAGATGCTTCCAGCTAGTGCCAATGAGCCTCCAGCAAGGAGCTGCTCTGAGGGGGAAGAAATTGGGGCCAGTGTTGTCAAGGACCAGAGCAGTGCCCTAAAGGATAGCACAGCTATTGCTACAGCTGCTCTCCCACTGCCAGGAGCAACAGAGGCTCCTGTGCCTGCTGGGCCAGACACGCTCACGGAGGCTGGCCCTGCAGACTCCTCCAACTCCAAGGAGACCATCCCAGGTCTGGCTGCGCTAGAAGTGCACCAAGAGCAGCTCCAAGAAGCAGCAGCTCAGCCTGGTTCTGATCCCCACTAGATGGTCGGGGACATTGGGGTGTTAACTGTCCAGTGCAAACACCAAACAAGAGGTGGTACTGATCTCAATCAGGACATGATTCACAGCTGTTTAGAATCTAGTTAGCTGTACTATTAACTTGGACTTTGTTAAATCCAACTTAACCCCCACCCCACCCCCCAGTCACATGCACCAGAAACATGCAATAGTGGGGGAACCCCTTGGTCACTTGCTGGACACAGATGGATAAATATGAATGAAGTGGCGCTGTGTGTACTCTGTTCAGGGGAGGAGAGGGTCAGTGGTGCTGGTCCCAACACTCAGTCCTGTATGGCAGCTAGTGATGGAAAGGCTTATGCATTTGACCGTTTAGTGCAGCTTAACACAGTTTGCTGAGGACCCTTCGAGCTGGTCTTGAGTGAATGAAGTGGTGGTGGTGGTGGGGGGGGGAGCCTGTGGACTCTGTCCTCTGTGCCTAGATTTTAGTTCTGTAACGTCTCTCGTTTTATGAAATGCCAAGTATCTGCGCCAGCAGTGCGCTGTGCAAACCTTTTATCTGACTTGAAAATAAAATCAGTTTTACTGCTCCAGTTGTGTGTCCGTCACTTACTGCTTGCAGGTACCAGCTGCCATGCCAGTAATGACCACGGGATGGTGCTCTCAGCTCTGAAATTCTGGATCTCCCTCTGTGATGCTAGGTAATTGTTCCCAGAATTTCTAGGCAAGGCTGAGCTTGTGGACTGCAAATGAATCTGCTCCATAAAGCTGCAGCAAACAATGTTTGTGTGAACTTGTTTTAAATGCCTCCTGGGATTCAAAGGCCAGAGAGCCCTTCACCTCATGGACCCAAATCGTCCCTACCACTGCTGCTCTTGATATGGAGGAAGCCTATATAGGCCTTACAGTAGCTTATTCCTGCTGGGCCATTCAGTTCTCTGCATCTGAGAACTAGTTTAGCAATGACGTGCTGATGGAAGGGGGGGTGGGAGGGTATAGGTAAAACACAGTCAGTGGTGTAAACAGAAAAGCTTAACTTGCAGTAGCTAGAGGCCCTAGACTTCTGGAGGGAGCCTGGGTCTCCTAGGTTCTGTATCTAGGTCTTGTAAAGGCCATAAGGGGAGGGGAATCAGAGGCGCAAATGAGGGGAATGACCTGTATGTTCCCGGGCTGTCTGGTCACAGAGCAGTGCTCTCCTGCAGTGCCTTGCACAGAAGGTGGGGAAGAGGAATGCCCTTCCCCTTGCAGCTATTCCTTCAGCACCAGGCTGGAAGCTGGGAGCTGGCTTGAGTAAATCAAGCTGTAATCTGGCGGGCTGACAAGCTGATCAGCAGGCCTGCTGCAGCGACGGGCTATGGGGGCTGCAGTGAGACTCACCCTTGGCTGGAAGGTCAGTCCTGTGTCATCAAATCAGCCCTTTGCAGCTCTCTGCTTCCCCGTTCCGATACCTGCTGCACTATGGCTCTGCCCAGCAGGTTCCTGTTTGCTCTTGCCCTGCCCCAAACGCTCGTGGCATGGCCCAGGAGCCTCCGCCTTGACTTTTTACTCCATGATGGGATTCCTGCTGAGCATGGGCATGTGGCCACAGCAAATGCTAGATTTAATGAACTGATGCTCCCCTTAAATAGGGAAGGTGGGTGAGGTAGTCTCTCATTGGACCCACTTCTGGGGGTGCAAGAACAAGTTCCTGAGCTTATGGGACACTGCCACAGGGGCAGCTCCTGCTCAAGGGGCTTGGAAAAGTGGCTTAACAGGGGCCCCTAGTAGGCAAACTGTATGTGGGTTCGATAGGTTTACGGGTGGGTGATGCTTAGAATGAAGCAGTCCTAGAGCGGCTAATGGATGGCAAGTTCAGCCTGCTGGAGCCCAGCCGCATCCCTGCCTCTGGCTACGGCTCTAAGCGCCCCAGCACAGCCAGTGTTCCACTGGGGTCCTCTGCCTCTGGTCGAAACAAAAGTAAAATGGGCTGCTGCGAACTGTAGCTTGTCTGGCGTCCCCTGTGTTGCTTAAACACCTTTGCAGAGCATGGCTAACAGGGCAGCCACACAAGCTGCTGACCCTGCTATACAGTGATGTCACGGCCGGCTCCTAGCCTGCTGTGTTACCATAGGATGGGGAAAGAAGCTGGATGTTCACGAAGACTCTCAGGCTCTGTATATGTTTCCAACTAGGTGCATGGGGCTAAGCAGCAAGAAAATACCCAGGTGGGGTGGGTTAAAATGAAACCAGCTGTCCTGTCTCTGGGCAGGGAGCTAGCGTGGTTAGAGTGGGCAGGAGGAGTTGAAGGAAGATGAACACGAAGGGGCAGAATGCGGAGCAATGGACTGAAATGTGATAAAGGGAGGGGCGGCAACACTGGGAGATGATGCAATTGGTGCTAATAGGGCCCCTCCCGTAAGCAGCCTGAGCCTTGTTTTAAATTTCAAATTGAAACTTAAAAAATCCAGTTTAAAATTGGAACCACAACCTGCACTGGAGTGACCGCTCCTGCCTGGCTGAGGTAAGAGGTCTCTTCTCCCAGCCTACTACCCGATGTTCTCGGCCCGTGGTGGGGAGTTGGCCTGACGCAGCCATAGACATTGCTGCTCTGAGAGCACAAACTCCACTCATTAAAATGTTACCCCTCTTCCTCAACGCATGCAGTGAGTGGCCTTGGCCCACGCGCAGGGAGCTGTATGGGTGCAGCTGTAACAATTGCTGAATGGGGCTATTCTAGAGACTAGGTGGGGCTTATGCCAACAGGAGAGGAGAAGCTATCTTACCCCCTTTCCCCTCGCAAGCTGTGTTTTGGTTTAAGGTGGAGCTGGCCCACCAGACAGGACTTCCCTACACTAGAAAATTACATCATTAGAAACCACATTGACACAATTTAGCAGTTGACGGGGTGAGGGAGAGTTAGGTTTAAGTCTGCCAACTGATCCAGGGTGGCCTGACCTCAGGGTTGTTCCCAGTCAGCTAACCGGGGTGAAACACAGCCGTCCTTGTCTGCTCTGCGCATTAGTTAATGTATTCCACCATCCCATCTACCATCTTCCCATGCAGACGAGCCCGGGGGGTCGAATTCTCCTTCCCTTGTTCTTGGCTAATGCTAACTCCGCCCGCTCTGTCAGTTAGGGGCATTTGGACTAAGCTGATCCCCTGACTGTGTCTAGTTGAACTGTATGATCATTGGACGGGGTGAGAGAACTCTGCCTGTGGTGATGCCTGTAGGAGACAGGAAGAGCTGGGCTGTGTCTGGAAGATCCACACTGGCTACCGGACAGAGAAACACTGCCGCTTTTGCCTTTGGTGGAAAGAAGGGGAAATGGAAGACAGCTCAATATGTAGGTGCCCTGGAAATCCCATAGAGGGCACATTCAGTTTGAGGCTCTCTCTCCCCAGGTGAGAACAGCTTTGTGAAAAGAGTCATTGAGGCTCGGCTAAGTGTGTGTGTGATGGAGCTGGGGGAATGCTCTTCCTTCTCTGTGCACAACTCCACACCAGCCCCAGTCTCTCCACTGTTCTTTCTATGGCCTCATTGAACATGTGCATGACAGGGAGGATACTGAGGCGGAGGCTAAACAAACAGCCCCATATTTCATCGCAAGGAGACAGCAGGTACTGCGCTAAATGAGACATGCTGATGGCACAGCTGCTGCCCTACTGCATTTACACACTGTGTTCTGAATTTTTTTTTTTAAGCAATGATTAATGAAGGCTGCCCGCGGGTCTTATCCCCTCAACCACCTGATTTCAGCCAGCCACGTCCCTGAGAACAGCTGTCGCCTCATTTTGGGAAGGGGCAAGAACAAACATTCAATGTGTTCTATACCTTCCCCCTAGGCTCTGGGTTTGTGCTGGCAGATGTATGGCAGGGGGTTGGTGTACTTAGGAAAGTGACTGCAGGTGATTTACACATCAAAAGAGGCTTTCGTCCTACCCTCTCTTGCCCTGGGTGATCACAGTGGCTCGGCTTAATTACAGTCAGACTTTCAAAAGTGACTCTGGCCTTCCCTGTGTTTGGGATTAGCCATGATTCAGCCCTCAGTCGGCAGCAATCCATGGTGCTACACCAGGACAGAAACCTCTACAATTAGACAAAAGAAAAAGCTACCCATTGCTCTGGTCAAGTTTACCCCAGCTTGAAACCTGGGTTAGCTCCACGGGTGCAAAATTGTAGCTTTCCTTCTTGTAGGCGCAGGGTTAGTATTACTGCAGCTTCCTCCCTGGTGGGTTCAGGGCTAATCCCAAGCAGGGATAAAGCAAGAAACACATCCAGCCTTACTCCAATTCTGCAGCCACTGCTCCTCCAGGGATGGATAGTTCCACCCTTCTGTGCTTGTGGGGCTGGACCCTATTGGCTTTATACTGGTGAGTGCTTCAGCTGTCGAGAAACCATGGGCCCAGCTGGTGAACTGGCACACCCTGTGCCATCTCTTCCCACAAAGTGTGTCACAGGGGAGTCTCCGGCACCAAATCATCGTCTCCACTGAGAGCCATCCGTCCCATCTCAGCTCTCCAGCTGGTGAGATGTACCAGATCCAGGCCTGGCTCACCCACACAAGTCAGCAGGCCCTGAGACTCCCTAGCTACTAAGCCCCAGGGTGCAGTTAAAAGAGAGGACTTTGGTAGCCTGGGACCTCTCCTCCCACAAGGTGCATTGCAATTATAATGGCCCACAGTTGGGAACGGTCCTGCCTGAAAGCATGACTGAGGACAGGGCTTATGTGGATGTGGGGTGTAACAGCAAGTCAAACTCCAATAACAGGTGAAACGGACTGCATTGTGTTTTCCTATCACTGAGCCACCTACAGTCAGGTTAATTTTGTCACAGGACAGGGCTTCAGGCTTCCTGCCATCAGCTACAGCAGGGCTGATATTTATACAACTGTAGCCTCTAGGAGCCCTTGTCAGGACCAGGACTACATTGTCCTAGGTGCTGTACACACACACAACAAAAAGATAGCCCCTGTCCCAAGGAGCTAACAATCCAAGTAATGCTAGAAGGCTCAGTTATCTGCAAGTTCAGCAGTTGTTTTCCCTGTAAGTGGCAATGTTCATACGAACTACCTCTATAATGCTGAGTATTTCAATTCCTTCCACTGCCCAGGACAGAAAATGATGCAGGCTCCAGGTGTGTGGGAAGATGCATCGGACTTTGCTTTCTAAATCCTTTTTTGAATTGGGTAAAAAATACAAAACAGGCCAACTCACCCTTATGATGATGATGAATCTGTCCCCCATCCAGTTTCCTCCCTGTCTCCCTTTCTCTACCCCACCCTTCCAACACTAGCCTGCCTCTTGCTGCTTAGGCTGTTGTGAGACACCCTTACTCCTGAAGTGGCATTAACCATCTCCCGTTAGCTCATTAAAGTGAAGTTCCTAAGGGCTCTTGAGTTCTCCATTCCAGCCAACTGTGTTGTCTTGTCCCTTTAGGCACCAACGTGTGTCTCATCTGCTGGGCAAATGGAATGTGTGCCCTTGTGAAAACAAAAGGATGTAAAAAGGCTATTACATTTTTTTTAAAGGCCCTTGTTATTGTTGCAAAGGCAGCCAACAGGGAGTTTTACATACGTAAGTGTGAGAGAGCTCACTGAGCAGCCTGGACACCTCCCATGATGGACCCAGTTCTGACAGCTGAATTCCACCCTGGGCGTGATTCTCCCCACCTGCTTTCACTTCACCAGAACTGGGAGCTGGGGAAGAACTGCAGCCACCAGAGAACAGGTGAGTTTAATAGACTAAAGTTCCTTAAGCAGCTAGGGACAGGTTGGCTCGAAGCCTCTCAGGCGAGGCATGTGCCTTAGCAGATATAGGGTGCTAGACCAGGGATCGGGACATGGACCTATTGCCAGCTCGGACTATGCGACCTGGGGTAAGTTACTTTGCCTCTGTTTCCCTAACTACCCTTTATCTAATTAGACTGTAGCCTCTTTGGGATCAGAGATTGTCTCTTACATGGAGTCTGTGCAGCACCCAGCACATTTAGGTCTTGAGCTCTGTTGGGGTCTCTGTGGGCTACCATAATACAAGAAGATCTGTAATGGCCTGAACCAGCTTCCCCACCCCACACACCCCTGAACTTAGGAAAAATTTGGATCCAGAGCAGGCTAAGGCCCAACTTAATAGTGCCTACCTGGGAGGACCAGATGCCTTTTAGAGTTTACAGCTGAGGCAGCTGCAGGGATAGGTCATTTGAAAATAGCTAGGGTAGGAGGATGCATCTCTCACATTTGAGCTGGATCTGCTGTTACAGTATTGTCAAAGAGTCTTAAAAACTCCACAAGCCCCAGGCATTGCAAGCAAAGCCAAGATTTCCCTGGAAAGCAACAGCAGCAAGAGGCAAGTGTCCAACATAAATACCCGCCTCCCATTCCACCACCTTCTTTCTGTGGGTGCCCATAAATGATATCTCTTGCAATGGAGACTGGTACTACTACACTGAATGAATCTAGTACATGGCTCTCTGAGGGAAGCAGTAACATAACCCCTCACATTCATCCTGTCTGCCCTTCCCTCCCTTGAAAGGAATCACTGGAATGAGGGAAGAAGTTGATCATAATATGCAATTTACCTCATTTGCATATTCCCTCCAGCTGCCATCTCCTGCCTTTAATAGGGCATGGCCCAGCAGCCATCACTCTGAGAGCTGCGTGGTATCTGGGGGATGGATCACGGCAGGAAAATTGTCCTGTTATTTTTAGTGCTGGGAATATAATTTGCCTCACCTGTCACATATTATGAAAGCTGCTTAAGTCTCAATTACCCATAATTGAGCAGGTGGGGTGGGGTGGGGTGTGGTGTGTGGGGCAGGGGCTTGGGCTGGGCCTGGGCCTGGGCCTGAGCTATATATGGCTGCTGCAGTTAGACAGTCAGGATGTTTTGCTGATTGTGGTGGCCATTTTGTCTCTAGGTGGGAACTGGGTTTTCCAGGGGTAGAGTTACTGAGATGCATCAGATCCACACACTGTAAAGAGAGAAAACAGTTTAAGGGAGAGTAGCCTGTTCAAACAGTTAGAAATGTGTCCTCAGCTTTGGTTAAGGCATTTTAGAGTGTGTATGTGTGTATTTTTCTTTCCCGTGCCCTTCCTGGGGAGAGCTAGCATTGAAATAGGAAGGCAAGCTGCGGTTCCAGGACTTAAGCGGGTCTCCACTGAAAAGTTCAGTCAAACCAGATCCATTGCTCGGGGGTGTGACAAAGTCACACTCCTGAGTGACATAGTTAAGCTGATCTAGCCCCTCGTGTAGACAAGGGTAGGTTCCTGGATGAATTCTTCTATTGACTTAGCTATGTCGATGGGAGAAGCATCAGTAGTGTCTACCCTGGAGCACTACAGCCGTGCAGAGGCAGTGCCATGGTTGTGCCGCTGTAGCTGTTCAAGTGTAGGCAAGCACTGAGCTGCATTGGCAGAACGGGGTGGGGGAGCCTAGGACTGGAACAGCAGGCAGTGATGGGGCGAGTTTGTGCAGCTGCCATCTAGACCATGCCTCGCTCTAACCAGAGCGATCAGCCTCTTGCGTACATGCACCCAACTGCTATGATATTTCTGCTAAAGAAGCAGCCCTCATGGCTGTAGGTTGCAGAAGAGAGGCTGTGTAGGCGAGTGGAGAGAGAATTCAGGAGAGCTGGGTTCTCTTCTGGGCTGACTCTGGCCTGACGCGTGTCCTTAGGCAAGTTACTTCCCCTCTCTGTGCCTCACTTTCCCAGTCTGTAAAACAGAGCTAATGACACTCACCTCCTTTGTAAAGAGCTTTGAGGGCTGTGGGTGGAAATGCCAGGGGGGAATAATTGTACCGAGCGACCCTGCCGCTTGTCAAGGTTTCCCGAAGCAGGGTGCCCAGAAGATGGTTGCCTGCCTATATATGTACAGGGCCATGCACTGACCAGATACACCCTGAAAACGTCACCGAAGAGGCTTCCTTGCGATTAACTTTGGGTTGGCTCTCCAGCCAAGATCTTAAAAGACTGAGGTCCTCCTTGAAGTTTTCCATCCCCAGTTGTGAGCCTAGTATCTGGCTGGCTGGCGCCTTCCACCCCCGAGTGGGCTGCCTTTCCGTTGTGGTTGAAGTGAGACCCGTTATGCCTAGATCCTGCAAACACTGACTTAGCGGCATGAATAACTTGATGCATGATTAATACCATTGAGCTCAGCGGGATGATGAATGTTTGTGTTTGCAAGATCAGTGGTGGAGGCTGAAATGCAGCTTGGGGTTTTCCAGTGTGAGCTGTTGTAACTGCAAGGAGAATATACTGGACAAACCTCTGGGCCTCTTCCCCATTGCCCTGCACTGTGTGTGGTCATATACCCCAATCAGCGCTGTCCTCATCCCATAGCACTTGCACTCCTTGTGCACTGGGGTAAATGGGAAACCAGCCCCCCTTTGTTTATCTCACTCAGATTTGCAGGTAGCAGATGGGGAAGTGGATGTGCCTAATAGCTGAGTCACAGCCCTAGATGGTAGCTTCCGTGAAGGCAGAAGGGAAGTGAATAAAGAGGGGTGTGCGTGCGTGTTAGGAGCAGCATCTGCCATTAACACAGTTTCCAATCTGGTTTCCAAAGCCAAGAATCTAAAAGAAAATCAATACATTGGGTATCCCTTGGGCTTAGCATTTCCAGTCTCATCATAAGCTGGAATCACAGCCTCATTGTTTCAGGAGCCAAAGCAGGGGGAGGCCCTGTAGTGTTACCTTGCACGCTGTCCTCTTCAGGAGGTCATGCTGGTGGGTTAGCGCCTCTCCTCTGGAGCTGCTGCTGTCTCCTGCTAGCAGAACAGGAAAGGGAAAAATGAAGGCAGCTGGTTGAACAGCATCTTGCTTCATTAACCCTGGCAGCCTGCCATGCAAGTGAGAGGGGAGCGTGTATACCCTGATACTGAGGGAAAAGGGGGTGAGTTTATCTGGGTCAATGTGATTCTGGAATGGGGAAGCACCTCATGTGTCTGGAATGAAATTTAATGGAAATTTAATTTAAGTTCAAGGTCATGCCCTTAGGGACTAACAACAAGAATTTTTGCTCTCAGTTCTACGTGATGGAGGAGAGAGAGCTGGGTGTATTGGTCAATCACAGGATGACTATGAGCTGGCAATATGATGAGGCAGTGAAAAAAACTACCGCAATCCTAGGGTGAATCGGGCGAGGTATTTCCAGTAGAGATACTTCAGTGTTATTACCATTATACAAGGCACTGGTGAGACCTCATCTGGAATACTGTGTGCACATCTGATCTCCATGTTTAATAAGGATGAATTCAAACTGGAACAGGTGCAGAGAAGGGCTGCTAGGATGATCCATGGAATGGAGAACCTGCCTTACAAGAGGAGACTTAAGGAGCTTGGCTGAGGGGAGATATGATTGCGCGCTCTATAAATACAGAGAGATAAACACCAGCACCAGAGAGGGAGAGGAATTATTTAAGTTAAGGGCCACTGTTGGCACAAGAAAGGGATATAAACTGGCCATCAATAAGTTTAGATTTCAAACTAGACGAAAGTTTCTAACCAACAGAGGAGTGAAGTTCTGGAACAGCCTTCCACGGGGAGTAGTAGGGACAAAAACCTCATTTGTTTCATGAGTGAGCTGTGGAGGGGATGGTATCATGAGGTAGCCTACAATGGCACATGGCCCATGTGTGACAGCTATTAGCAAATACCTCCAACAGCCAGAGACAGGACACTAGATGCGGAGAGCTCAGAGTTACTACAGAGAATTCTTTCCCGGGGGGCTGGCTGGTGGGTCTTGCCCACAAGCTCAGGGTCTAACTGATCGCCATATTTGGGGGCAGGAAGGAATTTTCCCCTAGGACAGATTGGCAGAGACCCTGCAGCCTTCCTCTGCAGCATGGGGCAGGAGTCACTTGCTGGTTTGAACTAGAGTCAATGGTGGATTCTCTGTAACTTGAAGTCTTTAAATCAAAATGAGAAGGACTTCAGTAACATAGAAAGAGGTTACGGGCCTATTTCAGGAGTGGGTGGGCGAGGGTCTGTAGCCTGTGATGTGCAGAAGGTCAGCCTAGATGATCATGATGGTCCCTTCTGGCCTTAAAGTCTCTGAGTCTGTCAATGGGGTTACATGTGGGAGGGGTATTGGGTTACTGGTGGACTACATCTGACCTGTCAACTACCTCCCCGCCCACAACATTCTGCAAAATCATTGAAATTTGTGTGCGTTTATTTTTGTGGGGGAATAGTGGAGGGGGTGCTGATCTCTGCTCTTTCCTCCCCGTCCCCAAAGCCAGCCAAGGATAGCAGGAACCCCCAGACTCATCAGAACTTGCAGGCAGTCCCAGCATTCAGGAGCAACCTTACAATTACAAACACAGCAGCAGGAAAATAAAAAGTGACCCAAAACTGAATGGAGATTGAACTCTCCTCTCTGCCCAGGCACTTGGCCCCACCTCCTCAAAAGTATTTAGGCACCTAACTTCCATACTTTTGAGGATCTAGGTTCTTGTCCATCAAGACCAGAGCCTGGATTCCAGCAGAACCGTGTGGCATTTCAAATCAAACCACTGTGTGCTAGAGAGGACGTAGCACTGGTTATAGGCCAGGGACGCTGAAGATTAGGTTTAAAATTTAGGAGGATGTTTAGTTCATGGATTGATTCTGTCAATGTGCATGTCCATTAAAATGTCACTGCACATATTGTTTTAAATCTCTGTGCATCCAGGCATTACTGCATGATCTCTTCCTAGCTTTTTCCTCTGCCTGCTGTGATGTAAGCCAGACTGGACAATTTGAGGCAGCTGAAATAGCACTCATTTCAAATTGAGGAAGAACTGTTAACAGCACTGGCCAGAGACTCTGGTTTCAATTCCCACCTCTGCTACAGAATCCCTGTTCGACCTTGGCCAAGTCACGTCAGGGCAGACTTTCAAAGGTATTTAGATGCCTGAAGAGGCAGATAAGCATCTAGCTGGATTTTTAAAAACACTTAGGTGCCTAGTGGGATATTCCAAAGCATCTATCTGCATCCTTAGGTGCCTAAATACCTTTGAAAATATGTCTCTTGTTCTTTCTGGGCCTCAGGTCCCCATCTGTAAAATGGGGACGAGAATGTTTCCTTTGTCTGTCTTGTCTATTGAGATTGTAATTTCATGACTGGTTTATTCAGCCACAGGCCTTCTCTCGCTGTGACAGTCTGAGGCCTGGTACTTTGGCTCTGATGCAGGAGTGGCGGCCATAAACTGGGAAGCGTGCAGTCACATACTCCCATTCCAACATAACATCTGACACCCGGCTGTTAAGATGGGTAATCCAGTCTAACACCTCCAGATAAAGAAAAGATCCTAGACTGTTTAAAGGAAACTTGGTCTGATAGCATTCTGTCTGGCAAAAGAATTACTTATCAACAGTTGTGGTTGTAAAAGCTACACTCCTCATTCTTTTGTCTTTATGGTACCCAATTCTCTATTTGAATGATTTCTGTCTGGTTCTTTGATTGTTTCTGTCTGTTGCATAGCTAAGTGTGATCAGTTAAGGTGGTGGGATATGATTGGTTGGTTAAAGAATTATGTTACAATATGTTAGGACTGGCTACAGAATATTGTTAAAGAAATGATTGGTTAAGATACATTATAAAAACTGAGGTAAAACAGACAGCAAGGGGGAAGATTTATTGGTGTAAAGGACTAATGGAAAGATCCCAATAAACCTGTCCTATTGCCTGCTGCTGGACTCTGGACTTCTGCTTCTGTCAGCGCGCTAAGAACTGAAAGGAATGGGACGGGGGGTCCTAATACAGGAGGTCAGACTAGATGATCAAGTGATCCCTTTTAGCCATAACATCTATAAAATTGACCACTGAGAACGAGGATAGGTTTTAAAAAATTTATTTATAAATAAAACCATAAAATTACTAGTAGTTTACATCAGTCACCAGAGATAACATCTAAAAACCTGCAGAAAAAAGTAATACATGATATATACAGACTAAAACCTGGCCTCTCCCCTGGGGTGGGTGGTACAGCATAGAGTTACTCACACGCCTAAGAGTGACACATCGGCAACACAAACGTCAAAGTCAAACACGGCATTGTGCAAAGGCAGCAAGTCAACACCTCCAGTCAATCACATTGTACAGCGCTTGTCGAAGATACGGGGCTGGTGATACAAGGAATTCCCGGGGGGTGTTACTTCAAGTCAACGGGACTTTGTCCCTTGACTTAAATGGGGGGAACAGGGTGACCTTAATGAGACATGAGCTGGTGCCTCGTGGAAAACTATTAAAGGGATCCCGG
This sequence comes from Emydura macquarii macquarii, assembly GCF_026122565.2. NCBI lineage: Eukaryota > Metazoa > Chordata > Testudines > Chelidae > Emydura > Emydura macquarii. Next base: position 1,029,751 of record NW_027130250.1, read on the forward strand.
TCAGGAACAATTCTGCTCTTCTTGCATCATGTATCTTTTGCACCTCTGTCCATTTGCATCTTACGCATTGGACTCCAGGTGTACTGTAGCTCAACCACAAAATGCAGGAATTGCTGGGTGGAAAATCCTCTGGCCTGTGTTCTGCAGGAGGTCAGACTGGATCATTAGCCTGATCCCTTCTGGTTTTACAATCTATAAATCACAAGATTTGGCCTTTAGATTTGTGCCATTATAATTTTTCTTTTGTTCAAATTATATCCACATCTGTCTTTTCAGTAGATATGGGTAAAATCTAGAGCCTAGGGTTTGAAATCTGAACCTGGATCTGGATCCAAATTTTACAAAAAGCCTTTATCTTTATAACAGGTCGACCCAAAATCTCAGCCCCTAACCAGCCTGAACTTCTAGGTGTTCAAAATCCACATGCAGATGTTGTCATTTGAGCCCCTCCCTTAAAAGTCTGAATCATTCAATCCCCAATCCTGTGTCTGGAGTTCCCTGGAGACTTCAACAGGGCTTTGTGTGGGTAATAGGATACAAAGCATATGCATGCAGTTACAGGATGGGAGCCTAAATATGCCCTGAATTTAGCTGTGCAGCAACGGGAAGTAAGCACTCTCTGTAATGATGTGCATTGTCTGTGGAATACACTACCTGTATGACTATCACCATGAGGATCTCCCACACCACAAACACAGCCAGATTTTTCAGAGGTGCTGAGCACCTGCTGCTGCCATTAACTTGGGTGCACAGCACCTCTGAAATTCCAGCCCAGGATTTGGTATTGAAGAGCAAGCTGAAAACAAAGACACTTGGTGCCACTTCCTTCATGCTTGTTTCCTTTGATAATAAAGAAGAAAGAGGAATCAGAGCAACATTAGAATGTGGAATTCTTCCTAATCAGACTGTTTTCCAGAAGGAATCAGCTGTATCGAAGGCAAATACAACCACCCCTTTCTGTATGAGACTCTCCCGGGCACTACAGATGTAAGGAATTATTCATTGGTTCCAAGTTATGATCATTTTCAGTGCTAGTTTCTTGGATCCTCCCCGTCTCAGTGTGCAGTGTGTCAAAGAGGCAGTGAATGTGTGACACATGTGTGGGGTGGAAGGGAAGCAAATACATTTATTCTGTTGGGAGAACGCAGTATCTTTGAGAAAAATGTCTGTAAACTCTCACCAGCTCCCAACAGAGACTCGCTAAGGGGAAAGGAAAGGAGGAACTGGAATTGGGTCTGAAAGAACAAATAGATTTTGGGAGGGGACTTATTCCTAGAGATGGCTGGTGCGCCAAAGATGCTTGCTGCTCCTGGCCCGAGGAACAGCATGACTGGGAAACAGTCAACTCATCCTTGAGTAAAGAAGGGCTCAAGACACGAAGTAGAGAACAGATCTGTATCTGAGCCTCCCTGAAGTTTGTCGTGGAAATTTGGCACTAGGGGACCTGATTCTCTGTTTCCCTGCACCTTGTGTAGTCATTTACAACAGTGCAAAGTCTCGGCCAAACCAGACTGGACTCAGTTGTGTGCTCTGGGAACAAAGGGGGCTGTGGGAGAGTGGAGGGGGGGGGGGGAAGGAATCCCCTCCTCCCCTGCAATTGTTACATGCATGGCTGGAACCTGGGTGGGCCTCTGGTACAGGTGGCGCAGCCTAGGCTGTCGCACTGGCCTGAATACCAGAGCCAATACAGACGTAGAAGCAAGGATGAGATTGCAAATCTGAGAGGCACAATCTAATTTCTTCCCTGCCCTTTACTCGGGCTGGTTTGTAGGGTACTAATCCAGGCCAGTGCTTTACACTGGTGGAAATAACTACACAAAATGCAGGGCCATGGAGAAGCAGCACGTGGTGCATGGGCTGGGCCCTTTTTCTACCCTGAAGCGTGGGTTTCTGATTTTTGAGGTCTGCACCGTAGATGGCACGGTGATGGTGGCCAAAGCCTTTCCTCTCACCAGTCAGAGGAAAAGACTAGCTTGTGCTGCCTACTTGTCGCGTTTTGACCTGATGTAAACTGTTTCCAGAGTGGCACGTGGTTTTGCTTTGTGTGGGGGAACACGCAAGGCACAGATTGGTTGCAGAGTTTACAGGCTGGCCGGCTGGGGCATCGGCGATAGACAGAAAAGGCCATTCACCTCCAGACCGCTGGCTGGACGCCAGATTTGGCTTGGGACTTGGACGGCTCAGGAGTGACTGCCTCTACCTCATGCTTGAATTCCTGCCCAGGGGGTAGTGGCTGGGTGCTGGTCCCACCAGGAGGCTGTTCAACAGCCTGCATGAAGGGAGATTTGTGGATCTCAGCCCAGTTCCTCTGGGGACAAATGTTCAGAGTGCACTACGACCTCGCCCCTGCAATTGGCACAGAGTGGTCCCGACTGGAAGGCTGGGCTCTGAGAGAAACCCGTGAAGAGAGAAACCAGGGAGACTGAATTCTCCTGTCAGTTCTGGGGTGGGGGGGTCCTTCCAGGCCACAGGCGAGGCACGGTGGGAGGGCAGTGTGTCAGGGAGTCCTGACCTGCTGCTGTCCATCCCGTACCTGTTCCGTGGCTAGAGGCCCCCCACTTCTGCCAAGCCAGCTTTCCTGCTCACTCACGTCACCTTACACTGAAAAGGCGTGCGGAGGCTGAGAGTTTTGTTTCACACCTAAGGCAGAACCTGCCCTCACAACGGGATCCCACTGGCACAGCCGAGAGGACAATGAAGCCCGGGTTTGCATACAGCAGCTGCTGAGCTCAGCGGCGCTGGTTTATATGCTGGAGTTTTGTAATCCTCCCATTAAAGGCTGGAGGAAGATTTAAGACTTGGGCTTGAAAACACAATGAAATCATTTTCTCTTACAAGCGCCTGTCAACCGCTGTGCCCGGGACCCACTGAATTAATGGCACAAAGGAGAATAATAAGGCAGTCAGCGTTCGATAGGAGAGGATGCGTGGGGGATTCAGGCAGAGCGCAAGCAGGGAAGCTGCTTCCTAGCTCTGCATTTGATGCATATTGAGCCGAGTTTCTCTCTGGGGTAACAAGACTGGCTTCGGTGGGGATTCTCCAGAGAGGAGAGTGGCTTGGAAATGGTAATTTTATGCATGATTTTACTCTGAAGGGTATATCCTTAAATCCAGCTGGAGAAGGGAGGGTGATAATGCAGCAGCCTTTCCCTCTTGGAAACCTGGGGCCTGAGCCTTCACTGCCTTGTTTCTTTTGGAGTTATTTATGCCGGTGGAAAGCGGGTGTGAAGAACTACCGTTCTGATATGGCAGCCTTTCACACCCACTTGCACGGGTGAAAGTGATAACAGGTGGTACAGGACAATGGAGAATCAGGTCCCTGAGCTCCAAATTTTCATCAGGTCACAAGTGAGATGAATTTCCTGGGGCTCAGTCTCATCATTCACTAGCATTGTTTCACACAACCACCCCGCTCGCCAGCTCTGAGAGACTCGGTGCAATTCATCCTCTGCTGAGGGCCAGGACTGGAATAATAGGGAGTGATGCAGGGCAAGACTGAGGTGCACCTGCAGGGCATAGTGGGGACCACAGGTCTGGATGGAGAAGCAAAGGCGACCGTGGGTCAGGGATGTGCCACAAAGGCAGTGAAGGGTGGGGCTACTCGCATGGCAATAGCAGGGGTTTCTGTGGGTCCTGGTTGGAACAGCCTGGAGAGAGGAAAGTCAGGGTGGAGATGCACTGGCTCAGGCGTGCATGGGAATTGTCTCTCTTTTCCACGTGAACACTAAAATCCAACCAACCCAAGAAAGCAGTAAATATTTGGTTGTTAGTTAGAAGGTGTTTTGAGAAACTAAGGACCTTTGGGCCAGTGAATCTAAAAGAGGTGATTGCCCAGCTCCAGCAGCTACTTCCAAAAAACCTGCCACCCGGTGAATCTTGACAATAGCCAGATTGGCCTTCACCCCACTTGGGTGTTAGCTGGCTATGGGGCTCAGCACTGTACAGCGCGTGCGTTTAGCAGCGGTGGAGGTCCAAGGGTCTTTCTTGCATCATTTCCTTTTGCCAGCCTGAACTGGGCTCATGAGACCAGGGGGGAAAAACCAAACAAAACAACAGCACACAAAGAAAAGTTACCAAAATGATGATGGGAAAAATGAAATGGATCGATATTTTTGGTAGCTACCAGCTCCGAGATGAGGGAGACAGTGGGAAGAATACAAGCCAGGATTTTCAAGGAGGAGTGCTTTTGGCTACATGGCTTTGAATTATGTATCCAGTAGGAGGCGGGAAGTCTGTAATTACCCAACGTACAAACGACTCCCATTCTCCTGAGGCAGCCAGACGCAAAAGGCAGCAAGGAATTGAGCTGGGCTGGTCAAAATTTGTCAAACAAAAAATATTTTAGTTGGAAAGTGGCTTCTCCCTGCTAAAAATCTAGAGGTTTGCAACCTCGCACCCCCCATTTTGTAACAAATGGTTTTTGTGGGTATTTTGATGAAACCTGAAAATTAACAATTTGGGGATTTGTTTTTTCAGTTTGTTGTTGTTTTTCTCTCTCTCCCCTTTTCATGGTAAAGGCAGGGAGGAGGCAGAGGTCTAAAACTGAAGAGCTGAACATTTTCTAAACTCAGAATTTTCAAAAACTGAACATTTTTAATAAAAAAAACATTTGCAAAAGTTTTAGAATGTGTGAAACCTGCTTCCTGGCTGAAACCTGCAGGATGGAAATGATCACAAAATGTTCACTATTTCTTTTGTGATGACTCTTTCAGCATTTTCTGACCAGCTTTGAAGGCAAGACAGTCAGGCTTGCTGGAGTCTTGGGCCTTGTTGGCATGAAGGGGTTTGGGGTCGCACGAAGCTGAACTGATAAGCGCTGTCAGCTAAAGCTCCCTGGAGATTGGTCTCCTTCTACTGGCAGTTCTAGGAACTTTTCCTTTTTTCCCAGGGGCAGAGATCAACCCTCACCCACTTCCCTCTCAGAGACAGGGAGGGATCTTCTAATTCTCACCCCTTCCCCCAACATACCAGCCATCATCCCGGTGGCCAAGGAGAAATGCATGGGGCTGCCTCTTGTCCCTGGTCCTGAACTAGATGGTTGGGGGTGGGTCATTCTTGAGGCACTCCATGTTAACCTAAGGAGTGAAGCAGCAGATCTGGGAGACGGATCCAAGTCTCTGGCATGGGGAAAAATACCACCTTGGCCTGTAGGGACGGGGGACTGGTAGGCAGCCTTTGGACTCGAGCTGCAGAGGGATAAAAGCCTAGAGACCAGACTCCCCTGGAGAAAGAAAAATTGATTTCATAGTAGCTCCGTGGGTTCCCCAGGCCTAGGGTCAGGAAGAGGAGAAAGTCCCAGCGCTAGACCAATGCGTTTATTGCACACTGGACAGGGCTGGCTTCCTTAAATCACTGCAACCCAATGCCCGCTCTGGACCCCTGGGAGATTTTGGCCAGTGTGCCATTTTATTCCCTGATTGCAGAGTCGCTTGCTAAAGTCCTGTTCCAGTCCTCATCCCCTTCCCCTGCCCAACCTCCCGGTTCTCAGTCCTACAAGTGGGGCTGCCAACATCCTGCCAAGGACGCGTCAGACCCGACGGGGCAGACGATGGCATGTCACAATTAGCCCGAGTTGCTTTTGTTCACCTCCACAACGTAACAGACAGCTGGGGGCACCATCACAGCGAGCTGGCCAGGCAATCGGTTGGGCAAATGCATACACGGCTCATCCGAACTGTATATGGGCTGCCCAGCGCGAATCGACCCGCGGGGCTGTGCTGCTCGGTCCTTGCCTGAAAGAGACACTCCTCCCCGCTGTTGGGAGGTGGGGGGAGAGAAGGAAAGTAGGTCTTGTTAGATCTCTGTCGCTATGATGTCCTCGTAGGGGACATCGGTGCCAGGAATATCCAGGTCGATGGGCTCTTTGCCGTCTTCCCCCGCAGCCAGTTGCTGGAGCATCTTCTCCAGGTTCTGGTTCCTTTTGTACATGTGCAGGTAGCTCTGCTGTAGCTGCTTCTGGTACTGGATCACCTTCTCCTTCTCCTCCTTCCAGATCTGGCGCTCATGCTGAAAGCCTGACGTCATCTGCTCGTTGTTGTCTCTCTCCTCCTTCAGTTCTGCCTTCAGCCTCTCCACTTCCCCCTGCAGGGCTTGGACGTCCTCCATCATCCCCACAGCCGGGCTCGTGGAGGGCCTCCCGTCGCTCCGCTGCTCCCTGAGGATAGTCAGCTCTGTCCGGAGCTCCATGATCTCCTGCTCCAGCAGGTTCACCTTCTCTCTCAGCAGCTCCGACTCATTCCTCTTGCGCTGCAGCTCGTTCTCGCACACCTCCAGCTCCATGGCCTTGGTGTGCAGGGAGTCTTCCAGGTCCTGGGTTTTCCTCTCCTGCCCTTCCATCTTCCCCCTCACGTCCTTCAGCTGGGCTTTCAGGCTGAGGATCTCGCTGGTCTTGGCAGTGAGGTCCGTCTGGGAGTCCTTCAACTGCTGCTTCAGGAGGGAGATTTCACCCGACTTCTGACACACCTGTAGGGACACACCAGCCATGGTTAGGGCCACTGCTTAAAAATCCACACACATCGTCGGGTGCAGATGCCAAAGAGATACAAAAAACCACAGTGTCTGCCACCTTGCTCCTTCCAATTCCAGCCCAGGGGAGAGCTGGGAACAGAACCGTCTCTTAGCACGGTTCTGCACTATCACTTGGAGTTTTACACCCAGGCACTGCCCCTGAATATTGTAAATAGATCAGTTGCACAGAAGAATAGCTGCGTGGAAGGTGTGGTTCAGTCCTCGGCATGGGGCTCACCTGGTGCCGACACCTTGTGCTGGGATTCTCAAAGGAGCCAATGGGAGTTAGGCACTCAAAGGCCACTGACATTCAGTAGGAGCTGAGCTCCTATCTCCCTCAGAGCCAGATTTCCAAGGGCTTCAGCACCCAGCATGCACCCAGCAGCACAGAGCTAATTTGAAAACCTAGCCCTTAAAGGCATGGCTACACTGCAGCGGGGAGTGAGCCTCCAGTCCCGGCAGAGTGGTGTGTGCTGACAGGGCTCGTGCTGGCACACTAAAACCAGCTGTGTGGATGCTGCCACGCTGGCAGAGTCTCAGGCTAACGATCTGAGCTCGGACCCAGAGGCTTGCTCTCGGCTCAGGGTAGATGCACCTTTTAGATTTTAGTTTGGGGGATTTTCGGCTTAGGAGCAAATCAATAAAATAACAAAAACAAAGTGGCTGTGGGGAAAAAAAACGGGCTAAAATCAATTTAGATGAGTTGCCACCCCATAATGTACAGATTAGTCCATCATTAGCAATGGCTCCGTATACCCATTTGTAATGAACACAGGCTGACGTATTTCATTCACGCTGCGGGGGAGAGAGAGGGAATGATGCTTCTGCGTTTTTAGCCGCTCGCCTGTCTTTTGTGACTATCACATCAATAAGGAGAGGATATAAAACATAGGCATGCAGTAGGAAGGTTTTAACACTCTGATAAAATGACCAAGTGGAGCCCAGGTAGTTACGTCTCATGTAAGTACAGCAGCTTTATAGTTCTTTGAGGGTGGGACGGGGGAGCAGTCTATAGCTTGAAGAACTGTGTGATTGTTTGATGAACCGAGTTATTTTAACAACTTTTTTTTTTTAAATGCCGGAGCTGTGTCTTTAAATGACGTGAGATGGCAGGAGAGGCCCAGGATCAGTCAAAATCAATAAGCTACAAAGCCTCCACATGACAGGCAAGCAAGAAAAACATCTTAAAGGGTTATTCTCTATATTCTGTGCCTACAATGCTCAGTGCAGTGGATGTGAGCACAGAAAAACAGACCGGCAGGCAGCAAGCGCCTTGATCAACAGCCCCTTGAAGACAACTGGCATTTATTTCAGGAAGCACAGGTCTGGGCCTGAGGTGCCTAAATACTAGAATTCTGCCTGCTTCCTGCATGTGACAGCTGGTGTGGAAGAGCTCAGCCACAAAGCGGTTGCAGACACAGAGAAAGTAACTCTGCGTGCAGGGCACTTGCGCAAGCACCTATATGCACACAGTCACTGTCTTTGCATGCAAACCCTGCACATTCGTGGGAGCAGTCTCACGTTCAGTTTTTGCGGCCACAGCAATTTGGACCCGCCCCCCCCCACTTGTGTGGCTTTTTCCCGGCCTCACCTCCCACTGAGTCTCCTCCAGTGCCGGGGCAAAGCTGGTCTTCTCCTTCTCGTAGGACCTCAGCTTGTTTTGCAGCAGGTCTTGCTCCTTCATCAGGCTCTCCAGCTCCTCCCGCAGCTGCTTCTTCTCCTTCTGCAGCTGGAACACTTGGAGGTGCAGCACCTGCTGCGTCCGCTGTGTCTTCTGCGAGGTCTGCTTCAACTTGCTGTTGCACTTCTGCTTCAGCCCCTCCAGCTCCTCCTTGCAGCGCCTCTGCTTTTCCTCGTAGGCCTGGCAGGAGATGACCTCCTTCTCCTCGAAGCTGCACTGCAGCTCCTGCAGCTCCCCTTCCCTCTCCAGCAGCTTCTGCTCCAGCTCCTGGATGGTGGACTCGTCTGTGGAGATGGGAGACCGGATGCAGGAGGCTTTCTCGGATGCGTGGTGGTGGGCACCTTTCCCGGGGTTGATGATCTTGTTGCCGCTGTCGGAGAAGGACAGCGCCTTGAGGCTCATCATGTTGCTGTCCTGTATGATGGTGCACTGGGTGATGTTGTGGGCCGAGCCCCCGAAGCGGCTGATGGGCCCCACAGGGGTGACAAGGGGATCCAGCTGGTAGCTGCTGGTGGTACTGTGGGTTGGGAGGCTGGACATAGAGTTCCTGCCGGAGTCAGACAAACCTCCAGAGCACAACATGGGCTTGAGTTCTTGGTCCTTGCCTTTCTCCGGAGGGTGCAGCTGTTGGGAGAGGTGGCTGCCATTTTCCGGAGAGGAGTGGAGGATAGCACCTGAGCGGGGGATCACTGGCTTGAAGGCAGTGGGCCTTATAACGCCCTTCTCTGTGCCCTAGAGGGAAGAGAGGTTCTGATCAGCGCATCCCCAAGGCCTCAGATCTCCTACTCCTTTCCCTTTAATAGCCTGGGGGTTTTCTAACGCCACCCTCACGAGGGCAGGGGTCCCAGAGAAGCAGCTCCCCACACAGCTGACCCCTGCTAGCTGACTCCCTGCGGGGCTGCTTCCCTTGGCAGGTGGGCGGAGGGGCTGCGAACGGGGCAGAATTCTGCTGGCCTGAGTTCCAGGCTGGCTGGTGGACTCCAGAATCAGCTTAGCCTCTAGCCACTCTCCGCCCCTGGGGGCTTCCTCAGCTCCTCCTCCCGGTGTGTCTCTGAAGGACATAAGTGCTGTCTGTTCCCCGGTGCACTGAACCGCCCTGTGTCTGCTGGGTCTAAAGGGGGTGGCAGGCCGGGGAAGTGATTTTCACGGCACCTCAGGGCCTCCTCTTCCAGCTGCTGCCTCGGCGTGTGCCCCGGGAAACATGCGGCTCCTGGCAGCTCAGCCAAGGGACTCTTCTCTCTCTCGCCTCATCCCGGGAGCTGCTGCGGCCTACCCCAGTGAGAGCTGGAGCTGTGGGAACATGCAAGGGGCCGGGTGGGCCTCCAGCAAACCCAGTCACTGCAAAGGAGAATTGGGCTGGCTGGTTAAGAAATGACTGCGATATTCTGCACTGAGCTCAAGTACCTTCCAGAAGAGGGGTCGGGGTGGGGGGCGTTACCCCCAGTTTAGACTATGAGGGGAACGAAGGTTCAGAGAGGTTAAGGAATTTGCTTAACACTGTAAATCAAGGCAGAGAGGGGAAACGAACCCAATCTGAAGCGCCCGCTTCAACGCCCAAAGCAAGGCCTGGAGCCCTGGGCCCCAGCTCCCCACTGCCCTGCACCTTGTGCAGTCATTTGCACCAGGGCAAAGCAGGGAGCGAAGTCCACAAGTCTGATCTCCTACTGGGTCACACTCACTCTGCACTAGTGCAAATGGCAACGCAAGGGGCGGGGTTCAGAAGCCAGGAGCCCTGATTGACAGCACCCTGACCTAATCACCAGATCATGGACTCATCGCCTGGGGGTTGCGACCACTCTCCCTTTCTCTAGGGCTAGATGGGAGGGGAGTCCCAAACCGATTTGCCTTGTAACCGGGGATCGTGGCTGGAAAGGGTTTGGCCATACTGGACACGCCACAGTCTTGGTCCCCCTTGCAGTGGGCAGATAGCACCTGTTCTGTAGCACTGGGCCTGTCTTATTTTGAACATCTGCGGATCAGAAGTTCTGATTCCTGAGGCTAATCAGTACTGCTGTTTACACAGGGCAACCCTTCCTTCCTAGCTTGGGTCCCTAGAAGGCATTGTTTAGCTCACTCCTGTCACTCGAAGATCTCCGCTGTGAGTGCCTGTAAACTCCACACTTGGTCATGGAAATATTTCAGTGCCGCAGCGGAGTGAAGTTGTTTGTAAACTGCAGCTTCTCCAAAGGCACAGACAGCGACTGTCTCTCAAGCTAATTCCTGGCCCTGGCAGTTGGAGCTTTACTGTAGCGCTCAGCTCCTTTGTAACCAGCTTCTTGTTTAAAGAGTAGCTACTGCCTCGTAAAAAAGCTTCCTCAAGTCTCCTCGTTATAGCCTACTGTGTTTCTCCTTTATTGTACATATATATCCCCTACTACTGTAGTATCTGAGCATCTCACAATCTTTTAATGCGTTTGTCCTCACAACCCCATTGTACAGATGGGGAACTGAGGCAGAAAGAGACTAAGTGACATGCCAAGGCCACACAGGAAGTCTGTGGCAGAACAAGGAACTGAACGCAGATCCTATAAGTACAAGGCTAGCACCCTGACCTCACAACCATCCTTCCTCTTTTGTACCTTAGTTCTATACCGTGCTTTTATTTCTTTTTTTCATTGTTACCAGGATGGCTTGCTATTTCGCAGGCCTCACATGAACACTGATCAGCCATGGAGCTACTAGAGCTGGGGGGAATCCTGGCAGTTTCAGTTCACAGTGGGATCTGGCAAACCTTTTATTTGGCTTCAGTCCACACAGGTTTCCCTGCCTACCCTCTTAGCTTCAATCTGAATATGAACAAAGCCAGTAACTCACTGCAAAACTCAGTCCAACCAGCTGAGTTCCAGCTGAGGCTACACAGTCATTAAGTGGGCGCTATAAACCCGGCCCAGGCTAACTTGGAAGTTTTGAGAACCTGGAGCGCTCCGTGAAACTGGTCTGGGGTTGGAGGTTGTAATGAAATCTCATACTAGACAGGTCTTGGGGTTTGGCGTGAACAATTCTGCACCTCTCTAGTGGCCTTCAATCGGCTCGTGGAATTGGGAATTTTTGACTCTCCCGCAGTCACCCAGTGAACCAGTGGCAGAGTTGGAAAGAGAACCCAGGAGTCCTGACTCAGACTCTGCTCGAACCACTGGATCATATTGGCTGTGCAACCCCCTTGTGCTGCCATAATCAATGGCTTTCCCTTGGTTAATCTGCAGCTAGTCAGATTCTGCCCATCCCTAGGTCTTCTCTGCTGTGGAGATTTGCCCCGATTTCAGCTGTTGGTGTAGCTGCACCTAATGCAGGCAGGACAAGTGGTTATACGCTGCTATTTGCACAGGTGCAGCTCACCTGACATGCAAGCAGAGGCTAGCACCACTGGGGCCAATATTGGCTTAGCCTGTCTGCACTAAGAGGTGGCATTAATGGCACTAGCTACTCCGCTGGCTGTAATGGGGGAATCTCCAGCGCAGACACGACCCTAGACACGGGGTGACTGGTCTCGAGGTTACTAACCAGTTCCAGCTGATTGGAAAATGGCATCAGTTTCTGGGGGGTGGGTGTGCCAAAGTCCATGCCAGTCGCCCCTGCCTGGCTGCCCAGGTCCCCGCTGGAGAGTGACGTGTAATCCGTCCGGTGGGAGCCGTGGGCTTTCTGGCTGACTTTGATGTAAAAGAAGTCCTCATTCTTGTTGCCTTTGGAGCTGGACTTGTTGTGGCTGGAGTCCTGGGAGAAGCCGAATCTCAGCAGCCCGTCTGAATACCTGTTCAGCTTCTTCAGGTGGGACGACTTGCGCAGCTTGTACTGGGACGCCCGGCAGTGCTTGCTGTGGAAGCTGTGGCCGGAGATGAGGCTACTGACGCTCCCCATGATGCTCCTGGGCTGATGGCATGTAGAGGAGACCGGAGACCCCAGGAGTGTCTTCTACGGAGGCGTCCTGACTAAAGGTGGGGACAGATTGTGCTGCAGTCATAGCAAAGACCTCGCTGTCCCCAGGGGCTGCACACCTGAGGGAGACAAGAAGTGAATGGAAAAGGATAGAACAGAGCAATTCAAGGGCATGGCAAGTGCACGGATACATTTCAGATCTCTCCGCTGGGGGCTGCAGGGAGTGGGGGGGAGGGTGTTTTCTGCTCTGTGATGTGCAGGAGATCAGGCTAGATGATCATAATGATCCCTTCTGGCCTTAAAACCTCTGCATCTAAGCTGCTGGGTTCAGTTCCCGCCCGACAAGTGTCCCCATCACAAAAAGAATCACAACTAGCTGCCCTGTTGGCAGGCTCAGCGGAGGGGCCAAGGATTGTTTGGGTCAGAGACTGCAGGTCCCACTTCCCCAAGTCCAGGCTCTGAAGCACACTGGCAGAGGGGGCAGGCTCCCAGCGTCCCGCTGAGCTAACGGACAACCCAGAAGGCAGCCAACACGGTGCACGGGGCAGTGGGCGCGTGTGCGCACTCAGAAAATCAGCCCCAATGGGGAACGAGGAAATAGCCAGGCTCCTTTCTGGAGCGTTCAAAATGCTGTCTCAGGCCTTATCTGCACTCAGCTTGCTCCAGGGGTCAGCAGTGGCAAGCACTTCTGCAGCTGCACTGAGTGCCTGCGGCTATTCCCCAGGGGGACAGGCCCTTAAAACAGTGAGGTGCAGCCTGTGTGCCCGAATGGACAAGGGAAGGGGTCTCTAACCCAGCACTGGGCCATTCTGAAAACAAGCTGGGTCACCTACAAGAGGTCTCAGCCAGCTCTGTGCTCTTAGCTCCTGGCTCTCATGCTGCTTGTGCTGCCGTAGGACCTGGGAGCCCCGGTCATGGACCAAGGCCCTGTTGTGCCTAGACGTTGCCATACAGGGGCAAAACTCACATTCCAATAGCCTGGCTCTCTGCAAAAGCAAATTGCTTTAATACAGAATATACAGCCAGGGTACGCTGGAGGTAACAGAAAGCAGCATGTGATTTCCTGTGGCGGGGCATGACGTAGCTTTCTGTCAGTCATCCAGCCAGCCTCCTGGTGCGTTCATGGGCCAGTGCTGGAGGGCTGGTGTTACCAGATTCTAAGCAGACTGCTGGGGACTCCTCTCAAAGAGTGGCAGAACATGACAGACGTGGTTCGGTTGCACATGGGGCTCCAGCGAGCAGAGCCGAGCAAACATTTCTTTGACCAAAACATCATGTGTGTGTGACAAACACAGTTTTGGGTCAACCAAGCCATTTTTGTAAATTCACATCAAATTTGCCAAACTGTTTTGATCAAGAAAAACAACTAAACAAAATAATTCTGAGGAAGGCTAAATGTTTTGTTCTGACTATGGCTAAATGAAAACATTTTGATTTGAAACACACTTTTTGTTGAAAAATGTCTTTACGTTTTATTCTAAAAAAAATAAAAATAAAACCTTTCTAAAAGCCCAACACTAAAACCATGTTTTGTTTGACCTGGGGCCATTTAAAAAAGCTTCCAGCAAACGGAACAACTGGATTTTTGCACAGCTCTCCATGTGAACCACAGTCAAGCTACTTCCTCGGCCGGGGTGTGTGATGCTGTGCAGCTGTCTGAGGGGCTGCTGTGGAAGAATCCGTTTAAATTAAAATACTGGCTGCTGGCGCAGATGAGGGTTTTCTTCTTTTGGAACAAGCAATGAACAACCTTCTAATCCTCAGCTTCGTGTCTGAGTCAAGGAAGTTCCCTTCCTGGAGTCAGCACCGCATCTGCCTCTACCCCTGAAATATTCATTATGCCATTGCATATACTCCCCCTTCTTGGACAGGATTAGTGAAGATAATATTCTGCTCTCATGTAGCATCTCATTCAAAGCTCTCAAATCTTTGAGCTCGCTTGTCCTTCTCTTTTCTTTTTCCACCATCAGTATCATCAGCGTGGACACGTCTCCTCCGCAAGGAACCGCTCTTTCTCTTCTTCTGCTTTTATTTTCACACACCCCACCCTTATGTGCATGCAGGCATGCACACTCATGCACGCACAAACACACACAGTCTCACGTACATACTCTGTGGAGGATCTCAAACGCTGTATTGATAAGGACAAACAGGACACTGCCAGAGTCATCAGAATCACCCGCTGTTCAGCATCCACCATCCTGCTGGGCCACTTTATTAAGTGTACAGCCCAGCAGGCCTGGCCTTTCATCTTGTTCACTTGACAGCACTTAATCCAGCCAGCCTGAAGTCACGCGGCCTTAGGGACCATTGCCGGTTTCCATTATGGTCGGAGACAACGTGAGCGTGTGTGTCTGTGTGTGCACATCTGTATGGGTGAAGGCATGTGTGTGCATGAGCGTGCATGTGTGAATGCCGGGGGGGGGGGTGTGGGCATGCGCAGGTGTGTTTGTGACTATGCCTGTGTGACTGCAGGGGGGTGACTGCGTGCACAGGTGTGTGTCAAGGCCGGCGTGTGCAGGAAGGCGAGTTGGTAGCAGTGTGAATAAGCCACACAGTAGCCAGGGCCTTGTTAACTTGTAACCTGCTGGCCTTTCCTCCATCCCCTTTATAAATAACCGGCTGCGACTGAAAGGAAGAAGAGATGTACAGGGATTGTCTACACTGCAATGAACACCCGCGGCTGGCCTGGGTCAGCTGACTTGGGCTCATGGGGTTATAAACCTGCAGTGTAGGTGTCTGGGCTCCAGCCCCCGTGAGGGGTGAGGGTTGACAGCCTGGGCTCCAGCCCAAGTCTGAACGTCTCGACTACAATTTTATAGCCCGATAGCCCCAGCCGCGGGAGCTGCGTCAGCAGAGAGAGGCCAGCCGCGGGTGTTTTACTGCAGTGTAGACATACCCCCAGAAGGGCTTTCCCCTGTGGGAGGGAGGCTCTGCTAACTTCCCGCAAGCTGCCCGAATCCCCTTGGCTGGATGGATGGAATCTCATGCTTCCCTCCTTGGTGGCACGGTTCCCAGAAGGCTGGCTGCTGTACGCCGCAGCCTGGAGTATCTCCAAAAAAGGTATCTTCCCCCTTCTCCTTTGGCAGCCCCTATCCCTGGCCGAGCTGTGCTAACAGCTTGCAAGCTCACCCTGCCCATTTAACCTTAGCTTCTCCTGCTGCATCTTACACTGACTTCTTGTCCTGTCCCTGCTGCCTAAGGGCTTGTCCGCACTGCACAAATCAACTGGAGCTAGAACTTGTATTGCCCTTAACTCGAGTCCTGTCCATCCATCAATATCCTGCCTTCGAGTGTGGCGGGGCTGAGTTAAGAAGAGGTTGGGGATAGCTGTTAACATAACCAGTCTGTAGTGTGGAGGCAGGCTAGTGCCACCCGTCCTCCAGTGCCTTCCCACACTCCCTGGGAAAGCATTCAGAGAGCAGCTCAGCTTAGTGCAGCGCTAAGACCGACCCCAGACGTCCTAGCACCGCAGAGGAGTGAGTGCAGGCCCAGCGTGCACACAGCAGCGCGGGGTTATTTGGCAGCGTGGCTGCTCTCACTCGAGAACAGTGACTGGAGTGCAGAGAAGACGGGTTCACTCGACAGTGCCGACAGACCTTAAGGAGACCCCTGTTCCCGTCACGTATCTGCGGATAGCTCTCAGCTCTACCTTTACACACCCAAATCTAACTGTTTTCAAGGAACCTCTTTATTCCCAACCTCAGAGAGATACTGCATGTGCTCAGCATCTCTAAATCTGACATCAAGTGTCTATCGGGGCGTGAGAAACGCCACAGGAGCAGGCAGATCACACAGGACACTTGAGGGTGGGGAACTGGGAGGAAAGGACCATTTAAAGACCATTTAAAGATCTTCCTTTGGGAGAGGTGTTGTGAAGTTGAACCCTGTCAATAGCATCGCTGGACTAGTACGGTAAAGGTGGTGGGCTGGAGCGCTATAAATAACCTGCAGGGCAATACCTACGAATAGGAGGTGTCAGAGTACAGTCAGTTGTGAGAGCAAACAGAAGAGGGGAGCATACCCGTACAACTGGCAAAACTTTCCCATGACGACAAAGCTTAAGAAGAGGGAAGAACACGGTCAGACTGAGCTGCCTTTAGAACTGGCATGTCCGTGAGTCCTGAATGTCCAGTCTTTGACCAGCCCAATGGCAATCAGGCTCTCTTTACCCTCGTGCTTAGCCAAGCTGGAAACATTCCGGTTTTTAAAATCTCTCCTCCTCCCAAGTCAGCCCCGCTTTGCTCCCTGAGCTCGCTCCAATTTTCAACACTTCTTTTAACCTACCTCAAAGGGGAGTTGTTGTAAGGCTTAATTACATTTAATGCCGGTGAAGCACTTAAGGAGACGAGAGGCATTACAGATGTGCTAAGTAGTATTATTATTATGGTTTGGAGGTATGCAGAGCTGTATACTAATTCCCCTTGCTAGAAAAACAGCTCTTCAAAGGCACTGTGGCACTTGGTTCCCAACAGCAGGGATATAATGAAGATGTACCCTCTAGTAATTCAAGGGTTGGGCGGAGGGAAGGGGCACAGGTTGCTGGTGGGCAGAAATTAGCGCATAATCAAACTGAACTAAATTCAGATTCCATGGGAAGAAGAGACTGAAAGGGAAATTGTTTGGTGGCTGAGTCATTCCAGCAGGGCGAACTATCAGAAGCAATTCTGCTTCCCACTGCTTGCAAAAAGCTAAAAGCTTTCATGCACCAGGCCCTGGGTGTTCGTGTCACCTGTCTTTACCCCTCTGGCTGTGCGTCAGTGCCAGAGTCCCGTCACTGGACATGCTTGCTGGGCTTTGCAGGATGGCGGTGTGTTTGCATGGGAATGAAAGTAAACGCTGCTCCCCACAAAGAAAAAAAAACGGGTTGTGTGCAAAGCAGAGGCAGACACATCCTCTGATGCGAATGTGAGGATGGGGTGGAGGACTGCGTGGCATTACTGCACAGGCAAGTGTGACAGCCGAGGGAGGGATTGCAAGGGACATCCCTGTCCGGGAACGTATTGTGTCAATGGCCTCTCTGCCTGGGATAACGTAAAGCACACGGCTCTACCGACGCTCTGCGAGAAGGGCAACGAAGAGCACTGTGTTACCCAGGTCCATTGCACAAGTGTGCCGTCTTACGAAGCAAACTCAGGCCAGTCCTTACCCACTGAGCTGGGGAAGGTGCTTTTCTGGATCACCCAGCAGGCTGCTCTGTATGGAGCACAATAGCCATGGTTAGATTCTTTGCCATAGGAAGGGAATCCCTTTTTAGATTGCCACGTAGGGCTGTTAACTGTAAGCTGGTTCAGTCTTGGATATTCACCAAATCCATCAGCCTTAGCCGCCAGTCTATTCTCCAGGACTTTGTCTGATCTGCTTTTAAATATTCCAAGCAAAAGTCCATCACAACCTTGGGGAGATTGTTCCACAACCTGATACATTTTGTTTCTCCTAAATTTTCCTGTACTCAGCTGCATCCTATCACTCCCAGTTAGACACCCATGCACCACCCTAGAGAACG
This sequence comes from Emydura macquarii macquarii, assembly GCF_026122565.2. Lineage (NCBI taxonomy): Eukaryota > Metazoa > Chordata > Testudines > Chelidae > Emydura > Emydura macquarii. The sequence continues at coordinate 1,047,317 of NW_027130250.1, forward strand.
CCTCTCCATCCTAGATGTTCATTGCAGGCCCTTTTCATGTCCCGGTGTGCCCAAACTAGACATATAGCTCTTTTCATCTTTCCTTGTTTGTCAGTTTCGCCAACTCCTTAATCACTTGTTCTTCTCTGAGCAATTTCCAGGCTGTCTAGCACATCTCAAGTGCTCAGAATTAGACACAGTGTTCCAGATACATTTGTACCAGAGCTATGTAGAGGAATTATTATATAAAGGTCGAGAAAGTCCAATTAACTTTAAGTTTATTAAATATCATACACACACACACAAGAACTGTCACAAGCCAAGAGAAACAGATTCTGCATCCAGCCCTGGGTTTTTCTATGCTCCAAACTCCAGGGATGCTAATTTGGTCCTTATAAGCCCAAGAGAGGAAGAAAACCCCGAAGAACTCAGAACATCAGCTCTAATTCTTATATCTATTTTTGGGGAGTAAGGGAAATAAGTAAGAGCCAAGGCCTGAACTCTGGAGTTTTCCTCTCCTGGTTCTGATACTTCAAGGCAATCAGCAGCTTTGGACCCATTCAGATTTTACAGGTTATGTGTGTGGAGGAGGGAGAACTGCCACAGGGCAAAGGAGAATTGGTGCAGAAACTCACTCAGTGTGATAGTGCGTGTGTGTATCTGGCACGATGCCCGTGTGTGTACAGGTTCCTAAAAGCCGGTAGCATCACAGAGTGAAAACCTCCAAACACAGCTAACACCCTAGCAGGGCAAGATTAACAGGGAGACATCGGGCAACACCAGGGAAGGAAGGAAAAGCAGCCATCATACTTATGCATATATGCTAAGAGATTGTGATGCCTCAAAAATTATTGGGAACTGAGTGTCCAAATCCCCTAGGAAGCTATCCAATCCATGCAGGGAAGGCTGAAACAGAGAAAGCTTTGGCTGAAACACACACACACACATACACACAATATCCCTGTGAAAGAACTGGCTATTCACTATTTCTGTGATATCTTTGAACCAAGATTCTCAGTGTGCTTTATGCATATCAGTAAAAGGCGCCTCTCCATATCCCTATTTTACAGATAGGGAGACTGAGGCAGATGTTTAGGCCAAAATTTTCCAAAAATGGCCTCTGATTTTGAATGGCCAGTTGGAGACACCATGGGCCTGATTTTTAAATTGCCTGTAGTGCCAAGTGAGCTGTGGCCTCTCAGCCCCTGTGAAAAACAGGCCCCAGGCCTTTCAAGCAGGGCACCTGTAAATGGAAACACCCCTAATACGAGGCCACTTTCACCTCAAGTGATTGGTGCCAGGTAACAGCCGTCAGTGGCAGAGCTAAGAAAAGAACGCACGTGTCCTGATTCCAGTTCTGGGCATTTAAACAGCAGCACGCCTTTCCTTGCATGGTTTCCGGTGCATCTCCTGGAGATGCTAAGGAACACGTGGGAGCTGCTGGGGCTTTCCGATAGTTCAGCAAGAAGCATTTCAATATTTCTCATCCCTCCTATGTACCTCTGAAAGCTTTGGGTTTTCCCCCCGCCCTTTTCATTTAAAAACTAACATTTGAAATCTACAGAGGAGTATGGACTCATTGAGCTTCATTAACGTGAAATCAAGGGCCTGCAAAGTGACAGGCTGCAGAGAATTTAGAGCAAGAAAAAAAAGCCAGTCTCCTAAACTAATCCTACCGTGGTTAGGTCTTGGGAAAAGGTGTGTGTGTGTGTGTGTGAGAAAGAGAAATGCTGAAAGTATGGTGTCTGCATGTGTGTTGGCAATTGTGTGGGTGTGTGCATGAGTGTGTACATGTCTGTATGAGTGCGTGATGATGAAGGTGTGTGTATGTTATTGAAACCATGCACGTATGTGCTGTGAGTGTTTGTTGTCTATGTGAGCGTGTAGCACCATGAGTGTGAGTTTCTGGTGTGTGTTTTGTGGGCATGAGCAATGAGTCTGTGATGCTGAGTGTATGGTGTGTGTTGTCTAGGTGAACGTGTAGTGTGGATGTCTCTATCTGTCCATGTGACAGGTGTGTGCGCTGTCTGTGTGTCTATTGTGTCTTTGTGTGTGTGCTCTATTAGCATGTGATGAGAAGTGTATGATATCTGGCTGCATGTGAGGTGTGTCTTTGGGCAGATGTTTTCCTTTTTGAGTATGTGGGTATCTTCCTCTGTGTGTGTGTGTGTGTGTGTGTGGTGTCTGATGAGTGTGTGGTCTGTGGATGAGTCTGTGGCGTCTATTGTATGCATGTGTTCATGTCTATGTGTGTGTATCTGCTCACGTCTGTCTGTCTGCCAAGAGCCAAGGTGACATGTGAAGGGCGGAGAGGCCAGGATGGGAGCCATCGCTGCAGCACACCATTGTGTTAAATTCCCCTTGAGCCATTAACTTTCGTGAGTGCTGCTGATTTCAATCATCTCCGTTCCAAGCCCCTGGCCATGCCTGATTCGCAGGGTTAAACACGATTGCATTAGAACACAATTCACCCTGGCGCTTGCCAATTGACAGGGACAAAATTAAAGAAAAGACGGGCGCCTTCGCCCCTGGCCCTGCCACCTCCCGGTAAATTAGCCTCCTGCCCCCCAGCTTCTGCTTGCTCTTTTGTATCTGCTAGTTGGGCCGTGACCGCCCTGTGGGGAGGGGGATAAGAAGACAGCAGGGACTCTGGTCTGCCCCAGTGTTGATCAGACTTCATTACCGATGCATTACATGTTGGAGCAGCTCTGGGGGACAGAATGCAGGGACCCCTCAGGAGAGCCAGCGCATTGTGATGCAAATAGGGGCCGGGCTGGCAACGTGTGGAGGGACGGCGGGGGGGCCTACGACAACAGGACTGAGTGGGGATGAACAAAGAGGAGATTATATCTTTGCCTTTGGGTCTGGAGATCAAGGGGGGGGGCAGCTTCCGAGCTGGCGTAACCCCACTGACTTCATTAGAGACAGTCCTGCTTCCCCCAGGGATGCGTCCGGCCCCGGGGCTTTGTGTCCGTGAGCGCCTGAGCAGCTGGGCGAGCTGGTTATTAAATGGCAGAGCTCAGGGGCAGGTAGTTCTGTGTGGGGCTGGCGAGATGCCCCTTGACGGGATTTCAAGGGCCTGTTTAACTAAATCAACTCAGGCGGAATGATAATGGGCCATATGGGGGGAGTTGTTAGACGGGCCCTGACACGCTCAACCGCTGCTCACGTCCCCCGTGCTGCTGGACTTGGCAATGCTTTGCCCTGGGATAGTAAAGAGAGATGTGCTATTGTTAATCTGGCTGAGAGCAGCACCTATCCACCGCAGCTGAGACCAAGGCCCCATTGACACACAGGATATGTCCACACTTATTCAATGTTCTCCCCCCCCCACTCTAAGGTGTGCTCTGACCCACCCATCTTACGGCAAGGATGCAGCTAACGCCTGTGTAGTTGAGCTCATGTTTATATATTTCTCCAATGTCTTCCCACCATTCCATGGAGCCCGAAGCTACCTGCAGTTTATATACTCTTGGTTAGTGTTGACCCCTTCGTTCCATGTGGCCTGCTCCATTTTCTGCACAGCTCAGCCTTATAAGATACCTGCCCAGTGTACTGTTAGCTGTCCAGGGGAGAGCACCAGGGTTCAGAGACTGTGCCTGTCCTGAAGCAATTACAATATAGACAGCCACACAAAAGGTGGGAAGAAGGAAGGATTATTAGCTCCATTTTACAGAGAGGAAACTGAGGCATAAAGAGACTAAGGCTCAGATTTTTAAAGGTATTTAGGCACCGAACTACCATTGATTTAAAGAATCAATTTAAAATCTGAGTAAAAAAAACTTGCCCGAGGTCACACAGGGACTCGGGAATTTGTGGCAGAGCCAGGAACTGAATCCAGATCTCCTGGGTCTCGGGCCACCTTTCGTTCCCGAATTACTGACACCGCTATTTTGAGGGGGAGGACATTTCCGGGATCTTCCCGCATGTAGTCACAGCTTGTGGAATGCTGAATCACTTCTGGTGAGCGGAATCCACAGTGCCATCCAACTGTGCCTCCCCCGGTTATCGCATTGGACAAAGTTCCAGAGGGGCTGATGACAATAGCGAGGGCTTGTCTGAAAGGAAATGCCACCCAATGCAGTCAGATTGAGAGAGGATCCCTAACTCCCTGTGTGTGGGGTGGAAAGGAGGAATGGTGTCAGGTAAAGTGATCAGAGCACAGGACTGGGAGCCAGGACTAGGCCTTGGAGGTCCTCTTGTTTTGAAACTCAAAAGCAGGCAAACATCTTCTGGTCTCGGGTATCCTCACAAGCTTGAGACTCAGACTAAGTTTGCTGAGCTACTAAAGACGATGAGTGAATCTGGGGTACTGACAGTTTCATTCCAAAGCAGGAACAACTCCAGTGTCTGGCCATATGCTGCTATGCAAAATTCAAAGCAAAACACCAAGAAGTGCAAACTCTGCATGGATCTAAAGCACCCGAGGAGTCCAGCATGGTCACCTGGGAGAAAACTGCTGAGTTTCACACAGGGCTCTTGGGTCCGACCACCAGTTCTGAGAGTGACTTACTGTGTGATCGTGGGGCCATCTTCCTGCACTTTCATTTCCCCTGGGTAAAATGGGATAAGGATAATGAGGAAGGTACTTGTAAGACTTTAATTAATGTCTGCAAAGCGCTTTGACACCCTAAGCGCTAGGGAAACACTAATACCTTTTTATATGAAGTGACGTGACTGGAGCGGGTTTCTCTCTAGGCAGGGAGAGCTCTCCAGTCTCTCTGTTAAATGAGAGGGTGTGATAGGACCAGAAGGAAGGAGGGGAACGACCAGACCAACTCCTGCCTTTGCAGGAAAAGAAAGAAAAATAAATCTCTTCCTACATTCCTTCCCAAAATCCAGTCATGTCAACTCTGCAGCCCTCCCAGGACTTTCCATGGGAGAGGCAAATCTCTCCCTGCCTTCCCCTTCCAGGCTTCTTTCTGGGTGGATGGAAGGAATTTAATCTTATCTCTTCATTGCCCCTCGAAGAGTATTTGCTTTGAAGCCATTTGTCGATACTGCTTGTCACCTCTTCCTGGTTAATTTTCACACACTCCCTCTGTTTACAAGCTGATCCAAGCAAAGAGCCTCTTCCCAGCTCCCCCCCTCTGTGTTTATACCACTCTCATCACCTTGGTATGTGAGTGTTTCCTCCTCTCCTACATTCTCTCCCTCTCCGCTCTACTCTCCTTCTTTCGTTATTATCCACCATTGATTGCTATTGCAGAAGCAGCTAAGGATCCCAATTAGGGTCAGGACCCCAAAGTGCTAGGAGCTGTACACACAAGACAGAGACAGTCCGTGTCCCCAACAGTTCGCCGTCTAGGATCTCTCAGGTGATGCTCCCCGTGTTGCAGTTTAGAATCACCGAAGGCACAAAGATGGAGCTTTGAGTGGTGCTTTGAGAATCTGACCCACGGCGAAATGTTCCTATTGTTATAGTGAAAAGGAAAACTTTTCTGTCTGATTTACGTTTCCATTAAGAGACGGACTGAAACCGACCAGTCCCAAACGTGTCTTCTAGGAATGGGATTTGGAAGCCAAATCAGGATCTAGATTTCATACCTGGCCCTGGTTTCCGGCATGGGCCAAACCCCAAAGCCCTCAGTGACTCCCGTGGAGCTTTGCCAATTGATATAGTCTTCTATAATTTCACCGCTGCTTTCCAGAGAAGATTCAGGGAGAACAGCATCGTTTTTCCTCTTCCCCAGCTGGAGGCAGGTTCTTAGAAGCCTGCTAATTCCTCAGAAGTGGCAGCGATCGCATTTTGAGTGCCCCATCAGCAGAGCCGACCCTTGCCCCCACCCTGTAATCTTCACCCTAATTGTGCTAATGGGAATGAATTCAAACACCCCCCTTGCAGGCGCCGTCCTTTTGGCGTTCAATAGTTGCTCCGCACTGGTGAAGGGCCCCATTACAAGGCATTCATTCACTCCAATTCATTGTCCCCATTCATTCACTGACATTCATTGGGATCATTTTGATCGCAGGCAGCGAGTGAATGGAGTCGGGGAGTCACAAAGCGTGCACATGTGTGCCGGCCTGATTTGCCATTAGTTAAGGGGGGACACTTCAGATAAAGAATAACCAGCCTGAATTACACGTTACATCCACTCTAATAGCCTGGAAGTCCATCACACTTAATGCTTTTTCAATGAACACTGGGAGAATTCACACCCACTGGCTGCTGCTTATTATCGGACCTGGCAGTAGGCTTGGCACTGAGTTCAATGGGTTTGATGCCAGTGCAACACAAGTCTCTTGTACCATGGCTCTGAGCAGCTGAGCCCAGACACTTGCCCAGGAGATCCTGCCACCTGCCCAGTAGCTAACGGGGCATTTGCTCAAGTAGGAAAAATGGGACAGCAGCGAAGGATGACAAGGAATCTCTACAAAATCTGACCTCAGGCACGGTCTCATTGTGCCAGTCAGAGAACAGGCCACGCTAGGCAGAAGCTACTGCCCAGGCTAACGCCCGCTGATTGCAAGGGGTAGCAGCCAGGCAGCACTGGGGAGCAGATTTTCAAGGGACCTCACAGGAGCTGGACATCTAGCTCCTTGAGGCAGCTTTGACAATCTAAGCCGTTACGCCAAGCTGCTCAGCTTGCAGATCCGACTTGAGTCCAGAACCTGCCCCTGGATCCATGCAGATGGACCCTCGAACCTATGCACCACAAAGTCTGTCCCTGCCGTGGAATAGCTAACGAACCCACAGAAAGGCTCTCATTCAGTGTACAAACTCTCTGGGTCAGATCCTCAGCCGCTATAAGTCAGGGAGTCCGGCTGACTTCTGAGCAGTAAACGCCAGTTTATGCCTGTGGAGGATCATCCCCAGCAATGTCTGAAGAACCCCACTACATTTCTAGAGACCCCCAATGCTTTAATCCCTGTGAAATTTTACAGGACTTTCCTGTCAGGGTCACAGCTCAGTACTGTAAGCAAATAGGTTTTGGAAATGTAATTTATTATTCTTTTCCCTCCCCAGTCGGAGAGAGACCTAGAAGTGACATAAACAAGGAACAGTGAGAGCTGGTGGCTAAAATGCCCTAACTGCAGCTGCAAGGCACTGTCCCTACGGAGAGCTGATCTTGGCACAGGCAGGCTATAAGGCGCTCCGAGCAGGGTAAAGCCCCCAGGAAAGTCACGAGATGGACAAAGTGACCTAGTTGGATAGGACCGGACAAGGAGAGATCATCCTTGGGGAATCTGTGGCTGATCCACACCAGATACAATTAATGAGCTCCCTCTGCAGCCCCCCTCTGGGTTAAACTGATTGGCCCTGCATCGGCTGCTGTAGCTGACCCTTCGCACTCTCCCTGGCTTCACGCGGGAGATGAAAGAGTTTGTTCTCTTATTCAGAGACTCCTGGTGGGGTGAGGAGCTCTACTGAAATCCATCTGGCTCCCCAGTGTCTATCAACTCAGCCCCATCTGTGGTCACCTGGCCCAGGTCTAATGCTCGGGTACCCTGCACCTTTGATCTTGGCTGCACAAGTGTAATTCTGTTGACTCCTGATTTACATCACCCTACATGAGAGGAGAACCAGGCCCCGTGCGTACAGGAAGGCTTCTTCAGGTTCTCCTTCATCTCCGTCAAGCCTCACGGTCTTAACAGTCCCAACAGCTGCCGTGCCTCTCAGAGGTTGGAATTAGACAGCATGTTTTCTCCCCCCAGCGAGAGACTGGACCCTCCCTGCCACCTGTCCCACCTGTTGTCGCTTACTGTGATGAATTGTTGAATAGATGCGGGGTAGTGGGCAAACAATCTTAGCCCCAAGAACTGCTTGAGGTCCTCACAGCCAAAGCCATCTCTGAGTCTTATAATTGCTACAAATCCACATGGAGCAAGCAGGATTCCAGAGGCTTGTTTTTAGCGGAACAAAGCAAGTCTGGGAAGGATTTGATTGCCCTGCAGGTGGTGCTGAACAATGCAGGGATAGGTGGGAAACCAGCAGTTGCCTAATTTGCTCTGCTCTGCGTCTGATCTCGCATCCACGGCCAGTGGTTAGAAATGGGGCTGAATAATTAAAGTCAGCCCTGTTTCCTGCACGAGAGTGGACTGGAAAGGCAAACATCTCCCGCCTGCTATGCTTGCTTTGTGCAGCATCCAGGCTCCTTTTGACTTTCTCTCACTTGAGCAGAAAACACACCGGTTTCAAAGCAAAGCCATCCTTCATTTGCACACACACACCACAAAAAGCAAGCAAGAAATGATTTCCATCATCGAAAAGCAGAGCACAAGCTCTTGACTCTCTCTCTCCCTCCCTCATCCCGCCCAGCTGCGGTATTGTTACACAGCTTCACACAAAGGATCAAGATGTTATTGTTACCGGGAGCTGCGCTTGAAAAGTTCCAATCTGCCCTCCTACTAGAAACATACCTCGCCTTCACTGGCAAACAACACGGGTGACGGAGGGGTCATTTCACATTCCAGAAGGAAATAAACGTACAGTCTGAAGTAAAGGTACCTCTCTGAAGAAAGGGCTTGACTAGTGGATGTAGGTTTAATTAGGACAGCCATTGTGCAAGTTTTCCCTACATCACTCTGCATTTCAGTCCCCATCCCCAGCTATCCCAATCCTGGGACCCCACGCAACTCCATCAATGCCCCTTAGTCCTGACTTACAGCCTCTTCCCCTCCCCCAACAATCCAGTTCTGGGATCCCCACCAGCAGTAGCGGACTGGACAAAATGACAACACATGAACTGAGGCATGAAGTCCTTTTCAGGAAAGGATATTAAATCTTGGGCTTCTGGGCTGAAGCCACACTCTGACTATTAGAGATCAGGACGAGACCCATCGGGGTGGCAGACGGCCCCCACATCTGCTACTGTGGGGTTCTTACACCTTCCTCTGAAGCAGCTGGTGCTGGTACTATCAGAATCAGGATGCTGAACTAGCTGGACCTTGGTTCTGATCCCGTCTGGCAATTCCTTTGTTCCTGTGCCTCATGAAAGCAAAGTCAGGGATTGGAGCCCCACCGTACTAGGTGCTGCACAGACACAGGATGAAAGCTTGCTGCAATCCCCCAAGAAATAAATGCCTCAATAAAGCAAAAAGAGAGAGAACCGGAAAAATGAATGGCCCAAAGAATCCAAGCTCCTCTCAGCCTCGTTTTGTCACATGAATCTCCGAATCTTATCAGTGGTTCAACGCCAGAGTACAGTGCGCCCATGTGTAGGATCAGTCTTGCTCCTGGCACAAAGGAAACGGGTATGAGCCATAGCAAAATATTCCCGGGGGTTGTTGGTGGGGAGATCTTTTTAGTTTATTTAATTCCTAAGTGCATCTAGCTTTTCCCACTAATGAGCCACTAATACTGCAGCTGCAATTAGAAACTTAGCTTTGAATCTTCTGGTCTCCTCTTTTCCCTCAAAAGTTTGCTGGCAATTCAGGGTTCAAACCTGCAAGACACTGAATGCCCCCAACCTCTATTGAAGTCGGATGATGTTCCTGGGCCCTCTGCTTGTAAGAAATTCATGCTCTGCGGGTAACACACCCAATTTATTAGATAAGCAACAGGCAACAGCAGGGAGCTGGGAGTAGGATCCTGATCCTTCAAGCACCATGCTCACAGAACACTAACTTCTGGATAATGATCTCCCCTGGTTGTGAGCTGGACCAGGTCTCCTCCCTTCCCATTGCAAGTTCCCATTGCACAGTCCCCTGCATCCCAATAGCTGTTCCAGCCACATGGTAACAAAAATCCATAGCAATGGACAGCTCTTGGAGGTGTTGGTGGTGGGCAATGGGTCAGGAAAAGTTAATGAGAGACAACATGGCTTGTTAAGTGACAGTCACCCCCCCACCACCACCACCTTTCCTGGGGCCTGATCTACACTTAAAGTTGAGATGGACTTAGCTACAGTCCTCAGGGGAGTCAAAAATACACACTTCTGCGTACCATAGCTATGCCCAACTAATTCCTGGTGGAGAAGCGGCTAGGCTGATGGACGAATACTTCCGTCAAGGTTGGTGGATTACCTACATTGATGGAAAAACCCTTCCCATAGGTGCAGGAAGGGTCTTCAGGCCAGTGCTAGGGCAGCATAGTTATGGCACGGCAGCTGTGCCTCTGTAGCACCCACCGTGTAGACGTAGCCTGGGTGTGCACCCTCCTTGCTGGCAGATGCAAAGTGGTTGTTCTGTCTCCTGGAGGAGGGCGAACAGGACCTCGCACACCCAGCACTGGTTATTTTTGGGTCCTGGAACCGTGCGAGGCTGACAGCTGATGCCGAGGTGGGTGACAGCTGAATGCCAAGTGCGGCTTTCACTGCAGATCCGAAAGGCCCTTTTCACTCAGCTATTTCTGAATCAATAAAACATGATCTGCCAAAGATGGAAAAAAACAACACCTCCCCCCCCCCCCAAAAAAAAAAAAAAAAAAAGAAGGCTGAAAGGGCCTGCATTGGCCCAGGCTCTCATCAACCTCTGGAACGTCGCTGCAGGGCGCTCCGCTGTGCTGCCTCTGAGCCATGCTCAGGAAGCAGGGGAGGGACTGGCTTTTTGTTTCTGGGTTTGTACAGCGCCTGGCACAGTGGGCTCCTGGCCCATGACGAGGGCTCCTAGGCACTATGGTAATACAAATTATTAATAACAATAAGGGAGAAAAGTGAAGAGCTCCGAGCTTGAGTTCAACTGCATGGCCAGAGGCCTGGATTCTTTAGATGAACTATTCAGACCTCTCTCAAGTCACATGAAAGAGTTCCCAGATGGGGCTCTATGTACTTTCTACTTTCTGATCCCTCCAGAAATGTCACAAAATCTCCTTCCAAGACTGGTTGTTGGGAGTGGCCAATCCCTATTATATCTGAAAAAGGGGTGACCTCTTCCTTGTACACCACCTGGGCAATTGCTGCCTATGGAGGAGGGGTTGTGAATACCTTCCTGACCCCCGAAATGCTATCAGCTAAGACCCAGAAGCGTGGATTTGATTTTCACACACTGCCCTCATTTCCCGGGCCTGGCAATGTAAAGGTGGCATCGTGTCAGCAGGTGATGGTGTCAAATCTCTGTTGTGATGATGTAATACTGCAGTGGTTATAATGCCAGCGCCTTTTCTACACTAGGGTTCCCACTACTGCTGCAGTAGGTGGGAAATTTTAGGAGAAAACCACAGTGTGGGCAAGGGAGGGAGGAGAAGGGATTTGCCTTCAGTCAAACAGCAGCAGAGGCAGAAACAAAACCCAGGTGCCGTGGCCAGATTTCCGATCTAACCCCTAGACAGCATGGCCTCGGAAAACAAGGCAGCCTTCTCTAGCCCTGCTACCTATGATCGGAGCTGCAGTGATGGACAGGGAACCCACTAGTGCATTGAAGGGCTTCAACCTTAGGCCCCTCAAGCCAGTGCCTCCCCAAGTGCCAGGAGCTGCCTGCCCCGGTTGTTACTGCTGGGAATAAACCACGGAAATATACAGAGGAGACCCGAGCTTTCCATGGACAGCGAAAAGTTAAAAGTGGAGCTGCAGGTTGCCATGGAGATGGGGTTCTCTTTGCAATCTCCTCGTCTTTCTCCCTCTTCCTGGCCAACTAAAGGGCAGCCAGGAACGCACGGAGAAACAGCCTCCATCGGCCCCGTTTGGATTGGAGCCTCCGATACATACACAGCCATCGGCTCCCCACAGCCTTTCAGGGCCCAGGGTAACCACAACTCCCACGGGTGCGGCACAGGTGTACCCGGCTTTGCCTGCAGCCGCGCTTTTTCACCTCGAGCTAAGCGACTGACAATTAACTCATTTTGTATGAGCCAGCGTGGGCACACCCCACACGTGTGTGTCCTGGAACGTACCTCCCCGCCTCCCCGCCCCGGGTAGCATTTGCCTCAGTAAATTTCAGGCTATTCTGCGAGTAGATACCATAATGACCGGTAAGAGAGGAGAAGGAGGAAAGGAGGGAGTACCCCAAATCTTAGCTTGGAAATTGACGGCGTGACTAAGAAACTAGCTCCCATGAGCCCTCCTTCATGAGACACAGGAGGGAGGTGGGGCTAAGGATAGTTTCTGACTCTGACAATCCCGCTGAAATCCCCCTCTTCCCTCTCCAAGAGAGCGTAACAAGAGGGCCGCCACCATCAAGCTGAACATTTCCGTGTTGCTACTTTGGCTTCTTTCCTGCTGGCAGCATAAGTGTGAGCTGATATCTATCCTACGCGCCGATTCTTTTCCCCTTGAACTCTCACCTGCCTTCATTGCTGCTGTTCTATTCATCTGCAAAACTCACTTAGCTCGATTACCGTTCCAGTCTGCCTCTCTTCACCCCCATCCACCCTTGACAGCTTCTCTCCCTGCCTGGCCCCCTTTTTGCCCTATCACTATATTCCTCCTTCAAGTGACCTTTCCTGGTAGAATAAGCAGCCAAGCCCTCCTGGTAGATTCCTCATCTCAGGGTCAACTTGGGCCAAGCATTGCCTCTCCCTGGCTCTGCTGAGATCATCACCAATTGCCATCGCATGAGTGTCCCTGTGCAAGGAGAACTGGGACTCACAAACATCTTCCTCTGGTGCATTTCCTTCCTGTCATTCCTGCCCCCATAGTCTTATAGCTGCACTGTGGCCGGACCCCTCTCCCCAGGCAGAACTTCAAACCTTCACCCATTCCTTTAAACAAATTTTCACCCTCTGACTGAAGGGAATCAGGTTTTACTCGCATTCGTGGTTACCTAAGGGAGCTGCATGCGTCTCACCGGCTATACACATGTAATTGTAACCCACTGATGGGTGCTACAGGTCCTCCTCCGTGCCCATCCACAAAGGAAATGAGTTATTTCTGTCCCCAGATATGTAGCCACAGCTCTTTAGCTCAAGCAGGGCAGCAGTTCAATCCCCAAATCTGTCAGCCATCTGGTAACAACTCCCCCACAGGTCATCATCTGGGTTTGAACCAAAGACCTACAGTATTGCATCACAAAAGCCTGAGCTAAAGAAATAACTCCATTAGCTGATAGCAGTAATAGGCCGTTAAACTCGAGCGACCCATTTTGTAAGTGTGACGCAGCCAACCTGGCAGCCCCACTCCTCCTGCTCAGAGTTTAGTCATTCAAAACCAAAATCTGTAGGCAAACTCTGCTTATCCAAACAGCACCCTATGCTCCATTATCTGAAACAGGGACATGTCCCCCTAGTGTATTTATTTTAACCTATGCACCGTGCAATTTAACATACGCCACTATAGAACTCACTGTGTAATCCTTCATATGCTAAAGTCAGACTTCTCTGCAGAAAGACCACAGTACCGAGAGCTTGCAAGCAGTCTTGCATTTAGTATGTACAAAGCGTTCCTCTATTTACCTATGGAGTTTCCAGCATGCCCAGAGCTGCAGCATTTAAGCACCATAAGCAGAATTAAGAAAGCAACTTTTCTATCTGAAATGACTATACCTTCTATTCCTTTCTTGCTTGCGTTGTCAATGACACTTGCTCTTCAGTCCAACCCTTGATAGTTTTCCTATCCCACATTACTGGATTCTACTGTAGCTGAAATAACAGCAAAGGCAATTGCTGCATTTTGAGTGAAAGAAGGAGGGAGCAGTCTGCAGAGCCAAGGTGGACAGGTCAACACATGAAAACTTCCACAATTTTGTTGTTCTCCTATTTCTTGCCCTCCTCCTCCTAGTGTTCTCAAGTGTGCATTGCACTTCCTCCTTCCTGCTCTCTTCAGCCAGCTTAGCTGCAGCAGCAGTTGCAGAGTATGTCTGGCACATCCAATTCCCTTTTTGTATTTTTCTCTTTTTCGGTTTGGCCCACTGTAAAATCCGCCCCTTTAATTCCTGGCTGCCAAAGGAGACAGTTATATAAAAAGAGAAATGTACATCAAAGTTGCAAGGAATATTCAATTAACTTTTAAACAAGATTGTCGGTAACCTGTTTGCAGAAATATCATTTAATTGTTTTTTTAAAAATATACAGGCACTTACATTTCACAGAGGCATGTCCCCTGGTACAGTAGCTGTCTTTGCTGCTGCTGCCGCCGCTGCTATCTTGTTAAATGTCAATTAAAGATCTAAATGTTCCTTGCAATTTGCATGCTGAATTAGAACCTATGACATAGTTTTCTTTGCTTATGCAATATGGCAACCAGCCAAATTCATCCCGCTCGCATCTGTGAAACCTTAATAAACTCCCCTTAGAAAATTCCATTGATGGCAAATGGTTTTGCATGATTACATGAGAAGTTAAAATGAGCTTGTTGGAGGCCTTTTCTCTTGCAGCAGGATGCAGGCAAGTATCCAGCTGTGGGCTCTCTGTCACACCTGTCAAGAGCCAGCGCTCTAAGCCAGAAAAATGCTCACCTCCCCAAAGCAACAGGCTCAGGAGATGAGCCTTTGTAATAAATAATTTGCAATAATATTATTGTAAGGAACTAGCTTGTGTGTACGGGCACTGCTGCCCTCTGCTGCTTGGAATCGGGTTGTTTGTCACAGGGTTTGTGCTGCAAACAAAGCTAACAGAGAGTCTCCTTTAGCTCAACGGGTAGCTGGCTGTGCTTTTGCAGCAGGAAGATCCCAGTTCTACCCCTGCTGTTTCCAGCCCACGTGGCTGTGGCGAGCAGCATGGTGACAACGCAGGAGTCCTCTCTTGCAGTCCTGGACCCCGATGGCGGTCCCTAGGTGCTACACCAATACAATCAATATAATAATAGCAAAGGTTCAGACCTTGTTAGGAAAAGCATCCAGACAGACTCCAAAAAAACCTTCTCGGGTCCCAGCCATTACTAACCTGTCCCTGGCACCACCCCTAACGTTAGATCTTGCTCATTTCTTTTTTGCAACCGGAATCTCTGGAGAACTTCAAAGGCCAACGCAGCAACTGGCCTATTAGCTGTATGCTTTGAACGCCTGGCTTGTGCCACAGCTTAACCGCACTTACAGAGAGGGGTGCCCCCCCCCCCTCCCTTTTTGTTTGTGCACGTCTAAAGATTCTCTCAGGGAAAACCACAAAGACAAACTCAAGAGTGGCAAGGTAAACACAACACCTAATGTCAAATGAATTAGGCAGCTGGTGACTTTTAATGCCTCCCAGCCAACCAGCTGTGGGAAGCACATGACGGAGGAGAAAGGAATACTGAGACATGCAGGAAAGTAAACAATCAGGCAGTGAGAAGAAACAGGCAGGTTTCCCACTAATGCTGGATCCTCAGGTACCCTGAAGTCCCGGGTCCCTGTTTAGCCCCAACTAAAGCTGGTTGGAAACATGTTTTGTGCCAATGTGCCGAACCTGAAATGTTTTGCGGAAACATCTCTGGTTCGATGAACTGCTGGTGAATCAGAGCCTGCCAGGCAGGTTTCCATGGAACACCCGCCTGGCTTCTTGCAAGGTAGGCTGCTGGGGATCTGGTCTTCCAGGGTCCATGACTCCGGTGCTGTGCAGTCCCCCAGGCCTGGGGACCTCACTCTTCCAGGGTTCATGACTCTGGGTAGCCCCACCATGTGGACTGCGCCAGAGCCAGAGACCTTGGGCTTCCCGGGTGTGCGGCTCCAAGGCAGTCCATGTGTCTGTGCAGTGTCCAGCACCAGTCCCTAATCTCGGGGGCCTCTAGGCATCAACATAAATAATAAATACAAACAAGAATTGCTGTCACATCACCCAGGCTGGAGTGTGGGGAGCTTGCCCTGCTTATCTGGGGGTGTTGGAACAACACCCGGGAAAGCTGACCCACAAAACATTCCACACGCGGCGGGAGGAGGAATGAACGATTGGAGGTGTGCACCTGGTTTCCAGGTAGCCCCATAAAACACCAGAGCCAGCCCCCTGCCCTTCCATCCATGCCAGCACTCAACTCAGCTTCTCCTCCATTGCACTGAGAGCCGCGGGCGTACGCGGGGTGCATGGCGATCTCATGGGGTTCGCGCCTGCGTCGCACCTCTCTGCACGCCCCGAATGCCTCCCTAGAAAGGGCTTCCTAAGGAAAGGAGGGAAGCTCGTGACCTGGGGTTCATTAGCTCAATCCGTTTGAGCCCAGTGGCCAATGGAGGCCCTGGGAGAACAGAGCAGCAAGCATCCCAGCTGCTAGAGTTACAGTGCAGGCTGAGGGCTGCCCTTTGCACAATCTCTGCTTTACCTGCGGGGTCATTTCCGGGTTATTGACACAGCAGGGAGCTCTCGTGGGTGTCCCGCCTGGGGCAGAGAAATGCACCCTACAATCATTGGGCAAGCCTGGGTTAGTGGCCGGTTAACGAACAGGAGGGTCTGTGGAATGGGTCCCATTGCAGAAAGGTTCTGCTGTTGGCATCCCTGCCAGAGCCCGTGGTCCTCCGATGCCACAATCCGAGCCACCCTGCTGCTCTGCCCCTTGCTGCCCCTTGTGCCTCTTCTGACAGGGGCTGCGGCGCAGCCTGGCAGGGCCCTCAGCCACGCTGCTGGCGTGGCTCCTCGGGGTTTGTTATCCAGCAGGCTCTTGAGCTGTCCCGTCGCTCTGATGCCTGTTTCACAGCCTGCCCCCTCAGTCCCTATAGCTAGAACCACAGGCCTGGCCTCAGGGTACATTTGCGCCGGAGTGGAAAGGGGCAATCCCCAGACATACCTGAGCTAGTGCTCATCCGGCCAGCGTGCGAAAACTAGCAGTACAGCCACAGTGGCAGGAGGGGCTAGCCGCCTGGCAACACCTGGAGTCTCAGGCAGGACGGTCAGAGGGGCAGCCAGCTCTTCCTACCCTTGTCACCCCTCCCCTTGACGACAGCCTCCTGATCTCTGACCTTCGGGCGTCTCACCTCCCATCCCTCCAGTCCATCGAACGCGCTTTGGTTGGGACCATCCCTGTTTCCTGTTGCCCCAGTCCCTTCCCCCACCCCCTCCATCCGGCACCTCTCTTTCCCCTCAACTCAGTCCAAGCGCCTTCTCTTCTTTTCTCCTCACCTGGCCCTGGCTCCACTTCCGCTCTCACTCCCTCATGCTACCCAGTTTCCTTGGCACAGCTGCCCACTTCCCAACGTCTCTTTCATCGCTTGATCTTCACGTGGATCCCGGAGCATCATCTTGCCTCATTTGGAGTCGAGCAGGGACTGGACTTTGCCAAGCGCCGTGTGTGTCACGAGGGGGCAAGCCAGGGACCCTGATCTGCATCGCAGCCACACTCAAGCTCCATCTCTCTGACTATTACGTAATGTTGCACAACGAGCTCCAGAGTAACCAAGACACACCGATGTGCCTTCGAGGAATAGCTCACACTAGATCACTGCTGTTCTGAGCACCCCCGATTCCAGCCTTGCTCACCAGCGTGTCGGTGAAGAAACCTCCCTCCTTGCCCGGGCCAGCCTGTGTCAGGCACCCTCCTCCCTCCCCTCTTGCTGCCCGTAGAGCCCAAACACATCTCCTCCCTGACGTCAGATGGCCTCTGCTCAAGGTCAGTCCGTTCTGTCCAGTTCCACCCCGTGAATGCCAACACTTCGGCAGCTGGCCCCTCGCACTCTCCCGCCAAGTGCCTGGGGTGATCCACGTGCCCCATTTTGGAAGGCCCCATTCTCTCGCATCCAGCTTGCTCATTCAGCCTGAGCCATTCCCCAGCTGCGAGGCCAAGGGCACAGAGAAAAGGCTCAGTCCTCAGTGGAGGACTTTGGGTCTTTCATTAGCACAGTCGTTAGAGAGGGTACCTATTGTGGCATATGCCCATTCTCCCCAGCACTGGAGCGGAGTGCGAGCCTGGAGTACCTTTGCTTTTTTCTCCTCCAGCGAGCCAGGCACTGGGGCACCCTCTTTGTCCCCATTCTCCAGCATGGAGACCTACCTCAGGGACCCCGTGTTTTCTGCACTCCCAGAATAGAAAACTCAGCCTCATGCACCCCCAGCCCACTCAGCTGGGCTTTTAAGGGAAGTAGCTTTTGAGTTCTCGCTTTCCTGTGAGAATCTAACGTTCGTTTGCCTCCCACCACTCTGCAGCTCTGCCTGCCGGTGAAGAATGACTAAGGTGGTGGGTGGAAATGGAGTGAGTTAAAACCAATTGAGTAGCCTGCAGTGCAGAGCGGAGGGTGTCATATCGGGGACCGAGTCTGCTGCAGGCACAGCTGGATATCTCCAGCACTAATGAGCTGACAGGAGGGAAGTGTACAGTGCAGTGTGTGTATGTAGCCGAGATGTGAGAGACGGTGAGTACTCAGCATGCGATTGTTGCGGTGACTGTGACAGAGAATGTAGGTGTGCAACTGTGCGTGGGAGACAAAAGGCCAGATTTTGTGTGGCAGCCCCATGTTTTATGCATCTGCAATTAACTGCACCAACATTTTGGTACCCACAATGCAGTGCACCAGTGATTTTTGCACTCACAATTCATTGCACCAGTGATTTTGCATCCACAGAGAGAAGTCCAAATGGCAGGGGTTGCATACTGTCAAAATAGTCTCTTTTAACATTAGGCCCTGAATGCATGTGTGAGACTGTGAAGCTTTGTACAATGCCGAGTGCATCCGAGTGTGCCTGTGTGGATTTGAGTGTGCTAGTGAGAGTGGGTGTGATTACAAAGGGGTGCATGAGGCTGTGGATGTATGGAGATTAACCTGGCAGGCTCTCCTCTGGTGAGGTATTTAATCAGGGTCTGGAGTGACAGAATCAGGAATTCAGATAGTGCAGCCTTATTAGGACTTTTGTTCCAGGTGGTGCACTCCACCGAGATCACATCTGCTCACACTCCTACTCACCACATCACTCAGCAAGAAAAACAAGCTTGCTGGCTGTATTTGAACAATGAGCATTAAGTACAGGAATAAAAACATATGCTTGCTCAGACAGATGGGATCAGGCACTGCTTTTTTCACTCTCAATGAGCTGGGTTCCAAGAAGCCTTTGGTCACAAAGGCAACGAGTTTGCTGGTCTCAGCTTAGTACTTAGATATTTATTTTTCCACATGGAAAATAAAAATATAATTAGTCTGAGTTGGCACTCTCTGGTCAAAAAGGATCCAGGATTAGCTAGGAGGAGGGGACAGCAGAGCAGAATTGAGGAGCATTGGCAGAGCTGTGAGGGAGTTCAGGACTAAAATAACAGAGTGGTGTATGGGGGGGGGGGGGTGAGAAGGTTCTGCAGGCAAAACACCCTCATCACTTGACAGGGGTTAGTATCCACTGATCTAACGATACAGATCCTGTAGGTCAAGATGAAGGTGCCCTGACAGAAGCTATGCACACAGGAAGCTTGTACAGAACTTGCCTGCACTGTGCCTGCCTCTCAAACGTTACGAATTTTAAAAGTTTACCAAATTTACCCACACATTTCAAAAAGAGACACACACGCTATAGACCCCGAATGCCAAATTCTAACCAAGTACAGAAAATCCACTGGCACCGCAACTTCTGAGCCAACTTAAAAAAGGGAGCAGACCCCAGCACAGTAACTTATTTGCATCCGTGAGCATCCTCCAAACTTTTAAAAGCTGCTAGGGGGCAGTGAGAGGATGGGTTGCTGCATGTCATGATACCTGTGGGGGTGACAACACAGAGACGTCCTCTGCAAGGGCATTGTTCAACCCACAAATGCTGCTTTTGGCTGCAGAAAGAGAGGCCTGATCATCCCATTGCTGGCATAGGAAATCCCATTAGACCTAAAGATAACACAGACACCCTCGTATCTACAGACCAGTGAGAGCCTCTCACATATACACGCATGTATTCTCAGACAAGCATCCATACACTAACGCACTGCCATGGATATCCCAGCACACACGTACATACACAGAACGAACACACACAAACACATATACACATGTGCACATGCACCGCCCCACATAAAGGCACTCACATCTACAGAGACACACATATATATGCACGCACACACCTACACAAGCAACAACCCCTTTCACCTTACATGCTTGCTTTTCCTTCTACACCCATGCTACCCACCCACTCACTGCTCTCTCCCCCAACACAGTAACTTATTTCTGACGCAAGAGATCTATCCTGTCCTTTCCTTGAGTGCTGCACTGAGCTGGGAATGGCAAAGTGAGGAGTCCTGTTGCAGTTCTAGCTCTTATCTTCCCAGACAGTTTATGGATTCCCATGGAAGCCGAGCCGGATGTATCACTCCCCTGCACTTCAACTGAACCAAACTAGACCTTGAGGCTCTTGCACAAGCAAAATGTTCTTCCACTTTCTTCTAAGGAACTTTTCAGGACTTAATAACAAGTGCAGGGAAGGAGCTGAACCCTAGACAAGAGCTTGGCTCTGACACAGCTCACTCAGTTGCCGGTATTAAGCAATGCACATTTCTTGACGTTCCAGTTCTGGGCAGCACAGAGTTAATGGTTTCATATTGGGCAAGAGAGATACCTGCCTTTTTTCGTGATCTCTGCCTCTCCTTGGGTCTGAGCCGTGCGCACGGTAATCTGCAGGCGCGGTGTGCTAGCCTGCGTCCGCACTACGACCTGACACGGGCCTGTGCAGAAAACACCCATGCGGCAAAACACGGGTTGAGGTTGTGTGTCGCTGGGGTGCGCCGGCTGTGCGCTAGGCACTGTGCCCGGAGCACGCCGGGCCGGTGTCACTTGCACTGTGTGTCGCGGGCGAGCTGCGGGCGCCGCGTGTCTGAGTGTGTGGACGTTGCGCTGGGCGCTGCGCGTTGCGCCTGCACCACCCAGGGGGTGCAATGCCTGCGCACAGCGCATATTACCGGTGCCCCGAAAACCCCCGGACCAACCCAAAGCGCCTGGATCTGACCCCTACCCCCCGCTCCCCGGGGAGGGGGACAGGGGAACTCTCCCTCCAGTGAGGCCAGCTCCTGCCTCTCCTGGGAGAAGTTCAGCCTCGGCCACCCTCACACCCTCACACGGGGGTACCCAGCCCCAGCCCCAGCCAGACCCCCCCTTCTCTCCAGACTGGGGCTGGGGGTCCAAAAGGGGCTCCCCCCCCTCAGCCCGCTGCCCACCCCCCACGTCCTGCCCCTGCCCCTGCCCCTGCCCCCGCGGATGGGGAGGGGGGCAAAAACTTTCGCTACCTTCTGCCGGCTCCGGGCGTGCCTGCGCCAGCCGAGCGCTCAGCGCCGCCGAGCTCCGCCGGGCCCCTCGCCTCCTCGCCCCGCCGCGCCGCGCTCCATCCCCGCCAGGATCTGCTGCCGCTCCGGCGCGGCTGCGAGGCGGGGCTCCGCGCCCCATGCCCGGCGCTCATTGGCTCGCCGGCAGCCCAGCCGCCGGGCTTTGTGTCCTGCATGACAGCTGGGCATTTGACAGGGGCTCCCCCCCCCCACAGCCTCCGCAGGGGCTCCCCCCCCCCACACACACACCCTGCGCCCCTCCTGCTATCTAAACCCGGACCCACGCCCCTGCCACTGGCATCCCGCCTAGCTTTTCCCCCATGTTACTGGCACCTCCCGCACTGGGGTGACCAGAGAGCAAGGGTGAAAAATCGGGACCGGGGGGCAAGAGGCGCCCATGTAAGACAAAGCCCCGAATATCAGGACAAGCCCCTATGAAATCCGGACATCTGGTCACCCCGCTCCGCAGCTTCAGCTGTATGATGAGGGGAGGGGGAACAACAACAGCTGAAAGGTGGGGAAGGGGGAGCCGGACTCATTTGGATCATGGGGTGGTTGAGAGCCTTTGAACCCAACCGTAAAGTCTGTGTCTGATGGAAACCACTTCCAGTCCGGCCCTGCGGCAGCACCACCCACACCTCTGGGTAAAGCCTGGTGGGATTTAGATATGGGAGAGATGCTGATGCTGCACGGCCTCATGTCTCCATCCACCCCCGGGCTACCCACTCAGAATGCCCCACAGCACCGGTGATCGCTAGCCCCGGTGTAAATGACAACACAAGGTGCACAATAGGGGAGAATCAGGGCCTTCAGGTCCCATCCTGTCCCTGCACGCTGTTACATAATCATTTTAAAAGCGTCAAGTGATTCCCCCTCATAAGTGAACGTGGCGTGTAAGGACCAATATCAATCACCCGTTACCCTCTTCCATCTCCTAATCCGTTGTGGAACACTCCCAACAGCTCTTAACAGGCATGAAGGCAATAAGGGCTCTGTAGTAGTTGTCTGAGCCAGCTGACAGAGATCCTGCTTATCGAATTGTTGGAGCATCCTAAAGAACTCTACAGCGGGGATAATGCTCTCTCTATTCAATTCTATAGGACACATGAAAAAACTTTGGAAAGGCGATAATTGCCTGTAAAATTCTGTAGGGCTTTTCCAGAAGGGAGAGCTGGGCAAATGATTCGCAGTAACCTAAGTGACAAATTTCATTCCCCCCTCCAACTGTCTTTAGGAAAGGTCTTATTCTCTATTAAATTATATAGGATTTTAGAGTCACTCTGGTTATTTGTTATTGTTATAATTATTGCAACAGAACTGTCCGGCGATCCCCAATCATCATCAGAATGCCACTCTGCTAAGAACTGTACAAACATATAATAAAAGACAGTCCCTGCCCTGAAAAGCTTGCCATCTACATAGGCATTTCTACAGAACCCTATTGATTTCATCCCTATTTGGTTCTACAGGACTTTTCCTTAAGGGAATATTCACGGGCTTCTGCGTACCTTCTGGGGCTGAGCAGTGGTGATGAAAGAGGTTTCAGAATAGATTTTCTTATGGCATTTTGGTGCTTCTGCTCTTGACTGGAGTCCACTAGGTGGAACTATGAAAACAGACAGAAATAAAATTAAAAAGAATGAGCTAAACTTTTTCAAACCTCGAAAAAGATCTGGTTCCAGTTGAGGCTGAAATCCTTATTCTATTTTATCCTGCTCAAACTGGGTAGTGATAATGTGTATTTTCTCAGACAGGTGCAATGCCCATCTGTCTACAGAGAGGCATGACGATATATTTTTCAGGATGCATCTGCTGATATGTGCATGTGCTTGTCCAGCTAAAGTTTGCATAGACGTGTAAGTGACGTTGGTGTGTGTATAGGCATGGGAGACAGAATAGTCGGGTGTCTCAGGGGGCTTTGGGACAACCTTGCATTGAATAAGTCACCCAACTTCTGTACCTCAGCTTCTCTATCTGAAAAATGGGAACACTTACCCTCCTTATAGGGATGTTGTAAGGATTATCATTGTCTCAGCAAAGACCCAGATCCCATTGTGTTAGGTACAGTACCATCAAATAGCAAGAGGAAGTCACTGCCCTGTAGGGCTCAGACGATGGGAATAGACATATGCAAAGTGCTATATTAAGCACCCCTAATGGTGGGTGTCTGTAACGTGTCTATTCATGCACGTTGCATGTGGATATTTTTTTGGGTGACTGTGTCTACACTGCAGAAAAAGATGTGTTCTTAACTAGCTAAGTTGGGTTAAAATAGCAGTGTAGACACGGTCACTTGGCTTTTAACTTGGGTTAGCAGTTCAAATTCAACCCCAGGGTGCCCTATAGGCTTTAGCATATGAGCTGCTAACCCGAGTTAAACGCTGAGTTGCCTTCTCTTCGCTACTACTTAACTACTAACTGAGTTAAGGCCACACCTTTTTTGTGGTGTAGACGGACCCTGTGTACGTATGCGTGGGAGTATCACAGATGTGAGCACCTCTAGAGTTTGCTTTCCAGAGAGGTGGGTGCCCCAAGAAGCCATGAGCCCTCCCCTGTCTCTGCTCTGGGGATGAAATGCTGCTGTGTAATGGGTGGGTGTGCTCAACAGATCACCTGTAGGCTTAGCTAATTCTTCTTCCCCTTTGTCTAGGGCAGCTGAGCTCAGCTTCCTGCCCTTTCCCTCTTTACTGAATGGCACATTATTGCAGAGGGTTGGATGTGCTGGGAAGCAAACACCCTAGCCAGTTTTGCTATATCACCTTCTTAAAGTGACTTAGAGGTCTTGCAAATAGCTGCATGGTGGGGAGAATGGGCCAACGTGATCCCCAACTTCAGTGCATTTTGGAGTCAGTGCAAAATCTCGGTGTCTGTAGAAGTTTGAAAAGTTGGCCTTGCAACCTGAGATTTGACCATGCCACGGTCAAGTGGAACATATGCGGCACGTCTCACAGTGTCTGTGGCACAGAAGGGAACCCAGAGGAGTGGCAGCAGCAGAAGGAACCAGCATCATGGGTCTAATGCTGTGCAGAATCTTGCACGGCAGTGGGAATCCTACTCTGACACATGAGAGGGTTGGCCCTTGTGATCCCCACAAAAGAGCAAAGCACTTTCTCAGGCAATGCAAGTGCACACCCACGGCAGAGCCTACACATGGCACCAGCAGCACAGCGTGGGAATGCAGAGGTGGGGCTGCATCGTCACACTGCCCATTCTGGAAATGCAGGAAAGGCAGTTCATCCGTGCCAGAAATTAACCAGATCTCACACGGGGTAGCCAGAGACAGAACATGCTCTAGCCAGTCCATGGTTTGTCATCACTTCTGGTCCCTGTAGAGCCAGCTGTAATGGCCTGGGTCCTATTCACTCTACATTCCTGGCCGGGACGTTGGAACAACCAAGGAATAGACCGACATGGTGGGTGAAGTTCTATCTTTTATTGGACCGACTTCAGTTGGTGAGAGAGACAAATTTGCAAGCTTATGCAGAGTTCTGAAGAAGAAGAAGAAGAGCTCTGTGTAAGATTGAAAGCTTGTCTCTTTCACCAACAGAAGTTGGTCTAATAAAAGAAATTACCTCACCCACCTTGTCTGTCTAACATCCTGGGACCAGCATGGCTACAACAACACTGCATACAAGGAATAGACTGGTAGGCTCCATGGAATCCATCCCAGGTTTCACACTGAACTCATTGTACCCTGGGATCTCACTTTGAGAGTACAGAGAGCTCTGTGAATATACAGAAGATGCAAACTTGAGCAGTAAAGCTCGATTCTCCCCTGCCTTACATCAATTCAAAGTGGGTGCAAAATGCCACCAAATCAGAATCCTCCACTTACACCAGGAAAAGCATTTTACACCAGCTTTACACTGATATAAACAGCAATAGACGTTGAGGCAGGAAAGAATCAAGACCAAGTTCATGTCCCTCACTGTTAAGCCTCAGACACACAGATCTTTCTTTCTTTCTTTCTTTCTTTTCCATTTGTTTTTTATTGCTTGCTGGCAGCTCAGCTAGCTTCTCTGCTGATTTGTGCAATGCTCCCACAACACCATGTGCTGCCTGGTTGCCTTGAAAGCAGTCAGCTGGAATTTGCTATTTTAGGACCTAAAACGGAAAAAAAAAAAAAAAAAAAAAAATTAATGTGAGCACAAAGGGGCAATTTAACAGGATTTTACAGGGAGAAAAATGTTATGATTAGTTTTCAGTTGAATGGAACTTAATATTCCCATAGTTACGGAAATGAAACTAGCACCCAAAGCCAAGAAGTTGTTTGTACGAGATGGGCTAGTGGTCCAGTCACTAGCCCATCAGCTAGTGTCCTGAGTGTGGCAGGCTTGCAAAGATTTAGTTCCATCCATCCTTGTGGTCGCAGCTCAGAAGTGAGTGATGGGCAGAGCTCTGAAGGGAATAGGGTCATGGGCC
The DNA here is from genome assembly GCF_026122565.2 of Emydura macquarii macquarii. Lineage (NCBI taxonomy): Eukaryota > Metazoa > Chordata > Testudines > Chelidae > Emydura > Emydura macquarii. Next base: position 1,072,648 of record NW_027130250.1, read on the forward strand.
CCACTTCTCTGTTACGCCATTCAAGGGCTAGCTGCAGACATAGCGGGATGGGGCAAAACTGGTTCTGAGTCACCTTTGTACCTCTCCTATTTTGGGCCTAGCTCCTGGCATAAATCAGGACTAGTCTAATTTATACTCTGGCTGCAACAGCCCCCCTATGGGCCGCCAGCCAGAAAAGATAAGCAGAAGCACAAGGGTTTTTTTGGCCACACCACTCCGTCATCTCTGGCCACCGCTGCTATGGCTCTGTGGCGGGGGCTAGGATGGGGAGCTGATGCATAGCCATTCTGACAGTTCTACCCCATCTGCACGCAGGGGGTATTTCCTGGAGACGGTTTCCATTCTCTTTACTCCGCTGGAGAAAGGTAAAGGGACCACAGGGCAAGGAAAAATAGTCACCTGGTTTGTATTGTTATATGATCAGAATGCTTCAATTGCCGCCTTTCCTCCTGCCTCTTATCACACCCCTTTCCTTGAAATGAATCCCATTCTGAGATAAAACTCAAAGCCACTGATTCATGCACAAGTCGGAGCTCGCCTGTCTGCCGTCCTCGCCCCCTCAAGCCAGTCTGACTATCTCACATTACCTCATCTCTTAAAAGCACCGGGCAGGTTTCCCAGGGTAAGGTAGCCTCGGAGAATTTTGGCAATGGGGCACACAAAGGAATTTGCTCTGTTAAAGAGTTCAGTGTAAACACCCATTCATCCCCCTCATTTTGGCAAGTGAATTGACCTGTGGGACAGAGGCGACATCCCTGTGGAGATCCTTCTGGGCTGAGCAGCATCATGGACTATCTGGCTTTAGAGTATTCCTTTGTAGTGCCCCAATTGCCAGACATCCAATGACCGAAGCATTTGTGCACAAACAGATCATTGGAGATGCATGGACTGAGTGAGGGTGGAATTCCCACCAGCAAAGGCGTCTTCTTATAAGCGGGAATAAAAGGATTTAAAAACTCCCCCCCAAGCAAAGGAAATCATTTAGCTGTACTGCTACTTATATGGCTCTCAAAACTGTAGTATCCGAGGATCAGATAAATCCCTGCACCGGTGCTAGGGCCAGAGGAGAGGCTGTTTATGCTTCTCCTATTCCGCTGAGGAGGGAGCTGCCTTAACTTGTGCATCCCGCTGCACAGTCTCTCTGGGGCTTGTGGCAGCAGGAAATAGCCAGAGCAGAGATCTTCCCCAGGCATGGCTCTTCCCTCCTGTGACTCACACCCACACTGGAATGTCCCCTTGGCCTGGTATTCCACAAAGGTAACAGAGGAGTCAGGCTCTAAAAGAAGTAGGCCCCCCCAAAGAGTATGTACACATAGACTTTCACGGCAGGGCTAGAACGCCAGGCTCGGAACCAGAGCCCCTTGCTTTAATGTGGGTACAACGCGAAAGAGGATGCCAGTTTGAGTCTTAGCAGTGGTTGCAGCACCGGCACATACAGAGGACATGCAATTAGCCAACTATATCCGCTCGATATCTGACCCCTGCTAGTCTCAGCAACAATTTAACGGACCTACTGGGAGGAGTGTAAGGGCTACACCCTTTACAACGGTTATGCTTCTTCTTCAAACCTGCAGTGTAATCCTTAAGATGTGGGCCTGAGGAAGCACCATGTGTGTTCGAAAGTAGGGGAAAGGGGGTTATCTAATGGGCTTCTAATTAAAGCACTTACAATGGGGGGGGGGGGGTCCTGTCTCCTGCATTTTGTCATTAAAATATGCCCAGCAGAACTTGTGTAGAACAGTAGCGAGGGTACTGGTCTTAGACTAAAGAGATTTTGGTTCAATTCCCTACTCTGCCACAGCCTTCCTGCGTGACCTTGGGCAACTCATTTAGCTTCTCTGTGCCTCAGTTCTATGAAAAGGAGATAGTAGCACTTCCCTACCGCCGAGTTGGCTTGAGAAGATGAATATATTAAAAGATTGTGAGATGCTCAGCTACTATAGTGATGATGGGGCATATAAATACCTTAGACAGAGCCCAGAGTGAAAAGGAAATTAAAATGAGACCTCCCAATCACCTGGGCAAGAAGACTGAACTGACAGGGAGTGCATGCAAATTCAATCTTGCTCTATAATTTGGAAAATTCTAGGACAGGAAAGCTGAAAAAGAGAAGGGGAGAGGATGGAAGGAGCCAAAGGTAATATGTTATGGGCTACCTCCAAAATATGAGGTTTTTAAATTCCTGTTATTTGTATTACATTAGTGTCTGAAGAACCCAGCTGATATCAGGGCCCCCCTGTGCTAGGTGCTGTACAAACACATAGTGAGAGGCAGCATCTATACCAATGAGATTATAGTCTAAAGAGACAAGATAGATGATTAAGTATTATTATCCTCATTTTACAGATGGGGAATAGAGACACAGAAACTAAGGCCCAGATCCATAAAGGCACCCTAGCTTCTGTCAGAGAGAGCTAGTATGGATCCTCAAGAGGGGATTAACATACCTCAAGCTCCAAATGTAGACACATCATTAGATATTTATATGGCTAATGAGAATATCCACAGTTACATTAAACGGGAAAAGCAGAAGGGATATAAACTCTCAGCTTTCAGGGCATAAGCCGACCTCTAATTGAAGGGCTCAGAAAGAAAGCTCCACGGGGATTCTTGCTCTGAAACAGCTGGTGCTGCCCACTGTCAGAGACAGGAATTGTGCTAGATGGACCCCTGCTCTTACCCAGTCTGGCAGTTCCTATGTCCCTCTTTCACAAAGGACACTACAACAGCCATCAGATGGATACGGATTTGGGTACCACCTGACCCAGACCAGAATCTAACATGTGTCTTAGAGGCAAAAGGCTCCATCTCGTAACAAGATACATTTATTTAATTGCATTTTTTTTCCCTGCAAACCCTGGAATTATTTTGTCTGCTTTGTGAAGCTCTCTGGTGAAAGGGGCTCATCAAAGCTCCTAATTACTGCCGCCCACACACATCGCTGTGCGCCTGCAAGAGGCATCTAAATAGGGAACTGGCACACCGAGTGCTGTCACTGCAGCCTGCAGCGCGCTGCACTTCTAATGAAGAGCTCTAGCTTCTGCCACGCCCCAGGCGGCCCAGAGGAGACCTGGCCCTCATGCTCTGTGCTGGCAGGAGAAGGAGGGATGTTGTCAAAGATGGACTGCTTTTTCCCCTCAGATAATGGAGTGGGTGGGCGTTTGTCATCTGTGGCGGGCAGGGATCCATCCTTTGCTCGCACACGCTGTGCTGGCGTCAGCCACACAGCCTGACAAAGCAGTGAAGGGGGCAGAAGGTGGTTCATCCCAGTCATCTCTGTGCTGAAGACTGACCCTCCAGTCACCCATCCAGGGCAAATCCTTTCCCCTCGCTTAGGGGTAGATTTTGCAGTGGGAGCTGCTCGGTGCTGAGCACTGCTGAAAATCTGGCCATGCCTGAATGGGAGCTGAGCTGCATTGGAAACTGGCTTTTGACTGCAGATGCTGAGCCCTTGAAAATCTGGCTTTGACCTCTCTAGAAAATCTGTAGACTTATAGAGAAGCGCTCCATACACTGAAATAAATCCGTACCCTTCACTAGATGGGCAGCATAGTGCAAGGCAAGTGCCTGGGGATTTGCAGGAGAAACACACTAGGGGAAATGATGGGCTAATATCTGATTCTTCCTGTTGGGCAGGTAGCGTACGCCTGGCAATTAGTCTGCAAACCTGCTCAGCATGATTGCCTGGCACTCTGCTGGGAGGTGTGTGCACACCCATGCACTAACCGTCAAAAAGCCCGCTCAGCTACCGCCTTGGCAAACCAGCGACGCCGCGGAGTGACCTGCAAGATAGTCACAGTTCAGTGCAGCCTCCACTGGCTCAGCAGGAGTTGTTCCTGGTAATCGGGAGGGTCTTGCTGCAACAACAGAGGGTGCACGCTGGGAGTGACTCTGTTACTCAGCTAAGTCCCGGTGTGACGGAGCCACATATCGATACCCACAACGTGCCTCCACTGAGTGAAGAGGCCGTGGGAACATCTTCATTGCACCACACAAGGTATTTTCCAGCCAATTGCCTTATTTTTGGCTTGACAGTAAGAGGAGGATCCATCCAGCTAATCCTCTCCTAACATAAATCCGCTGGAAGGGTTTACATAACAAAGCAAAACATTGCAGCGCTCGCCTGAGGTTTGCCACCATTGCATTGTTCACTCTGCTTACGTGTTTTACCCTGTTCCCCCCCACCCCTTTGTCTGTCTTGTCTTTTTCAACTGCAGCTCTTCGGGGCAGGGACTCCGTCTTAGCATCTGTCTACACAGCAAAAGCTGCGCACAGACTGGATTACCTGAGCTAGCTTGTACCCAGTTGGCGCAGGTAATAGTAGCAATGAAGACAGGACAGGGCAAGCTTCAGAGCAGGCTAGCGAGCCAAGCGCGTACCCGAGATCAGTGCTGGGTGGGTTTATGCTATCTGCACTGAAGCCCATGCTGCCCTATCTTCACTGCTGTTGTTACCCATGCTAGCTGGATTCAAGCCAGCTCAGGTAGCTTCTGTTGTATTGTCTGTTTGTACCGCACCTAGCACAATGGGGCCCCATTCTTGCTTGTCCCGTAGGCACTACAGCGATTATCCTGATAAATGAAATGAAAAAGAGGAGGATGAACAAGACTCATTGTCCTTCGCTGCACCTAGCTGCTGCCATTTCAACTGCTTCCCCTTCCAAGGCATTCAGTTTTACTACCCCTTCTCCAAACGGGGTGGGGAAAGAAAAGGTGTCTTCTCTCAGAGATCTCACTTTTGTCAGGCCCTACAATCCTCTGCTCTGCTCTGCTCTGCTCTGCTCACCTCACCTCACCTCACCTCCTTTAGCCAGTTTCCTAATGGGCTGATTAGTTCATTAGCTACCCAGCCCCAATCTGATCTGATCATCACAAACTCCCATTCTTAATCAAGCCCTGTCTGCCCAGGGACCTAACTGGTTAAGCAGTGACCAGAGTGCCGGTTCAGTTGCTAATTCCCAGCACTCTGTCACAAGGGATTTTCTTCTTTCTTCATCCCTAAGACACCACGCTACATGAGGCTTGTATGGGAAGGAGTAAAAAGGATGGCAGAAAGGCGGAGAGGATGACCACTCAAGGAGGACAGAGCCAGAAAGAGAGAGGGAGGAAGAGGCTGAATGCTGAAGAAACGGGAGGATGGGAAAAGATGTGGGAAGAGAGAGAATGGGAAGGAAAGAAGACGAGTTGGAAGAAGGAAGGATTGTTTCTCAGTGCAGCCTCTCTTACCCCCATCCGTGCTTTAGGGAACAAAATCACTTGTGTTAGTTAAAAACTGTCAGGTTTAATTCCAAGGATCCTGCAGGAAAATTGAGTGTGAGCTGTTAACCTCGGCCCAATGGCCCAGCACTCCCAAAATGAGCAGTCAGCTGGAAGGGCTTCAATCACGCGCATGGCTTACCCTGTGACGTGAGGGATGTTCACAGGGTCCTGGGACTCGGCTGGATTCAAGCCCTGACCCACTTAGAGATGCCATGCATGGGGTCTTTGCAGGCAGATTTCTGGAGGAGCAGCTACCCAAAGAGATGGACGGATGTGACGGGGGTTTTGGACATTCCTGACTCAGCACTTCTGGGTTCCTGCTGAGCCGGAAGGTGGGAATACCAGGACAAAAGCCTGCTCTTGTGGGGTATTTCCAGCCTGAACCAGGAAGATCCCAAAACTCCAGTCTGGTTCCGCAGACCCAAGAGGCGGCGAAGCAGCCTGACTTTTGAATGCTTCTGACACTTCTAAGGTTTGCCTCTTAAAGGGAAGGTTGGAGGAGTTTGTTGCTTTACTCGAGTGGTGGTTTCGAGCCATACATTTAGATGCAGACCTGAAGACCCAGAGAGTTTAGGAGATTTTGGATCCAGGATATCAGTCCAGGCCTGTCTTATAGCATAAAAAAGTGTTTCTCAACCTTTTAAGTAGCAAGTACCCCCACACTTCTGAACATTTTAATAAGTACCCCAACACTCAATTTTCCACTCTGGGAGCTGGGACTGGGCAGGAAGCTGGCGGCTGCCACCTGCCTCCCTTCACTGGGTTTTTCGTCGCGTACGCCCTGCCAGTGTCTCACGTACCTCCAGGGGTATGTGTACCACAGGTTGAGAAACTATGGCATAAAAGACTCGGGTCATGGGAACTGAATACCACATCTTAGAAAGATGTGTTTATGAATACAGGCTGAATTTTTTTGTCCCACAGATGGGATTTGACTGCCCAATTCGTTAGAATTAATGGGAGCGGTACATCCAAAGCCCCCCCCCAGACAACTTTGAAAATCTCAGCCATCAATGACTTTCTATGTTGCCAGTCAGTTGGTGGCTCTTCAGACTCCTTGTGATGGGGCATGTACTCCCACACGGGCCCTGAAGGGATTTCAGGGGGCCTGCAGGGCCAATTAACATATCTGGGAGCATGAGGAAAGCCCGGCTTGATTGATGATGAAGCTCAGCTGGGGAGGGGCTGGGCAGTGATTATAAAGCCAGGAAGTTTGGGGCTACAGGGAGAGAGTTTGCAGTCATTCTGTGTGAGATAGAAGAAGTAGGAAATAATCCAGGGAAGCAACAGGGAGTCTGAGGGAGCAGACCTGGTCCCTGAGCTGGAACCTTGAGTAGAAGAAAGGCCTGGCTTCCCCTGCCAGCCACTGAGAGAGCTGGGATGAAACCACCTGAGATAAGGGATGTAAGGACACAGAGCCCAGAGAAAAGACAGAAGACCCGATGTAAGGTCATTGGCCTACAGCTGGGTTGGACTGTCTGTTATCCTGGAAAGGACTCAGGCACTAATGTGTGAGCTGGCTGCAGGGCCAAGTTGCAGGAAGGGAGATCACCGCAGCGACTGTTGACAGGGGACACAGTACAAGGAGACTGCTGCCGTGCCTGGCCACGAGGAGATGCCTCTGCGGTGAGTAAACCTTTTCACACTCCTGCTTCATTTGATGTTAAAGCAGAGACAGGCTCTAAGAACGTCCCAGAGCCACGCCAACCTCAAATGAGGGCAAAGTTTGTATGTGGCTCTAAATGATGTGGCTTTCTGCAGTCCCAAGAGAGCTGCGAAGCAGTGGTAGGATGCTCAGTGGTCCTCTGTACTGGTCTGTGATGCTCGTCTGGGTGGCAGTTAACAAGTCAGGCAACTGCATAGTGGGGTTAGTGTGGCCCGGTCATGTGACTTCATTGCAAATCTCAGTCTTTGGAACTTCTCTTAAAGACCCAGCTCCTGGTGTCATGGTATTGCTGGAGAGCCTCCGCTTACTTTTTGTTTGTAAATGGAAGTGTCTTGGTGTCACGGTTGCAGAGCAAAGCGTGAAAAGGTGACTCCTAAACAAAGAGGCCGATACAAAGAACCCAACCTCCATTATCTGTTGGAATCTCCTGGTTTTTAAGCCAGTCTCATGAGGTTTGGACGGTTGGAGTTGGTGATAGTGGGTGACTAGAGTCCAGTTCTAGACAGGAACTGGAACCCAGGACTCAAAATGTGGTTTCTTCTAGAACCAGGGTCCACCTCCCCAGTTCGAACTCCCAAATAGGTTCAGAGCTGGGGGTTTGAGCAGGGTTTTTCTATGTAGTCAGTACCAGAGGGTTTTCTACTTTCTCCCCACAACTCTTCTGCATTATTCACTGAATTATGTAATGTCTCATCTGGGAAGCTCTCTCTCACACACACACACACACACACGTGAATAACCAGTTGGGCAGCAAAAATGTGATGCTAAAGAAGGCTGCGAAGGCAGTTTGTCTCATCCTGCCTGCCTTTATCCCACAGCTCACCATAAATATTGTACAGGCTGCTTTTCCACCACTTACCAGGGAAAAAAATTGCCCTGGCTTTCTCCAGGGACTATTCAACTTACTGCTCAGCTCTGTTTGCTTCTGCTTCATTGGTCAACAAACCTGAATCCCTCTGAATAATTCAGGGGAGGCACTGTACTATTTGTCTAAATAATTCATCCTAGCTCTTTGGAGAAGGGGTGAAGGGAGAGGTGGTTGCGTCACCTATCAGAGCCAGGCTTTTCCATAGAGTTGACAGGCTCCTACACTCCAGTTCAGGGTGGAGTTTCCTTTTGATCAAGGGAGGGAGATGCCCTTGGGGAAAAGAGGAGGTTGGACTGGGCTAGAAAGAAAATGCAAATTCCAACATCGCTCTTCTCAGTTCATTCCTCTAATCACATCATTCCAAATGGGACCTGCCCTGCTTTATGGCCAAGGCCGTTTGTATGGTACCAGGCCTTGTCTACACACAAACTTGCACAGGTTCAACTAACTGCTTGTTTATGTGAAGAGTTACATTGTTTTTAAATCAATTGAAACCTGATGTATGTTAATTCAGTTTAAGTCGATTCCTTCCTGAATTAGCCTAAATCAATGTCATTTTAAAACCAATTTAAGAGCCCACAGAGGGGCTTGCAACTAATTGGTTTAAAAACCCTGTTAATTAAACTGGTGCAAAGTCTTGTGTAGACAAGGCCTCAAATGGAGCCCTTTGCTGGTCACTAGCCTTTTGGGGGTGGGTGGATCGGGCAGGGGTTCAGCCGCCCTTACCCCATACAGAAACCTCATAAGTAAATGACCTGCAAAGCCTCACCCAATAGGAACCCCACAAACAAGTGTATGGTGGGCACGTTGGGGCTAGGCAATTGCAAATTCTCATGTCATCTAGCACAGCCCTTTCCCAAACACCTCTGCTGAAATATCCTCCAAAACCTCCTATGAACAAGACTCTGAAACACATCAAACACTCCTCCAAGCACCCTAGATTTCTCTGACTCCTTCCCATTCCAACCAGTCCATTCATTGCCGTAACAAAGTGCTTCCAGCTAAAGCCATGAAACCGTCCCATCTGGAAAGAGCGTCTGACTCCTCTCTCAAATCCCATGTATGCCAGGGGAACCCCAGCTGCTCATTAAGGAAAGTCTTCCAGGAGACTCCCCAGAACAAACTCAGCAGCAGCGACTCCGAGAATTGGACAAGTGGAAATCACAGGTCTCATCTGTCTGCTCAATCTCTGATGCTTGGGTGAAGTCCGCTGTGATCCTCTTACTCCAGAAATGCCATTGCACCATGCCAGAAGGAAAGGCGCATGGCTGGCACCGGTGGTGAGTCGAGAGGTGTTTTACCCACACCACAAATGCCCTCACACCACTTTTTTTTGGTTTATTTTTAGTGGCTGTGCAGTGATTAGTGCCACCGACTGAGGGTCAGGAGGCTTCCCAGCGCTGCGGCTCTGGGCAAGTCACCTACCCTGATTGCTGTTCCCATCCATGCCCCCTGCTTCTCAGCGCTGCTGTTCCGCCTCATTCCTGCCCTTATGGGCTCTCCACCCAAAGTTCAACCAATAAACCCCACTTCAATATGCAGCAGCTCCTGCTATTCCAGTCTTGGGCTCCCAGCCCTGCTTTGCCAATGCACCTTAATTCTGACTCTGCACCACCTCTCCCATGACAGTCCTGGGACCCTTCTCCAAATGTGCCGCATTTCATTTCCTTCTTCAGGGACAACATGGACAGGAGGAGCTGATTACTCAGCCCCAGGTATCCACCAGCCTTTCACTTTGCTATGGGCCTGATGGGAGTGGGAGCAGCCATGGACGTGGATCTCCTATCCACATAGGTTTTCATTTCAGCCCATCACCATGGTTTGAGTGCCTTGCCTCCTGACTTACCTCTTCCTGGAAGGCAGTGGGTGAAGCGCAGGGTGGTCTGGTCCGGAGTCTTGAGACATTACAGCTGGGAGGCCATTCAGAGCAGCCTAGGCTGCCACCAGAGAGAAGCCTGTTAAGAACCAGTCCATCCTGCAGAGCTAACAGGAAGTCTCATCCCAAACCCTGCTGCGTGATATCAGGAGGGCAGCAGGCAAAGACCTGGCAGCTCAGCTGAGGCCCTAGGATGATGAAGCAGCGGAGAATCAATTCTTTTAAAGAATAAAAAATAAGAAGGCCAGAAAAAATAGCTAGGCAGTCGGTTGACCTCTGTAGGCCAGAGACCCAGCAAGACTTGACCTCACTTGGGAGCTCCCCACCCGTAGGTTGCTGAAATGGGCAGTGGAAGGAATCTTCCTTTGACCAGCCTGCATGGAGGAAGCTGCAGTACTGTGCTGGGGACGGGGAAAGCACAGACTGGGAGCAGCTGGGCTGGTGAGTGACTTAGTGTCAGTCCCGTCTCCACGGGGCAAAGGCATCCTACAGCTGCAAACACGGTGATCAGCACAAAAGGCTGGTCTCTGGGGCCATAGGTTATTAGTAAATAATACCCATTCTGCTTTGGGATTACGATCATTTGGTGGTGGTGGGGGGGGAATTTAAAGAGAAGCACAAAACTGAATGGGGAAGCAAAGGAAAGGGCTTCTCTTCCTGCTGCTTTTCCCCTTAATTCTTTAAATATTTGTGATCTTGCTGTTCATGAAAGTGAATCACTGCCCGGCTTGATCCTAGGGTTGTGCTAGCAGGGGATGTGCCAGCTTCCCCCACACAACTGTGATAAGAACACCTCCGCCTGCCATGCAGTTCCCACCGCTGTTCTAGGATTCTGATTCACAATCCCAGTTGAAACTAATGCGAGCTGTGCATCTAGGGCCTGGTCCAGCGCCCACTGAAGTCCATGAAAAGCTGCCCATTGACTCAACAGGAGTTGGATCAGGTCCAGAGATCCCCTGAGAAAGTCTGAGGCTGTGAGTGTACCATGTTGTGTGGTGTCTGCCTAGGTAGCTCCATCGCACCTGTCACACGGTCAAGCTGTGTCAAACAAAAACAATTTTAAATTAAAAGGTCCTTTTTTAGAAAAAATTAAAAATAGTAATAAAATATTCAGCCCTTCCTCAAATTAACATTTTTTTCGAAGAAATGAGTAGATGAAAAAATGAGCCCTATTTTGATTGTTTCTTTCAGTTTATAGGCTTTATTTTGTCCTCTTTCTGCCCCGTTCTAGTGGCAAAAAGGAAAATAATAATGAAAAGGGGAACCCTCCCTTCAAGAATTAAAAAAAAAAAAAAAAAAAAGTGTTTGTTTGAGTAAACCTAAAACCCATTCCTTTTTGGAACCCAGGGAACAAAAACAGCTTCCACATTTTTTATGAAAACGTTTTCACTTTTTTTGACTAGCTCGGATGACCACAAGGAACACTCTCTCCAGTGGTATAAACTCCCACTAAGGCACTGGCTGAGGGTCCCTTGTGACTTACATTTTTGCTGCACAGAGGTGAAAGGCTAGTAAACTTACACACTGCAACCCTGCTTGTGACAAGGACCTTTTAAAGAGGGGGAAAAGAGATGCCCCACCTTCATCTCAGCACCCAGCCTCTTGCTTCATTTCAGTGCAGCCCTAAAACAGCTTTGAAACTAGGAATGGGTCCACTCCTTTGGCCTAATTTCAAGCCCACTCAAATACTGCTGGTACAGAAGTTTCACCTGGATGGAGGCCAATATTGTTGACTTGATGTTCTGTTTACTAGAATGAAAGGGAGGAGCAGGGAATACAAAAATATAATGAAAATAAAACCGTGAGACATAGAGCAGGGACTGAGTAGGAAACAGAGTGAAGACAAGCAAGAGAGAGGAAAATCTGATGACAAAATATTTACAAAAGGGCTATTCTCTGCTGGTATGAACTGACAGAGCAGCAGCGTTAGGGACTACAGAGCTGTGCTAATTGCCACCAGCAGAGAATTCGTCTCCGTATGTACGGCGCCTACTTGTGCCAGATGAGTTCCTGGGTGGAACGTCTATCCTTAAGAGGTGGAGGCAAACTCCACTGGGCTTCCCCAGTCTCATACGGAGCAGACCGAGCAATGTCCGCTCTCTACCCTGCCAAATAAGGCCAGATTTGCAGCCCACCAGAAATGGCCAGCTGGCGTCCCTGCTCCTGCCCTGCCCCCTGAGGATAAGCCAAACCTCCTAGCAGAGGCTCAGAGCCCTGAAATGAAACCTCAGAGGTTTGAAGGTGTTTGACGTCTGATTCTGAGAGCCTGTGATTTCAGCAGCATGGCAGCTGGGGAATGCAGCATCACCCGATGGGATAGGTAACGCAGGAGGAAAAGGCACAGCGGACACACCCAGAGAAGGCTATTCCCCCTTGAGGACGGGGCAATGAGGAGAAGCGGATGTGTGGCAGCCACCAAAGATTTGTCTCAACATCAGGCTGTGCCAGATGCAGCCCTTCAATGCTGATGTGCATGAAATGCTGGCTGATGTCTCTAGAGCTGGCAGGAGAAGAGGCTGCACACTGGAGACTTTCCTGAAATAGCTGGGCAGGGAGGGCAAAAGGCAAATTCCTCCAAGTTCCCTTCTGTAGGGTGCAGCTTGCACGGACAAGTGGTGTAGGGAGAGGGGCTAGAGGATGGCGTTTGACTAGAACCCCACAACTGGTACTTCCCTTTTGACGGGCCACTCAAGAACAGAACCATCTTGTAGTTTCCTCTGGCTATTATTATTATTTATACTAACATCATCTAGGAGCCCCAGCCATGGACCAGGACCTCATGGTGCTCAGTGCTGTACAAACTCAGAACAATATAGCAGGACCAATCCTCTATGGGGAATAGGATCAGAGGAGGGACAGGGTGACCCTATGGTACATGGGGCTATAAGGACTCTGGGCGGTGTAGCAGCCTATGGGCACCTAGGGTGACCACATAGAAAGTGTGGAAAATCAAGACAGGGCGTGGTGGGTAATAGGCACCTGTATAAGAAAAAACCTCCAATATCAGGACTGTCCCTATAAAATGGGAACATCTGGACAGCCTATGGGCACCTCAAATAAGGCTGCAATAAAGCCTCTCTTTTACTCGAGCATTTGCATCGACACCCGCCTCCCTTACCCTACCTGACCTAGAATTTGGGCTTAAAACCAAACTTTCCCCCTCTGCTGGGCTGCACTTTCTGGATTGCTTCTTACAGGAGGGGCAGCACAGAATATCTTCCAGTATTTTCCTTCACTTCCTGTCTTCAAGGTACCGCACACAGTTGATGTGTGCCTGTTAAATGGCTGTCACGTTCCACCCCAGAGGTGATTGCATTTCAGCAATGAGTAAACAAAAAGCGCTACAGGATTCTTCAGCAATCAAACTATAAGTGGTTTTCATTACCCAGTGGGGTAGGTAACAAGGTGGTGAACAAATACCACAGCTCCCAGCATTTTCTATTCAAGAGGAAAAGAAGAAGAAATCATTTCATCAATGGAAATAATCAGCGAGCTCCAGTCCCAAATAGCCCTATATCCCTTCCAGCTGTTAACAGCTGCAGAGCTGCTGCCAGGGTGTTCTTTGTGTCCCTTTCATTCCGAACAAAGGCTGCCCGATCCGTTCCTGTAAAAGCAGCTGTTAGCGGGATATTGAGCTGAGCACAATCACTCCCTGCTATAACCAGCCAGGTTATTATTTCTACTTGGCTCACGTGTTAAAAACAACGCACACAACATAGGGTATTAAAAGGGGGTGGGGGTAGGGGGAGACAAGACTCCTCCAAGGGAACACAGATGGCTTGGGATCTGGCAGTAGAGGGAATTGGTAGAAACCTTCTCACTATTCACATCCTTCCTGGAGGTGCTGCCAAGCAAGCCTGGATTTGGAGGAGAACAGTGAGAGAGCCCTAGCCATAAAGCCCCTTAGAGATCATATGGTGTTTCTGACATACGCTAGGCAGGCCCAGGGCTCCAGGGGGATGGAGGGAAAGCCTGTAACGCCAGAGCCAGGCAGTGGACTATGCAGAGAGTACCACGGCTCATTCAAGTTGCAGCTTCTTCTTTACCAAAGGCGTAATTAGATGCTGTTGTTCAATACAAAATCCTACTGGGCTCTGCTGGAGAAAACTTTTCTGATGTGGGGGTGTGTGTGTGTGCAGGTGGGGGAGGGAGAAGAAGCGGGGAAGAGAGGGGGAATACAGAGAGAAATTTTTTTTCCCCAAGTGGAAAACAAAACACAGCCGGGGTGAGATTGTAAGCATGAAGCCAAGAATGCCGCCTGCTTCGGCTGCATGTGAGAAACGCATGTTCGTTTTCTAAATCCCGCTTGTCGGAGATGACTCTCCCACGGGGAATCGCTCAGTGGCTAATGCCAGCAGCCGCCTGCTTTCAAGATTAAAAGACATATGTGCCTTCCTTTCCAAGGGGCTGTTTAATTAAAAAATTATACTGTGTTGCTGGACTGAAAACCAGGGTTCTGGCAGGACTGGATAAAGGCTAGGAATATATTATGGATAGGGCCTGCTGGGGAAGTTCTGCAGACAGCTCTGGTAATGCACCTTATTTCTGTCCATTAGCAACCCCTGCTATTCCAGCCCTATGCCCCCCATGAACAGCTCTGTCAGTTCACCTCAATCTTGACATGCAGCCCCACTCACTATTCCAATGGGGACCCCACTACCACTCTGGTAGCCCACTTCACTTCTTACCTGCAGCCCCCCAGCTATTCCAGTCCTGGACTCCTCTGCCAGTGCACTTCACTCCTAATGTGCAGCACACTTTTATACCAGTCTGGGACTCCCAGCCCCCATCTCTGCCAATGCATCTCCAAGACCGATCAGCTGCCTCCCATCCCCACTCTTCTAGACCACAGCTCGCTCTCATCCCCAGCCCTGTCAATGCACTGCAGTGCTAATGTGTAGCACCCCTGAAACTCCAACCTAACCCCCAGCTCTGCCAATGGTCCCTGACCCTGGCCTGCAGCTCCCCCTGCTAAATCAGTCCCGATCGGAGGCCCTGCATTCCTTCACCATCCTCGCCCTATCACTGAAATGCTGTCAGTTTTGAGGAGGAATGTGGCTGGTGTTTATCGGTGCAAAATGATGTCATAAAATAAATTCGTGCCAAAAAGCAAGGCGAATCCTCTATCCATCTGGAATTGCAGGGGGAAGTATAGTGAGGCAGGACATAGGTGAACTCCCCACACCCTTGTGCAAAGTTCCAAGAGGATCATTAATTTCCACAAATGGCCTGGGCTAATTTTGCATCTCGTATCTCCTTTAAAAAGGTGATTTGAGGCTGTCTATCAGCTCCACCATGCAGGCAGAACTGATCATCGCCTAGGGCAGCAAAATGCTTAGCAACTGCTCAGTGTGTGAGTGCTGGCAAGGCTGTTTAAAAACAAAAAGTGAGCGAGAAATCATCCCTTTAAAGGCTCGTTTTTGCTTCCCAGCCCAAGGAAATACCCAGTCCTTCTCTGGCCTGGTCTGCCCTACAGACTTCTTCCAGCATACCAGTGTGTGTCAGGAGTGTGAAGAGGGGTGATCCCCGACAGACAGAGCTGTGTCAGTGGAAGACCCGAGTGTTGGTCCAGCTATGCTTTGATTGTATTGGCATAGCTTGTTTCCCTCTGAGGGCTGGTTTTACTACATGGGTGCAAAGCACAGCGTTGATGGAATAGCTGCGTCCATGCTGGGCCTGCTTTGCCAGTTCAGTATACCAAGATTCCCATACCAGTAAAGCGCTTCTAGTGTAGACCTGGCATTAGCACATCTATTACTGCAGAGGGTCAGACAAAGATTTCCTCTTAGCTGAGGATGGAGTTGGTACTTCTATCAGGTGTTTCTGTTGACATGCCAACCAAACCATTCCGGCCATGTTGCCCCCCACCCCTGCCTTTTTGGGATGACCTTGTTGGGCAATCCTGGGTAACGTGAACTTTCCCAGTTCTGCTCCAGGCTCCCTGTGCGACTGCCTACCCCAGAGTTTCTTATGGCCTTTTGCATTGTAATGTCTGACCACTTCCCCTTACTTAAAAGATGCCATTGGACGAGTCACTTAAATTCTCTGGACCTCGGGTTTCCTATCTCTCATAGGAGAATAGTAATCCTTCTTTTCTCCCACCAGTTCTCTTGTGTGTACGTACAGTGCCTAGCGCAATGGGGAGCATGTAGGTGCCATTGTAATATAAATTACAGGGATGATGATTATCCACCAACAAAGGACATTGTAGATCAGTGGTTCCCAACCTCTTTGGCTCGAGGGCCACAAATGTAATTTTTACAACCCTGAAGAGCCACCAGCCCCTGCCAGCAGCACCCTCCCCACCACTGCAGCCAGCAAATATAAAGACAAGAGGCTGAAGGGAGCCAGTGACTTCCTGGGGAGGTCATGCCATGTGATCTTATAGACGTCAGTCAGTCCAAGTGAATTTGTCGGGTTACAGCGATGCCTGGGATCCAGTGCTAATCAATCTAAATCCCTGTGTGACGTGTTCACTACCCCAGCCCATTCAGATGGCAGGGGGACCAGCTGCAGTTAATGATTTACTTCATTCTCCTCCATAGCTTTTCAGCCACGGCCTTGTAATTTCACCTGGTGGAATTTGGCTGCCAGAGGGATCTGCAACCTCCTTCTCCTTTCTCGTTTACGGGAGGCAGACGAAGAATGCCCAAAATCAGGAGAGCTCTATGTGGGGCCAGGAAATGGAACAAGCAGTGTGGGCTTTAGAGTGGGTTTGAAGACCACTGGCAGAGCTGTGCACGCAGGGAGTAGCCGGGATGGGACTGCCATGGGGCTCAGAGCAGGAGTGAGGAACATTGGTAGGTCACTGCGTGGAGCGCAGGACTGCAATAGCCAGAAGGCTGCAACAGCAGAGTCAGGGAGCAAAGGGGCCTCAGGAGCAGCCCGGCAGAGCGTGCTGTCTGCTGAGGGCTGAGGTGTGCCGGTAAGCTGTTTTCATGGGAAGATTGCACATTCTCCTTGAATCAAGACACTTCCGTCAGCCCTTTGCTTTCAAGAGCTGTCTGCCAGACTTCTCTCTTAGGAGACACCGCTTGACATCCAGCTGGAAGGAAGCTCTGCTGCAAACTGATGCAGGCAGCCCTCTGCAGGGCAACTTGCCTCTTCCGGAGAGCTGTCTGGAAAACCAGCACCCGGCAAAGGTGGGGAAAACACTCAGACAGACCCCAGGTCCCTTTACCCTCCTCCATTCCCCTTCGTTCTCCTCACTCATCTCCAGGTCCCCATTCCGCCGAGGAGCCAAATTCCTCATGGGTCTCCTTTTGTTCTCCATTCCCTCCTGTGCTGCTTCTCCATGATAACAAGCCCCCACGTCAGTTCTCCCCACTGCAACCTTGGGCTGGGGTCTTATCTTGCAGCAGACTAATTTGATTTTGATGGTGATAGAGGCATCAGTAATTACTGTAATAAAAGAGAAGATTTGCAGCCGCTCCTCCGATTGCCTGCACTGAGAGCAGGGGGCTGCCAGGCTGACACCACGGTCGACTTATTTAATAACTCATGCATTACATCAATGATTAGTGCTGCCCCTCTTGGGGATGTAGGGCGGGGGGTGGATGGAGGAGAAAAGAGAGTGTTTCCAATTAAAAAGGCAGCCACTCCAATGCCATCTCCCTCTCCCTTCCGCTTTGTTCTCAAAATTAGAAAGCAAAGCAAAGAACAAAACAAATCCAGGAATGAGGGGAAGGACAGAAAGACTCCAGCTACCAGGGCCCATGGAAAGAAATTAATACGGGGCTGGAAGGAAATCCTCATCCTGGGGTGCTAGCACGGGAGGGGTGAAAAGAACCACCTGAGTCCAGAACACAAAGGGACAGGCATCCAAACATCACCAAAGCCTCAGTTGTCATTGGCACTTTTTTAGTACGGGTACATTTTTTTACATATCTCTGCTCTCAGTAATATGAATCAGTTAATTAACGCAGATCCTTGCAGTAAGAGGTGTCTCCCTAGAGCTGGCTAGACAGGGTTCAGTCAGTTAAGTAACCCCCTAACCTGCTGTGCATGGAATAAATGCGTGCATTAGACGCACAGACTGACAGTCTGCAACGCTATCTACTTCCACCCCAGAGATACAACCTGGCTGCTCTAGATGTGTTTCTATTGCATGGTAGTTACCATCCATTAAATATGTTGCTGGTCTGTGTTAGGCAGAGAACAGTGATCATGTTAAATCTAGCTTAAACGCTTGGGGTCTGATTTGGCCTCCTTATATTGACCAGCGCCTTGCTCCACTGGGAAACCAACAGGGCTACTCGCAGAGTAAGGTGCTACTCACCAAGAGCACGAGTGGGCAGAATTCAGCCCTGAGGTTGGTGTGTTGACGGACCCCGGAGCTTCTGTTTAGAAGGCCCGGGTCTCCATGATGGTTTGGGGCTGGCTTGCCCATTACAGGGCTGAGCCCTTTGTAGCTCCAGACTCGAGGGATTCACATCTTGCTTAGTTTAACTCATCCTTGTACCCCCATCGCACTGCTACTGGCATCATTCTGCCATGTCGGTTTCTTTCCAGCCCACAATTCCTTTTTGGAAGAGATTCAAAAAGATCCTGTTCTTGGGCTCACAAGCCTGATTTGCTTTTCCCCCACACCTCCCCACCCTGGGGGATGCTGTTGGTGCAGTGGGATGGGTAAGCGATCCATTCCAATCAGGCAGGCCCTTTCCCAAGCGTGCTGCCATTTTTGTCTATGGGCGCCCATGAAAAACCAAATGTGCTGAGCAGTTGAGCTTAATGCATTATAAACTATAATCCAAACCCCATACAGGAGTGAGGGTTTTTTTTTTTTTTGCATAATGGAATGCATACCTCTCTTTATGCATGTTTACAGCATTCTGGGTCTGGTTACAGTAACTCTCCACCTCACTGATACGCAATTAGCACCGCTGGAGCAGTCTGCTGAGGCCTGATCCCCCTGGGCTCAATGGAGTTGTCAGCCAGTGAGATGTCCCCGCTGGGTCTCCAGTTTGAAAGCGAGCATAGCTGATCCCACATGGATCGTCAGCAGTAAAAAGGAGCTGCATAATTTTGAAAACCTGGCCCCAAACATGAGCTCCTGCAGCAATCTGTCCTTTTGGGCACCAAAATCAGGGGCCAGATGTTCAAAAGCGCTCAGGATGTCAGGTAGTACTCAGTGCGTTTGAAATTGTGGGCCCCGGTCTGAGAGCACAGGGAAAATCTGACCTGGCATTCTTTTGGCAATCCGTAGCCGGCTCAAGTAAACCTTTGTGGATCAGGGGACACGGAGCACACACTGAGCAGTGGGGTCACACCAGTAAAATTTCAGTCCAATCCAAGCCTATTTTCTATTGTTAAAATAAAATTAACAACAGTGCGTGCGGTAGAGGAGTGAGGTTATGGACAGCGCCACTCCTGCTGACGTTTCTGCAGTTCTTTCTCCTCCTCATTCGTTCACACAACACTGAAAGCATGCCAGTCACTTAGAGAACAGATTAAAAACACAAGGACCCCGTGCAAGGAACCCAAGAAGAGCATCTCAGAACACAGTGTTTTGATACGTCTGCTCCAGCCCTAATGATAAGGTCTTTCTCTATAGAGAGAAGCTTTCCACAATCCCTTGGCAGGAGAAAAGGTTGGGCCCATCAGTGCCTCCCTGTCCTTTGTTTTCTTAATAGAACGTACGCTTTTAAAAGAAACGAGTGTCTGGGGTTTTAGTCGAAAGGAGTTAAGCCCAGATCGGGGCCTTAGACCCCCCAAATGCCATCAAAATTCCATGGCGGTTGGGCACTTAACTTCTTTCCACCCCTACGGCAATCCCAGTTTTTGTTTCTAAGCCTGACCTGTGGGACGGAGCGGTTTTGTGTCTGCCAAACCTACTCCTGGGACTTCTTCCCATCACACCAGAAGGAAAAGTGCTGGGGGAAGGCCTCAGGCCTGGGGGTTATTTCCTTCTCATTTGCTCATGCTGTGAAGAGCACTCGTGGGGTTTTGGTTTGGAGGAGAGAAAGGAGGGTTCACTAGGAAGCATTTTTAAGGGCAAAATTGAGGGCTAAGGCCTTGTCCATACACTGGAACAGCCCCGATTCAGCACTCAATGCAGCTGTCTGGCTCACCCCTTAGTTCAAACAAGGGCAAACTGGGGATCTGCACCAACTGAGATGATAAAAGGGGGCTAATGCTGATTAGCTCAATAGGTGCAGGATCTGGCTTATCCTCGTCTGCACTTAGAGGTCATCATCCACACAGCTGCACCAGCCTGAGCAATCCAGGGACTCCTCCCCAGGAGGACAAGGGCTAGTAACACTAAGATGCTTAGAAGTTAGATCCATCCTGCTACGTTGCTCAGGGCTGTGAAAAATGTGGTGCCCTGAGCACTGTAGTAAGGTTGACATAACCTCGGTGTAGATGTTAGATTGTCTGGCGACCTAGCTACTGCATCTCCGAGAGGTGGATTAGCTACACTGATGTATAAACCTCTTCCACTAATGTAAGAAACACATACACTCTAGCGCAGCGGTGGTACCGCTGTCGCTGCGCCACTGCAGTTGCGGTATGTAGGCACGGCCTAATATTTTGCGCTTCTCCAGCACTGCCCCTGCGAGGCTCTTGAAGCACTTTGCAGACATCAGTTAAAAAGCCTCCCAAGCCCCCTTGTGCAGAATGGAGGATTGCATTGTTTGTTCAGCTAAACCACTGCACACGCATGCACCTGACGAATAAGGCCACCCAAGTAAAATGCAGACTCATGCACTTCTGAACTGCACCTTTCAGAACCGCTCAGGATCAGCTTATATAACGAGCTCTTAGCCCAACGCAAATACATGGTGTTTAAACTGGGTTGAAAGGCCCTGCTGGAATGGCTCGGGGGAGTAAGTACAGCTTAGCTCAGTTAATGAAACAAAGAAAGAAATTCCCCATGTTTCACTTAGGGCATAGCTACACGGGGAAATTGACCGGAATAGATCTTCTGGAATAGCTCCCCCTGTGGACATTGTTATTTGGGAGTAAGGGTATTTTTTTCTGATTGATCTTCATCCACTTCGGAAGTGATAGGATTTATGCATGACTTAATTTTGATTTAAACCCTAAGACCCTGATCCAAAGCCCACTTGATGTCAGTGTAAAGACGCTCATTGACTCTAACAGCCCTAAAAGTATTTCACCCTACAAAATGGGGCTTAAGTGATGCGTATGCCTTGTGCTGCCATCATATAGGGGTTTAAACCAGGGACCTGGAGAACTAAATGCATGTGCTGGCACAGGGTGAGCAAAAGAGCCAAACTTCTTCAGGTGGTGCTGTCACACACCCATATCATGTGTGGATTGGGCACCGAGGGGGACCTGTCACACATACCCTGACCAGTGAGCTACATGGGCTCTGCAGCTAATGCCGGGAGCTATTTCTCTGGTCATTTTTCTAAAGGGAAAAGCCAAATCAATGGATCCCCTTGATGGAGTCATGGCAGCTGCATAGGGTTGTCCTTAACCTGGCGAAACTCTGGCTTTTTTTTTTTTTTTTTTTTTGTAGTGGGAGCCTGGTCTATGAGTTAGAGCACAGGCCCGGGGCCAGGAGGACTGGGAAACGTGGGAAAGACCCAAAATGCCAGCTGGCTCACAGGCTGGCACCATTTGCAGCCCAGAGGGAGTGTCCATGGCTCAGTTATACAGATGCTGTGTCTGCTGGATTCTTTAATGTTCCGCCTTCAGGGGCAATCCCTTGTTTGCTCCACATTATAAAACCCTCTGTATGTGTCTGCTAGGATCGGTTGCCTTGTTTGCAAATAGCCAAGTGATCAATTAGCTGGCTTAGCGAGCTCTTTTCTGAAGTCCGTCCCCCCCACTAGGAAGTTCTGTCCAAGCCTGTCCTATATTTTAATGTTTGTTTAAGATAGCCTCATCCAGACATCTGTTTAGAAGCACTTCAGCCTGTAATGAAGAGCCATTTTTGCCCTCGGAGACCATCAGAGCAGCAACATAGATCTCAGGAGCAGAGCTGCCCAAACCCATCAGTTCTTTTCTGGCTGGAACACAGGTTGTTCCAATCAGAGTTTAGTAATTTGGCTCCATGGGCAAAGTGTTCTCCTCACTGCCCATGTCCATAGCAATGTTCCCCCTGCTTTCTCTGCGGGACAAAATCATGGCTGGGCTGAGGCAGGACTTGGCTTGGGTGGGGAGATGAAAAGGCTTTGTTTGCAGAGTAAGGATGGTTTTGCTTGCATAAAAGAACTCCCTTTGTTTTGGTGACAGTCCAAGATAAGGTCAAACCCAGGAGGTGTCTTGGAAAATGGGATTTCGTTTTGCTTCAGCTGGTTTCCTGGGCAGGGATCAGGCCCCATATCTTCAACTTTCATTCCTCTCTCTCTCTTTCCTTCTCCCTCCTTTCTTTCTGCCTTTCTAACTCTCCCTTATATTTAGTCCTCTCCCTTTCACTCCTCCCTGTCTCTTTCCCTCACCCAAGTAGGGACAGGTTACTGCACTGGCTCATTGTGCCTCCTCACATCTCTTTCCACCCTTCTATTCCCTTCAGTTGAGCCTGCTTCCCCTTTTGGCCAGGAAAGTAGGGAGAGCTGAGCTGGCACAAGAAGCTGGGAATGTCCTCAACAGAGAGTAAACAAGGCTCAGCTGGCATCAGAGGGACCCTGTGTCAGGGTCCTAGATGGGCAGACACCGGCCCGGAGAGGGAAAAGAGCATGTGACTTCATGGTGCCAAACTTGGACGCGTCTATTTAAAATGAAAAGGCAGAGCTGTTGCTTGATCTTGGAACATACCTGAAATCCCATGGGGATAACGTGTGCATGTTCACAACACACCCACGCTCCCCTTCTAGCTCCGAGCTGCCAACTCCTTGTGTGTCATTAGCATGCAGCCTAACCGCATGGTGTGCAATTACTCCGTGAGGATAACCCCATCAAACAGTCAGAAAAACAGATTCTTGAAGTGCCTTGCAGTTAATAGGTTTGGAGCCTGGGGATCTATGTCCATCATAGTCTGCCTGTAATAAGAACTAGCAGCCTTGCAATGCTGAAATGTAAATCCAAGGTTCTAGGGGCACCGTAAACCCTGAGCCACTGGGATCCCACAAGGTGCAGTTTCTTGATGTCCAGTCGATGGCAGTTAGTTACGTTTATATTTTGGGACAGGCAATTGGAAGGTGTGTATTTGAAACATAATCACAAGAGAATATCACAGTTGTGCAGCGTGCTGTGTGAGTGGCTGGCGTCCTCCACCCCAGAGGCAGCTGCATCTCATCAGCCTTGCATGTAAACAGCTGGTATATAAGGTCTATAAGAGGTAGTCATACCTGTAGTGACCTATGTTATGGGTGTGGTTACCTCTTGGCCTATACCTGGGTATTTTTGTGGGCACTGACATGTGAAAATCCCACGCTTTGTGCTGCTCATGCAGAAATGATGTTGCACATAGAGAAGTGCAATAAACAAGGTGACAGCGAGCAAGGGGGTGATATTGAGACAGGATCGAGGAGTGGGAGTCATCCTGCAATTTCGGAATGCACAATCCAGATAAAAACATAGCTAGATTCAAATACTTTCCCTGGCTGTTCTTGAAAGCATCTGACAAACACAAGGGGCAGGGGATGCATGACCCAGCCCCAGCCACATCACAGGTGGCTCATGCAGCAGATGGGCTTTTACTACCTAATATCGTCTCTCCGCCGTGTTCCCCCCAACCTCCCTTGGGTGAGAAGCAGAAGCAGGGAACTGGTCAGCTGCCACTCTGGAGCTGTGAAAGGGCAGAGCAAGCCCATCTCATAGCAGATGCTAAACTGACAGCTGGCTCCTTCCCAGGGAACCTCACCTCTCCCCAGAACGGGCAGGCTGTCGCTGTGGGGAAGGGTTCAGTGACAGATAGTCACTGGGGGGCTGTCAATCAAATTTACTCAACCACGGTGGAAGGAACCAAGTAAAAATCCTGGACCTTTCAGCCAGCTCCCAGGGAGCTCAGCCAGTAATAGTCACCAAGAGGGGTGGACAGAGAAGAACAGGGGACACTGGCGTAACATCTGCAGACCAAGGAGGAAGGCAGCTGGAGAGAGGGATGCCACAAGAGCCTTTTTTGTCCTGTGTTGAGATTCCATTCCTAAGAGTTTGGCAGTAAGAAGGATTTTCTGATCCACTTCACCTGCTGGGCCAGAGCCTCAGAGATTGTCTGAAACGGGAACATCTTGCACCCAGGGACCCTGTAACAAGTAATAAATAACTAGTGCTTGAGAATAAGTTAACAGAAGGGTCCCTGAGGTTAATGGTGCTAAGAGGGAAATGCCAGAAGGGGACAGATGAAACGAGGAAAGTGCGAAAGCTTAGAGGAATTGCTAATTCCTGAGAGATGTGGGCTATAACCCTCGGAGCTGAGGCCGTTGTGGGGAGGGCAGCATGGATGCAGGGGGCTCTTCCTACTAGCATTCATCTGGAACTGCAAAGATCGGACTATGGGTCTATCTAAGGCCTGGCATGTAGCTTACTGCAATGTGTTCAACCGTCTGGCTGAAGGGCCTTTCGTCCTTAGCTTTCACTGCGCTCTGCTGGCCGCATCCTTGCTAAACAGGCAGACAGGATAAAAGCTAGGGCAGCTTGCCTGGCTTAGATTTGGTGCAGCCTGCTATCTGTTTCTCCCAGAGAGAGCGATTTAAAGAGACTGCCTTCCGTTCTGGGGCCAGATGTGGATCAGAACCAAATCCCCACAGCTGAAATTCCTACCTCAGCACAGACTAACTCAACCCGCCCGGATCCAAAAGCCAGGTCTGAACGGGAACTTCCCCCGTTTCCGAGTGTTGGATGTGGCCCATGTGGAGGTAGGTTCAAGCTGGTTTGATTCTGAACCATCTCTAAGGAGACCCAGCCCCACCATTATTAGTGATCCTGCAGCTGGATCTCATGGGATCCCGCTTCCCCTTTTTGTTTAAAGCAAAGAGAGCTAAGGACCGTTTGTGCGCAAAGCAGTACTAACCAGAGATGCCCAGAGTTACAATCAGATAAACCCTGTTAAGTTCTCTGGGCTATCTCTCTGCCTGTGCAGAATCATTCTCTAGTGTGAGAAAGGCAGTGTGGGCTAGCCGGTCAGGGTACTGGGTTGGAAGGCAGGAGATTTGGGTTCTTTTCCTAGTTCTGCTGTGTGACCTCAGGCAAGTCACTTCACCTCTCCATCTTGTCTACTCAGGGGGTAAACTCTTGGGGTCAGGGACTATCTCTCATTATGTGAGTGTACAGCATCTAGCACAATGGAGCCCTGATCTCAGCTGGAGCTTCCAGGCCCCAATTTTGTATGGAGGAAGATGCGTCATAACTGCGTCAGGTTTAAAAGGAACACAGTCATCAGCAGAGCTGGGTGAAATTGTTCGACTCAAATTGTTTGGGGAGGAAAAAATGCAGCTTTGGGGTGATTGAAACAGTTTGCAAATTTGTGTCACTTTTGTCAAATTGTTTTGGTCAAACGTCCGTCCCGCAAAACCCCGAATTCTGAAAAGCCCTAAAAGTTTTGTTTTGACCTTTTTAAAATGAAATGTTGCTTTCTTTTTTTTTTTAAATTTGAAATGAGTTTTTGTTTAATTTTTTCCCCAACTTTTCAGTTTGCTGAACATTTTGGAAAATTTTCCTCTTGGGTCAGCTTGAAGCAATTTCCTCCCCCCAATTTTTTTTGGAACTACCAGCAAACTGACAAATCAGTTATTTACACAGCTCTAGTCATGACTGCAACCTAGCGGCAGAACAGCAGAAAACAGGGGGAAGAAAGGGAAGGAGTCGGGTGAGACAGAGTACCTGCTATTCTTGGCAGAGCATGGCTTAAAGTTACACTCACTCCTCTTAGATGGCCTAGTCGGACCACTGGGACAGGAGCTGGTTTCAAGCAGCTAGTCACTAAGCTGCAAGGCATTTTTATTCAGTAGAACATCTTTCCCATGAAAGGTATCTTATTTTGTGTTCTGGTCAGTTTCATTTTTGAAACTGCCCGCTGAATGTAGACATAGCTGAATCGGGAAAGCTTTACTCAGGCAGGACTCCCACTGACTTCCTCATGGACTTCAGAATCTGGCCACTGATGATTATTTTGTTACTTTCACTTTGGTTCTGAAAATTTTTCCTCTTCCTAGTTAGAGGTGCAGACTGATGGCCTGATCCTGTCTGCTGTTACTCCCCACAGTGGGCCTCGCTCCTATGAGTAAATGAGACAACTCACACAAATAAGAGCTTGCAGGGTCAGGCCCTAAGATTTGAACAGCTCATGCCTGTACCACACTGCATGCCCACAAGAGGCTGCTGTGGTTATTTAACAGCATTGCCAGTATCAGATCAGGCATTCCCTTTTTATCTTCAGTATTAAAAAAATTAATTGTTGTCCCCAAACCACCACACAAACACACACAAAGGGCTTGATTCTCAGCTACCCTTCATCTCGTGCAGGCATTTACCCCTGGGCAAGTGAGTGCAAATCCTGTGCCGTATCAGAAACCAGTGATGGAATTTTGCATTCCCTTTGCATAGGTAAATAGGAGGGCACAATGCACCAGGCAGTGGGAAATCAGGGTCAAGGTGTCACTAAATGCCCAGCTGTGGTGGCTGGGAACACCTGTGAAAATACGGCCTGCTTTTATTGTAACAGCAGCTGCAGACTGGTTGAAAAGTGGCAGGGTTTAGTGGCCTATCAAAAGACCCAAGATCTCATTCATCTTGGAGGAATCTGAACATACCGCACAAGTAGTTGCAGAGCTCCTGCACTCTCACACCATTTTGTCATCTTCATAAAAGGCAGCGCAACAAATAAATCTGGCCTCATATATCAACCCGCCCCAGATAAATCCAAAAAGCGTTAAGGAAATAGTCTGCTGGCAAGTGGCTGTGATGGATAGAAAAGCCATCCCTAAGCAGACACCTCCATCCTGTAAACTCACACATGCTGGCAGACACCTGCAGCCATTCAGGGGTCCAGCTGCATGGAGCTTGCAGGTCTGCGGCCTAAATTCTCAGGACACCTCCCAGTGCAGCCTTTGGAAGTCATGTTGAATCCCCTGACAGAGGTGTTGGATGACAAATGTTGAAGTCCAAGGCTCAGCTGCAGCCCAGTGGTGTACCGAGAGTCTCTAGCACCCGGGGGCCAATACAGGTATTTGTGCCTCCATCGTCAGCAGCCCCCCGCGGGGGGAGGGTCTGTGGGCCCGTTTCCTGCTCCCCCGCTGTGAGGGTGGCGGGTGCAGCGGCAGTGGTGTATTGATGGGGCCATGCACCCGGGCGCCGGCCTTGGGGGGGCCGCCGGTTGGGCCCCCCTAGGAGGAGCTGCCCCCCACTCACATCTCCGGTGGCCGACCCGGCCTGTGGCTCCCTTGTTGCGTCCAGCGTGGAGATGGAGGGGCCAACCCTGGGGATGTCAGTGGGTGGATGGTTCCACCGTGGAGCCCCCCCTCGGTACGCCACTGCTGCAGCCACACATAAGACCTACATACAGAGCCAGTTCATCCACTAATTAGTTCAGGCCCACTTTGGTGTGCGGCTAACAGTGCTGTAGGAAGGGCTTTGGTTTACCTGTGTATCACCTGCTAGGCTACATCACAACTCCTGTGACTGACCTACATGCAAACAGGTGGAAAGAGCCTGGTATCAGCTCACAAGACAAGCTGAGAATGGATGTAACGAGTCTGATAGCAGATATCCTACTGCGAACCTGGATCGTTGAGTGCCTACCAGAGGGACAGCACTTGATATCCTGACTCCCACTCCCCTGCTCGAACCATGCACTCTTCCAGTGTTGGGTCTAGAACCCAGGAGTCCCTACAACTCACTTTAATCCCTTGACCTCATGCCTCCTTGGTACTGGGCTTACAACCCAGGAGCCCTGACTCCCTGTCTTGCTGTTCTTACCAGCAGACAAAACTGCCTCCCTGGTGTGACATGTTTAATATAGCAGGACAACTCAGTCCCACATGAGAATCACATCCCCAAAACAGAACAGATATTTCATACAGCAGTGGAATTAAAAATAGACTCAAGGTTTCTCTGCAAATTCTATCTTGAAGTAGGTAATTTAATTACTTTAATAAGAACAGTTTAGGAAATTAATTGATTTGTAACTAGGCTTAAATTTCTTGAACATCAAGTGCCATTTTCTTTTTTAACACTGCTGCATATTAAAGTAATTAGGTTATTAGCAAAAAAATCTTCCTGCTCCCATTAGCACATGTTTGACTTAAGATTAAGAGGAAAGTCCCTGACTTTGGGAGCAGATTTTGAATTGTTTCTGATGCTGCTGGCTGAGTTTGTAGGGCTAGACTTCCTCATTAAAGCCACAAGGGTTTTCTAGTCTAGTCTATTCCTGCAAAATCTTATTGCATTCAGGGAAGGGATGATCCTGGACTAGCCTCCCCCAGATGTGAGCTCAGCTCCCAGTTCTCCCACGTGCTTCTTGTGTGACCTTGGACAAATCTCTAGAGACACAAAGGGTAACAAGAAAACATTCTACAGATACATTAGAAACAAGAGGAAGACCAAGGACAGGGTAGGCCTGTTACTCAATGAGGGGGAAAAACAATAACAGAAAATGTGGAAATATCAGAAGTGTTAAATTACTTTTTTGTTTCAGTTTTCACCAAAAAGGTTAGTAGCGATTGGACATCTAACATAGTGAACGCCAGTGAAAATGAGGTAGGATATGAGGCTAAAATAGGGAAAGAAGAAGTTAAAAATTACTTAGACAAGTTAGATGTCTTCAAGTCACCAGGGCCTGATGATATACATCCTAGAATACTCAAGGAGCAGATTGAGGAGATATCTGAGCCATTAGCAATTATCTTTGAAAAGTCATGGAAGACGGGACAGATTCCAGAGGACTGGAATAGGGCAAATACAGTGCCCATCTATAAAAAGGGAAATAAGGACAACCCGGGGAATTACAGACCAGTCAACTTAACTTCCGTTCCCGGAAAGATAATGGGGCAAATAATTAAGCAATCAATTTGCAAACACCTAGAAGATAATAAGGTGATAAGTAACAGCCAGCATTGATTGTCAAGAACAAATCATGTCAAACCAACTTGATAGCTTTCTTTGACAGGGTAACAAGCCTTATGGATGCGGGGAAGCAGTAGATATGGTATATCTTGACTTTAGTAAGACTTTTGCTATTGTCTCACATGACCTTCTAAAAAAAAAAACTAGAGAAATACAACCTCGATGGAGCTACTATAAGGTGGGTGTATAACTGGTTGGAAAATGGTTCCCAGAGAGTAGTTATCAGTGGTTCACAGTCAAATTGGAAGAGCATATTGAGTGGGGTCCTGCAGGGCTCAGTTCTGGGTCCAGTTCTGTTCCATATCTTCATCTATCATTTAGATAATGGCATAGAGTACACTTACAAAGTTTGCGGATGATACCAAACTGGGAGGGGTTGCAAGTGCTTTGGAGGATAGGATTAAAATTCAACATGATCTGGACAAACTGGAGAAATGCACTGAAGTAAATAGGATGAAATTCAATAAGGAAGAATGCAAAATACTCCACTAAGGAAGGAACAATCAATTGCACACATACAAAAGGGGAAATGACTCCTCGGGAAAGAGTATTGCAGAAAGGGATCCTGGGGGTCATAGTGGATCACAAGCTGAATAAGAGTCAACCGTGTAATACCGTTGCAAAAAAGCAAACATCATTCTGGGATGTATTAGCAGAAGTGTTGTAAGCAAGACACGAGTAGTAATTCTTCCCCTCTACTCTGCGCTGATCAGACCTCAACTGGAGTATTGTGTCCACTTCTGGGTGCCACATTTCAGGAAAGATGTGGACAAATTGGAGAAAGTCCAGAGAAGAGCAACAAAAACGATGAAAGGGCTAGAAAACATGACCTGTGAAGGAAGATTGAAAAAATTAGGTTTGCTTCGTCTGGAGAAGAGAAGACTGAGGGGGGACATGATGACAGTCTCAAGTGTATAAAAGGTTGTTATAAGGAGGAGGGAGAAAAATTGTTCTTCTTAACCCCTGAGGACAGGACAAGACGCAATGGGCCTAAATTGCAACAAGGGCGGTTTAGGTTGGACATTAGGAAAAACTTCCTAACTGTCAGGGTAGTTAAGCACTGAAATAAATTGCCTAGGCAGGCTGTGGAATCTCTGTCATTGGAGGTTTTTAAGAGCAGGTTAGACAAACACCTGACAGGGGTGGTCTAGATAATGCTTGGTCCTGCCATAAGCGGACTAGTTGACCTCGCGAGGTCTCTTCCAATCCTGTGATTCTATGGTTCTAAGTCACTTTACCTTCTGCTTCCTCTCCCAATGTGTGTCTGTTTTGTCTATTTAGATTGTAAGGTGTTTGGGGCAGGGACTGTCTCTTGTTATGTGTCTGTACAGGGCCCAGCATAATTGGGCCCCTCATCTTGGCTGAGTCCTCTAGGGGCTGATGTAATTCTACTCATACTGGAATTCCTCTTGTACTCCATAGGACTCTTCCGTTCACCTGGTGTTTGGGAAGGGCTAGGGACTTGCAGTGTTGAGCAGAGAGCGGGGTTCTTTGAACTCGGCATTGGGATCACAGAGCAGAGTTTAAATCAGCTGCACAAGCTCCAAGACTTTCCTGCCAGTTTGGGTATTCGGGGGTCAATGCTGGCAGATTTCCCTCCTCCCCCCCCAGCTCTCTGAGCTCCTCCCAGCAGTCACAGCTGAAAGCCCTTCTAATTTCCTTGCATCTCATCATGTATTGATAGCTGTGTGATGCCAGGTAACTATGGCAACTCATTGATTAGCATCCAGCCCCTGTGAAACGAGGAACATGCAGCCGTAAGAATTACAAATGATGCCGTATTGTCTGCTGCCAATAGGCTGATTGCTGCTATTTTCTGCCAGGTAGACTGGCCTTTACAGGCAGCCCGGTGGTGTGTAATTACCGCACAGTGATTGATGCATTGCTATAGTTACTATCTGCTGTGTTCCCTGGCTAATAATTTTTAAATTCCCTTTTCAGATGGAAATGCATTGTCTGTAAATGCAAGAGGCAGAGGTCTAAAAAGCCTGCATTTTCATCCTGGGAGATGCCAGCCTGGGCATGGAAAGGGTGGGAGAACACTTAGAACAAACCACCGATGAGATGGGGTGGGGGGAAGGAAAATCATTCTGGTTCATATGAATTGCTATTGAACTGCTCTCAGGGTTAAAGCTCAGACAGTAGCACAGCCAGGTTTTCCCAGTCCTAAATCCTTTGCCACTCATCAATATCACATGACTGGGCGCCGCCATGCTCTCTGGAGTGGGGAGACATGGCGGCACGGAGAGGGTTCAGTTCAAGCGTGATCATTTCCTGAACACGTGAAGAGGGAGAGAGAAATGTTGTTATTATGTTTGCACTCAGATGTAATGATTTGGGGGTTACAGTGGATAAAAAGCTGGATATGAGTCAGCAGTGTGCTCTTATTGCCAAGAAGGCTAACGGCATATTGGGCTGCATTAGTAGGAGCATTGCCAGCAGATGGAGGGAAGTGATTATCCCCCTCTATTCGGCGTTGGTGAGGCTGCATTTGGAGTATTGTGTCCAGTTTTGGGTCCCCCACTACAGGAGGGATGTGGACAAATTGGAGGGAGTCCAGCGTGCATTTGTGCAGCATGTGCACTCTTGCTAATGGAATATCCTTGCACATGGGAAGTAGGAACATTTTTACAGCCAAGGAACTTGCCGCCTGTGGGGATGAACATTTTAAAGCCAGGGCTCAAAACTTCATCTTCCCGTTTGACTGTACATTGCAAATACGCTGGCTGACTGGAGGGCCTTTATCAGCTCAGTGCTCTGACATTTGCACTCCTACCTATTTACCATGTGCAGAGGGGACAGCTCTCAAGAATCCATGTCAGATCCTCGGCTTAGCTTCCTGGTTCTTGTTTAAGTCCCCGGGCTAGCATGGAGGAGGCAGATAAAGGCACAGAGAAGAGGAGAAGACCTGCCAACCCATGTGCTGGCAGAGTCCTAAAGCTGTTCCAGGCAAGGTACTGCTTTTCAAGCAGGATTATCTCCGGGAATGAATGGCATGAGAAGAACAAGGGCTTTTGACTGGACAGGGAAGTCAAAACCAACCGAGGGGAGCACTTGAAACAGTTAATTTGGCGGTGCCTACGGATGGTGATGGGAAGAGAAGGGATGTCATTTGTGACTAAGAAGCTTGCCAGGTTTGATTCCTGGCTCTACCCCAGACTTTCTCTGTGGCCTTGGGCATCACTTAATCTGTCGGTTACACATCTCTGAAATGAGGATAGTTATTCATGGCTGTTTTATTTGTTTAGCGTAGAAGCTATATAGGTCATGGACTGATTCTCAAGTATTTGTACAATGACTAGCACAATAGGGCCCTCTGCTGTGGAGACTCTCTAGTTCTGTCTTAAATTGGGGAAGGGTGAATTGATGATGACCGATTTAGATTGGTCTTGGACGTAATCATCCCTGAAAGTTTGACCCATGAATCTGAACATGGTGAGCTGGTCTCATTTCCTCCCATATGCTGTTACAGCAGAAAGGATGCTCTACCTAGAGATGGATGGAGAAGAGGTAGGTGTGTATTTGTGTGGAGGTTGGCTACCTATTGGTTCAGCCCCACACTACCCAAGTACTCCCTACCACACAATGGACTTTACACTCCAGTCCAGCAGATGGGAGAAAAAAAAATGGGACAAGACAAGCACTTTCCTCCTAAGAGTCACCACCATCGCCACTTCCTCTCTACCTGTGTATCTCATCCCTGATCATCCATGTGACTAACAGGTGTCTGGGTTAATGCTTCTTGCACTGGGGCTTGTGGAGCGCCTTTCTGCCTGGTCCCTATTCTTCTCCTCATTTATTTCCAAATGCAGTTAAAGGTATTGGTTCTAATTTCAAGGCTTTGTATGACTTGCTTCCCAGAGAGACAGCTTATGTGCTCATGTCCATCAGGACAGCGGCCATCAGCACAGATGGTGAAGCTGCTCCATTTCTGGAGGTGCAGAGAATGAATTGGGAGAGAGAGAAAAGAAAGCAGCAATGAAACCAACAAGTAGATTGTACAGACCTTGACAATCTTAACCATCTTCCCCCACCCCCCACTCCTAGATACCATAGTGACCTGAATAGGTAGGTAGATAGATTGGGGAGGTTAGAAGGACATCAATACCTTTAGCCTGTTGTCTGCAGTGTCCTAATAGACAATGAACATGAGCTATCCCAGCTGCAAGTTCTGCAGGCTGAATTGACTCCAGATTAGTCAGTGACTAATGCTCAGACCTCAGTGGCTCAGTTCTGTCTGGGAAAAGGCTCGTGCACAGCCTGGCTCAGATCTGGAAGGCTCACAGATGGGCTTTGCCTCCACTGGAGAAAATGCCAACCACTCCTCAAGACTATTCCCTCCCCTTCCATTCCTCATGCGTTACTTCTGATATTTATAAATTCACATAACCTACACAGAGTTAAAAGTGCTTTGTTTCTTTCAGGCTGTTGAGTGCAGCCAGGGTAATTTAGTAGAAAAATGTCATGCTAATGCAATTCAAAGTTCAAATGATCTTTCATTTTGAGGGAAAGAAGAATGTGTGTGCCGTCAGAATGTTAAAACCAGCTACTTGCCCTGCAATTCAAATAGAACTATGAGCTTCGGGGGATACATAAGTCACATGAAGTACTGTGAGTGAAATGCACAAAATGAATAAAAATGATCCAGAAGCTGTTGTTAGCATTGCTGGGGGGCAGATCCAGCATAGAACAAGTGTAGAGGCAGTCAGGAGCAGTGTCAGAAAGGGGAAGTGTGCATGAAATTACATTAATACAGAAATAATGAGAAAAAGTTATCAGTAAGACCTTTTCATATTAATATCTAAATGTTGCAATCCAAGAGCTCCTCGCTCACTCCATTCTGATGTGCTATAAACCTGTGGCCTGGTGTTAAATAGCACAACAAAGTTGTGGACCTCTGGCAGGGTTGTCACTATGCTGCACACACACAACCTCATGGCAACAGCAGGGATAGAATTCAGATCCTCTTGCTCCATTAGCACCGGCTACCAGCATTTGAATGAAAGGAGAATCTCCACTAGCACTATAGGGCCTGTGACACATAGATAAGCAGTGCCAATTTCATCCAAGAGAAGGCAGCAGTGGATAAACATACAGGCCAGTTCTTTACAATGACAGTATTTCTGTGGTTCCCAAACCCTGGCCTTGAACCTCAAATTCATTCCTAATCTGGACCCGAATCTGAACATTACTTGCTCTGCCTTTCTCTACCTAAAACCAAGGTCCTTCTGACTACCTGTAGTAATGAAAAATCCCATGGCATGTCTTTGCAAGAGTGGAGGATATTGTTAGCTCCCGTGTCCTGGGCACAGAAGAGAAGCAGAGAAGTCAACAGGAAGCAGAGAAGTCGACGGGAGTTATGCAAGTTTTTTTGCGTAGCTTGCGTAACTCCGATCGACTGCCGCCGAATCTCCGAGGTAAGTGTAGACAAGTCCTAAAAGTCAGAAGATGGGAATCCTAATCCCACTATAGCCACTATCCTCTTCACCTCTCAGATTTTCACCTCTTGTCTGTTTAGATGGCTAGTTCTGTGGAGTGGGAACTATCTTTCACTATGTATTTATACAGTGCCATTTGTACACAACGGGGCCCTGATCTCCAGGATGCATTACTCTAATGCCAACTACAGTATAAGAAACGCTCCATGGATGCAAATGGTGCATGATCCTTGCTCGGCCCCCTGCACCCGCGTGGATTTCACCCAACGTTTGTAAAGCACATTGAGATCTCAGGATGGAAGTTGTCATAGAAGCGCAGCAGCATTATCGTGCTAAGAAACGGACGGATATGTTTGGAAACAAAACATCGATACCTGCCAGAATTCATGACGCGTAATTCAAGCCCAGAACTATTTGTTGCAGCACAGAGAAAAGTTTGCAGCATCCAGTGGGGAACAAGCGGAAGAGGCAGTCAGACTCTGAAAGAAGAGTTCCTGTCTCCGTGCAAGTGTCATTAGCAATCTTTTTTTTTTTTTTTTAAAAGAGGAATTGAAATACCAAAACCACGGGATACATAAGCACGATTGTTTCTAAACAGAGTTGTTCAAAGTTCTCCAAGAGACAACAATGCCTCTTTAATACAGAAGAACTCAACAAAGTTCCTGCTTTTACTTTGGATTTGCTAAAGGAAACCCCGGAGGCAAAGACTTCTGTCTCCCTTCCCTTCAAAGGACAATGGCTAAATTCTCTGTTGGCAAAAATGTTTATTTCAAAGCTTTCATTTTCTTTCTCTTCTCTTCAGTGCTTTGTCCTTTGTTCCTTCCTTGTCCTCCCTCCCTCTTTTGTCTCTTTTCTCCGTAGCAACCACGAGGGCAGATTTCCATGCACTCCATGGTTTTATCAGCCAACAAAGAGGCTTGACAATCAGAATAAGGACTTTCAAGTCCAACAATTACGTCTTGTGTTTAAGTGTCAGATGGGGAAATGCCTTGGCTGGGTTGACAAGGAAGGATGGAAGCTGGATCTTTCAGTGCATCTCTGCTAAGTTTCATCCAGGTAAGGATCTGCCCCACCATCTCTAGCTTTGGGTCAAAAATTGCCGGTGTGGTTGTCTCACCATCATATTATCCACACACCACATCAATGCTAATAGGGCTATTTTTTGGGTTATATGGGCTCTAGTGTAAACAGACAATTGATCAGATCCCCATAGCTCCACTGAAGCAAATGGGTTAGATGTATGGAATCAATAGCTCTATACTGAGTTAGACCAGCTGAGGATCCAACCTATTGTTTCAAATAGAAATGTTCACATTTGATGGTAGTTAAAATAACACACACAAGACCTCTAAAATCACAATGCAAGGACATTCCATTTGGTGAGAAAACACTTAAAACTGTTCTCAGAATGCATCTTGCCAGCAGAATCCCTGCGTAGAATTATATTGATGGCTATCTTTTTATCTATCTGTCTGTCTGTGTAATAATTCTTATGCAGCTGTATACAATTTTAAGGCATATCAAACAGTTAAATGTATATGGCCAGAGACAAAATATTACTCAGGTAACTGGCTGCAAAGTTGTGCAAACATAAAAGGAATTCTTTCTGATCATACTCTGGTAATCTGGAGAGCAAAATTTGATTCCCCCATAACCCTGGAATCACAATTTACTCTGTTGTGTTGTATACAAGGGTGTCACAATATTTTAATATGATAATTTTTTTTTCATTTCAATCCTGTATTAAGCGTAGCCCTCTGGAAGAGGAATTGTTTGTAAAAATCTGATGGTTAGAAGGAAAGGATGAACAGAAGAAATATATGAAAGACTAAAGAGGACAATTTTGGAAGCAAGGCAAGAGTGTGACGTCAGATGAAACACAGCCAATTGCGTAAGGTTGTCTTAAATTATTGTATATTACAACCCCATTGGCTAAAAGACAGTAGATGTTGGATTGGAACAGTTGTTGAACATCGCACAATACAATTCAATAGATTAGGAGAGGAAGTTTAAAAAAAAAAAAAAAAATGCTGTGCCCAGCTGATGCTGCAGGGGAAATTCAGGTTGGCCACATGTAAGCGTCCTATTTGGAAAAAAAAAAAAATCCTGACCCAGTCACAGCACATGGTGGTCTCATTCCATGCCACCATGTAGGTCCAATTTAGAAAAATAAACAGTGTCTGATTCAGTGTCCCATGTGCTCTGGAGTGAGAGAAGAAATGAACATGGGGAGAGGAATGGGAGAGGGAAAAGAAGACTGTATCAGATGCAAGTGGTCATAATTATTTTCATTCTCGTCTGTCTTCTGAGTCTGAGTTCACAAATACACTTCTTTGCTGGTAGCATTGCTCACAGAATCTATGGTTAGGATTGAGTTGGCTTTTCCTATCATCATCATCATCATCATCATCATCATAACCAATCAGTTTATGGCCTCAGACAGGGAGGAAAAATTCTCATGCCCGTGGTCAGGGCTATAGTCCCTGCACAGAGAGAGCAATTAGGCGCATCACTCACACTACAGTATTAGTAGAGTAGAGAGTTGGACTGGGAGTCAGGAAACCGATCCCCAGTTCTGAGGCTGAACGGCTGAGTGACCGTGTGGGAGTCGCCCCCTCTCCCAGCCTGGTTACTCTCCTTGGTCTATTTTGTCTGGGTAGATTGTGAACTCTTTGGAGCAAGGACTGTCTGTCATAAGGTGCATGTCCAACACGTAGCACAAAGGGGCCTGATCTCAGTTGTGACCTCTAGGAGCTATTGCAGTACAAATCATAACACTGGACCTTCATGTGTTTGCATCCTGGCAGGAGGTTCCCAAGGTCCAATGCAACAGGAAGCTCCACATCTAACCCTGCAGCATAGCTATTCAAATGCATGTTGCGTTGCACTCAAGATAAACAAAGTTCCTCTGTGGCAACTAAGGGGCTGAAGAAAATCAATGTCCGTGTCTTTTCCAAGAACATCATCAGGACATGGCAGCCATGCAAATCAGTCAGGAAGCCAAGGAAGGGGTCAGGTTCTCGCTTCTCTCCACCACCTGTAGGAGTCAAAAGGAGTTCCTTGCTTCCCACAGGGGGAGAATCAGGCCCCAGCGATTGCCTTCCCTTCTCACCCCAGTGCTGGAGAAGGGGCATGTGGAGCGATGGGGCTAGGGGTCTCCTTCTACTCCAGCAGAGGGAGCAGAAGGGGAAGACGAACAAGCCAAGAGCTAAGCTGAGTTGGGACTGCCAGGCCCTTGCCAAGTGGTCCCTTGTGTTGCTTGTGTCTAAGGCATTTGAGCAAAAGGCAAATGAGTGCCACAACTTCACTCAGCATCGCAAGAGCACCCATCCTTCCTGCGGGGTAAGTGCGAGACCCTACGAGCCCTTTCCATGCCACTGCACTACGTATGGAGTTGGCGTATGTGACTGGCAAGCAGGGATTGTGGTGAACGTGCTGTGACCTTTC
This sequence comes from Emydura macquarii macquarii, assembly GCF_026122565.2. Taxonomy (NCBI): domain Eukaryota; kingdom Metazoa; phylum Chordata; order Testudines; family Chelidae; genus Emydura; species Emydura macquarii. Next base: position 1,110,173 of record NW_027130250.1, read on the forward strand.
TCCTTCCAGCTCATGCAATCCATTTGTGTAGCTACTGAATCTCCCCAACCACAAACCCAAGCTAGTCAGCCACTTGGCTCCCATTCCTGTAATACCTGAGCACCTCCCACCCCCCTGGGAGGTAGGAAAGTGCTTTTACTCCCATTGCACAGGTGGAAACCAAGGCACAGAGAGGCTAAGTGACTTGCCCAAGGTCCCACACTGCTCTGTAGCTGAAGCAGAGAACTGAACCCAGCTGTACTTCAGGCTAACACCCTTATCACTGGACAAGCCTTCCTCTCTCAAAGGCCTGGGCTGCTCCTGAGTGAGTCTCCTTGGAAGGAAGGGTCTGAATAACTCTAGCAAAATATATACACTTGAAGATGAAGCTAATTCACACCACTGATGGTTCAGGCTGTCCTTGCAATTCTTTGAAGCGTCAATTATAAGATGAATCCTTTGCCTTCCAGAACCTGGTGCTAGAAAATGCCTTCGTTGTTATTCGGGAAGCAAAGCTAGTTTGTTACGCCTTCCTTTCTGCAGAAGATAAAAAATATCCCCATCAATAATGAGGCTATTCCTCTCCGAGGGAGACTGGCAGACCAAAAAATAATGCCTCCGTCCTCTAAGAAGGCAAAGAGAGAATGAATAAACCTCGACCGCCTCAAAATCACCCAATGCAAATGAGCTTGAAACATGTCCAAGACTTTGCAAATTAACTTGAAGATTTTAGAATCACTCTGCCACTGGAACAGTCTCCTCGCTGAACTTCTTCTGTCTGATTGCAGTGTGGAGGAGGGGTGGGGCGCTGCTGGTGGAGCAGGCAGGACCCAGCATGCTTGAGGATGGGCAGGACTCTAAAAATCAGTGCCTTCCGGTTTGTCACCCACCGTGACTTAGCTGCCAGTCCTTGTGCTTCAGTGTGTAGTGACAGTCACCCATCTACACTAGTGCTTTGTCTGTGAGTGTGCGACGTATTATGAGTAATTTGTAGGTGTAAAATAGTGAATGTAAACACGAGCACAGTAGCATCCAAATGTTTACTTTAAATACGTAGTGATTCGTAGTCCTTAACGGTGTCTACGTCAGTACATTTTTAATGAGTTGATAAATGGGGCTTTTCAGGGTTTTAAAAATGATATTTGTAACCCTCAAGCCAAATAGGTTGGGAACCACTGATCTAGGAACTCCTGAGCTCTTATTTCGTCTCAGACATTGTCTCTTGCCTTTGCAAGCCACTAAATCTCATTTTCCCCATTTGTAAAATGGGCATGATATTTATTTACCTGTCTCATCATGGGGCACTCGTGAGGATTAATTGGTTCAAAACATTATATATACACACACACACACACACACACATGCAGTTTTTACTGCCATCAGCTAATGCTACTCGAATAAGGTAGGAGTGAGTAGATGCAATACACAGCAGGGAACACTAGAGGGTGGAAGGAAGGAAGGCAGAAAAGCGAGGAGAGCTGTGGCCTTATAACCTATGAATTGGTTGAGCTAGTCTGAATAAAGAATTCATTATGATTTTACTGAGTGCAACAGTCTGCAAAACGCAAGAATAGATGGAGCTGAGTGTGTTTGCACTCCTGGGATTAAATTGTGTAGTGATTCTCTTTGTCAGCTCTTTGGGGCAGGGACTGTGTGTTTTTGTTCTGTGTTTGTACAGCACCTAGCACAATGGGGTCCTTAGTCGGCAATATTAATAATAAGTAAAAACTAGGCTGAGAGAAGATGTTGCACTCGAGCGTCAACACTGCCAACCTTAAATATTCAAAAGTCATCAGTCAAACTCCCCCAAATCATGAAATGTTTAAAAATAATGCAGTTTTTTTACTTTGGCTTCTGTTTTTTGAGCCTGTAGGGGGTCATGTTTCCAAGCTTTTTTGCACAACCATGGACGGGCTAGAAACTTGCTTTAAAAAAAAAAAAAAAAAGGCTGAGGTTCTCATATAATCACATGAGTTGAGGAGCGGGACTTTAACCCCAAATCTTGCAAGAGCTGACAACCCTGAGTGCATCCTGTTCATTAGTGGATACAAAGAAGTCCTACACTTTCATGGTCCATAGGCATGATTTCTATCACGGGAGGCCAAATAAGGATCTCTCTGGTTGAGACTGATGGGATCCTGCTGAGCTTCCCTTAGCTGGAAGTCACTCTGTGTAAAGCGGACTGTGCAGTCAGGCATTTCAAAGTGGTCTTGTTGAGAGATGCTCAATTGGAATCTGCTTTCAAGTCACCATTGCGGCATTTACTGGTAGTGAAAATATCCCAGCAACAAAGTAGCCGCAATTGTCGCCTCAGGGGTCCTGATCGGAGGATGCTTAAAGAAAGTGATGCTTGTTCTTGTTAACTCCAGTACAGAGAGATCCCATATTCAGGGGGAGAGTATGCTACACATGGAGAACAAGACGGCTGCAGCTGTAGGGAAATTTCTCTATTGCCAGAGTAGCCACATTTTAATAGTTAATTATTGGTTTTGCTGTAGTAATTAGAGGTTCTAACTGAGCTCACGGCCCCCTGTGCTGGTTTTTGTACAAATATATATTGAGGCTCTCACCTCAAAGAGCTTACAGTGTAAATGGACATGGTAGAATTATTATTCTCATTTTATAGACGGGAAACCGAGTGACTTGTCTAAAGTCAAGGAATGAGTCTGTAGCAAAGGAATTAAAGCTGGTTGAAATTTTTTTCAACCGACAGTTTTTCCATCAGAAAATACCATTTCATGGAAACTGAAAGTTTCCTTGGGAACATGTTGATTTCAATGAAAGTTTGTATTGAAAAATATTGAAACGAAGTGTTTTGATAAGGTGGAGATGTCTGTTTCTCAATATTTTGGAATGGAACATTTCAGTTTTTCATTGAGAAATGACTTTTTTGTTTCAAAATTTATTTTATATTGTAAAAAATTTTTAAAAAATTTAAAAACATGGAAATGGAAACAAAATATTTTGATTTGATCAAAATGAAACATTTTAACTGACCAGAAACAACAATTGTTAGGAAACTTTGTAAATTTTTGTTTTCATTCCGATTCAGAACAAAAGCAAATGTCACAGTTGTAGAATTTTCCCCAGAATAGGAATTCCTGGAATTCCTGCACTGCCCTAATGTAAAAAGAAGCCAGGCATCCTGAAACCTAGCCCCTGGCCAAACTTCCAGCTTCAGTAGCCACAATGGTAGGATTTATGTAGACAAGCTCTAGAAGATGTTATATGACCTGTGAAGCAAGCAGGAGTGTTACAATGGTGGCATGTGTTTGTATCTGTGTATGCACGCTTGTGCGGAGGGGTGGGGGGACAATATTTACAATTAGTTTAGTGGCACTTATCAAAAGTGATGTCTATTGAGTGTGTAAAGTGTTCATTAGTCAGATAACACGAGCGGTTCAGTATTAACTGACTGAGGCCCAAAAAAACTGCCTTTGTTATTACACACCTCAGAGGATTAATGGCCATGATATATACCCCAGCATTCAGATTCCTCAAAGAGCTGTAAACTCATAAATCAAGCATGTGCTTATTGCAGGGAATGAAGGAAATATTCAAGAGAGTTATCACCTACCACTCACCAGCCCACTGTCTTGAGTCCACACATGACACAGTGAATCTGAGACCTCAAGTTCCTGAATCTCCATCACCACTCACAGTCTGTGGATGAGCAGGGCCTGAGGCTCACAGCACCTTCGTGATGCAATTTCCTTAGTAGCCATATGTGGCCACGACCTCCGTTTTGTGACTCATCTGAAGGATGGAGCCTCCTGTAGGAGGCCACTCCTTATTTATCTTGTTGATGCATCCATGCTGCTAGCATTATTATAGTAACTGAGCGTCTTTATCAGCCACCCTGCTGGGGCATTTGACTCAAAGGGAAGGGCACTTTCTGATTTACCAGGACCACTTTTTGGAGATCCTACATATTGAGTGAAGATCTTCCATTCAAGTGCAGAGCCAGCCCTATTGCTTGGCTTGGTAAGAACTAAAAAAGGAAGGAAGTACAGCCCCATGGAGAATTTTTTGGTTGCTTTTTCTGGGCCAGAGTAGATTACCTGTACTTATACTGAGGAATACCTTACCTTTGAGTAATTCCATGGAAATCAATTAAACTGCATGCAGAGTAAGCTTCTGGCCCTATGTGATTAGATAGATAGATGGACAGACAGCATCCAACCATATAGACATAAAAAAAAACCATATCGACATAAAAAAAAAAAATCAGAGACATCAGTCCTAATAGCTCCTGAATAACAGTTATAGCCATTTTGCCCTTCAAATTTCTGCCTCCTTCTTTACAACCAGCTACATATTACAAATCTGCATTTCCCAGGGGGTTCCTTAGGGCAATTTTCAGATGCTTCACACAAGCTCTCAGTGTGCTGGAAGGGGAGCCTCCTCCCCCATCTTTTACTCCCTTGATTATGAAAGAGGAGATCAGAGACTAAGGCCTGGTCTACACTGGCCACAGATTTCAGCAGCAGTCGACGGGAAACACGCAAACTACGTACAGTAACTTGCGTATCTCCCGGCGACTTCCTAACGTCTACTTACCGCGGCGTCCCCATGGCCCTGCGCTGATGGGACATGCCCTCCCGTCGACGCAGTGCTACGCTGCTTGCCAGGGTGGATTTAGAGAGTCGATTTCCGGGTTCAACTGAGCGATTCTTTGCTGCCGCTCAATTGAACCCGCAAAATCGATCCTGCACTTGCCGGCGGTGCAGACATAGCCAGAGAGAAGAGAGGAAATGCTGTATTTGTTGGTGAGGCTCGAGAGCAGGGGTCCCCATCCTGCTCCTGGTGAAGGCTCAGGTAAAAATCCCATTGGGAGCAGAATTGCAGCCTGAAGAGAAGAGAGCATCATTAGAAGTGGATTTTTAAAAGAGTTTTAGTGGGATGACCAGTTTGGCTGAATTGGGCTCCATCCTATACCCTTCTCTTCCCCACTCCTTACCTCTCTCTATTGCACCCTTCCTTCCCCCCCACATACCTCCTTCTCCTTTGCACCCCAGACCCTTTTCTGTCCCTTTGCCACCTCTCCCATTTCCTTGAGGATTTGTGCCTTTAATAGTGTGTGATTTTTTTAAGCCGAATGTTTTTATTGGACTGTGTGGAAGCATCACCATGTTGGAAAACGGTTTGCAGCAAGGGGAGTCGAAGACATTAATTAAACGATTCCCTCTCCACAGCCTCCCCACCTCCTTCCAGTGAGGCTACGCCTTGGCATCTGGATACGCCTTCGTTTTACTTAATGACTCTCAGCTACGGGAAAAGTTCCTGGGCAGAATTCACAGTCAGCTGCATCACAAATTCCTCATATCTGGTGATAACTTTTTATGAGGTTTTTGTTCTTCAACAATATATTAAAGCCATATTTTTTCCAGGTTTGCTTCAGCTTGTTTCTTACCCTTGAATCGCCACCCCCAGCCCCACTTTTCACCTGAGTGGCATTTTCACTGAAGATGTTTAATGCTCCTCTAATTCCCCGAGGTACATGAAGGCAGCTTTATAAACCCATACATCCAGGAAGATAAAGTGCATTTTTATTAGTTGTGTTGGCATCAAAGAATAATAATAAAAAAAAAGGAATCTAATATGCAACAGTCAATAATGAATTTGCCTAATAGCACTGCTTATCACAGAAAAAGCACTCAGAGGAAGGACCCGCCTGGAGGTTGGTGGCTGGGTGGCGAGCCAATGAGGGTATGCAATAGCACTCCTGTGGCCTGCAGAAAGCACGGCTCGCTTAAAGGGAGCGCTGTGTATGGCAAACCAGCAGCCAGATCTGGGCTGCCCAGGCAGGTGCCAGGATTCACCCCTCCAGCAGAGCCTGCAGTGACTCAGCTCTCAGGCATGGCTGGGGCAGATAACCCCCAGGCTTAGGTATTTCACTGCAAGTTGTTGGTGCAACAGCACAAGCCAGTCAGGAAGGCTCCTGCTTGCATGCAGTGTAACAGACTCCCTGGGGTTCCAGCCTGCCCTTGATCTGGTTCTGGCTCCTGCCCCAGCTTTGTTCCAGCCTGCTCCAGCCTTGTCCATGCCCTACTCTGACCTTGCTCCTGACCTGATCTAGCCCTATATCCACCTCCTGACCCTCAGATTCTTGGACTGACTTCAACCCAGCTTCTGCCCTTGGCTTGCATCTGGACTCCAACTACAACCCTGATTTGGCTTGCCTGTGGATTCTCCCCTCACTTCTGACCCACAGCCTGTCCCCAGACCGCGCTTTCTCCACTGCCCTCGGCCCGGTCCCAATCCTACAACCCACTCCAACCACCATGCCTGACAGTCTGGAACCAGAGCCTGACACCTTGTCCCATGTAGCACTGGGTTGGTGCTTGCATGGAAGGATGCATAGACGTGTGTTTGTGACTGTAAATTGGTGGCTCTGTGGGCATGTGTGTGGAAATGTATTGGTGAGCAACCACACCAGAGTGTGCAGTGCAAGTGTAGGAGACTGTGAAATCTGCAGTTGTTTGAGGGGTTGCATGTATGTGGGGGTGAAACATAATGCAAAATGCACAGGTAGCTGTGAGTGTCCATGTGAGTGTGTATGTGAGAGAGAGAGAGAGATGTGTTAGAGCTGTGGGAATGGGTGTGAGCATGTGAGTGTGTGTGTGTGTGCTGTTTGTGTGAGGGTGAGAGGCACGTGAGTGTGTGCAAGTGAGCATCTGTGTACATGTGAATGGCTGAGCTCCATGAGTGTGTGCAAGTGAGTAAGTGTGCAAGAGGCGTGTGACAGAGGTTGTGAATGGGCGTGATGTTTAAGCATTCCTGCCTCTGGATCTGTAACTTGTACAAGCCCAGTGGGTCTAACACCTTTTCCGGCTCGTCGCGAGAGCCCCCGCATGCTGCCATGCGGTATTGCAAGAAGAGGAGGGGAAGCCGCACAGGACGCGGGAGTGTTGAGATTACATGGGGGTCCGTGCCATTTCCTTGCACAATGGGCTGAAGGATCCTCAGCATGAAATGATTTGCCTGGGCAACCTTATCCCTGTTAGCTGGATTCAGAATCTGAGTTTCCAGCTGCAAACTAAACACCCGGTAGTTGAATGTTCCTGCCCTCTATGCCTGGCTCTAACTGGTGTGGTCAGATCCCTTAGTGTTATACCCGGCAAGAATTCTCATAAACCTTTAAACTCAGATTTTCAAAATGGGCATAAGGGAGAGTCAATGGGAGACAGGCGCTTAGATCCCCTTCAGTGCCTTTAAAATGCCAGCCTTACAATACAATACCAGCCTCACGCGAGGACGGTAAATAACTTCTGCCCCAATCCTGCTCTGGCTGACAAAATGCTGGCGTGTTTCAGCAGCAATGAGCATTTTTCAAAAAAGTGACAAAGAGCAAAAAGGCTCTGTTGTGTGTCTGTACAGCACCTAGCACTCTGGAGTTCTGGTCCATGACTCGGGTTCCTGGGTGCAAACACAATCCAAAATAATAATAAAGGGCCCTGCTCCTTTGGTTTCATGCCCCGGGGAGACTGTACAGGGGCAGTGTGGGAGACCCTCACCGCTGAAGAAGAGGACAGACAGCAGGTTGTATCTGATCGGCTCCTGTGTAGGAGTTTGTTTGACTCTCAGCATCTGCTTTGAGCGTGTTGCTGCAGTCACCACATCAGAAGCCATCTCAGGGAAGTCACGGAGCTCCAGATGGGATTTCACACAGCCATATAATCCACCCTTTTGAGTGAATGGTCGGGCATGAACTCCTTCCAGGCAGCAGGGAGCTGGAGAAGGGCCCTTGCTAATTACCCTGACATTTATCAGAAAGTCTCAGATCTGAGTAATGACCTCTCTAATCTTACCTACCACCTTTGTGTCTGGCCCCTTTGGACTCCCCGTTGAGTGTGATTGCAGCTCGTGTAGACGTACCTGAGCTAACTTTCAGCTAGCTAGTTCAGGTCCCAGAGCAGCGAAGCCGCAGCAGAATGTGCTTCAGTGCAGGCTGTACAAGCCTTCCTGGAAGCGTGGATAAGTACTGAAGTGGCTAGCTGTGCTGACGCATACATTGCCACGCCTTCACAGCCCTAGTGTTTAGCTAGCTAGATTAAAACCAACTACTCAAGCAGTAATCACACCCTGTGATTGCAGTATGGACATACCTGTAGACTTTTAGGAGTCAAGGGACGTGTCACATATTACTGGGAAGATCATCTTCTCCAAGATCTCCTGGGGGATTTCATGCCTGGCCTACAGCCTAAACGCCACTAGAATCCCTTCATTCTTACTCTATGAAATGGGCACCAATTTATGCTAAGCAGAACACACAGTTTTCAGGCTTGATTGGGAAGCTGATATACCTGCAAGAGGCCACTAGATGGTAGGAGTCAGTCATGCAAAAACATGCCGCCTGGCTCCCTCTAAAAATACATTCAAAGCTGGTGAGATGGAATTCTGCCAATTTGCTCCAGGCTTGGAGTTTAGAGTGTTTGGATCAGAGGCTTCAGTGGAGGGTGGTCTCGAAAGGGGACATTCACTGAGTGGCATTGCAAGATGAAGCGGCCGCTACTTCAGTGATGGGTTAACTTGGATCTCGTCAGTTCTTTTGCATCTCCAGCCACGGGAAAATGGTTTTTCAAGAGGGACTTGGCTATGGAGCCTCTGAGAGCCTCTGCGCTTTAGCAGCCATGGAGGGGATGACACTGTCTCCTCACCCCAGCCGTCAGAACTGAGAGGAATGATAGCCCAATGGCTGGGGTGGTGACCTGGGCTTGTGAGATCCCCAGCTTCAGTTTCCTGCTCTGCTGCCTAATGCATTGGGCCAGTGACTTAGGATATCTCTACCTGGCCTGAAACCAAAACAAGCAGCGAGTCTCGAAGCCGAGGTCAACTGACTTGTGCTCACAGGGTTCAGGCTACGGCGCTGAAAATAGCCGTGTGGACTTTCCTGCCCGGGCCCCTCCAGTGCAAGTCTGTCTACCTGGGCTGCTCCCAGCTGCAGTGTAGTGTAGACAGGCCTCCAGTCTTCTTCCTGAGCTGGGCCCACCCCTGGTCCTGCTCAGACCCCTGCAGGGTGGGTCAGCCAATTGCCTGCTCAGCCAAGGCAGGGAGGGGGCAGTGAAAAAAGAGAGGCTCCCATGCTGTGTTTAAGAACATTTCCGCCTCTCCCGTTTAGTTCCCTGCAGTGTGTTGCTCTGACAGATGGGGCTGGTAGCCAATAATTGCAGATTTGGCTCAGTGAAATGACAACTGTTTAAGTGAGAGGCACTCAGAAGTGCAATATTTTTCCAAGGCTTGTTACAACTTTTATCTCCCCGGGTTTTGCTTTTGAAGATGCTCTCGCCGGCTTGTGGAAGGTAGCAACTCTCTCCCATCCCACTCACTAATGGTGTTTCCTTTTCATAATGAGTCAGGACGGCTGTAACCTCCATGTAGTTTGGGCTGTGATTTTATCGGACAAGAAACCTGAGAGAGAGAAAGAAGATGCTAAGTCAATCATCTATGGAACACTTGAACGGGAAATGAATGACATAAAATGTTGTAAGTATCAACAAAGAAGCCCAATTTCTTGCAAGAATTCTCTGCCTTGCAAATTCATCCCCACAGCAGTACGGAGCCTGCTGTAGAGACTAAGAGGAAAAGCAGTTTGCACCTCCCCTATCCTGGACCTGGTAAGGGGTTGGTTAGAGCAGCCCTATCTTGTGCCCCAGCTGCTTTGACCTCGGTGGGGTATTACACCACTGCAGAGTTGCACACCTACAGCCGCACCCCTGGCATGGCTCCGACATGCCTCCTGCATAAGGGTTACCCAGGGCCAGCTCTGAGGGTATGATGATGATTTATTTGAATTGAAGTAGCCCCTGGGAGCCCCATCCAGGGATCAAGACCCCAATGTCGTAGGTGCTCCACAAACACAGAAAAGAAGGTCCCTGCCCCAGAGAGCTTACAATTTTGGAAGAGAGGCCCTCTGTGCCACTGTAGCCCTTACAGAGGGGCCATCACCCCACACCACCCCTGAGCGGGTGAAGGGAGCTCAGAAGGGGTTAGTTCACCTCGTAGGCTGCACCTGGGGGGAGATGTAGGCTTCACTGACAATCACTAATTGAAAACGGAGCCCACCTGGGCAGCAGTAGATGGGGGCCTGTAAAAAGCCAGGCAGTGCTAGCAGAAGGGGGCTGAAGGGTGGAGGTCTGCAGTTACTCTCTGGGCCTGGTGGGAGGAGAAGGCGGAAAGCCAGGGGGAGCAGACCCTGAGGGAAGGGGTTTACCCAGCGGGGTGGTGGAGAAGAGAGCCTGCAGAGGGAAGAGTTGGAAAACGGCGAGGGAAACAGCAGCAAGGGTGAGTTGGTGCAGAGCTTGGCTGATGGTGGTTGGAACCCAGCACAGTGGTGGGGCAGACCTAGGTTCCGCTACCAACCACTGGGAAAGTGGCACAATCTTGAATGGGAAGATGGCCTGGAATAGCACCTGGACAGCTGGTCTGATGTCCCTTCGGTACCTGGAATGGGAAAACTGTACTGCAAGCTGGCTGGAGGGCCAAGCCACAAAGAGAAAGCACTGTGAGTCCTAGAGAGCAGGAGGGGTCATTGTGTGAGTGAGTAGAGGAAGGGGGTGTCTGATCGGACAAAGCTAATCTCCAGATGCAGCCACAAGGGGATGCCCCGGGGTGGGCATTGACAAATTCCCCTGGTTCTGTTACCATTGGCGATAGTCATACCGGTTAAGATCAAACGAGCTGCACCTTGAACTGTTACTAGGACCAATGCAACCCAGAGCACTGTCTGTTAGGGTCTGACACACTGACGGTGTCTGAAATTCAAACCTGGGGTCCCGATTCATATTTTCAAAATGGCCCTGTTGGATTTGTAATGGGCTGAAACATCAGCCTGGATCTGAACCACCCCCCAAGTTGGTGTGGGGGTATTTTGGAGAAATCTGGGTCTGGCGTCAGATCTGATTATTTTTAAAAACTATTTCTGCTGTTTAGCAGCTCTCACCCAACGTAAAGCCAAGGGAAGAGCTCATCCAGAGCGCGTATAGTAAGGTGCCCTCAGATATCTTACATCTTTGACAGTAAGGAGACAGGTTTGTGGATAATATGGTGTTAGCCCGAGGGATAAGATAAAGCCTGATACGTATCCCAGTGCAGAATATCAGCTATATCTAGTACTGATGGGGAGATTTATTTTTACTAAGGCACAAGTTTCCTGCTGGAATGAATTAGTCCAAACACAATCTCTTGTTACGTAGCCTGACTTTCCACTGGGTCAAAGGATCTGCTTATTGTTCTGGTAAAAACAATGATCTTTATACAGAAGAGACAGCTCCCCTATTAAAGATAATGAATACATCAGGCCCTTAATATTCATAGACTCTCAGGCCAGAAGGGATCATTGTCATCATCGAGCGGCCTGACCTCCTGCATAACACAGGTCAGAAAATTCCACCTGTTCCTCTCCTGAGCCCCACAGCATGTTGAATATTTTTTGTTCAATATTTTTATGATTGGTCTATGAAGCCCCAAAGTGCTGCACATTTGCATCACGTTTCCTGGGAAGAACCTGCTCTGTGCTCCAGATATCTGAGCCCGATTCTCCATTGCTTTCCACCTCTTGCAGTCGCTTAGATGAGCGTAAAGTCGCTATCATGCTGAGGGGAGCCAGTGTGGTTTTAGGAGCCCTGCCTGCCTCCAGACAGATCAAATAGACTGGCACCATTAGCTCTGTTGACTCCCTCAATCCCTCCATTGGGCTTCATCCAGGGTTCTTTGCTCATTGGCCCCCACTATCGACACACTTTTATGGACCCTGTCCCCGTAGTAAATGAGCACCTCATGATACTCCAATGTATTTATCCTCACAGCACCAATGTGAGGCAGGGCAGTGCTATTGTCCCCATTGTACAGATGGGGAGCTGAGGCACAGAGAGACTAAGTGACTTGCCCATGGTCTCACAGGAAGCTCATGGCACAGCAGGAATGGAACCTGGCCCTTCTGAGTCCCAAACTAGCCTAACCACTGGACCATCCTTCCTCTCCCAAGAAGAGCCAACTGGCAACTTTCTGTTACTACTTCGGCCCTCTGCTGAACACGTTGGTTTAGCTTTGTCTCATCTAACTGACCTCTGTTTCTTTGTGACCCCTTCATCTCACGGGGTGGCCATTTTATTTTCTTTGGCGAGCTCCCCACCCCCTCCTCATAGGTCAAAAAAGTTGGTGCTGGAGGTGATCGGAATTTGTTCTCCCCACAGAAAATTTTGACTTGTGTTGGGGAAAAAGCCAAACATTTTCGCCGAAGCCAAAACAAAATAAAAAATAAATAAAATAAAAATAAATACATTCAGCATTTGGCTGAATATTGTTGGGTCTTATGTTTTCAGTTTTCTGATGAAAAAATGAACATTTTTGAGGAACGCTGCCACTTTGCACAAAGTTTTGTTTTGGCGAAAACCTGATTTTTTTATTTTTTTCCCCCCCCACCATCAAAAAAAAGTTTCGATGGGAAATGCTCGACCGGCCCTAGCTGATGCCTCTTGCTAACACTAAATGGACTTAGGCCTTGTCTATGCACAAATGTTGGCCTGCTTTAACTAGAGCGGTGCAGCTGAAGTGGTATCTCCCAGTCGGAGCTGCCTTTATGGCGCCCATTACCCTGGTATCCGTGCGCCTCCGTTTGTAAAGTATTTATCCTCACAACGCCCATTTGAGGCAGGAAAGAGCCGTGATCTCCATTGTACAGAGAAAGAGCTGAGACCCAGAGAAGCTAAGGGCGTGTCTATGTAGTCTGTTAGCGCATGGCAAGCTGGGATGGGAATGTTTCAAACCGCAGTCCGTCAAAGAGCATGATGAAGCTTTTTAGAGCACGGTGGCAGGGTCCATATAGCCAATCAGTGCCTGGCAGGCTAGAGTTCTGTAGAGTTACACCCCAGCTTGCTGTACCCTCAGCCCATGTAGACAAGCCCTTAGTCACTTGCCCAGCGTCACACATGCAGTCTGTGATAGCAGTGTCTAGATTTATTTCTTTTTTCCTGGCATAACGAGGCAGAAGTAGGGGCCATGACAGTGACCCGCTTCTATAAAGGACTCCTATTATCTCATGCCTCCAACCCCATCTCCTCTTGGAGTAGAGAAGCTGAGTTCAACATTCTCCCGGCAGCCTTGGAACACTGGTTCTGCCCTTTCTTTAAAGAGAAGAATGGAATGAGAGGGGATGCATCTCTCGCTCTCTCTCTCTCCATTCCCTGAAGCAAAGAAGCAGCTGCCTCCGCAGTCTGTCTCGGATTGAATGGGAGAGCCGAAGTCCGGGGTTAATCACCCAGGCTGGGCATTGACAGAGAGTCTCTATGTGCATAAGGGCTCTTCATTTTATCTGCATGCTTTCTCTGTGTTCCATTCACAAGGACAAAACACCTCCTTGCAGCTGGCTGGAACAACAGAGAGCAGCTTTCAGAGGAGAGGCCAGAAAAGCCAAAGGGGTTTTGAAAGAACACTGCAAGTTTTTGGCTTTTAAAATAAGGAAACTTTCAACCTAATTCCTCTTCCCTTCTGATCTTGTACAACATGTCGCTCAGCAAAAGCCATTCAAAGCCACCTTTGTTCACATGTGCAATGAGTTTGAAGGTTCTGGGAAGCGCAAAAGTGAGGGGATCGATTGTTGTGGAAGGGCGGCAAGTCAGGAGGGAGGTGCATTGGCAGAGCTGGCTGTGATGAGCCCAGGGCTGGAACAGCAAGGAGTGGGGGGTTACAAATCGGCCCTGGTAGAGCTGGGCGTGATGAGCACAGAACTGGGACAAAGGTCAAGCCATTTCTATCAATCCTCTATCCTTCTTGAGCACCATGGAGAAAGTAAAGGAGAGGGGGGGAGAGGGAAGATTGTGATGGGGGAAGAAAAGAATAAAGAAAAGGGGGGAAATGGGGGGAGGATGAGGAAGAGAAGAAACGCTAGCAGAGATGAAGGAAAGTGTTGCTAATGTTTTGTAAAGTCTGAGGGGTTATCCCAGGATTGGAGTTGATTAATGTGCCCCAGGATTCCTCGCTGCTGTGGTCTGCTGGCCATATGATCAATCACTGACTCCTGATGGACTGCCTGGTTCACGCACGTCGCCATTGTAAGGTGGGTTATTGATGGCCCTCCTTTAAAAACCATTCCTCCCAATTGCATTTTGACCTGGGAAGCAGCTCTCAGCGCTCGTGGGTGGGACCGTGACGGGGGAGCAATCCTTCCCCAAAGGCTGCATGGTGCCCAACTGCCCCTGACGCTGGCATACACAAGAGAGAGATGCTGGGAGGGTAGGCGCACCGCTCATCCGTCCGAGAGCACAGCGTGGGCTGCTGGAGGCAGAGACGGAAGACGCCACATCTCAATAGGTGCCTCCACTCTTGAAAGAGATTCCCATGGCAGGAGAAATCAAGCTAGCCAGAACACACACCTCCCAGCTGCAGGGGCATGTCTTTAAAGGGAAGGCTGGACACCAGGGATTATGCCATGGGACACCCTAGGCCATCAGAAGCTATGCTTCCTACCCTAACAAGAGGGAGGAGAAGGAAGATGGGCAGCAAAGGGAGGAAGAGAAGGGTGATGGGGACAGGTTAGGGAAAGGAGTAGGGCAAGAGGAAGAGATGGAGGAAGGGCTGTTGTGGTGATTTGAGAGACAGGGCACCCAAAGCCTCATCCATGCAGGACATCTGAGGGCTAGTCATAGGAACAGGAAGCCTTTGTTGTTATCCCAACAGCACGTAGGGCAGGCTCATGGTGAAAGACAGAGCAGTAAGGAGAAACTAGACGCTTGGGTCGCAGGACACGTGCCCGTGTGGGATGAGGCGAGGCAAGGAAGGAGGAAAAGGACGGATGAGTGAAGTGAAAAGAGGGATAGAGATGGAGGAAGAAGCCAGAGAGGTGATGGGGGAAATAACTCAGGCCATTGCATTCAGAATAACTTGGATGGCTGTGAGTGGGAGCTAGAGACAGAAGAAGATCAGGGATGGGGAGGAGGCAGCGGAAAGGGACAGAGAGTAGAGGGAGGAGGCGGCGGCGGAGAGTTTAACTAGCACCGGTTGAAGTTCTGTGCATTTCAAACTGTGGATGAAAAATTCAGTTGAAAGTTCAAACTCTGATTTTAAAAAAACAAGGGAAGTGTATTTGTGTGTGTGTGACCATAACTGTAGACCCGGCCAGCATTTTTCAGATGTTGACATTTCTTTCTTCTTAGCATATACGCAACGTGCTTCAGGATTCATCACCGAATTTGGTCCACTGGTTGGATCATTAGCTGCCCCAGCTTGGTCTGTGTATTGATGGGGAGTGCGACGTGAACGCTGATCCATATCCTCCAACGTTTTGATGAAGGTGGAATTGCTCCCTCCCCGCCCGCCTCCCTGCCAAGTCAGGGGTTTTTTTGTTTTTGTGACCAGCTCTAGCTTGGAAAACAAAGCTGAAGCCCATTAACAAGCACCTAAACAAGTGGGAGTTAGGAACCTAACCTGATTAGATGCTTGTGTAATCCTAGTCTGCACCAATCTGCATTTGTAGGTGCCTAAATACCTTTGTAAATCTGGTCCAAATCGACTAAAAACAGACCAGCTAGCTCTGATAGCATAGGATATCCTGCAACCCCGGTCTCCCTCCTCCATATCTTCTCTCGCCACGTCCCCTTCCCCTACTCTGATTTCATTTGATTGCGTTATCATTGATCTCTTGTATCCCAGTCCCTCTAGTTCTTGGGGAAGGCAGAGTTGCCCTTTTGCCCTATTGTTTGCCATCTTTGAGATTATTTCAGCAAAAGTTTCTCTTTGCTGCATAGTCTCCAAGATCAATTACAGCTGTCCACAAAGAGACGGCGGGCACAGATCCTGAATTCCCCACTATTTGCCATCTCTGGAGCTCTTCAAGGTTAATTGTCCTGGCAGCTTGCTCCTGTATTCCTGCTGGGCCTATAAGATGCTGTCTGACTGACACTGTAACTGATCTGGCATTGGGCCGTGAAGGGGCTTGGGTTGGAGAAGGGGTGAGGGAGGGAATAGATTTGCTCCAAGAGGCAGTAGCAACAGCCTTGATCTTTTAATTCTTAGCTTGAGGCCCAGCCGTGAATGCAAACAGTGCTGTTTCTCGGCCAATTTATAACTGCTGCCAAGCTGCTAGACAACATCTTTGTTATGTGTGTGTGTGTGTGTCTGTGGGCTTGTCTCAGGGTGACAGTAAGATGCAGAGGGAAGGCATGCAGACGTTTCCACCGCCCATTTAAATCTTCACATTGATTTCAATGGCCTTTGGATCAGGGCCAAGGGACCAAAGTCATCTCAAGAGTAGGCAGATGCAATCCCATTGAGTTCAGTGCTAGAACTCCTTGAAATACTTATGCTAGGTTGGGACTCTATTGTGGAAGTGTACAACACAATATGGAGTAGATGTCAGTCCAGGCCCTGAAGATCTTATGGTCAAACAAGGCTCTGTGAATATGTGTGCGTGCATACTGTGTGTGCATGTGTGCATGCCTCTTTGTGTACATTTGATTTGTGGCCGTGTCATGTTCTGCTGCCTCCCAGTGCTGGAGTCTTTCCCTCTGGCACCAAAGAAAATCTCTGATGGGTGAGGCAACAGGGAAAGGCTGAGGCAGAGGAGAAAGCGAAGAAAATCTCTCTGCATTTTTAGGTGCCTGTTATAAATCTGGCCCTCGATCTGTCGGTGTTGCAGGGCCCCAGCTGTAAAATCAGGATAATAATTTTCCTGTCTTGTTTATTTATCTTACAGGAGCTTGAGGGCAAGGACCTGTTTCTTACTCTGTTGACACTAACTAGGACAAGAGACCCATGTTCTTCTGCATGTGGTGTGTTTAGGTGCTACTATAACACATAGAGGATAGGTCCATCAATGGCTATTAGCCAATGTGTTTAATGAATAGTTGTCCAGAGTCGTTAGACCAGAGAGATGTTTAGTGTTACATGCAACAGATGTTACTCAGACCATAGAACTCTATCCACAAATCAATCTCCACCTACATCCAGGGTAAGGACCAGAAAGTTACCTCAGTAGTCATTGCAATACTGCTGTGAATTCATCCTAAATATCTATTATCACTGTTATACATCATACTTTCACACAATTACATTTATTTTCAACACTTTAGTGTTTTAATCTATTTTACAGTCCAACACAAGATAGTCAGGGATGCAATCCCATGCTCTGGGTGTCCCTAGTCTCTGACTGCCAGAAGCTGGGAGTGGATGACAAGGGATGGATCACTCGATAATTACCTGCTCTGTCCCTACCCTCTGAAGCCCTTGGCATTGGCTCCTGTCACAAGATGGGGCACTGGGCTAGATGGATCATTGGTCTGACCCTGTATGGCTATTCTTATGTAAAAAATGAATAATAATTGCATTCGAGTAGCACCTAGGAGTCCCAGTTTGGGATTGGGGCCTCACTGCTTTAGGTTCTGTACATAAGTCCCAGTCACTGTGCTAGGTGCTGTACATAGATATAACACAAAGATGGACTTTGCCGCAAGGGCTAATTTGTCAAGCAGAAAAGCACAGGGGTCAGTTGGGGGAAGGTGATCTGTCAGCTTCCAAGAATGATTGACAAACAATAGGACATGAAATCCCGGCCCTGGCAAAGTCACTGACATTTTGACATTGACTTCGGTGGGGCCAAGATTTCACATATGGATATATATATATATCACAGGATGCACTGGGCCCTTTAAGAGGGAACAGATCCAATCCACCTGTGCCTCATTAACAGCCTTTTGATGGAGCCTGAGAGTGGGCAGCTGGTCTCTTTAAATAGCCAGAGGGGGAAGGAGTGTGTAACTGTGGGCACCAAAAGAGTCCAGCTAGGTAAGGCTGGGGGAGCCTGCCAAAAGCAGGGTAAACCTAGAATGTGGAAGGTAGAGTTGGATCCTCTCCTGGTAAAGGGGAGGAAGGCCCAGGAATGGGGGTGGTGTGAATTATAGACAAATGAATTAGACTCAGAAGGGGAGTGTGATGTTTATTTAGAGTCCTGAAGGGGGTAAACTGAGGCAGAGTGGCTCCAGAATCACCTCTTGCTACAAGAGGGTGGTTGGGAAGTGGCTGACCCTGTTTACACACACAATTAAAAGACTGCAAAGGAAGCCCATGGCAGTAGTGATTGCTTATTCTGATCAGGAATATGTTTGTTTCTCACTGTCTGATGTGCAGCTCTTCCTTGAGAGTTGATGGTAAAAGTGGGGGTAGTGCAAGGACTAGTCTGTCCCTCACTCATCATCACAATTGCTTAGGAAGCTCAGCCAGCCCCTGATGTGTTTAGCTGGAGGAGATGTTGAGTTGATTGAGTGTGAGCCAGAAGCTAACAGAATCTCGGAAGGACTCCAGAGAAGATGCAATATAAACTCACACCGTTTGCATGCACTCTGTGGGGCTGTGTGGGGATGAAGCCATAGTGGGTCAAACACTAGACCTGCATTAACTCTGGCTCCAGGTGCTGAACATGATCTAGTCAGCAGAATGACATCCCTCTGCTTGGGATGATATTCAGCAACAAGGGTGGCCTGTTGTAAATGCTTCTAGGCTGGTTGCTCTGCTTGTCTAGCGCTCTTCACTGAGGGTATCAAAGCAGCACCATTGTGATTCAAGCTTGCTTAATTGTTCTGTGGAGAGGCTTTCTCCCCTGCCTCCCATTTCACAAAGGCAGAAAGGAGAAGTGACTTGACCATGGTCACAGACTCTGAAGCAAAGCTGGGAAGGGCACCTGGGAGTAGTGATTCCAAGTCTTCTGCTCTATCAACCTCACTGCAGTCTTTTCTGAATCTGGAAACAGAGGCCAGGTGTCCTGAATCCCAGTCCCTTGTTCTACCCCCAGACTATGCTCCTCCCCAGATGAGAAGGGAATCTAGGAGTTCCTTGTTACAATCTCAAGACACTGGCTTCTCACCAAGAAGGGAGGAGGAAGATTGAATAGGGTCTCTTAGCTAGAGCTGGCCAACAATTTTCTGACCATGTTTTTCTGGGGGGAAATGCCACTTTATCAAAATGGAAACATGCTGCAGAAATGTTTCTGCATGCTGTTTCAACAAAATTCCCCTTTAAAATATTTTTTGGTATTTTTTTTTCTGTAAGGCTGAAGCATGGGAACATTTTGGGGGGGTTTTGGTTTGGTTTTGATTTTCCATTTATTCATTGCATTTCTTTTCATTTAGAAATGTTTAATTTTATAGTATATTATAAAAAGTTGACATTGAAATGAAGAGGTTTTGGACCCAAAACTTTTTTTGAAAATTTCATTTCATGGGGAACTTTGAAGCTGGGGGAATTTCCTGCGAAACAGAAATTCCAGTTCCCACACTGCTCTGCTCATAGCGGAGTACACAGCTGCCTTCTATAATCCAGTTTACCTTATATTTCAGGGAAAGTCTCTGTATTTTAGCTTAGTATTCACAATCTCCTTCTTCCTCATCCCTAGTCTGAGGCTGGATCTATGGAAGTTATGGCAAGATTGCTAGTGAGTGTCTGGAACCAAGAGCAGTCCTTTCCATGAGGCTTTGCTAGTCCAAACTCATTTTATTAATCAGGTTTTGTTAATCTGAAGAATGGCATTAGCTTGTTCTATGATCAGCAGGGGCCTGCTATTGAATTTAAGTAAATTATCTCCTTAACTACAAATCAATTACCAGTGCTGCTTTCAAGGACAGCACTGTGGTCTACCTTTTAAAACAAACAAACCTGCATCCTTCCACTGTCTTAAGGCACAAGATTTAGCTGCTCTTATGAAGCCAAAATAATAATACTAAATCTAACCACACAGCTAGTTTGGTAATGAATTGTCCACTAGGTTTTTTAAATTGGGGCCGAAATGTCCACAGAGATTTTAGTGGGTTACAGAAAGTTATTCCACTTCCCTTTACCTCTTTTGTAAATAAATAAATACAAAGTTCTTATGAAACAATTGTGGGTGGTGATATTTACCCTGGTTATTCCACAGATGCAGGGTAAATAATAAGAATATTTACCCAGATATTCCACAGAGATTTTAGTGGGTTACAAAAAGTTATTCCACTTCCCTTTACCCCCTCAAAAAAAATTTCTATGAAACAATTGTGGGTAATGATATTTATCCTGGTTAATGAAGTTAAATAGGCAATGGATTAATAAAACTTAGCTCTTATATGGTGCGTTTTCATCCATAGATCCCAAAGTGCTTTACAAATGAGGGCAAGTATTAGCTCCATTTCACAGCTGGGAAGATTGAGGCATAGAGCAGAAGTGACTTGTTCAAAGTCACACAACAGCTCCAGTTCTGGGAATGGACCCCAGATTGCCTGATTCCCAATGTTGTTCCTTACTCACTGTATCACAAAGGGAGATGAGTTAGATAAATAGATAAGATTTGAAGCTTAGACTAAGAGAGCCTGGTGGGGAGTGTTGAGAATATTATGTTGGGCCCCCGTGAGGTCTCGCTGCACAGCAAGACTTTCATGGCCTCCCTGGTGTCCTTGGAGTCAGGGGCCACTAATTCTAATCCTGATATGAAACCAGTTCCTTTCCATGGTCTTGGACAAATCACATGGGGCTTTTATCCTGAAAATCCTTTCACACATGGGAGCCGTTGCAACTGAAATCTCAATCTCTTTGAGACTCAGTTCCTCCTCTTTGCAAAAAGGCTTGTTCTAGTATCTCCCTCCCAGTGGGGGCTATGAGGATGGATTAGCTGATGTTTGTAAAGCACTTTGAAATGGAAAATGCACCATAGCTCCCTGTGCATTACTTAGCAGTCCTTCCCTCTACATTTTTTGCCATACGTGCCTATCCTCATGCAATTACTGATTGCCACTCACCACCCTATTTCTGTTTGGTTGGTTTCATCAGGAAAAGTGTCCGTGTTTGTACAGTCCTCAAAACGAGGCTCATGTATGGGACAGCACGTGAGAGAATGGAACAAAATCCTTCCCTGGGAGGCAATCGACAGCATCGGGCGCAAGACCTCATCTCAGGGGTGAGCTCGTCGGGGTGTCTTGCGAGCACAGCTTGTTCCTCCTGCAGCTGCCCTGGAGATCGGCACTCACAGTGAAGAAGAGGCGCTAGAAAGGTAAAATAACACTAACAGTATGCTGGGAAATAATTATTGGCAGGGGTGGGTGGGAGGACAGGCTCTCCAGGCTGAGGCTCAAAAAACCTTCTGACCCAGAAGCCAACCCTGTTAAGAAGCTAGGGAGGGAGATATATGTTCCACGCACTGGCTCCCTTTCTGTCTCAGCTCTCTTCAGCACTGACCTAAGCTTCCTTCTGATGGATACTGTGACAGTTTGGGAAATGTATGTGTGCAATTAGGAATTCCATTTGGTTTTATGAACACAACCTGTAAAAGTCATTGTGAATTAGATCGTCTGCTTTGTGGTAGGAATCTGAGCAGGAGTGGGAAGCTATGTTTGGAAAACGCTCAAAGAAATCCAAGGCCATCAGCATATAAGCCCCATTGTTTCACCCAGGAAGGGATGTGATACCCGTAAGGCTTTGCTTGCAGAAGAGAGGCTGGAATTCCCTTTGAAGCTTTCCCAGCTGCAGTTTTCTTCAGCTGACCAAAGGGGGAAAGGACCCCAGGGACGAACGGAAAACCTAGAAGCAGATGTGAAGGCAGGGAGGGACCTCATCTCCTTTAAAGGATTTAGACCAAACTCAAGGACTCACAGAGCGGGGTGGTGGTGGTTGTGGTGAGATCTGACTGAGTGGGATTGTGTTCAGAAGTCAGTTTTCTATAGGTCTGCAACTCTGGTGCTTCTTAAGAGTAAAGTGTCTAAAATTCCCTGGCTAGTCCTGTGTTCTCTTGCTATGACGTGTTGCACTTTTGAAGGGCGTAAGTAGGGAAACTCTAGCCAGGAGGCCTCTGGGAGGAGTGGGGGGAGTATAAGCCCCTGAATGGCTCCGGAGGCCTGAGGTTCTGGTTCCAAGGCCTGGGTGGCCCTATTGCAGAGTACCCCTGCCAAGGGGGGTGTCCGATACAGGGTTTGCACTAGGGAGTGTGCCTGAGTGTCCCAGAGCTAGAAGCAGCGATCAAACCCAAGAAGAACAGCAGCATGTGAGATTCAGTCGTTGGATCCCATCATGTAGATTTGGGCAGGGACTGTGTTCTGTGTTTGTACAGCATCTAGCACAACGGGACCCATGACTGGGACGTCTAGGCAGCATCACCACCGTCGTCGTCACAACAGACTGGTATTTGTTCAGAGAGTGGGATTAGACCAGACTGTGTTGGACATAAGACAATGAGACCCTCTCCTACTCTCAGGCCACTTTCTTCTGGCACTCAGCAGCGTCAGGAGCTGCAGACTGTTCTAGGAAGTGAAAGCTTGCTTTTCCCTATGCCTGCATGGGAAAGGTGGACACTGTATGATAAAGCAGTGGTTCTTGACCTTTCCCATGCCAGGACTCCCTTAGGAGCTACTCCTACCTTGATGGGATGGCGCTGAAGAACCCCTCCGCCATTTAGCAATATGGGAGAGGTAGGCTGTTTGCCACTCCCCGATGCTTGACTATGCCTCCCTAGTGAACTCTGGTGCACAGAATGAACTAATTGTGAGCAGAGGAAGAGAGGCTTGTTAAGTGTCCACTGGCCAGTGCGATGTCTGCTTTAGAAGGTGTTTGTTACTCCATCTTGTCCATGATTCCCATCCCCAGGTTACCTGAATGCGGTCTCTTTCCTGGCCTGAAATCAGGCCAGTTTTCAATGCACTACTGTATATATGTGATTTTGTGGTGTGGCTATTAACATCTGGGCAAGCATGACCCCTCCCCCATGAGGCTGCCATCACAGTGGGCAAGAGAAGGTAAAAGCCTGTTCTTCTTTCCTCATGTCTAAGGGGCTGTATGTGTGCGCGTGGGGTGAGAAAACATCACTATGATAGCCAGTTGGCAGGCTACTGAGCCCCCTATTTACCATAAAGCTGGGACGGAGGGTGGGAGGCTGGAAACACACAGCCAGCCCTTGAGTAGAAGTGGGTGCTCCAGGGCCAAGTGTAGTTTGGTGTGGTTTTTCACTCCCTGCCCAGCCTGCCAAACCAGAGCGAGAGCTGAGGAGGTGGAGGGGTGAGATCATTCCCTGCCCTTTGCTGCCTCTCTTCCCCCCCTCTCCCCTCCCCCAACTTTTGCATCTGTTCCCAAGCACTAATTACTAGGCCTTTCATTTGGGTGGCAGGTGGGCATCCATTATTTAGTGGCATTATTTGTGTTGACAGGATTGATGGGGACATTTTATCAAGCAATTAGAAAAAGGAGCCCGACTTGTTCCAAAATACAAAGGCAGCAGCCGGCATAAATTAATGTGTGTAGTTTTTAAGTGTTTACTACAGCGCTGTTTTCTCCTGCCTTCCCACGGGAGACAATTAAAAAAAAAAAAAGAAAAGAAAAAGGTTGTTTCCTTGCTACCATTAGGTACTAGAAGATGCTGCCATATCCCCTTACCTCCAGCAAGCATTCTCAAATCTGACAGACGATCAGTTTTAACATAGCCAGACAGGAGGGTTATTTCTCTTCTTGTTCCGGTTTAGGCGAGAAGACGTTGTTGTTTCCCTTGGCGGACTGATTCATATTCACTTGGCTTCATTAGTTGAAACATGACACACACCAAATTAGCCCTGTACGTTTGTTGATCAAGAAGGATGGAGCAGTTCATTCTTATCAGTAATTGATCATGGAGCTATTAATGGATGCAAATGTGTTTGCTCACTCAGGTTGGATAAGTAATGGCACGCTGCTCTCCTGTGATATGATTTGTGTTTGTGTTTCCTCCCTCTCATTGCTATACATTCCCCAGGCCATGGGTTGAAGCATCTGGCGAACAGGAGTGGCTCTGCTGGATTAATTTTCTTTTGCTATCAGTTATTGATGGGCAAACCCTCCCCAGCCAATTCATCCAGGATGGCCTGTGATTTCAACAAGCTGTTAGGGTTTTGTGGTCTCAGAGCAGACCACTTTTCCAACAGGGGTTGATTTTTCTGCCAGGAGTAACCTTTGCCCAAAGCTGCCACGAGCTGTGTGCTGAGAGGTATCTTAATTCGAGTCCTGCTCTTTGTAGAGGTCTTTTTGAGGTGCTCTGGTGCTGTAACCCATACAAATGAATGCCAAGCTCTAACCCAACACAAGAGGTCTCAGGCCTGCAGCAGAGGGCTGTGTGTTCCACACCATTATACCAACAGAACTCCGCTGCAATCAGTGATATAAACCAGTATAAAATGCAGAGGGGAGTTGGGCCCAGAGTTCCTGTTTGTGTGTTTGTTGCTGGTGGTGATGGGCAATTGGTGAAATTTCTGCCGGGGAATGGGTGGGCTGGGAAGGATTGCAGCCGCGTCAATGTGGCAGATCTACATTCAGAGCCTGAGTGTATTTAGCAATGAATGGTGTTGAGACGTCTGGGGGGAAAAGGATACATAGGAGAAGGGAAATACATTTCCTGCCTTCAGAAGCAGGAGACAGGTGCATGGGAGGCAGTGGGATCTAGTGGATGCTGGAGAGAGAATCAGGAAAGCTGAGTTCTGTTCCCCACTCTGCTGGTGACCTGCCGTGTAAATTCAAGCGAGTCATTTCCCCTCTCCATGCCTGTTTCCTCTTCCTTGTCTATTTAAACTGTAAGCTCTCCGTAGCAGGGACTGTGTGTATATGTACAGCACCGAGCACGATGGGGCTCTGTTCTCTAAGTGCTACTGGAATGGGTGAAAAATAAGGGTAAAGCAAGAGGCAGTTTGGGAGGCGCTTTGCCATTTTTCACTACAAATATATTGCTGACCATGTCTTCCCTCGCTTTCATTATGGTAACAATATAATTTTTGCACACAGTAATTCTCTGCCACCAATAGCACCTAGTCACTCTTCCCGTCATGTAACAACACTGATATTAATATCCTGTAGTCACATAATGACTTTCAGTGTTTCAAAGCAATACACGTCATGCTTTACAGAGTGGGGAAACTGAGGAAGGGGACCGAATTTTTCTCTCGTTTATACCAGCATAAACCCAGAGTAACTCCAGCCAGGCCAATGGAGCTTGCATTTGCAGCAGCGTACAGGAGGGCAGAATTCTCCTCATATGTAAAAGTGCTTTCCTCAGGGTCACTCAAGCCATAAACAGAACCCTGAAATTCCTCACGTTCCCAGGACCTATGCATTCCCCAGCAGGGGGAAGGATCAAGAATCTGTGCTCTAACTAAAGAAGGAGAATAGGAAATGTACTGCTGGGTAAGTGGGAGGGCTCCTAAGCATGGGAAGTCGAGAGAGCTATCATTTACTTCGGCTGAAAACTTGGCTCCTGGTTTCCATTTCTGATCCTGCCATGTAATGTTGGTTAAATCACTTCCCCTCCCTGCGTCTCCGTATTGCCTGTTCAGACTGCAAGCTCTTTGCAGGGAGTCTTTTCTCACTGTGTTTGTACAGCACCTAGCACTGACTCAGCTAGTGCCTTTCTGTGCTACTGGGATATACTGTTGCTGAGTGGATCAATGTGATGGTTGCAGTCTTGACTTTCAGCAGCCGGTTGGTGTCTGGCAAGTGCATAGTATCACAGTGTTAAATATCACTCAGAAATGTTTAAACTGGTTTTTAGAGGAAGCAGCATTAGAGCTCCATATAAACTGTCTTGCCTGCTGATGAGCATGGCATTAGGAAGAGTGGGAGAGTTTTGCTTCTAAACCTTAGACCAGGGATCCTCAAACTTTTTTGGCTGGGACCCCCTTTAAAAATATTTCAGGCTGTGATGACCCCATCCCAAAAAGTCATAACCCTCCTCCATGCCATGCCATCCTTATGGGCATGCACAGGGGCTGACAGCTTGTGATCCCCCCCATTATAACCTCGCCACCCCCTGAGAAGTCACGACCCCAATTTGAGAACCCCTGCCTTAGACCCTGGGCCAGATTTTGTTCTCGCCCTGCCTGGTGCTGATCCAGACTCGCTCTGCAGCTTGCACTAGGGCACAAGTGAAACTTCTGCAACGTAATCGAAAACTTTTTTTTTTTTTTTTTGCATTTTGTTGCAGAATTACAAACTGATCCATTCTTTTAAAAGCGTCTCACTGAAAATGCCCCTTCAAAAATAAAACTGAAAAGGGCAGTGTTTCTCTCAGAAATGGATGCAATTTCAAGCAAAATTAGCGTCTTTCTTGAGCTAATCTGCATTTGCTCCAAAGCCACATGAGAAAACCAAGGAAGGGTGGTCTAATATTGAGGGGTTAGACAGGGACTCAGGAGTTTTGGGTTCAAGTCCCAACTTTGCCATAATTGCCTGAGGTTTTGAACAAATCACTATCTCTCAGCCTCTGTAAAATGAGGTTAATAATCCTCCTTTTCCTCCTGCCTCCTCTCTGTTTACAATGTAATCTTTTTAGGACCAGGACTTCACTTACCCATTACAGTGGAGCCCTGATCTCAGTCGGAGACTCTCTTTTAAGTGGTGTTGTTTTTGTAGTAGTGGTAGGAATAACAACAGGTGGGTGTGTTTGCAGACAAGGACTGATGCCTGCTGGAAGGAGTCAGAAGATTGCCAGGGGCTACCTTTCCAATCACAAGGAAATCAAACACTTGTGGGCATGGCCACAGAAACCTCCGTGACAGTTCTCTTGCACTATAGTGAATGGTATCCCCAGATCTAGGATATTGTCAATGTACTTTCCTTAAGGGGAAACTTCAGGCATGTTGATGCAAAAATTGATGCTGAGTTCCGTCTGCAGATAAGAATGATTAGCTAAATATCTAACCCTATTTCTACCCCCAAGATACTGTCGATCTAAGAAAGAAATTCTTCCCTGTTCATAGGACTAGTGGAAGGCTCACCACAAATTACACCCTCAAAATATGCCCTTAGTCCCACTTAAACTCTGTTTTTAGGTCTGCAAAGGCTTTGAGCAATTGGATCTGCTGTTTCACATTCCCCTCACCCCCTTTGAATGCCAATAATGAGGTTTCTGTCCACACTTCTGCTAACGCTGGGCATTCCGCAACATGAATTACTATATTTACCTAAAAAAAATGCCAGTGTTTGAAGAGTTAAATCTCTTAACAGAGCTCAGGATGGCTGAGGCATCACGAATGTAAAGACATATGCAGGGTGTCTGGTTTTTTTAATTGCACCCTCCCACCGTTTTTTTAACTAAAGCCTCAAAGAGAGCGGGAGAGAAAAATCTGGTACATACCTGTGGTGGAAGGACGTTGGTCTGTCAGCTGACTTCTTTCACTGGGGGAAAAATAAACCCTCTACTTTGTTCTATGGCAATGTTTTGTTTTGTGCAGCTTTTTAAAATTAAAATAAAATCCAGAGATTTGGCACGATGCGGGGGGAAAGGGGAGAGGTGTTACTCGGAGGATTAAAAAGAAAATAACTTTTCTTTCAAATAAATTACAAAGCACTTCCTCACCGCTTTTGTACCTGAGAAACCTGTAGCAGAATAACAGTTTATTTTTAATGCCAGACTGCACTGAAAGGTGGAGTGATTGAATCTACTTCAAAAAGCACAGAAGGTGAACCAGCGCCAAGGTAGCAAGGTTGAGAGGCATTATTGCTGCTGTTTGTCTAGAGTGACTTGACATTCAGGTTTTTTATTCGTGATCAGGGACAGTCTATATCACGTCTGAAAAAAGTACTGACTTGGTAAAGAGTCAGGTGTTAAGAAGTCAGGCACTGAGCAAACTTTTCCTGTGACGCTCTGTCAATACCTCTCCATTTGCAACAGCACCTTCCCCTGCTATTACAGCTCTATCGTCTGCCAATGCCCCGCAGTCCTGAACTGCACCTCCACATGCTGTTCTCATCATCCGCTCCCTCGTAGCTCTGCTGTGCCCACTGTCCTGAACACAACCTCCCCCAGCTGCTCCGTTTCTAGGTCCCCTAAGCTGTTCTGACAGCACAAGCAGTGCTCTGCCCATGCCCCTCAAATGTGAACCGCCGCATGCATCCCCTCCCATTGCAGTTCTGGGCTCTTGCACTGCTCCGCTAATGCACCTCAACTGCAGCATCTGCTGATATTCCAGCCTGCGTAACCTCCTGCTGCTAGCCTCGGTTTTACAGGCCTGCCCTTTTACAGCATAGTGTTGTTCTCTGTTAATTCATAGAATCATGGAAGATCAGGGTTGGAAGGGACCTTAGGAGGTATCTAGTCCAACCCCTGCTCAAGGCAGGACTAACCTCAGATAAAACATCCCAGCCAGTGATTTGTCAAGCTGCAGCTTAAAAACCTCTAAAGATGGAGACTCCACCACCTCCCTAGGTAACCCATTCCAGTGCTTCACCACCCTCCTAGTGACAAACGTTTTCCTAATATCCAACCTAGACCTCCTGCCCTGCAACTTGAGACCGTTGCTCCTTGTTCTGTCATCTACTACCATGGAGAGCAGCCTAGCTCCACCCTCCCTGGAACCCCCTTTCAGGTAGTTAAAGGCTGCTATCCAATCCCCCCTCATTCTTCTCTTCTGCAGACTAAACAAGCTGAATTCCCTCAGCCTCTCCTCACAAGTCCTGTGCTCCAGCCCCCTCATCATTTTTGTTGCCCTCCACTGGACTCTCTCCAATTTGTCCACATCCTTTTTGTAGTGGGGGGGCCCAAAACTGGACACCATACTCCAGTTCCAGTCCCCTTCCATGATAGTCCCTAGCAGGGCACTGCTCATCTCACCACCCGTGCCAAGCTCTAGAGATCAACATCCTGGCAAGGTGGGCTTCAGTGTTGGCTGCCTTCCAGCCCAGATGTGCTCCAGTGGGGGCTGTCAGTTAAATAACACACACAGCTGTCCACCCAGCTGTGAGGAAGTTCTGAAACACTATTGCCTAGTGGCTAGTGCCTAATGGCTTTGAGAAGTTTTCAGAAACTATAGAAATAAGGCCTTAATAATAAGCCCTGCACTTCACAAACCAAGAGGGGCAACACAACCAGTTCTTCTAGGGAGGGGACAGAAGGGCATCGTGATTTCTGCCTCGGTGTTGTCCCTGTCCCCCACGTTAGCAGGACAAGGGCAGGCAGGAGGAGTTCTCTGAGTGGGAGACAGGAGCACTGACAAGTGTTTCCATTATTGCTGTCATGGTGCTCATAACTACTACTGCCCTTCCTTTTCTCAGTGTTTCAGTGAAATCAGCCAAGTGCGTGTTGGAGCAGAGTGCTGCAATGCTAATCTCTCTTGAAAGCATAAAGCCATCTTCTACGAAGAGTCTCTTCCCCCCTCCCTGCCTTTCTTTTACTGCCACATTAATGATCTTTCATTTGCATTGTGCAACAACGAAGTCCATTGTGTTAAATTGCAGGTGCTAGGTACAATAGTTTCAATGGCCCTCCTGCCTACTTGGAGGCAACAGCTTGGATCCGACATGGATTTCAAACACCCGTTTGACTCCTGCCGTGTTAAGTAGCAAAATATTAGTTTGAACAAAGCCGTGGAGACAATTGTGGCAATAAACTGGATTACCTTTTAAGATGATGGGGCTATAAAGTTTGTCCTTGCCGCTGCTAGATGCTAGCACTTGCTGAGTGGGATCCTTTCAGCCTATTATCTATGAAGAGAAGAGATATATCAACGTGTCTTCTGCTCAGGTTCTTAGAAGACCCCTGGAACATCCCACCAGTTTTATACTTAAAACTTTTGCTGGTATAACCACGTTTGTCAGGCATGTGATTTTTTTTTTAAATGATATTTTTATACAAGCAAAAGCACCAGTATAGTCACTGTTACACCAGCAAAAAAAGTGCTCTTGCTGTTTATTTCAATCCTGGAACTGGTGTAAGTTATACTGGTAAACACACTGTCTGGTATAAAGCTGCGTCTACATTAGGAGCATTTGCCAGTACAACTATACTAGTATAGTTATACCAGCAAATCCTTTTCTACTGGAGACTAGGGCCAGATTTTTAAAGTATTTAGATGCCTAACTCACCCTGAAATCAAGAGATTTAAAAGCCTGCGCCTAGGTCTCGTCTAAGGAAAGCAGTGGGGTCAAAAAACCTAGCTGGCTTCAAGACTGAGCTTGGCACGTTTATGGAAGAGATGGTATGATGGGACAGCCTAATTTGGCAATTAACTGATCTTTGACGACTACTGGTAGATATGCCCAATGGCCTGTGAAAGGATGTTAGATGGGGGGTTCTGATTTACTACAGAGAATTCTTTCTTGGGTGTCTGGCTGGTGAGTCTTGCCCACATGCTCAGGGTTTAGCTGATTGCCATATTTGGGGTTGGGAAGGAATTTTCTCCCAGGGCAGACTGGCAGAGGCCTTGGGGTTTTTCTGCCTTCCTCTGTAGCATGGGGCATGGGTCACTTTCTGGTGGATTCTCTGTACCTTGAAGTCTTTTAAACCATGAATTGAGGACTTCAGTAATTCAGCCATAGATTAGGGGTCTATTACAGGAGTGGGTGGCCTGCACTGTGCAGGAGGTCAGACTAGCTGATCATGTTAGTCCCTTCTGACCTTGAAGACTATGAGTCTGGAAGCGTGGTGAAGAAAAGTGAGTTAGTCAACCACCTTTCGCCCTATCTATGTCTTTTGTTGGCTATTTTTGTGAAGGGCTCCCTTGCATTGTGTATGTGTTGTGCCATTCCCTGAATGTGATTTGTGATTTTTATCCTCTTCATTGAGGCTGTCTGAATGTTATATGTCGCTGGAGGAGATGGCTTGATTGTCCAGAGCAAACATTCTGAAATACTTAGACTTTGTGCATGAATCCAGTCATGAATTCAAATCCACTCAAGTCAGTTCTGCCTCTGTTTTTCCTAAGGTAGCTAAATAGGAATTTCCACCCTGGATTGGTGCAGAGATCCATCTAGTGCAATATCCTGTCTGACTTTGCCCAATACCAGCCGCTTCAGAAGGAAGTGTAGGAAAATCTGCAGAAGGTAATTCTGCTGTCCACAGGGGAAATTTCTTATTTGCCCCTCACTAGTTAGAAGCTGGTGCATGAAGTGCCATGTAGGGTCTATTATGTGAGGCCTGTCTGCTATGAATAGAAGAGGGTGGTGATTGGACGGCTCAAGCATTGGTCTTCTAGGCCAGGGATTGTGGGTGCAAGTCACCTCGTATTCTGATGATGGTACAGCAACTTTAACAGATGGCATAGGCCTGATGGAATTTTTGGTAAGAGTTGTGGCTGGGACAAAATATCCCCTCCTGCAATTCCCACATTGTAGTGCAAGTATCTGTGCAATGGTCTTCCACAGAGAGAGCAAAATGATGCTTGTATGCATACAGGGCCAGATCATCAAATGGCATAAATTGGCATAGCACCATTGACTTCAATGGAATGATGTCAGTTTACCCCAGCTGAAGGTCACTTGATCCAAACCCCACTGGAATGAGTAGAAAGACGCCCATTAACTTTAATGGGCTTTGGATCAGGCCCAGGGTTTATAGGGGACCTGGGGCTGAAAAGGCCCTGTTTACATTTAAGGTAGTAATAAAATGAATACACCATTATTTATCTGCCTAGTCCCAGGCGGCTGTGAGCACTGGTTGCAGCAGGAATTCAGAGGGTGTTCAGCACCTTTCAGAATAAAGCCCCATAATTATGAAATGCAGATTATTTTAGGCATAGAATTTTAACATGAATGTCAGCGGAGCAGAAGGGATGCAGTTCTCTGTCAGTCCCTTTGAAATCCTTCTGTGATCACCAGCTTCACTGATCCTGGGCCAAGTCACAGAATTGCTCTTTTCCCAGACTAATACATACTGCAGACTATCACATCTTTTTGCTGTGTTTCAGCACCCTGGAGAGTTCCCATTGTTGTCTAGCTCTACTGTTAAGGCACTGGGTGCGAAACACGGAGTGAAGAATCTCTCTCTCTCTCCCCCCTCCAGTTTTGCTTTTCTTCTTTTCTTCCTCTCTGCCCAGGAAGTCTGGCTTTGAATTTTTCCTCAGGAACAGCTTGAAAACGTTATAAAAGAGAGCCTGTGAACCGATAACACCCACAAACTTACTTGGCTGTGATGCACCGAGTCCCTATGCCCTTACTCAAAGACCACCTTGTCCTCTTGTAGGGGGAGAAGGGAGATTTGCAGAGGTTGGGCAGATGTTTGGCAGAATGAAGAGGAAACGTGTGTCCCCTTGCACTGTCACTCCTCTTCCTGACCTCAGTCCTTGTCTCTGTCCAGCTGCACTTGGCATAGCTTGGGAATGGGGTGGGGAGGTGGCATTATGCCCCCTTAATTCTGGGGCTGGTCCCTGGCATAAAGCGCAGCAGCCTGTGGGATGCTCAACTTTGCACCAACTTTTGACAGCCCCAAAGGTTCCTCTGGCAGGGTGATCACTCGGGAGATGAGACGTGATCCCACACCACACCACCCAGGGATTCCCACAGAGGGCTGGGTCCACTATTTGTGCGAGGTGAGCAGAGGTCAGAATCTGGTCTCTTACATTCCTAAGAGATCAGGGGTCTGACGAATGGGGCTGGGGCTCAGCAGGGGTCCATCTCCATATTGTGAGAGGATACGTACCCTCTGTGATCCATGGAAGTTCACATGAGCAAAGACTAACTAAAACACAGGGCCAATGACCAAACGTCCGAATTTAACAGTAGTTTAGGCCCCTACTAAACATGCGGCATCAAAGGTGAGATACGTGCTGGGGCTTCACGAGGAAGTAAACCTGCCTTCCCCTCAGGGAAGGGGAGACAGATAGGACATAGCATTTTTCATTAACATTCTCCCCTGCCCCCCTCACAAAAGATTCTTTTCCCAGAAAACTTCCAGTTTTCATGCAAAACAAAAGCTGAAAAAAATTAACAGAAAAAATCAGACAAAATAAGCATTTTTCATGAAATTTGGTTGGGGGGAGGAGGGACGTGACGTGACGCCTAACTTTCCATTTAAAAAAAAAAAGATGTTGCCAGAAATTTTTTGACCAGCCCTTTTAACAATGCTCTGCATTTACCGGTTATCTTTTACCCGAGGATCTCAAAGCATCCATTCATTAAGCATAATACGCAACTCCTTGTGTGGTAAATGAATATTGTTTCCATTTTACAAGTGGCGAAGTTCAGGTACAGAGAGGTGAGTGACTTCCCCAAGGTCACATAGTGAGCCAGTGACAGAGCTGGGAATCGGTGAGTCAGGACACCTGGCCTCTGTTTCTTTTTTATGGTTTGTATTACGGTAATGCCTAATAACCCGAATTGAGATCGGGGCCTATTGGACATAGACTAAGAGACAGTCCCTGTCCCGAAGAGCTTGACAACCTAAGGCCTTTTCTTCATGGGAAGATTTTACCTGGTCTACCACAATAGCTCTGCTGATCTAGTTATACGGGTGTAAATATATCCATACAATCGTGTGTGTGCATGCCTGTTGTGCATGGCGTGAGCATGCCTGCCAGGGGAGGGGTTTACACCTAAACCAGAATAAGAACATCTGGAGGGGTGGTTATACTGGTATAGGCATATGGGCTGAAATTCACACCTTATCTCACACTGGTAGAAATTTTCCATGTGCTCTCAGCCCTCTGTCGCTACCCCGTGGGCTGCCTCACAGCTGAGCTGAAGAAGAGCTGTGGTTCAGCTTGAAAGCTTGTCTTTCTCACCACGAGAAGTTGGTCCAATAAAAGATATCACCTCACCCACCTTGTCTGCTTCACATCTGATCTTGACATTGACAGAAGTACATTCCTCTTTCGTTTGACAAGCATTTGGTGGCTGTTTCTGGGAGGGTGTGTGCGAAGCTGCTTCACGTCATGGTGCCTGCACTTTATTAAGGATGCCAGATGAAGAACATCTCATGGTGGTTATACACCTCAGGCCTCTTAACCAACAAAATCAAAATGTGACTTTTCACTGAACAATCATCTCATCAGGATGAGGGGGGGGGGGGGATAAAATATGGAAATTCATTCCTTCACCATCACACCTCTGCCTCGTCCTGTTTTCTTTTTTGTCTTGGTTGATTTGTTTTGCTCACTCTGAGCCTTTGCTGTTTAAGTTTGTTTGAATCCCATTTGCAGTGAATTCATTAAAATAACCATCTCGTAATGAGTTTTACAACCGTCGGCACCGTGCAGAGCTCAGATGGTGAAAAGTGGTACAAAGGCACAGGTCAGCCGTACACCTCAAAGTCCTCCAACTCGCCGTGAGACCAGCAATGACAAGAGGGGCAGTTATGTTTGTAGACGTGCAGCCGGTGAGGATGCAGTTATTTTGATTTAAGATTTTGCTGCAAGTTAGTCCTGCTGGGGCTGGCTCAGAAAGCTGAAAGGGAGCGCGGGAGTGCTGAAGTCATTTCATAAGTATCCAAATGAGAGGTTTATATTGAAAGTAATAGTAGAAATGATACCGCGTTATCTTCCTTACCAAACCATCGCCAGTCAACACGTGCTTGTGGAACATGTTTTAAGCTGGAATTTGGAAATGTGATATACCATTCCCAAATAGTCTGCAGAATGTCTGTCTTAAAGTAGTGCCCAGTCACCTTCCTTCCCTATCCTTGGCTTTACTTCCTGTCCTAAACTATCACACAGTGTTGGAGGACTCTCAATAAACAGAAGTTAGACTTATGCAAAAGCATCAAGGAGAGAATGCCCTCATTTATCTGCAGGTCAAACTCATTTCAAATGATGTTTCATCTGAAATACATTTTCCATTGTTCAATGAAAAAAGAAAATCCACAGGCACCTTCCTGCCCTGAAAAGCACATTTCAAGCCTCTTCTAGACTGGCTGACGATCTTCTATCCCAAAACGTGTTGTTGCAGATGTTTTCAATTTCTCACCACTTTGTCATAATTGTTATACGCATTTCTGCCAAAATAGTGGTAGTAACTCAATTTTCCTGAGGAAAATTAACAAAAAAAAAAAAAAAACGTTCACGGCTCATGCAACCTGGTTATTAAGCTGTAGCAGGAATTGACTGCAGCTGTGAAATAAGATATAATTAAGGTCTGGGGCCCTCCACCAGATATCAGGTTTTGAAAATTTGCTATGCTGTAGGTACATGAATTATTGGGGCCAGGCAGCACAGTCTGTCACTTGGGAACATTTCCAATAGTGTGTTTTGCATAGGGTGCATGTGTGCACATTCTGATGGGATGTATGTATTCGTTTGCACTTACGTAGGGCCAGGCACTGGAGCAACTTTGATTTGCAGCCGCCGCGCATCTTGCCAGTCGGGTCTCTCCTTCAATGTCTGAGAAGATGGAAAGGAGTTATCGCCATAAGTATTTTTCCAGAGGGGTAAAATGAAGTAACGAGAGGAAGGCCAGTTCTGTGGGAGGGATCACACTCTGAATTGGTTCTAAAGCTAGCAACAGAAGAATCCAAGAGTCCAGGTTCCATATTCTAGATGGTAAACTAAGCTGCCTGTAAGCAAATGAGAACAATAAGGTGCAACACCACTCCAGGGACTCTAAAGACACCCTGCTGCCCACATCTAGCAATGCCCGTTAGGTACTTTGGTGGCAGAGGGGAGAGGACTTGTTTGGTAGGAGTGAACCTGGGATCTCTGTGTCTAAAGCAACAGCTTCTACCACCTGGAAAGCCCGTCTCCCGGCAGTAGCAGCTCCATCTATCTCTAGAAGTAGGCTAGAGGGGGACAAAGCACTACATTGCATTAGCGGGGGTTTGGTACAGAAATGAAGCCTGAATCACACTTAGCCAGAGATGATGACGATCAGAGCTTCTATGTGTGCACAATGTCTTAGGCTTGCTCTACGGGTGGACTACCCCATCCCCTGTTCTCCTGAGTTGTCTAATTGAAGGATCTCCCACGCTTCACATAATGTTTCCATTAATATATACTGTGCATATTAGAAATTGTCCCTCTGCTCATGACCCAGCTACCCTCTGGCCTCACTCCATGCAGCCTCCCCAGGCCAGTTGTCCGCACCAAACAGCTGCCTGTCTCTGCCCCCCTCACTCATCACTCCTGGAAGTCTAAGGCTCCCAACACTGTATAGGTTGCTCTCCTTGTGCCCCAGTCTGCCCGGCAAGGTTGCTTAGAGCTGGCAATGTGTCTCCGGCAGACTCGACCGTTTGGAGGGGCAGGAAGGGAATTCTGGCCTCCTGGAGAGCCAGGAGATGGGGGACTTGGTCTTCCACCACCACCAAGGAGGGCGTTGCGTGTGTCCAGGAACAAACCAGCCAAATGTCAGGTCCCAATGAAGCCGTCGAAATCCAGATCTGCAAAGGTCCCTGCTGAGTTGCTCTGCCATTCTGCCCCGGTGCAGTTTCTAGCTGCTGGTGTTACACCCTTAATCACAAGACTCCGTTTTTCAAAGAGAGCATTGTTTATTCTGGAAAGTCGAATCTCCTGCTTGAGGAGCTTCTTGCAGGCAGGGACCTCCTCCGTGCCCAGCAGAAAGCCCCAGTAGTAGCTCAGGCCCTGTGCTCCCACCTTGTTTTTAAAGGGGCAGCTCTGTTCTCTTATTAGAGAACGTATATCACCATTAATAAAAACATGTACAACAAAATAGTCCAAGTTATTTCTAAATACAAAAAAGCCTGAATCTATTTCTAACATAGCTATCGCAGGGACCCCACCCTGCCTCTGCTCCTGGGAGAGGTTCTTTTTCTCACCAGCCACGTGGGCAGAGGGAAGAGGAGGCGGCTGGTGGCTTTGCATTGGACTGTCCTGCCCTTTGGGCAGCTTAGGAGTGGTGAGTTTGCTTGACTTTGACTTGGTTTGTTTGCATTCAAGGGAATCCTGCCCACGGAGCAGCAGGAGTCTAGTGAGAGCCAGGAAGGCATGGAGAGCTTACACCAGTCAGAGGGGGGTGAGGGGGAGGATGGATAACCTTGCATCTGACCATCACTTCTCTTAGCAGAGCCTGCAATTCACTCTGTTGTGTGTCACAGCTCCAGGGCCTTGCAGGTCACGGCTTGTTCTCTGCAATAAGCAAACTGGCTGAGCCTGGATCTGTGACGCTCGGATTTAATAAAGGAATATTTACCACCACCCTGCTGTGACCCTTTCACAAAGGCAGGGATCCTCCTGGCAGCTGGAAAGGCCCAGACTGGTCAAGAGGCAATTTTCTGATTAAACAGGTTTGCATGATGTCTGGTGAGGTCGTCTTGTGTATTCATTTAATCTGCTGATGTTCTCTGAGCAGGAATGGTGCTGGGGAGGCAGGAAAGCGGGGAGGCAGGTGAAAGCTACAGGAGCCTGGCTGTGCCCAGTTTGACAGCAACTGTATCTTCCAGGTCTAATCTTATTCATGTTTATATGCTTAAGCTTCAAAAAATCCAGTAGGACCATTGACTAATGGATTAGACAGGGAAATTGGCTTTGGCAATTTTGGTCTAGAAGACTGAGCATGGAATAGGGATTCAGGGTGTCTGGGCTCTTGGGTCAGTCAATTAATCTCTCTGTGCCTAAGTTCCCCTCTCTAAAGCAGGGGGATTAAAACTGCCCTTTGTCAAAGGGGTGCTGTGAAGCTACATCCTTTCATGTTTGTGAGTTGCTCAGAGACCCCCTTATCTGTGAGGCAGCACTGCCTAGTGGATAGAGCACTGCCCTGAGACTCAGGAGACTCAGGTTCTATTCCTGACCCTGCTGTGAGAGGTACAGCAAGTTGCTGTGCCTCAGTGTCCCTCTCTGTTAAATGGGATAAGGCTATTGACCTCTTTTGTGAAGCACCTTAAGATGTTAATATGCTGTGTTTGTACAGCACCTAGCACAATAGGTTCTTGGGGCTCCTACGTGCTGCTGCCATACAATAACAAGGATGCAAGACATACTATGAGAGCTTAGTATTACTGTTACAGGGATGGTGCCAAGGAAGTGGCTAGGTAGATCCTAAAGTAGAATTTGGAAAGTGGTTTGAGATCCTTGAATGAAATGCAAATTACCCCTGACTTACCCTCCCTTTCTGCTTGTTCTGGCTTTTGACGCAGACTGACAAACGAGGTGACAGCAGACAGGCACAAGGGAAACTCTTGTTTGCTTGTGTTTTGGGTGATGGTGGAACGTGTCATCCCCAGGCCGCTTTGGCAAATCATGACGAACGTAGCACGACTGCACTGAATGTGTGTGTATGGGGGTGAATTCTGCATTTTTCACCAGCTCCAAATAGAAACTCTAATGGAGACGCCTGAGTGACAACACACGTCCATAGAATATCGTGAAAGGAGCTAAGTACAGTAATTTGTTGTAATGACTCAAATTTAAAACAATAACCTGGAGGCATAACGGCACCAGCCAAGAATACCTATTGTATGCAATGGGGTCATTAATGGGAAACAAAGGCCTTCATTCAGTAGCAATATGATTGCACTCTGGATGGAGACTGTGGAGTGCTAAGTTTCCTATCAAACGTAATTTGGACCACTTTCCCCCCTTCCCTGCAGAGAGCTGTTCAGCTGATGGAGACACTTCATTGCCTTTATTGCTGCACTCTCCTTGTGACTGGAAGTAAATTTCTTAGGCATTTCTCTCTCTCTCTGATAAGGTCTGTGCTGCAAAGCTGGGAGCTAAACGAAAAGAAAAATAAATGAACAGCAGCAAACCCTGAGACTACAGAGCCAAGGCAGTCTATGGAGTTAGTTCTGCTTCCAGGAAAGGGGCTAGTCTACTGTTTCTCCTCCCTAAAAAGAAAAGGAGGGGGAGGAAGGGCCCCGGGAGTCAGAATGCCCAGGTTTGATCCCTGGATCTGCCACAGGCACTGCCCTTTGTCATGCCTCAGTTTCCCCCCCTTTGTATAAGGGGAATAATGATACTGACTGACTTTATAGGGGAAGGTGATGGCTGTGAGTTTGTTTGTAAAGCACTTTGAGATGTTCGCAAGGAAGGGGTTAGAGAAGGGAAAGGTTTAACGATCCTTATGATTATTTTTGGAAAATAAAGACTACGGATTAAAGCACAGTTTGCATCCACAGTAGCAGTGCTGCCTCCTCTGCGCTTCCATTGCCAGAGGGAGGGGTGCTGCTCAACACTGTATCAGACTTTTCATCACCTGGCCCCTCCCATTTACCATGGCCCAGCCCCACCTCCTTTGCCCATAGCAATCAAATAATGTCTCTGTGGCAACCACAGCAATTGCATATGCAAAAATCATATTAGGGACGTCTTAGCTTCTTCTAATGTAATTTAACCACTGGAAAGGAGGGTGAACCAGCACCACGGGGCCAGCCAGCTTTCTGCACACCACCAGCAAGTGCTGTGCTGACCACAGTACTGGGTAATCAAGGGGCGTGTTGTGTTTTTTTGGGTGGAGATGGGTTCTGCAGAGCCCTTCAGCTCTGCTCATATGTTGGCCGGAAGGGAACATTGCAGAGCCACGTTGGCCTCTCCCATCCCCATGCTGCATCTGAAGGATACCCAGCCTTTCGGGGGGGGAGGAGGGGGGAGTGGTGGGGGCTGGAATGTGACTGCTATGTTCCATTAAGGTTTCCAAACACCCAGTTAATTCAGATTGCACCAGGCAGCTATTTGTTTCTTAAATTAAAACCAGCTGGTTTTTGAAAGAAACATATTTATTGGGAATGAGCAGCCATGTGCTAGATGGATATTTACTACCTAGTTGTCAGAGCCCAGTGAATCTGTGTTTAATAATCATTTTTTTCTTTCAATTAACATAGGAAAAATTGTCCCATTAATTCCAAATTAAATGCATGTTTGGAAAACTTTAATTCAGAGCATCAGTGACATCTCTCTTGTATTAGCTCTTCGCTGGCTTGGGTGCTATTGAAAGAGACCAGGCTCAACGAAAGTGCCGGAGACAGATGATAGCCTCTCCCCAGAACAGCCCCACGCTGCTTGTGTGCCTCAACCCTGAGCCTGGCCGGTGCCTGGTCCAAAGCCCTTTCGAGCCAATTGAAACATTCCCATGGACTTTGCTGGGATTTGAATTTTGAAACAAGCAGAAGGCAGTGCTTCTTCGCACAGTGCACCATCGACCTGTGCAACTCATTGCCAGGGGGTGTTGTGAAGGGTATCATAACTGGGTTCCAAAACGAATTAGATAAGTTGATGGAGGATAGGTCCATCAATGGCTACTAGCCAAGATGATCAGGGATGTAACCTCATGCTCGGGATGTCTCTAAGCCTCTGACTGCCAGAAGATGGGACTGGGTGATGGGGGCATGGACCACTCGATAGTTGCCCTGTTCTGTTCATACCCTCTGAAGCACCTGACATTGGCCACTGTCGGAAGACAGGATCCTGGGCTAGATGGACCATTGGTCTGACCCAGTATTTGTCTGTTCTTATGAACTGTGTCTTATGATGGGAGTGAGATCTCTGTCCATTACTTCTATGCTGAAGGAACACATCCGTGTTATGTCTAAGATAGAGACTTCTGTCTAGTAAGAAGTGGACTGAGACCCACCAGCAAAGACTCCTGAATAGGCACCAGGGGTACAATTCCTCGTAGTGCAGGGTGGGCTAGATTGCCAGCTGGAAGGCAAGGGAGTTAAGCTACTTTATGTAGCCACATACCTGGCCCCAGGCCTATGACCCCTTAAACTCTCCGGATAAGGTTTAAATGCCACTTAGCCCTCGTGCTAGCCTCTCTGCAGAGGGGTGAGCTTCACTCCAGATGAGAATCAGCTCTCAGCCACTACCAAACAGGGCTGGATTGAGACATGAAAGGCTGGGTGTCAGCCCCGTTGTCAGTCCCCCAGTACCTGCCACCCTGCCCCTACCTGCCATCTTCCTTGACCTTTCCGAAAGCCAAGATGCTGTGCGCCGGAACGCCAATCCCTCGCGGTGCTAATGCGGAGGCTTGGCTGTTGCTCTGTCTCATTTTGAGCCCTTATTGCCAGGGGGAAGTCAGGATAACCCTGCCTCTCTGGCAGTCGCTCTGTTTTGCTCTCCGCTCAGCCCAGCTGCATTCGGCTTCACACCATGTCTCTCAGCTACGTGCTCAGCATGCGCTTTGGAAACATTTGTGCAGGTAGCGAATGCTCTGAGGGTTAATTACCATCCAAGCCTGCTGGAAGGGCCACTGCACTGGGCACCAAGTGCTGTGTGGAAGGCAGCGATTTCCTCTCCTCCTTCACCTGGCCGTGTGGTCAGAACAGGTGCCAGATTCTGACGCTTCGGTGCAACTGCTCTTACACATGTGACTTGCAGCCACAGAGCGAGGAGAAAAATGCAACCGCCTCATGCTTAACAACTCTTGGTGCCAGGGCTGGACGGTCAGTTCTTCCTAGGAGAGGGTCCATCCAGCTGCTCTGCCTGCTTCCTTGAGACTGACTCCAGAACAAAAGGTTTCAAATATTCCAGTGGTTGGAACAAAATGTTGGTAATTGGATCTTCCTGAAAGAAACAAAGGAAGGCATGAATCATTTAGAGAAAGCTGAATGGGGGACCAGATAGAAAAGAATCCTCTTGCATTGTGTGTGTTCTTTCCTCTTGAACTCTCGGTCTGTTAAAACATTTATTCCCTGCCACAAGTGCTTTCTTCAGGCACACTCCAAAGGCAATGAGATTTTGTTTGTTCATCTGAAAGAGATTAGGTGCACAGTGAGTCATGCAGGCAGCAGCTTTTGCTGGCCTAATGTCCGAGGCTATCTTTCCCATTGTGGTAGGCGGTCGTTTTTGCAAATGCACGAGTGCCAACACGGTGTCAGGGAGGAGGGTGCACGGCATAAAGATTCTCTTTCCAGAAACCCGCGTAGCTTGTGTAGAAAGAGCAGGGGATGCTGGAATAGTGCTACAGTTCTTTCCAGTAATCATCCTGCTGGGGCAGCCATGTCAGAGCCCTCAGACAGGCTCTTTGCTAGCTGCTCTGCCCAGCCCCTGCCAGGCCCAGCTAGTCTGCAGCCTCCTCTGCCAGTTCCATTCCGGAAATCCTTAAAGGGAGCGTCTGTCTCTCACCTGAGTATCTAGCACATCATTGTCCCGTGGCTGCTAACCCTTCGGTGGATTCTCATGCTGCTCCTTCCTGGCAGAAGAGTGAGGGGGGGTGTGCATTACTCGGGACATTTGCCTCATGAGGTCGGCACCCAGGAGGATGGCCCCCTCCTCTGACCCCCACCATTACGCCACTGCTTTCATACCCCTCCGGACAACCATATGAACCACAAGGTCCTTCTTCAGTACAACAGGATACACTGTGGTTATGGGTGGCTAACCTCACATCTTTACCATTGGGGCTTTTTGAGCTCCCCATCTTGCCCCTGAACAAACAGCGTCCGGTTACACGCTGCCCTCCTTGTTATCTTCATGGTGGATGGACGTGCTTGATGTCCCTGGATGCTGCTGCCGTGAAGGAGTAGTTATATCACTTACCCAACATCTAATACATTGTTTGTGCCATCCAAAGTCCTATGCTAGAAGAAGCTAAACTGAAACACGTTATTCTCATTTCAGAATGAGACCATTTGCAACTGAAGTTATTCCGA
This sequence comes from Emydura macquarii macquarii, assembly GCF_026122565.2. Taxonomy (NCBI): domain Eukaryota; kingdom Metazoa; phylum Chordata; order Testudines; family Chelidae; genus Emydura; species Emydura macquarii. The sequence continues at coordinate 1,152,351 of NW_027130250.1, forward strand.
TTATAGCTATTGCACTTGAAATACACTCCCCATCGTAATCGGAGTTAGCTTTTGAGTGTATGTAAACCCTTTAATCTGAATGCAGGGCTATGAGGAGATCGGATCGTTCTGCCCAAGCATCTCCACTCTTGGTAACAAAAAACACCCCCAACCCAACAAACCAATCCCACTCCTGTTCTGAGCCAGGCTGCCATAAATAAATCTCTCGCTTATGTCGGCATACGTGGGCCCGGAGCCAGAGCTGTGATCTGCCACTCATCAATACATTCTTGAGATTCTGTCTCCCTTGGAAGCCTGGCTTTGTTCTGATGGTGTTGGTTTGTACCTGAGGCTGCCCTTTCATGAGTTCTTTCTTTTAACCTCGAGGATCCCAGCTGTGAGCAATAGAAAAAAGTTCCAGTGGGTGCCGGCTGGGAAATGCAACATGTAGAAAAACACCTCAGAGAGGTGGAGGGAAAAGGAAAATGTTGGACAAACAGAGCTTCAGAGACCAGCAAGTGTCCAAAGGAAGAGGGGGCCAGGACACCAGCTGCTGTAAATCCATATAGCTCCATTGGAACAAACAGAGTCAGATCTGTAAAATCATCCATAGTGCCACTGATTCGCTTTGCTTTGCTGATTGACACCAGCTGAGAATCTGGCTCATAGAGTCTAAGTTCAGAAGAAATCATTCTGATTAGCTTCCTGCATAACGCAGACCACTGAATTTCACCCAATGGTTCCTGCACCAACCCCAATACCCCATGGGTGAATTAGAATGTATCTTTTAGAAAAACATCTAGTCTGGATGGACAGACTTTGGGCCCAATTCTGGGCCCCACTCGGGCAGTGTATTGGCTGTAATGGAACCACAACAGCTGCAGAGAGAATTCCTTCTGGCATACACCGTCCCCTCCCCTGCCCTCACAGCCTCAGTCACAGGGTCTGCTGGAGATTCGAGGCGGCGTGCTGGGGCAAGGCGGGGAGTGGCCATAGCACTTTGCCAGAAGCCAAAGCAGCCCTTGGTCAGAAATGAAACAATATAGCTGGCAAGTGGGATGGAAGGATGGTCTCCTAGACTCATCCTTCCTAAGGTCAGAAGGGACCAATATGATCACCTAGTCTGACCTCCTGCACAACGCAGGCCACAGAACCTCACCCATCCACTCCTGTAATAGATCCCTGACCTATGACTGAGTTATGAAAGTCCTCAAATCATGGTTTAAAGACTTTAAGGTACAGAGAATCCACAGCAAGTGAGCCATGCCCATGCTACAGAGGAAGCCTTCAATTCCTAGATCTGGTGGCCACCCTGTGTGATCTTGGACAAATCACTTCATTTCTCTGTGCCTCAGTTCCCTGTCTGTAAAGTGATCTACTTCTTATCTTCCCTGGAACTTTTTTTTCATGCTTTCTGGTACATACCCAGCTTCTTAATGAGCTGAATGGATTAATCAAAAGGCTGTATGACTCTACTCAGGAACTCTGCATCAGGAAGGCGTTTGCATATTATGGCTGGGGCTTTCCGTGGTGCTAATTCTGGCATGCTGATTTTTATATGTTTATTACTATCTTTAATTTCTCCCCTTTGGAGAAAAGTTGAAGTCTGCAACCAGATCTTCCTAGGCCAACCATCCAATAACAGAGGGCCAAAGGGTCACGTTTAAAGTCATTTTCTTCATTGGAAGGAGACACAGAAGGGAGATATTTATGCAGCAAACAACTCATGAAAATTACAGAGGAGGGTGTGTGTGAGAGAGAGCGCGCGCAGTGTAATTGAGAGGAGGCCAGTGGGGGGAGGAGAGAGAAGAAAACTCACACAGGTTGAAGACATGCAGAGATTGCTCTCCACTTTATTTATAAAGGGCTCTGTTATTAGTAGTATCACCAAGAGATTGCAGTCAAGGATCAGGTCTCTATTGTACGAGGTGCTGTATGCAAAAACATATGGGAAATCTAGTCCCTGCCCCAAAGAGCTTCCAGTCCATGTGTACAATGAGAGATCACATTCCTCATTCACACACAGAAGGGGCAGACTTACCTTCAGAATTCCTGGGGCTGATCGTTATTTTACATTATCCCGTTGACTTCATTAGGGCTGGAAGTTGTAACTGGGAGGGGGCAGAATTCAGCCCTTGGTTTTGCTGCGCTTGCAGATCCATTCTAGGCTGGGCTGGGAGCAACAGGGCTATGGAAGTGGCAGAGCCCGTGACACCCAAATCAGTGAAATCCAAGGTGAAAAGACTGGGTGGACCCTAAGGATGTAAGACCAGACACTGGGAACTCCACTGGCCCATGCACAAACGCCTGTCTCCTTTCTAATGCCGGCAGCACAGCCGGTTCCTTGCCACGCTGCCGTTGGCAGCTGGAGCAATGAGCCAGTGACCACATCAATGAGAGCTGCAGGATCTCCGCAACTCTGAAAATGGGGCCATTGACTTAGGTGCCTAAATATGGATTTTGGTGATTGATTTTAGGCTCCCAAGCGTGAAAACTTTGCCTTAAGTAATCTTCCCAGCGCCACACGCTGAGTGCTTCTCCTCATGGCCAGTTCCATGCCCTATCCATTCAGCCAGGCTGCCTCAGCCAGTGCAAACCATGCTGCCATTGAAGCCAATGGAGTCATTCCAAGTTATAGCCGCTGTATCTTTGCAGAAGGACTAATCAGCTGTCATGCTGACTTGCAGCTCTTTAATGAAGACGGGAATGTTCTCCAGTGAGGAACGATGAAATCCTAGTGGCCCCTGTTCCAGTATCCCCTAGCTACAGAAAACTTTTCAGAATGGACTGATGGGGGGTAGATTTACTTCTTCAAGTTTATCCGAGTCACCATCTCCCTGAGACAATTGCAATGATCAAGACGTGATTCAGTGAGCAGCCAGACATGAGGTATTGGTGCATTGCACGCACCACGGTTCGGTTGTAGGTTAGCCAGACAGCCAGTAGGTGGCATTGCTAAACAACTAAGGAGAAACGTGCAGTCCCATCAAGGGTCCGTTATCTCTTTGAGCATCCTTAAACATCTGAGCATGTTCTTTTTGGAATACCATGTCCCTCTGTTCTTTGGGCTTTTGTGCTATGGTTTGACTTGGTGAGAAAGGCTTTCTGTGCTAGGTGAGGAAGAAACTACATATGAGCATAGGAAATGCCCTTCTGGATCAGGTAAATCAGTAGCCTGATGGTGGTCAGTACCAGCTGCTTTCAAGGAAGGTGCAAGAACCCCTGTAATGGGCAGATATGCATGTCCTGTCCACAGGGTCAATTTGTTCTTCACCACACATAGTTAGTTGTTTTATACTCCATGTCATTAGAGTTTATATCCTTTATAAAAGAAATGGTTCCTATCTAAAACAACTATATATGGTTATATAAATGTCTAATCATTTTTTTTTTAAATTCTTCTCACCTCTGAGGCATCAGTAAGTCCTTATGGCAGTTAAGTCCCACATGCTAATTATGTGTTGTGCTTAAAAAAATAAAAGCATTTTCTTTTAGCAGCTTTAAATTTCAGTTTCATTACGTGCGGCTTTGTTCCTGCTCTGTGAAACAGGGCAAACAGAGGTACCCAATCTGCAGTCTCCGTATCATTCATTGTTCTGTGTGCATTTGTCATGTCCCTCTTATTCATCTCCCCTCAAAATTAAACAGTCCAAATATTTTCTCTCTCTTCACACAGGGAAATCTCTTAATCTCTCCCTTTCCTCTGTGGCAGCACAAGCATATCCATTGATTCTCTTCCAGCCTTGTTTCTTGTTGTTTTTATGTCTTTGGCTATTTGTTCTTAAGAATTCCCCTTAGCTCTCCTATTTTTACCTGCCCTAGTTTATGCTCCCTGCTGTTGGCTTCACTGGGGTTGGAGGGGAGGTGGAGGACTAGATGAACTCTCCAGGTCACTTCCAGCCCTACATTTCTATGACTCTGTGATCCCTGCATGACTCAAATAACCCTGTGTACGTTGCTATTTAGCCAGACTGCATTTTTTCCCTTGGCTTCCTTCCTGTCTTTGGGGGCGTGCCTGCCTTCTGTGACTGCTTAAGTAGCCTCCACGCTGAGACAAAGGATTATAATTACATTGCGAAGCGTGGTATCCTAAAAGTCAGAGAGGATGTGGGTGTGTTTCCATGAGCCAGACCACCCAGTGCTGCGGTGTGGGCAAGGTCCACAGTCCAACCAGGCTTTGGTTAGAGCATTCCTTGGATGGGAGACCTGCTCAGATCCCATGGTGTTGGGCAGGGGGTCAGACCCCAACAAGAATAAAATGGACTCCAGCTTCTTGAGGAAATTGAGTGGGTGACTCCACAGCTGACACTCTCCCCTTACTATTTGTACGTATTACCATAAGACCCAAAGGACCCCACTGGTGTCAAGGTATCTTTGGGCCAGGTGCTGTAGACGCATGGTAAGAGGGAGACCTGCCCAAAGATCTTAAAGTCCAAATCAGTGGTTCCCAAACTTTTTGGCTCGGGGGCCACAGAGATCCTTTTTAGAACTTGAAGGGCCACCAGTCTCCGCCAGCAGCCCCTCTCCACTGCAGCCACTTTGAAAGACCCGCACGCCACGGGTGGGGAACCACTGGGCTAAATAGGTGGTAGGTGAAATGAACCCCTGTAAGCAGGCTGCGTAGCTGTTTGCAGAAGGATGGAAGGTGCTCTATAAATCCCACTTATCATTAATTAATTGCTATTAGGTATCTATGTTAAGGGTGTAGGCTTGACACCAGCTGCACAGACAGGGCTAGATTTGTGCGCTACAAATCTGATCTGTGCACTGAGCAGCCCAGTCGAGAACAAAAGACATTTACATTAGGTGGAAGATATTTAACAGGTGATTTATGAGATGCAGGGAGATAAAACTCGAAAGGTAGCTGGGCAGCATGGAGGTGCAACGTTTCTGAACAAAGAACATTAAATGCTTGATGGGTTGAAATGATTAGAGCGTAGCTGTGGGCCGCTGTCCGAATATAATAATGTCATTGTCTCACACTAAGATCTCTGCCCGAGTTGGCTTGCTCAGGAATAGAGAGAGGCACACATCTCTGGACAAGTACTGGACAAGTATTTCTGCTTGTCCAGTGGGTAATAAGCTCCTTACCAATGATTGTACCCTCTAGGACCCATATGTCATTGCACCAGACAGGAGTAGTTACATTAATGTTCATATAAGGAGAGAGCTAAAAACCTAATTTTCCTACTCCGTCTCTCTTTGCATTTGGATCAGTAGGTAAGAGCAGGGTGCTAGGGGACAGGACGCCTGGGTTCTAATTTCTGCTCCGGGAGGGGCGTGGGGTCTAGTGGTTTAGAGCAGGGTAGAATGGGGGAGTCGGGATGTCTGGATTCTAGTTCAGCTCTGGTGTGTGACTATGGTCTGGGTAGTTAAAGCAGGGCACTTGAATGCAAAACTTTTGGACTCTATTAAAGAATACCCATTGCAGCATAAAATAGCCATTGCAGCCCTGGCACCGGGCAACTCCTGGGGATGGACAGCCAGCTCAGCTGATTTCAAGCTGCTCTCTTAGAATCATAGAAGATGAGGGTTGGAAGGGACCTCAGGAGGTATCTAGTCCAACCCCCTGCTCAAAGCAGGACCAACCTCAGCTAAATCATCCCAGCCAGGGCTTTGTCAATCCACATCTTAAAAACCTCTAAAGATGGAGATTCCACCCCCTTCCTCAGTAACCCATTCCAGTGCTTCACCACCCTCCTAGTGAAAAACTTTTTCCTAATATCCAACCTAGACCTCCCCCTCTGCTCCTTGTTCTGTCATCTCTTCTCATCTGGTCATTATTGCCCCCTGCACTGCGGTTGCTATTGCTCCTTTCCAATGGCTTTCTAACCCCAAACGTGTTGCTACCTATTCACTCACCTCGGTATTTCCCTGAGAAAAGAATGCTATGGCATTCTGCAGTAACTATCCACACCCACCTATCTTACATTTGGACAGGATAAGTATTTTTGTGTTGGTCTGACAGTGGTGCTTGGAGGTGCATCTGGTGTTGCACACGCATGTGGTGAGAGACGCTGCCGGAAGAGCTTACTATCTAAATAAAGACAGGGAAATGGTGGGAGCTGAAATGAATGACCCAAGGTAGCACCGCAGGTTAGAAACAGAGCCAGGATTCAATCTCGGGTCTCCTGAGTGCAAGACAACCCTCTGTTAGGCTGCCCCCATGCACTAGCTGGCTCCATGTAGTGTTATGGAAGGGTATTGGACCAGTCCGATAGTACTTTTTATACATAGCAGAGCTGTTCACTCCTTTCACTAGTATTAGCACACCTGGTGGTAGCAGGGACCGTTTCTTGCTCTCATATAGCGTTTTTCATCAGTAGATCTCAAAGTGCTTTACCGAGGATGTCAGTATCATCATTCCCATTTTACAGATGGGGAAACCGAGGCACAGAGCGGGGAAGTGACTTGCCCAATGTCACAAGCTGACGAGTGCAGAGCCAGGAACAGAATCCATACCTCCTCGTGTACAAATCCATTTTCCTGTGTGTTTGTACAGCACCTTGCACAGGAGGGTCCTGATCCTGAAGGAGGGCTCTAGGGGTCATTGCAATACAAATAATGAATGATAACAGCAATAGTATTAATTATACATATTAACAGAACCCAGTTCTGCAAGCCCTCATCACATGAGGGAATCTTACATTCCCACTGAAATGAATGGAACTACCTGTATGAGAGAGGTTTTGCAGGTTTGAGCCCATGTTTGGCTCAGAGGGCATCAAAATATTCCACTCTTACTGAAGCCTTAGCCGAAAGCTCTGTGACTTCCCCCTTTCACCGCAATGTGGTTATCTCTAATACTGAATGTGTGAGAGGTAAATGCCAGAGTTGTGCTAATCCGACTCCATTCCCTTAAGCTGTCCTCCCGCTACGAACTTTCTCTCTTCCCCCCACCTCCACGCTGCCCCCCAAAATATATATTTCCTAGGGGACCAGAGAACATGATCGTGTTAGTGACCATGGACAAAAAATCAGTGTGTCGTGTGGGAGACTGTGCAGTGGTTTGCATTCCAATTACTTTCCTCTCCTGGCATATGTAGGAACAAAAAGCCTTAGTCAAGGGGAACAATTATATTTGAGAAGAACAACAAATAGGGATCAATAAGCAGACTGTGCTGTCTGCTGGAGAAATTTATGATCTCCTGGCTGGATTATGCTGGCCAGCCAAGAAATTTAGTAATACAAAGCAGTCCTGTGGACTGGGATCAATCATGACATTTTATTACTCTTCTAAAGTCTGGGCAGAGTCCCCCCCACCACTATTCCTCCACCCAATCTTATTAAAACCCAGTCTCCAAAGGAAAATATTGCACTTGTTATCAAATTTTAAAGAAAAAATTCACAGCCCAGACTGATTGATTGAAGGTCTCACTCTTAAAGGTGGTGAGGGGAGGCAGGTAAATTTCACAGCTCCCTCCTGATGGTCCCTTTGCTTATCTCCCCAGTTTAATGACATCATCTGTCTAACATTACCCAGGGTGCTCTCTGCTGTGTGTGCTGGGTTGGCATTAGATAAGGGGATTGATAGTGTTGGAGTGTAAAGTTTAGAGCTTGTGGTGAGGACTCATTTTTCTCATTTCAAGTAAAGGAGAAAGGATATAAAATGAAAAGAAAGTAATCAATAAAAGAAGAAAGGCATATATCTTCAGAAAATACCTCGCTGCCTACACTTTTTTTCCAAGGCCTTAACACCAGAATAATGAGCTGAAAATCTTGTTTTAGCAGTTCAGACGGGCTGTTAGACAGCCCCCCAATCCCTCCTTTCACCCTAAAAGCAGAGAGGGCAGGTTCTTCTCTCTGTTAGGACTGCATGAATCCACAGTCATGCCACCGGCTTCAGTGAAGTTAGGCTGCATTTACACCCACGTTGCTGAGAAGTGAAATGTCCCAGCATCTTTTCAAACGATGCAAAGATCAATCCTGGAGGTAATAAGCTTAATGAGTGAAAATCTGTTTTCACATACATTCATGTAACTCCGCTGACGCCAGTGGAGTCACTCCTGATTTACCTCGCTATACATGGAAAACAAAATAATCAGGCCCCACATGGCTGCTTACTTACCAAGAAGATCTCTGTTCAGATTTTGTAGATTTAAAATCAGGCACAGAATGGCTATTTTCCAGAGTGGATGCTCTCATTCACCCTCCCCCACACAAATAAATAAATTACACATTTTAAAAAAAGTAAACCTATTCTTTCATTAATGCCAGGAATTTACGATAGATCGGTCTGATTTAATGGCTATATAGTCACTCGGTTGTTAACAGATCAATATTTTCCTAAGAAACAGTATGGACTGCCATAAATATCCTGATAGTTATATGAACCTTAGCCACATAATTCATGCACTGCAGAGGCTGTAATGAGTTACATGATAGCTGTGTCAGAGTGGATATTTATTATTTATTCCTAATATTAGCTGGATGACCTGTTTTAAAGAAGGGGAGGGGAAAAAAATGAGAGAAAAACCACAGACCTGTTCATAATTCTTGCCTTACACAGCAGGTATCACTTTAAAACACACCTGTTCATTGTTAAGAACTAAATCACATGGCTATTGGGTAATACATAGAATTTATTTGAACTTGCAATATATAATCTAATAGGTATAAATTTACAGCTAAATAGAAACACTCCTAGGCTGCTGAGTGGAATCAATGTTCTATTGAAATCAACAGGAAGTGTTAGAGATGTTCAGTAGCATGGCAGAGGCAGATTTCCCAATCACAAGCTGTATATAATTGGTGAATGCAATTGGCTCGGCTCCGCTGTAAAAGAAGAAGTTATAGATGAGTGCGTAGAGCACAGGCCTGGCCATTTGGACTCCTGAGTTCTAATCCCATTTTTTGAAGAGAAAATAGTTCATTGATTAAAGCAAGGGAGCGGCGGGAGGAGCCATGCGGACTGGGAGCTATTCCTGGCTCTGCTCCTGACTCATGTGTGACCTTGAGTGAGTCACTTCACTTCTTCTAGGCTTCAGCATTTCCTAATTAAACACCCCACACAAAATAGCAAATCAGATTAGATGAAAGAAGAGCCAGATTGAATCATCATTCCCCACACTGGCGGCCCAGTTGTCAGCCCAGGAGCGGGAGCCTGATCGCCCTGTAACTATGATTGGATCCAATTCTGATTTCAGATCCTGCACTGTAAATGCAGATTAACGTCACCGACATCTGGTTTACACTGGTGTGACTGAGAACAGGGGCTTACTCCATTGTGTTCAAGTGAGACTGTTTGATCTATCCTGCTTGATATTGAGCAGCAGCCACTTTGCTCCTTGATAGCCACATATAAATTGAACTGCATTGCCCAATGAGCCTTATTATCCACTCCATGCCAGTGCCCTGGATGGCCCTTTATTTCCATCCTGGGGAACCATCGTAGATGATGTACAGAGAGCAAATTTGCCAGGGAGGAAGTGAGCAAGGCTCACTTGGCAAGAAAACATTCCCTAATATGCAATTATTTCCAAACATGCTATTTACGATCCTTCAAACAACCCCGGCAGAGTAAGAGAGGGAAGAAGAAAGTGAGTAGTAAAGGAATCATTCACAGTTTAAATTGTCCCCAGAAAACAGATGCTTCAAGCTAGATCGAGAGGTGGTGCTAGGCTGGGAGGGAGAGACACCAATAGATAGAGACAAGGAGAAGCTGCCATACCGAAAGACTGAAAAGATGCGTAGGATGTGATCCCATGGCCTCTGAAGTCTGTAGAAGATCTAACTGCTTCATAAATAAGTGATTCTTCTATTAAGATACAGTCATACTTTATTAAGGGTCTATTTGTAAATAACTTATAAATGATTAATAGCTGAACAGAACTTTTAATAACTGGTTAATTGATTATTAGAGAATCCCAATAGGTTGCTTATGACCTTCATAGCATTTACTGACGCGCTCATTAGCATCCATAAAGCATACTGCTCATGACTGCAACATACGTAGAACATCCCTTAGAACTAGCCCTTTATAACCATTTATAAATGTACCTTCAAGATAAAGGGTGACTTAAGACACAGACACATTGCGTCAAATTCACCTGCATTCACTGAAGTCAATGGAATTTGAATTTGTTCCATACATAACATCACATATTCTCTCATCACAATCCTAGAGCTGGTTTTTGTGATCCATGAAACAGTCAGATTTCCCACCTTCACTAAGTTTTGTCCCTGGGCTTCAAGAAAGCTTTTAAAGGCCCTAGATGACCAATTTCATGAGGGCCCCTCTACTTTTGCTTCAGGTCTCTGATCCCACACCAGCGTATATGGGAAGACTTCAGTGGGTGATGGATCAGGACATCTGACTCCTACCCAGTTTTCTCATGAATTACCTGCTCCTCATGTCTGTAATTGTACCAACATACAGCGGCCATATTTTTCAGGCTTTGACGAGTGATGAAACCACTTTACATGATCCTGTCCTGGCTTACACCAGCCGCCTAATACTTTTAGTCAGCTGACTGACTCCAACCTGTTTATCACTCTAAATTGGTCTTTTAATTTATCAATCCATGAAAGACTCCAATGAAAAAGGCATCCCTTTACATGGGGCTCATTTAATTACCCACATCTCAACTCCACCTTCCCTTCTCTCTCACTTAATGAGCATCACCAGAACTGAATCACTTTAAAGGAGCCTTCCACCCACACGGATCAATTAAAGGGGGAGAAAAAGTGATCTGAGACATGAACAGTAACTCTGTAATGGGACCTAAAAAGATCTTTGTAGCTAGTTTGCCTTGTGCTGTGATATTTTCTGATTTCATAAGGTGGATAAGGTCGGGCTGGGTCAATACATAAGATGGATAAGGTCGGGCTGGGTCAATACTCAAATAAGGACCCACTAAGATTTACTCAGGTTGTGCTGGTGAACCAGAAGAGGGAACCGTACTAAGAAGCAGTGTGATCTACTAGACTGGCCACTGGAATGGGAGTCCGCAGACGTGGGTTTCTTCCTTGGTTCAGCCACTGACTCCCCGTGTGATCTTGGGTAAGTCACTTCACCTCTTTGTGCCTCAGTTTCTTCCCCACCCTGTGTCTGTCTTGTCTATTTAGACTACAGGCTCTTTGAGGCAGGGATGATCTCTTGCGATGTATATGTCCAGCACCTAGCACAGAGGGCAATTTCCATTAGGGCCTCAACAATACAAACAGGGAAACAGTGTTTCAACATGCATTTAAGGGGTGCTATCTTGCTGTCTTTCAGACGAAAAGAGAAGCCAAAATCCTAACCATTTGCAATCTTTCTAGATACCATAGCATTTTTTGCATTAATGAGAATGTTATCCAAAATATACCGGTCTTCTATCTGGGCAGGAGTTACATTTGGCCTCTCTAAATTCCCCCTGTGATTTCACTGAATATGGTATCCTTCAATCCCTTTTCCAAAATGTGGTGTAGTATTATTGTGCGCTGGTAAAGAGTGGGAGTGTTCCAACCCAGATGTGGCTGCATTACAGCTGTGTAGGGAATGACCCCGAATTAGATTGACAAGGTGGGCGAGATAATATCTTTTATTGGACCAACTTCTGTTGGTGAGAGAGACGAGTTTTTGAGCCACACACAGCTCTTCTTCAGCTCCGGGAAAGGTATTCCCAGGGCCACTGCAAAATGCAAGGTGGAACAGATTGTTTAGCATAAGTAGTTAGCATATATTGTAAGAGACCATACAAGGTAGAGTTAACACCATTAACACCTCTGTGGTTATAAGACAAAAAGAGGTTGTCGGGTTATCGGGTTGCAGATTGGCGTAATAAGCCAAAAATCTAGTCTCTGTTCAGTCCATGATTTTTAGTGTCTAGCAGAATAATGAATTTAAGCTCCCAGATTCATCTTTTGAAAGTGTTGTGAAGGTTTCCTTTGAGGATGAGGACCGATAGGTCAGATACAGAATGATTGCTTTGTGAAAAGTGTTCACCCCCGGGTGATAGTATTTTTTTGGTCTTTTATCGTTTTCCTCTGAGAGTTCATTTGAAAGTGTAGTGATTGTCTGGCTTCACTCACATAGTTACTACTGGGGCATCTGGAGGAGGTGCACCACAAGTTGTGAGAGGCATGTGTAGGAGCCATGGATCTTGAAAGCTGCGTAGTAGGGAGTGTCGATCATCATAGCAGTGGAGGTATGTTTGCATGTTTTGCATGTTTGTTCTGGCAAGGTCTGGTGCTGCTTTGAGTTGGGGACTCCTGGTCTGTGGGGAGCTTGCTTCCGATGATGAGCCTGGAAGGGTTGGGAGGTTGTATGATGGCCAGAAGTGGAGGTTTATTAAAGATGTGATTCTGTCATCTTTGTTTGGTGTAAAGTACTACTCCAAGTAACCAAGGGTAGCAAAAAATAGGCTCTGTCTCACTGGTTTAATAGTGTGCCTAACAAGGCATGCCTAACCTGCATTGTAAATCCAGGTCTGTAAGACCCAGGCTTATGGACTTTGTGCGTATGTCTACACTGCAATAAAACACGCATGGCTGGCCCGTCTCAGCTGACTCTGACTGCCGGGCTATAAAATTGCTGTGTAGACTTTCAGGCTCGGCAGGAGCCTATAGTCTGTGAGAGGGGAAGGTCCCAGACTCCTGCTCCAGCTCAAACCCAAACATCCACACTGCAGTTTTACAGACTGGCAGCGCCACGAGCTCCAATCAGCTGACCCAGGCGAGCCGTCGGTGTTTCTTGCAGTGTAGAAAGACCCTGCATTTGCAAACCCGTCCCTGAGCATCCACGCTGCCTTGCTTGACCAAGGTCTCTCAGCCATGCTAATGCGTTCATAACGCACCACACAGAACGTCTCATTCAGGTCTGCCGCTTCAGCTGCGTCCACACTGCACAAGGACAGGGCTTGGACCCGAGTCACAGTGGAACATGGTCTCTGAGCCACTCACCAGCAGGATCCTAGGACCTGGGTCCTGAGTGCTTGCTGACTCGAGTCAGATGGATTTGTGTGTGGACAGGAGAGGGCTCAAACTTGAGTCACTGTGCAGTGTAGACAGATCCATAGAGATTCTAATCAATTATCTCCCCTGCCCTCCTTACGGTAAACTGAAAACACAGGGAAATACTGTTCTCAGTGGTGTTAATCCAGAGTAGCAATTCTGACTTCAATAACATTAAAACTGCCAAAATCTGGAGGAAGTGAAAGCAAAATCTGGACCTTTGACTGCAATGAAGTTACTTTGGATTTACTCAGGTGTGACTGTGGGTGGAAGTTTATCCATAATGATTCCACTCAAGACTGAATAACTTCCTCTTTTCAGTGTCTGTCTGTGCCAGAGAGACACTGGAGAAATCCCGCAATCAAGTCACTCATGTGCACTGAAATATTTCAGCCAGGTTTTCTGTGCAAGCATATATATATATATATATATATATATATATATATATATCAGAAGCTGCATGCCAAGAAGTGCTATTGAGATGAGTTGATTTAGGATGTACGTTTTAGTTCCATGAGATATTACATCTGTTTTTATCTCCCTTCAACCCAAGCAAATAATACAGAAGAGAGTTTGCCAGGGTGACGGTGAGTGAAAAGGTGGCGACTTTGTTAATATCCCTTTTAAATGAGACATGCTGTGTGGTTGCCAGGCAAAAAACAACAAATCTTCATTTTTCTTTTCCCTTTGTTCCCTCCTTTAACTGCCTCTTAAAAAGAATTTCATACTGACAAAAGGACCTAGAATGCACATGGTGCATGGACAGAGCGAGTGCATAACATTAGAGGTTTTGATAACCTGCAGGTGTGCATTAAAACCAAATCAAACTTCTAAGCTGTTACCCTGTCCTCTCTCCCCAACTTCCTCACCCACACTCCATTTGTTTGTTTCAGCCACCCATTATATCTTGTCTTAAACTAAGATTGTACGGGGGTTTTTGTAGAGCAGGAACTGTCTTTTAAATCTGGCTCAGTTTCTCTGCTGGCATCAAATTAGCTCTGTTGAAGTCAATGCCATTGACTTCGCTATTAGCATTAGGTAGAGGCTCAGATGGAGTAAATCAGCATAGCTCCAGTGCAGCAATGGGATTACACCAGCTGAGAATATGACCCTCAATCGAGACTAGATTTTTCAAGAGAGTTTAGTTCCCATTCAGGCAACTAAATAAAGATCCAGTTTTCCAAACTGCTCAGCACCCAGCTACTCCCGTTGTGACACTAGGGGCCAGAATTTGAAAAGGTCCCGGTGCTTAGAGTGCACTCAGAAGTGGTGAGTTCTTGTGAAAATCTGGCCCCACATATCTTTAGAACACCAAATGCAATGCGGCTCTGATCTATCGGAGGCATCTCAGTGCTACTAGAATATTAATAATTTAATATACACACAGAGCCCCAGGAAGGGATTGGGGGGACCTGGTATGAGGAAAGAGGTGGCGCACACAGTGCCTGTCATGGAGGGCATGTGGGGGTGCACAAAGAGTGACTGGTGTGGGGGAGGGAAAGAGGGACCCTTGTATGGGAGGAGGGCAGAAGGGGGTGTCCACAGAACCACTGACAGAGGAGAGTGGGTAGTGTGGCAGGGAGTCCCTGAAATAAAGGGGAAGAAGATAGTTGCACTTGGGGAACTGGTGGGAGGGACGCAAGGAGCCCCTGTGCAATAAACTCAGCTGACATAAGCTATGAAGAACATAAGAATGGCCATATTGGATCAGAGCAATGGTCCATCTAGCCTAGTACCCTTTCCTCCAGGTGCTTCAGAGGGAGTGCACAGAAAAGGGTCATTTATTGAGTGATCCATCCTTTGCCCTCCGGTCCTAACAATGCCCCAGTAATATTAATACCTTTGGATACTTCCCCATCTTTATCCTTTTAATCCATCTATAATTCAAGCATTGGGGTGTCAGCTCAGAATTCCCCCGGAGTATTTGGGATCCAATAGGTAGTTTTCTTCAAAATTGAAATAAGGTTTGGGATTTGACCTACGACCCAGTTGTCACATAGTATTATTGATCTCCTTAAAGGTCATATGCAGGCCTGCCGTGTATTTGGCATATTTACTGGAGCATTATTAATTTATCAGGATAAAATCTATTAGGAGAACGCATTAATTTCTAAAATGTAGCTTATTCACAGTGGCTGGACCCTGTTCCTCAGCTGAGACTTCCACGCGTTGCGAATTATTCAAATATTGATCGGGACTTTTCTATTTAACTGCATCTATAAATTATTATGCATATGCACAAAAATTGATGTTCATAGGCCTGATAGTTGGATTTAACACCTGCGGTAACTTATATTTATGTGTTTAATTATCAGATTCATTATGAATTGTAAAGAACTTTATTGGCTGAAGAACTAGCCACCGTATCTGGCTCTTGTTGGCTTTTCTATTTGCTGGTGAATTAATTGGCTAATCAGAACCCTAATGGCAATAGGCATTTCTCCATCCTGATGATGATTGTTACTGCTAATAATTATATTATTAATGTGTTCTTATTGTATTTGCATTATGGTAGCATCTAGAAGCCATGGCCCTATTGTGTTAGGCACCATACAGATACTGAATAGACGGACCCCGCCCCCAAGAGCTTACAATGTAAGCTAAAAACGAGAGCCAACAGGTGGATACAAGACAAGGGGAACAGAGGAAATGGTGTATTAAATTTGTGCCTAGAATCTCAACAGAGATCGGGGCCCAGGCACTGTGTATCCTGGGAGCCGCTGCCTGGCCCAAAGAGTTTACCGTCTCGATAGATAAGACAGATAAAGGATTGGCAAAAGAGAAGTATTATCCTCACATCTTCCAGAAAAATCAGGTGACTTGATTAAGGTCACACAGGGATTCTGTGGCAGAGCCAGGTATTGAGCCCAGATCTGCTCAGTCCCAGTCTGGAGTCAGAACATCTCGATATTACTGAGACATGAGCCAGCAAAGAATGAAATCAAGGATGCTCCCCAGCCTGAAGCCGTTGTGCTCGCTAATGCCAGACATCTGTGCAGAGAGCCTGCGCTGAGTGTGATTACAGCATTTGGCGTGAAAAGTCAAATGAGTGCAGACCCCATCGCAGCTGTTCCTTTGCTCAGTGAATGTAAACAACACATATTCAGTGCTCCACAATCATCTCATTCAGACACTGCCTTTTTAAAGGGCCCAAGTGAGTTAGAAGCATAAGTCTCATTGACTCTAAACCACTTTGGAAAATTTTACTATGGGGAAAAATTCTCCATGCTAGGAAATATGCAGGTATTAAAAGCTGAAGTAGCTATTATCAGTATCATAGACTTTAAGGCCAGAAGGGACCGGATCACCTAAGCTGATCTCCTGCACGTGGCAAGGCACAGAACCTTACCCACCCACTGCAATAGGCTCATAACCTCTGGCTGAATTATTGAAGTTCCCAAATCTTGATTTAAAGACTTCAAGTTCCAGAGAGTCCACCATTTACTCTAGTTCAAAGCAGCAAGTGATCCATGCCCCGTACTACAGAAGAAGGCAAAAAACTGCCCCCAAAACCCACAGGGTCTCTGCTAATCTGACCTGGGGGAAAATTCCTTCCTCACACCAAATATAGCCATCAGTTAGACCCAGACTCCAGGCTAAAACCCAAACCAGTGGACCATCCCTCAAAGTTGAATCTGTGAATCATTTTATTTCTTGTTTTACTTTGCCCAGGGAGGAATGGACGAGATTCCTTCTTGGGAGCTCAGTTCATGTCATCCCCTCTCCTATATCAGCCAAAAGGCTCCCTAAAGGTGCTCTCTCCACCCATCTATCTCTAAGTACTTACATGGCCCTCATTGCCGCAGTATTTGGGTGGCTTTCTCTCCCAACAGTGACTGACAGCGTTGTCTTTGCCTCCCTCTCAAAACCCTTAGGAGCAAGAGAGGAGTTCCCAAATGTCAATCGTAGGTCCCTCACGCTGCAGAGTGCAGGACTAAGCAGAAGGCTTCACATTTCATCACCTTGCTAAACAGAGGCATCATGCATTGGGAGGGATTCTCCCCTTTTTTATGCCTCTCTTACAGAGCTGCCACAGCTCTAAAGGGCTGTAAAAGCCCCAGATCCAGCCAGGGAAGCTCTCTCTTGCTTATGGTGCAGTCAGAGTGCAGCCCTAGGAAGCTGTCTCCTGGGTTGTCTAAACTATGCCATGGGCTAATTTGTCATCTTAACTAGCCTGAGATCCTGGGGCTGCAAAGTATAACGTTACCTCTCCCCCAGAGGTGGTGAGTTTTGTGCTGTCCTCTTAGAAGTGCATCACAAAATCTCACCCATCTTCTCACCATGCATGTCCGGGGCTTGGCTGGAGATGGGGACAAGAGTTACCTTACTGCCCGCTTCCAGAGGGATTGTATGTCAGCTTCTCCAGGGTTTGCTCAACCCTTGTTTTAAAATCTTGCCTCTCTTTTCTCTCCACTTCCTTGACTCTGGCTACAGTTCCTGTGCTGTAGCAGAGCATTACCGAGCATTCACTTGCAATTTGGTGCCAGGGCTATTGGGAAATTGCTGACAATTTGGATGAGAATGCTTGGAAAATTGCAGTGTTTTAGGCCCATTTTTTCCTGTGTGTACAGAAATTGCACAGGAAGCCCAGGAAGAGGCTGGTGGTTAGAAATCTGTTGTCTCCCCCCTCCCCCCTAGCGCGGTTGTTATGTATTTGTACACAAATGTGTAAATTGAGCAAAGGAAATGGCCCTTTAAGGAATCAGAGAAAGGATAAAGGTATCAGAGTGAAGGGAGATGAAACAGAGTGCACGGCAGGACTGTATCTGCTCTGCCCTTCTCTCAGGCTAAAAATCATCCTCGTGCAGAGGAGCTTCAAATAGGGTTTAAGTGGTGCATTGACTTAGTGCCGGCTCTCCACACAGGGGTGAATTTCACCCTTGGAATGGAAAGGTCAAGGCTCAGTTAAAGCACGTTTAACTCGTTAGTTAGTGCACGTTCAGTGTCCCCTTCTGTGTCTGATCCACAGAGGTCCTGAGTTTGCTATAGCTAGTGTGGCTTTTTAGCTCAAGCGGCAGAAGCCAACGCTTCGGAAGATCTCTGGTTCAGTCCCAGGTCTGGATGGCGCTCAGATTGTGAGTAGATTGCTACCGAGAAACTTCACAAAAGCAGCATCAGCACGTTCCTGGAATGTGTATCCCATGAAGCTGCATTTAGAGAGAAGTCCATGGCCAGTGTTACTGGCCTAAAGGCATCCCCTTCTTCTAGCTACACCATAATTAAAAAGGTGCATGTAGATGAACTCTACTCATGTCTCAGTTACTGGGTTAAAGTCTTGGGGTCTGATTTTTCATTGTCCTGAACCTCTATCAGATCAGAACAGTGGTGTTTCACACCCATTTTGCACCAGGTGTAGGGCAATGGAGAATGGGGCCTTGGAGTGTCCAGGGTTCCACCTGTAAGTGTTGCATCTAAACCATATCTCATACCTATGTTGTAACCATGTCAGGTGACAGCTGTGTTATCACTGGGTCTCAGCTAAGTTGGAATTCGAGTGGTGATTCCTAGGGGAATTTAAGAGGAGATATTAAATATTCAAAAGTGACTAGTGATTAGAGCAGGTCGAAAAAATTTTGATGGAACAATTTTCCTAAGAAAAATGCAGTTTTGTCAAAATCAGAACAGCTCATGGGAACATGTCAAAAATTTTCCATGGGAAAGAGGCGAAAAATGATGTTTTGACTTTATTAATTCATTTGGTTTAGGTTTTTATATTTATATTTACATATATGTAATATTTTAATAGAATACAAAAGTTGAAACGAAACAAAACGCAACATTTCAACAGTTCCAAATCAAAACATTTCGGAATTTTCATTTCATGGGAAATTTAGAAATATCAGCCTTTTTTCCCCCCTGAAATGGTGGGATTTACTACAGAATGGAAATTCTGGTTCTCAATGAGACCTACTACTGATTTTCAGTTGGAGACACCTCATGGGGACCTGATTGTCAAAAAGCACTGAGTACCTACTGTCTGAAAATCAGGCTTCTTCAAGGTGTCTCAGGATGGCCCTCCCGAAAAATAAACACACCCTAAATCCTAGTCACTACTTAAAATTTAACCCACCATTGTAATTTACACCTTCTTCTGTGCATTTGCTCCATAAACTTTCCTACTAACTGTAAAGTTATTTATGTTCAAGGGCAGTTATGGGTGAGTGGAGAAGTCTTTATTTCGTAAGTTTAAGTCAGGCACCCATCATGGGCCTGCATGAACGATAGGATGTTTCCTTATAAATAATGGGCTTGTGTTACCCTGGGCCCATTGATCACTCTTTGTGGACACAGGAGCAAAGAGCACAATGGTGCAATAAACCAGCTACCAGAAATGTCTATTGATCTGTAAAAGCCTCTTGAAAAAGAGTGACTTTTCTGCCTGGCTTTGGCAGATTTATTTCTTCCTGCTGTGACAACAAGGACAAACTTTCATTGCAGAGGGAAGAAGGGAGGGGAGTGGCTTTTTCGACCCCTCCGTCCCCATCCCAACTAGCAGCCCCTCTGCTTGGGTTTCAGACAGAGCAGTGTTTGGCACTTGTCCAACCCGCTGAGAGAAGCAACCTATTCCCAAGAATGTGACCAGATCAGCCCTGATTCGTCAATGTCTGGGCTGTAAAAGCCATTCACTCTGGATGGCACTCAATACAAGCAGCTGGAGGACAAGGGCAGACGCGTGGCTGAGTGATGGCATGTGTAGCGCTTCTGTGCCAATTGAAGGTTCAGAGATGAAGCAGCACAAGGGTCACCCAAGAGGGAACTGCAGCTACTCACCCTTGACACCCTATCAGAACAAGGCAACCCCTTGATTTCAGCTGAGTGGGTATTTTTGGCATGACAGCAACGCACTTACAACACTGGAAAAGTGAGAGAGACAAAAAGGGAGCTCTTTTCCATGCAGAAGGAGCGCGGGCTAATGGTTATCACAGGGCAGAGCTGTCAGGACTTCTGGGTGCTATTCCCAGCTCTGCCACAAACTCACTGCTTGACCTTGGGCACCTCAATTAAGTTTTCAGTGCCTTAGTGAACCAGATACAGTAATCCTGCATCTTGGCAGCGGATTAGACTAGATGACCCCTGCAGTCTCTTCTAACCCAACCGTTCTGTGAATCCATTATTCTAATACCTACCTTCTCCACCCTGCTTCATTTGTGCTGAGCCCTGGCACCTCGAAGCTTGGCAGTTCATAGTCCCGGCACCTCTGGGCTTGCCGCGTCAGTTATGAAAGTAAAAAACATTGCTTGACCCCCCAGCACCTCTTTCATTAAAATGAAGCACTGCTTCTCCAGAAGGCTGATTGAAGCTTAATTAACTGGGACACAGTAAACAGACACAGTGGCTGGCCTCGCACTCAGGGCATGCAGCGGTTGCTCAGAACCCGTGCCACTGTTGTCTCGAGCCTTTGCAAAGGGGACGGGGCGTGGAGTTGGCGAGGCACAGAAAGGAGTGGGCCATGTAACTTGTAAAGGTGGATTGGCCGCTTCGGAAGGTACTGTGTGAAATGGAGCATTACCCACTGGGATTTGGCTGGAGCCGCCCATTTCAGATTGCTGCGTGCTGGGGTACGTCAGGGCTCCTCCTGAAATGTTTTGTCTGGCCTGGAATCCCTCCTGGAGTACTTTCATCCACCTTGTGAAGCACTTCAGTTGCTGAAGTCACTTCAGGGGTCCTTCAATCTAAAGCACTTACATCTGGAGTGACTTCAGTGCGTCTGAAATGTGTTTAGGATCACTTCAGTCAAGACTGAGATGAATTGCCAGAGCGGGGAGGGGGGAGCCCACAAATGGAAGAGGAGGGGTTGCTGCAGGTCAGGATGGAGGAAGAATGGTGGAGCCGTGTGGTGGGTGGCCCAGGACTGGAAGAACAGGGCAGGCACCATAGAGCATGACTGAGGGGCATCAGCAAAGTAGAGCGTGGGGAACCCAGGAGGAGGGTATCGGGAAGGGCTGCTGGTCAGACTCAAGGGGCGTTGGCAGAGTTGTGCATATGCAGGGGCTCAGGACTGGACTAGAAGGGAGGCTGGACTGTGCTGCATGGGCTGCCTGTGCTTTGGGTTCTGAGCCTCAATGAGAGCTGACAGCAACAAAAATCAGACAGCGACAATGTTATACTTGTGCGGAAACAATGGCCTGGGTAATGCCGGGTGCTCAGTGCTTGAGTATTCCTGCTTCAGTGGATTTAACCCCTTGGGGAATGGACCAAACTGGGATGGAAGAGGTACTGGGGTGGCGTTAGGGAGCCTAACTTCTGCAAGCAGCTGAACATGAGCTCCCAGTGTGATGCTATGGCCAAAAGAATGAATACAGTTCCAGGCTGCATAAATAGGGGAATCTTGAGTAGGCGCAGAGAGGTTATTTTACCTCTGTATTTGGCACTGGTGCAACTGCTGTTGGAACACCGTGTCCTGCTCTGGTGCCTACAATTCAGGAAGGATGTTGAGGGTTCAGAGAAGATCCACGAGAATGATTAAAGGATTTAAAAACTTGCCTTATAGTGATATACTTAAGGAGCTCAATCTATTCAGTTTAACAAGGAGAAGGTTAAGTGGTGACTTGATGGCAGTTTGCAAGTTACCACATAAGGAACGAATATTTAATAATGGGCTCTTCGATCTAGCAGAGACAGGCATAACACAACTGAATGGCTGGAAGTTGAAGCTAGACAAATTCAGACTGGAAATAAGGCACATCTTTTTAACGGTGAGAGTAATTAACCATTGGAACAATTTAACAAGAGCTGTGTGGATTCTCTATCACTGGTAATTTTAAAATAAGATTGGACGTTTTTCTAAAAATTATGCTTTAGGGATTATTTTGGGGAATTTCTAAGGCCTGTGTTATACAGGAGGTCAGACTAGATCTAAATGGTCCCTTCTGGCCTTGAAACCTGTGTCCCTATGAACCCCACTGACTCTTCCATTGCATTCTCTTTGCAGTGGCAGCAATAACAAACATCCCTTGTGCTGAGACATTAATGACAGCCTGGCAACTGGCAGTCGCTCACAGGCCCTGAAGCCCGTTTGCTGTGTCTCGTTAGCATAACGGCTGTCCTAATTGTCCTGTCTGTGCCTATAATGACCAGGCTGGGAAAGATTAAAAGGCTGCCGGGAATAGATGGGGTCAACAGCTTGCTTTTTAATGAAGTAAACTGCTGCCTCGGACTCACTGTTCTTTCTCTTTTCCCACTCCCAATGTGGTTCTACTGGCCTAAGAAAAGAGACCTGACTGGATGGCAGTGCAGGAGCCACACTGTGTTGCACCCTTCTCTTCTAAAAACAAACACGCATCAAACGGACTTAACTTACTTCTCCAGTAGTCTGAGTCAGAAAATCATCTCTCTTGTCCCATTAATGTGTTTCTATTATTACCTACCGACGTCGGGGCCCCATGGGGATAGGCCCTGGGCATGCAGATAGCAGGAAGGGGTAATTCCAGCCCCAGAGAGTTTGCAGTTTAACGAGACGAAGAGGGAGACTGAGGCACAGAGGAACATGGAGCCAGATGTTCCAAGAAACTCAGCACCCAGCAGCTCCCATTGCAACATTACTGGTTGGAGTTTCAGAACAGCTAAGCACTCAACCTGCTGATCGCCTTTGAAAATCTGGACCCAGTAATTTGCACAAGGTCCCACAGGAAGTGGGTGGCAGAAGTGGGAACTAATTTTAGTGGAGTTACACCAACCTAAAAGTGGAGTGGAGAATCCGATCCTATCTTTAGCCTTCTCACCTTGACAATGCCTGTTGAGGTCTAGGGGGGGTTAGAGTCACTCATCCTTGAGCCATTCCGACTGATTTGTTGAGTAGAGCTGGGTGAAATTTTGTAAGTGAAAATTTTGTCAGCAAAAAGTGCAGGTGCAATGACACCAAAGCATGTTGTGAATGCATGTCAATGTCACTGATTTGTTTTGATAAAAAAGAAAACTAAAAAACTCTCCAAAACATCAACATGTTTCATTATGACATTTTCGAAAAGAAATATTTCCATTTTTGATTCGAAACAATTTTTGGCTTCAGATTTCTTTTAATTTTCTTTCTTTTTAAAAAATATTTTTAACAGCTCAAAATCAAAATGAAACATTTTCTTTTGGGTTGAATGAAAGGACATTTTTGGGTTTTTTTACTTTTTGATTTACCAAAAAAAAAAAAAAAAAAAAAAATTCTCTTCTCAAGGCAATTTTTTCTTTCCTTTTGTAGGAATTGCCATCAAACTGAAAAATCCATTATTCGCCCCCCAGCTCTAGTACTGTGTGTATTCCACCACTAGTTAGTGCTCTCAACCACACTGCATTGCCAGTTCCCATCTGTTCACGTTCTGATGCCAGCACCATGGTTTTGCTAACTCATTCCTAAACTTGTTTTCTTTCTCTCTGTTTTCCACCCCTTCTCTTCTTATTTCCAAAACTGGAAGTCTCCTGAGATCCCTTGTAGCACAAGGCAGTTTACCATCAATCTAGAAACCTTGTTAAAGACCTGTGAGATGGGGAAAGGGAAGGAAAGAGAAAATCACACTGTTGATCAAATTAGATGAATTCTCGAAGCCTGGCTTACATGTACAGAATGAGATGCTAATTAATGAACAGCAGAAGCAGCCAGGCTCCAATTTGCATAAATATGCATTGTCAAACTGTTAGGTAAACAAAGCCCAGTAATGGCAGCACAAGATGGATTCATTACACAAGAGATTCCAGCAAGGCTGTTCAGAGGGGATTACAGCCTCTGCAATTTTATTTTATTTTATTTATTTTTTTCTTCTTAATTTCTCTCTCTCTGGTTAGAATTTAATTTGACGTCTATAATCAGCTGCAGACTGAAACCCCTGATGTAAAACCTAGGCATGAATAATAATAAATGGAACCTTTTTAATTTTTTCTTTCTCCTTTCTTTTTTATATGAATATTATTGTTAATATATATATTTTGGTCCGCACATAAAGAAACGGGATTTTAATATGTACATGTAAAAATGCATGTGACGATGCTTTATAATCCTTTCTAATTACAGCTAATTGAGGCCCTTGATCGTTCTGAACACTACGAGCTGGCACAGAGAGGTCAGGCCATTTCAATGTACAAAAGATAATTAGATACACTGGTGTTAATGGGCAACTTGGGAGCTTCCTTTTTCATTCCCCTTTGATAAATGGAAATGCTCGAAATAAGAACACAGACACATTTCAACCTGATCGTTCCTTCTGTGAATCATTGGGGTGTTTGTCGTCTGGGATTCATTCTTCATCAGGAATTAGCAGAGCCAGACGTTGCTTTTCTCCATTGCTATAGGTTTGACGTGTGTTTTGTTTGGCAGCTGTCGTTTTAATTTGGTGGGTTTGATGAGATGTGTTTTCTGATCCTCTGGGTGGAAAAATATGGAATGAATTGCAATGTGTAGGTGCAGACATGCACACTTCATTGTCTTCTACTGGCTGGAACCAGAACTTGTAATGGGTAGACCCATGCAGTTAGCAGCAAATGGAACTTCTTTTTCTGTGCAAGTGGTAGGGGCCTGGGCATTTGGAGCCAGAGGATACGAGTTCTTTCCCTGCTCTTGCTCTGATGTTCCATGTGGCTAAGGTGCGCAGTATAATATCAACTGAAATTCCAAGATGTCCTTACGTTTGCTGTAGGTGATATGTCAATGTGTTAAGCTTCGTTGGGTTGCTACTTTGGGTTTTGGCTGCTGGTGTTGACTTGGCAATTTTGCACTTGATTTCTGGTGGATTTAGATCACTCATTTGAGTTTCAGCAGGTAGAGTCAGCCTGGTAGATCAATTTTTGTCTATTTTAGGGCTTTATACTGCTGCCAATCACCATAGCCTCTGAACACCTTTCCTGAACATGTTTGCAGTAGAGTTGGTCAAATGCAGAAAATGTATTCCATTAATATGGGTTTGAATATGTAAACAAATTCCCTATAGCTGTGTTGAGGACACCGTTATGTTCCATGAACGTCCTACCATCCGGGAACCAGGAGACTGCCCCTAGAATGGTCAATGCCCACAGAATACCCAGTGCCAACCAAAATGACTAGGGGCCAAAGGGGTTTAAATTCCTACAGCACATCCCCAACCCTTTACTGGAGTCTGTCTATCCCAGAAAACCTATAATCTAATGAGGGCATGTGACTTCTAACTTGATGAAATGCTCATGGGGGGAAGGCTGCTGGAGGTATTGGAAATATAGACAGAAGCAAAGAAGTCAAGCCAGAGTGCTTTATGTTTTCTTGTAAGCTGTGTGACCACACCGATGTTTCATTTGCACCAATCCCAACCCCCTAAAGTTCTCAGTGGGCCAATTTTTTAGTGTGTGGTAGAATGATCTGAAACGACATTTCCTCGGGCTACCAGGGGAGAGGAAAACCTGCTGAGAAGGAAGATGTCACCAGAAATGGCCCCTTGCCAATAACTGTAGCACATTTTTACTTCTTTCCTCTCAGCATATACAGCTTCACCAGTTTCTGACAAGAACCAAAAAGGGCAAGAGCTGATTTTTTTCCAACAGCATTGTCTAATTTTCCAGAGTTTATGGAGACTTCTCCCAGAACTCCCTGGAAATGAGATACATGAAAACCCAGCTGCCTTTCACAAGGAGTGTAGCCACAGGGAACTGGAAGGAAGTAGAGTCATGGTGCTCAGTGTCAGTGGAGCAAAGCCTGGCTTTCGTGAGACAATAGAAGCCCATGACACACGGTTAACATGGCTCAGACTGCCCATTACCACTGATTTCCTGGAGTGCTAAGCCACTAGTGCGTGCGCGCGAACACACACTAATAAACTAACTCTTGTAAGTGTTTACCATTGTCCTTTTCTGGATGCAATCAGAACTGCTAACGGTATGTCATAGGCACACTGTTGTAAGAGAGGCAGCGCAGTCTAGCGGGCAGGACAGTGAGTTGAAAACCAGGAGACTAGGGTTCTCATGTCAGCTTTGCTTCTAATGTGCTATGTGACCTGGGGCAGTCAGTTCTTCTCTCTGTTCGTCTGCTGCTTCTCCCAGCTTTTGCCTTTTTAGACTGTAAGCTCTTTGGGGCAGGATCTGCTTCTCACCATGTGTCCAGCACAGTGTGGCCCTGCTCTTAATTGGGGGCTGTAAGAGCTACTTGATGCAAATAAAATAATATCTCCACTTTAAGCAGCTAATGGAGATTCTTCTGTCTCTGGGGTAGTTGGATGGGCAGATAGAACTGAAGGGTTTTGGCTGCCCAATTATTCACTATTAGTAAGATTCCTTTGGTGCTCTAGGACAGTTGATTATCCCACATTAGCTGATTCTTAGTTTGATGGCATCATTTTCACGTTGGTAAAAACACCCAGAGGAAATGAATGGAAACTCATCAGCATAAGGAAGAAATAACATACAGTAAAAATAATAATGATCATTTAAAAAAAAATAAACAAAAAATGAAAACCCTTAGAATGTAAAGGTCTCCAGACAAATCACAGCAGCAATGTAGGCATCCTTCCCCCCTCTTAGTCACCCTATTACAGAGTGGTCTATGCACCACTTCAGTCCCGCTTCAGCCCAGTGTTGATGATTTACACGGTGCATGCCTAAACTTTGGGCTGCCCCTGTGCACGGGAGCAGATTTCACCCCTGGGCAGTCTGTTCAATGAAACAGGTGACTCTACTTTTCAGATTAAACATTGAACCTCATCCTGATTTCAATGTAGCTCAGATATGCCCTGCAGAGAGACATTCGTGCAAGGAGCTTTTCATTTAGGAAATTATGTCCGTTTTCCATTTGAGAATTAGTGCGAGCTGGCATGGCAGTTGGAGAACAGTATATTACAGGGTGTGCTGCAGTGGGTGGTTTACAGTCTCTGTTACCCAGGCTGGACTCTGAGAAGCTGCAATACCTCCTTTACGGACAGAGTTTGGAAGGCCAAAAGTGTTTGCCTGGGCGGAAGGGGGAATGGTCAATGGGAATCTATAAAGCTCACCATTATTATTATTATTCCACCATTTCTCTGCTTTGCTGACCTTCTTAGCTTGCATAATAAGCTTCAGCTCAGGGTGTAAAACAAATTAAAAAAAAAAAGAGCTGATGGAAAAAATAACTGTTAAAGATTCCCTAGAAAGTCTCCTCAGCCAAAGGAGATAACAAAGAAGGTTGCATTTCCCTCCTTAATCTGCACTGGTACACCTCGGCATAGGCAGCCTTCCAGTAAAACCCTAAAAGAGTATCTTTAACTTTCACCACATACCTGCATAACCCCATTGACTTCAATGGACCACTCAAGTGCTTAAATGCTTTGCTGAATCGGGGCCTTTCTCAGGTCATTTTAAGTCAGGAAGTTTTGGCTCAGATCTTCTAATGCTCTTCCCCACCTCATCCCATCCCCGGATCTCAAGACACTTTGTGCAGGAAGGTCAGTCTCACTGCCTATCCCACCCTCTCAAATATGTGAGGCCCATGAGTCATGTCCCGGTGAGGTATCCCTCAGCCATTATCATAAGCACTGAGCATTCACTCCCCAGGGCCAGTTCACTCAGATGACCTCAACAGGCAATGCTAATGGCTCCATTTCCTTCCTACTCGCTAGTCACCCTTTCCCAAGGATACAGAGGAGCTAGAGAGCAGGACATCAAAATGCAGAAGTCACACACAACACATAAATGCTTCTCATTTATATGTATCAAATGAGAGTCTTCGGAGACAGCAGCTCGGACTATCACATCGCCTTCTTTCCTTCAACCTCTCAGAAGCCAGGAAAACCATCCATCCATCCCGAGGAGTTACCCCAGGTTTGCACTGGTGTAGCCGAGAGCAGACTTCGGCACACTGGCTGCAAAGTGCTTTAAGATCCATTGTCACCACAGTGATGTGAGGTATTATATTTCCTCACATTTCACGACTTGTGAAAAGGCAAAGACAACCGTGGAGGAGCAGCAGGTCTCCCATCGACCACCTCCTTTGTTGTCCTCTGAAAGCCGTTTTCTCTGAAGACACCGCAGTTAGACTTGGAAGGATAGAAAGAGGATTAGCAGAAGACAAGGGATCAGTAATCAAGGGGAATTGGCCTGCTAGGGGGAGGAAGGGAGAATTTGCTGCTTGCAGTCTCCTTTGTAAGAAAATCCTCTCCTGTGCTATTTGAAAGGATAAAAACTCCTGCTTATGTTGACCTCGTCTCTCTGATTGGTGTGACATCAAGCAGTGATGAAAGGGACAGTGGGTGTCTGCATTGTCAGAGCAAGAGCTTAGGGGCAGGAAGAGGGGAGTGTACAGAGCTATTCCCCGCTCAATAGAGAGACTGTAGGAGGCAGTGAAATACAAAACAGGCAGAGTGCGTTAAGTGAGCAGCAGGGAACTGTTGGCATAATGAAGGTGTCATTTGGTGCCGTGTCTCCTGGTAGTATAATGCCAGTGAGTGGGAGTGTAACTGTGCATGAGTGCATGCTCAGACTATGTATGCATGAACGTGTGGGTGTATGTGGTCGTGTGGACATGAGCAGCGAGGGGTTGTCGGGTAAAACCCTGAGACAGACAGACAGATTATTACCATTTTTTTGTTTTCCAGAGAAGACCGAATGAGGTTAGGCTGTTCTTTCAGAGAGCTCCATCAGGAATTGAAAGAGGCAGTTCTGAGGTTCAGATAATGTGACCTGCATGCTGTAGCTTTTCCTTCTGTTCTAGCATCTTGCTCACAACATTCGTATGATTGTGTGCATTTCTTTGTTCCACAGTGGAAGTTTTGATGCTCTTCTTTACATGCATAGAAATTGGTGTCAGAAGCCCTCATTTGTAAGCAACCCTGCAGGGAAAAATGAACATGAAGAGCACAGTGCACTAGAAAATACTTGCAATAATTGATTACTGTCTGCATGCACTCATGCTCAGCTACCATGGAATGTAGGGAATTTGGTAAAAACATAGATAGGTAGATATGTGTGTGTATATATGGAGAAAGATAGATTTTGGTAAAGCAACGTATTTTCAGTCTGGATCCCAGAGGGCTAATATAAACAAGATTGTGAGGGGGAAAAAGATATTAAATATACATAATATTAAAATGATGAGTCACTCCTCTGCAGTGTTCCTTTAAGGATTTCAGAAGCCATGTGGAAAGGAGGTAACTGATGCATTAGCTCTTCATCTTCTCTAATCCTCTCTTCATTCTGCTGGCAAAGGTTTGTAAAAGATGCAAATTAGAGTTTCTGTATCGCTGTGGGTGGGATCAGAGATTGAATCAACCTCTGGGTTTCAGCAGTTCTAACACAGTTTGCAAGGTAACGCTTAAATATTTATTTAAAATTGAAAGTGGGGGGAGAGGACGGCAGGAGGACATAAAAATTAAA
Source organism: Emydura macquarii macquarii (assembly GCF_026122565.2). Taxonomy (NCBI): domain Eukaryota; kingdom Metazoa; phylum Chordata; order Testudines; family Chelidae; genus Emydura; species Emydura macquarii. Next base: position 1,181,553 of record NW_027130250.1, read on the forward strand.
ACTTTAATGATCTCACTATTCATATTTAATGCCAGTCATCATTACTTCTGGATAATGGATTTACTGTAATAAGCATTGTCCTTCGACTCTTTGTGGGAGGTGATCAGGGTCTTCATTTAGATGACACCTTCAGTGCTTAGAGAAGCAATGGTGGGCTGCAATGATGGGCAATGTGGAGAAATCTTACATAGTTATTAGCTGGGCGGACAGACAGACAACCAGCGGAAGTCTCCAGCCTTCTTCTCTCTGTAGGTCCATTGGAGTTCCTGCTTTCTCTGGCAGTGGTTTTCCTATCCCTGCAGTGAAACAGAGGGAGGTTGCGGAGAAGGTGGAGTGAAGTTGCTGCAAAAATCCATGTTGAATTACTGCTCATGCTGTGGCGGGGTCCAAGAGCTGCACGTATAAAGTCACTTCTGTCCTCCCCAGGAGGCCAAGGACGACGGTCATGAGGCTCCAGAATGCTGACCGCTGCCACTACAGTTCACATTTCAATTTCCCCAGGATACCCCCAGGGACTCATCAGCTTCCTTTGAACCGAAAGATCTGTTGAGCAAAATCGCAGCTCCGTAAACTCCAGGAAGGTGCAGTGCAACTGTTATTAAATATTAACGTGCAGAGAACATTAGGAAAATCCATTGGAACTTAACTGACTTTGAATGTGAAACACTGATTAACTGCTGGAGGGGATTATCGGGGAGGTAAATGGAAAGTAAGATGGGGAATCGCCTAATATGGATTGATCAGGGACTCCCTTTAGACCAGAGAGGGCTTATTAGACACAGTACCTGATGCTGCTATTCAAAAGCTATGGTTAGACAAGCTCCTTTGCCTTGCCTTTCTAACAGCTTATTAGAAACCCCTGGGTAGTGGAATATCTCCAAATAGGATGAAACTGTATTTATTAACTCATGAGGATTAGCAGAAATAGCGGTATTAAGATCCCTATCAGAGGCTGTTGCAAGGTATGAGGCTGCTTTGTAGTATCTCCATGTTGGTGAAGTTACAAGAAGCAGGAAGGCAGAAGCTTGTACACCAATAAAGTGAGTCCACTTACTCTGACCTACCCCTGCTTGCCATGCTCTGAACCCTGTGGGAGGCTTGGGAAAGACATTGCGGCAGAAAGTCATTGAATCGCTTTCATGGGCTCAGAAATGCCTATGCACAGGAGTGGGCTTTAGCAAAAGGTTTGGAGATCCTTGAATCTTAATAGAGGATGGCTGCCGAGAATAGGCTAACCCCAAAAGGTGTTCTGGGACAGAGTGCAGGACTGGGAACCCGGACTCGTGAACGCCATTCCCGTCCGTGCTCCTGATTTGATGTGTAACCTTGAGCAAATCACTTCACCTCAGCTCTTCTGCTGTGTCCCCCTCCTGACCTGCTCTAACCTTTTTCCTCCTGGTTCCAACAATGCACCCACAGTTATTTCAGTCTTTCTCTCACTCAGCTCTCCTGTCCTGCAGAGCCCTCTACTATATCTGCTGTGGGCCTCTCCTGAATGGAGACTGTCAATTGTGTGAAATGATGAGCTGGTTTCTGTGATAGAAAACGAGACACCACTAAGCCTAATTTTCACAGTCACCTAAAGATCAAAATTTAATCCTTCTCTCAAGTAGCAAACAGAAGGGCTAATGAACTAGTAGACTTTGCCCCAGCAGCCTCCTTGGTTCTTTCTGTACAGATGCTCAGGTTTAGATTATATCTCTGACCATACAAGTGCTCTGCATCCAGAACCGTGGAAGTGGAATCTTTGAATGAGTCCCCATGTTCCCTTGGAAGGGATGCTAACTGATAGAAAAGGATCTTCACTCAGATTCACAGAAAGCCTCTTGGGTATTTTCTATCAGACCAGCAGAAGTCCAGGGTTAGAAGGAAAGAATCACAACAGCTCTGTAATTAATGTCTCTGGCAGGGACGGGTAACTTTATTAACGCTGTTTGTCTTCCATGGCAATATAAATACTGGCAATAAATCAACCAATTACAGATTTTAATAGACACAACTCACTGGGGACAGCCCAGCCCTTGTCTCTCTTACACTATGGGGCCTTCTGACAGGCACCAGCAGGAAGAACCAGTTTAAACTTTGCAAATAGGGAGAAAGTTATTTTGTTGTGAAGGGTGTGCAGGGAATTAGGAGAGGCCGCTTTCTGAGTTCCCCTGCATAGAGAAAATAGGCTTCCAGCAGGATTTGAAAAACAGGCTTGTTGCTATAAGTAAGGCAGTAAGTAAGAGTGCAGTTAGGGTAGGCTTGTGGCTAATGCACTTGGGCAGGGTGCTCATCACCTGGGTTCAAGCTCTGGCTTTCCTATAGTCTCATTTGTCTGAGTCACTTTCTCTCAAGTGGAAACTGAGGCAGAGGGAAATAGAATGACTTGTGCAAAGCAGGTCAGTGACAAGAACAATACTAGAGCTCAGGAGTTCTGGTTCCTTTTTTTCCCCTTTCCCACAAACACAATGTTTTCCTCTCCCCTAAAATTTTTATTTTTTAAAATTTTATTTTATGTCAGTTTCGTCTTGTTTGACAAATTGTACTTCCTCGGCTGTCACTTCTCAAAGTGCCTCTTCCAGCGATTTGTTGGGTTACTGTAAGGAAAAACTCTTTCAGAAAGATGAATCTTTTATATGGAAAAAAAAAATCTTTCAAATTGTGCTTGTTAAACAGTTCTGCTCTTTTCATTCACCTTTTCCCTTCTAATGACTTCAGAAACACACCACTTAACAATTGTTTTATCTGCTCTGGATGTGTTTTTATTTTTTCTCTATCTACAACAGATTATTTTACTTTTATTTTTTAAAATCTTTCTCTCTTCTTTAAAGATATATTCTAGCTCAAACAGGAGGTGTGATCATGATGTTGGAATCACAGGATGAAATGCCAAGGTTTGCATTATGCAGGAGGTCGGACTAGCTGGTCATAATGGTCCCTTCTAGATTCATAATCTGTTAATCTATGGATCTCTATGTTTGACTAGTCAAGACACACATTAGATTATTCCACCTGTCTTTCATAGCTGAATACCTGAGTTAAAATCTGGTTCAGTTAATTAAGGGAAATGAGTTTTTGGGGGCCCTTTCATATGCCTTCCTATAAGCATTAGCTTTGGCCTTACACAGAGTGTTGGGTTAAACAGACCCAGTAATCTGATCTGATGTAGCAAATCTCTGTGTTCCCAGAGTGTCAGATAAGATTGCAGTGGACGTGTGTCCATATCGTAAAAGCAACATTCTACTCAGCCAACTCAACAGTTAGTTTTCAGAGGCCCAGGACTAGAATAGTTCAGGGTGGGGTCCCAATGTCAGCTTTGAAGAAAATTGGCAATGCTGTGTGAGAAGTCAAGACCAAAGTGGGAGTGAATATTGCAGGTCAGGGCTGAGGTGTCGTGACAGAGCTGTGCATGAGTTTCTTTTGTGGGTCTCAGGCTTGGCATAGTAAAAGTTACTAAAGGCCAGTCTGGAGGCACATTAGCAGACCTTGTTTGGGACTCAGGACTAAACTAGGAAAGGATATTGTGTGTGAGGTTGTTATGAAGGTGCATTGGCAGAGCTGATTGGGATAGGAGAGGCATTGCAAGCCAAGACTGATATGCATTGGTAGATCCATATACAGGTGGAGGAGGACTAACCCAGAAAAGGCTACTGAGGGGGCAGAGGAGGGGCTGTAGGTCAGGTCCAAGGTGCATTGGCAGAGCCGTGGTTTCCAGAACTGGAATATGAGGGGCTGCTGCAAAACAGAACTGTGGTATATTGGCAAAGCTGCGTGGGGTCCCAGGGCTGCACTCTAAGGGAAAGCTGCACTCCAGGATGAAGATGCATTGCTAAAGCGGTGTGAGGATGCTTCTAGGGAGTCTGTGGCTGGTTGTTACAAATGCTATCATTCCCTTACTCTCCCGAAGATTAGAATCTACCCCCCACCTAAAAAATACATGCTTTTTTATGTTTGCTTTAATAGAAGAGTCTTGTCTTATTGATTGCAATCCACATGCTGGCATGTCCGTGTGTAGCTTCAGAAGACAGAGAAGAAATCAATGAGAATCCCATGGTGCAGTACTGTTTCCCAGTTTAGTGGATTACCTCATTTCTCATTGTGGAAGGAATGCCCATCACCAGGGCTTGGAAGATGAAACATTCAACCTCATAAACTCCCAGAGGTGCCTGCTTGTGATATTCAACAAGTAAATCATGCTTCCGGAGACTGAGTGACCTGACTGCCCAACTCATCAAAAGCAGCTCGAGTCAAAGGAAAGAAATGGTGATCGATCCATTCTGGCCAGCAACATTCAAATGCATCAAGCCTGGGGCCAGTTGCAAAGGTAAGGCAAAAATGGTTTGCTTCAATTTTATGATTTTGATTCAAGGTGTTTATATTATATTATATTATATTACATTAAAAGGAAACAAAAGGAAACATTTTAATGTTTCTTAATCAAAATTTTTCAGAATTTTCATTGTATGGAAAATTTCGACATTTTGACTTTTCATTTCATGCCAATTTGAAAAGGAAACTTTGAAAATATTGGGTTTTCCCAGAATCTGGGAATTCCATTTTATGATTCACACTAGTCACCAGTCCTCTCCTGGGAGGAGTTACAATGTGGATCCCTCACTAAGAGGTGTCTGTTAATTGCTACTATGATCTTGCTGATGACTGTATTCACAACTCACCCAGTCCTGAATTTCAGCACTGCCTGCTATTCATTCCAGACCAGTCCTGGGCTCCCCACACATAACTCTGCTAGTGCTGAATTGCACAAACCCCTGTTACTCTAGACCAGAGGCTTCTACACAGGTCTGCCAATGTATCTCAGTACTGTCTTTATGGCTAGCTCCAAGTTTATTAAGGTTTGCTCAAGAACCGTACCACATTGCTTCAGGAAAATCACTGAATTCCTTTCTCCTCTGACTACTGAAGCTTGCAATGTAGTATCCACTCCAGCTCCTCAATGTTTCAGGCCTAATCTAACAGGGCATGCTTCAGGAGAAAGCTGCATGGGAAATTAGAGGAGTTTCCAGAGTTATCTCCTGTCTCCTTTTCAACTTCAGTCCATATAACTCAGTATACTGCCCTTGGGAGGGGTCCATACCTTATGTTTTGGAAGAAGGGGAAATCCCCATAATGTTACAGGTCAATTTGTGTCATACTCTGTATGGGAAGAGGGAGAGTTCATGCCCAACCTTCATAGAAAATCAGCTGCCAACATGTTAAAGTATGATGTCTGATTGCCCGTATAATGTTTCTTATAGTCTGCATGTTGTTATTGATGATTGCTCGCCATTTCTTTCCCAAGTCCATGTAACAATGCTTTGCAGCAGTGAGTTCTACCGGTGAATTTTAGGCTGTGCATACAGAAATATTTCCTTTGGTTGGTTTTTAATCTGTTTCCCTTTCATGTCAGAGGGTGAATATGAAGAATTGTCTGACCAGTTTTCATATAGTTCACGTAGCTTGCTGGTGACAAGCCTTTCAAGGGGTCCAGGGAAAGGAATGAAAGGAGGAGGGAGGTTAGATAGATAGGTATCTTCTTTTGATGGCTGACAGGAAGCCTTGATTTAGATGGCAAGGCACCACCTTGTTACACTTTGAAGAATGAGCTCCCAAAATATAACAATATACTTACTATTTATCTTTATTTCTAATGTCTCTATTTCTTTTATTACTTCACTATATCATAGTCCAGTCCCACCAGAATGTTAATCATCCCTTTAGCCCTTCTTAGGTTCCCCATCCTGTTCTAGTTCCCTGGTGTCTGTTTCATATTAGACAGCCCTAAAATGCATTGGGATGGGAGGAGACAGAATGGGTTTTCCTCTTTTCACCCCTCCATTATCTTCCTCCCTCCCCCTGCTTCCACCCCTTTAGAGTTCTGCGGGGATTTTTGCTTTCATCGTTTGTGCTCTGTCCATGGTGCTGAATAGCTGACTCTCCAGGGCTCGGTCTAGGCTAATCCTCAAAGCCACAAAGAGGAGTGAAGTGCCTATGGTCAGATTCTCAAAGGTCTGTCAACATAAGGCCGTTTACGCTGACCTACCTCTGTAAGCATCTAGACTAAAATGCAGCGCCCGCTGCTGTCACTCGCCCACTACACCGACATCATAACTCCACCTCCACGAGAGGGTAGCGCTTAGGTCGATGTAGCTAGGTCAATGCAGGGTCAATGTAGACACTGCCTTGCTTTACATTGACTGTTGCTGCCTCTCAGAAGCAGTTCCACAGTGCCCCGCACCGACAGTCATATTGATGCAAGCGCTCCTGGTGAGACACGCAACGCCGACACGAGGATCGTAGTGTGGACCTGCAAACGTGATTTAATTACTGTGGTGGCTGCACGTCGACATAGCTTAAGCTGACTTAATTTTGTCATGTAGACTTGCCCTTACTCCCACTGATTTCAATGGGAATTGAGTGCCTAAATACCTTTGGGGATAGGAGCCCTTACTCCCAGTAAAAGGCCATGTGAGCAGAGCTGGGGACTTTTATGCAAAGATTTTCACAAAAGTTATCCTTTGCTGGTGGTGTATTTTTGTTTAAAATGTGACCCCCTATGGCAGCTCTAAGTTGGAGCTCTGTACTTCTCTCTGAAAATTCCTCTCAGCCAAATTCACGGTATCTTTTTTTTTTTTGGGGGGGGGGGGGATATCAAACATCTGAAGGACACTTTTTTTGGTCCTAGTCTAACCCCCTGATGAGTGTGAGTTACACATCCCCATCTGTGCCTGCTTGGCAGAGGATTTGAGTCTGTTTCAGGCTTGGTTCTTCAGCTCAGACTGTAACAACTCATGCGTTTAGCTCTCTAAGTCATAGTTCGTTCCCCAGAGCATCAGCAAAGAGATCTGCCTTCAGACTAGCTCCACGGGGATCTTCTTTTCGGAAGTTATACTGAACTACAGCTCCACTTGAAGCCAGGGGCAACTGAGGTTTCCCAGCACCTTTGCTCATAAATATCAGCGGGTATTTCTGCTGTACCTGTATGTACTGGGATGGCCCAAGTGACCAATTGCTGCCTGTATCTAGACAAGCTGATCTTGGCAAATTCCCAGATTAGTTTATTTGGACAAGCACTCCAAATATTTGGATTAGTTTATTTGGACAAGCACTGGGATGAACAGCAGGGGTTGCTGAAAAAGAATGGCACCATGCAAAGTGAATTCTGTACTTTGAATCTACCTTTCAAAAGGAAGTGTCAACTGTAAAAACAACACAAAAACATATGTTATCTCTGAGCAGGGTTGGCTGCAGGGTGCTGAAAATGCTGGTGGCTGGTCTATGCTAGTGCCCCCACCATTGCTAACAGAGAATCATAGACATGCAGGGCTGGAAGGGATCTCAAGAAATCGTCAAGTCCGTGAGTGGGATTGCACAGGTGATAGGCTGCATTGCATAAACTCACAAGCAGAGACAATTTGTCTGGTTTTAGGCTTTTTTGTGTTAACTCCCATTTAACTACAAAGTCTAATGAATACTTAGATGAAAGCACATCTCAATGAAAGACACAACTCCTGCTCCCCTCTAATTGAAGCGCAAGAGCTCACAATCCACATCTCTGAGATTTCCAAGGAATCTTCCAGGAAAACCAGATTTGCCATTGCTGATATTTCTGAGATTAAAAAAAGAACAACTTACAACTAGAAGCTTTTGCTTGAAAATAAACAAAAGACAAAAAATATTTCAGGCCTGTTCTATATCACAGAGAATCTTAAAAACGGGCACACAGCCCTTTGGAAAAAAAAAATCCTTTGCCAAGGTGGGGCCTGGATGTCACTGTATTAAGGAAAGCTATATTTGTTGCAGTCCCATCTTTGATGGAAAGTCTACCCCATGTCCCATGGGCCCCCCATCTCCTTGTGTACTGAACATGTCCAGTCTGGCAGTCCGACTGCTAGAACACTGGGAGAGTTTGTTTCTAAAGACTTGGGAGGAGTTTACTCCTTTGCCACTTCAATTCTGTGGCCCATAGCACCAGTGATTAACTGGGTCTCCTGCTAACACAGAACCTTCTGCAAGCAGACAAATGTTGAAAGCTCCTAATCCCGTGTCTTCTGTTAGCTTGAACTTCCTGTGTGTCTGCTCTGAGTAGAATGGGTGGGAAGGAAATTCTGTTGTTTAGGTCCCATGTGGCTTAGATTAAACTGGGGTCAGTACGTGGCTTTTCAAACTTGGAATTGTTTTATGAGAAGGGAAGATTTTTTTTCCCCTCTCTCTCTGTCTCTTGCTATTCTTGGAGGAGTGCTGCAGGAGCAAGGTCAATGATCCCTTACAAATTCCGCTTTATAAGCCCGATGTACAGCTTTGTGCCTATAAACCTGAGTCTATTATTTCAGTAAATAGCAGACACTTTCCAAAAAACATTTGAAAAAGGTGATCCTGAGCCCCTGAAGAGTGAGATAAGATATTCAGGGAAGAAGACTCATTAAAAGTCAGAACTAAAAAATTCATCAGCGGACTGATTACAGAGAAGGCTGGAGAGGAGAATTCAGGGCACAGATACACCTTGACCTGATCAGTCAAATGGAACATTTACCCTCTCTCAATTTTACTTCTTAACCCTATTCCCTTGGAGCCAAATTCTGCTGGCAGGCTGTGGTAGATGCATTAAAACTCCATTAGCGTCAAAGAACAGCAAGGGGGAGAGGTTTTGTGATTAACTCAGAGAGCTGTCACTCAGGACAATGTTGCCTCTCAGAAATGCCCTGTGTGACTTTGGGCAAGTCATCTAATCCACAAACCCCAATCCGGCAAAGCACATGCTTCGCAGGGTAAAATCCCAGCCTCTCTGAAGTTGCTATAGGTTTTCGCCATTGACTTTAGGCTCAGACTTTCACCCATAGATTGTAAGGCTGGAAAGGACCATTGTGATGACCTCATCTGATCTCCTGCATAACTCATCCTTCAGTAGGACGGCAGCACGTGCATAAAGTTAAGCGTGCGCTTAAGTGCTTTACCAAATATGGATGGGCTGATCAACCAAGACCAAGGAGAAGTGAAACTGACCCACAATAACAACAGTCTTCGTGCATGCAGTACAGTTCATTGGTAAGGACTCTGGAGCACTTCACAAACGGATCTGCAAGTGATCCAACAAGCAGCGTGGCAGCCACTGAAGTACAGGATCTGGACCAAGGCCCTCTTTCATAACTTCAGGTTTCACCTCGGTTTCTCTCTCCTGCAGCTCCATTCATGCTGTTCAGACGCCGTGCACATTTGTCTTCCCTGTGGTTTTTCATTGAGCAATCATGCTCAAAAAATGAATTGCCGGCAGATTTCAGCAGAGTGGAAAAAAAAATATAGGTTGAGTGGGTGGTTTCGGGGGAAATAAAGGGGTTATTATGCTCTGTGCTGGTTAATGAAATCAGAAAGTGGAGTGGAACTCATCTAATATCGTACAGCTACAAAATAAAATAGACAGGTTAAAGAAAAGCCCCACACAATACTGCAGATTCCTTGAAATGTCAAAATATTTCATTATGCAGATGATAAAGATGGAAAGAATAACAGGGTTTCAGTTTTATGTGACACATCATCTCTCTTCCCCTCTATAATTTTTATTATTTATTATTATTTAAAAATATTAGCATTCCAGTAAATCACAATACCTTCATGATCATATTTGTGTGTGAAATATTAAATGGTTTTGTCTAGAGTCCCGAGCTCTCCGTTTAATACTACGAGAGGGAGAGCATCAGCAATGACCCCATACGCGTCTTTCCTAGAGCCTGGAACCTGCCCTTATTGGACTGTCTCCGAGCCGTGGGGGGAATTATGTCCCCATTGGTGGAGAGTATATTGCAATATGGATAGATAAATAGAAACAATCAAAGAGTGGGCGAGGGGACGTAGACAGCCAAATAGGAGGCAATTTGATGCAATGGATAGGGCACTGGCTGGGAAGTCAGGAAACCTGACTCCTTTCCCTTGCTCTGCCACAGACTTGTGTGATCTTCGGCAAGTCATTTCACCTTTCTTTTTCCCTTCCCACCTCTTGTCCATCTGGAATGCAGGGATTATCTATCACCATATGTCTAGATAGTGTCTGGTTCACTGGTTGGTGCCTCGAGATGCTACGGAATTACAGATAACAACATAATTGATAGAATATTCAGTCCTTGGTCTTTCTACTGCCAACAGGGGCTTTAGAAACAATGGTAATGGTGGCTGTACCAGGCGGTTATCTGGGTTTGCACCTCTCGGATTATATGCGTTGGAAGGTAGAACAGAATACATTTTGGAGCCTAAACCTACTTTATTTAGCACATTCAGTTTTAGGCAGTTTCTGGGCTGCACTTACCATCAAGATCATAGGACCACAGAAATCAGAGGCACAGAAACACTAGGCATGCCCGTCTTACCAGGACAGAGGTTGCATCCTATAGTGCTTTGTCCTGCCTGATTTTAAATTTGGCTGTGGTCTCCCCTTGGCCGGTTTCTGACAATTTCTGCTCCTTCAGGCCTGAACGCCAGCTGCCTACTTCCCCCAGACAGCAACATGGTGTGTATTGCCCATCTCGAAGCCCCCTAGATGACTGCAGCCCCTTCCATTGCAACGTGCATCTCATCAGAGGGACCTTGAAACATGCACCAACCTCCCTGGGCATGGCACTTGAATGGCCTCTGCGAAGCTAACGGCTTTATTAAAGACAACATTTAAGGGCGCTAAAAATAACCTCTCCCAGATCACAGGGAGCAGCCAGCCCGAGCAGCCTGAGAACAAAACTCCTGCCGCTGTTCATGGCCTTGGGTACTTTTCAAGAGTTAAAAATAGCGTCCGGGCGCTGGGAGTGGGTGCGGGGTGTCTGCATTCAGAAGAAACATTTCCCTTGGAATGGGGAATATCTTCGTTCCGCTTCTGGTGATGGAGAAGGTATTGAGGAGGGTAGTGGGCCTTGCTGCTGCTTGAGAATAGAAGGAAGGCTGTGCAGTAGGGAGAGCACAGGAATGGGAGCTGGGACGCTGGGTTTCTGTTCCCAGCTCAGCCATTAAAGGAAGCCGTAGGAAATGGAATCTAGTGAGTAGCACCCTAGGCTGGGACTCAGTAAATCTGTGTTCCGTTCCCGAGTCAGTAACTGACTGACTTGATGTACTCTGTCCCTCAGCTCCCCAGCTACCAAATAATAATGTTTAGGAAACAATCCATTTGTAAGCGCCTAGAGGATAATAGGATTATAAGGAATAGCCAGCATGGATTTGTCAAGAACAAATCACACCAAACCACCCTCATTTCCTTCTTTGACAGGGCTATTGGCCTAGTGGATAAGGAGCAAGCAGTACACGGGATATGTTGACTTTAGGATTTTGACACATCCCACTTGACATTCTGATCAGCAAACTAGGGAAATGAGGTTTAAATGAAATTAGACACACTTTAAGGTGGGTGCACAACTCAAAGAGGAGTTATCAATGGTTTGCTGTCCATCTGGGAGGGTGTATCTAGTGGGGTCCCACAGGAAGTGGGTCAAGTACTATTAATTGTTTTCATTAATGACTTGGATAAAGGAGTGGAGAGTATGTTTATGAAATTTGCAGACGACACCAGAAGATTGCAAGCACTTTGAAGGACAGGATTAGAAGTCAAACTGGCCTTGAGAAATTGGAGAAATGGTCTGAATTCAACAAGATGAAATTCAATAAAAATAAGTGCAAAGTACTTCACTTAGGAAGGGAAAACCAAACGCACAACTACACAATGGGGAATAACTGGCCAGGCGGTAGTGCTGCTGAAAGGATCTGGGGGTTATAGTAGATCACAAATTGAATATGAGTCAACAATGCAATGAAGTTGCAAAAAAGGCTTATATCTTCTGGGATGTATTAACAGAAGTGTTGTATGTCAGATAAGGGAGGTAACGGTCCTGCTCTACTCAGCATTGGTGAGGCCTCACCTGGAGTTCCTGTGTCCAGTTCTAGGTGCCACACTTTAGGAAAAGTGTGGACAAACAGGAAAGAATCCAGAGGAGGGTGACAAAAACGATCACAGGTTTACAAAACCTGATCTATGAGGAAAGGTTTAAAAAACCGGGCATCTTTAGTCTTGAGGAAAGAACAGTGAGGCACTTACCTGACAATAGGCTTCGGTATGCTAAGGGCTGCTATAAAGAGGACTGCGATCAATTGTTCTCCATGTCGCTGAAGGTAGGACAAGGAGTAGTGAGCTTAATCTGCAGCAAAGGAGATTTAGGTAGATATTAGGAAAACCTTTCTAACTCGAAGGGTAATGAAGCATAGGAACAAGATGCCACTGGCGGCTGTGGAATCCCCATCACGGGAGGTTCTAAGAGCAGGTTGGATAAACACCTGTCAGGGTTGGTCTAGGTTTTCTAAACCTTTGATCATTTTTGTTGCCCTCCTCTGGACTCTTTCCAGTTTGTAGACATGGTCCCTAAAGTATGGGCCTGCCTGAGCTCCGAGGGCTGGACTTGATGAGTTCTCTAGGTCTCACCACGGAGGGAGACTGACGTGTCATAGTACATATAGCCTGACCGGAGAGACTGACTGAAAGGTGCCATACTGACAGCCCTGGAGACCTGTCTTGTAACCACATAGCAGCATCAGTCCCAGCGCAGACTTTGTGCACAGGTGCACATGCTCTCACACACACGCCACCGCCTGCCAACGTCCCTCCTGTCAGATCTGTAAGGGACTTCCCCAGGGCTGGAGAGCTCATGTTTCTTGTTCCTTCAGTCCGGGCCTGTGCTGGAAACGTCATTCACTAATACTGACGTTGTATGTTGGTGCTTCTGTGGTGTGGGCGTCTGCCCCTGTTTGTTGTCAGCCGTGTGTTATTTTACAGTCATCCAGTTCAGAGAGCTGTTGCTCCTTCCTGAATATACAGGCCTAATCTGTTCCATATTTCTTCTTTACTGCTTTGATGTTATCTGTTGAGTTGTCTCTGTGTGTGTAGATGTAGTCAGATTCACACTAGGCTCAGTGCTGCTGGATGCATTACAACCTCCCCCCCCCCCTTTCCTTGGCAAAGGGCTTCGGGATCCATAAGACACCCTGGTTGGTGGCTGGCCTTGGGATTACATTAGTTTTGCTCCTCAGGGTATCGTCCCTTGTGAGAAGCATGGGGAAAACCAAGTCCTTAGAGCTCCGGGACACAGAGAGCAAGTACCAGCTGGTGGCAGTGCCTGGATAGATAGGAGAAAAAGGGGATTGTTCCAAAATGTATGGGTGCAGGGGAGTTTGTGTGTAGCGGGGGACTGCAAGCTGTGTCTGAAAGATTACAGTTTGCATGTGTAGCTGGAGGAGGGACCTTGACTGGACTGGAGGCTCAGCCTTGCTGGTAGCACTTCTGCCTGAATAACCATCCATAGAGGGGGAAAAACATGAAATCCACACATCAACTGCGCCTAGACATTTCTCCTGGTGGTTGGGGAGCAGACGGCGGATCTGAGCAATGCAGCCTGACAGCTCAACTCTCCCAGCTCCACTGAGGTGTAGGGAGATCGCACTCCGGTGGGAGTCACACCTTTGGCTGACACACCATGGCCAGCACTCAGCAGACATTGCCTGGGGTGCAACCCCAGCTGGAGAAAAAGGGAGAGCTCTTAAAGGTAGCGCTGGCTGACAGCGGAAGGAGCTGAAATAGAATAACCAGCTCCCAGACACTCTCTCACATGACTCAGTCCCCCTTACTCACACACACACTGACACAGTCCCCTTACACGCTCGGTCCCCTGACACACACAGCCCCCTCCATGCCATAACCCCTTGACAAACACACACACAGGCTTGTGACACGCACACCTCCATCCCCACAGCCCCTTGACACACACGGCCCCCGATACATGCACACTGATAGTACGTCCACACACGTTTTCAAAAGCACCTAGGGGGCCGAGTCCCTTAGATACCAACACCCGAATGCCCCTAAATCACTTAGGAGCTACCTAAAACAACAATAATAAATATTAAAGGCTGAGATTTACAGCACTGCCTAAGGGAGCCATGCAAGCCAAAATCCCACTGACATGCTTTTGGACCTGCGCACCCGGCTGCTTTTGGCTCTTTGGAAAATCCCAGAGAAAAATAATAGGTGTTTGTTTGTTTTTTTTTCTTTTTACGAGCTGTTCAAAACCGAAGGCAGCCCAGTGATGTGGTAGAACTCAGCATTCCTACAACACGGTACCAACCCTAACAAATTGATTCATCTGCATGACACCCCTCGTGGGTAAACGTGGAAGCGTTTCCCCCGTTTTACACATGGAGACCCCGAGGCACAAGAGAGGGGAAGTGATTTGCCCATTGTCACACGGCAGGCCAGTAAGAGCTGGGGACAGAACTCACATGCAGCTAAAGACTGATCGCCTGACTGACTCTCAAAGGTACTGCGCACCGGTGGCTGCCAATGACTTCACTGGGGTTTGAGGCTGCTCAGCACTTCTGAAAATCAAGCCAAAGAAGTTCAGGAATCGTCATTCGAATAGTCAGGGACATTCTTATCATTTTCACAGTTCTTTCCCGCCTTTCCCCCACAGCTGCTTCTGATTATTCTTTGGAAGCTTGCACTGGTCTGTTATTGTGAGGTTTCTGGTAAACACTGGTTTGTTAATGTAGGGTTTCTCTTGTTACCGTTTTCCTATCATAGAGCTAATTGATTTCGGGAGATTTATATACAAATATGGCTTTTTGTGGGTGCGCTGCTTTGTTATGGCAGAATTGACCACAGTCAGCTGTTGTTATTGCAGGGTTGCCCTTGATCATTGTTTTGAAATCCTAAGGGCAGAACTCAGCTGTAAAAAATCCAACACACCAGAAAGAGGTTTTACTGTAGTCCAAGGGCCAGATCCTTAGCTGATGTAAAGTGGCATGGCTCTGTTGACTTCAGTGGTGCTAAATTGTTTTATCCCCGCTGAAAATCTGAGACAGCATTCTGGTGACAAGTTCTTCCCCATGGACTTGAATTTCCCCTCTGTACCTTTAATCTGATTCTGTACTTTTTTTTTTTTTGTATTCCTTTTATAATTTCACTCTGGTTTTTCTTTTTCCCTTTGGGTTGCTCTAAGGGGAGCTGACAGTGAAGTTAAATCCACCTGGTTCTCCTTCCTGACCATCTGTTTCCATGTCAGAACATTTAAGTACTGGGAAAGATGGTGCTTTTTAATATTAGGACTGAAAGTTAGAACCCAAGCCAGTGCTTCAGAGCTGCTTCCCCGGGAACCTGGGGTTCTTTGCAAACCAAACTGTCTCCTCAAATTACATCTGCAACATGCAGCTGTTTTTATTTTGGTATTTTATGCTTGAGAAACACACACACACACACACACACTCCTCCCACCTGACACATGTTAATGGAAAGAGAAAAAGCTGAGGGGTTTTTTTTTGCTTCTGTTATCTTATTTTACATGTTTGAATTAACTGCTGGTCATCTGGATTCCCTGCCAGTGCAATGTGCTTGCACAAAAGTGCTGCTTAGTGGATTTTATTGCAACTTGCTTCAGGCAAGGTGGGAAGAGGCACTGTACATTTATAAGTGTGCCACTGCCAGTGGCTGCCCTCCTCAGAACCTACCCTGTCAAAAAGCACCGACTGGACCCCCTGGGTGGTCCTCTCAGCAGAGAGGCCAAAGACTGAATCGGGCTTGGACGCTAAACAACTCCCCTCTTCCACCCACAAATGGACTCGCGTGCACCGAGCCTTGATTCTTCAAGCCACTTCTGTGTGTGTGTGAGCTTAAGTGAGAGAGACTCACTACAGGAGGACAGAGAAGGAGGCCTGGAATGTGGTGGATGGGTTGGATAATAGGCACGCAAAGCCAAATGACTGCCATTCTTTATGTTGGGTGGTAGTTTACTCCAAGGATAGCACCAGAGAGTTAAGTGGGATTCTTTGAGGATAAAGGCACTGGTCACAAATAAATAGAGGCTGCAAATGAGAGGAAGATTTCTAACCATCAGAGGAGAGAGGCTTTGGACCAGCCTTTCAATAGAAGGAGTGTGTGGGGGGGAACAACCTAACTCATTTCAGGAGGAGCTTAACCAGTTGATGAACAGGATTAATGATGGCATTGGGTTTGATGGCAGAGGACTGGACTTGATGACACCAGAGGTCCCTTTGAGTCCTATGTTTCCTAGGTACTGTGTCTCAGCAGGGGTATTGGAATCTGGTTTTAGTGGGGCATGAAAGAAATCTCTGTGAGCATGTTGCATGTTTATGCATGCATGAACACACATGCAGCTGATTCCAGGTGTGTATGTTTGCATGCAGTAAGAGACAGAGGAGTTGCTTTTGTATGCGATGTGAGGATCAGGGGATGGAACATTAATTTGCTTTTATAGGCCAGACAGGTGCTCTGGGGTGTAGGATGGGCTACAGTGGAGAGTGTGCTGAAGAGAATGGAGGGTGGGTATGTCTATGCTTTGAGATGGAGGTGCACATACCAGCTCAAGGAGACACACCCACCCTAACTCTGACTGAGCTAATGTGCTAAAAATAGAAATGTGGCCATGGTGGTGCGAATGGTGGGAGGGGCTAGCTCCCCCAAATGGATGCCTAGTGTCTTGGATGGATGTGTACTAGCCCCTTCCACCACTCATGCCACTGGGGCTACACTATCTTTAGCATGTTGATGAGAGCTAGCGTGAGTATGTCTCCACCTCCTGGAATTTACACCTGCAGCTCCAAGTATGGACATCCCATTTGCCTTCCATTCAGCTTTCATCTTCCAGAGATGCAGGCGGGACCTTGAACTGTGCCTGGTGCAAGGTGGAGGGATTTTTCTCCGTGTACCATCCAGAAAGGAGGAGATTAGTGTAAATACGGCACAGCAGGGAGAGGGATTACTGCCAGAGAGCATGGGAAGAGCTCCGTTTCCTGGGAGGGATACAGCTATTTTTATAGAGTCAGATTTCAAAAGAGCTTAGCTCCCAGCAGATCCCAGCAGAGTCTGGTACTGGCAGCCAACGTGTTGAGCTCTTTTGAAAATCTGTCCCATACTAATTAGAGATGGGCTCAAGATGTAAAATGTGGATCAGGGCTTGGGTTTGGATTTTGGACAGCCTCCAAAGTTTGGGAGTGAGTAGGTCTGGCTTTTCTTTTTATGGGACCATTTAAACTAGTAGTTGCTGGAGGGCACTGCTTGTGGAAACCCAGAGAAACGGCATGCAATCATGACACTTCCTTGATGCCATGATAGGAATATATTCCAGTACAGCATGATCTATCTGCACACCTACCTGCATTAGGTATTTATAAAGCATTAATCACTATACTTTCTGGACACAGTCTCTTAGCTGCTGGGGGAGAGGGAGCCCTACAGCATCTAGATAAGAGTGACCATCTATCACAAATTTGGTGAAAGATGGTCCTGATTAATTCAGTATTGGCAAATCCCAGAGGGTGTGCACTGGAAGGAAGAATTTGAACATCTTGCACACATTGCTTTGCTCTGAATTAACTGTAATGGCGCCGGAAAAAGACCTTAGTGTTATTTTGGGCAGCTCAACGAAAACATCTGCTCAGAGTGTAGGGGTGGCAAAAAAAAAAAAAAATAGACGAGGAGGGACGCCTTGTTTGGAGGCATAAGGGACGGAATGGAGTACAACTGAAAATATGATGCTGCTATGTACGCAAATAGGACTCCCTCTGCTGGCACACTGTATTCAGTTCTGGCAAACCCATTCCCAAATTAAAGCAGAAATAGAAGATGAGTGATGAAAATGATTAGCGCCCTTGAAGGCCATCCACATGCAGCGGGATCATAAAGGAAGGTTTAGTTTAGCAAAGAGATGGAAAGAGCTGACCTGATAGATAAAATAATGAATGCATTATTTCTGTTTACCCTCTCTTGTAGGAAGACAGGACATAGGATTGGAAAGGACCAGTCTCCTGCTATCCCGGGCCACCTCTCCTAGTAAAAGATCAACAGAAGAGTCAGTGAAATGGAAAGCTAGCAAACATAAAACTGATAAAAAGAAATACTTTTTTTTTATTTGTCCAATTTGCTTGTGGAATTAATTGCCAGAGGATATCACTGAGCTTAGCTGGATTCTAAAAAGACAAAACGCATATAGATGATGAGAACATCTACCGTCCGTTAGCTAAGATGTATAGATAGAAAGGCTATGAACTATCCTGCCTCAGGGTGTAAGCTAACCAGGGACTGACGGGGGTCAGGGAGAAACTTCTTTTAGGATCAGGTTATTCCATAATTGTCCACTAAGTGCTTTCTTGCACTTTCCTCTGTCTAGAGCATCTGTTACTGGTTCTTGTCAGAGACAGATTACTGAACTGGGTGGGAAAGACTGGTTTTATGGTCAAGGCACTAGACTCAGATGAGCTTGGTTCCATTCCTGTCTCTGCCACAGACTCCTTGTTTGACTTTGGGTGAATCTCTGAGAGCCAGACTGTAAAAGGTTTTTAGGTCCTTCGCTACGCAGATAGGTGCCAAGTGGGATTTTCAAAAGCACTGAAACTGGCCCTTAGTGCCCCGGCTTCCCATCTCTAAAATGGGGATTACAATATTTCCCACACTGGGTGCTGTGAGGATGTAGATACATTTAACGAGAAGGAGGCACTCAGATATTACAGCCATGTAAATATCTGAGATAGCCAAGCCACTGCGCTGATTCCTTTGTTGGCAGGTGTGCTCGGAGGATGCTAAAATATCCTAACTCCAGTTTGGGGAGAAGAGGAACAAATTTAAAATAGCTTCCAAATGTCCCCACTGCTGTGCCGCTGCATCTGGGCATCCCAGAGCAAGTTTCTTAATTGTGTCCTTTGTTAAAGGTAAAGCTCTAAAATGAAAGTGTTCATGCTTATTGACCATGCTAACACAAATAGACAGCTCAGTGCTCCCAAACCACTGTGTAAGTGGTCTAGTCCGCTGGCTGTAATATTAGCTTTTGAATTTAATAGCATTTAGAAATGTCGTATGTTTCTGTGAGATTCCCTCTCACAATTAAAAGCCCAGAGGGATTTTTATTTTTAAATTCAAATTATTGCCATAAAAGCTCTTGGAGGAGGGAAAAAAAAATAAGTGACATTTTAACTCTCCTTTTTAGTTTCTAAATAAAAGTCTTTAAAAGGCGTCATTTCGGAATAACCTTCCTAATATGCGTTAAAGCCTCAAAGCTGCAGCTGGAGAAGTGACTGTATAAATAATATTTCATGCTGCCATATTTCTCTGCCCTCCATAATTTCCAGATCAGATTCACTTACTTTACAAGTCAAACAGGATTAATTCCACCCCCTGCCTTCCATCCACTTCCAACTTGCCTGGTGCCATAGAGCGTCACCTTGTCCCTGAAAATCAAGCTGCGTTTCTCTGTCGCCTGTGAGTTAAAGAACAGGGGATCTAGCTCCCTACGATGCTTAATTCTTATATAGCGCTTCACATCCATGGACTTGAAATCATTTTACAAAAGAAGAATCATTACACTCAAGGTACTGAAGGGGAAATTGAGGCACAGGAAGCATCCAGCTCAATGGCAGAGCTGGGAATAGAATCCAAGAGTTTAGATTCCCAGGGCAGGATCCTCTGGTCTGCTAAGGCCACTTTGCATGAGCCTAAAAGCAGTTGGAAGATACCAGAGAATTCCCAGTATGCAGGAGAACTCTCTGCCAATATAACCACTTCACCCTGTCATAAAGGGGAATGGAGTGTGTTGGGGTGTTCCCTCCTCCTGATCCATGAATGTACTTAGCTATTTATCAAGAGACTGACATAGCTCTTTAAGTATCCATGTCTCATTTTCTGTATCCAGTCAGAAACTTTCAAAAGCATGCAGGGGATTTAGGAACACAAGTCCCAAATAGAGCCGATGGGACCTGTGCTCAGAAATCACTTTGAACCCCTCCCCTTTGGTTTGTCTGCAGTTGGATGTACTGTCTAAATACAGACAGTCATGGACAAATGGCACAGCTGGTGAACGATGCGCAAACCCACTCCTATCAAACACCTTAAAGCAGAAAACTTTTCCCAGAGACCTCATTCTTTTCCCACACTGTGGAGTCACGATAAGCTAAGCTGCCATTAAAGTGAGGAATCACCAGCAGTCCGGGTTATTTTAAATCTTTAATAGACGTATTACCTCACATTAGAGCTTCATCATCTGCTTCTCTGTGTAAGCACAAAGAGAGTATCCATCACAATTAGTGTAACATCCCGGAAGACATAAAAAAGATGGAAGTGCGTTCAGAGCTGCGCACCTCTGGGGTTCATTTGCTCAGGTTTCAGGCACACAGCCAGGGCAAGAAGTTGCTCCTTCCTGAAGTAACAAAGAGCTTTAAAGTCAGCAGAGGCACATGGGCAGGTTTAGAGATACCCGCACTGGCGTTCTCACTGGAACAGCTATTGGGGGGGCAATCTTGTCGTGACTCTCACAACATTTGATGCTTTTCTTAAAGCCCAGGAGCCTGAAGTCATGATGTTACATGAGAATCTGAGCTTTCATTAATGAAAAAAGGAAGTTTCCAGCCCACTCAGTTCCCGTTAAAAGCTGTAAAACATGACCTGAGACTCAGGAACCAGAGGGCAGAAGGCAAATAAAAAACAGTCACAATTTATTGTTTAAAAAAAATCTCATGATTTTTAAGCCAAATTCATGAGTTTTGAATGCTTGGCTTTGACAATATTGAGTGTATGTGTCTCTCTGTCTTTTTTTTCTAGAGCTGTGCTTTACAGCCTCCTGCACCCTCCCTATCTAACCAGAATCTATCCAGGACCACTTGCCCCCTCAGCAATACAGGAAGGGCAACATGACCACAGTTTGATTAGCAGCAAGTGATGTGATAGGCAGACAGCATTGCAGGAAACAGATCCTTTTGAAACAGCCACGCGCTCGATGTGGGGGATGGAGCTGCATGTAGGTCGTGAGAGTGGTTCTGTTAGACTGGGGCTATACTGAAGATGAAAGGCATTAAGTGAGATATTTGAAGCTATACCAATTAAAAACCAAATGCCTTCCCATTAGAAAGACAGCCGCGAGCACCATATGGGGTGAGGGGTGGATAAGAGCCAGCTGCCTATGGGGAAATAACCGGCTCTCTAGAGTCTAAGAAGTGACTCCTGCTTCTGCCTAGGAGTGAAGGGATTCCCTTGAAGGATCTCTTCTGTATGTGGACTTTCTACTAGATAGATGGAGACTTTGCTCACTGTAAAGGTAACTGATGTCTGATGAGGGAGTGTAAGAAAGGCTGTAAAAAAGACAGATAGAATATGTCAGGGTGGCAATAGATTAATTGTGGTACAAGCTATTAAAGGCCAGTCTGACGAAATCAATCCAGAGAACCCTTGGCAGCTGAGCAGGAATGGGCTTGTCAGCCTGAAGACCTCACTTAACACGATGATTGAGAAGGGGATATGAAGAGTTTCTCCTAAGGGAGCTCTCCCAGGGAAAGCTTTCCCTCACATCCCCATCCCTCAGCCCTGCTTTGTTGGTACTCTGGTCTTGGATGCACCAAGTGGAACGGAGACGAAGTGACCCGAACCTTTAGACAAAACTCAAACCGAAGCTCCAGCAATTAGCATTAGTATGACGTTCAGAAAAATCAGGTTAACGGAGTAAATAAATGAAACCAAAGGGGAGTTTCAACACACATGTGCTGTCACGCACCATCACACCTGTACAAGGACTGCAGGGTCCATTTACCTTGGGTGTCACGTGGCCCCTCCTTGCGGTAGCTGGGTGCCTTGCAATGGTAAGGAATGTATCCTTCTAGCACCTCTGTGACACAGCTCAGTCCTGTCACCCCCCACTTTCCTGATGGGGGAAACTATGACTCAGAGGGTTAAGTGATGTTCCCCAGCTTCGGCAAGTGGTGAGTTGTGCCATCTGCTTTTCTGCTGAGCTCGGTTCACTTTGGTGTTTTTTCATCCATTTAAACTATCCCTACCTGAATTGCCAGTTGTATTGTATCTGACATGCAGTCTGTAAGCTCATGGGGGAAAGAACTGTCTTACTTGGCTCTTGCATGTACAGCACCTAGCACAATAGGGCCCTGATCTTTGACCGGTGTTCCTTGGTGCTACCGTAATACAAATAATTATAAAGAATGCACACAAAAAAGGCTTATAGAAGAGCCAGCAATAGAACTCAGATCTCCAGAAACCCATCCCTTGGACACTAAACCACCCTTCCTCTGCTGAAGTTGCCTTCAAGATTTATTGCGACCTCTTGTGATGGTGGCTTTGGTGTGTTGGGAAAAGTGGATTTCTTCTACCAGATTTATGTTTCAATCAACATATTGCGGAGTCTAAGGTTGGGATATAAGTGGGTAAGAGCTACAGCCAGGGCTAAGTGTTTTAGGAGAGGTGTATAACATGTTCTGCATGGAAGACTATGTTTTCAGGTGGTTATTAAGTGGGGGAAGATAACCTCCTCAGGGGGCTGGATTTGATGACCTCTCAAGGTCTTTTCCAGCCCTACATTTCTATGATTCTATGAATCTCCCATGGATTTCCACTCTCAGTATTTTTATCCCAGTGTTGCTCTAATGATGCTTCCCTTCTGATCCCAGCACCTACGGAGTGGTGGAAAGAAAGAACTTTTCAGAAATAATGGTAACCCTACATCTCAGGAATCTGAACCATTAAGGAACAGCTAACAAATGGAGAATTTGAAGGTGACTTTTCCTTGCACAGAGGGGCAAACTTGTGAAACAGCCCGAATAAGGTTATAAAAAACCAACAGCAATGTTTATGGACTGGAGCAGCATCTGCAGAGACAATAGGTAGTACAGATCCTCGTACTTCAGGGCAAAAAAAAAATTATCATCTGGAGATCAGGAAGGGAAAAACATCTCCCCACATGGTGTGCACACCAGGGGTTTTACAACGTCCTCTGAGAATATGTCTATGCTCGAGCTTGGAAAATGTAATTTCCAGCTGGGGTAGACACATATGTGATAGCATTGATATGTGTAGCCACAGCAGCGGGGGACAGATGAGCTGCTCAAATAAGTATCTAGGGTCCCGGGTGAGACTGTGTTTCTGGTGACTAACCCATCCCACTGCTCATGCCAAGAGGGCCACACATCTCTTTTTAGTGCTCTAGCATGAGCAAAGTTAACATGTATAAGTCTACCTAAGTTGGAATGTACACCACCATCTCCAGTGCTCAGGTAGCCTAAATCATCTGGAGTTGGCCATTGCTAGAGAAAAGATACTACATTGGAGGGATCATCTTCTGATGGGTCAATTCCAAACAAGAGAGACCGGGGGGAGCCAGTGGGATCCAGTCAGTACAGCTTGTAACCAGAAGACGTGGGTTGTATTCCCAACCTGCAGTGTGACCTTGGGAAAGTCACCCAACCTTCCCAGGTCTCAGTTTCTCCCCAAATTTATATGATGCTCCTTACCCTCCTTGGTCAAGTGCTTTAAGAGCTATGGATGAAGCGAACAACATGTCCTCGTTATTAGTCTGAGCAGATATAGCAGGAGGTAGCATAGCAGACTAAATGGCAGCTCCTTTGTTACTATGCTATACAAACAGCCATCAAATCAAGGTACCCATTCCTGCTAGAATCAAATAAAAACTCAGGTAGACATCGGAAATAGTTAAGGAATGGGTAGCTAGGTCAGATCTGATGGGCCTTTCTTCAGCTCCAAGTATGTTACTTTCCCCACTTAAGCTACTGTTTACCAGGAGACTTGATATCTTCACCCCACCAGCCCTCTGATAGAGAAATCTATGCTTGGACTTTTCAAACAGCAGTTCAAGAAATAAATAACCTTTGTCCTTTTAATTTATCATTTTTGTAACCCAGTAATCAGTTTCATACAAACATGGCCACTGTATTACAATGGAGCCTGTCAGAGCAGCCTCAGAGTTTAATGAATAAAAAGCAATTAAACTTCCAAAACCTGCTGGCCTGTACAAATCCCCCTTTTTTATTAATATTTCTAAGCCATTAAAGAAACTAATTACTTTCTTTTTACATTTGCAGAACAGTCAAAGTCGGACCTCAATAGGTAAGCACTGATTAGCTAACTCTTTTGACTTTATATCAGCACACAAAGAAACTGCTTTGCTTGATGAGGTTTCTCCTGCATGCTCAATCTGAAAAAAGAAGAAAAGGGATGGGGGGGAAGCTGGCCTTCATCATGCCTTTAAAAAAAAATCCAACGAAAGGAGCCATGGTACCACAGTAAAAGGCTTTTACTTAGATTGCAAGCCCTTTGGGAAAGGTGTACTGTCTGTTTGCTCTGTGTTTGTACAAACCTAGTACAATGGGGCCCTAATCCCTGATTGGAGCTCCTTCATGCTACAGTAATACAAATAAATAATAATAATTGTTACTGCCATGGCTGCAATGCCTAATCAGATGGCAGAAAGGTGGAGGGATATGGCACAATGGAAGCGATCAGTTGAGCTGGTTGAAATTTTTTTGGTCCACTTTTTTTTGGAATGCAAAATCTCTTTCAGCTGAAATGAATTATTTTCAATTTTTGGACAAAAAATGAAACATTTTTGGATTTCAAGTTTTGTGGGCTTTTTTCCCAGGAGGAAAAAGTGTTGGGGCTGGGGAAACGAATGTCAAAAACTAGAAAATGTTTGAGTTGTTGGTGTGTCGAAAAACTGAAAAAATCCTTTGAAACCTCTTTTTAGGACAAAATGAAAATGTTTTGTTCAAAGTTTTCAGTGGAAGATAGATAGCATTTTGTAACTTGCTCTAGGGATCTCCATGGCTAGGTGACCCCTTCTTCTTGATACCCAGTGTGGGGTTATCAAGATAGTGTGGGGAATCAGAAGCACTGTTTGAGGCTGGTTGGGCAGTCTGCCTTCAGTGTCACACACCAGTGCTGGGAGAATCTGATTTCCTTTTACAGCCTGCCCTGACCTTGGCATTTTCAGGTGGCTGCCCTAGGCGCGGATGGGTCACAATACCTTTGAAAATTGCCCTCTAAGGTCCTAAGTCATCTTCTGTAAATGGGATGTAGGTTCCTGAATCTCTTAGGCACA
This sequence comes from Emydura macquarii macquarii, assembly GCF_026122565.2. Taxonomy (NCBI): domain Eukaryota; kingdom Metazoa; phylum Chordata; order Testudines; family Chelidae; genus Emydura; species Emydura macquarii. The sequence goes on from NW_027130250.1 coordinate 1,206,446, forward strand.
TATGAAAAATTTACCCTAACAGAATAATTTTTTGAAGAGGTCCCAACCCATTTATTACTTAGAGGCCCCAAATGAGATCAGAGCCCCACTGTGCAGCGTGTGGTCTGTGTACACCTAAGAAGAGACAGTGCCTGGCAATCAGAGGACCCTGGACCCGATGAACAGTACCAGCCTTACACCGTAAGTCAGTGGGAGTCGTTTGGGGCGGATGGTGGGAGGCAGTAAGAGCAAGTGTCTCACAATCAGTCTTAAATAGATGTCTGGAACTCAGCTGATGTAGGTTCAATCCCTAGCTCTAACATTGGCTCCCTGTGTGGCGTAGGGCAAATCACGTCTCTCTGTGCCTCGTTTTCCCCTCTGTAAAGCGAGGGTAGCAATGCTGCTGCTTTCTCTTGTCTATTAATACTGCAAGCTCTCTGGAGCAGGGATGTGTCTGAAAAAAGCAGCTCCCATGACAGGGCTCTGCTTTCAGCTGGAGCTTCTCGGTGCCGCTGTCACAACAACTGGGACAACTGTAAAATTCCAGCCTTCACGTCTCATTTCCATTCCTGATCCCATTAGGCAAATGAGACTGGGGAGGAAGATTGTGTGAAAAGAAAAATCCCTTACCACAAAGTATCAATGATGACTTTTTAAAATCGATTGTATTTACAGTTGCAGAGTCAAGTGTCTAACGTGCCCTAGAGAATACAGCAACAGTTGCTCATTTGCTACCTGGCTACCCAAAGTAAATGCAACACAGGCCCACTGCACCAACTCTGGGAGACAGGCTAATTATTGGCCGTGTGTGTGTGTGTGGCAGGTAAGAGACATTTGACAGACAATGCCTCTGCCCCCCCGTTTCCCCACCAAAGCGCATACATTGGCTGGTCTAAGCACGATTCAGTGACACCAAGCCCTTCCATGGCTAGAACAGGAGCAAGGGGGAAGGAGGAACGTGAGAGCCAGAGAAAGGCAAAGGGGAGAGCACACGCTGGTAAATTTTTAATCAAAGGTGGCGTTGCTGATGTCCCTGGGTTTGCAGCGTTCTTTCATCTCTGCTGAAATGCTTCCAGCTGGAAGTACCCCCTTAACTGACCTGTATGATTTATACATCTATAGCCAGCTGCTGAGCACTCGCAAGCAACAGCTGAGGTGCAGAATCATCAATGGACTTGAAATTTCACTACCGCTTGGTTTGCTGGGTGGTGATGTTGGGCTTCGTTTTTTCCTGTGAAATGTTATTTCTCTAGTACAATCACATGCTATTGCTCCTTTTAAATGTTGTTTCTCTTGTACAATCACATGCTATTGCTCCTTTTCTCCTACATTTCCCACATTGATTTTCTCTCACTAACTCTTTCATTAATTCCCCCTTTCCCCCTTCATTCTCTCTATCTTTCACATTCGCTGTTCCATTCACTTTTCCTCTCTCTCATTTTTCCTCCCTTTCACCTTTATCTCCCTCCTCCATTCTCTCTTCCTCTCCCAGGTGAGTTGAATGGATGGTAGATATTTGACACCTGCTCCCACAGTTCCAAATATTTTTTTTCTTTAAAGATGGGACTATTTTTCTTGAGGAGGCAGAAGAACACTACGGCAGAGAAAAGAGTGCTTAGTCCCAGAGTGTATAAATAGCTGTGGCTTGGATCACAGCACAATAGCTGTTGCCAGCCACTACAGAATAGGGCTAAGAAGCAGGAGAAGGAGCAGCTGACTTTCCTAAGCAACAAAAATCCTGTTTTCATGCAAGTATCTCTTAGTCATAAAATCCACAGGAAAAGAAAGACTGAGGATGTGTTATATAAGCAGAATTATCTTGGCATGGAGTGTTTCTTTCTCTCTCTCTTTTTTTCCCCCCAAGAGGCATCAGCAGCCCTATAAGCTGCTCGACTCGGACTGGAAACAAGAGCAGTAACTGAATGATCTGCAGCACCGAATCTGCTTTCATTGCTTACAAAGTGCTGTGAGAGTTTAACGCACGCAGCTGCTAATGTGAAGGAGTGTCCGATAAAATGCTTTGTAATGATGATACAGCACCTTTCACCCCACCATTCCCAAGTGCTTTGCGAGGTAGGTGTTCTCCCCATTTTATAGCCACAGGGAAGGGATATGATGTGCCCAAAACTACATTATGAGTCAATGTAGAGCCAGGAATAGAACCTTTCTGTCCTTTCTGCATGTTCTCTAATCTAACTGCTAGGACAATAGGAAGTAAGAAGAATGTGTAATTGTTTTCTAAGCTGCCCAGCTAATCTTATCTCGCTAGAGTGGTGTATGACATTTCTATGTAGGCTTTGGTGCACCCCCATCACAGGGCCTCTAATATGTGAAATTCACACAACTGGCTCTTACCGGTGCACCACTGCCCTCTAGTGAACACAACTGGAACATATCAACTGTGTGTCATAGGTGCTACGCTGCTAATAGCAAGCAGAGATTCTCCTTCAGCTCACGCCTTTGTGTCTGGATTATTTCTATCTGTGGTGTTGCCATGAGGCTCTGAGCAGGCCATGGCATGAAGCACAGTGACATCTGTTCAGTCCATAATGGCAACAGATTTGTTCATAGGTAAATAGGTCTCTGCCAATGCTGGTATTTTGTCGTGTATTTCAGTGGGGACCTGCAAAGGAATGACCTAGTTTGTAAATATACAGCTAGCCCCCACCTCACATTGTACAGGCCACTTAAGATAGGTCTTCACTGCAATTAAACACCCGCGGCTCACCCTTGACAGCTGACCCAGGCTTGCAGTGCCCAGGCGGCATGCCTGTAAATGTGCTGTGTAGATGCCAGAGCCCGATCTCTGGGACCCTCCCTGTTCATGGGGTGCCATAGCCTGGGCTCCAGCCTGAGCCCGAATGGCTACACTGCAGTTTCACAGCCCCGAAGCCCAGATTAGTTGACAGCAGCCAGTCGCGGGAATTGAATTGCAGTGTAGACACACCCCGTGTTTATTCTACTCACAAAACTGCCCCTGGCCTACTGGCCGTCAGAAAAGGAATTCCTGCTATGGGAAAGCATAAAGGGTCAGAGGCTATTCATGCCATGTACAACATAAGTAACCGGTAAACTATGTAAATCAGACTTTGCTTGCTGTTTAAATTAGACCTCGCCTTTTGAAAGCCATTCAGCTGAGTAACATGCTTGCCTAGTGTGTTGCTCTTCAGTGGCTGGTTCATAGCGGAGAGCTGCCTGCTACTGTCAGTCCTTTAGCTCCAGTGATAGCTGTCTGCGCTTTAGTGTGGAAGCTGTGGGCATCAAACCCTACTAACGGCTCATAGCAGGGCTTCTGTACACCTTCCTGGAGAGGGAAAGGGTAAATCAGGACTCCACTGGGAGAACCTGTACCAAAGAGGTTGGAATACAAACTTTGGCTGATCCAGACTTCCATCACCTTCCCTGAACCAGAGACCCTTGAGCCCAGGTGACATCACAAAGACGCACACGTTCCCGGCAGACCGTAAACTTCTGGGCTGAGTGTATTCATTTAATTCCTGCCTGCTTCCTCTTCCCTGTCTTGGAGGTGTCTCCCCCTGTCTCTCCTCCTCTCTCAATCTCCCTGCTGTAGTTATGCATGCCCGTAGCCCTTGGTTGTTTCAGAGGCTTGCTGAATTGGAGAAGAGAAGCCTTGCACATCAGATAAGGCCAGAGTGGCCCTGAGGCCAGAGCCAGAGCTTTGCGCAGTCATGCTGGCTCTGGGATGGATGCCAGTTTCAATTGTCTGAGTTGTTCTCCTTTTGTAAGCCCCTTTCCAAAACAGCAGGGGAGCCCTTCAAATGAATGCCCGGCTTCAGAACAAAAAGTGCAGGGAAAAAAAAGAACCAGCACCACCTAGAGAATTCTGCTGTGGCTTCACGATGACAGGCTCACGTGCGGATGGACAGCCAACCTGTTTGCCTCCCTCAACCCCAACTCTGGCTATTCCCAAATGGAAAAAAAAAGCTGGCTTGTGTGCTTGTGTGACCCTATGGGGGCCAGCAGAGATCTGTTTCCTGGCACAACATGGGCGAGACGCTTGGCTTGTTCCAGCGATCATAGTTCTGCTTTCGTGTCCTCTTCTCGCCTTATTACTGGCACCCTCCCATTTTGCTCTCTCCCCTCGATAGTGGTTCAGGAGGAAGGATGGTCTTATGCTAAAGGGCGAGTCAGGAGCTACAGCCGCACAGAAGCAGAGCCAGCTCTTTATCTAGGCAGCTTTCTTGTCTGAGATGGCACCCGCTCTTCGGAGGAAGGTCACCGGTGCTTGGTTTATGACTGGAGGTTGAAGGGTTTATAACCCTTGTAATTTCTTAGCTTGTCTAATGCTCCTCTAGATGTTTTCATGACCCCATAAATCTCTAGTCCTTTTAAAAAAAAATTCTCCTAGGCTCTTGGCTTCACTGATATCTTGTGACAGCAAGTTCCATCGATTGATGCATTTGTGGTTAAGCCACGCCCACTCGATGTGGCGCTCTGTCTCCCTCTCGCAGAGGCTGGGCTGCACACAAGTCGATGAGCTTGCTACAGGCTTGGCTAGTAGACAGTAGGCTAGTACCTAGAGGTAGGTCTTTTAGCTCAGGCAGTAGAAGCTCCTGCATTTAAATTGAGATGTCCCAGGTCCAGTCCGCGCTGTCACCACCACCCCCTCCAGGGGCGCTGGTGTTACACGAGTTTTTCTTTTTATCAGGTTTTGAATGTGTGGCATTTCCCTGAAGAGGCACTTCCAGGCTTTCACAATACAGCAGTGGCTTGAATTAAAGCGTGCTTTGCCCAATGCCTCCGGGATATATGGAGTCTTTCACCTCTAGGTTACAACTGGATGGGGAACGTGGACACCTGTTTCACACAATAAATAGTACCTACCTCTTACACTGCTCTTTTAACCATTAGATGTCAGAGCACTTAACGAAGGAGGTAAGGATTATCATCCCCATTTACAAATGCGGAAACGGAGGCACAGAGAGATAAAGTGACTCACCCAAGGCCACGCAGCAGACCAGTGGCAGAGCTAGAAATAGCACACAGGTCTCCTGAGCCTCAGTCTAGTGTTCCATCCACTGGCTCACAGGACCAGGGGTCAGAAAGCACCACTGCTCTTTTGCCCCAATGTGTCCCCATATTGACAGCCTTGGAGAAGCCGCCAAGGACTGACTTGTCAGGTGCAATGAGGCAGTTACTGAATGTTTTACAGATAACAAATAATAATTGACCTTATTATCTAATAATTAAGTAGTGAGTTATTGTTGTCCTTTAATATGGGTCACGCTTTATATGAAGGTTCCCTGTATGAATAGTTTATACGTGTTTCACAAATGATTAGCATTTATTAAAAAATCAGTGGAGTCCATAATAACAGGTCAACAGGTTGCTTATAACACTGCCTTCAGATGTACTAATAGCCAGCTAGAGAGGGAGGTTGTGGAATCTCCATCACTGGAGGTTTTTAAGAACAGGTTGGACAAACACCTGTCAGGAATGGCCTGTGTTTACTTGGTCCTGCCGCAATGCAGGGGGCTGGATTAGAAGACCTCTCAATATCCCTTCCAGCCTTACATTTCTAAAACATACCACTTGTACTTGTGAAATGCTTATGACATTTATTAACCCTTTATAAATGATTTAGAAAGGGACCTTTAGTATCAAGGGTGACCTTAATAGGTGTAGCTAGCACCATGAGAGTGCAAAGCTCTGTATGCAGAACATAAAGAGAGAGCTCCAGCCGCAGGAAAGCTAGTTGTAGCAACGTAGATGGTGGGTGCCACCATTTGAAGAGTTAGCCAAATATATGCCCAGTGTGTTGGCACACGTCTGCCCTCGGCCATCTGTCTAGCATTCGTCATAATGTGCTTGGCTTTGGCTTCCCCTCGCCCCCCCCCCCCCCCGACAGTACAATAACTTGCCTCATTATGCTGTGGTGATTAATGCAAAAATTGACCTGAAATAGAGTGACTTTTCATATGCAGGAGGGCCTGGAGCCAAGCCCCCTTGAACTCTGGGACTGTCTGATATCTGAATCTGCGTCTAGGTCCACATCCCAGATCTGATCCTCTTTGAACTCTAGGGTATTTGAACGATGGACCTTGAACTTGGAATTCTGAAATCAACATAGAAAGCAGTTGAAAACATCAAATCTTGCCCTGATTTTAACCCCAAAACAGGATCCAGGCCCTGGCTCATTTAGAGTGTTCAGCATTGCAGTGAGGGGAAGGGTATTTTCATTCTTTCATTCTGTTGTTTCATTTAAGCGGAAGAAGGATCTTTTTTACTTTCTCTTTCCCTCCTGCCGTGATTAAGATCTATGAATTTATCATAGATGGATTTATCCACTGCTGAAATCCTCTCCAGAACTGCTGCACCCTAGTTTCCAACCAATAATTGAAACTGCTTGAGCTCACTTGAGAAAGAGGTGAGCCTTTAACTTCCCTGAATCTGTTGCTCCCTGGGTTATTAATGCACTTGGCTACGATGACATGTTTTTCCTGTAGCCCTTAAGAACTATCATCAAAACCTTTTCTGTAGCTAAAAGGTTTCCTGGGTTGTTTTTAAAAGCATACGCCTCCTCTTCCCTCCCCTCTCCATCTTACAGGAGCTACTGTGAATGGTGTCAATCAGAGAGGCAGGGCTCGTGTATTTCCATGAAGGAGATGATCATTTGTACTGTTCAGATAAATACGTTTGGTGCAAAGTGATTTCTCTCTCACACACACACACACTCTCACACACACAGTGCACAGAGAGAAGGATATGGGGATAAGGATTCCAGTTCAGAACACACAGAGAGACAAATGTCCATAGTTAAGGTTGAAATGAGCTCCTCATTGTAAGTCTCATTTTCAATCCCTCTGCAAACCCCAAACCACTTCCCCTCACCCCCATCCCACTGCCAATGGTCTTCCTGAAATTTTGTATGCCACATCTCATCCACCGGGAGAGAGGAAGTCTGGCAGCAATATAGCCAAGAGGTTCCAAGTCACTGGGCTTGATTCTCCCCTCGCCCACATAGGGGGTGACTCCGGTGTCTAATGAGAGACGAGTCAGGCCCACGGGTGTTTTGAAAATTTAGCTGATTCCTTTGAGGTTCACCTGTCACTGGTTCAGGCCTTTGTTTATTCTCTCTCTCTTTCCCCCCTCCCTTCTTTTTGGACCCAAACTCAGTCTATTACCATCAGAAAAAAGGGTCCAACTTCTCAGATTTCCTAACCGCTCTCTGTTTATAAAGTAACCCTCCTCAGAACATCTTTGTTTGCTCATAACATCCTTTCCCTGTCCCTGTCTAGGGATGTAATGACCTCTGAGGCCATTATTGTTACTATAGCAATGCAGACTAGATAATCTGGTAGTCCCTTCTGGCTTTACATTCTGAGATCCTATGATATTAGCACATAGGGGGATCAGCGCTCCACTGTGCTAGGTGCGATACAAACACATCGTGACAGTCTCTGCCCGAAGGAGCTTACAGTGTAGTAGGGTAGGAAGGATAATTCAGTGGATCTGGCACTGGATAGGAATTCAGGAGCCTTGGGCTCAAATCCAGTTCCAGCCACAGACTTTCTGTGTGATAATGAGCAAGTCACTTAATCTAGGTTGCACCCCGGTTCCTCAGCTGCAGTAATGGGAATAATACATCCCTTCCTCACAGGGATGTTCTTAGGATAAAAATCCATTAATGACAATGAGGTGCTCAGATACTGTGGCAGAGGACCACATAAGTGCATTGACAGCTGAATTTAAATAGACAAGAAAAACAAAGGGTCCATGGAGAAACAAGCATGGTGAAGGTAAAGCCTGAAACAGACTCATGATCTCCTGACACCCCATCAAGTATCCTACTGGACCCAATTGCCTTGCAGATTGGCTTTCCCGTTTTCTGATTGGAACCCCCAAGGTGTATCTATTTTTTGTCACTTCTTACATCCCTGTCTCATTCATGGAAACATTTCATGTTTGTTTATGGGTGATCCCAACTCTTGGCCCTCTGAGGTCTTGATGGTGGCTGATGACTGGATGGAGGAGCAGGGAGATTTATGCTAGATAGTGGGCCTCTCCAATGGCAAAGAGATTTTTTACTATCTGTGTTGTGATCATCACGGAGGTGGTTGTCATGGTGACTCAAGGTGTCAAGAGACTACTCCATGGAGCTTGCTGTGCTGGAAAGCAGAGGAAGCAAGACAGAGCTATGGGGAGAAAGGGAGATGGGAAAGATGGAAAATGATGGCAGGGCAGGAACAGAGAGAGAGATGTGGAGAAAGCTAAAGAGACAGTGAGAGGAATGAATTGAGAGAGTGAGCAATGGAGAGAGAAAGGGATGTGGAAAAAGTAGTAGGGAGAGAGAATGGCTGAACAAGAGAGCTGCGATGGAGAGTGAGTCGATTGAGCAGGGATTTCCTTTTGAATATACATTTGTGGCATTAAAGATCAGCGTGGAGACAGGGACGAGGAACAGATGGGGGCTGTGGGAATTAAGGATCAAACTGAGGTGCCTGCCTGGTCAGCAGCTCCACTTTGGCCCAGGATGGAGGGAGCGGGAGTGCAGTCGGTGCTCAGCTTGATCCGTAATTATTGCAGCCTCCGTGTGTTACCCATGTCTGGCTCAGCTCTGAGCTCCAGCTGCACACAAGGGCTATATGAATACGGGTGAAGGACAGGACAGGATGTGCTCAGCCAATAAGCTACTTTCGCTAGAATCCAGGGAGGTTAAAATGAGACTCCTAAATCTTGTCTTCATCTGAACCCACGGCTGGTTCAGGAAGTTCAGTGAGGGACTGAGATCAATGGCCATGTGTCCAGGAGGGATGGGGTTGCATCCAGGCACTGACAGATTTGCCAGCTAAGGTGACACTGAGTTATCCCAGTCAGGGCCAGGGGAGATGTAGTTCTGGCCTTCACAGAATAGAGGCAGGTTGTGTTCTTCTTCCTGCTCTGTCACATCTGGACAAGCGCTCATTGCTTTGCCTGAACTGACTACTTCCCCTTTGCTGACCACAGAGAGCCTCACCTTCCCCTTCCCCTTCCCAATGGCCTTTGGTCCCCACCTTCTTGCAGCAGATTCTTCTGCTAAACCCAAGCCAGCTCCTGCGATTCCCCCTTTTCAGGAGCACTCAGTCTGCAAAGTAAACTCCAGCGAGAGCACTTTCCAAGGGCTGCTGGCTATGACAGATGTTATTTTATGGAACACGGCACCAGAGATGTGAAAAACATAGTTCATAAACATCAGGAGGAAGGAAGCAATATCCTGGATTGAGGTCATTTGATTCCCCACCCTCCCCCCGTGAATGCCTCTTTCCAAGCAGACAGCGACCTGAGAGCTGTTATTTATCGGGGGAAGCAGCACCCTTTGGGGAGATTGCTGTTGCTGCGCTTGGGGGAGTGGGTGGATAGATTTGTAGCAAATTTAAAACTGATGGAAGCAAATGCTTTTCACACAGTGCAGCATTAGCCTATAGGACTCATTGCCACAAGATAGCATGGAGGAAAAGTGTTTAGCAAGATTATAAAAAAAAAAACTGAACATCTATGTGGATAACAAGAACATTCAAATTTAGAGGAGTAAGGGTTAAAAAAAAACCCCAAGGGATTTGTAACAGATGTAAACCTTTATTCTTCAGGGCAAAGGCAATCTCTAAATGACAGGAATCCAGTGATCCATCCACTCCAGGATCCAGTCTTTGAGAGTGGCCAGTACCAACTGCTTCAGGGCAATGTACAAGAACCAAGCAGTGGGTAATTATGGAATAACCTGGCCACATGAAAAGTTTCCTCCTAACTCCCATCAGAGGTTAGATTATCCATGAAGCAGCAGCGTTTCTGTCTCTCCTGAGAAGCTTGATTATTTTTTTTTAATCCTCAAATTCTCTAAACAAATGTCCAATCATTTTTTGACTCCTGCTAATCTCTTGCCCTTGATATATTGTGGCAATGAGTTCTACAGGCTAATTACACATTGCACACCCTCATTTTCAGGAGGGAACATTTGGAGATAGGGGAGCACGGTGCACAGGTCACACAGAGCACAGCAAAAATCAGACAAAAAAAGACAGGCATTTAACAAATAAATCTTTTTTTCTGCTTGTAGGAAATGGTCATTTAAATCCTCTAACAGCTCAGCGGGGGTTGAGGTGTGCAGAGGGGCAGCCAAGGGACAATCACATCTTCTGGCTTTTCTTTGCTGTGGATTGTATGCTTGGTGAAAAGCATTTCTGCCAACCCCCAGCACCAAAATGAACAGACACAGTGTTTAACGTTAATCCCCAGTGACCGGACTGCCCTGGGCAGCCTGCACAGTCACGTTATGCATGGCCTGACCGGCAAGAAACAGTGATGCCGCATAGGCCATGCTGGGGGAAACGACAGCCCTGGTTATTTATTCATTATAATATTATGCACCACTTGGGGTTGATTCTCTTCTCACATTCTTCTGATTCTCTTCTGCATACTAGGAGCAACGCACTGAAGATCCGCTCGTGTAAATGAGAGGAGAATCAGCGGTGGGAATATCAGATTGGGTCAAATTATTATTATTTGTATTTTGGTAGCATGAAGAGCCTCCAAGCCACGTAGGATTCTGTTGTGCTAGCCACTGTACAGACAATCAGGGTATGTTTAGTCTGAAATCGGGGGGGGGGGGGGGGGTGTCATTGCAGCATATGGAGACATACCCTATGGAAACTAGGTGCATGGTCTAGTGCCTTGAGCAAAAGACAGAGAGCCAGGGGTTCCTGGATGCTTCCCTTGGCTCTGCCACTGATTTATTGTTTGATTATATTGGTGAGTCTCTGTGTGCATCATTTTCCCCATTGTAAGATGGAGACAATAATAGCTTCTTCGCAGTGCTGTTCTGAAGGTTAATTAATGGGGCCTTATCCCACTTGCTCTCCTTATGCAGACGCCTCACTGACTACAATGGGTTCCCTACACACAAGGATAAGCCTAACGTTTGTATTGTACTTCAAGGATGGGACGTTTTATTGTTCCAACCATGAGAAAAACCCTTCCTTTTTGTTTCAGAAGATTTTGCATCCCTGAAATTTTGGGCTTTTTTTCTTTTTCTTAAATTCTCCCTGCAAAAATTTGGGGCAGAAATGACTGATTTTGTCTCAAAGCAGGGAAAATGCAGATTTCCTCGTGTTCCCTCAGCAAAGCAATGTTTGGCTGGAAAATAGGCCAGTTTCCACCTTATCTAATGCCTCCAGCTGCAATGCGAAAAGCGCTCAGGAAAAGCTGCATCTCTAGCATTATCTCCTAACTACAAAGTTTAATTATCCTCAGATATTCTACTGAAATACGACTGGCTTCGCCCACCCTGTGCTGGGTGTGTGTATGTGTGTGTGGGGGGGGGATCAGAGCTGGGGACCACAACACCTGGACTGGACATGAGTGTTCCCAGCAGCCCTCTTGCAACATCCGAACTCAGTGATTTTGCTGCATGAGGATTTATGATGACAGCCAGAAGAAAGCTCAGATAGTCTCGTTCAGCTCCAGCGACCAGGGACTGCAGGCCATTTGAGGGTGGAGGGGTAAAACCAGAGAAGAAAGACATATCATTTAAAAGGAAAAATGAAGGAAGAAAGAAATTGAAAGAAAGAAAAATCCAATTATCTTGCAAGAGAAACGTCATGAATGATTATGCATAATATCTGACATTTAGATAAGCATTGCATGTTTAGCTGCAGCTCCCCCCACCCCACATTGCATTCCTGAGCTCCTGCATCCAGCTCTGCCCATGGCCCTCAAGCCTGACTCTCAGCAAACTCTCCACCTCTCCTTTTCCAGTCCTGGGATCCCATGCCCACAGCTGCCATTGCTCTCGAATCCTCACCTGAAATCCCACTCCATCCCCATGTGCGGGGCCAGGCCCGGGCCTTTCCCAAACTAAATTGTCAATTGTACCACGGTGTACCACCCCGTGAGACGGGGTTAGATTCCTGTGAGGCTTCTCAAGAGGTGACAGTCTAGTCCTCAGCTTCTTGCACCCACAGTCACCAGGGAATGAGCCTTTCACGCAACCTGTCAGGGGGCAAGGCTGACTGTGATTGCACTGGCTTCTCTCCATTTTCTCCTTCGAGCAGATCAGCATCTCTGAGCGGGGGAAATAACAATTAATTTTGTCACGGGGCGAGGAACGGGGCAGTCCAGAATTACTGTCTGCACTCCTGCAATCATCAACCGGTTTCTGTGATCGAAAGCACAACTTTCCTGCCGTCTCATTCCCTGGGCACCGTGCATTTCACAACATCCATGTGGGGTTTGCGTGTACCAAAGATGCCCATCAATTAGTTACGGAAGAAATATATTCATTTGCTCCTAATTTATTCATCAAAGCTTCATGATATAGAGAGGGGGGGAAAGAAAGGAGTTTTATATATATATATATATATATATATATGTTATCCGCTGAATGGTGTGGCAGAAATAAATCCACTAAAGTAGGAGCAATATTAGCGATAGAGGGGGTGTGGACAAGGCACGCGCAAGAAAGAGAGAGCTGGGAGAAAGAAACAGAATGCTTTAATTTAAACAAGGCTTAACTACATTTTGTAATGTCAGATTCTTAATAGCTTCTCATAAGTCTCAGCCTGATGGAAAATATAAATGATGAGGAGGTCCTTCCCTCCCGTTAGCTATCATCACTAGTTTCATATATCTCTATTCCTTGATGATAGCTGGCCTTATGCTTTGTTGGTTTTGATTGAATTTAATTAATTAATTTCTGTTTGGGTGAACAGTCCCCTCTCCCCTGCCCTCTTTGTATTTCCCTTCAGAGTTAGGTAAGAAATTGAATTGTCACAGCTAATGCATTTAGAGGATCTGGGGAGCAATATGATCTGATGTCTTTTTTAAACAATCCACTCGGCTTTGGCACTATGCTATATGGTGGTAATGAAATATTTAAGATAAACAACAAGAGAGGACACTTGAGGAATTTTCCCTGGATTTTAATTTATCCAGCCCCCTGCTGAGCCCTACTGAAGCCGACAAGAGAGGCTTGTACCTCGTGAAGGAAGAACTGGGCTCCTGCATATTGTAGGCCTAGGGGACCCGGACTGTCGCATAATGGCACTAACCTGCGTCCACACTACAGAGAGATTGATGAGCTGAGTTTGCTCGGGGTCTGACCCTTGATTGTGCCAGTCAACTTGTATTACTAACACGACCATGCATGAGTGAGGGGGATTCGTGTATGGATGGGGTCTAGTTAACAGGAATACCCAGGCTGTAACACATGGTAACTCTGTGGTGAAGATGAGTGCTGGATAGTGTAGACATGCAATCAAGATAACCAAGCATCTCAGGAGTTATAGTTAATGACAGGCAAAGTTCAGCATATGCTGATCAAATCACCTCATGCTTGTCGCAGATACATACAGCTGGGGTTTTCAAAGGAGCATAGGGAAGTTAGGTGGTGCTGTGTATAGGAATTGGGCGGTATTGGAGCGTCCGGCAATCCCAACCCAAACCTTTAAAAATGGGTTGCATTGAATCTTTGTGGCCACCTTGACATACAGATTCTCCACAAAACTCTCATGCCTTCTGCAAGAGGGAGATTTTAGGAAGGGCAGATGTGTTGATAAGCCCCTCGTCTGCTTGGTAGCTGATGCTGGGCAGAGCTGGTGATTAGATCTCTTATCCATGCTTTCCTCTGTGATGTGTAGTTTTTAACTGATACGATGTATGCTGTTGTTTTTTTTCTTCCTATCATCTCAAATTTTTTTTTCTTCCTTTCTCTGTGCTGTTTTCTGTGTGTATCAGCCAAGGATGCAGCTATTTCAGAAAAAAATTACTTGAAAGACCAGATCTATGTCTTCCAAAGGACTAAACTAATAGTGTGATTGGAAAAGCCCCATGTGGATCCTATCTGTCATATCACTTGTCAGCTTTTTGCTAAACATCCATTAAAAATATTTACATGGGGAACACAATCTTGTATCCAATCGGAATGCAACCTAACCCTGCCAGCAAACTGAAGCAGAGAGCTCTGGAAAGTCTGGCATTTTAAAATTAGATGTTCCCTTTTTTCTTTAATACCTCAGCAGATTTTTTTGGTAGGGTGGGGGGCTGGGAACCTCAGAGAACTGATGGACATGACACAGCATAGACAGCAGAGATGAAAACGTCTCCTGCCCTAGCCCTTGTCAATATGCTTCAGCCATAACCTCATGGGGAGTCTAATGAGTTTGTTGTCTAAGGGTATGTCTACCCAGCAAAGAAAAACTCACAGCTGGCTCATGCTAGCCACTTCTGGCTTGCGGGGCTTGGGCTGTGGGGCTGTTTCATTTCTGTGTAAACTTTGAGGCTTGGGCTCTGGGACCTTCCCACCCTGTAGGGTCCTAGAGACCAAGCCCCAGCCCAAGTCTGGAAGTCTACACAGCAATGAAATGGCCCCACGGCTTGAGCTGTGTGAGCCTCAGCTGGCCAGCAAGGGCTAGCCACAGGTGTTTAGCTGCTATCTAGGCAGCCCCTTTAGGATGATTGAGGGGTTCTCATGCTAGCATTAGACTTTGGAAACAGAGGTTCAATTCCGTGTTCTGCCACAGACTCCTTGGGTAAGTCACTTGGTTTTTCTCTAGGCCTTAGTTCCCCATCTGTGAAATGGGGATAAGAGAACCTCTCAACCTCACCATGGTGTTAAAAATTAAGGAAGGTCAGATAAGTGTTTTAGATGCTTATTACCAATTCAGTCCACAGCCTCTAGGTTGAGAAGGCCAACAGTTAGTGCCAAGTGTAATGTGGGTAGCAGGCAAAATGTCTGAACTGGTCTTATAACCACCAGTTAATTCCACTGATCAACTGTTCCCCTGGATCTCTGTCTCATGGTGGAGCCTGAGTTTGATTAGAATTTGGAACCAAAAAGGCGAAAGGCTCCAAAACTGCGAAAGAGGATGCATGTTTCCAAGGAGCTTCAATGAATACATCTGTGCTGGGATCTCCAGAGTACTCCCTGCCCTGACTCTTAATCAAGACTTGCTCCCAATGCAGTTGGGCAATAAATTAAAGATGGTTTCCACTGCCATTCAAATCATAGTGGAAGCTTCCATCTCCCAGGTGCCTGTGATTTGCTTTGCAAACACCCCCGGGGGAACTTGTCACTTCGAAGAGCCAAACTTTCAAAAGCCTCACCCCTGAAGCAGGTTCTTGTGAGGGTTGAATTATGGAAAGATGTGAGGCATCACCGCTGCACCAGCAAGCCTGATGAGTCATTACAGGCAATTACCTACAGGTCTTGTGATAGGCACCATGCCAGTTAACCAGAGTTCAGCCAATCCATAGGCAAGGACTCACCCAGGTGATCCCAAGGCAGGTATATAGCTTGCGGGGGGGAAGAGGAGTTTTGTTAGTTTGTTGAATGTTGCTCTCTGGGTGGGAATGTTACAGCTGTTCAGACGGTCCTTTCTCCTGCTCTAGCCTGTGCCTCTTTCCACACTAGTCAACCCTCGCTCCTGTCGGCTTCTGCTCCTGTCTCGGCCAGCTGCCTGGCAATTCTGACAAGTGGCTGCTGGGTTTTGCAGCGCATCTCTGTTCCAGCTAGCGCTGTCATGCTAATTTGCTAGGGCATCAGAGCCAGTCGGTGAGTCAGATCACAGAAACTAATGGGAGCTGCGGGTGTTTGGCACCTCTGAAAATCGGGGGCTCAGGAAACAGGTGCTGTGACTGTAGGGAACAATCAGGAGCAAACTGTAGAGCGGGAAGCTCCCAAAGGGGAGAGCTGGTTCCCTGGAGCACAGCTCTTGCAGTACTGGCTCCATGGCTGGATATTTTGTATGTTTGAGTGAAGAAGACAATAGTTGTAGGGCAACATTACAAAGGCAGAACTGAAAAGAACAGGCTAGAGAGATTGAGTGGCACAAAGAGATGGAAGTTCCCAAGGCATCCTATTTGACATCATGCACTCAGCACCCAGGGGAAAGCGGGAGTCACTCTTCCACTAGAAGATGACCCTTGGACCCAGCTTCCCTTCCTTATATATCCTGCCCAGCCAAGTGTTAAGTAGAAATCACTTAACCCTTTCCAGGCTGCTGCTTTTCTTCGTCTCACTAATATAAAAACTGTGTGCATACAAGGGCTTGGAATAAAGGGCTCGGGGCCAGCCCACACTGTTGAATCAGTCTTTGTTCTAATCCATAAATCACTTTCCTTTCCTCCAAGAAAGGGCCCTGGGGAATCCCTTAATAAGAGAGAACGTGTACATTGATTGGGAAACTGTGACAGCCTTCAAAATGGAACTCTGCATATTAGGAAACTTTAAAGAGTGTATCCTTGGGGCGTGATTGATGGAAAATCTGACATTAACAACCAAGACATTGGATTTTTCCAATGCAACTGCTCATTTCTCCTTCTGCCTCTTACACGCCTGAAAAGAATGCTCTGAAGCTCTGGATTACACTGAACTGTAATCTCCTTGAAATTGGTTGTTCCAACCACTCTCTGAGGCGCTTTTGGGTTCTCAGATGTCCCTTGGTTTTGCCTTTGGAGGTTCACTCATCTGCAGCTAGTTGTGGGTAACATGCCAGAGATTAACGCTTTGACCGTCCCATAAAATTAAAGTGTATTTTTCATTAATGGGGAGGAAAAAACCCAACATCCGCCTCTTGCAGGAAAAATGTCGAGCCCATTGATATGCCAGACGTATGTACCAAAGAACAAGGGACGTAGAGGTCAGCTGAGTTGGTGGAAGGCTGTCTAGTTTATGCAGTTGGTTAGGGCCTGGTTCAAAGCCCCTTAAAGTGGAATTATTTCCATTGATCTTACTACGCTTTGGATCCTTATTGAATAAGCCTTTCTCTTCTAGATTTAGGGCCAGATGCTGAGGCACTGGTGAAAATCTGAAGCAAAGGTGAAGAGGTGACTTGGCTGTGGTCTATAATTACTTCCACAATGAGAAGAGACTTGTTACTATAGGATTCTTAAACCGATCGGAGAAGGCATAGCATAGCTGGAAGCTGAAGTCAGCTAAACTGTAAGTGGAATTAAGATGCACATTTTTAACAATGAGGTTATTATAATTACCATAAGTACTGATTATCAAAGATCCGATATCTTTCTAGAAAATATAGTCTAGTTCAACCAGAAGCTATTGAGCTTGAGGTGGGAACCACTGAATGAAATTCTAGGGGTTGTGTTATATATAAGGTCAGATTCGATTATGATAATTCAAGATTTATGAATCCAGAGTAACTCCAATGAACTTTATTCTGGCCCTTTAATGTTCATTCAAGCCTTTAGCTTCAGATCCTAGCTCAATTTACCATTTGGAAGAAGTAGAAAATATACCAGGGCAGTCTGAGAATAGACAGGTTGATCAGAAAGAGAGAAAAGTTGAGAACTCTGAAAGAAGGTTAAGAGATGTAAAAATAGTTTAGGGGAAAAGTCATTAGAAAATAGAACCATTCATAACTAAGGAGGGTGATAAAATTAGCCAAAATGGCTGGTACTGAATTGCATTTATTTTTCAAAATTGATCTTTAACAAGAAAAATAATGAAAAAGGAAGAAATAACAACCTAGTCAATGCAAGTAGGAAAAAGCCGGAGAGGAATCCATAAGTCCTGGGTTTGAATGATAAGCATTAGGGCTGGTCGAAAAATATCAATTGGTTTTTTTGCCCTGATCTGGAGTGGGGCCTCGAAGTGCTACCATAATGCAAATAATAAACGATAGTAACCTGAGAACCATGGCTGGAGACCTGGGGAAATAATGTGGTGTTGGTTTTTTTTAAAAGGAAAAAGAGTAATATGCTGGAGGGGTCCATCCTTCACTAGCAGGAGGAATAGGTGAAATAATCTAAGAGGCCTTTCACGTATCTAACTCATATGATCCTATGATTAATAATAATAAATAAATAATACACCACCTAGCTTTTAATATTGTGCTTTTCATCAGCTGATCTCAAAATGCTTCCAAATGTATGCTTCCCTATGAATGCACATTAAATAATGGAATGTACTTAAAAAGGGAGGTTCTCAGGCAATCACGTAAGCGTCAGTCATTTAATATGCAGAATTAAACATAGCATAATCATAAGCTCAAGTGTCTGAATCTTTTAATATGATCAATAAAGAGGAAAGAAATGCCATGAGTAACCAGCCAGGCCTCCATGTGACTGGCAGACCCCACTGGTTACTCAGGAATGCACTGTAGGAATGCATGTCAGAACGTGAGGCTAGAAGAGTAGTGAATATAAGGAGGAATTGTAGCCAGGCACCAAAGGATTTGAAACATTAAAAGACTAAGAGTTACAAAGGCAATACAAGGAAGATAAATACAGCATAATGATGACTTGGAAGTCTGCACGGCACAAGCCTTTGGATTGCACAGAACGGGAGGCAAGAACAGCAGACTTGAGAGTCACGGCACAAGCCCGTGTCTGTCATTAAACACCAATGAAAAGAAGAAAATGCTGGAGACAGATCTCGCAGCACTAAAAATAATTGATGAGCCTTTACCACTTAAAAGAGCTGAGCTTTCTCAAATGGGCACATGCTGCTGGCACCGGGAAGGGGCACAGTTTAACTTAGAGCTGCCTGGGGAAAGGATTTCCCTTCCCCTGGAAAAATTTAATATCTTGACTTTGTTCCCATCCTAAATCACAGCTAAAGTGCGCTTTCACATGGTATGTTTCAAGCAGCACTACAGTAAAGCACACCAGCAGGGTCCACGTAGCTCAGCTCTTTAGTGCACTTTAGAAACCATTCTCCCATAGAGTGCATTATCCAATGCAATTTTACCAGTCCCTTCATGTTATTGGCTCAGGGTCAGATCTACAAAGGTACCTAAAGATGCAAATTCTATTCTACGCTATTCAAGGCACCTAATATCGTTAACAAATGTGCCTAAGTGAAGTGGGTGCTGAACTCCCATTGACTTTCACTGAGAGTTAGGCACCTGACCTGCTTAGGAGTGTTTGAAAATTCCACGAGGCTCCTGTGTACATCTTTATTCATCCAAATACCTTTCTAAATCTGGCCCTAGATACACAGACGCACCATAGATGTGCATGGGACTGTGCTGATTTGCCCCAGCTGAGCATCTGGCTCTTTAATTTCATGGCCCTTCTCAGAACTCCCTCCAATTTCAGCAACATCATTCTGAGCAGCTGAGGTTGCCAAAATCCAACACACTACTTGAGCTTAATGCTTAGCAAATGGATTCCTTACGTAGGCAGAGTCCGGCAGGATGAAGCATTGATTTCCAGCTCCTGGTGCGACGTGGCGGCTCTTAGAGGAGCAAACAGACTGGAGGTGCATTCACGGTGCTTATTGCATTGGAAAATAATATATTTCTGGCAATTCCAATTCCAAAGCCTCTGGACAAACAGCTCTCAAAGTGGAATTTTAAAGCGCTGATCATGGTTTTATAAAACAAATCTGCTGCAAACGAAGGCCGCTATTGCCACAGAGCAGGGTTAATGTGGAAGCTACAGAAACTCATTGACACAAGCTGCATGCAATGTAATATCTAGAGATCTCAATCCACTGCTTATGTTCCAATAATCTAGGAAGCAGCGCCTGTTTTACTAACAAATGCCCAGGAGTTGCCCAAAGCAGTTATTGTCCAGTTGCAATGAAATATATTAAAACATATTTCCAGCATGGTGAGAGAGCTTGGGGAGAATAGACAGGTCACCCTCCCCGGAGGAATTTATCTTAAAATACACAATGAAAAAGTTACTGCAGATGTGCACAGGCCAGATGCTCAGCTGGTGTAAATCTGTGAAGCTTCACTCAACATGCTGAGGTTTGCCCATTGCTAGTTATAACTCCTCGCACCATTTATTATCCCTCTTATAAAATGGAGCCACTGTGACTTACATTACAGTTCTGGCCTATTATAAGGTGACATTTCTAGTTATAAAGATGGGGGTGAGTCAAGGTAAACCATCACCCCAAAACTCCAACTCAGCCTGCTCAGGTTCCCACATCATCATTAGGTTCAAAATAGGGCGAAGTGGGTGAAGACAGTTTTATGGCCTGTGTTATACAAGAGGTCAGACTAGATGATCTAATGGTCCCTGCTGGCTTTAGAATCTGTGAATCAGTATTTTTAACTCCAGAGACCCTTCATTATTCATTTCTCAACAGTGCTACACCCGCTGAGGATCTGGCCTGTGATTTCCAATGTGAGACATCTCACATACTGCGAAGCTCTGTCTAAGCATTGTCTTTCAGGTAAGAGACGAAACCTGAATCCTGACCACTCCAAGTCATTATAGATCCTGTGACAGATAGTTAGATTGTTTTTTGTAAGAATGAGAGTGTTAACCCTAGTTTCTTGAACAAATGCAATGTGGATTTTAAGCCCCTGATTTTCCTCCGACTTCCATCTTGTGTAAGGCGAGCATATTTTGTCTATATTTATCTATATTTTTGCTGGACAAGGAAATCTCTCACTGACAGAATTACCTGGGCATCACAAATCTAACAACTGACGCCTACACCTAGCTGCAGAGAATCCACTCATGAGACGTGCTCCCTCCCCGACTGAGATGCATCTATTCCATCAGAACCTAGGATGCTGCAGTTAATTTTTAAAGGATTTTATTCATCTACTTTCTATAACCTTCCCCGCATCCCCCTAGGGCTGCTAATAGAAATGACCAGATGTGTTTGTGGATGGTTTATTTTATTTCTATTATTTTACAATTTCATCCTTATTTTTTATCTTACAGGCAGGCTCTGAATTGGATTGTATCTTAACCAGGATGAGAAGGAGTCCAGCGATGGAAAGCAGCCTGTACAGGATGATTCTTGGAAATCTGTCACCCTGCGTGTTGAACAGAGCAGAGTGTTCTCTTCCTGCCATATCGTAAGACAGTTAGGACTGCCCCATTCTCTTTTGCATCTTTCAAAGGCAGGCAGCACTGGTCATAAATTAGCAGATGTTGCAGGAGATGGAACACCACAGCTCTCTGTGCAAGAGCAGTCTGACTTGCTGGGAAATTCACAGTGTAGGCAGGGAACTGTAAATACCCTGGTCAGGAGGGAAAGAGACACGTGTCTCCACCCAACAATGGTGATGGGCGGAGAGCTGGAAACCCGAGGGTAGGTGTCCTTACTGGACCATGCAGGGGGACTGCAGGCACAGTTGCTCTGAACTGGGACTCTTAGAACCTCTGTTTTGTGTCTCATCTGACACATAGCACCATTAGCACAGCAGCATGCCAAAGCATTGGTTCAGTGGGGACTCAAATAGAAGCCCCCCCCCCCCCCCTTTGTACTGGGTCACCTAAATTACTTGGAAATCTCTTATCAAAGTACTGGCTCAGCCCAAGTTTGTTTAGACCCTGATTCAGCAAAAGTACGTAAGCAAGTACTTAGCATTAAGCATGTGCTGAAGAGCCATCACTGTAAAATTTAAGCACATACATAAGTGCTTTGCTGAACAAGGAAGGACTTAAGTGTGTGCATAACTGGCATGTTAAATCAGCCCCTTCGCTTGTAAACCCTGAGAAGATCACAGCCCACGTTGCTGCTGTTCAACAGTTGGAATCAGTTTCCCATTGATGCTCACAGGTGGGAGGAAAAAACAGGTCTTTTCTTTTCAAAACTCTTCTCCAGTTAACAAACAGCAATCTTTGGGGAAGGGAAAAACAAACAGAAATTGGACCCAAGATCTTTTCACATAGCGCTCAAGGCAAACAAATAAAGGATGATAGATAACAAAAAACAGGGGGAGGAAATTGTGCTTTTTTTCTCCTAGCAGAGCCACAAAAGGCCCATCTCTCTGGTTTCCTGGTAATTACCAGCCTTCCTGTCAGTGGGTTATCTTATATTAATTAACTTTATTTATTGCTGTTGGCAGAGTGACTGCTACAGTAAATCAAGCAATTAGCAGCCTTGCAATATTGCACTCAATAGAGAGGTAACCAGGTGCCAGAAAGGATTTACTTTCTGATTCATGTTTTATTCAGCATCTCTCTGTTTAACATTGTGTTTCTGTGTCACAATTACAGTTGCTTTACAAAAAAGGGGAATGGGGCTGTCTGGATCAGAGGACCAGGGCTGCTTTGACAGACAATAGGGATAGCAGCTCTCCAGCACCTTTATCCTACAGTGAGATGCACATGTAAAGACTCCTATACCTGCATTTCAGTGGGAGTCTGCATGGGGGCAGCATTCTGCCTACATGAATCAATATCCAACTTTTTGTGGTGCCATCCGACATCCTTCAAAGAAGCCCCACGGGACTTTTAAAAAAAGGGCTTTTTTTTATGAAAATCCAAAACTTTTTAAAAAACCAAGATTTCAGTTTTCTCCCCTGTCCCCCTTTATCCTCCCAGGGAAAAATACCCAAAATTGTTTTTCTGTTTTGAAAATAACATTTTTTTCAGCTTATGCTTAGTCATAGAAAAACTGGAAAATTTCAACCAAAACTAAATTTCCCCATGAAAATTCACCCCTGATAAAATTCAGTTGACATTGGTGGACTGAGAATGAATTTGGCCCAAGAGGTTTTGAATAAATATATAATCACGGAAAATCATTTCTTGTGGCTAAGGTCACACGACTAAGCATCAGGTCATGTGAGTTCTCATTTCAACCGTTTGAGTGACTCAGAGATTTCAGAGGGTGACACTGAGTAATTTCTCTTCCTCTCTGGAAGCAGTCTAACACAGGGCTCTAAGGGGGTCCGGCCATTCACCCTTTCTGTTCAATATGCACATAAGGCTTTGGGCGCGATTGTGAAGAATAATGGGCTACAATGCGCAGATGATACCCAATTCCATTTCTCTTTTTCCTCCCCCCAGATTTTGCTGGCGTGGTGCTTTCCTGGGCAAGTGCCTCATTCTCCTTGGTTTAAAACTGAGGATCATGATAGATACTCACACACAGACGTTGGGAGGCTTAGGGTGAAATCTTGGCCCCATTGAAGTCAAGCAGGGTTTCACCCTGAATGTTACCAAAGCCATTTGAGAGCTGCTGATTTGAAGTTACTGCAAGGAGGAGAGGGAGAGAGAAATACTTCCCATGGAATATTAATAAGAAGCAGAGCTGGTTGAAAAAAAGAAACTGGTTTTGTGCAAAATTTAAAAAGTTCAATGATGTTTTTGTGTCTAGGGGTTTGAAACAGCCCCCCCCCCTTTTTTTTTTCTGGAAAATTTACACTGAATTATTTTTAACCAGAATATTTTTTTGAGATCATTACTGCGAACCTAGTTACCAGGGAACATCAATGACCATTTAAATCACATTTTTGATACATTATGATTTTTAAAAAACTGTTAAAAAGGTCATTAATTTTTTCATGAGAAACAAAACATGAGGAGGTTTTCATGAAACGAGTCAGTTTGGGGGGGAAAAAGCCATTAGGGATATAAAAAAACTTTCCATTTGAAAAATTTCGACCAGATCTCATGAGAACGATTTGCAGGAGATTTGAGCCACTGTAATTTACAGAACCCACTTAATCTCCATCCCATAAATTCCAGTTGTAATCAAAGGCCAGCAGTATTTCTGGATCGCTGAGCTTTGGGACCATCTGAAATGCTTCCCTTGGTTGGATGAGGATTTGCTGTTTCACCATCACTGTAATATACTTGATTTACTTTCCATGAGCGAGTTGGCTGTAGGGGTCTCACAGTGTTTCTCCAGCTAAATTCTGTCTCCTTCGGCTCCCCAGGGGCAGGGTAAGTAATGGCCCACTATAAGCCCCAAATGAATGACTTCTCATAGTCCTGCCGGGAGCCACTGTTTAGATTCCACTAGCACGGTCTCTAAAAGAGCTTTGCAGACTGCCAATTCTGATTTAATTATATAGCGGGAAATAAAATTTAAAGAAGGGGGAAGGGGGGGCGCAAAAGTCCCAAGGAGGCATCCAAAGAGACTTTCAGATCGTTAAAGCAAGACAATTGCAGCTTGCTGCTAATTACAGGAAAAAATACAGCAGTCCCTGGAGGAGGAGGAGAGAGGGAGAGGGACTCATAAAACCTACAATATGGTTTGGAACATTTTCTGCTTTTCAAAATTTTCTTTGATCTTTTTTTTCCTCTTGTCCCTTGAAAATCTTTGGGAGCTCCTCATCAATTTGCTACGTCCTCCAGCAAGGTACAAAAGGGGTCCCCTTTTGTGGATCTATTCTATTCAATTTATTTTGGTCTCATGCTTCAGACAGTGGTGACATGGGTTCAGTTCCTGGCTCTGCCATAGATTCCCTGCAGGTGGAATTCTCCCCTGGGCAGAGGAGACAGCACAGAAACTGGACAACACTTACAGCTCATATAAGTCCAACTTTGAGGGCTTATTTGGGAATTAAATGGTCCCTCATGCTGGCCCTCTGCACAGGGGCAAGTTCTAGTCTGTGACCTTAGTCAAATCACCTAATCTCTCTGTGCCTCAGTTCTGAGTCTGCTAAATTGGGTTAGTAATACTGATTTGTTTCAAAGGGGTGCTGTGAGGGTAAATTCACTAAAGTTTGTGAGATGATCAGAGATTGTAGTAATAGGGACCTGGTAAATATTTGCATTACAGGAGTACCTGAACTTCCCAGCTAGTACCCAGCTGAGATCAGGGCCCTGTTGTAGTAGGCTCTATACAGAAACATAGTGAGAGACACTCCCTACCCCCAAAGAATTTATAGTCTAAACAGACAAAAAGCAAGAGGGGAAGTGACTTGCCCAAGACCACAGAGTAGGTCAGTGGCATGGCCGGGAACAGAACCCAGGTCATTTGAGGCCCAGTCCACTGTGCTACTTACTATAAAGCATATGTAACCTTCTAGCTTTGTTTTTAATTTCTGCACTCATCTCCTGGGTATCTAACTGACTTCTTTGCTGGCCTCAGCTATGAGTCTTATTATTCCTTTATCCGTCAGGTGAGCCTGTAGGACCTTATGATGAAAGGCTAAATATGAAGAAGTAGGTTTACTACGAGGACTCTGGCGGAGACAGGGTTTCAGAGCTGCCTTTTGGTTCAGTAGCTGATCTGATTACGTGCCACCCTCTTTGCTCTCTCTCCCCCAACTAATCAATAAGGTCACGACATTTCCTGACCCCCCTGCAGCAGGGCGAGCTCAGTGGGTTCTCTGCCTGGCAAAATAGAGCTGTAGTTGAGATGCAGGGAAGGAGGTGGAAAACCCCTAATGATACCTGCTGCCGAGTCTTCTCCTCCCAGGGTAAACACGAGCCAATGGCATTAATGAATCATATTTAGCTCTGCTGATGGGAGGGTTGAACTTTACCACAGGGAAGGGAATCAGGCAAAACTGGGGAGGTAAAGACTGCTGCCCCAGGATGGATTCAAAGGCAAAACAAGTATATAATTAACAGTGAGGCAAGGACCTTCATTAAAGCAAAGATGGGCTCCAGCTGCCCCATTTCGGGGCTGGTCGTTGTATCTCATCATGCATTCAATACATGAACACTCGCCCCAGGCCAGAAATCTACTGAAGAGCTTCCCTTACATGCACTCATCCTGTAGCTTTGCCGTGTGCCCCCTCAGACAAAGAGTCATGTCAGAGCTGGTCAGAATTAACCCCCAGATTCAGAAGCCAACAACAAAACTTTTCATTTATGTCAGGGGTTTTTGTGTGTTGGTTTTCTTTCAGAAATGTTTTGGTTTTCCAATGAAAACACGTTTTGGGGTTTTTATAGTTCTCAAGATGGCGGGTCAGATTTTGAAAACTGAAATGTTTTCTTGTTTGCAGTTTTGGGGGCGTTTTTTTTAAGTCTTGAAAGTTTTAAAAGAAAAAAAATTTCCCACATAAATTTTCATTGAGGGGGGAAAAAAGGCCACGCTGGGTGAAAAACAGTTCTTTGAACAAAAAAATTCAACCATAACTTCTCACAGGTGGGAGAGATAAAGGAGACCTAACAGCTTCCATCTAATTAATCTCCTGGCCACTGTTACAGGACTGAGCCTCCAGTACCTATCCTGAGTCTACTTTAAATGTCCCAAAATATGGGGCCCTCCCTCCACTTCCCTCAGGAGACGATCATGCAACCTAACAGATCTCATTGCTACGAAATGTTCCCTGCGATTCCGCTTACATTCCCATTCATTCAGCCTCATGCTATTACTCCTGGTTTATACTTTCCCTGATTGCCTTGTCTTCCTTCATAAATGTTTAGCACCAGGCTTGTCCAGTGGGTGTTAATACTGACTCTCTTACTCCAGGGATCTTGCAGACTGATGAGAGAAGCCCAGAGCTTAGAACTCTTCCATGTCTCGCTACTACGCACTGCCTGACATCCTGTAGGTGAGAAATATGCTGTCCTCAGCCACACGCCTTTCCTCATGTGTCATTTGAAAGGTTTCCTAAATAGTTCTGCAAGAAATCTTATGACGAAAGGAGTGGTTTCCTTTGGCACTCTTCCCAGACCTACCCAAACAGAAGGATGCTGACCTGAGGCTGTGAAACACTTTGATGGATGGTTGTGTCTCTTTAGTAGAAGATCCATATTCTTAAACTAAGCTGCCATGACACTGGGACATTATGAACCCTGTGAACCAATTGAATCTTACAAATGAGCCATTAGTTGGCTGTACGGAACATTGGGTTCCATAAGCCTGCGGGATCTCACGTTAAATAAGATATTCATTGTTGTCCACATACCCCACAGGCGGGTTGTGTTAATTTTAATTCAATTTGTCTTATCCCCTTTTTTCCCCTTGAATGCATTAATAAAAAACCCCACATACCACCAGTGTTGCGCTCTGTCAGGCTTTGGGATTTTATGCTGCTATATGAACACAGGTTATTTCAGCTGCTTCCAAGCGAAAGAAAGAAAGATGCTGAGATTCAGAGAGGCACGTTTGATTATTCTACAGGCAAAAGCAAACTGTAAAGTTGGTGTGTGCCCGTTGTCAGCTCTGAAGAGCAGCATTCCACCGTATTCCAAACCCACACAGCTCCACCAACAGCAGTACAGAGACATCTAAGCTTGTACCACCTCGCTGAGCCCAATCCAGTTCCCATTAAAGTCTATGGAGAGACTCCCATTGACTTCAGTAGGAGTCACATGGGGCTGTAGCCGAGCACCCAGATGTTCCATGAGCGTCAAGGAAATGGAGATGCACTGCTCCCCTGGGGGATGAGGTACATCAGGCAGTGCTGGAGAAGCACATTTCCTGGCTGTCACCGCTAAGTCACAGTGAAAGTTTTAGGAGGAGTATTTCACTGATGTTCTGCGAGTGAAATGAACACTTGAGAGACTTAACGCTCCCCTCTGCCTCCCCTCAAAAAAAAAGCCCAAACAAAAGTCAAAGCATGAAAATGAAAGATTTCACTGTCTAAAAATAAAATCGCTGTTCAGCTAGCTCTGCACCCAGCAAGCACTCTGGACGATATTTAAACACCCACTACATTTCAGAGGAGCGTCTTGTCTCACAAATGTGCGCCGCCTCTCCATGCTCCTAACATTTTTGTGCCCTTGACAGATCGAATCTGTCTTGCAACATTGTCTGCATGCAGAAGTATGAAACGGGGGTCATTATTGCAGGGAAAGAAAATGTATGGGTAATTTATTGCATGGCAAAAAGGAAATAGGAATCAAACCCAGGAGACCAGCATGAGTAATTACAATTGTACTCAGTCATCTGTTGTGGAGGTAGGGGCTAGGTTCCTCCATGTAGGTGCCTGTGAGCATTTTAAACCATTTGGTCCAAAGGTTTACTCTTTAAGGCAGGGGTGTCAAACTCGCTCAAAGTGAGGGGCCGAAAACACAGAACATCTATACATACAATGCTCTCCGCCGAATATTTCAGGCACTCTGCCCATTTTCGGCGGCACAGCATCAGTAGCTTTCAGCGCTGCCCTTTCGCCGTGGAGACACTGACATTGCATTGCCACTTTAACAGATTTCTAGGAAGGATACCCGCCGCCGAAAAACTGAGGATGAATGTACTGTAGTGATTGGATCTATCGGAAGATCAAAACTGAACCTCAGTCCTCACCTGAAAGGACCTGATTCCAGGAATCCAGTCTCTGTGATCTAGTACACCGCTGACCTCTTTGATGATTAATGATGAAAGGTCTAGAAAACATGACCTATAAGGGCCGATTGAAAAAATTGGGTTTGTGTAGTCTGAAGAAGAGAAGACTGAGGGGGGACAGGATAACAGTTTTCAATTATATAAAAGATTGTTACAAGGAGAAGGGAGGAAAAATTGTTCTCATTAACCTCTGAGGATAGGACAAGAAGCAATGGGCTTAAACTACAGCAAGATTGGTTTAGGTTGGACATTAGGAAAAATCTTCCTAACTGTCAGATTAGTTAAGAACTGGAATAAATTGCCTAGGGAGGCTGTGGAATCTCCATCATTGGAGATTTTTAAGAGCAGGTTAGACAAACAGCTGTCGGGGATGGTCTAGCTAATGCTTAGTCCTGCCTTACGTGTAGGGGACTGGACTAGAAGACCTCATGAGGTCTCTTGCAGTCCTATGATTCTATGATACTCCCAATGATGAGGATGAATATCTTATACCAACTGTGGTGATATTATATTGTGATTCAGATACTGCTCACTAGGAATTGAACTAACACTCACCAGGTTATTACATATAAACTAGAGCTGATTGAGAAGTGTATTTTACTTTGGGAAAATAAAATCAATACATACTAACCCCCTTCTTCCCCCGCCATTTTTATTTGCAAAATTTTTCAGGTTTTTGTTGGAAAATCCAAACTGGAAAAATGTCTGGTTATTATGTCTGGACAAAGACCTAGAGAATATGTTGTAGGGGATGATCTTTTACAGGCCAGAGGGGATTGTACTAGGTAATGTCTAATCAAACGTTCCCACCCCGAATGAATAAGATTTGATTATATTATTTGAGGGGACCTGGGACTAGAGGGAACCACTGGAGAGAAACACTCTACTCCTGGTTCTGAAGCATCTGCAAAGGCCTTCACCATGTCCTGGTCGGTGACTGAGTTGCACACGTTTGGCTGGATCTGTCTGGATAGGGCAGGATTTATCAGAGGGAGATATTTCCTGTTTCTATGAAATTTTCATGAACCCACGACATTTTCCTCTTCATTAAAAATAGAAGGAAGATAAATAATGAATATTCTCTGGTGGTAATTACCCAAATGTCTATATTTATTAAAAAAAAAAAAAAAAAAAAAGCACTTCATGAATACTGAATGGGGAGATATTATTTCCATAGGTGCCCCCGAATTATCAGCAGAACTATAAGTTATGTACCTATTTTTCATACTTTAATATGTAAGGAACTTGCCCAGCTTCCACTCCAAATGGAACAGAAAATAGCAGCCCTTTTCTCCCCATTGCAGAATTAGGGATTAGGGTAAACAGAGTTGAAAACAATAGGCAGTGCCCTACCCTTCCCTTGTTGTAGAGGTCCTCTCTGATCTGAAAGTTTTAGGTTCAGAGCACGTAAATAGCACAGTGGTAATACAGCCCTGACAGTTCATTCCTCATCAGGGATTCCAAGAATTCTGTCACAACAAAACTAGCGTGTTTTCGACCCAATTTTTCCAGTAAAGCCAGTGGAACAAGAAGTCAGTTGCCAAGCAAGGGATGTGGGGGTGTTGGAGCTGGCCTGAGATTTGGAGTGACTGGGTTTGCAATGGGATATGATAAATGGTTTCCCTTGGGGAACACAGGAACAGCCATACAGCATCAGAGCAGAGAACCGTCCAGTCCTGACTCCAAGAGTAGCCAGCTCCAGAGGTCAAATCTAACAACTGAAGGTCTGGGCTGCTTGAGACAGGCAGAGAGCGCCCAACACGATCAGTCAGGAAAAGGTGAAGTCCCATAACTTCGACCATTTAACTGCCTATAGCAGAACAGTTTTTTTCTGTAATATTCCCAATGTATTACTACCATGCCATATTTTATTTCTATAATGCCATTAAACTGTTATTTATTAAAAAAAACAAAAAAAAAAAACAGATGCAGCTTTTGGATCCAGGCATCAGAACAGAGGTTTGAACTTGGGTAGGGGTTTTTGCAGGGAAGAAACAAACAATGGTTCAAGGGAGAACACCGATTTGTTTATGGGTAAAGGATGACTCAGGGGGGTAGACCAGAGTTGTTTTGTTTAGACTGGACAATAGGAACCGATCATTCCTGGCTACGGGCAATGTTACTTCGAGGGAGCTCACACTGCAATCAGACAGATTCAGTGTTTCGGATACCAATAAAGGCTCTATGACTAGAATTGGTCTGATAACTGCTGAGCTGGGTGCACGCGGGCGTGGGTTCATTACCATCTGGGGCAGAGATCTCCCATCACGCCGTGCTTCCCGGCTTCGCTGATCCCAGAGTTCAGTGCGGTCCATGCCTTGAAGCTTGGTTCTCCATTCGGTATGCTAATAAAGATGTTTCCTTGTTCCATCTTCAATGTAGATGAGGCTCAGGGAATTACTTTAATCCTGTCACCCTTGTCCGGAGGGGTTTGGGTGTGTCTCCCACTGCCTTTGTATTGCTTTTTTGTAAGTCTTTCTTCTGATCAGTTCTGGTTCAAGCAGAGGCTGGGGAGGAGGGGGGAGGTCCTTCGTGAGTCAGACAGGCTGGGTACTATGCCCTGGTTGCCCAAGAACACAGAGCTGACAGGTAACGCCGTTTGCTATTAAAGCACCTTACAAATGCTTGAGTCCCACACAACCAAGAAAACTCTGAGTAATAGCTCAGCTAACCTGCTGGAAATTCAGACTGCGGGATACTGTTATCTCAGGTGAACAGCGAGAAGGGTCCACGGTAAGCAAAGCACTTACCTTTATTTTGTTCTAATTTATTTGTCACTGGGATTCCGCAGCAGATAGACGCTGTGCAGCAATTAAATTACATTACTTTTGATGAGATTAAAGCCAAGGAAAGCAATGTTTTCCTTGCAAAGGAAGCAGAGGAGAAATGAAACCACTCGAGAAAAAAAGAACAACTAGCTCAAAAATGCAAGAAACAAATTTATCTAGATGGAAAAAGGGAGATGTCATAGACCTGAATGCAGCCGGAAATCTTAAGAGAGAATCACAATTTGGGGGATTCATTGAAGGAAATAATTGCAACACGTATATTGATTTTACCTAGATAAGAAAACAAATGTTTGTGGGGATTGAACTTGGTTTATTAAATTTAGTTCCCCACAGAGCTGATGTTTCTCCATTAGAAAAAAAAAAATCCCTGTTCTTAAATGCCTTGTTTTCAGAGAGAGGTTTATTAGCTTATTGCCTGATCCTCCGGCTTCTGTCATTTTGCAAATTGGTTGGTTTGGAGAAAGTTTCTAAGGCAGCTCACCATGAAGCCACCAGTTTGCTCTTCCTCTCATTAATTATTTGTATTTTGATAGTACCGAGGGGCCCCGATCAGGGGATTGGGACCCACTGTGCAGATTGCTTTTCATGCACGCAATGAAAACACAGTCCTGTCTCAAAAGACTTGTCGAGATTAGGGGAATTGGCTTCCTTATATCAGGCCCTAGATGGGGACATAAAACAGATGGATACAACAAACAGATTGGGAAAGAAAGGGGGAAGGGCAAGGTGACACTGATACAGCTTGTTTAGTATGATAATCAGCAGTCAGTGCACGCCCACTGTTACGAGAGTGCTCTGTGAAAGAGAGCTGCCTGTCAATAGGTGGTTACTTAGTTAATAAGACATGAGTCAGTAGATGGCACTCACAAGCGTGCAGAATTGGTCAAAGGTTCGGCAGGACCAATACAAATTGTGCACTTAGATGGTTCTGTATGCGCAGTTCTTCACATTGTCAAATCTTCTGAGTCTCGGAGACTCTAACACACACTAAAATCTGCCTATGAGCAAAGCACTTTGCAACCATTATCACCCTGCGGGGAAGAATTATTCCCCTCCATGGTACAGGTGGGGAAACCGAGGCAGGAAGTGACTTGCCCAAGGTCCCAGTCCCAATGAGAGGCCGAGCTGGGCATAGGACCACACAATCCCAGCTCCCAGTCTCAGCTGCCAGCCTCTGGCACTCAGAGCACTTGGCAACAATCTGTCAGACCAAGTCCAAAGCAGGCACCTCATGCAAGCAGCCCACGCGTGCAACAATTCATGGCAAAATAATCACACGATGAAAGCTTCTTTCCTGCACTGAGAGGACCATAAAACACTTTTTATTTGCCAGCATGATGATTTTGGTCATGTAAATTATTCAGAATTAATTCTGCACCCTCCTAAATCTCCTGGTAGCTTTTTAGAAGTACTAATACTCTTCTTAATCACATCTCATGCACCGCTTCGTATGTCACAGAAACAACACTTGTAGTTATGACGGACTGGAATTTAAGTTCCGATTTCTCTTAGAACAGGCCTGAATGGGAATTTTGTATAATGACAATTAAAATAACAAAACTGAACTTTAAATGCCATTCAAATGCTGTCACCTGCTAGTAACTCCAGAGTTCTACCTTCCCCGATTGCATTCTGGGTGCTATGCATCTCTTGTTGTGGGGTGACTGCAGCTGGATGCGTTCAGCATGGAGCTGAGACACTATGTTAATCCTACAGGCCAGAAGAGACCAGCACCCACCATGACTGCCACATTTTCAGAAGACTCAGCACTTAGGGGGTGTATTTTGGGTGCTGAGCCCTTGTACATCTGGCTTTTAGAATACTCTCTCCCCATTTCTGGGATATAATAATAGGCTTTGTATTGAGTGATTCATATTTATTAGTCTCATTTAATATTTATATTGCAGTAGCATCTAAAGGCCGCAACTAGATCAGGCTCTTACAGTGCTAGGCAGTGTACAAACACATAGGCAAGGCAGATTCAAAGCCCATTGCAGTCAGTGGGAATTTTCCCATTAACTTCCAGGGGATTTAGATCAGGCCCATAAAGCCCATCTGGGCTCGGTGGGCCACAGCCGAGCTGCGAGGTGCTTCACATACAAACACGAAACGACATGAAAGGAGCAGGACAACAGGGAATCCTGCAAGGTGCTGAGTTCCCCCCTCCCCTCCCACTCCCACAGAAGTGAGCAGATGAGGTTGGCGCTCAGCACTTTCCACGATCAAGCCCCGGGGCCGGTGTTAACGAAAGTGCTACGGCAAGCCTGCCAAGTGGCTGCCGCTAGAGACTGGAGCGAGGCCTGATCCGTGAGTGGGAAAGTAAGAGCCTCGCGCGCACGCTGAGAACTGTGTTGAAGCTCAGGCCTCCCGGGCCAGCCCTACCCCAGTTATGCCTGTGAGTAAGAGAACACGGGGCTTGGCACTTATTACTGGTCTGTACTGAGCCCAGTTCATGCCTGTATGCCGGAGTACAGCCACCGCCAACCCACTGCTGTGCACTGTGTGGAGACCAGGGGCAAATCCCATTCCAGCCCCCGAACCTTTCCCTGCAGCAGCCAACGCCCTGGGTTATATTCCAGCGGGAGCTAGGGGATGCAATGGTAAGAAGCTCCTTTGGTGACCAGCAGTCCACCTGCCCATCTCCTTAGGTCACGTGCTAGTCCAGTCCTGTCTCGCTGCGTGTTTGGCTGCCCCGCCGGGAGCCGTCTGTTGGAGGGATAGACACAGGCACCCAACAAAGACATGGCTTCATTAACCAGCCTCTGTGCATGTGAAGGCAGCCCAGAGAGGCAGAGGCAGGCAGTAGGAGGGGTGTTCTGACTGAAGCCTGAGGCCTGCATCATTAACACCTGCTAGGATGGCAGGACTACCACATCAGCCTGCTACTACTGCAACGGAAGCAGCTCAGCAGACCACCCAGTGACTGGTCCATGCATCCTGGCTAGAGAACCACTGGGCTCAGGCCCTCTTCAGAAGGCAAGCAGAGCCATTTTTGCTACCACTGTGTTGAAACAGAGCTGTTGCTAGCAGGGCTCCATGCAAGCTGGGATTGTACAAAGAGGGTGGCCTGCAGCTGGCAGGGTGAGAAGGTCCTGGTGTGTTTTACAGTGGCTGCACACGCCTCAGGGCAAGGCGCTAGAAGGAAAAAAAACCCAAGAAAATTGGCCTGGTTCTGTTTGGACCCCATGGGAGACAAAGAGCAATACCACGGGCATGATCCGAGACACACTTCCGGCTCGTTTGCATGGGTCAGGCAGCATTGCAACCGCCAGAAAGCTGCCTGAAAAGAGAAGCTGGGAATTTCCATAGCTTGGGGGAATTTCAGGGTGAGGTGAAGCTGATATAACCTGCTCCCTCTCTTCTCCTGGGTAGGAAGGGGCGTGATAGGGCCGGGCCAGAATACAATGTGCTCCAGAGGGAGGCTTGTGCAAATTGATATAAATTACAGAAGCTTTGTGACTTGCACCATAGTCTGGGTCAACCCCAGTAAAGATGACATAGAACCACTTTTCCTACCCGCCCACCGCACAGCCAACCATGCTACAAACTCCACTCCCTTTAAATTCTCAGACTCAGTCCCCACCCACATTGGCCAGGGAAACGCTGGTTAGAAGCCTGCTAGCCACAGCTGTGTTTGAGCCCAGTGTATGCTGATAGGTGCAGGGCCCCTCTGTGGGCAGGGCTTTTCTGAGAAGGCTGTAAAGGAAAATGGAGTCAGGGTCAAATCCTGCTTGCCTGATTTACCTGCACATTCCCATTGACTTCAAGAGGGCTAGTCGTGGTATTAAGCAGCAGAGAACGCCTTCAGCAAAGACATGCCTGCAGCTGAGCAGGTATGCAAGGGCTGTACTTCTGGGACGGGCTAACTCTGCATGTAGCAGGAGGGACGGGTTTACAGTGCTCCCAGGCCAGCAACCCGTGATGAAGTTCCCTCCCCTCATTGAACTGAACCCTCTCCCCAGCATCCCTCACACAGTCCAATGAAGGAAGCAATCAGACAAGCAAAGGCTCTTTCCTACAGCTGACAGCTACTCATGGAGGCAAAGGGCAGAAGGGAATAGGAAGAGCTGATTGTTTGTGCTGCGGCACTCTGAGATCATTGCACAGCGAATCCTTCAGAAGGTGAGTGTTCAAATCCGATGGTGCAGCAGGCACACACGCCCCCGCCACACAACCGTACAGCCCAACATGCAGCACACACCAGGAGTACATGAATGGAAACACACACACTTCATACATGTACCGCTTGCCACAAACACACTCACACCACTATCCTGTACTTACGCAAGCCCACGCCGCACGCACCTACCACACGCACATGCATCCATGTGAGAATACACTCACACGTCACATGGTTATACACGCACAACTCAGCCACAGACACACCACAAACACCTCTTCTCCCTCTCACACACACACTCGCAGTCCTGTATCCTTAAACACACCTCACACATGACCTACGCACAGGCTTAGGGACTCACTTCTGTCTTGCTCGCTCCATACATGCACCACTCACAACACAACACTCCCAGCCGTCCCCAGTTATGTTGTGCCGTGTTGCACAGGGCTTGTCTGAAGACACGATACGTGGTTGAAAAATGTAACAGAAAAACGAGCAGAAGAAGCAAAGAACTGTGCTTAGGCTGATGGAAACTGCACTTGGGACCTCACATAACTCAGTACCTTTTGTGACATGCACCATGCTGTACCATGGCAGCAGTTTGTTATAAGTGACATTTAAAAGCCATCTCCCCTCTGCTGTTCATTGTCATTGTCTTATCATGAGCACGTTGTTAGCCCTTTGTGTAGATGTGCTAAGAGATGCTATAGGAATTGACTTGTAATTTAGTAGTTATCAGTGTCTACTTAGTATTCCACTTTTGGGAGTAAATTGCTATTCCCTTCAGTGTCAGGGAGACATAGAACTACAGAGTGAGTAGGAATGTGGGCCGCTCTGTCAATCCTTTGCCGTCTAGCCCTGCATTCCTACAGCGTTCTGCCAATGCAGCTGGGTTAGAGATAATCAAAACAAGCTAAGCATGTTTCCGAAAAATAACATGAAGAAAAGGGATGTATATTTTGTTTTGCACAAATTGTTTTGTTTTGCTGAAGGAAAAACTAGTTAATGGAATGTTTTGAAAAATTTCATTTACCAAAAAGGGTTTAAATTTTTTTTCATTTTGTTTTGGTGGGGAAAAAAAAATCCCACTTTCTCTTCCTTTCTTTAAAAAAATGTTCCCCTTTTTAAAGGAAGAGAAAAATAAAAGAGGTAGAAAGTAGATTTTTCCCCACAACTTTGAAATGAAACATGGCAAAACATTTGCAAATGTTTTGTGAAAAAAATTAATTTTGAAAATTTGTCAAAAAATGAAATATTTAGATGACAATCTCTTTTTATTCTGGGAAAATGTTAACGCTGTATGTCGAGAAAATGTTGTAATTTGAGAAAAAAATGTTTATCTGAAAAATTTTACCTTCTCTAATCTTATTCCTTAATCCCGATTCTCAGTCTAATCAGTCCATCTACTTAGATTGGAAACTCTTTGGGCAAAGACTGTTTTTTGTCCTGTGCTATTACAGTCCTCTCCCAACGCATCACAATCCAGTCCTACACCTTCCCCTGGTATTTCATCCATGGGCATTTCCACACACAGTCCTTCCATTAATCCTGACCTGCAGCCCCCCCCTACTCTACCAGGCATGGGCTCCTCTCACAGATTTGTCCATATACCTCGGTCCTAATATATTTGCAATGGCTCCTTCTAATGGGATGAACTGAACAAGGGAAAATGGAGACTTGAAAAGAGGAAAAAGCTTCGTAATGATGCGATCTATTACACTACACAGTAGTTTACTTAGGGAGGTATTGGAAGACCCATTGCCTGAAACAATACTGGCTTGAATGAGGCAATGAGGAATAGGATGTGAGACATGAAGCCTGCTCTGATGGAGAAGGTATGGGGTCTCACTGTTTGCCCCAGCAGTGGGGGTGTATCTGATAAAGTGCATGGGATAGGCCTCCTGCACTTTCCCCTCCTGCCATCAACAGAATCCTCTGCTGGGTTGCTGGTGGTGGGTCAATTCTAATTTTTCCTTTCGTTTTGAATCTCACTTAAAGACATCTGTGCTCTCTCTCTCTCTCTATCTATGCCCATTTGTCTCTCTCTATTTCTCTATCTATATTTTTTTCTCTAGTGCTATCACCATAGTGCCTAATTTCCCAAATGGATTCTGACACAGCCCCTGCTCAGAGTCGTAAACAAAGGGCCTGGCAATCTGATCCGACTGTGATGTGATGGATGGGTCTGAGCTAAGAGAAGTGACTGTCTCTTCTAAATCACAGTCCACTTGCAGAGCTTCAGATGGCCAGCGTCCTTGTGTGCCTACCCAGGATCCCTCCACCTGACCCCGTTCCTGCTGTGGCTTGGCATATGGTCCTTTCAGGTGTAGTGTGTCTCCAGAAATACTGATCGCTAAATCAGCGTGACGTGCCGGGGTGCAGCTGCTTCCAAATGACCCAAGACAACCTAACTTAGCTGAATTCAAAAGTTAGCACCAGTGTGGCAGATCTTGCTTCATTGAATGGGCTGTGTTTTAAAGTAACCATAATGCCTCTCAGTGGGTAAGAGAGTACGGCAATTCAGCCAGGATGTATCCTCCAAAATAGCTTTGTTACAGTACAATCCCCCAGTTCTGGGGGTGATGATGGTGCATTTTTAGTGCTGGTAAACGTGACAGACTGAGAGCGATGGCAGGAGCTGGACATATTCGCTGGTACCCTTCACGCCTCACCTTCAGAGCCCTTGCTGTCATTGCAACTCACCCCTAATATGCAGGCCCCCCATGGTTATTCCACTGCTATCAACCACAGGCACCCACAGCTCTGCTGGTGCTAACCTGCAGCTCCTCCAGACTATTCCAGTCCCCAAAGAGCCGTGCCAATGCGCCTCAGTCCTAACCAGTGTCTCCTCTGCACTCTTTGTATTCTGGGTCTCTCCAGTTTGCACAACTGTGTGATTGTGGTGTGCAGAAAACTGTATCAGATCCAAGTTTCCAGGGCAAAATGCTTTTGTATTAACACCACGAACAGTCCCACCCCCAAATGACGAGGATTGGGACCCAAAAGAACCATCCGCGATAGCCTCCTCCAACCCAGGTTCAGGTGGAAAACAACCCAGTCGCAGCCATGCTGCCGTATTGGTGCATAGCCCAGCTACCTACCCGCGTCCTTGGCAACTTTAGCCAACATGGGCAGAACTGCAATCCTGTACCGGTGAAAAGCCAGAAGGACTCAACCTGTAGCCAATAGCCTGGATTGATTCCGGTGTGAACGAGAGCAAACCTGGGCAAACAGTGAGTAATATCCTTTGAATTCTGGTAGTGCCTAGAGAACTATACTGAGATCAGGGTCTGGTTGTGCTAGGTGCTGTGCATCCATAATTGGGAACCCAGGATTAAATATTTGTATTGGGGTAGTGCCCAGAGGCCCCAGTGTGCTAGGCCCTGTATGTATGCATACAACACAACAGACAAGCCCTGTCTCAGAGCACTGACACTGGGAGTAAACAGTAAACAGCTCTGGGGAGCGCGCAGTAACCGTGGGATATGAAGATGTGTGCTCCCAGCACACCATGTCAATAGACAAAGGGAGTATTGCTATCCCCTGTTCACAGATGGGAAACTGAGGCATGGAGTGATGAAAGTGACTTGCCCAAGTTACACAGGAAGTCCACGGGATGGCAGAGCCAGGAATGGAAGCAGCTGTGATTTAACCACAGGACCACCAATCCCAGATACCTCTGCGATGGTTTTCTAAATCCGGCTCACCTTGGTATCATCCACTGTTTCCATGGTTAAATTCTCAGTCCTCTTCCCCCAGCCTGCCAAAGGAGTTGTCAAGCTTTATCTTCTGCTCAACAGAAAGGGAGTTAGTTAGAGGAAGATTGCCTGCTGGAATGCAGGAGCCTGTCTCTGGGTCCTGGGAATCAATCTGCTGTCTGGAGGAGATAAAGGTTTGCTTAGGAAGTTTCCATCGTGTTTGTTTTATGGTCCAGAAGTCGCAAGGATTTGAAAGTCATTGTGCTGCCAGGTGCAGTGATCTCTGCAACATTTCCCGCCTGTCTCTGGTTTTGAAAGGGCTGAGTCTGCACCTGGATTCCTAATGTATGTGCTAACACCTTGCGCGATTTGCCCCGCCAACCGAGGAGAACTGAGCGAGGCAAAGGGCTTTACGATGCTCAGAGTAGCTGGAACACTTTGTCCTGGGAAAGATTTTGTCCCTGCTAAGATTGGCACTAAAAGGGACACACACTGTAGATAGCGCCTCGCCTCCCTGCGGCATTAAAATTCATCAGCAAGCCTCTGCTTATGACTTACACTTCCGTGCGTGTGCCTAGCTGAGGGAACGCCACGCTGTTCTGTGCATTTGTTTTCTAATAGCCTCTGCTGGTCTCCAAGGCTCTGCTTCCCCAGCCACAACTGTTGCCTGCTTATTTCCATCCGGATCCAGAATAGCTCTTGGCTGCCAGTCGTTTGAGGATGGGTTTAAACAGTTAGCCCAGCCTTCTGTCCACCTGATGTGTGTAGGTGTAGGGAGCTTGGACGGCAAGCTGGACTGTGCTGGCTTGTGGGCAGCTACACAGGAAGCCTCCTCTGGGTACAGCTGATAGGTGCCATGATGGAGCTGGGCCCCAGCTGGGAGAAAAACTCCCCAACTGTCTTGCAAGAAAGGGATCTTTATTAATATTCTATATGTGGCCTGCTGCTGTGAATCCAGGGATTCTCAGTCTCTGATTCTGGGAATCATAGCTTTCATATGCACTTTAGTTTTAGCATTAAAAAGATACCCATCCAGGTATCTATCCATCCATCCATGCATCCAGAATTTCTAGGGTCAAACTGTGCTGCACTTCCTGGAGGAACAACACAGAAGATTTAGCCCTGAAGGACTTTAAGCCACCACTGCACCTTCCTGTTTCTGGGTTGCTCTTGGAGTTGAAATGGCCCCCAGCGTTAACTGGACAGCCTGGGTAGCTGCTCTGAGTCAGGGCAGCCTCCTTGGTGCTGCCCCTGGCTTGAGATGCAGGCCAGAATGGCTGCAGCTGAATCTGCATCGCCTATCGCCCAACCCCACTATGTTTACTTGTGATGGGACTTGTGCCCGGGATACAGCACAGGGCCATCAAGAAGTGACAGGAGACAATCCCCTAGAATTCCACCTCTGGTTGATGTGTGTGTGCCAAGAGGAGAAAGGTGTGTGAGTGTGACAGATAGAATTAGCAAGGAAAAGGGAGCGTGAGGGTGGAATGTGTGTCTCTCCATTAGAGTGGTGTTGGAAGAGGGTGGGGGCTAGGAGTTCTCCATGAGAGGAGGCTGCATACACAATCAATTAGCCTAAAATATGAAGGCGGTGCAAGTGTAACAGTCTTATATCTACAGCAGCTATTCACTGCTAATTACCCTCCGATAACAAGTGGATGCAATGGTGAAAGATATTAGAATAATTTACTGTTCATCAAAGAAAGAAAAAGATTAGAATCATTTGTCTTCAGTATCTGCGAGTTTCTAACAAGGGCTTTGCCCTCAGGACCTTCATATCAAGCTTCACCAAAATCCGTTCTGGCAATTAGCAACAGAGTTATTGGCTGTGTAATTAACAATGTAATTAACTCAAAGCAACTCTGGCAATTGGGGTACCTTCAAATCGAAAGATAATTAAATTGCACACTTTTAATTCTTGGGAAGATATCACTCTTTGGGCTAAGGAGGCAACAGCATCAGGTCACCAATTAAGTGGTATTCCAGCTACCTGTCTTGTATCAGATTAAATTGTATCAGCAATGGCAGAATGTGTTTATCGAGATGCTGCTCTCTGTTCGTTTCCTGAATAACTGTATTAAATTCACATACCACTCCTCCATGTGCCAAGCTCCATGGACCACTCCACGCAGCCTGACCCCTTTTCGTGAACGACTGGAGCTTTACCTTGTCTCAGACACCTCTCTGTTCAAGCTGCATTGACTTCTGCAAGCTCTGTATATCTGACTAATTATTTTTTTAGCCCAACATCCATGGATAAGTGTTTATTTGAATGGCCCAGGGGGTTACTATTAAATTCCCTGATTTGCTTTTACATTGGCTTCATTTTTTTCCTTCCCACTGATATTGTCGTTTTCTGACCTCTGGGGCAATTTTCTCTCCATTCTGCATTTTAGTATAACCAGACACTCCATCTCAAGTGGGCTTTATTCCAGCACTCTTTCCCCTTCCCTTCCCACCTCCATCTCCCTCTGCTGTGCTTAAAAAAAGGCACAGCTGAGAGGCACTAACACACCAGACTCTCCTGCATGTGAGTCATTCCAGCTCATCCTCAGTACAGTTCAGCATTTAATAGAGCTATCCTCAAGGACACCAAGACAGCTATTCAGGAACGATCAAATGAAAGGTTTGAATATCAAACAGCGACTCTGATAGTCATGAAATCCGAGATCTCTCACTGTACACCTGATATCCTAATCTGAAATGAGAATCTCTGAGGAGGCACGTCCTTTTCAAAGCATGCCTTGAAAAAACTCCCCGCCCCCTTCCAAACAAACCCCCCAAATCACATTTTCCTTCTGCCTCCAGAAGTTTAACAAAAGTACATCCACTCAGTGAAATCATTTATCTCCAGTGACAATCAGCTTAAATATGTGCTATTATCAAGCCACTGTACATCAGCGGGTGCTGTTACAACATGGGGCTGAGTGTGGATAACATGCCAGTAATTGCTTGTCTTTTGAAAGTAACCTCAGCTCAGTAAGAGGGAGAGAGGAGAGTGAAAGCCACCTGAAATCAGGTGACTGAGCGGAAGACAGAGAGAACATGCCTATGGAGAGAAAGAGAAAAGCTGGGATTGATACTCCACTCTGTTGTAGCAGCTTCACACTGGTGGGATTCCACTGGTTTAAATGGCCCAACATCTCTACTTGGTCCACTATGCTAGGGATGGGGCATAATCCTTCACTGTGGCAACCTCATGCTTAGGGTCAGGACAGCGGGAGGTGAGGCAAAGCTGACACCTTCCCACTTCCCCCCCAACCTGGAGCCAACCAACTACCAAATCTGCTCATGGCATAAATTACAGCCACCACAGAGCTGCTTTAATTTACACTGGCTGGCAGGGCCCGCTAGGGACTGGCTCAGGATTGCTAGAATGCAGTGCTCTCCAATTATGCCCCCGTCACACCCCGGCTTAGATGAGAATGTCCTCTATTTGGAAGTGCGGGGCAATGACTGGTGTATAGCTGGCTGCAGAGGCTCCACACCAATAGAATGTCACTACATCAGGGGAATTTTCAGCTAGCTAGCTAGAGGAACAGGAATGGTGTCATAGAGTTTAAAGAGACCACCAGATCATCTCGTCTGACCTGTATCTCCCATGCTACCAATACCACCCAGTACCCACACACTAAACCCAGGTGGATGATAGATAGATAGATAGGTTTGAATGGTAATAGATAGACAGACAGACTATCCTCAACTTCTCTCATTTCAAAAAACACATTAGTGGGCTATATCTATATACCATATATGTATATTCCTTGATATATAACTTAATAAAAGTTTATGGACCTAAAATAAGGAATCCACACTGAACAGATGCACTAGGACTGAAATATGGTCCAATTAAGTCTGTTACAGGGCTAGCTTTACTTTGAACATCCTCCAAGTAGAAATGAAAGCTTCACCGAAGAGATAAATCACCTGGCATAAAACGCAATGCCACTCCGGCACAGCTCCCCAACGAGTGGGGAAGGCTTAGCCCTACTGGCACAGGGAGGGAAAAAAAAAAAAAAAACCCAATAAGAAATACAGCCGCGATCCATACTGCTCCCATAAAGTGTTTACTTCCCTCCAAATCCCCATAAACAAACATTTATTATTTAGCTATTCCAATTAATACCATCTGCAATAACCATTTATCAGGGAGGAGAGGGAAACTCAGCAGCTCAATTAAGTGCTAGAGTAGTGGTGGGGGCTGATGTGTGGTTGGCACTCTTGGTGCTAATTAGGTACCCGTTCGTGTCTTATTCGCTTGTTTTGGTTGTTAAGCTGCCAATTTTCTGGAGCTGTGGTGGATCTGAAGAAGGGAGATTCCCTGCAGTGACAATTGGGTACTAGATTCAATATGATATATTACGAGGCTTTCTAAGCCCATCTGCTCATCCATGACCAGGAACATCAGGCAAACATCAGGCAAATCAGTGAAATCCTTGCAAGTTGCATGGAAACTTTTTAAAGACACCATAATAGAATCTCAATTTAAATGTACCCCAAATTAAAAAAAACCTGGTAAAAGGACTAAACAAGTGCTTTTGTGGCTAAACAACAAAGTAAAAGAAGCAGTTAGAGGCAAAAAGGCATCCTTTAAAAAGTGTGAGGAAAATAGAATGGAGCATAAACTCTGGCAAGTGAAGAGTAAAAATATAATTTAGAAGGCCAAAAAAGAATCTGAAGAACAACTAGCCAAAGACTCAAAAAAATAACAGCAAACCAATTTTTAAGTACATCAGAAGTAGGAAGCTTGCTAAACAACCAGTGGGGCCACTCACAATCAAGAAGCTAAAGACCATTGTGGAGAAACTAAATGAATTTTTTGCATCTGGCTTCACAGCTGAGGATGTGAAGGAGATTCCCAAACCTCAGCCATTATTTTTAGGTGACAAATCAGAGGAACTGTCCCAGATTGAGTAAATTTTGGAACAAACTGATAAATTAAAAAATAATAAGTCACCAGGACCAGATGACATAAGCTGACCCCGCAGGGGAATGACAGAGCCAGGAAAAGGACCCAGATCTCTGTCCTACGTCCATGCCTAACCATTGTGTCACGCTACCTCCGATAGCGGTGTTTGTATCACCACATGGCTCTGCCTGGAGCCAACTCCCATGGCACGTTATTGGTTAATCTGCTCTCCTGCCTGTGCCAAAACTCCTCTCGCTTGTTACTGTAGAAAGAAAACAAAACAGCAAATTGTTTTGCCATCATGTTCCCACAGCTGCAATCAGCACATTCATGCACTAGTTTTATTTCCTCTTATTCGTCTTCTTCTTTTTCTTCTGCTGCTGCTTCAAGAAAAGAAGATTATTTTTAATTACAGTTTTACACTCTATTAATGAATCTCGACAATGCGCTAATGAGTGGGACTGTGGCACATGGACACAACACATTCCCATAGCTTTCAGAGGGTTTCTATAGGCTTATTTATCCCCAGGCAGTCCCCGTTGAGACTTGTAGACAGGGAGGGAGGGAACCCAAACAGAAACATTGTATTATCCTGAATTAGTGCACATTAAAATTACCTAGGATGCTACAGCCTGTAGAAACGCTGCTGAAAGCATCGGTGCGGCTGCAACATTACCACTGAGGGTTATTATTTTTATCCGAGCTCATGACTACATTACAGCTGCTACCATGCCACAGCTAGAGCGCTGCAGTCCATGGAAGGGGTTTCTACATCAATGTACTTAACGCACCCCTCCAAGAGGTGGTAGCTACGTCGACGGAAGAATTCTTCTGTTGACCGAGCCACATCTACGCTGGGGGTTAGATCAACTTAACTATGGCGCTCAGGGTGCAACGCTTTTCGCAGCACTGAACAGCATAGGTAGGTCGATCTAAATTTGAAGTGTAGACCAGGCCAGAGGAGTGCCTGGAAGGCCCAGCCAAGATCTGCGTCCCATTGTGCCAGCCACTGTATGGGCACATGGAAAAAGACCCTCCCTCAAAGGGAGTTGACAGTCT
Organism: Emydura macquarii macquarii; assembly: GCF_026122565.2. Taxonomy (NCBI): domain Eukaryota; kingdom Metazoa; phylum Chordata; order Testudines; family Chelidae; genus Emydura; species Emydura macquarii. Next base: position 1,250,901 of record NW_027130250.1, read on the forward strand.
GAATTTAAGGCAAGGTCCCCCCAGGTGGATGAAATATAGTGACTGCGATGGGATTAAAAAAGCCGTACAAAGTTATTCTTCATAACAAGCAGTGTTTCTCAACCTTTTTGATACCAGGGACCAGCTTGCTGCCTTCCTAAGCTGTGCGTAAGTTGTGTCAGGGAGATCTCAGGGACTGGCACCAGTCTGTGGACCGATCAGTGAGAAACTCTGAGCTAAAGGACCAACCCAAAGCCCGCTGAAGTCAAAGGGAGTTTTTCTATTGACTTCATTAGGTTTGAATCAGACACTTGGTGTGCAGCTTGAATCTATGGCAGGGTTTTGTTCATTAGCAGTAGTCTCAACTTTTGAAGGTTAATCTTCCTATTGCACGACAGTGTGTCCTAGTAGATAGGGCTGTGGCGTAGGACGCCGGAGCCCTGGTCCTATTCCTGTTCTTGCCAGTGACCTTGAACACATTATTATGCCTTTCTTTCCCCCCTCCTATAGATTATCCATCTTGAACATTTAGACTTTTAGTTCTTTTGGACAGGAACTGCTCTTATTATGTGTATGTGCAGCACCTAGCACAATGGGGCCTCTGAGAACCTTTGTAATATAAATAATGACAGAATCAGAATCCACCAGCTCTGAGCTTCTTTCCTCTATATAGAGGAGAGAAATGATTAATTCCACACCCCAGTCATTAAAACGCCTCTTGCAGAAGCGCTTCACTTCAAGCTAAGAGAATGCAGCTCAAGATGAAAGATCACATCACCCCCATTTTACCACCTTCACTGGATTCTAAGGCATCCCATGAATCCTAAATAAAATTATCCTCTTGGCTTCCATAATTCTCCAGGGACTTGTTCCCGTCCCCTCCCTTCACAGCTGGCAAGGGACAGCCTGCTTTTCCACTCACTCTGTCCCATGCACCTGAAATCTCTTCCTTCCAGCCTCATTTGGAGATGCTGAGTCACTTCCATTCCTTAAATTCTCCCTAAAATCCTTCCTCTCCCCTTTAGCTTGCAGCCCTCTCACGCTTTGTGATACAGTACATGAAGGACGTTGTATAAATACAAATGGTCTTACATTAAGGTTGCAGGGTATTTGTGAATTTAAATGAACAAGGGGCAGATTCCCCAGCTGGCATAAATTGGTGTCGCGCTGCAGAAGTCAACAGAGCACAGCCAGCTTACACCAGTGACGATCTGGCCCGTACCCATTTCTCTTGTGTGTGTCAAAACATAACATTATGCAGCTCATTAAATCCGTTGTACTTTTCAAGTGCGCTCAGTGTAAGACACTTTTCACTTTGTTAAAGAAAATCAGCTTTGTCCAAGAGCTACACTCGTTGGCAGAAAGCTCTCTCTCAATAAATAAGTAAATAAAAAGCCCACTGGGGGGGGGGGGGAGGAGATTAGGATGCACTAAAGTACAGTGAACTCTGTGGCAAATGGAATGAATGCTCATTATATGTCTCACAGAAGGTTCTTCTCCATGCGTTTTCAGGTTTTGGTGTCTTGCCCAACTGGCCAAGAGATCTAGGGTAGGTCTTTTTCAGTTTCTTTTTAAAATGAACGACTTTATGCTTATTGTTATTATTACTATTAACTGTATTTTGGTGGCCCGTAGAAGCCTCAGCACTATTGTGCTAGGCATTGTACTGAGCTTTTAAAAATAAAAGGGTGGGAGGGGGAGAGTTCATACAGCAATGGAGCCAATCAAACGTTTCAGTGGCTTTCATCACAGCTGGGCAGGGTCTCATGCTGAAGAAGGATGGTCTGGTATTTAGGGCATTAGCTGTGGGTGACCTGTGTTCCATTCCCTGCTCTGCCACAAACTTCCTGCGTGCCCTTGGCCTCTCTGTGCCTCAGCTGCCCATGTGTAAAATGGGGAAGATAGCACTTCCGCATCTCACATGGGGGTTTGTGAGGATACATATTGTGAGGTGCTCAGGTACTCTGGTAATGCAGGGCTGGAACCGGATCCAAATTTTGTGCTAGTCCATGACTTGTGTGCATTCAGACACATTAGATGGAGCTGTGCCGTACACAGAGTTCCTCCTGGGGGCTCCTGGGCCTTTCATACCGGCTTGCCCTCTGTACTCCACCACTCATGAAGAGTGCATTACATTCCCTCCCCTGTATCTGTCCTGCACACTATTCAGGGTGGGAGCAGGGACTGGGCTCTCCCTGGAGATTCTGGACAGCCCCTGAGCAGGGTCACTAGGAAACACGGGTAGTAGGAGGAGTAGAATTGGAGAAAGAGGGTCAGTTTTCAGGATGGCCCTAGTTTGGAGTGACACCAGGGGATCCAGCAATGAAAACTGAGACCAGGTTGTTCACACACAAACTCTAGCACATCAGCATTTAACACCGGTCACTCACCATACTCAATAAAGACTTCATTCCTACAAACTCTGCCTGCCTGTTGCATCATTTATTACCTATGAGACAGGGAAAGTCATTATTGCACCTTTCACCCACACACCCATGCAGGGGCTGGACTGTCCCCCATCATTACAATAGCCCAAAGAAACACCTGAGACCCAAACAGCTGGGGGCATTCAGTGCTGATGCAAACTGGAAAGCACAGTGCTCTCTCTGTTTTGGAAAGAAACACAAAAAGAATTGTTTATATATATTATAATTATTATTATTATATATAAGAATTGTTCACATTTTCAAGCGTTTCAGTACAGCCATGAGGTCTAGATAAAACCATGAGGGCTTGCCTTAAAATATAAAAGGAGAAAATGAAAGCTGAGATTGTCATGTCACCACGTGACTCCAGGAGTTGGAACTTTTTGGGAAACACTAAATATCACAGAAATTACAGATGTTGTCAATACTACATACTCATCTGTCATTCTGTTTACACCAGACACCCCTTATGAGCTGTACATGAATGTAGCACAAACAGTGAGAAGTAAATTTGAGTATTAAAATTATTTTCATTTTAATCCTCTACAGTATTATTAGAAATGCAGGTGAAGATTTTTATTTTATTTAAAAAAAACCACACTGTGTTTGCCTGATTTTTACACTGACAGTGTTCCTTTAAAGGAGATATTTAGTTAGTTCTTGAAGGCACCAAGCCCATATGAGGAAATGCTGACAGGTTGGACAATCAAAAAGCAACCAAAAGGAAAAGCAGAAAGCAAGTAAAAAAATTGTCTATATATTTGTCTTCCTCCCACAGAAAGGAACCTGCATTCATCCTATCTACAAGGCTCAATGTGCATATGTCCCCAGCATGATAAGCCTCCTTTGAAATCATTTTCAATCCCTCTACTTTACTGCCATTGGCTGGCTTGTTACTGGAAATTTACTGTGTAAAAAAAAAAAAAAAAGAAAAAGGACCCTGGACTAAATTGCATCTGTTTATTCATAATTCATGGAACGTTTTTTTCCCCTTCTCCCCGAGAGTGGCAGAAAATGCCCATAAGTGAAAAAAATATAGCTTAGGAAATAAACAAACACACCCTTGCCCCCTGGAAAAGAGCCTCAAGGTGGTAGCTTTATCAAGGCTGTTGCAGGCTACAGGTGGCTGCGTAGTGACCTACTGTCTCAGTGTTTCATTCAGATAAACATGGAAAAGCTTTGTAAATAAATTATGAGTCATGGATGAGGAGGCAACAAGGGGGTGGGTAGCAAGCGAGATATTAATGTATAAATCTGAGATAGAGTTAACACTGCAATTGTCAGTCACTTTATTATTTATGAGCCTGGAAACCTTTTATGATAGGAATGAAGCTTGATCCCCAAACTAGAAAGCGGAGAGCAGCCAGTGCTGTCTAACTCTTTGTCTTTTCATTCACGAGCAGGCTGAGTTTGCTGCCAGTGCCTGCTTTCATTTGCAATAATTGCTTAATGGTGGAGATTAAGCCGGGCAACGCTTTGCAAACTGTCCCCATTGGGCAGGGGACGGGTGCATTTTTTGCTCCCTGGTTCAGTTGTTTGCAAGATCTGTAGATATACATACAAAAAGCAGCTCAACAGCCAGAGAAATGACTTGGCTTTAATTTCAAGATGAGAATAGGAGACAAAAGCAGCTGGCTAGCGGTCGTGTGACCTACTGAGGAAGGAGGCTCAAGCCACTGAACTGGAGATCTAGGTTCAATTCTTAGCTTTACTGCAAATGCCTATGTGGCCTCGGGTAAGTTACCATGGGTATATGTCTACACTGCAGCTAGGAACAAGCCTCCCAGCCCTGGCAGAGAGATCTGTGTTAGTGGTGTCCAAACAGGAGGGCTAGAAATAGCGGTGTGACTATTGCAGCTCAGGCAGAGACCCAGGTTAGCCACTTGAGCTCAAGCTATATTGTCCACACAGCTGTTTGTAGTGTGCTAGCTCCTGCTAGCCTGAGTCTGTTGGAGCCGGTCAACCTCAGCTGGGAGGTGGTCAGTATCCTTATGGACTCAGCCCCATGGGTATGTCTACACTGCCGCCTCATGGACTTCACTTAATATCTCCATCTCAGTTCCCCAGCTGTAAAATGGGGATAATGATCATTCCTTTCCCCCACCCTTTATCTGTCTTGTCTATTTAGATTGTAACTGTTCTGGGGCAGGGACTGTTTCTTACCACATGTGCATACGACACCTGGGACAACGGTGCCTCATTTTAATTGGGGCTTCTACACCCTACCACAACACAAATAATCGACTGGAGCATAGTTTTGTGTTCTAATGGCTCACAAAGCCAGCCGAAGATTCCTTGGCTATGCGTTTCATTGTGGGTATTGAATAACATCATTGACAGCTTGCAGCTCTTCACCCAGAGGTTATGCACTTGTCAGATCTCGTAAGAGGAGCAATATCAGGCTTGGTCAGTATATGAATGAGAGTGAAATGAGCAACTCTTCTAGCTCAGATGTAGGGGGCCAAAGTGATGCTGGCTGAGATGCCATCTTTTAGATGAGCCTCTGAGCACCAACGCTCACTCTGGGACACTTTGCAAGAACAGAGGGTATTATCCGAATGGCTTGTTACAACCCTAAATTGCCCCCTGAAGCTTCAGTCCAAGAAGGAATTATTCTTCAATTCTCATTTTAAACTGCTATGTAATGATATTGCATGCTGGTTAATAGCTGCCACATTCCACCCCGTTGGGATGATGTGAGAGTGAATCTCTCTCTCTATCTGTTTGTGAAAGTCAGTGTCTAAACCTAGGATAATTTATCATTCCTCCTTGTATATTAGAAGACTCCAGTAAAGAGACCCACCAAAAATCATGTCCTCCCCAAGTCATGGCAAAGGCCCAGCAATGTGTTTACACTAAGGCACCACATTTGCTGCTATTCTTAACCAAAAACAGATCCAGACCTAGGGCCTCCATGCACACAGGTCTACTGAGGTCTCACAGTCCTAACCTGCAGCTCCCCCACCCGCAGTCCTGTCCTAAGCACCTCACACCACTTTGCTTGTGCACCTTAATCCTGACCTGCAGCCCCCCTCTGCTATTTCAGCCCTGAATCTTTCCTTGGCAGAGATTGCTAATCATAAATGATTTGTGTAGTGGTTAGTTCTCCAGTGGTGAAAGGTTTAGGGCACTGAAGGTGAAAACTATATATATTCAGGAGCAAATCCTCAGCTCATGTAAATCAGCCTAGAATCACTGACTCCAATGGAGCTAACCCAGGGGATTTTCACCAGGTGAGGACCTGGCCCTTGGAGATTAAATATAGCTTCCTGTTTCAATCATCTCAGCAGTCCTGCGACACCCCATACATATAATAGGCGACAAATGCCTAGTGAGGCATTTTGCTTGTCTATGCTTTGCTTACTTGTGGTAATATTTGAGGGTTTTGCATGTTACATAGTATATTCATTATGGAAAGACTTCACAACTGAGTTTGCTGCCTTTAATGGGCTACTTCCCTTCACCAGCATCCGGGCACTGACTCCTATTCACGGCTGTGCTACTGCTGGCAATGTTTCCTTTTTGCAAAAGAGGAAAATGGTCCGTGTCCCCCAGAAATGTCAGCAAAGTTATCGGGAAGCACAGTGAGATCAAGCACTAAAACGTCCCATAAAATGTAAGTGCTGCATCACCATAACTAATGAAAATATATGATTGCCTAATAAAAAACCCTGTGAATGAGCCACGCATGACAGCCCTGATTTTTTTAACACTTGTTAACATTGCAGCGTGAGCTGGGGACGTCAGCCTTCCCACCACGGGGCTGCAAAGCCTGAATCGGCTCCATGCCGCTGGGCGGATGCTGGATAAGCAGGGGGCCCAGGCCATTTCTGCTGCGCTGAAAACAACTGTGGAGTGTGGCCACTTAATCCCCGGAGAAATATTGGGCAACAAGCACACAGGGAGAGGAATATTATAATCCCATGCTATCCTCGCCCATACATTAAAAGACCATTATGAGTGTATGGTTAAGTGCTGAATGATAAAGCTAAGGCTGCATGTGCCATTTTACCTCTACTCCCTTGGACTTGTGCCTCACCAAAGGGCAGTCCTTAATGAATGATCATGCACTATTTCTTAAATAGTAAATATTAATATACTATTTTCTCTGCAATCATCGATACAGGGTATCGGGTCATATTTATTTTCCATTCTAGTAGACTTTTGCTCTGTTTTCAGTGAGACAATGTGGGGAGAGAGAATATTTATTGGGCCAACTTCTGTTTTTCTGTGTTATAATGATCTGGGATAGCTTTACTGATTTTTCTTTTCTTTTCTTTTCTTATTTGTATCACAGCAGCACCTAGAAGCCCCAACACGCATAATGAAAACGTGGTTTCTGCCTGACAACGCCTACAATCTAAGAGCCTGATCCAAAGCCAAGTGAAGTCAAAAGTACTCTTTCCATTGATTTCAACAGTCTTAGAGAAAGCCTGATTCAGAAGAGAATCCCTATAAAGAAAGTGCTTAAGTTCTTTCTTGAATTGGGGATTAGGTACAGTACTGATTTAGGACCAGACCATGATCTTGTTGCACCTTAGTGCTCAGGATTCTTTGGGGTGTGGTAGAAGGGCTATTGGATCCCCTAAGTCATGGGATTCACCAGTCATTTCTTTCTTTAGAGGGGGACCCAGCAGTCAGAGGAACTACTGGGGCAATGGTGGCTTTTCTGCATATCTGCTGATTTGAATGGGGTGATTTCTTCCTCAGCTCACATGCATCACACAGCATGCAGCCTGTTGCTCAGGCTGGGTGGGTGAAATCCTCCCCCACAGACAGGGCAATACAAATCTGACCTGATGGAATTGGTCAAAATTTGAAATTTCAGGAGGGTGGGGGAAAAGAAAGTGAAAGCAATTTGGAAATAAAAGAAAAAATTCCCCATTCATTTGACCAGCTTGAACATGCACTTCTTCCTCTTGCAGTGGTGCCGAGGAAACAGCATCATGGACCAGGGCCCCATGGTGCTAGGCACTGTACAGATACAGAACAATAGCCAGTCTGAGCCCCAAATAACTTACAACCTAAGTACTGTTTAAGACACCGGTTGAGTCCCACTCAGACCCTCAAAATGAGAATTAATTGGTACATAGACATTGGGCTGCCTCTTTGCGTAGGGACGAATTTCATTGTTACATGCTAAGATTTGCTTCTCAGTTGTTATTAATTGTATTATAGCCGTGTCAAGAGGCCCCAGCTGAGATCGGGGGCCCATTGTGCTGACCGCTGTACAGACACATGGAGCGAGACAGTCCCTGCCACAAAGAACTTGCCATGTAAACAGATAAGGCGGACAAAGGGTGGGAGAAAGGAAGTGTAAATACCTCCATTTTGCAGATGGGGAACTGAGGCACAGCGCGATTACAACTGAATAATGATTATGCAGGTGGCGAGTTGTGACTCCTGCTCTCAGCTGACGACCCGTGGTACACTTCCTATTATTTTTGTTATCCTCCCTCCTAGTCCTCACCCTGGCCTGTGTGCTTTTCTAATCCATCTGTCATGTCTGGTCATTTTACACCATGAGCTCCTTGAGGGGACGTCGGTTTGTACAGCACCAACTACAGAGACCCCCTGACCAAGCTGAGGCCTGTAGATGCTACCACAATACATAAACATATGATAGTGTGATGGGGATGAACTCCCATCGCCTACTAGGCAAGGGAAATAACCCCAATCAGTCATGCTCTGTAAGGGGGGGGGGTGTTGATTAATTAATTGCCTAGTGGCCATAAGGTGGAGTTGGGCCTTATAAGCAGGCTGAGGAAGCTCAGTTGTGGAGAAGATTGCTGAGGGGATGGGTCTCTCTGGAGGACAGAAATCTTGGGAGAGGTTTTAACAGAGGCAAAACACTATCGGAGCAGGCTGGGTTCCTGCAGAGGCAGCCCTGAGGTAAGGCCAGCAGGAGAACTCCAGTGAAGCTTGAGAGGGATGGAAGGGCTATTGCTTTGAAGACTTGTTTGGACTTCTTGGTGCTGCCTGGGGAAGGGTCTAGACTTTTATGTGACTTGGCTGGATTTTGGTTGCCTCCATATTTGGCTGTACAAATTAAAGCACCCTGAAAGGGACTGGTTTTCAGAAAGGGCCCAGCACCTGCCCTCTGAACACCAGCTCCCTTTAGGGGGTCTCAAGTTGGGCACCTAAAATCACTAGTCTCCTTAGAAAAGCCAGATTTTTAAAGCTATTTAGGCGCCTAACTCCCAATGAAGTGCCTTGCCCAAGTTGATGTTATGTCTGTGGTAGAGCTGGGAACTAGACTTCCTGACCCCCAGTGTTAATCCCCTGAGTCCTAATCTAGTTCATTAACCACAAGACCGCCTTTATCCTCTTTCTATAGATCTGGAAACCAGCTCTGGCCTTTCTTAACAGCTCATCATATTTACACCTGAGCGGAATATAATTAACCAAGAGTTTTAGAGAAAATGGAATTTTTTTTATGTGGGGGAAAAGCGAGAGAGAGAAATTCCTCATTTTATCCATAGTTGCTAATTCCATTAATTATGTTATGATGCAATTAAGCATTTCATTTCCCAGCTATTAAAGCCTAAATTATTTATTAATAATTATAGATCATTACCTGATAATGTTCACTCTGCAGCTTGGGAGTTGAATAATTCATCTCCTTTGATGGCCTTTTTTTTTTCCTCCTTCCTTGAAAATTGTTTCTAATCTCTCTCACCAAGTTTGAATATTTATTCTGAAGCTGGGAAAAGAAACATGGCCTGCAGTGGATTTCAGCCTTTGTGGAGATGGGATGGGCTACAAATCACCTTTTAGCCCACACCACCAGATGCAGAAATGGCCATATTGTAGAGCTCCCTTGATGGAGGGGCTTTGTTCAAGGTTTCTTAAGCCAACAGCACAGCATAATGCCAACTAAGGCGATGTAAAACCATACAATGGAACAGCATTTGGTTTTATAGAGCCTCTTTCGTACCCAAGGTGCTGTATCCCAAAGCAGTTTACAAAGCAATGAGGGAGAAAGCAGCAATTCTGTTAAGGCCCGTTCCAAAGATTCCCATTGACTTCAACGTGCTTGAGAGCAGGCACTTATGTTTCACATTTTTACATGGTAGCCACATTGTGTTCTGCGACCACAGCTCACACACAGCTTTGGAGAGATGAAATGGTTCTACTGAGTCAACCGGGACACTTTCAAGGTTATTCCCACTGGGCCAAGGGATTGTCAACTTCTTCCTGAGACCAGGAGAAAGGACTTGGCTGGAATGTCCCATCTGAAGGACCGAGCAGCAACACCTCTGTGCAGTGTGGTATTGAGGTAGAAGTGCATTCTGACCCACAGTCTGCTGCCCTCTCCCAGAAGGCAACGTAAAAAAGGATCCTGGTGTGAAAAGTTGCTGAGTCTCTCTCAGATGGAAAGACAGTCATGAAACCTCTTGTTTTCTCCTCCGGCCCAGAGGAAGAACTTTTTGCTATCAAAATAAAATAAAAGTAATTCACAAGGGTTGATCAAAGCTAATGTCTCTGAGGTCATTGCTTAATTAGCCAGGGCCTTCTGTACTTTCTGAAAATTGTGATACTATTGTGATACCTGTGCCCTGCTTTGTTGGATAATGGTTGCTCTTGTTAATGAGGCTTTTCCCCAGCAGGGTTGGAAACGGTGCTTTTCATTAGCTAACGACAGTGTGAACACTCCATTAGGCAGGCTCTGTGTGGGGTGACAGACTTTTTGTGGAGTAACCAGGCATTTCTTCTTTTTGGGGAGCAGTGTTCCCCCAATCTCCAGGGAGGAAGGCAGCAAGAGGGAGCTGAATACCTTGTTTAACCCTCTTCCTATTCTGAGACAAACCCACACGATGTGGCTGTCTGCTCGGCCAACAGGGCCCAAAGGCTGTCTAGTTTGTAAACTAATGATAAGAAATAATTGCTAAATAGCTCGATAACTAACGGGAAATGGCCCTCGGCTCACTAACAATGCAGTGAGGCTGTTCAATTAAGGCTACTGTAGATTTAAAAAAAAAATGTTTGCCTACAAGGATACATTCTGAGCAGAATGCTAAGAGCCAGGAAGGGAACAGGGCTGTCACATCCCGATCCAGATCATAGGATCAAACTGCTGATGCCATCCATAAGAAGGATCATCCAGTGGATAGATGCCAGACTGAGATTCTGCAGAACTTGGGTTCCATGTCTGGTTCCGCCACTGATATCCTGCCTGACCCTGCACAAATCGCTTAATTTAGTCTGTGCTTCGTTTTCCCCATTGGTAAAATAGGGCTAATAATTCCCTACCCGTTGTGTGGCTAGAATCCATTATCTAACCCAGGTACTTACATGGTCCCCGTCACCATGTCTGAGCACCCCACACTCTTTAATGCATTTATCTTCACAGCCCCTTGTGAGCTGGGGAATTGCCCTCATCCCCACAGTACAGATTGGGAACTGAGACACAGAGAAGCTAAGTGACTTGCCCAAGGACACACAAGTCTGTGGCAGAGCAGGGAACTAAACCCAAGTCTGTTGAGTCCTAGGTTAGTGCCCTGACCACCGACCCATCCCTCCTCTCTAAATTAGTGCAAGATGATAAGGGCCACATACACATGTAGGTAAGGATAGAGAGGACAAAGTTCTGCTCCATTCCATCTCTTCTATCCTGCCTTGGCAAAGCGTGCTTGCCTCTACAAATCTGTTATCTATTGCTTTGTCCAATGCAGTTTAAGAGACCAAAGGCATGGGGATCCTATCCCTTCCCTTGGGAGACTGCTCCACAGCCTAATCCTTCTCACCAGTAACTGTGATCTGATAGGTCCTGGATACCCCATCTGAGACTGGAATTGGATGCTGTGCATATATATAATGAGAGACAGTCTTTGCCCCAAAGAACTTGCAAGCTAAATAGACAGTCAAAGGAAGTAATGCTAGCCCCATTTTACAGATGGAGGATTGAGGCGCAGAGAGATCTGTTACTTGAACGGGGTCACAGGAATTGACTGCACATCTCTTATTCTGCACATCTCCTTAGACCTTCAGGTTTACCTAAGTTTTTATAGCACATCTCATGTTGGATTGTTGTGTATAAAATACCCTAGCCCACGGCTAGCACAACACTACTAATAAATAATTCCTTTCCTCCACATCATCAGTGTAACTCAATTAATAAGTTCATGTTTGTACAGCACTCTGAAGATGCAAAGTGCTAGTTAAGTACTATGTCTTATTATCATTAACTCAACTGATCGACTTACTGTGTAAGATCTTCTCAGAGCCAAAAACATGCTCCGCCATGAAGGCAGCTGATCAGAAAGGGGTGAGGGGCTGGGGGAGGAGGGGAAGGAAGCAGCACTTTTCATTCTGCTCATAAATTTTTTTGGTTTCACCCGGTGAGTCGGGAAGCACTTAAAAGAGAAAAAGAAGAAAATAAGCTTAGAAGAACTCCTTGTAACATCGAGGAGCAAATGGGAAATGTAATTTATTATTTCCTATTACATGAGTTTTTAGAGCAGAAAGTGAAACTTTTCAGCCAAGCATTCACACCCCAGTGAGATTCAATCATCACCCAAACCCCTGGAGAAGCCAAAGCTGTGGGGAGAAGAGGAGGGAGGGGGAATTACCACACTCTTTTCACTTTCCTTGGCACCCAATTACAGGCGGCTGTCGCGAAATTAACGCTCACAGCCATGAAATGATGCTATAGGCATTCTGTAGGAATCATTGACTCAAACAGAGTGAAATCTTTTTTATATGGTAATCATTTCCCACCATCAAATTTCATAGGAGCGAGCAGTTTGATTGAGCCACCCTAGTTAAACTGTGTATGAAATTAGTCATTTTCACCATAAACACTGTTCTACAGCTTTTCCAGACAAAAGCTATCAGCTGCAAGGTAGTAATTGACTGGGAAGTAACAGCCTAGATAGCAGTTACGGCACCGGATTACATTCCTCTTCACTTCACTGTTGAACTGGAAATCCTGGAGTCACTTGTTTTCGGTTTTTTTGTCTTTTTTTGTAAGAGGTTTGCTTCTGGTTGGAGATAGTTCCACTTACTCTCTCAGGGATGTCTACACTGCAGTTGGGAGGTGTCAATCCCAGCTCCAGTAGATGCACAAACTTAGATGTGATTGAAGTAGCATGCTAAAAATAACAGTGCGGCCACAGCAGCTCATGCTAACTAGCCCAGTAAGTGCCTAGGATCCTGGATGGGGTTGTACTCAGGCCATACTGCTATTTTTAGTGCACTAACTCAATCCCAGCTAGCACATGAGTGGGGAATTCCACCTCCCAGAGGCAGCAGTCGGTGTCCCTGAGAGAATAAGCTGAGGCTGTTTATAAACTAGGAAGCAAATGTTCAAAGACTTGCAATTGTATCAGACCTATCCAGATGGCCATTAAACCGTGGCCTCCACTCCTCGCCACAGGCATCTCAGCCCTGGTCTACACTACAAACTTATGTCAGTCTAGCTGTGTCGGGCAGGGGTGTAGACACCGTTACGTCAACAGGAGGTGGAGTGCCTATGCTGGCGAGAGAAGTTCTCTCTTCGGTTTAAGTAGTGTTTCCACGAAGGGCTACAGCTGTGCGGCCGCAGCGCCATATGCATGGAAAAACCTTGAGTGCAGTTCTTCAGAGGCCGCAACTAGAGTTGGGCAAACTATTCTGGATTCAAATACCATTAATCCCGGCGAGTTACATGAAGGGTTTCTCCACAAATAGCCCTTTTGGATCTGCCTAGATGATGAATAATCACTGGTTTACACCATTTTCCTACCAGCATAACTATTTTGGTTTAGGGGTATGATTATTGTTTTGTTTTACTGACTTAGTTATATTGGTATGATCCCTAGTGCAGGCATTGTGATACTGGTATAAAAGAGCCCTCTAATGGTATATCTTTCTTCCCTTCTTATAGGAGGTCATGATGCGTGCGTAGTGGGCAGAGCACTGAACTGGGGGACCCAGGAGACATGGTTTCTATTCCCAGCTCTGCCACTTGTCTGCTGGGTGACTTTGAGCAAATCTGTGCCTCAGTTTTCCCTTTTATAAAATGGGGTAATGATACTGACTTCTTTTATAAAGCGCTTGAGAGCTATTAATGAAAGGCTGTATGTAACAGCTAGGTATTATTATTATTTAACTGCATCCACACCATCTGGGTTGTACTGCTTTAACTAGATGCTAAAGCAGTATCACCGTTCTCTGTAGGCAAAGCTTTTAGTTTTTTTTTTTTTTAAAACTAAGTTCAATTAAGTGAGCTTAACACAGCTGGAAAGCCCACTTACACCGGTGCAGCTACAGCTCAACACCTTTACACATCAATTCTGTTCAGCAAGCCTCGGTGGGAAGCACAGGCTGCAACATAACTAGCTCACACGACTACACAAGAGTGTCGATACAGATCTGAGGTGCTGACATTTCCAGTTGTGTTCAGCTAAAATTGATTGAACTAACTCAGTTTTTAAGAACAGCTTTTCCTGCCATGTGGACAGACCCAATGGAGTTGCATGTGGAGTAAGGTGCCAGTCAGTGTGAGGAACAGTATCAAAATCTGTCCCTTGAAGAATTCTCGCCCCCTCCTCTTTTTCTTTTCAAGAAGAGATTTGGCTTCGATGGAGTTTTGCCAGTTCACCCCAGCTGAGGACCTGGCCCTGAATTCCTGCCTTCTGAGCTCATGCTGGGTAATGCAGGGGGAGCAGCTCATTCAGCCAGAACTGTAGCTTCTTGATTCCCAGGACAACCAAGAGTCCCCCTGAAGAATGAAACATCAGCTGTGCCTGGCTGAATGTGGTTGAATAGGGCAACATGTCTGTCTGAGCACAGTGAAGAGGTTGAGGATGGAAAGGGCAGCTGGCGTGTGTATCCTTGGCTCCGGGATTGCAAAACCTCCCATGCTGTGACACTTTACTGCTAACTGCTGTGGGTGTCACTGTTGCTGTATGCTTTCCCCCATTTGCAGCCTGAGACTCTGTCCTGGAGATGCACATTTTTCAGATATGTGTCACCTGGCTTTGGCAGAGAAAGGGCAAGGAGAGAGCGTGGAGAAATGGGCACGAAGCAAAGATGTGCCAAAAGCAGAACCGCCTATCCAAATTCTCTCTCTTGTGAGCATTCAGGGCTCAGCTAAAACAATGAGGTTCTGACAAAAAAACCCACAAACTCTCTCTGGTTTTTTGCTCATTGGTTTTATCGAGTGATCTCTTACCTGCACTGCTCTCGATGTTGGGGTTACAATCTTCCATGGATGGATCCCATAACACTGCCAAGCCACATCCCTCTTCATCAGCTCTTTCCCTGGCCCGTGTCTATTCCTAACAGGGTTTCTCAAGTTGCCACTGTTCTGGCATTCAGTCCAGCTCACGTGTGTTTGGGCAAGATGCACCAGTGAATATGAGCACTGATTTCCCTAACTACTGTTTCTAATGGATGGGAAAAGACAGACTAAAGGCAGACTCCCTTTGTGATCTTGGGCCTGGCTCCTCAAAGGTATTTAGGCTCCTAATTCTCATTGATTGCAAACACCTTTGAGAAACTGGACTTCCGTTTCTCTGTTCCTCCGTTTGTCATCTGTAAATGACATGATGATAATGCTTTCCTGTGTGACATGGGGGTTATGGGAATTGGAATCCAAGACATGATGACTTTCAGGTCATCACTGACAGGTTTTTCTGAAGCATCCCAGCTTTTTGGCCTCCCCATCAGTCCCAGTAAAACAGAGGTCTTGTTCCAACCAGCATCTCATTCCAATGCCCCAGCACCTGCCATCTTCATCCACGCCACACAGCTGAAAAATGTGGATCAGTTCAAGTATTTCGGCAGCACCATCTCGAGTGACGGTACCTTGGATAAGGAAAATGTCTCCAGAACTCGTAAAACTAGCCAGGCCCTTGGCCAACTCCAAACACAAGTCTTTACAAACACAACATTCGTCTCTCCACCAAATTGAAGATCTACAATGTAGTGGTTCTAACATCTCTCCTGTATGGAACTGAGACATAGACTCTTTATAGAGGGCATATTAAACAGCTTTAGCAATTTCACACCCGATCCCTCCGTTCAAGAATGAGCATTCACTGACAGGACAGAGAGACCAATATTAAGGTCCTTGAAAGAGCAAACACAATCACCACCAAGGATATGCTATTGAGAACACAACTTAGGTGGACTGGACATATCATCAGAATGGAAGACCACCGTCTCCCACAGCAGATCTTGTATTGGGAGCTGAGGCAGGGCAAAAGAAAAGAGGATTGTCCGTACAAGCTCTTCAAAGATAACCTGAAGAGTATTCTTCAGTGGGCTGGCATCAATCTCAAAGACCTCCAGCAAGTGGCTCAGAACAGGACTCCCTGGCGGTCTCTGACAAGATTAGCGTGTGTAGCGGGGTTGAGCGGGATGGATGAAATAGTTGAGCCACAGAGCTGCGTCATCAAACATCATAGAAACGGACTTCTCATGCCCTCAGTGCAGCCTGCTCTGTGCATCAGAGTTCAGATTTCAAAGTCCTGTGCATAGCCATAGATGAGAATTGCAACAATATCATCATCATCATAGTCAGTGATGAACCAACAACAACAACAGTACCAAGGGCAATGTAAGTCTATAGAAAGAATATCTCCCTTTCTACAGTGTCCTGAACAACTATAGAAGCTGCTGATCAGAGAATGATTTTTAAAATTCCTGCAACCTTGACTCAATGAATTAATGGAAAGGGGGATGAAATTCCCATTAGCAATAAACAGAATTTGTTGCATAAACCATGATTTGAAAAACAAGTACTGGAGTGGAATTGCGACTGGCTTTTAAACTTAATTATGCACATGTTTCTCAGCCAGAGTTTATTGAATCATATGGTGTAAACCATAAACAAACACTAAAAACCTGGCTGTGTTGACTGCTACAAGCTACAAAATGATCTTTAAAGATCAAATATTTATTTCAAAATCCTAGGAGCCAACCTCTCTGCATAAAAGTCACAAGCAAGTGATCCATTCCTCTTAGACATAGCTTATGAATCTTCCCCCTGACTGGAATGTTCATAAACAAATTATTGTGCCCCTTTGCACGGCAAAGGAGGAGGTTGTTCTGATGACTCTACAAATGCATAATCTAAAGGATTAGTAGGATGCCTTGGCAGTGAATTATCTATGCACATCTTGACATAAATCAGCAAAGTGACATGCTGTTTGAAAACAGCAAGTGCCTCGCTTCCCTGATGGCTACTCAATTCCCTCTAGCGGGTCCTCATTATACCTCGTAAGTTTGAAATACTGTACAATGCAAGCTTTTGATATCATGTAATGGGAAAAGGAACCTAGTCATTCCAGCTAGCACATAATATAAACAACCATATGATTAGCTACAGCACTGAGTCCCCATCAAATCTCTGTAGCATCTTCTCTTCTGCTGTTCTTCATTTCTAATTTCCATTCCATGTGGATCAGAAATGTAAGCCACAATTTTTACATGGGTGCAACTCCATTGTCTTCAGTGGAGCTAACTCCTGACTACAGCTGGGCATAAATGGTATATATTTTCCATAAAAAATTTTGAAAGGAAAAAAAATATGTATTTCCTATAAATTCTCATCCGCTAGCTCCATCTCCCCTCCTCCCCCATTTTGATACTGGATAGGGAAAGAAAGGTTGGGAGGGAATAAAAAAAACAAAGTATCAGCTATACGTTTTTTTAGAATTTTTTTTTATGAAATAAACAAACAAAGCAGAAAACATTGAAAGAAACACATTCTCCTGGAAATTTTCATTTTGAAAAAAGTCCATTAAAATGAATATTTTTAAGGGTTTTTGGGTCAAATTCTATGTCTGAGTCAACTCTTCTTTTGAAACCTCCCACCAGAGATTGTGGCATCCCACTAAAATAAATCATACTTGGCATTGCAGCTAATCTCCAAGTGCTTGCCTATTGAAAGTAATTTTCATTACCTGCATATTATAGATGGGGAAACTGAGGCACGTAGAGGCTAAATAAGTTGCGCAAGGTCATAAAACAAGTCAATTGCAGGGATTGGAAAAGATCCCAGCTCTTTTGACTCCTCATCTAATGCTGTATATGCAGCCAACATTAGCACAGTGTATGTCATGTCCTCCTGTAGCGGCTGCTCCTCATAAAAGGATAAAAGCCTACAACTGCTAGGCACTAAGGGAGTTATTCTTCTCTAGTTCAATTGGTTATTAGGCTGTGCTTGGCTCCTGAAAGAGTCGTCATCCCTGTGCAGGATCAGTACATATATAGTGGACAGTGCTGCCTTCCGAAAAGGTTGCTGGATCCTGCAGGACATTATATTCCAGCAGCCAGCACATTCTTCTTCATCATGTGCAGTGACTTTTCAAGGAGCCAATTCCCGTGGCCATATCCCTGTGGGAGGTCCTCTCATGGATCAGTAAATGGTTAAAAGATAAGAAACAAAGGGTAAGATGAAAAGGTCAGCATGCACACTGCAGTCAAGTAAACAGTGTGGTTCCCTAAGGATCTCTACCATTCAACATGTTCATTAGTGGTCTGGGTAAGGGAATGAACTATGAAGTGGCCAAGTTTGCAGATGAAAGCAAATTATTCAAGATAGTTACATCTGCAAAGCTAACTGCCAAGAATTATAGGGGGAGCTCACAAAACTGGGTGACTGGGCAACAAAATGGCAGATAAAAGCTGCCCCAGAAGACATGGTACTGAGACAGGATGCTGAGCTCAATGGGCCATTTTTCCTGACGGAGTATGGCCTTTCTTATGTTCTTATCTTGGAAACTTTTTAAAAACTTCATCTCTGCTTGACCAAGCATCTCAGAGAGCTGAACACTGCCTGTCACCTGGACTCAGGTTTCCTCCAGGAGAAAAAGGTAGCTTTTAAACCTTCAAATGTGGCTGCTGGGACCACTTCACGGAGGAGTGAATTCAAAATGGTGCCTTGGAGGCAATGATTTGTCAAGCCTGATTTTAACTTATTCATACTATGTGCCTTTCACTCCCTGAAATATCTCACTGTCAGAAAATTTCTCTAAATATTCAGCCTATAATGGAAGCTCAATTACTCAATATAGCTCATTGAACCACCCTGAAAAAGAAACCTCTTACAGCCTCCTCTAGATGGATGTCATGTTTCTCTTTAGTTGCTTATTGTTTGGCCAAGCTATTTTGAGCTTCCATTTCTGGAAGGAGTGGATTATTATTATTACTGTGCATCCTATAGCTCATTAGTCTCCACTAAATGTGTGAGTATGGGGCCAGGACACCTGCTAATACAAGTTTCTATGTTTGGCCTTGATAGAACACGTGCCCACCCATCAATAAACTAGTGACACATCCAAATACCTATCTACCTATTTATTTAGGTTCCTCTACTACCTCCATCACCCTGGTATAAAAACACTGACAAAGCAAAAGGAAAACAAATTCTTTGCCAAGTAAGGATTCAACCCAAAATCCACTGAACTCAGTGCGAGTTTTAACAGTGACTTCCAGGGGCATTGCAGCAGGCTCTAAGTTTGCGGCAAGAGAGGGGCAATTCAGGTTCCTCTTCTTCAATACCAAATCAGGGCCCCATCCTGTTGCTGTAGGGTGCTCTGTTACCATTCAGATGCGATCGAAGGCCATCTTGGCATTACCACCAGCTGGACTGATTTCTCCTGTGACATATGCAGTTCAACAGGCATCGCACCCTCTAGTCCTCCGGCCAGGGCATTAGCTCCATATCGAATCAGTGACCCCCATCACCATGTTCTGCAGCATTCTGCAAACCTTCTCTCCAAATGCTTTCCAGGAGCAGTCCTGCTTAGCGTTTGCCATCTGACGAGAGTACCTATCAGCACGGTTTGGTATGCAGCTTCCTAATTCCCCCTCGTCCAGACAAGGAACTATTTATTTGTAGCGGAATAGTTATTGAAGAACTATGAGAGAGATGATCTAGGGGAAGGAAAACAGCCAGGCAACCTCCCCTGCATTGTCAATGCCCGAGTTTTCCTTTGTCATGCTTTGTAATTTCTGTAACTTCCTCTCCCCTCCTTTTCGATATTTATAGCTTTCATGTCATTTGTAGGTTATTTATAACAATTATGTGAGGAAGAAAAAGTGCCATAAACTGAGGTAATTTACTGTAAAATATCTGAAATGCGCTAAAAAAAAATCAAAGGGTGCATTACTGTAGCACTGCAGATTAACAAATACAAAAAACAAACCCCGAGTGTCTAAATATACCTCCCAGATGCCACCAACCTGGTACATCCAACTCTGAGAAATTTATGAGCTCACTTTGGAGACTGGCAAGTATTAATTTTAATGAGGTTTTGGTAGAATTTTGCTTTTCTCTTTTGCTTGCATCCGAACAATTAGATGAATTATCACCCGTTTAAAAAAAAAAACAAAACTGTAGATCACATGCAGCATCAGCCCCAGCACTTCTAGGAAAATGGGAGGTTCTGCACTGGATTGTGGAGTAGTGTTATTATTATTGGTATTACAGCAGTGCCTTGAGGAACCAAGATCAGAGTCTCATTATGCTAGGCACTGTGCATATATGTTTTAAAGAGACAGATCCTGCCTTGAAGAGATTTCAGACTGAATAGACAAGACAGAGAAAGGGTGGGGGGAAAAGACACATTATCCCCAGAAGGGGATCTAAAATGGAGATCTAAGACATCGTGAGATTAAGTGACCTGCCCATACAGAGCCAGAAATGGACCTCAGCAGTGCCTGAGCGCCAGGACCAACCTTCTTCTCCAATTGTAAACTGCTTGCTCACTAGTCTCAGAGCTTTGCTCGCTTCTCAGAGCCGCTCTGCAGACCTCGGCTGCGGATGGGGCGGCTGGTCTATGCGTGGAATACGTATTGATGCCCACAATAATATTCACACTTGCATAACACATTGCACGCAAGGCGCTCGCAGCACTTGACAAGTTTTCACGACTCAAGGATGCAGTTGTTGCTCTCCAGCCCTTGGGAGGAGTGCAGAGTTGCATAATGCCCCTGGGAGCTGGTGTACAGCATGTCTAACCGGTGAGGCAGACACAGTGCTACTGGGAGTGCCCGCCAGAGGGTAACCCCTATTGAAACAACCCAATGTGTGCTCCTTCCAGGGTTGGCTCAATGCTCTGGCTGGCAGGTGGGTGTCAAGGCCAACTCCCTCAATCTGCTGGTTAGTGCAGAGAGAGCATTTTGCCATTCCCTATCCTAAACTTCCTCTTTTGGGGGAGCATATCACCATTGTCTCTGCTGCCTTCAGGCATCCCTAACACTCGGCCAGGGGCAAGGGCTGCAATAGTGAATAATCTCAGCGAAGGGGGAAGAGTCTTGCACTTTTTCCTCCTGTCTCTGTGCAAGGTAGGCCACCATCTAGCTCCAAGCCTCACAGCTCATTGCCACAAGGTGGGTAGGAATCATTTACAGAAAGGGGTGGGGGGACAGAGGTGAGATCCACCCCTTCCCAAACCCTTTGTGTGAACACACCACCCAAAAATGATCTCCGACTCGAAGCCCTACAGGGCATGCACTGGGTGTTCCCACTGGAATCACTGGGCGTTCTGCCCCTGATTCCAGGGTTCTTTTCTGCAAAAACCCTCCTTCCATCTGTCCCTACAGGGTTGTGCACCTCCTCATAGCAAAGTCACTCACTGGAGACCCTTCTAGGGGGGTTTGAGGTTCTGCCAGGCCGGCTGCTCATTCAGCTCCGTGTGTGCAGATTTGATTAGAACGGCTTAAAAAGAATCACCCCTTGGTAAGGCCTGAAAAATAAAAAGCTGAACGGGAGTAAATGAATTCATCAAAATGAAAAACTATAACTCAGTTATTAGACACACGCAGTGAAGTGAAGCCAGCTAGTGCTGACACAGCATTCACCCTCTTAATTCAATCTCTCCATCATTCCTCGCATGTCCCACTCCCAGCCTCCAGCGCCCACCAAACTCTGACAGAAAAAAAATATTAAAGAAAGGAACGTGCTTCCATCTCTGCAGTTATGTGTCACGTCCCTTACATGCAGAAAGCCGGGAAGGGAGGAGCAGAATGCTGGGTTATTTCTTTTTTTTCAGTCCCTATTGATACTTTTTGAAGTTAAAAGCCACAGTGAAAAGTTCCCCAGGAGATTTATCAGAAATACCAGAGTGAGTGGCTCACTATTGAGAGAGAGCAAATGAGAGAGACTTGAAGCCTCTAGTACAGGGTTTCTCAACCTTTTTGAGACCAGGGACCGGCTTCCTATACTGTGTCAGGGAGATCTCAGGGATCACTGCCAGTCCATGGACCAGTCGTTGAGAAATGCTGCTCTAGACACTGGGCCTGTCTTCCTGACAAAGTACCGAAAGGTCACACTCTCCACTGCTACTTCCGAGTGCATCAGGTTCATCCCCAGGCAATCTCTAACAGCTCAGTGGAGACAGGAGTTCCTAACTGGAAGGTGATGTGCATGAAAGTCTGCTTTGTACAATGACAAGGTCTAAGGCCCCTGGACCTCTTCTGTTTAACCCTTGACTAACAGCCAAGACAGACAGGTCTCATCATCCTGGTTGGAGAAAGGTATCTGCTTGAGATTCCAGGGGGGTAGCCGTGTTAGTCTGGATACAGCAAAAACAACGAGAGTTCAGTAGCACTTTAAAGACTAACAAATTTAATTTCTGCAGGCATAAGCTTTCGTGGGCTGCAACCCACTTCGTCAGATGCAAGAAATAGAAATCAGATAGGGGGTGTATATATACATCCAAGAATAAGGAACAACAATGGGGAAGGTAGGTGGTGTTGTTCCTTACCCTTGGATGTATATATCTATATACCCCCATCTGATTTCTATTTCTTGCATCTGACGAAGTGGGTTGCAGCCCACGAAACTTATGCCTGCAGAAATTAAATTTGTTAGTCTTTAAAGTGCCACAGAACTCTCGTTGTTTCTGCTTGAGATTGTTTATCTAGAAAGACTGGGGTTAGCACAGTCAAATGCTTCTGCTGCGTTGACATGTGGTTATTAGACTGAGACCACCAGTTGTCAGATAGTAATTAATTTCACTCACTATTAACTGGAGGTGGATTTGAGTAAGCAACCTAGAGGTGATCTGCTTCATAGCAACGTGGGCCAATGGATATGACACTGGACTGGGAGCTTGGAGAGCAGGGTTCTATCCTGAAAAGGTACGCATCTCCTAGTTTAGACTGGATTCTCCAGGGAGCAACCAACCAAGAGAGGGGGTTTTTTTAAGCCCGGGTTTAAACTGGTTTATTGCCTTCTTCCAGCAAACGAACAGGATCCCTGGTCCACGGAGGGCCCCAATCTTTAGGGTAGGTTGGAAGGACTAAGCCTGCCAGAGACCATGTTACAATTAGGGTTAATTCTGATAATCTTATTAGCATGCCTGTAGTCCTTGTATTGTTTTCTCTGTAATGCTTTTTGCCTTAAGAATTCAGTAGGCTTGCATAGGAAGTGCTGAGTGGTCCTTATAACTATAGCAATTACACCCGTTAACCATCTCCGAAGAGAAAGCAAGCAGGTGTCCTCGGGCAACCTGTCTGTGCTGGAAATAACACAGAAAAGGCAGAGAACTGTGCAGCCTTGGAAAACCCCAGTGGGACGTGGGTCTCTACCCAGAAAGGCAACAGCCAGGGGGCGGGAAGCCAGTGATAGGTGCGCTTGGTCAACCACTGAAGGCAAATGCAGGTGCAGTTGCCCCTAATTGCTCATAACTTTGCTGTGTGAGTTTAGGCAAGTCACTTCTCTTCTCTGTGCCTGTTCCCCTCACCTCATCTCAGACTGCAAGCTTCTTGGGCTGGGACTGTCTCGTGTGGCATGTTTCTACAGTGCCCAACCCTATAAGACTCTAATCCCAGCGGGGGCCTCTAGGTTCTATTGCAATACAAATGCTAGTGATGATAATAATATGCTCATATATTGCACAAGTGCAGGTGAACTGCATTATCTGCATCTCAGGTAACCCTAGGCACATGAGTGGTGCATAGGCCTTGTGCCGCTGGCCCTCTGCTGAGGGGTGAATGTTGTCTTTGGAGAATGAATCTACGTTGGGTGCCCATGGCCTAAATATGTGGAGACTTGATGGAAGTAAGAAAACAACACAAGGTGAAATGGTGCAGTTTATTCAAAGAGAAGGGACCTCTGGGCCCAGCAGAAGGACTAACACCCCTAAATTTATGGACTCCACCCTTGTTGCTTCACATAATTAAACAACAGGGTCCAATTTCTTATAGCAGAGGGAGGCCATCATGGAGGCAGCACCCATCCACCCAAGGAATGGTGATTAAAAAGAGGGGTGGAGAGGTGTTTGTCTGGGAAACCGCCAAATGTCATGTATATATTGCACTTGTGACATAGTCTGGAATTAAATGCAGGTTTTAAAAGCTGAAATAATACTATATTGACCTGCTGCATGGCTCACTGCGCCTACGGGTGAATTTTACCCCTCTACAGAGGACCAGCACAAGGCCTGGACACTATTTAAGTCCATGGTTACAAGGAGATGTAAGCAGTGCGTAAGTCTGGTGCTATCTGAAGTGTGAGGACGTAAATACAAAGAGTCCTGCTTTAAGCCACAACCAAAAACCTCCCTAACCAGGAATTTCTGACGCTTATTATGCTCCCCGCGGCACTGCAACACATCCTGGTCCTTTCTGGTAACTATGCAGGAGAGGAACTCTATAACCAGTCCACACTAGCGTTTTGCACAGGGGTGAATTTCACCCCAAGTGAGAGCAACACATCTGAAAGGGCAGCAAAAAGATTGAAGCTGGAAATTACCATTTTGACTGGTTTCTTAAACAGCCTTATCGAACCCAGAATCTGCAGCTTCCACCGAGGGTGCAGCAGAGAAATGAATAACCCAAACAGAAAGCATAGCTTCCCTCTGGAGACTGGATAAACCCTCCAGGAAATACAATCTCTTTCATCTCTCTCCCTTCAGAACCCAGGCAGACAAGGAGGCAGTTGATTGAATATTTGCCGCCAGAGGGGCTTGGCCACTTGGAGAAACACATCACACTGTTTAGTGCTTACGAAGCGTTGTGATGTTGTTTTAAAAGTCAAGATCAGTGGCAGAATATGGAGTAGGGTTCTAAGGGGAAGGGAGAGTTAGAGTTGGCGGTCAATGGTTTGGGAAGGGAGTAGGGGTTGAGGATGCAAGTGAAAAGTCACCGCTAGGTGTAAGGAGAAGATCAGTGGTAAGGTCAGGGAACTGGTTAGGGTCATGGATTAGGGGTAGACTTACAATCGGGGTGGGTGACTTGTAGTTGGGATTCAGAATTAGGGTCAGGAGTAGCTTTGGAAGTAAGCACAAAGCTGTGTAGACGTAAGCAGGCCACATCTGGGTTCAGCTCCTCCTTCTTCCACGGTCTGATGTTGGGCCTGGAGCAAGCTTCAGTTCCCCATCTGCAAAAGGGGGATGATACTGCATCCTTTGTCTGACCTGTCTGTTTAGACTGTAAATTCTTCAGGACAGAGACTATGTATTACTAGGCGGAGGTACAGCACCTAGCGCAACGGGGTCTGATGCCTGTAGGCACGAATGTAATACAAATAGTAAGAGTTACCTGCTGTAGTTAGCAGTAGATTTGGAGTCCAGGTTAGTTTTAGGAGTAGGCTGGTGGTTAGTGGCTGTAGCTGGTTGTAAGGTTAAGTCCCAGACGCCAGGGTGCAATCTACTATCTCTCTATTTGTTTCCCTTTCACAGGAAGCTCGGGCTGACGTTTGATCCACAGCTCTGTTACTTTTGCTGGCTGCTCCATTTGTGAAAGAGACAGAGCAATTCTTCTCGCCTGGGAAGAGTGTGTCCCTCCACCCCGCCATCCAGACACCATGACGGATGGTGTTTACTAGAGCACCGATGAAAAAAAGACACCCACCCTTCTCTCCTTGGCATGATGGAAGGAGAGTGAGGGGAAGAATCTGTCCTGTTAGCTCTGCCCTCCCTCCGCTCCTCACTACCATACCTAAAGAACCAAGTGAAAGCAGATCCTGCCCTGCCCCTTAGCCCATCCCCCCACCCTTTTGCCTGTCTTGTTTAAGTCCAGCTCCATCCTTGCCCCATCACTGAAATAAAGCGACTGGCGCTCTAGCACAAAACTAATGGTTGTGATGGATGCGCTAGTGCCTCCCCATGGAAAGGGAACAAGCACCGGGGAAGGTCAATTCGCCATTCTTCATAAGAGAGACACTTGAGGAGAAAAAACAACGAGAGTCCTATAGCACTTTAAAGACTAACAAATTTAATTTCTGCAGGCATAAGCTTTCGTGGGCTGCAACCCACTTCGTCAGATGCAAGAAACAGAAATAAGGTAGGAGGTATATATGTACATCCAAAGATAAGGAATAACAATGGTGAGGGTAGGAGTTAGCAAAGTCCATTCAGGTAGAGTAGTTGAGGCCTATTCACAACCATTCATGAGAAGGTGAGAATGTGTGAACAGTGACAACTACTTCTTGTAATGAGAGAACCATGCCAAGTCTCTATTCAGACCCAGGTTGATTGTGTCAAGTTTGCAGATGAGTTCCAGCTCTGCAGTTTCTCCCTGAAGTCTGTTTTTGAAGTTTTTTTGTAGAAGTATGGCAACTTGAGGAGAAAAGGGACCCAGGACTGGTTCTTAGAAACCAATCAAGCCAGCAAGGTGCCTCTATTCTCCTCCACACGCTCCAAGGTCCCTCTCCTTCATCCTCTGTGGTTTTAATTTATTTTCCTTTAATATAGGTGGAGAAAAAGCTATTGCTTTGAAGTATGTTGAAGAAGAAAAAAAAATGACCAGGAAAAAAAACAACCCCAGATGCAAGGGGTAGTCGGTAGAAATTGGTGGAAGAGGTGAGGAAGGCAGACAGCTCTGTTAGAGGCTCTCATGCAGTCATCGCAGGTCTTTTGTTTCCAAGATGAAAAGATGTTTTACTGTTTGCTTTGGCATGAGAGCTAGAATTATCTGGATGGTGCCACAGCAGGGTATCGGCTTCTGTCTACTTTGCATGCTGTGAAATGTGAATTGATATGGTGCTGATAATTTGAAAGGGGGTGCGAGGAGGTGGGGGAACGGGGCTTGGTGTCAGTGAATTGTGTGCAATGGTGATAAAACCACTTTGCTAAGAAAGGATCTTTATTCCCCCAGCACAATGGGAAGAGGCTACCTTTGGAAGACCCTCCTGACAGCAGCAAACAATGAGGCAATAATTCCAGTGTCTCCACTCAGGCCATTATTTATATAGCTCCTTGAAGCAGTTGAAGTGAATTTTTTTTTTTTTTTTTGCTGTTGTTTCTTTTAAAGCTTTGAGGTTTTTTGCAGCGGCACAATTACTTTTATGTGAGGCACTTAACTAACAAGATGGTGCATAAATGGAATGTAAATGTGGAACGAATGCAAGTAAATGGGCAGGTAACAAGAGCAACAACAACAAAAAGCCCATTGTCCAATTGGACAGCATCCATTCGTTGTAAACTTCGGAAGCAATCGCTCCATGTGTCAGGCTCTGAAGTAAACCGCAATAGCAATCACAAGCCGGGTTACAAATAAATATACCATCCATGACAATGCACAAGTAATGCTGCCTTTGCTAGTGCAGGAACATCGGGAGTGCCATACTGGAGCAGATCAATTCATACATTCATAGGTTTTAAGGCCAGGGACTGTAGCATAATCAGGCCATAGCTTTTAACCCGGTGGGTGGAATTATTTTTCTCTACTGCATAAGTGAATGTTATTGAGCCGGATAGTTTGTGGTTGAACTATAGCGTAACATTTAGAAAGACATCTGAACTTGGTTTTAAGAGCACTGCATCTAGAACAGTAACCCCGTGTCTCTGACCAGATACCTCAGAGGAAAGACAAGGTAGACAATTATGGACCAACCACACCTCAGGGAAATTCCTTCCTTTCCTCCATCAATTAGCGCTTGTCTTATGCCCTGAAACATGAGGGTTTATATGATCCCCTCTCCTTCCATATACATGCACTTTTATTAGCCTAGCTAGTTTACTTGTGGATGTTCTCATTATGCAGATGCACATCTAATCCTTATCTGAATTCTGCTAAGCTCTTGAATTCAGGAATATCTTAGAGGATCAGGCATAAACTAGAGATTGATCTGGTCCAGAACTCATAAGCTTCAGGATGATTTGGAAACTGAGCTCTGGTCTGGCTCCGCATTTCACAGTGCCTCATATCTTCTATAAGAGATGGCTTCCAGATACCATGGTGATAGTCACAGCACAGGCACCTAAATAGAATCAGATTCTCAGATCTGGACGCCATCACATTTCAGGAGGAATCAAATTCTACATTTGTATCTAGGGCTAATCTCCTGGTTAAGCTAAATTTGGACGAACCATGGAGATCCAAACTTTGCAAAACTAGTTTGAGGTTGGCTGATCATGGACTTTTTGTCTTCTAATTAACACACATTTTCATTTGTTTCTCTTCCCCAACGTCACCTCATTTACATTTTATTAAGATGCCTTTGTACCTGTGCCGTCTATTAAAGGACCCTGCTAAGATTTTTAATTTCAGGTTTGAACAAACTCTGACTCACTGTGAAAGTCAGCCAAAATTGTTTGTCACCCAAAACAATTAAATCATCCCAGATTCACTGGACATTTTTCTCAGGTTTCTCCTCAAAGCAGGGCCCACGTCTAGCTAAAGGTTTGCAAAGATTAATAAACCACCACTGAGTTTCAAGCTCAGGATAAAACTCAAAGCCAGAGGAGAATCAAGAACTAGAAAGGGTTTGCTCCACTCTCAGGTCCACTAATACCCTGGTCTGCAAAAGTGCTGAGCATCTGCAGCTCCCATTAACCTCAGTGGGGCTTATGGGCGCTCAGCACATCTAAAAGATCAGGCTGTAAAAGTTTGCAGGGAGACCACCACGAGGCATATGCACCACACAAGTCCTACTGAAACCAAAGGTCCGGATTCAGTCCTGCTTCGGCACAGGCAACAGCACGGGAACAGAGCACAAGCAGACTGAATTTCCCCTATTCAGGAGCTGCTGGGTGTTAGTTACTGTGTCCCCCCTGCCTCTTCCCCTAAATAGTGCAGGCTAGGGAAGCCCTCAGGGCTGCCTGAACTTGTTCTGCTGCTGCATATATGTGGCCCTTATAAACCTTCAATGGCAGGAGCACAGAACAAGGAGCAAGGGTCTCAAGTTGCAGTGGGGGAGGTCTAGGTGGGATATTAGGGAAAACTTTTTCCCTAGCAGGGCAGTGAAGCACTGGAATGGGTTACCTAGGGAGGTGGTGGAATCTCAATCCTTAGAGGCTTTTAAGGCCTGGCTTGACAAAGCCCTGGCTGGGATGATTTAGTTGGGGTTGGTCCTGCTTTGAGCAGGGGGTTGGACTAGATACCTCCTGAGGTCCCTTCCAACCCTCATCTTCTGTGATGCTAATTACCAGGATACAGGTCTATCCCAGCCACACCTCCTCTCACTCCGCCACTTCTTTCCTCCTCCTTTGCTCCACCCTTACTCTGCCACGACCTGCCTCTGTTGTCCTCTCTGCCTGGGGTTCCTGTGATGGAGACCTCTCAGGAGGTGATGGTGGAGGGGGGGCGGTTCTGAAGCTGGAATTCAGGCCCCCTGTGCTGAGGCTATTCTCCAGGAGAGATCTGCCTTCCTGGTACAGATTGGCTGTCAGATAATGAAGAATCTGGCCCTAAAGGGAAAAGCTGGACTTTTTTGCTTGTGCTGGCCTCTCAGCATAGGGGTGACCTTTCACCCTAAAGGCTGAATCCTGAAGTCTGTCCTCAAGCAATGACTTCAAATAAGAGCTGAGTAATTTGTGCCTTATTGCTTCTAACCCTCTTATCTTCTATCCGTTGCAAGCCTTGATTATAGATGATTTGACGTGTATGGAACGGCTACGCTGCATGAATAAACTTCTCTTTTTTTCACTGAAACGTGAAATTCAACGCTTTGTGTTACATTTCCCTCCTTCTAGCCCTCCCCCAAACAACCAGTTCATCAGTGGCAGAGTCCAAGCACCCTAGCATGAGCTGAGGTGCTATCCCTGTATTTTCACAACGTGTAGCTTATTAACCTGTCTGCACTGTGCAGCTGTGACGGACTGATCAATCCCTTCCTGCTCCGCACCCTGGGGAGGGGAATTTAAAGCTGTGGATCTCTCTTTTCACCTGAGAAAGGTGCTCATCACTTAAAAAAAAAATTCCTGCAGAGCTTCCCCTGAGGTGCCAAGAACAAACAAGAGAGACATTTCACATGGCTGGCACCTGACATCTGTGCTGATTTGAAAAAGGAAAAGAAGATTGAAAGAAAGCAACTGCCCTGACAGATGAGCATGTTACAGCTGCTGAAACACTTTGGCTTGCCACAAGTTTGCTTTTGCTAAACTTATGAAATGAGAAAGAAGACATCCAATTATTTGATGAGGATTCTGTATCCGGCAGACAGCCGGCCTATGCTGGAGCATCAGAACTTCTGGGCGTTATCAAGGAGAATATCTTTCTTTCATTAAGAAAGAAAGCAAAAGAATTTAGAGGGGCCCAACGAAGACTGGGGATCATTGTGCTTAGTGCTGTACATACATATAGTAAGAAACAGTCCCTGCCTTGAAGTGTTTACAGATGAGAGACAACACAGACAAAGGTGGGAGAAATGAACCACAATTATCCTCATTTTATAGATGAGGCATGGAGAAATTAAGGATAAAATGTTCAAAAGCATCTAAATGCTTAATAAGTTTATGGAAGCGAAGGTATGATGGGACAGCCTAATTTGACAATTAACTGATATTTCACTACTGGCGGTAAATATGGGATGTTAGATGGGGTGGGTTCTGAGTTACTACAGAGAATTCTTTCCAAGTGCCTTGCTGATGAGTCTTGCCCACGTGCTCAGGGTTTAGCTGATGGCCATATTTCGGGTTGGGAAAGAATTTCCTCCCAGGAATTTTGGCAGAAGTCCTGGTGGGTTTTTGCCTTCCTCTGCAGCACAGGTCACTTGCTGGTGGATTCTCTGTACCTTGTAGTCTTTAAAGTGTTATTTGAGGACTTCAATAACTCAGTCATAGTTTAGGGGCTACAACAGCAATGGGTGAGTGAGGTTCTGTGGCCTGCGTTGTGCAGGAGGTCAGACTAGATGATCATAAAGGACTTTAAAGTCTATGCGTCTGTGAGGAGACTATGTCATATTGACTTTCAGAGGGTCTTAGGCTCCTAGGTCACTTGAAAATGTTACCCGGCGTGACTTCTGCAAGGCCCCACAGAGATTCAGTGGCAGAGGCAGGAACTGAAAACTGATCACCTGAGTCCCAGCCTTCACCACAACACCACCCTTCTTCAGTTAGCACTGCCCTCACCGAATGTGGAGGTTAAGGTTCCAGCCCTGCCATGTTCATCCGAGTGCCCAAGCCGTGAGAGGCCACACAGGCCATTCTGTGCTGGCACCTGGCTCTCTGGGTGGAGCAGGAGCTCAGACGCACTCCATGCAGCAGAACACGGGGGGTCGGCTTGGGCCTACAACCCACACATTGCCCGCTGTGGAAGAGTTCCAGGAGAACCATTTCCAACAAAGGCCTTTATGTTCAAGTTTCCCATGAGGCATCAGCGGCTTTTTTATAGCAATTTGGCGCCCAATGAATCTCTTCAGGGGCTGCTGGTAATTTTCTCATGTGAAGACAGAAGACATTTATTTTTTAATTTTAAATGATATTTGTTCTGTCGCTGTGGATTCTTATCAGCTCTTTCCATTTCCTGAGGAATTCCATTCTCTTCTCTGTCCTCTGTTAGCTGGAGACCTCGATCTGAAGAGCTGTTTATTATCTGCTTTGCTTTCTGATAAGCGCCTGTTTATAAATTTGCCTTTCCCAGTGTATATCTCCATTTGTTTTTTCCCTTTTTTTTCCCCTAAACTGTAGATAAGACATTTTCTTCTTTTGTTGGCTGACTTCCAGCTGAATTAACCTCGGCTGCCTTTGCTGCTGATGCACTGCAGCTAAAACAAAGGGTCTGATTCTCCTCTCAGGCCTCCATTACAACAGTGTAACTCCATTGACTTCCGTGTGGTTATTCTTGCATTATACCAATGTGGGAAGAGATCTGGGTCCAGTGGATTCCCATTAGAGTCAGAGGCAGCTGGTTGGGAGGCAAAAATAAAATTGACCCACTATGCCTTCTGCTCAAAACTGTATCGACCCCAAAAACATTCATCAGGATGTTTTAATTGTTTGGTTTTATTATTTATATTACAATCGCATCTAGAGACCCCAACTAAAAGCAGGACCCCATGGTGTTAGGTACTATATATACTCATAGGAACATATCTGTTCCTGCTCTAAAGAGTGTGCATTCTGAATAGAGAAATAAAGGATGGTTATTCCCCATTTTACAGAAGGTAGCCATGTTGGTCCCAGGATATGTAAAAATGTGGATGGATAATATCACTGACATGCCAATAACTGTCAGCGGAGTGTGTGAGGATTAATAAGTAGAACTGGTAACATTTCTCCACCAAAAATTAAAATTTTGATTGACACCTCTGTCCAAAAAAAAAAAAAAAAGGCTAGGAAAGTTTTTATCAGTTTGGGGGTTTCTTTTTGATCAATTTCACTAATAAGTCAATGCTAGTGAAATGCTTTGAAGCAGAAAATACTAAGTGCTGTAGTGAACAGATCTGTGTGTGCCTGAATAATTCCTTTTGGAAAAGGGAAGTATTTATGCTTACTCACCTTTCCCAAGTGCTTTGAGATCTATGGCTGAGAAGTGCAAAAAATATTATTAAAAATGGCTTGGTTCAAGTTAAATTCAGTTAAAGATGAAGCAGTCTTTAGCCATCAGAGTCTTAATTATTCTGAATTACTTCACCAACCCCTACTGGACATGCCATGAGAAAAGCCCTTCCTGCCTTGAACTATCAGCATCTAGATATGAAGATTCCCTCGTAGAAATTAGGAAACCATGACGATGCAAAAGAAGATCAAAGAACTGAACCTTTGGGGGTCCATCCATTACCAAACATTAGTGGGTAGAAGCTCCAGAATTTCTGCTTGGGACATGCCCAGTTCTTAGATTTCTGTTCTTTCACCTTGCCCCGCTATTTATACCAGTCAGGAAGATAAAGAAACCAAGGGAGCAGGATGGGTCTGCCTTGATTACAGGAGGAGAGTAAGGATGAGCAGCATAGAGTAAGAAAAGCTCTGTTTATTTCAGAACAGTGTTTGTACCCCAGGAAGTCACATCAAGCCAGCAAGTAGATTTGAAGGAACCCACTCTGGGACAGTTACAGGCTGTAATGCACAATGTTATCCATGACACCAGTCAGTGGAATTGCTCTTAATTAAAGAGCACTTTTTAAAAAATGAATGCCTCTATGCTTCTGCAGGGGGGTGGTCTCCAGAGTAAATATTTACAGACAGCAAAGTTTTTCAGGTAATCATTTGTGGGGTAAAAATATTATTCATCTGGTTGATGTCAGATCAGGGCCTCCTCGTTCCTTCTGAAAGCCAGATCCATCATGTCACTTCAGAACAAGGACACCCAGCAAGGACTCTGTCAGCATTCCTGAAATATACAAGCACGGAAGAGGCCGCCAAAGCCTGAGGAGACAGATGTAGATTAAGAAAAGTTAAAACAAAATTAACTTCACTTTTTAATCACGCCGCTGCTTCCTGCCAATACCCATTTACAGAAACTTATAAACCCCCCAGAGACCGGGTAGCGCAGGGGACTGGGAATGGAAATGCAGAATTTCAAAAGTGACTGATGCTTGGGGATGCCCTGCTTGAAACAGCTGATTTTCAGGAAGTGGTGAGCACCCACCCCCTGAAAATCAGGTCTCCATTAAGGCATCTAATGTTAGGCCCCCCAAACATGAGTCACTTTTGAAATCTTGGGCAGATTTTCACCTTTAGCTTTGCTGGGCCTGAGCCCGAAATGTGGATCTGGTTTTCAGTCTCTCTGCCCCCAATACACACACCATCACCACCAAATTTTGGATAAGCACAGATTTGTGGGCTTGGTTTGCTCTGTTATAGAGATGAAGCCAGATCTTTCCTCCTGACATACTAAAACCACCCAAAGGAGCAGCGGCGGTAGCTATGTCGGTTGGAGAGCGTCTCCTGCCAACATAGCACTGTCCACACAAGTGCTTATGCCGGCAAAACTTATTTTGCTCGGGGCGGGGGGGGGGGGGGGGGGGGGGGTTTTTTTTCACATCCCGTGAGCAACACAAGTTTTGCTGGCATAAGTGCTAGCGTAGACAAGGCCTAAGTGAGTGGTGTTTGATGCGGGGAGGCATTAACAGAGCCCAAATGGCACGCATGAAAAGCAGTGTAGGTCTTCACAAGCTTCTTTGAAGAAAGCTTCATTGATTTAATGAAGCTAACTGTGCCGTGTACTGTATAAATTTGGGCCAAGGAAGGGTCGCTGAGGGGGGTTCTTAACAAGGACTATTAATATTTATGTCTTACATTTGAGTCTCTCCCTGTGACCAGAATGAGTCCATCGCAGACGCAGAGGGAGGCTTCAGTGCCAGTCATCTTCCAGGCTGAAATTGAAATAATGCATGAGGACGTGGCTTCACTCTTATTGCCTTCTGCTCTCGGTGCTGCTGGCGGAGGGGCTTGGGGTTTTTCTGCATCTGCAAAACGGCAATTGTATAATAAAAAAATGGGAGCAAACACAATCCACAGTGGATTTATGCAGTGGGCATTAAAATCCCTTAGACAGCTTAGAAGATCTCAGCTGTAATTCTCCTGAATTTTGTTGTCCAAAAAGCTAGGGTGCCCCTATTGACTCGTTTCTGCTCCACTCTTGGTCTGAGCTCAAAACCACCCCCCTCTCTTTCCCATCCCTTTGCATGCAAGAGGCAACTTGTCACTGTCAATCTCGCTATGGAGCAGATCAGGCTCTGGTTATATAGGGATGGGCAGCTACAAGGGAGGAAGCTGAAGGTTAATTGTATTTGTTGGGTCTTGATCAAAGCTATTAAGAAAGCTGTTTAGTCTTGTGCTGGTTGAGAGCCAGATCTCCCTTTGTGTGTGTGCATGTGCTCATTTCTCTCGCTGTACTAGTGTCTGCTGCAGAGCCACCTGGGAGAGGCAAATGCTAATAGAGAGCAAACTTTTCTTTGCTGGAGACTTTGTTTGTTCACACACAAACACAAGACAAGCCGCCATCTGTGTTTATCCCTTTCTCTGGAGCGTTTGTTTATTTCAATATTGTCTTAGCACTGATGAAAGGAGCTGGACTGACTGACAGCCCTGTGAGTGAAATGCAGGTGCAGGATAAAGCAGCAAACCACACACACACACAAAACCCCTTGCTGATGGACTTCAACACTGAGTGGTGGGCACCTGTTTTAGGAGTGACAGAGAAGTTAAGTCGCCATGTTCCATGCAGACCTTAACCTTTCTGCTCAGCCTGTCAACGATGATGCTGTTAACTGTGGATCAGATTCCTCCCTGTGCAGAGGGCCAGCACAAGATCTACTTGTCATTTCATTGCCACTGAAATGTGGCATAAGTAGCAGTGAAGCAAAGAATCGGCCTTGAGCTACGGGGTGAATTGCTCTCTACAAAG
The DNA here is from genome assembly GCF_026122565.2 of Emydura macquarii macquarii. NCBI lineage: Eukaryota > Metazoa > Chordata > Testudines > Chelidae > Emydura > Emydura macquarii. Next base: position 1,285,760 of record NW_027130250.1, read on the forward strand.
AGATGAGGAAATTTCTGTAGAAGAGTGTAGACAATTGCAAATTTCTCCCCTTCATTTAAAGGAAGTAAAATGCCAGTATTGTTCAACAAATGGAGATCATTCTCAAATTATTTTTAATTCTTATTTGTATCCTTGTATCACCAGTTGAGACCCAGGTCCCGTTGTGTTCGGTGCTGTACATACACATAATAAAAGACTGTCTCTAGTGACCTAACCCAATTTTGAACATAAAACTCCATAAGTTTCTAAGCTACCTCATTAATGCATGCTCTCGCTGTTTGTAGGTGGAACTTATTTCACTGGCCAAGGCAAAGATACTGGATTTATATGGCCAGCTCTCTGAACAATTGTTGCTCTTTCACAGGAATTCAAGTTTCTGAAACAAAGTTCCCTTTTCTACAGCTCTGAAGTGTAAAATAAATTGCAATAAATAAATAAAAGGCAATAGGGTAGTAGCAAGTAAGTTGCTGTGCACCAGAGAGATTTTTCACATTCCAGTTCTGTTCACAAATGTCAGGATGTGTTATGCTGAGTCCCTCTGAACGCTGGCGCAGAGAATGGGCCTAAGGGTAAGCTGCACAATGCAAACTACAAGGTGAAATTCACATTGGCAATGAGCGTTATCAAAGAAGCCATCAGAAAGCCGAGCATTGCACCGAAATGTCAATTACAGGCACTGTGGCTTGGAATTAGGTCTAGAGGAAGGAGACACTTAATGCGACTGTTTTGTTTTTATTGCAAACCTCTCTGGCTACCTGTGCAGGTGAAGGAGGAGACCTGTCTTTGTCCAATCCTGGATCAGGATCCCACTGTGCTAGGTGCTGTACAACACAGAACAAAAAGACAGTCCCTGACCCAAAGAGCTTAGATTCAAAGTATAAAGGGGTGTGGGAGACACAAGATAACAACGAGCTGCTAGTGCTCAGCGTGGTAAGCAGTGGTTACTTCACACCAGATTAAGTCACGGGACTATGGCATTCCATTCCGGACTCTGCTATGGATTTCCTGGGTGACTTTAGACAAGTCGCTTAGTCTCGCTGTCTCAGATCCCCCATTTGTAAAATAGAGGCAATCATTCTGCCTTATTTATTGAGACTGTAAATGCTCCAGGTCAGACGCAGCCTCTCAGATGGTGTGTATGCACAGCACCTCGCGCAAAAGAGCTCTGTTCTCAGTTGGTGTAAGTGTAATATAAATAAAGAGGATGACAAATGTCACCCCCAGAGCTTGGCTTCCATCTCAGCCGAGTGGCTATGATCTGAACAGCTCATGGGGAATCAGTTATCTCATTTGACCTCAGAGGTAGTCAGGACTGAAGCACATTGGCAGGGCAGGGTGTGAAGAAAGCTTATCCTGTCCTTACTGTACCTGTCCAGTGGATAAGCCCTGTCTCCAGGCCTGCCAACCCTGCAAGCTTTGGCCAGCACAAAACTCACTTTAAAAGGGTATGATGTGGTGACTGCATTCTCTGCTTTCTTTCCAGGACTGAGAAAAGCAGCCATCATATAATGTAAGCATCAAGGCAGCGAGCTCTGTATTCTTATCCTGGTACCAAAATATCCCTGCCACTGTCTGACAGATGTGCAGCTGCCATGGGGGAAAAGACCTGACAGGGAGGCCAAAGGGGTCCATCAGCAATGCCTGCGCAATGCAGTCTGAACGAATGTGTAGCAACCTCAGCGTGGCCCCTTACAATGGTAGGTAAGATGAGAGGAAGGCTAGCCTAGTGGTTAGGGTGCCAGTCTGAGATTTTGGAAAACTGGCCTCACTTCTTTGCTCTGCCACAGACTCCCTGCGTGTCCTTGGGCACTGTCTCTGTGTGTCTCAGGTGCCCATCTATAAACTGGAGAGATTCACACTTTCCTATGTGATAGGGTGTCCACTCTACTCTCACCCTGAAGGGGTTAATAGAGGCCAGGTGTGCCAATTAAGCTATTAGGCTGCAGGCTGAGAGACACGCCCTAATTAGAGGAAGCTCAGCTGGGTGGGAACAGGCTGGGCTCTATAAAGCCAGGGAGCTGGCTGCAGGCAGGGGCTTAGCAGGCGTTCCTTGGACAAGGTCAGTGTGTGTAGGGGCCATAGAAAGAAGTAGTCCACAGTTGCTCCCTGGGAGGGAAGGAGCAAGAAGCTGGCAAACCCTGGAGAGGGGGGAATGTGGGGGTAGGAAATAGCCCAGGGAATAAGCAGTGAGATTGAGGCTTGGGCAAACCTTGGCTGCCTGCTGTGGGGTCTCTGAGCTGGAATCTGGAGTACAGTGCAGGCCTGGGTTCCCTTAGCCAGCCCCTGGGGAAGTGGTACCGGGGAGGCAATGAATGGGGAGACTGCCTGAGTCACTGTGGGAGTGCCAGTAGATTTGAAGGACTCTGTTCGGGCTGGGGGGAGCCTGGTGTGACCTGGCAGGAGGAGTGAGTCACAAAGTGGCTGTGGCATTTCCTGCAGAGAGAAAGGGGCTGCAGATCAGAGAAGCAGACTGAATGACAGTGTGCACTGCGAGAAGGGGCGTTGACCTTGCAGAACTAATCCTGAGAGCATCCAGGAGGAGGCGCCACCCGTACAGTGAGTAGAACACCCTGACCCCCTACCTTGTGGGGATGTTGTAATGCAAACATGTGAAAATACAGGTGCTGGGTTGATTGCCTTTTAAACTGCATGTAATGTTAGCTAAAATCAGTGCCTCTCTTGTGCACTGACAAGGTGTGATGGGATCTACAAAGATTTAGGTGCTCTATGGGGAGGGAACTGCCAGTGTTACTTCCCACAGGGTCTGGGGCTGGGGCCTAGTGGAGAGGGAGGGCCTAGGTATCCTGCCCCACTAAGGGGCAAGGCTGCAGGTGCAGTGAGGAGACCCCAAACACTCCTGGCCTGGAGGTGAGGACCAGGCATTGCTACTGACCCCTGAGTGTGATGGGGTTGGAGATCAGGGGCACTAACCACTAGGCCATCCACCCCTTGGACTCCCATCACACAAGGCCCTTTGTTCTCCATGGAGCAGGTGGGTGGAGTAATTGGGCAGATCCTTGGCTCCATCTTCTTCCTCTCTGACTGGCTGTATATGCTCTGCTCTGGTGGTGGAGACTGGAAGCAAATGCCTACCTCTTGGGAGAAAGCAGAGGGGAGAGTACATTGTGGCACCCAGGGCTGTTTTCAGTCACCACCTCCTGGAGGCTACTTCAGGGTGGATGCAATGTAAGCACCACCCTCCAAGTGGTGATGCATCAGTCATAACATAACTTTGGCAATTACTGCCCCAATACCTAGAGCGTATTCATTTCTCATCCATGGGCTGATGTGTTGGCTATAGAGCAGGCAGTGTGGCCTAATGGGTAGGGAACTGGACAGGAAGTGAGGTCATTTTGGGTTCTATGCCCAGCTATACTGTTGGTGTGCTGTGACTCTTGTCTCCCTGTGACTGTTTCCCCTCCTGCTCATTGCCTACCTTGTCTACTTAATTTGTAAACTCTTTGGGGCAGGATCTATCCCTCACTATGTGTTTGTGTGGTGCCTAGCACAGTGGGAGCCTGATGAGGGCTGGGGTATCTAGACACTATTGTAATACACATGAAATAATCCATGGGATTTAGACTCCTAAGTGCCTAAATCCCTCCTGAGAATGAGAAGTCACCTCCTTAATCAGTTAAGTGTTAGGAGGTGTTGCTGAGCTCACCATCACACCTTTACAAATCTGGGCATAAGTGATTGAGGCATTTCTGAAGGTATAGCCCTTGGTGCCATTGAAATGTGATCTGAGCACTTAAGTCACTTAAGCCCAGGTCCCCAAAGGTATTTGGGTGCCAATGCAAGTTAGATGCCTAAATGCCTTTGGGGATCTGGGTTTTAGATCCTTTGAAAATCCCACCCAACATCAACCCAGGCTGTTAATACAGTATGGCTTCTAGTGCCTTGTGCATTACCAATGACTTGGGTGGGGAAAATCTGACTTTCAAAGTCAGTCTGGTGAGGTGTGTGCCAGGGCTGCGAAGTGCTGTAAGATAACAGGGAGATGACTTTGTTGGTCTGAAGATAATGCATTGAGCAGGAACATCCTTCACCTCCATGGTTTCTGGACTCCCATAGTGTCATTCGCAAGTGCTTGTAGCTGTCAGTCACAGGCGCTGCGAAGGCTGTGCTGCTGCTTCAGAAGCAGCGTGTCACTTAGATCTCTCCCTGGATAACTGACATTTGAATGCAGGATCTGACATAATCTCACACCCAAATGCTTTGCTATAAACATGTTTTCCCTTTTAGCAGAGGGCTTGTTTCTGCAGACAGCTTAGATGAATGGGGGCCCAGGTGTCTGGTGATAATGTTAGGACACCACCTTGATAGTAAGCTTTTCTTTCCCTGCCTTCATGATCTAAGAAGGTGTCAGGGCCTGTTTATGAGCTTTAAAAATGGATGCTTGATGGTATTGCTAAAAATAAATCAAAATGCTATTGCAACAGTGCTGGAGTGGGACTGCCTGAGCACTTCAGTGATACCAGAAGTGGAAAATAAAGCTCTGTGGTGTTGCTCAGCTACTCTGTGCAACTACCTGTGTTTTGGGCTGTGGGTCAGGAGGCTTGGGCTGTAGTTGCTGATGTGCTATATGACCATGGAAGTCACTCCTTTGCTTCCCTCCAACCCTTTGTCTGTTTGGACTGTGAGCTCTTTCCTACTGTGTTTGTACAGCACCTTGCACAACAGGCCTCTGGGCTTGGTTAGGTGCTACTATAATACTGATTGATAGCCATTCAACTCACATGCTTCATCCCAATACCCCAAAAGTACAGGCAGTTGTGGGGCTAGGTGGTATTAATACTTAGCATTTCTTGTCCGGCTGCCAAAAATGATTTACAATCCATTAATTTTCAAAACAATCCCCTCAGTTAGCGGTGTTTTCCCAATCTGTCAAATGGATATTACAAGGTAGAGATGTAACCTTGTAGAACAAGCTTAACACCTTCCTAAAGTCCTGGCCCTTTAAAAATCCTAGTCTTTCAGGGTGAATACTGCCGAATAATTCTGAGTTTCTGCCAACAACAAGACACACTTTTTTATAGAAAAGGAAGCCTTTTACAGTCCAGCTCTGTATTTTAAGTGGGCAGAGCTGGAGGCTGCACAGATACAGTGGCACAAAGAATTGGAACTGGATTCTGGCCAGTCACTAACAATGTTTCTGCTTCCTCTGATTCTCTGTGATTGGCCTGGCACATCCATGTGATGGGGTGTATTGTCCCTCTGTCCACAATGTCATATTCAGCAAGAGGGGGTCTGCCAGCTACTCTGCATAATGGCATCCATGCATGAGTGGCATTTGGGTTCTTAGGGTTGTCCCCTTCCTGGAAAGTGGTGGGCTCAGGTATGAGTCTATGCAGTCAAGATATTTGGGCACAGAAGCATATAAATCTGGTATTTCCAGGCTCTGTGCGGCTGTTAGTTGCAAAGAAGGACAGGGAATAAATAACCCCTTTGCTGCAGATGTGAGCAAACTGTGCACAGCACTAAAAGGGATTGGAGTCAAATGTGTCAGCAGCATGTCGCATCGCATCTTAGCTGGGGATCTTTGTTACCCCTGCCTGGCTGATAGTTATGTTGCCATGTCAATAGGAGAAGAGGCTATTGTTTTCTGCAGAATTTGTCTTGGGAGAGACGGCAAGCAGGGAGAGAACAGTTGATGGTAACCCCACATGGGAAGGGATGTTGCCATGGAAACCAGACCATTATTTTTGGTCACTGGAGAATGCTTGTTACAGACAGCTGGAGTTTCTAAAGTTTTACAGAAGGGATGTTTGCACCAGTGAGTGGCCTGGAAAGGGGAGAGGGATGCACAATAATAGAGGACAGGAGCACAGAGCAATCCCACCCCAGCAGCGGCCGGATGGCCTGATTCAGCCTGCCAGCTAATCTGCTTCAGCACAGGAAAGCAGTAAGGTAGGGGTGGTTTGGCTGAGCTGCCCCTGTGTTCCAAGCCAGCCGCTGTCTCCTCCCCCCCCAGCATCCAGCAACAAAATGGTCGTGCCATGAGGTCACAATTAGATCACGCTGACTCAGCACCTGAGTGGTCCCTAGGAGTGAAGCACATGCCAAAGTACTTTGCTGGATAGGGGCCTTTGTGCTGATGAACATGACCCTTTCTCTGTCTAGGCAGGATAACAGGCGTGTGTGTGTGTTGTGATCCTTTCTGTAACAGGGAGGTGCCTCAATGAGCCACAGTGGATTGTAATGTCTTTGGGGCAAGGACCATGCGTGTGTTCTATGATTGTACAGCACCTAGCACAACGGGGTCCTAGCCCATGGATGGCATTCTTCGGTGCTACCATAGTACAAGTAACAAATGCGGGAAGGGTCTATACCTTATACACAGGATTCATGCCATTTCCCTTTGCTTTTACTCCTCTGGCTTGATCTCCCACAGGGAAAGCTGCTTTCCATGTTCCCCCTGCACCATCCAATCAGCAGCGTTGAATGCTGGTTCCTCCCACCCTCCTGTCCATGGGAACCTCAGGAATCTAGTTCCCCCTTGGTGTAAGGGGGTATTGGAGTCAAAAAGAGTTGTATTAATTTTATTCCCAGGCTGAAATTGGCCCTGGAATTCCTGATGCCTGTCAGGGCTTGCGTCAGCGCCATGGTGGCTGGAGATTAGCAAAGCTCAGCTCTCTTGCCATTGCCCCCATAACAATTTGCAGCAGAACATTCTATGCAATTCTCACCTTCTTTGCCATGCTACCGTCTCCTTCTCATTGTCCCTTATCCAGTTACCTTAACCCATCTACTGCCTTCAGTCAGACTTCGCCCATCCTCCTATCTCAGGACTTGTCTACACAGGAAAATTTCACGGGTTTAAACTTAAATCACTTTTTAAATTGATTGTTAAACTGGTCCAATCCCCTGTGTGGACGTACTTATTTGGGTTAAGCTTAAAGCTTTCTCAGAACTTGTCTAAACACAAAGTTGCACAGGTTTAACTTAAATATACACTAGTTTAACTTAAACCAGTGTAGATGCTGTTATACAAGTTTCAGTCTGGTTCCATTAGTTTAGCTTGCCCATGTAAATTTGCCAACACAATCTAAACCAGCATAAGACAGATTAAAACCACTTTACGAGGGTCGACACAGAGCGGCTCCCATTAACTAAGGCCATGTCCTAAGCAACAGAGCCTACACTGACATAGCCCTGCCCAGTGTAGACATGGTGTACGCCAGCAGAAATTCCTTTCCGGCAAAGCTGCATTGAGGGTTGCAACTGAGTTGAGTTGCACTGAGGGTTTTGGCACCACAGCTATGTTGCCTGGGGAGGGTGATTTTTTCTCTCCTCCCCCCCATGCACTCACAGGTCAGCCAGCATTATTTTGTAGTGTAGACAAAACATAAATCAGTTTAAAATGAGTTAAACCAGTGCAACTTTGTGTGCAGAGCAGGATCAACTTAAGCTAAACTACTGGAAGCCACTCTGAAGCTGAGATAAGAAAGCCCACACAGGGGTTTGCATGGGTTTAAATTTGCCCCTTAAACTAAACAGATCAAAGGTCATGTAGACCATTACTGAGAGTTAACAGCTGTTCTTGCTTTTCTTATTGTTGCCCATAAGCTTGCCTATTCTTTCTGCATGTTCCATGATCCCTGTTGGTTGCTCATCGCGCTTCCCAGGCCTGACCCGAGGAGGGGAAGTGTCACTGTGCTTGGTTCACTAGCACATCAAGGCCACAAGGTGTTTTCAGCAGAGCCTTCCCCGTCAGGTGGTATGGAATGAGCTCCTTTTTGGAGGCACCCGAACTTTAAATTCCCACAGGGACCCATGAAAGGGCCGACATTTTCTTGGAGGAAAACGTTGTTACTGAGATTATTGACCTTGAGGGCAGAGGTAAAGCCGGTTAGAGTAAAAAACAAAACAAAAAAATTCCGTTTTCCATCTAGACTATCAAGTGTTCTAGTAAAGTAAGGTTGTTTTTTCTCTTTCTATTAACAGGCATTTTTGAAGGTCATGGTGTCTGGGTGCTGCACATTATCAAGTAATTTGCACAATATATTTCTTCCCTCTGTGTATCTTCAACTGATAATGTATCAAATGCCAGACCATTAATGGGAGACTTTAGCACTGCTGCCTACCCACTGTACACAAAGCTGAACTCTCCCTTGAAAAAAGGGAGGTGGTGGCATTGTGAGACACTCGGAACGGAATGAAAGGGTAGGAAAGGTGAGAGGCATACAGAAAGGAAAAGGGAACTAAGCACAATGAGGCAAGATGCAATGGTAAAGGGCTTTAGTCAGGCATTTTCTAGGGGTGTGCAGTGCTCTTCACCCCCTGCCCTGGTTTGCTAGATAAAAGCACTGGACTGGGATTCAATAGACCTGGTTTCAATTCCGCTTTTGCGACACAGCTCGGGCGAGCCATGTGGGGCCCGGTTTGCAGGTGCTGAGCAACTGCAGCCAGATGGCCAAAGGATCTGACACCAGCATTAGAGGCCGGATTTTCAAAACTGTTCAGGACCCCATGTACTGCGCTGTCCTGGACACCCAGGCCTCCCATTGCTCTGTGCTTGGTTCCCTACCTGTAAAACTGAGGTAAGCCTCTTGTTGGCTTTTCTGTTTGGCGCATAAGCAATTGGTTGTGATCTCTAATTTGTTTTATACAGCACCTAGCACAGTACAAGGAGGCATGGGGGCCTCTAGGCACGAATTTAAAACACAATCTTTACAGACCCCAGGAGGCCCGGGGTATCTGTGCAGAGGGCTCTTGCAGGGGTTCAGAGCAGGAACAGGGATAAGATGCCCCTGCTCCAGAAGCACCTTAGAAGGCCCCCACTCTAATGGGCCAGTGGGACAAGGAGGGCCAGATCCTTAGCTGGGGTTTAATCTGAGTAGGTCCCTAGATGCCCGGTTGGTAGGGTATGAAATCAATGGAGCTATGCCTGTCCCTGGGTCTCATTGTTTATAATTTCTTGCCCAGGCTACAGCACGGTCAGAAATCCAGGATTCCATCCTCTGACCCTAGCAAGAGCATCTTGGCAAATCCCAAGGGTCTGTTTCCCTGCAGCGGCCCCAGTGCCCTTATTCTGGCTGTATAACAGCATGTGCCTGCAACGTGGAGCAGGCACAATTCAAAACAGTCAAAGTTGAGTCTGTTCATCTCTCTGCTAATTCACCCTCGGGGGACTGTAAACCTGAGTGATCCAACCGGCTCATCTGTTCTGCTCTATAGCAAGTTTCAGAAAGATTAAAAGGCTGGCTGGTGAGACATGCCTTCTGTGCAAAAGCACTTGGCAGAGAGGTTTCATGCAGTGCGCCAGGTAGAATGCTTACCATGGGGCCAAGGTCACACCTGAGGTCAATGGATTTACAGCAGAGATGGAGGGGTTTGCCCCATTAGCCTTGCTGGTGCTGGCTAGCCTCCTGTTCTGTTCCTCCCTTCTTGAGTGGGTTCTAAAGATGTGGTCCTGAGTTAGTTTAAGCAGGGATAGTGTCTCCAGGGAGTCAGGTGTGCTAAAATGAGATGCTGAGGATTATGGATAATCCAGCCCAATATGGGAAAGGCATAGAACAGTGCTCTAATGGAGCGAGGAGGAGGTGAGATAGAAAACCAAACACTTGTGAGCAAAGATGACACTCTGAACATGGAGCCAGGTGCTTGAGGGTTGGCTTGAGCTGGTTATGGCTGCAACCCCCACAGAGAATCTGAACACATTTGCTACTCCACATAGCACTGATTTTAACTATAATGGCCACATTTGCAGAAGGGAAGAACGGCCTTCTGGTTAAGGCACTAGACTAAACTCAGTAAAGCTAGGTTCTGGTCTCAGCTCTGCCACACTGTGACCTTGGTCAAGTCACTTAACCACTGCTGTAAGTCCCTATTTGTAAACAGAATACCACTCCTGCTGTCTGGTCTAATTAGATGGTCAACTCTTTGGTGCAGGGGATGGTGTCTTACTATGCATATATTCAGTGCCTAGCACAGATGGCTTATAGATGCTACTTTAATGTGAATAATATTCCTAGGGAAATGTTCCAAGCAGTCCCAGAAGTACAGGGTTGGCACAGTGTCTAGCACAATGGAGTCCTGGTCCATGAGTGGGGCTCCTAGGTGCTAGTGCGATACCAGATTAGCTGCACATGATCCCATACTGGTGACTGTGAAGCAAACATACTGGATTTTACACCAAGAAATGAAGAATAAAGCAGCTGTCTGTCTGGTGAATGCAAAGGAAGAATTACGTGCCCCTAGTGAGAAGAAATAAGAGCATTTACCAGAGTTCAGGAAGGGTACAGCTCTAATTGGCAGCCAGGAAGGACCTGCGTGGGTACAGTGCAGACCTGCTGATTTGAAAGCATCTCATTTTCTCACCCCAGCTCTGAGTTGAATTACCTTTTTCCCTGGACCAAGTGGACTTTCAACTTCCCCTGATTATTAAAAGTAACTCAAGGGAACCAGAAGCCACCTCATCACCTGCCCTGAACCCAAGCAGTAATAGCATCTTTTACCTGCGCTCTCCCCTCTTACAGAGCCCTTTTGCTGTGTGGAATATATTGCTTGCTTGACCCCCAGCAACTACCAATAAATCTGCTTAGCCAGCCTGCTCCTTCTGCTGGTTATTTTCTTTCACATCCTACTTTTTCTTGCGGGGTCATAAGAAGTTGATTCTCTTAACAAGTTTGTTCCATGATCACAGGCACAGCTCAGCTTTGCATTCCCAACAGTTTCCGGTTTAGCCCTGTGGAAGAGAATTCTGCCAGCCTCGCCCTAAGCTGTTTTCACTGGCAGAAACAGGCAAACTTAGCTGCAGAAATAATGTAGGGATATTTGTGAAAATACCTTATTTCTTGCATGGGGGTGGTGATGCAGCCAAAACACCTTAGCTCTTGCAAGGTCTTTCAGATTCAGAGCTAGAGCATGCAACCCTTACTGATGCTGGGATGTCCTTTCTCATAGGAATAGTCCTCCTGATGTTGAGAATCTGTCTCTAAAATGGATGTCGTGGGCTAGGCTAAGCAAGAAGTGCCTGTTTCCAGGGTCAGGAGTGCTAAGTGGTTGAAGTCAAGGGAGCCACTTGGGTGAGTAAATACTCAGCAGCTTGAGTAAGTTACACATTTGACCCTTAACTTTTAGCACCTTGAGCATCACCAAATGACACACAGCTGAAACCCAAAATGACACCAGGCATTTTTTCCCCCAAGGAAAAAACTCCTCCTGGTGAGTAGCCAGAACACTTGATTCAGAGGAAAGCAGAGGAGGAGGAGGAATCAGAACTCTGACTTACAGGTAGGATGTCTGTAATGTGGAAAGGGTGAGCCTGAGTTTCAGAAAAAAACTCAAACAATTGCAAATCCTCTGGGAGCTCCAAGGAATTGGATATATGGCTGAAAGTGAATAATTAAGGATTTTGAGGTGGTCAGGTAGATTAATGTCCCTCTGAAAGCTTCAGAGCAAGGTTGGAAGGGGGGGGAAACTAAGACATGCATAATTTAAAACAAAATCAAACTTTGCTTGACATCGTGACATGACAGATTATTTTATGATCTACTCAAATATACTCTAACTGTTTTTAATTTAGTATCGTTAATAGCTCATCCTTCAAATGTCAGGCAAAAGCTGAGCCTGCAAAATGGGATTTCTTAGGGCAGAGGGGAAACAGTTGTAAAGAGAGGTAGAATTAGAAGGTGCCATTATGGCTATTTCTAAGTGTTGACTCCTGTATGGGTTTCTCTTTAAGGCCATCCATGGGTGTCAATCTCTGGAGGGGGGTGGAGGGGGACGGACACCAATGGCTCCCTCTCTCAAGTGTAGGGGTGTTAACCACAGTGTTAGCTTTGTCGCAGTGGCCATTAGCATGCACAGTTCAGGAGAGGCAGAGTGGTCTAGTAGGTAGGACGTTGGCTTTGGAGTGGAGCAGCCTGGTCTCAGCCATGTCACTGACTTACTGTAAGTCACTTCCTGTCTGTTCCCCTCCCACCCTTTGTCACTTAAGAGACAGTCCCTGCCCTAAAGAGTTTATCTTAACGTGTCTGTAATGTGCCTACCAGAACTGAGCCTTTACGTACTGCAATAACAAGTCCTAGCTAAGTTCTAGCTTGGGGAGCTAGTTGCCCAAGAAAGGCCCTGGTTATGCAAAGGCTAGTCAACAGACAGCTTACAGCGTGCAAAGTAAAGCATGTGCTAACATTTCTGCAGGATGAAGGCCTAACTATCTGATTCTCCTGGCAGTTAGGTGAGGGGTTTACTGTCACTTCCTCTCCTGAATTGACACACACGCTGTTGCAGTTGCTGTTGAGTGGTGCAAAGTGCTCCACTCCAGCAATGGCTGCATTTCGGTGGGGGGGGGGGGGTGAAGGGGTGCCCAGCAGTCAGAAGCCCTTTAGAGCTTTTGGTCAGAAAGTCCTGCACTTCACTACAAGAGAGCAATAAGAAGTATTAAAGCTTTCAGAAGAAACAAACATCTTTTGCTAATCCTGAGCCCCACAGCTCCTTATCATATCATTTAACTTGCAGCCCTTCGAGCCACCTTCCGGCTAGTGCTGAATTCCACGCTCTCCACCTGCAGACAGATAAATGGCATAAAATATGATGTTACCAAGTTTAAAGTGCAGAGCAAGGTGGGGGAGGAGAGAAGTATCTTACATTGGTCAAACACTATTTTCCAGTATAATATTCATGCTATTTCCCTTAGGAGCCGATGCTCATGAATTCATTAAGACCAAGAGGCTGTAATATTTGCTGGAATACAAAAACAATCCGCTCCCATCCAGAACATAAATTACAATGTGCTGAAAACTTTCTTAGTGAGTAATTTAATTTTCTGCTGAGTAAAAAAGGGACTTACGTGACTGCAGCCTCAGTACTTCAATAATATTATGCAAATAGCATGAAGGCATTAAAGCAACAAGCGTGTGTGCGGGTGTAACCCACCACTGCTGCACTGTGGGAATGGGGGGGGGGACTTGTTCTTTGGTATCCCTGTGACTGAGGGGGCCCTAGGTCACCCAAATCTTGAACAGGTAAAATAGGCTGATCAACCTTGTAGATGGAGCCTGCAGGAAAGCCTGGGATTGATGAGGCCTAATGGCTGATGAAGCCCATCTGGGGAAGGAGCTGGGCCAGGTTGATAAAGAAGGAGCAAGCAAGAAGGGGCTGCAGGAAGGAGCTCTGCTCTGCAGTTACTCCCTAGAGAGGAGGGGGAGTTGGCTAGGTACAAGGAGGTGTTCTAGGGAGAGATTAAGCTCTAGGATCCTGCCTTGGGCTGGACTAGGAAGAAGTTGGGAGAGGGGAGAAGTGGCTGGGAGTGGAGGAAGCATGGGGTTGGGAAGCAGATGATAGTAAAGGGAAACAGCAAGAGGGTTGGCGCTTCAGCAAACAAGGGTTGCTGGGCATAGTCCCTGGCTAGAACCTGGAGTAGTGGGTGGGGCTGGGTTTCTCTACTGGCGGCTGGGGATATGGCCCGGAAGTGGACTAGAAGACTGCCTGATATGGCAGATACAGATTGTCCAGTGGGGCTTTACCCCCAGAAGGGGAGGGCTATAGGGACCGGGCTAGAGGGCTGAGCCATGAAAAGGGAGCGTCCAGAGTCCCGAGAGAAACTGGAGAAAGCAGCTGAAGGAGGGGGTGCCAGACCAGTGGAGAAGCAATACCCAGATGTTACGGCAGCGGTGAGTGTACCCTGCAACAGTTCCCTAGGTGTTCAAAGGAAATCAAATGAAACCAATTCAGTTTTAACTGTCAATCACTGATCTAGTGTTAAAGACCAGATTTCTCTCGACTGTATTGGCATGTAGCCTCCCAACAGTTAAGGGCTGGGGGTGTTACTGTTAGAAGTGGGTTAAGCCTTGATGCTGGAGGCCAGATTCTTCGCTTGTGTAACTTGGCAGGGTACCATTGACATCTATGGAGCTAGGTTGACTTGTGTTAGTTGAAACAGTTTAGCCGTGGATCTTGTTTGCTTGGTTTGTACACATCAAAAGATCATGGAAGTCCGATAAAGACCTAATTAGGTCATCCAGTCTCTCACTGATGAATAGGATTTTTCCCTACTGTTTTCCAACCAGCTCTTCTGCATGTGCTGCTCACTGGCAAACTTGTAGCCTCTGATGGCTGGTCCATGGGAGGATAACAAGCTACTGCTGTTGCCAGTTAATGGCATTGCTCCTTTAGCTCTTGTACATTTTCCAGTGTCTTCCAACCAGCACGGATGGCTGGAAAAAGCTATGGTCAAGTATACCATGTCCCTGTCTAATCGCTGGTCCACCTCAAGATAATAGCCTGCTCCTGCTAACACCTAATGGAGCTCTTTTTAGTGCAGGTGGCAAACCTTTGTGCTGTGATGATGAAGGTCCTAGGTTCAAAACCTGGTGATGAGTAGAACAGGAGATTGTTACATTTGTACCCTTTTGATATTTGCAGACTGCAATTGTCTGCCCACTCTATTAGTCACCCGTCAGCCAAGCTAGAAACATTGTTCTGTTAACCTTCTCTTGTGTCACTCCTTAAACCTACCCAGCTTTTTCCAAACTGTCTCCAATATGTAGGCTTGGCAGAACCTGAGTTTGATATTTTATAATTTTGACAGATGACGATGTTTATTCTTCAGCATGTTTTTTATCCCTTTACATTTTTACAGTTGTGGAAAATTATGGGTCAGACCATTACTGTAGATATTGAGATTCAAAAGTGAAAGCTTTATAACTTAAAACACCAATTTTCAATGTCACATTGCAAGGTATATACCGTAAATATCCTTAAATCAAACTCGAAGTTCTCAAGCAGCACTTTCCTTTCTTTGCCTATCTGTACGTTTTGATTACCATTAATAGAATTACGATTAATAGCATGTACACAGTGGACTTGTTTAACCAATAATCTAATCCTCCCAAGCCTGTCACGGGTTCTGGTTCCCAGAACTGACTGCAATAATACAGGTGTGATTGTACTGGTGCTGTGAAGACAGGATCTAGTGCATCTCATGAATGAATTGTGAGGGTGCTGTTAGTCCTAGGAAAAACCAGGGCAACCATTTATGCAGTGCCACTCCCTGTGGCAAATAGTCTGAGGCTGTGTCTACACTTGAGATGCTATGGAGGAAGCTGTGCTGCTGTGGCGCTTGAGTGTAGAAACTACCTCTTCTGACAGGAGGGGTTCTCCTACTGGTGTGGATAATTAGCCTAGCTACTGCTTCTTGGAGGTGGACAGAAGAATTCTATTGACCTAGCGCTGTCTACACCAGGGCTTAGGTCAGCTTAACTATGCTGCTCGGGGTGTGGCTTTTTCACACCACTGAGCTACGTAGCTAGACAACCTAATTTGGAGTAGACCAGGCCTCCGCAATACAGTGTTTCCAGCCCTTCTTCCCCAGCTTCTGTAAGGGAACGCACTAAATCATGCTGTGCTGTAACAGCCTCTCTGCTATCAGAAGAAACAAAGGAGGGTGGGGGAGCAGGGATTCACCAGATGAGAACTTGGCATTACGTGATACCGGGGATGAATGGGGGCTCCTTTGCCTTCATGCCTGCCATCCACACACCTGCTCTGCTGAAGCATAGCATGGGCTCGTATCTGCTCATACACATCGGTAGGAGCAGAGAGGCCTCGGCTCGGCTCTGTTACCAGCCAGCGCACAAACAATCTGATGGTGGCACTAGCTTAATTAGAACGGCTGGCACAGCCTGCAGCCTCTCCACTGCACACATGGATCTGGGAAATGATCACACCATCATCTCAGGCAGGCCTCCCTCAAATGAGCATTTCAGGCTTGTGCCGAACAATTTTCCACTTGAAGCACAGTAGCCTCATTGCCTGCACTGTCTAATTGTTGAATAATTGGGAGGCTGTGTCTCGCTTGCTGGGAGCAGGTATGTGTTTTTTGAAGAGAATTCTTCCCATTCAGAGCACCAAGACACGGCCACATGCCCTCTGCTCTGCCTTCTCACAGAGCTCTTCAGTAATCAAGGTGCTTTAAACAGGAATGGAAGGGGGTAGAGAACAGATGGCAAGCCAGGCAAGAGGCGCATCTCCATCCTGCTGGGGTTGCTTGGGGAATTCCTTCTCCAGCCTTCACACTTCATTACACACAAACCTGCAGAGCCACCTTCCAAGCTGTTGTCTCTGCCAGCTAGCAGCCATATGCTAGAGCTGTCATAGCCAACCAAGCAGAGTTGTCTCATTCAGCAACCAGCTTTGTTCTGTTTTACCACAGCTAGGTCGAGAACCAGGCGTGACAAGCAGCAGGGGTCACACTGAATGTCTTGGAACACTGCAGAGCTGACCAGGAGGATGTTGGTTTGTTTCTGTAACTTCACACAAAATACTCCATCAGAAGACGCTTCAGATTGCAAAGTCAAGCACCCATAAGCCAGGGGATGCCTGAATTGAGTTTGCATCGGCAACAGCTTTAAAAATACCCTGCACGTTGCCCCAGATCTACTGCCATTTGTGTAGGTAGATCACACTTTTAAGCTCAGTCAACAATGCAAGGTCACACCAAGGACCAGTATCTGCAAGAGCCCAGTTTAAAAGATGTCCTATTAAAAATGTATGAAGAAAAACCAAGCCAACCACACAGAATTTAAAGGGAATAAAAATGAACCTTGTGTGAAATTTCACACCAATAGGCCACCCACGTTTTGAGCAGGGCCATGAATTCCTGACTGTCTTAAGATCAATTGTAAGTCAACCCTACCTGTGGTCTCACTATTAGGCAGCATTATTATTGCATTGATTGCAGCATGTTGGGGGTTTTACACTTTTGATAATCTAGACCCAAGTTGTGGCTGCTGAGTGCTTGAAAGTCCTGGTATGTCCTATTTTGCTGCATTCTAGTGCACAGTCCTTCCTTAACAATACAGGGTAGTCTGGGCCGCATGGCTAATGCACCTGTTATGCAAGGTAGCCACACCTAGACACTGATCACAGGTAGGTGATTGATCAGTGGCATGGATAGAGGCATACTCAATAAATATGGATAAACATGCTCGATAAATGCCATCCTTACCCAGGTGGATGGGTGTGTCTGAGGATGGATGGGTGTCTGTCTAGCTAACTTGTATAGCACTCCATCTTTAGAACTAAGTGTATTACATAAGGATGTTTATCCTTGATCCCATGTTACAGATGAAGGTGACACAAGTGCCTGCCCCCAGTGTCCCATGAGACCAATAGCAGAGTAGGGAGTTGAACCCTGGCCTCTAGAGTCTGTCTAGCATCCAACTCACCAAGATAATTTCCTCCCTAAGTTTACTGGTTTCTTAACCTGCCCTTTCCAAGTGGGGCTGTGTTTAGTCACCCCAAGGTTCCTATAACTCCTGGAAGCTTAACCAATAGTAATTCCAAGCATTGCCTTAGATCCTCTTTCTTTCTGGGCAGGCGAGAGACAGCTTTACTGAAGGGAAGAAAGGCAAAAGAGAACCCTTGGAAATTCAATTAAAGCTGTTGCTTCTTTTTAGAGAGTCACTTTGAATGTGTTAAGTGTTTCTTTTCTTCTGTGAAGCAATTCAGTTCATAAAATGCAAAAGAGAGAAATAGGCCACGCTGTGTATTATGTGCACGGTTACTTCAGCTTCTCTTTTGCTGCTTTATTGTGCCTACATTATCTTTGTTTTTCCCTTTTATTTGTCTTTCGCGCAGAATGGGCATGATACCATATGTCACGGTTGCCAGTCCTCTCCTTCCTGTTAACAGATTGCTGGCCATCAATATTTCATTCTCGCGAATGTTAATGGGGGTGTCGTCTTCACGCTCCGGACTGACAAAAGTGCCAGTGTGGATAGTGCTGTCGGCAGGAGACGCTCTCCCGCTGGCCCAGCTACCGCTGCTCGTTGGGGGTGGTTTAATTGTGCCAGTGGGAGAGCTCTCTCCCATCTGCGTAGAGCAGCTACACAGGAGCGGCGCAGCTGCAGCTATACAGCTGTGCCACTGTAAGATCTGTAGTGTAGACAGAGCCTTTGCGTGTCTATGCTTCTACACTACACGTGCTGCCACTACCCTAGTAAGAGTAGGCACTTACTACAGTGACCGAAGGGGTTTTTCCATCACTGATAAATCCGTCCCATCAAGAGGCAGTAGCTAGGTTGACCAAAGAATTTTTCTCTTGATCTAGCTGTGTTTACAGCAGGGTTTAGGTCAACCTAACTACATCACCTGGCATGAAATTCTTCACAGCTCTAACTGATGTAGCAAAATGCACTCAAGTTTTAGGTGTAGACCAGGTCTGAGTTTTTTTGGGGGAAGGATTTGCTTCCTAGAAGAAAAAAGCATCTGGCCCTGGGATGGGGAGGAATACTAGATGGTCAGGTTCTCTGGCTTGGTCCTTTCGCCTTGCACTGCTCTAGTGGCAGAATGATTGCAACCTCCTTAGCTGGAGATTCCCTTAGGAGATGTAATGTATACCAATGTTCCCTTCCCTGCAGTCCCCGCTGCTGGGGCTCATTGGGTACTGGCCTATGACTAGGGATCCTAGATACTACAGTAAACCACCTAACAATGTAGGTGCTGAGAAGAGGTGTGGCTACTGAGCGTCCTGGGGTTTGGCTCTCGTCCTAGGGCTCAGATGGTCACTGGGGGCTAGCTGCTAGCTATTGCAGGGTGAAGCAGCACCCAGCCTGCTCTGACCTACTCCAGGGCTGGGCAACTGAGGGACTGGCCCAAAGTTGGCTGAATCATTCAAAAGAGAATTCCTCTAGATTTCACCTCTTCCTGTCTGCAGATGGGCCATTCCTTGATTGGTTCAATGTAGCTCTTAAAAATGGATTAACTGGTGCTTTCTTGGAGTGCCCATTAAAGTTCCTCTGTGTAAGTGGCTTAAATGTCTGAACACTCCTGCCTGTAAACTCACTGGGCAGGCTCCTCACTCCTGTAAATCACTGGGGCCAGTAGAGCCCCTCTGACTAGCATCTGGCCTGTTCCCAAGCATGCTTCAGGCCCCCTGTCTGCAGCATCACTAGCATTTGCTTTTCACCTCATTTGCCGTAGTGCTGTGTTTTCCCAGCTCTGATGAAGACCCCTTTCCCTGCAAATTAAAATGAAACCTGGCTGGTGCCCAAGACCTGAGTCTTCTACAGTTTCATGCAGCTAATGGTGCTTTAAAAGGGTAGCTTAGCCGTGGTAACCCTGAAGAGGGAACTGAATTCTTGATTGCATTGTGCTGCCGAGGCAAAACCATTCACACAGGCCTAGTGATAAGGATGGGGGAGTCAGGAGCATTCATGTTGGCTGATGACAGGAGGCAGCATGGTCTTGTAGGCAGGACACTGGGTGTCAGGGGCTGCATGTCTAGTAGATGGGACGTTGGAACAATATCGGGGAGACCTGGTTTCTAGACCTGCCACTGGCCTGCTGTGGGGCTGGAGGCAAGTCACTTCCCTGTGCCTGTCTGGCTAAATCTTTTCTGGCTAAATCGTGTCTGGCTCAAGTTTTTAGTGCACAGGCCCTCTTTCACTACATGCCTGTACATCACCCAACACAATGCGGCACTCACCTTGGTTGAGGCCTCTGTGCCACCGTCATATAGACGACGATGATACAGGCCCCTGTGGAAGAAGTGATGGCATTCAGAATAGCATAGCCAGCGCATTAGCCTGGCTGATTATCAGGGATGGAAATCTAGCCCCATTTCCAGATTTCCTTGCTTTACCAGAAGCTCTGACCCTTTTTGCAGAGTAGGTTTTATGAAGGATTATGAGGCAAGGGGAAGGTGGGGGAGGGAAGAATGCAGTAACTGTTCAAGCTTAACTGAGTTTCTGTGCTGGAATTCTTACCCCAAATCTTCTAATTAATAGTCAGGATTAACAGCTGCTGTGGTTGGGTCTTAGCCATCTAATCACAGCAGCACAGACTTAGTGTGTGCAGCATCCTGAGAACTCGTCAGCCTTTCTAGGCCTCCAGATAAATGAGTTAGCAAATTAAACAACAACAAAATACATTAACATTTGGATTGGAACAGTTGCTTATGTTTTGCTGTTCAGGGAGGGAGGATTTGCTGGTACAGAGTAGCTCCTGGTAGCAAGCCCCTCACCCATCCACAAGCTCTAGGGGTGATTCCATCTGAGCCCTCCCTCTTAAACACACGTCTTGTCTGTGCTACTGACAAGTGGGCCACGTTCAATAGTTGTGCCCCCCTTAAGCAGTTGGCCTGGCTGCAAGGTGGGATCAAGTGTTGGCTCATCAGGGATATATGGCCTTTGCACCCGAAGCGTGTAAATGCTGGTGTGGACATGAAATGGTGTCCCTAGCTCTGTCAGTGCTATCCTGCAATGCACCAATGGCCTTGCAAACTCTCCCAGGACACACTGCTCCCAGGAGCTCTGCTAGTGATTGTTGGGGGTACCCAGAGAGCATTGCAGCTCAAATAGTTTAGCACAATAGTAGGGATGCAGAGCAAAACCAGAGAGGGTGGATATATTATGTATCTTCAAACCAGTCAGAGAAGAGCTTGCATCTTAAAGGCTCAGAACTGAGGCCAATACAAAGAATCCAAAATTCATGAGTTTTTTAAATTTGATTTTTTTAGGCCAGCTCTTGATCCCACCCCCCCAATTTCACTCATGATTTTTTTAAACAGTTGGGATTGGCAATACTATCTGTCTTGTGTATTCAGACTAAGCTCTTTGCGGGCAGGGACAATCTTACGTATAATATAGATTTGTACCATTCCTAGTACAATGGTCTCGGTTGGACACTCTTCTTGCTACTTTAACACATGTAACGATGGAACGTTTTGACAACCTGGAGCTGAGTTGCTCCTGAGACAAACCTATTCAGAGAGTCCTTCGATCCGGAAGAGAACCCAGAGCTTTCACACCAACTTGGAGAGGCCCACACAGCGCTCTTGACTGCACCCAGTTCTCAACATTCCTGGCTAACTAGAACCAGGCCCTGGATCCAAACATTGCTGGTCTCTGGGATGTCCCAAATGAAGATCCAATCTGTGAAGTTGCAGGGATGTCCCCACGATGTGTTACTCTTGGATGTAGCGCACTGGACTGGTCTGAAAACTGGGCCCCTTGTCTGCAGCTCCAGCTTTTAGCAGTTGCAAAAACCAGAAAGAAAGGAACAGCTCAGCTCCAGCCCTGCTTCCAGCCTCTCTCCTCCACTGAAACGAATACTGAGCTTTTGTCAGGGTAGTGAGGGGCTCACCCCACAGCACCGTGAGCAGGCGCTGAATCCCTTGACAGGGGAAGCCTCCTTTTGCCACTCGCCCTCACCCGGTGCTGCTTGCGTTCCCCTAACTTTTTCCCCCAGCACTTGGGCTCATCTGTGCCCAAGACTCTTATCTTTCAATTCTCTTTTATGGCGCTCAGTACATGTTGCCATCTGCTCCCAAATGTTCAGTGCAAATCAGAATCTGCTTTTATGGTTTTAATTAAGCTAATAATAAGCAGTGTTGCGCTATGGTGGGAAGGGATGGTGGGCACCTCACACACACCCTTTCAGCAGAAGCCTTTGGAAGCCGGTCAGGTTATTCAGCCCACAGCTCGTGGCAAGCTGTTCCTAGAGGGACTGATCCTATGAAGGACTGAGCATCTTCATCTCCCTTTAGCTTTGGCTAGAGCTGAGGGCATTCTGTACCCTCTAGTATTGGTCTCTCCATGTCTTCCCTTGGGGGCTCTGCTGATTGGGAAGCAGATATGCAGGACCAGATTTCCAACTGGTGTAAATGGCCATAGAGCCATTGAGTCCATGGTGCTGCCACAATTTACACCGGCTATGGATCTGGGACAGAGAGTGGATCTTAACCAACCAGCTGGTTTCTTCCCCCCCTCCCACCCCTCTTCCACCTCCATGAAGCAGCCAGGCTTCCTGCACATAGTCCCAGCTGAGATTTGGAATGAAGCCTCATCCTCCAAGCTGAGGGTAGGGGACTGTGCTGCTGATCTCTCAGCTGGAAGCTGCTGAGTGCGGCTCCGACGCTCCCGTCAGGCTAGCTTGGGGGAACACTGCTTGTGGGTGGTAACCACAGGAGGGTTATTGCTTTCCACTGTCTTGGGCACCGATTGATTCGCACTGCACCACCCAGCCTGCTGCAGCTCAGCGCGAGGTGGCAGGCGTGCAAGATGTGCTTGCTGTGCCACCCATGCATGCGGACGAGCTGTCTGGTTCTCATTAAAAGGCGGGGGAGAGGGAATCAAGAGACCCCATTCCTCTTCTCCCCCCCACTAGTTCTGCTACTGAGCTGCTGGGTCACCATGGGCAAGTCCCTTCAAGTGACAGAACAAGGAGCAACGGTCTCAAGTTGCAGTGGGGGAGGTCTAGGTTGGATATTAGGGAAAACTTCTTCACGAGGAGGATGGAAGCACTGGAATGGGTTGCCTAGGGAGGTGGTAGAATCTCCATCCTTAGAGGTTTTTAAGGCCCCACTTGATAAAGCCCTGGCTGGGATGATTTAGTTGGGGTTGGTCTTGCTTTGAGCCAGGGGTTGGACTAGATGACCTCCTGAGGTTCCTTCCATCCTTAATCTTCTATGATTCTGTATGTCTGTACGGTACCTAGCACGATAAACTTCTGAACCAGGTGAGGACTTCCAGATGCTTAAAAAACCATTCCCACCCAGTAGTGTATGTGGTAAAGCTATGCAAAATTTTTCAGCCAAAACTCTTCACTGAAAAATGCAGATTGGGGTCAACCAAATCATTGAGCAAATTTGTGTCATAGTCACTGGATTGTTTAGGTCCAGAACAAATCAAAACACTTCACTTCAACACTTCTGATGAAATGTTGAGGTTTTCTGTTTTTAAGCAAATTTCAAAACCATCATTTTGACTAAGTTTATTAAAATTAAACAAAACATGATTTTTTTTTTTTTTTTTTTTTTTTGCAGGGGAGGGTGTAAAGCAAAATATTTTCAAACTGTTTTTTTCCCCCTCCCAGTTTTGTTTGCTGAAAAACTTGCATCAGGTCAACCTGAAAGAATATTTTTTTCCAGAGCAGTCAGGAGTTGGGAAACCACAATCAGTTATTCACATTGCTATAGCATGTGGACAATTGAAACAGTCCCAGTTCCCCCAAAGGCTCAGACACATGCCCTGCCTTACACAAAATCACCCTCAGATGCACTCCCTTCCTTTACACCCTCCCCCCCCCCCCGGGAGGAACTTACGAACATGCTTGCAAAGCCCTGCACAAATTCACTTTCTCCGGGAGGGTTGGACACATACTTCCCCTTGCCTTTCTTCAGAAGGTGTGCACATACTTCCCCCCCCCCCCCTTCCCTCCACAGTCCAGCTCATCTTCAACCTCCCCTGCCACTCTTCCACCCTCCTCCCCCCCCCCGCCCTCCAACACACACACAGTCGAGCTGTTCTACACACAGGCTGTTCTACTGGGGACAGCTCCCTTCCTAGCCGAAGGGAATTTCCATCTGCCATGTTCTTTCCCCACTGAGCTGCAGTGATGGCTCCACAATGGGCAGATCCCCTGCACTTAGATGGGAGAAATGGGGAGACACCAGTTGGATAGATACAGACACAGTCCCCTTTCCAGTTTTCTTTATTAATTGGGTCACTAGATAGTCACCTCCCATCTGAATTGCATGACCTCCTCACTGCTATATGGTGACAAGTCTATTGAAGTGATCTGAGTGTCGATATTTTGCTGTTAATCATCTGAACTTATCCTCTGCTCAATTTCCTCCCATCACTTTTATGGTTTTTATGCCCCTTTCTATCTCACTAAATAATTCTTCTTCCTCCATGCTGTTAGCATCTCCCAGTACTTGCAGACAATTCTCATGTTTTCCCTCCTTTCTCACTTAGTCCTGATGGGACATTGGGGGGTTTGTGGGTGCATGAGAGAGAGAATGGGAGAGAAGCAAGTTGTTTTCCTTTATTTTCTTCTTTCTGTGCCGCATTAGCGTTCACTACATCACCTGTGAAGTGTGATATAATTGCCTCAGAACAGTCTGTCTGCCTGTCATATCTTATTGCTGGGATAGGAGATCAACAAAATGCAAAAGCGCCACAATTTAAAAGCATTCAATGTCTTTTATGTATTCCCTCCCTCCCCCCATTAGAAACGTATTTAATAAAGTTTTGACATGTGGAAGGAGCCTCAGTGAGTGGTGATAAAATGCTGCACAGTAATATCACAGTGAAAGGGACGCATTCCAGCTAATGAATAAATGGGCCAATTTCCACTAAAACTGCAATAGTAAATAAACAGCATAAGAAAAGGAGGAGGAGAGCTATACATTCTCATTGCAGGGAGGAGCAGAGATAAATTGGGCATAAATAGAGTTGCGATGGGGTCTGATGAATATGGATCAAGATTTATGCAAGTTGCAGATATTTTAATGAAGTAGGTTGATACTGTCAAGGTCTTAAGGAAAAGCTAAAAGAAATTCCACCCTGGAGGAAAACTTTCTGCCCCACAAAGGATACAGCAGCGACGTTGCTAGTCTACAGTTGGGTCTGTTAAATGCAGAGCCTTTCATCCTCTAAGTCACCAGTTCAAATGTAGAACCCGTAACTACTACTTGTTCTTAGTGATTTGCACTACCTCGAGGGCCTGACCCCGCCCAGGCCTGCCATGCTATGGGCAGTCCATACACATCGGGTACATCTACACCACAGTAGGAGGTGCGACTACAGCAGCTGTGGCACCCACTTGGCTCTAGCTCACTCAGGTAACAATAGCAATGAAGCCACAGCCACATGGGCTAATGGGGTGAGTCCATAGCTGGGCTCTCAGGGGGGCATGTACAGGTGCCAGGCCTGTGAAGGATTGAATTAATCCAGCACCTCCAGGGATCCAGACCCCTTCCAAGGAAGTATCAGTGTCACCATTCTCTTCCCCCTAGTTTGTTACCCCAACGGTAGGGCACCCCACCTTCACCCCAATCTGTAGGGCTCCAGGCATAACCCAGTTAAGGTGCCCCCACCCTTTCCCAATCCATAGGGCTCTGGGGGAAAGGCACCTACCCTTACCCAATTCACACTCTGGGGCTCAGGGTCACCCATTCCCCCTTCATAGGGCTCCAGGTGTAATTTTCTGCAGGCTTGTGAGGTTTTTTACTGGTGAAGAAGCCTTGCACAGGAATATCCTGTTCTATTTCTTAACAATTCCCAAAACAGAATAAACACACGAAGCAGGCAGTGCTCACCACTCCCAATAAGGCAGACCAACGTCTCCTGGTGGCCAATTCATCTTCTGTAAAAACAGTTGGCAGAGCGCTGAGCCCTTGCAGCTCTGTTCTTGGGCAGTGTCCTGGAGTTCGGTTCCAAAGAACTTCCTTTTGGACCTCAATTTGTATAGTTAAAACTTGGGTCCTGCTTCACTATCCCTTAACCAATCCTTTTAAACAGAAGTACTACAAAACACCAATTCTAGCCTATTATGAAACAGTTCTTTAACCAATCCATAGCCCCCCGCATTCGTTGATTTAAATATCACACACTGTTATGCAACAGACAGAAAATCAAAGAACCAGACAGATATATTCAGATAAACAGAAGTGGTAACCCTAAAGACCAAAACGATATGGAGGTGTAGATTTTACAAGCACACCGGTTCTTACCAGACAGGATGCTATCCAAGTTTTCTGTAACCACCTTAATATTGGTTTCTTTATCTGGTGGTGGTTGCTACTATTGGGACCGTAGCACCTTCTTAACAGCCTGATATTACATGGTCTTAATGTAATTTCAGGAATGTGAATATGTAACTAGATGCTGCTTAGCTTATGGCTGCTGTCTCTCTTAATGTCTGCTACTGCTTAGCCAAAAAAAAAACAAAGCCTCCGACCTTGTGTTGGAAGTTTCAACCAAGGGGATTGAATGGGCCTTGGACAATGAAAAATCCTAGGCCACGTCTACAGTGGACAAATGCGTTGTTAGTTAAAACTCTTTTTCTAATGTAGTGTTAAACATGACAGCCCGTCGTGTAGAAAGGGATGCTGTATACTCAAAGCATTAGCTGTTCATGGTTAATGCTAGGGTCCCCGGTTCACGTGATTTTGCCCTCATGTTTTAGAAAGCACGTTTAACGCCATGTCCCTTCAGCTCTAAATCCGCACACTGTAATCCAGAGGCTGAGGCACTTCAATGAGAGGCAGATGCAGAGAAAGTTAGCGCTTCCACTGTCTGATATACCTAATCTGGATAAACAGAGGGTCTCTGCTTCTATGGCACTTTTCATCAGCATTACTTTCACTTTCCCTAAATCAGATAGCCTTTATGCACCTCCATTTAAGTTTTTCATGCTCTTCCCTCCCCCCCCCCCCCAGTATGCTCATGTTATGAAGTAAAGATGCTTTATCCTTAAATTCTGTTCCCTTCTCTTTCTTTTGTGCTCAGTGAAGACACCACCACATCTTTACTGTGATCTTTAAATACATTTGCCATTATAGAAAAACTCCTGATTATTGAGTCTAATCTCCTGCAGGTTCAGGAGGGAATCCTCTGATAGGCAATGTACCTGATATTAAACTGATACAATATTTAATCTGACAACAGATTGGAATGCACCCGGGGGGAAATCAGTGGTTTCCATTTGCCTGGAGCACTGAGTGAAGGGGAGTAGGGGGACGGCATTAAAGGAAAATAAATACTTGTTTCTCAATATCCTTAAAAGCTCTGTTGGTGGCTAGTTTATTTAAGAATTCTGACTGCTAGATCTCACACTGTAACATTTCATGCCTCTGTGTTCTTCTCTTGCTTGCTGCAATTATATACCTGGCCTTGAAATTAAAGGTCAGAGATGCTGTCTCATAGTCAATTAGTCAGTGGCAATAAAATGAGAATGCCATTGTTGCTTTCTCTTTCCATGGGGGTTGGAAATGCCAGGAGGAGAACAGTTTTTCTTGCAATATTCTGGAACATCTTATCTCTGGAACCCTTGCAGAAGCAAGGAAATGAAAGAATACAGTAACCAGGTGCAATTCACACTAACAGTGTCACTCTGTCCCCTTTCTAGGGACTAGACCGGGGTAGTCAATAGGCAGACTGCAAGCCGAATCCTGATTGCCAGATGCTTTGGAATGGACCCCCCAGTTTTTTTTCTTTAATTATCATTATTGGTTTTTTGTCTTTTTTCTGGAGTCTGGATCTTGTCTATAACTTGACCAAGAAATCTGGACCTTGACAAAAAAATTAACTACCCCGGGCTAGACCATGCATAGAGATTTGTCATGCCGTCTACCACTTACGATGTACTATGAGACTGAATCCTTCAGCTCATGCAACAGGGGTTCATGCTTTTAGATTCTGGGAGTCCAGGTACAAATTCCCCAGGTGATCCATTCACAGTATTATTCTTACAGGAGCATTTTCAGACACACATGAAGTTGGAGGGTTGAGCTCTGTTCTTGTTTTAATGACCAATAGCTAAACCTAGAACACTTTTTTCCTGAAACTCCCCTACCCATTATTTGGGGGTGTAAGGTGAAAGTCACCCCGTCCTAACCACCCACATAGTTCCTGCTCTTCAAAACCAAGATCAAGCCGATAGGCTTTCGAAAGCCCATCTCAAGGCCTGTTGCTCCTCTCACAGAAGCCATCCTAAACCAGGAGTAAATCCATTGATGTGGGGTGGCACCAATATAAAACTGCTGTAACCAAAGCAAAACCAGAATAAGACCCTGTGAGGTTTAAAAAAAAATAAAAAATCCTGACTTGATTAAATTGCCCCAGTTGGCCAAAAAACAACCAAACAACCAAACAAGTGTCATTTGTCATTCCAAATGAGTGCAGAGTTGCAGTGGGCTTATTGTGCTTAATGCTAGATGACATTTAATTAACTTTCAAACAACTGCATTGTATTATGTTCCGAGAAGAGCTTGTGCAACAGACTGGCGTCGTCTCATGCTCTGTATTGTGTGGACCCAACAGTATGTTAGAAGGACTCCCTAGTTGAAAGAAGTCAAGCCAATGACCTGAGTTGTTGTTCAGAGGAACTTTTGCATGAGCCTGAAGTGGTGATTCCATCTCTTCCCCAGCTGCCAATACAGTGCTGCATCACTGAACTATGTAATTGCATATTTGTTCCTGTTGGGTCTTGAAACATTAGAGCCCGGTGTGTAATTCCATGGTGTCTTTTGCTGCAGATACTGCTGTGTAACTACAGAATAAAAGATTGCTACATAGCTGATTTGGGTTTTATGTAGAGTAGAAAGAAAAATAAATCAGTCCTTTCCCATCTCTCTTGGGGGAGTCTTCAGTACATCTACACTGCAATGAAAAACCCGTGGCACTGAGTCTCCGAGCCTGGGTCAACTGACTCACGCTCGCAGAGCTAAAAATAGCCATGTGGACATTCCAGCCCAGGTTGCAAGTCTCTCCTGGCCAGATTTCAGAGCCTGGGCTCCAGCCCAAGTGGGAGTCTCTAAATTATCTTTAGCCCAAACCTCATATGCTCTATTTTCTATATTTCTCTCTTCCCTTATTAGTGGGCCATGTGTGGAAATTCAAGAGATGGTCTGAGAGTAGTGGTTGGGTACCCTAGCTCCATAAGTGGCTAGATTAGGTTAGGGGCAGGAATTTGGAGTCAAAGATGGAGCAGAGCTCTGGGATTGAATGGAGATTTTCTGGAAAGATTTCTGCTCCAGATGATGTGCATCTCCTAGAACTGCGATTTTTTCCCCCTCTCTTTCTTGGACTGCATCCAAATCCAATGAGGCAAAGAGACTTTTTCTGTTTTTGGTTCCAATTTGGAATCAAAATGTCAGAGGTGGATTCGAACTGTGGGAATTGAACCCAAATTCAGGCAGATGTTCCAGTCCAGGTCCATCTCTGATCACTAGAAGATCTTCACTGATAGATTTACAGGAACCAAACCTTGAACTAGACCTTGCTATGTATCTTGTGTAAGGTTAAGATTTTGTCAGTTATTTTTAGTAAAAGTCAGACAGGTCACAGGCAATAAACAAAAGTTTGTGAAAGCCTGCAACCTGTCTGTGACTGTACTAAAAGTAACCAGCGGGGGGTGGGGAACCTGACCACGGGGGGGACTGAAACTCAAGCCTCATGGGGGGTGGGAGGGAGGAGGCTGACTGTTCCGGGGCCCCCAGCACCCCTGAGACATGCGTCTAAAGCTGAAAAAGTCATGGAGATCTCTTCAAGTCATGGAATCTATGACCAAATCGTATCCTTAATCATGTGTCCTCCTTGACTAAGGCAACCCATATGATCAAATATAAAAAACTGGGATGCTTTTGTGGCCATATTTGCAAGGGTTTCCCAAAACTTTCACATGGAAGACGCAAGTATTTTTTAGTGTTGCAACTGTTGCTCGCAACTCTAGGACACCCCACCTTTTTGTAGTCTTTAGGGCTCCATGCAAAATGTACCTACCATTACCGAATTTGTAGGGCTCCGGATATATATTTCTGCGGATTTGCAGCATCTTTTACCAGTGAACAGAGCAAACTGTGCTCATGATGGCAGTATAGCTCAGACGTATTGCTACCCTTCTTTGACCTAAGTGGGTCAAAATTCTGGGTCCTGTATGGTGTTTTGATTAAGAGGAGAAATTGCTGATGGAGCCAGGTATCTTTTGATGCAAACCTATTTATTTACAAAGAATTTCTATAAAGTCCTGTCTCCCTGAACACAGGGAATCAAACAGCAGAAGACTGATTCTTTGCTCACTGCTCCAAGTCCCTTTCTAGATATTGCTTTGTCCAAAAGCTTGCACACACTCTCAACTTTTTCTCAGGGCCATGCTACCAGTGTTTATATGGGTGTATCTGGTGCTGCCTTCTCTCCCTTTTTTTCTCTGGTCTTTCTACATAAACATTCACAAAACCATACCCAGCAAAAACCCTCTACCCAGATGTCCCTTGAATGTGTTTTTCTTTGGGGTGCAGGACGATATTGTTTCCGCTACGTGGTTCCATGAGGAGCATCATTGTTTGACATTGACCTCCACCTTAGGGCAGCTGTTACATCCACCAGTTTCAATGAGGTTTAACCCAACCCAGGACCATACGCTTTTCAGTTTTAAAACAGCAAACATCTTGACTGATGAAATGAGAAAACAAGACATTTCAGGTGTTCTGGAAAGTTCCCTGGATACCAAGAAATCCTGTACAAAACTGAGCTATTAGGTGTCTTCCAAGGACACAGAGACCAATCTACTTAGCTGAACCAGTGGTTTATGTGAGTGCCCTTTTATTTCTTTGCAGCAATAAAGCATGGAAGAAGAATGCAGACAATATATGACACATCAACAGAATTTTTTCTAACTAGAAGGTTTTTCAAAGTTGTTTAAGTGTCAGCGGCCCTTCTTATAGTCTGAATTTATTTGGCGAGGGTCTCAGTTATCTCTGTTAAAACAAGTTCTCTCATGCGCCTTTCGGAGCTTAAGACTACCTGAGGGAAAGTGTAGTACAATCCCTGCTTTAAATCTCATTGCCATTTCTGCCTCACTAAGAAAAAGAAACATAAGGCACCTCTTTCCCCTTCCCCCACAACTGACTTTTCTGCTGGCGAAAAGTGTACCGCAGTAGCCCCCATGAGGTTCTCCATGTCTTCACAGAACAGGGATAGGGTCAGAACATGGGTGTGGGATGGAAGGACCAACCTCCCGCTGGTGCACTGAGAGTAGAGATGCACTGTGGTCTAGCAGATAGGGCTTTGTAGCAAGACTCTGGGAAATCCAGCTTCTATTGACTCGATGTGTGATCATGGCCAAGTCACTTCACGCCCCCTTAGGGTTCTGTTCCCTTTCTCACTCTTTGTCTGTTTTGTCTCAAATTACGTTGTGCGCTCTTTGGAGCAGACATTGTCTCTTCCATCACCTAACAGAAGGGAGCCCTGACTTTGGCTGGGGACTCCTAAGACTGCTGCTTTACAGCTACTAATACAAAGTATCTTAGTCTGTGCGGCCCATTCAGTCTTTTCCCTCTCTTTGGAAACAGATGAAAGTGGGATCAATTAATGTGACAGCTTTTCTAAGATGGGATATTTGTCCCTCAGGAATAGGGACAAATATCCATCTTTAGAAAAGCTTACACATATGCCTAGATTTCAGAGATAAGCCAATGTCGAATAGGTTAGAAGGAAATTTTCCCTGGGGGAAGATTATCCCATAACTGCCTGCTGTATGGCTTCCTGCACCTTCCTCTGAAGCCATTGTCACTGGCATAGGTAACTGTTAAATTTAATGGACCACCAGTCTGATCCAAGGTGGCAAATCCTGTCTATCTGGAGTCTTAGACTGTGCGCATCCTCATAGTATCTGTGCACCTTACGCATCTTTTCAAGTGAACCCAAGGAGAAGTCTGACCACTTGAAAGCATTTTGCATTGGCCACCAAACAGCTGAGGGAAATGGCTCACCCTTCTAATCCGTGAGAATATCAACCTGGTTCCAAAGAGGGAAGAGGCTCAGTAGCCCATTACCAATATTCTAGACTGACTGCTTCTGTGACAGTACCATGTTTGTGTGTCATATAGTCTAAGGAAATCACAGGACTTAGTGGAATGGGATAGTAAACACCAGACAATCATCAAACTCACCCCCCCCCCCCCCCGAGGACAAAGAAAAATGAAAATCAAGCAAAGACCTCAAGTAATCTGCAGCTTATTGGTGAAAGCCTTAAAAGGAAATGGTGGTAGTGCATAAATCTTCTCCCCAAGGCTGCTGGAGTTCCACCTTTTCCTGCTTAATTTAACTGTACATTTCTTTAGTTCCCCTTTGGCTATCGAGTTACTTATTGATCATGTTCTTCCAAAAAAAAAAAAGTGATTTAAAAAAAAAAGGCAAACAACCTTCACTCTCAATGGGAAATATCCCAGCACGGTATCTCACTTTTTACCACCTACGGCCATGTTGAATCTTTCCTTTTTGCTGTTGGCAATGTTGTCAGACTGAAAGACTACATCTTACAAGTTACTAAACAAAATCCAATTAAGCCACTGGGCTAGAAATGTAATAGTTACAAAAGGTGGCGTGTCAGATGGTGAGATGTTTTTTGAAAAAAAAAGAAAAGGCTGAGCTCTTTCTTCCCTATCATGTCATGCGCGCTTCAGATTAGAAGTGTGCCATATAGATGGTCTTCCAGCATACAACCCATCGCTTAAAAGGTTATTCCCTAAGAGGAAAGCAAGTTACAGCAAAAGATTTGTTGCAAAAAAAGGAATGAATTTCAGTAGAGATTGTGAAATTAATGATGTTACTTATATCGGTATAGCTTATAGTCTAAATAGCCAAGACACAGAGTGGGAGAAAGTAGGAATTATTATCCTCATTTTTACAGAAGAGGAAATAAAGCTGTTGTAAACTGTTACATCTCACTTCAGCGAAAAGAGTGACCCTGAGTAACTTGCCCAGGGTCTCACAGGGAGCCAGGATGTGCGGAATCACGAGGGGGCACCTGAAGCACGAGAACTACCCTTTTAGTACAGCTGTGTAGTATTGTTGTTATTCTCTTAGTATGTACTTTCACTCTGTCCTTCACTAATTCTGAGCCAGGGTTGTTCCCTGTGATTTTTGGCCTCCATTTCCCAGGCTGTAAAATGGGATCATATTGTCACTCCCCTTCAGCCCAGTGGAGTCCTAGGCTTAATTCACTTGTTCGTAAACTGTTTTGAGAGCCTTTGTTGGAAAGTGCTATTGCTGTGCAAATGTCACGACTAGTATTTCTTTACTCAAAACAGACCCTTTTGACTGAGCATTAAGCCAGCTATTTCTTGAGCAAAACCTTAAGGTTGTCTAGGAGTGGCTTTTTTGGTATTACTGTATGAGCTTGACCATTCAGAGCTGCTTTTATCCTATATTCTGTGTGAAGTATGTCTATTTACAGAACTAAGCATTACTCCAGCATATGAATGGATGAAATAGTATGGCCTGTGTCATACTGAAGGTCACATGAGATGATCCCAATGCACTCTTCTCTTGGATGGGCCGCCTTCTGCCATCCGTTGTGTTCCCAGGCAAGTTTGGCTAGGCCATGTGTCAAGTTTGGCAAGGGGAGGAGAGCCCCAGCTTCTGGGCACGGAGCAAAGGGTCCTGCCTGGTTTTAAAAAGACATGCTTCCTGGAGCTGAGGGCAAATAGCGCATAGAGGCAGTGGCTAGAGAGAAGCAGATTATCTGTTCAATTCCCAGATGGTGGCTTGTCTGGTACAAGTTAGGCCTACCTATGGAAGTACACGGAGCCCTTTTCTCTCGGATTGCTATCTCCTGGGGATAAATAATAACGTTTAGAGGAAAGTGCTGAGTCACTGGAGTTTCTTAGTGATCATAGCCCCCGAAGGGGAGTCCATTGCAGGCTATAAAACCAATTGGGCCTGCTAAGGATGCAGGGAGGCTGATGCCTGGAGACCAAGCCTAAAAGTGGGGCGGATCACGTGATTCCACCCTGAGAGAAGTGCAGGTGCTGGCACTGTCACTGAAAGGGGTGCCCATTGAGAGAATGAGAGAGATGGATCAAGGTCCAGCTAGCCCTTAACAGTGACATGTAGCTAGGTGTGAAATACCCACCTCTCACAGGCAGGTTTATGCGCATGCCCATGTCAGCAGGTGAGGACGGGAGGGTGCTGGATTTTCAAGGGCGTATCCAGGACATTGATATAGCACTGGCAATAATTGATTTCTTCTTCTTCTTCATCACCTCCAAGACAAAACTCAGTCTGTACAGATATTAATGAATTCATTCTCACAATATCCCTGTGAAAGGGAATTGGTATGCCCATTTCAAAGGTGGATAAACTGAGGCACAGAGAAGGGAGTGACTCGCCTCAGATGGCGCAATATGTCAGTGACAAAGCCGGAAGTAGGACCCAGCATTCCCGGTAGCCAATCACCATGCCCAAGTTTGCTTTATCGGATGACTTAGAAGCTCTTGACTGCAGTCTCCATCCATCCACCCGTCTCACACATACTTTTCTCAGTCTCCCATTCTCTAGGTATCTGTCTAATTTACACTCATCACCATAGTTTCTAGGCTTCTACTTCCTCCCCGACTCCTTCCATCCTCCCATTGCTGGACGCTGGGGACAGCTTAGCAGCCTGAAGATGGTTTTTTCGCCTTCATTCCTAATCTAATTTATGCATAGCTTTCCTCATATTTGCAAAACATAAAAAATCCTTTAAAACTAAGAGGCTGCTTTCCATTCCAGAGGTGGGTTATATTCTCCACCGTGCACACGCATGCATATTTTTGAACAAGTTTGATTCAGTGTAGCTGACACAAAAACCACTTAGTTGTTTCCCCTACATCATCCTAAATTAATACTCCTGACAGGCTGCAGGAGGCTTTTCAGCAATTTTTCTATTTCAGCTTTCTCCCCCCCCCTTCTTCTTTCTCTTTCTCTCTCTCTGTCCCCTGCTGTAAAATTTCCTTTAGTCTAAAAAGCTGACCAAACCCCTACGATTTGTATTCACTGTGTTTGAAACAAAATTTGAAAGGGCACCTATAGATGCGGGATCTGACAGTGTGAATCACGCAGATGGATTTTGTCTGTATGTTTTTCAGGTTTAAGGGGATCCATTTAACTATTCATCAACAGCAAGAGACCAGGACCCTCAGGCATTTCTTTATTCACTAGTCAGGGCTAGTTTTGGCTTTGCCAACATTTCTGAATGGCAGGGCTTCAGTGCCGTCAGCTATTACGAACTCTGTTCTGTTCCATCTCTAGCTTCTTTTCTTTTTCTTGTTTTGGGAAGGTTTGAATTAGTGCTTCTGAAATTGAGAGGTTGACATTGAACAGTGTAGCATGCTGTGTAGTCTGAACAAATATTTCCAAAGCCTTCCCTTCTCAACTCTGCTGACTTTTATCTCAGTCCTGACCCCTTCTGCTATTCCAGTCTTGGTTCCCTCATGAAACTTTGCTACTGCTCCTCCATCCTGACCTGCAGCATTTTACAGCCTTGTGCTTCCCTTATCAACAGCCGTGCTATGCCCCGACCTGCATCCCCACCTGCTGTTCCAGCCCAGGGCCCCTCCCCATCTCGCATTAATGATGCACCTAAATCCTGACCTGCAGCAGCTTCTGCTTTTCCAGTCTTGTGCTTCCCTACCAACAGCAGTACCGTGCCTCTCAATCCTGACCTCCTGCACCGCCTGGTATTCCAGTCCTAGTTTCTATGCAACTCTACCAAGGCTCCTCGACCCTGACCTTTTCTCCATTTTATTCCCGCTCTCTTCTCTGTCTCATCCCTGCAGACTTTACCTCTTGATTTGCTACCTGCAGTCATAGCTACATTTCCATGTTAGTGCTACCCACAGGGAGCAATGCTCTGCTTTAACCGTACATGGTAGGTGGTCACATTTCCAATACAAACTTACAAGCTATTTAAGGTGAGCAAGGTTAGAACTTCTCCCATATATTATGTTTCCGTAGACAAGCATAAGACAAAACAAGAGAAAAGAGCTGAGCATGCTGCTGAATTATTAAAGAAGAGCACAATTAAGACTACAAAACAGCTCTTTAGAAATCTCACTCCTCCAGCAATTTCTGCGGAAGGGGTTGGAACGCGGGCACGCCGGGGAGCAGTGTGCATCCAAAGGGCCCTTGGAGCAGTGTTGTGTGTGCATTTGTGAATGGATATTCTGAACCGAGGGGATGCTGGGGCCGGTATTCTGTGTGCATATGTGAATGGGTTTTCCATAACCAGGGTCACCAGAGCCAGCACGCACTGTGTATGCATGTTCTAAGGTTCCTTCCATCAGTCATGGATTGTTGCCACACTTCATCATGCCAACCAGTGATGCAGGCAGAGAGTGCACTGTTTGGCTGGGATGTTAAACTGATGAAGCATAGCTGGAATTTACATTGGGGGGAGAGGGGAATGGGTCCCCCAGGCTTTTGGGTTCTAGCTAACGAGGTTATTTGTACCATTTATTTATATTACAGTAGCACTTCAAGGCCCGAACTGAGATCAGGCCCTGTTGTGCTAGGCACTGTGCAAAACATGTAATAATAAGAGCCTCTGCCCCACAGAGCTTGCAGGGTAAAGAAACCAAACACAAGGCCTGGGAGAACAAAAGTAGTATGCTGCACTTCATTCCTGACCTGCAGCATTTCCTGCTATTCCTCTTAGGTCCCTCCAATTTATAAATGATAAACTGAAGTGACTTGCCAAAGGTCATTGAGAGTCTGTGGCAGAGCTAAGGCACTAAAGATTATCCTTCCTTTCTAAGCTCTTATATTGGTGTCCATCATGAAAGTAATAGCTGGATCTGAGAATGGAAGATGCAGTTGTCTGAAGCCAGGCCTTGATTCTGGTAGAGTTTGCGGGGATAACTGACTACTTGATCCTAAAGAATGAAACTTTGATTCTCTTAGCAAGGTTACTATGCTCTGAGCTATTGTTACCAGTGTTCTTTTGTGACTGATAAGGTAATTGTTTTACTTTTCCTGTAATTCAGTCATTGTTAAAAATGTTTTCTTTGTTACGATTTAGTAATTACTTTTGAAAGGCTGGCTCCTTATCTTCCCCTTTTGTTTTGTTTGTAAATATTTAGCCCACAATTTTGCTAGGCTTGTAAATAAATCCATGTGCCTTTGTTGTTCATGGTTGGTTTTTTACCCTTTAATTCCCAAGTAGTAGCTGGGACAGAGAGGGAATATTAAGTTCAGGCTGGCTGAGAAAAATGAATGCAACTATCATGAAAATGTTCGTGAACATTTCATCCCGGTTTCTCAGTGACATTTCAATAGAAAATTTAGCTGAAATTTTAAAATTCCAAATTTTTCAGCAGGCTTTAGTCAGAGATAGGTCTGCACTGCAGCTAGGGGTGTGATTTGCAACTCCAGTAGCTTTAATCCAACCAAGCTGGCTTGCTAAAAATAGCACTGAAGGCACAAGGGGGGTGCAGGCTTCTTCAGCACAGGCTGAACAAGCAAGAACGTACCAATGGAGGGGAAAGCGGGGCCGTGCAGCTTGTGCTGAAGCCCACATGGTGATGTCCTCACTGCATAAATCTTTGTAAGATTAGGGACCTCGTTTGTATTAAACCCTCAGAGAGATCCAATCGATCTTCTGAGTTAATAGGTTTTACTGGATGCTATGACACATGTGAATTGGTCACTTGCATTGCAGGAGCCAGTTGAAGAATAGACTTTATGCATCCAGATGTGGGTCCAGGTGACTCTTAGTCCCTGAATTTGTCATTTTCTTTTTGTGCGTGTTGGTGAAAGGCGCTGGATGGACAGTTTTGGCATATAAAGGGCTCTCCTACACATGAAAGGCACAGCACTAGCAATGGCAGAGGAAAACTGAGTCTGAATTTTGCAAATAGTCTCATGAAGTTATCATGAAGCAAACAAAAAACCTAGAGCCAAAGGCATTCAGGTAGTATTATGGTGACAGTCAAGTGTCCAGAGAGAGAGAGAGAGAGAGAGTACATAAAGCATAAAGAGATGGGTATGTATGGTGAGAGATGGATAGACCTCTGAGGTGTTAAATTCCCAGATCCAAATATCAGCCCACTTCTAATTGCTAGCGTCTTTTATTTTATTCTAGTTAATGTTTTCAGCCAGGACTGTATGCATCCCTCTGCCAGGGAAAGGACTCAGCTCCACGTGTCCATCAAGCCAGAGCAGCGCAAAATGATTGCTTTATAATGAAGGTGTTTACAAAGGCAATTATGTTCCATTTACTGCAAATGAGTTACGAGTCCCACCATGCTGTCCCCAGCTCCTCTCGCATAATTAACACATTGTCCTCATCTGGCAATGTGGGGGCTGCAGTTGAAGACCCAATTAGTGGTGCCAATAAAGTTTATGGCACGTTGCATTGCCACAAAGGTGGCTTCAGCCATGGGCAGATGAAAGGAAAGGACAGGTGTGTGGAATACCAGAGCACTTCATTAAGGCAGCAGCTCATGCCTGCAGCTGCTGGGTCAAGAAGCCCGGGGGAAGTTCCAGAGACATCTTGCTGCCATGGGGTGTACTCCCCAAGTTCAGCAGGCTGCCCCTCCATCTAGGTGCAGTAGAGCCCCCCCAGAGCCAGAGTTTTACATTGTGGTGTTTGCTGAACTCTCTCTTACCAGGGTTTGTAGCAGCAATTTACAGGCAACTATGTTAAGGGGCAATGCCCGGAGGGAAGCAAATTGGGTGGTAGGAGAGACCCAAGAATAATAGGAAGGAAGGAGCTGCACCGGGGTTTTGCACTAAAGCTATTTACACACACACTTTCCAGCTGCAGGCTACAATTTGTAATGAATATTTTATCCCTGGCATGGTCTCTAGCGCACACACCATCCCTGGCGCACCTGGCCCGGCCTCCAGTGCACTTGATCTTTATGAGGCACGGTGCCTTGTGCTCACTTTATTTCAAGAGTGCCTAGCACAATCCTTTGCACACTTCAGCTGCAGAGAGTGATGCATGCTCCTTTGGATGCCCTTTGCCTCCAGTACTCCTGGCGCTTTCCACTGGCCACTCGTTGCCTCTAGTGTTGTTCATGGTTTCTGCTGCATGGTCTATGCCATGTTGCTTTCACTTTTTGGTTTAATTCCCCACGTTTCTCATATTCCTGGTGCTCATCTCATTTCAACAAGCTTCTCATTTCCCAGTATTTGTTTAGTTTCAGCACTGGACCCTGCTCAATATTTGCTGTCTCATCCCCAATATTTGCTCTTATTTCCCTGTGTTTAACATATATATTTGTTGCCATCTGTCTCCGAAGCGCAGCAGCTTTCTTCGCCACTCTCTTCACGGCCCTTCCTGAGGACTGCAGGCTCTGCTCACAGCTGCTTGACTCAAGGCGGATTCAGAGATGGGCCAGATCGCTTGTAAATCAGTACCAATATGCAAGAGGTCACAGTGAATGTGTGAATATGGTGCAGGGACAGAAGGCTTAAAGGGCAAGAACTGGACAGTGATAAAATTCACTGTCAAGGAAACTGCTAGCAATGGGAACAATACAGGCACACGTAACTCACGGTTTCAGTGAGTGTTACATATTCCCGTCTAATGGCTTATCAACATAGTAGGATAAAAGCCTACTACTGTGGATCCGATCAATGATAATATAGCTTTTACTTCTCGAGCATCTTTCATCCAGTTTCTACAAACTGATTCTCCCCACTCCCTTGTGTGATGTGTATTATAATTATGCCTATTTTAAAGATGAGAGAATTGAGGCAGACCGGGTCTATGATGCTCAGGGGCTCAAATACTTCATTGATGAGCACGGTAGATGTTTTTTGACTAGTCAGTAGCAGAGCACATACCCATGTGCCCCGTCTCCCTCATTCTTGCCATAACAAGAATAATACAAATAGCAGCTGTTCAGACAGGTATGAGAACTTTACAGATAAATGCCATGAAGAACTTCAAATAGACATTTCTGAAGCACTGTATGAACTTTCAGTCCTCACATCACTGAGGTGAAGCAGACTGACACCACACCCCCCATTGTATACACTGGAGGCACATTGGCAAAGGATCTTGCTCAAGGCCACACGAGGGAGTCAGTCAGAGCCGGGACTAGAACTCACGGAATCCCTGCCTCTTGGCTCTACGCATGGTAGGAGGGTTACTTGGAGAATTGCTTCATTGTTTGTCTTAAGGTATATCTCCACTATGGCGGCGCAACTATGGTGCTGCAGCTGTGCCACTCTGGTGCCGTAGAGTACATGCTTCCTTCAATAATAGAAGGGGATTTTCCATTGATATAGTTAATCCACCCCTCTGTGCGATGGAAGTTAGACCGCAAGAAGAAGTCTTCCGGCAACTTAGCCACGTCTGCGTTTGGGGCTAGGTCAATCTAACTACGGTGCCCAGGGCAAAACATTTTCTCAGCCCTGAGCAACATAGCGAGGTCGACCTAACTTTTAAGTGTAGATCAGGCCTTGGCTCCCTTCCCTTCCCATTCGGTGCTATGATTTGAATCGTAGTGTTTGCCTGATTGTTATCTCTGAGGTAGAGACTAATACGTCCTTACATGACTTCTAACGTGTTGTGTGTGTGCTTGGAAAATGGAAATCAATATGAAAAGGGAAAAAAAAAATAAAGATACACTGAATTGAGATAGAAGCTGGAATTAGAATACAGCAGTTTAATGCTCCCCAAAAACCGCCTATTGTTTCTTATCAGATTTCCTCTTGAGCAAGCAATTGTGAAGCCAACCTGTCCGGAGAAATGAGCTGTCATTCCACACAATGAACAAACACCATTGATTTTAACATGTGTGGGGGGAACAAACAAAACACAGTGCAAGTTGCTGGAGCCTCTCGCTGGCAAGAGTCATTCAGCGGGAAATAAATGCTCCATTTTGTTAAGTCTTCAGGCGAAAACATTAGCAGGCTGTGGAAAGCCAGTGGGGGTGGGAGAAAGAAGGGCAGATGGCTGAGCCAAGGAGGGATATAGACCTAGCTGACGCCGTTCAGCAATGCTTACGCAAATTGGCTGAAATTCAGCCCTGTACTGAGGAACCAGCATGGAACTGTGTTGCACTTACCTGGGGCACAGCCCACTTGCTAGCCGCCTGCAGTCTGGTGAATTTCACGTAATGAGCTCAAGGGACTCGGCCCACTAAACTCTGAGAGCAGAGATGGAAGAATCAAGTCTCTGATCGTCTGTGCCCTCGAAGGCCCAATGCGATGGGGTTTAAGCCAGACAAACCTATAGCAATCTCTCTAACGAAGCGAAAGGTTTTAAGGTTGTTTCTACCATGAGTCCCTGGCACTGGGCTTTTAGTATTCCCATTGCTAGTCTCCCACCACTGTCATTCCGTCAGTGCTTTGCTGAAATTGCTGGGGTGGAAAATGAATGAGTGGCACTTGGAAGCTGGATGTGCCTGGAATGTTTGGAAGCATTTAACGGCCAGTACACTTGGGTCTGACTTTCTCAACTAGGATGTAGGAAGGCATGATGGCACACATGGAAGGGGCCTGTTACTGGCACATCCTGTCTTTCCGTTGATTCAAGATTGGCCCTTTGAGAGCATGGCCCAAGGCCTGCTGGGGTGGAGCAGCATGGTGGAATCCTCCTCTGGGCTGGATTCCTCTGGAAGTGGGAAGGTTTGGGTTTTGTTCTTTTTAAGGGCCCAGAGGACCACTTTTGGCCCTCGTGGCTGAGGTGAAGCATAGTTCAACAACTATTGAAATGAACCATCCACCCCTGCTCTCTGCTGATCACCTCTCCAGGACGCATCCACCAGGATGGTTAAGGGGATCCATTTCCGGAAGAACTCATTAGACCCCAGAAGGACCTTGTGGCAAACCTTGGCAGATGCTCAGACACTATGGCGATGGGTGACCCTGCATTTGCAGCTGTAACTCCCTGATGGCTCTGGGATGAAAACCCTTGAGTGTCTTGCATGGGGTGGGGTCAAGATTCAGACACACACACACACAGACAGTAGAGATGATCCCAGGAGAGCTGTGGGAAGCAACTGCCTAGAAATGAACAAGCACAGTAAAGAGCACGCTGGCCCCTGTGGACAAATAGAACGGATGCAGAAGGCCAGAGAGAACTGTGCTGTGCCGGCGGGGGACAGAGAAAGGAGCCTTTTCTAAGTGATAATGAAAAGCTTCCTCCAGCTTTCTCCCAGACTCTGATCCCAACAAAGGAATGGGGGAGAGGCCACACAGGTCATGTCTGAAGGGTGCCGTTGAGGAAACGGATCACTTGAAGTTACAGCATTCATCTTTCCTTCCTCCGCCAGGATCCCATTCTCCACTCTTCTCATAACGTCCGTGGTCGAGTCCTGATGAGTGTGAAATAGGGGAAATGCTTAAGCTTTAACGAAAGCGGCACATCTTCAGCCACGGGCAGCCCAGACCTGCGAAGCGCACTCTTTAACGCAGCTTGCGTAGGCTCTGATACATTTGGCAACACGAGCTCAGACACGTCCTGAAAGGGTCATGAGAGATCCCCAGTGGCAAGGTTCAATCCTGAAGATACATAGATAGCCTTGGGAAAGGGCTTTGGACAGCAGGCAGCAGAGCTCGTGCCATCCCTGCTCCCAGTGCTGTGTTTCGAAGATAACGTAACTCATCCATCTGTGCCAGTTGGAGGGCTGATTTGTTTTCTGGGAGGGCTGGGGGGACAAGGGCTACGTCACAGGATAGTCCCTTACCCTTCAGAGCAGCTTATCCCCATCGAGGAAGTGGCAGACATAAGCCAGCGACAAACCTCTTAGTATTCATGAGAGAGTCAAATCCATGTTGATCAGGAAGAGGGGAGATGTCAAATAGCAAGCACAGTCTCCTGCGGCACAAAAATGTGTGCGTTTCAACATCAGCTTCACTCCTCTTTGCTGCTGCCTGCCCTCGCCGCTCGGCTTGCTTCACACTCTACCTCACACTGGGTTAGCATTCTGTGCTCACGGACACCTAAGCCTGTTATTTAATCTGGCAGCACTACGTTTTTTGCAAAGCTTCTCCTTCCCTCTCCACCCCCTGCCATGACCCCTTTTCTTTTCCCACACCGTGGGCATCTGTCTTTCACCTGCATTGCTATAGCAACAATAATCAGGGTGCTGATGGGATTGGTCTGCAGAGGAACCACATCTACGAACGGGTTTTTAGGACATGGTTTCAGCATTTTGCATCCAAAGTAGGTAACGTTGCAAGACGCAGCCACCATACCTCTGGAACAGTATCACCACCCAGAGTGCTATTCAGCAAATAAAACACCCTGTAGCTACAGAGAACATGTTCCTGCAGATTGCTTGGCAATTACACACACTATAGACCGGCACTTAATAGACCCAAATGTACTGACGGTAATAATCCTTCATGTTTATATACTACCTTTCATCCCAAAGGATCCCAAAGTCTTTTATTGGCGGGGATCACTTCACCCACCACTGAAACGCAGCCAGCTCCTGATGGGATGGAACACCGCAGCTGTTTAATATTGGCTCGTATCAACGCTACACTGCAGGGTAGGGCAGGAGGTGAATCCTGCATCCAGGAGGAAGGGAGAAAATATCCCATGGTAGAATTTGAAGACGACTCAGAAGATCTAGGTTCAGTTCTTGGTTCTGCCACAATTTTCTGGATGACCTTGGGAAAGTCACATGGGGGAAAATCTGGCAGTTGGTGTCTGTTTCACTTCCCCATCTGTAAAGTGGGGATTATCACATTCCTCTCTTCATCTGGTTAGACTGTAAACTCTTTGGGACGAGACTGTCTTGATCTCTCTAAGTTAAACACACATTTCAATAGGACCCTTCTCTCAATTGGGATCTCTAGGTGCTCATGTAATACAAATTATTACTCATCATCCTTGCCAACATTTCTACAAGACCTTTAAGGCGTGCAGGTGGCCGGGAGCTCAACTTGATATCACGTCCAACATGGGCATTCCCCAGTGCTGAGTGGTGGCATCACCGGTTCAGAGCAAAAAGTGCCACCCACTGAATCCCTGCTCTATTTGCTGCAGCCACCTGGGTTTTCATCGCAAGCTGTTCCTGGATCTTCCAAGTACCAGCTAGTCACATCCCTAACTGGTCCATGGGATCGGAAGAGATCATGGAGAGGCGTGAAGGCCCCATTAATAAATGGATCCAGAAACAGCTATGTGATTTACTTTATAACTACAATAACATTCAGTGTACAGGTGATTTTAACTTTGCTTGCTGGTATATGATAAATATCTTCCGTCGCCCTGCCCCCTAAAAGTGCTTTGAGAAATACTGTGGAAAGATAAATTCTCCTCTGCAAGCCATTTCATCTCTTCCATCCACAGCTCCTCACAATGAAGAGTTTGGGACATGCCATCATTTCCTCTGTGTTCACTGATCATCCATTAGCTATGTCCAAAATGCAGTAGTGAACATTTAATATCAGATTCTCCTCCCCTCCCATCCCATCCCAGAACCTCCAACTTATCTAAACATGTCACCTAACAGCTCCCTGGTGAGTGAAAACCTTAGACTGTCTGTGTCATGTCCCTTGTCACCATAGACTCCGTTCAAATCTCGATATGCCCCTCTGGCAGCCCACATTGATCAGCTGTTGATGTATTGTGCGGGTTATACAGTACAAAGCTGGCAACATTACCATTAACACATTCACATCCCCAGGGAGTGCTGCAGTTCAGCCCGACAGCCGATGAGCCTCATGCTAGCATTCTCTGATTTAATGGCCTTAATATTAATTTGAATGTCTCTTAGCTGTAATGTTCTCCTCCTCTGCTCGCTATGGTCAAGATGCTTCCCCCTGGCTTTGATTGGATTGTCAAGCACTCTGAGCCTTTAAATTAGGATGTTTAGAACAAGCCATAGGCCAGTGTGATGCCATGTTCGCCCCAATACCATCCGTGAAGGTGGCTAGAATGGGCCAATTAATCTTATCAACTGCGCCTGGGGGAGAATCAGGCTTGATTGATAAGGCTAAGTGATGAGGAAGCTCAGTGGGACAGGGGTAGGCTAACTTTGAGAGCAGAAAAGGGCTGGGAGCCTGTTGGCCAGGCTTCAGGCTGGGAGAGGCTGAAAGCTGGGGCTTGGAACTCTGAACTCTGGGGCAAACTTGGGCTGGCGGTTGGCTGGCTGAACAGAGCTGGAAATGCAGGCCGAGAGGGAAAAAGCTGGAAGTTGCATTGGGAAATGAGGATATGGACAAGGACCAAGTGCCAGTTGCTAAGCAGCTAATTAGCAGGGGAAAGGGAGAGAACATAAATTATCCGGAGCTGTCCAAGTAACGGTTAAATGTGTGACGCTTCCTGGTAGGGGTGATGTAAGACATCAGCTATCCTGGATTAAACCACATATCCCGGCCCCCTCTGAGATGTTATAAATGTCAAAGATTTGGGCACGGGACAGCTGTCTGCAAGGGGAAAGCGAGGTGTAGTAAATGTGGAGGAGAACGCTCGTCCGAGAACTGGGTAGGAACAAAACTAAAATGCAGCCGTTGTGGGGATAAGCACAGGGCTGCATACAAGGAGTGGGCGGCAGCGAGCGAGCTGGGAGGTACAGAAAATTAAAACTATCCATTAGATACTCTATGCAGAAGCT
This sequence comes from Emydura macquarii macquarii, assembly GCF_026122565.2. Lineage (NCBI taxonomy): Eukaryota > Metazoa > Chordata > Testudines > Chelidae > Emydura > Emydura macquarii. The sequence continues at coordinate 1,330,566 of NW_027130250.1, forward strand.
ACCAAAAGAGATTCACAGCAGAATGTGGAGAAGGAGGAAAATGCCAGTGAGAGAAAAGAGCCACTGGTACAACAACATGCAGTTCAGAACAGGAAAGATAATATAAGGGGAATAGGTGAAGATGTACTGCTTGTAGGCCAAGAGAAATTGATAGCATTTATGAGAGACGTGATTAATTGCACTTTACAGGTAGGGAGAAGACTGAAAGAACAAAACCTGTAACAAAGTGGCAGAAAAGTCTTTGCATATGGGCAATCTCTTGAGACTGCATTCATGCAACTTTTAAATGAAGGTGATGTAGTTTAAGCAACATGGGTTTAACGTTTTTTGCTGGAACTCACCTAGCTTAACACGTGATCAGGAATTAGAGAACTTTATTTTTATATGGAAAACAACCCTGATGTGATACATGCATGGGTGCTGGGGGTGTTGCCGCATCCCCTGGCTGGAAGTTGTTTCCATTATATACAGGTTTACAGTTCAGTTCAGAGAGACTCAGCACCTGCACCATAAAAATTGTTCCAGCACCCCAGGGTATGTGTAGAAGAAACCTGGTTAGTGAGAAAACGTATGCTTAGTTTCCGAGATATGATGTAAGCAGACATGACAGAGAAATGACGAGGAGGAGGCGGGGTCTGTATATTTATAAAAGAATGTCTTAGTTATGTTGCCATAGATTTATCGGAGTTAAGTTTTGAGTACACTACTCTTGAGATTCCTCTACAGATTATTAGCACCTTTATACAAATCTATACTGTTTACAACCCATGTAAAATAACTATATAATCTAAAATTGGAAGAGTTAGCTAAGGGTGTCAAAGGCTCATATATTATTTGTGGAGACCTTAATAGCTATAATGAATTATGGGGAAGCAGAAAAATTGATTATAATGGCAAATGCCTGGAACAGTTCATTGACATGCACAACTTGGTATTGCTCAATACAGGAGCAGCTACTAAGTTTATTTTGGCAGACAGAACCTTTTCATGTTTAGATCTGGGAATTGCAACAAGCAACATAGCAAGTAAATGCAGCTGGGAAATCTATAAAGAAGATGGAATGGGAAGTGATCATTTCCCTATGCTAATTCCACATGAAGGCCATGGTAATGTTGGCAACGTTGAAGGAAAAGCAAACTGGGAGGGACTTTTTAAGAGTAAGTGTGCTGAGTATCTAAGTACCAATTGTATAAATGATAACCTAGAGGAATTACATGATGATATAGCAAAGGGAGTTGTAGCAGCAAACAACAAATCTACGTGGGAGACATTGAATTTCCACAAACTCAGAAATCCAGTTCCTTGGTGGAATGTAGATTGTAAAACAGCAATTAAGGAAAGAAATAAGGCAAACAACCAAGCAAAAAGTACAATGAGTAGCAAGGACTTAATGAAAAGCAGTGGCACAAAGAATTATTTAAAAAAACCACACAAAACAGAGTTGGAGAAAGTATTGTTGGAAAATGAACCAAGACTCCAAGGTTTCAGAGAGAGATAAACAAGTTAAAAGTATGAATGGGGTATGGAGTAAAATGAAGTTTCTACCTGATCTTATAGTAAATGATAAAGTGGAAAGTTCTGACTTAGAAAAAGCAAACATTTTAGCAAAAGAGTTCTAAAAAGTTGGTAGTGACACAAATCAAAATAGAGTTTTGTGAACCAAAATGTTTGCTGAAGCTCTTACATGGCTGGGCAGAATATAAAGATGATGCACTGAATGAAAATTTCAGCATACAGGAACTGAAAAAAGCTATAGACAAAAGTAAAAATACAGCCCTAGCTAAAGATAGCATATATAATGCAATGCTTAACACCTACCAGAAGGGAGGTTAAGAGTTTTATTGAAATTGTATAATGTATGGGGAAAGTAATACTACCGGCAGAATGGAAGCAAGCAGTGGTTATACTGATAAGAAAACCTGCCAAATTACTCCCAAGACCTGATGCATATAGACTTGCCCTCCCATCATGCGTGGGCAAAGTTACGGAAAGAAGAATAAATGAGAGATTAGTAGCATACTTGGAAAAAATGAAATTATAAACTGTGCCCAAAGTGGTTTCAGGAAAGGGAGATGCACAGCTGATCATATTGTAAGATTAAAAACGGAAATAGAGAGGCCAGGGCTTGCTGTATAAACTAGCCACAGTTGGAATGAGAGGAAACATGTTTTGGTGGAGAAGAGACTTGGGTGATAGAACCATACAAGTCAGAGTTGTGGCAGCTTTGTGGAATATTTATAAACTTACTAATGGCACTCCACAGGAGAATGTTATCAGCCCAACCCTGTTTAACACTATGATTAATGACCTCCTGGAGAGTATACAGGCAGGAATAGGCATTACTCTATTTGCAGACAATTGTTATATGGGCCAAACATAGAAGACGTGAGAGAGCTGTGGAGAGAACCAATGAGGAGCTCAGGGGAATTTCAGAACGGGGGAGATATTTGGGGATTTAAGTTCACTTCCTAAAACAAAGGAAATGATCTTCGCAAAAAGGAAGATTGGGGAAGAATGGAACTTCTATCTCTGTGCAGAAAAAATACAGGTAGTTCCAAATTTTACATTCTTAGGAGTTATATTCAATAACAAACTAACGTACATGGGTCATATAGATAGTATCAAGACTAAATGTAAAGATAGGATGAATCTGCTGAAAAGTATTGCTGGGGTGCAGATCAGAATACGTGGCTGATGCTGTATAGGGCATTAAAAAGACCTGTTACAGATTACGAATGCCAAGCATTTAATTGAGCTTCTAAATCAACACCAAAAAATTAGAGCTCTTGCAAGCCTAAGCTCTGTGAATCACATGCTGTGCGACGAGCATTTCGACTCTGTTGTGTGCGCTGCAGGTAGCGACTGGAGAAATGCCTATGAATTTAAGGATAAACTTGTTAGAATTTCACCTTTTGGGCTAAGGTTAATGGAAATAATGAAGGTAAAAGTACTAAATGAATATATGAGGACAACTGGGAATTAAGTAGATGAAAAATAACTGGGTGCTACCAATTCCCACATATTAACAGGGTCAAAAGGTGGGTAAAAGACTTGGGTGAAAAGGAAGGTCTGAAAAAAATTAAAATCTTTAGTCATGGGAAACAAAATGACAGCTTGATGGCTGCCTCTCCAATTGTGGATTTGGAAATGTACAATAAAACAAAGAGAAGAGCATGATCATCCAATGTGATGACTAAGATTTACGAGTTTATACGTGGCAAATGGGGTCAGTGTTGCCAAATCTATACTGGCAACTCTAGAGATGACAACATGGGTAGGTGGGAATGGCCTTTTGAACCCCTGAAATTTGGAATTAAGAGATTTATGAGACTATCCAAGTTCGTGGTCATTATGACAGCCAAATCGATGGCCACACTGTTGTCACTCACCTGGGTAGGGGATGTCCGGCCAAATAGGACTGCTGTCTTGTCTGTCTTTTTATCGGATGTGACAGCAGTTAGAAAGGCAGCCTCGGAAAGCTGGAATGACTTAATCAATGAAATATTGTTCTAAACTAAGGAGATAATAGAAATATAGCATAGTAATAGTGTGGATTCTGGCGCATGATGGCATACCAGGTAATGAAATGGCAGATAAAACAGCAAAAAATGCCTTGAAAATGAGGAGGTTGATATAAAGATACCTTTGAATAAACAAGACTTCAAAAGCTTGGTTAAGAGAGGACTTAGGAAAGCATAGGAAGAACTGTGGACCAAATAGGGGGGAGAAAAGGACAAAGATTCTATGTAATATGTCCTAAACTTGAGGATAATGGTATACTTAATTGCTGTGATAGAAGACGTGCAGTAACTATATCTAGAGTGCTAACAGCTCACTATAATCTGCATGGTAATTTATATTTACTAAAGAAGCACAAAGACGGGTTGTTCGACACATGCAAAATACAAGAAACAGTTGAGAACCTGCTGCGGCAAGGCAAGGAGAATTATATGGAAAGAAAGGTTCTGTATGAAAGAAAAGAGTCTGAAAGGATTGGTGAGAGTACCGGGGAAGTGGAGGAGCATTACGAAAGCCATTGCTTCACCTTTTTTAAGACATAGATTTTTGCTTATGCAAAAACTGCAATATGTGGCTTCACGTACTGAGGCTGCTGTTCCACAGAATGACAAGATAAGAAAAAAGCGCTGCAGGGAAAGAGTCAGCAGTTGCTGTCCGGGCACGGAAAGGGGTAGGTAGGAGGAAAAATACAGGGGAGCAAAAGCCATAGGATCTTGTACCTGACAGAAGGGGGCATCAGACTGGGCAGAGCTCATCCCCAGATGCAGCCACAAGGGGCTGCCTCAGCGGTGAGTAATAAACCACGTGACCGGCAGCTTCTGTAAAGGCAGCTGATACCACAAAGAGGGAGCAGTGTATGCAACATGCAGATCCGGTGTATTCAGACTTAGGAGCAGTGTATACTTACCTGTACCTGATAGAGGGCGTATATAGTCTTGGAGAGGTCCCTTTAACTTTCAGGTCCGCCGGTAGCTATGACTATGATGCTTTGCCTGATAGATTCTACACCAGGGATTCTAGTATAGCATCTGATTTTCGCCTGAGATTAATAAGCAAACCCAGCAGCAAGTGGAGTTCCTCTCCTCCCCACATGAAGGGTGCAGAGAGGCACCTGGGCTATATGTGGCCTCTGTAGTTGACATGAAGAGATCATTTGATGCTTGGTTTTATTTTTAAAGATTTAGAGTGAATTTTAGGGAGCCAAACAAAAAGGAGGAATTGACTAGAAAATCACAATTTGTAGCTGGTATTGGGGAAGCAACGTGAATCGGCAGATAGAGCATTGCACTAAGACTCAGGAGACCAAATTCTATTCCTTCCCTTCCCTGGCCCACTGAGTGACGTTGGGCAAGTAATTTCCTCTCTCTCTCTCTGCCTCAGTTCCCCCTCTGTAAAATAAGGGTAATGATACTGACCACCTTTGTAAAGAGCTTTGAGATCTACTGATGAAAAGTGCCATATGAGAGCTAGGGATTATTCTCAGTATGCAAGTTACTAAAGAAAGCAGATGTTTCTGTGGGTCTATTTCTTTTGAAGCAAAGCTAAATATTTAAAAGTAGTGCTGTGGAAAAGCTTCTTCATGACTCTCTTATCCTTTTCATCCAGAGAGCTCAATGTGCTTTACAGAGGATAAGCATCATTTATCCTCATTTTACCAATGAGGAAATGAAAATGGGTTAAACTCTCCAGGTTGCAAGTACAGATCAGAGCAGTAACTTGGTACAAGCTCAAGGAATTTAAGATACTACCCTGTTGAGAACCGTATAGGAACATATATAAATAGAAGAATGATTGGGTATGCATGGTGATTGATTTATTGATTGATAGATGATAGGTGCCTATGGCAATACACAGATGGATGGCTGATGGGTATGTATGTCCATAAATAGTTATGGCTTGAGAAAGATAGTTTATGAATCTTGTATCCAACATGGGCCAAATTTGGACCAAATCAAGATATATTTCTAGTTTCTAATCACCCAAAATTCAGTGGTTTCAACCTAACACTAGGCAAAGTCTGATAGTCTGGGCTGAGTTTTCTTTCTGGAATTCAAATCCAGTGTGATGCAAGACTCAGAAGAACAAAAACAAAGAAAAGGTTCATATTAAACAAACTGAGTTTTGTGCCGCTGTCATAAAAACTTAAAGGCGCTCAGTTACCAGAGTGACTTGTGCAGTGTGAAAACTAGAATAGAATACACTTAAGTCATTCTTTACAATGTTCTTACTTAAGACATTACCAGAAACTTTCCAATCATACCCTGTTTGGGGTTCTTTTGGGGCTAAGCGGAAGCACAGAAGGGACCAATTTGAAGATCTATCCTTCATGTCCATCATCATGCACTGAAAGGCAATAGCTGAGAAGTTGCAATCTGGCATTATTCTCCTATTATTGACTGTCACTAGCAAGATCATGAGCAAATGGCATGAACTGCCATCCATTAGCGATTTCAATAGTGCTGCAATTTATCCCTGTCATTTAGGGCTCGTGTGCTATTATTTAGTCTATCTCAAAAATCTTATTACATTTTTTATTCATAGGGAGGTTAGATTTATATATTGAAGATCAATAAAAACCTCTATCATGGCTACATTATTAATAAGGAATACATTATATGTAGACAGACAGCCCACTCTATTGGATTTACTTAGTGGATATGCTTTTTTGGGCAATTCTGAAAATTTACTACCTATTCAGACTTTCCTCCTTTCCCTCAGTCTCCACGGGCACTTGTCTGAAGCTCATTCTGCGGAGAGATATTAGTAACTTAATTTAGTATGCTAGGTTCACCATCCATATAGCTGAGATCATCTGGGATAGATCTGTTAATAGTCCCTAAACTGGAACTAGAGGAAGGGTGTGCTCCGTGGAAGCCAGCTGTGGAAATCATTTCCCCTATTGGTCTGAGACTGCCTGGGTTTGCTGACCTTCTGAGCATGACACAAGGGTTGTATTTCTCAGACACGCAGATATAACCTTTCTCCCTCACTTTGTCTCTCTTGTCTGTTTATAGTGCCTGTTCTATGGAGCCGGCACTGTCACTTATTATGTGCGTACAATATCTAGCACAATGGGGTCACGATCGTAGTTGGGATGCCTCAACGTTCTTGTTCTGCAAATATTCAGAAAAATATAGGCTCCGAGTCCCAGAGCAATCTAGGGCTGTGACCAGAACACATTGCTTTCATCGTTCCCTCAGCGATACAGAAGTTCACTCCAGCTGAGCGCTGCAGTCATATTGACTTCCTGGATTGGAACTCTGCACCCAGCTGTGGTGCTTCAGTGCTAAGGGAGTGAGCTGGGCAACATGGCGGTGGCCTTATGCTGTCTATTGAGTTGTGCGAGCAGCAGAATTCAGGGTGGGCAAAGCAAAGGCAAAGGAGTTTTGATCCTGGTTGAAATTCTGCTGCTGTTGCCAGCTGTGAGATCTTTATTCCTAAGCTAACTGAACTAGGATTCACTGGCATGTGATTATCACCTATGATGCAAACCTTACTCTTTGAGCTGCTTTATTATCCTCCCATTGACTCCTTGCTTTGCATTTGTCTGTAGTACAGTAGCACCTCCAGGTAAAATCTGAGATCAGGGCCTCATTGTGCTAGCTGCTGTACACTCAGATAGTCAGAGGCAATCCCTGCCCCAAACGGTTTGCAATCTATTCACACCAGAAAGTAGCATTACCCAGAAACATAGATACATGAAGGGACTTGCCGAAGGTCACATACAGAATCAGTGGCAGTGTGTAGAATTAAACTCAGATCTCCTGAGTCCCAGTCCAGTGCTGTAACAAGAGGCCATGTTTCCTCCCACTCTTTGTCCCTGAGTGACAACCCTGCTGTGTGTGACCATCCTCCTTCCCAGCTTGCATCCTATGCTCCAACCAGGTTCCAAAGATGTACCCTTTCATAAATCTAACTCTAATCAACACTAATTAATCATAGTAATTAACAAAGAGTGGTCAGTGCAAGGAAAATATTAGCTGAAATAATCAAATTGGATGAGTTGGATGCTGCATCTGCCCAGGAAACCTGCAGGGGGATAAGTCAGCCCTTCCGTACTGCACTTGTTCCCTGTTGAGGTTGATGAATACAGGGGACATCAGACTCACCAAATGTGATTCCAGCTCCAGTTCAAGCTCTGACCTCTTGGAGCTAATTACTATAATGACAGTTCATCATGTAGTCGTACCATAATACAATAGCTGAGCTGCTCCCTCTGTGTTGGCGGCAGCGCACTCTGGGTGGAGGACACCCTTTCTGAGGTACCACAAAATGAATGCAGAGGGGATGTAACCTGGGATCTCAGATTATCAGCAAGGGCATCCCTTCTAAAGCTGCCCAGCAAAGAGGCCCTGTTCCCTTCCTCCTCCCGCTCCTAGGGTGCTTGGCCCTTTTGCTGCTTCTGGGGCAAGGGCTGCGACTGACGGGTTTGGAAAATGGTTTCATTTCATCAGAATCTTTGCACTCTGAGGCCTGGTCTACACTTCTGAGTTTTGTTTTGGAGGGGGGAAGCCAGCTTTTGCGGAGAAAACAGTGGAGGCATATGCACTGAAATGCTCGTCCCGCCGCCGTAAGTCCCCTGCTATGCCAACATAATAAAACCACCTCAATGAGAGGCGTAGGGCTTGTGTTGGTGTAGTGAGGGCAACAGTGTCAATGTGTATACAGGGCATTCCTTACATCAGCTGTCATTCTTGTCAGTTTCACAGCCCTGGTGGAGCCGTGAAATTGACAAGAAAGCCAGGCAGCTAGAGACTAGCTGCCCCCCACTGCCCTGGAGAGCTGGGGTGGCTGGACCCCATTGGTGGCTGAGCGCCAAGGAGGAGGGGGTGGGGAGCAGCCTGCTTGGAGTTTGGGGCAGCTGGGCTCCCATCAGGGAGCTGTCACCAATCTCTCAGCTCCCCACACCGCCCCTGTTAGATTGGTGGAACCGCTCCCTGTGAAGGCGCATGCCACTGATCGAGGAGGGGAGTGTGGACATCAGCCCCCGCAGTAACGAATGCCGTGGCTGTAAGTCGACCTAATGCAGGTTGGTTTCTTTGTAGTGTAGACATAGCCTGAGTCAAGAGATGTCAGACCTTTGCAGTCTCCCCGCTTACCAGGGTTATTTGCAGTACATGTGTAAGGGAGGAACCAGGCCCTATTTTGCCCAGCACATCTAGCAATCCTTGAGTATCCCTGGCTGGAACAGAGAGGGCTGTGAGTTTGTCTCATCAAGCTGACCCCAAGACACAACAGAAGCAGACAGCTCACTCTGTGTGTGAGAAGTGGCAGCGACTCCATGAAATCACTAGGCATTTTGCTGCTGCTACTGACCTTACATGGAAAGGTGATCAGATACTACAGTGATGGACAGCAGCAGTCTTAAACATAAGCTAGGTAGATGGTCTGAATCCAGGTGGTTCATTGCTGTCAAATCTGCATCTGAAGGGAGGCAGCCGAGTAAGTGCAATTACTACAGCGTAGTCGATAATCTGGTCCGTGATTGCCTACTCCAGCCCAGGTCTTAGAGTGACGCCAGGCAGCCTGGGGACTGCAGCAGCCAGAGAGACCACAGACTCTGTCTGGGTCCAGCCGCCGCCCCAGAGAATCTTTGTAGTCATCACAGCCAAGTCCTTTGCCTTCTGTGCCAGAAGGGACAATGCAATTGTGATGCTACTGCAGGGGTGAGCAAAAGGAAGCACTGGCTGGACTTGGCAGAGAAGAAGAAACTTGAATGAAAACACAAGCATCTTCTAGAGTAAGAAAGGAAAATTCAAAGAGGCACCAGCAAGATTTTTCTCTTTGCAAACAGGCTGTCTTCCCTCCGCGCCTCACACCACCGTCAAGTTTGCTCCAATATGAAAGTCCCTCTTTAAGAGAAACAACATTTTATGGTTTTGGACTAGGGTGTTGGGTCCCGTTCCACAGACTCCTGGGTTCTGTCACTGCCTCTCCTCGCTCAGATCACACATTACAGGAATGCTCTGTGTCCTTGTATGGAACCAGTTAATAGAGAAAATGCCAGTAGATTGAGTTCCAGAATATGTAGCATCATTCATGAGTTTGGTAAAACCGATAGAACTTCTTGTGTGTTGCAAACGGTTGTCTGTGCACAACTCTTTGCATCACAAATCCTCTCTGTGCTTCAGTTCTCCCTCCTCTGTAAAATGGAGCTAAGAATAGCTGCTTTCTAAGAATGTTGCAAATGTTAATCAATTATTCTTGAGATCCTTTGGTGAAATGTGCTATGTAATATTATCTACATTATTAGAAAGGAAATGATGATTATAATAAATGTTCTAAAAGGAATTAAAAAGAATAAGAAACACTGTATTAGCATTATCATAGCACTCAGAAACCCCGGTCAAGGATCATCAGGCTTGGCTCTGTAGAAAAGACAGTCTCCTACCCCAAAGAACATACAGTCTAAACATAGGTCGAGAGACAACAGCTGAGATGAAGAGAAACACAGGGAATAGCAAACTTTCTAAACATTCTGCAGCCCTGCCAGTTGTTCCAGATGTGACTGCAATCACAGAGTTGGGCGGGCTGCAAATCAGCTGAGTGACTATCAGTGCCACTGGGAGAACGGTTTGGCTGTAGCACATTCCAGAACTGCAGAGTATTTACACATTTCTGGATGGAGGGACTGAATCACTGAACAGCTTTGCCAGCTGTAGGGAGCCAGGGGAAATAGATGAATGTCTTGGTGGGATGAATAAAGCACTCTACAGTGAGGCAAGCAGTTCAAGATTCTCTCCTTTAACGCCGCTGTCTCTTGACAATTAGGGCTCCTTGAATACCTCCAAAAGCCAATTCCTCTCAGTTTGCAGCCAGCATTAGCAGCAGCGCATGGGCCGGATTGATGTCTAATTGCTGTCATACGGTGCATTATGGCCACCTGTTGCAAGATGATGGCTGGAAAAGAATATTTTCGGCCCTCCATAAGGAAAAAACACCTTGTGGCGTCTGAGTCATTTGAAACTTTCAAACTGGTTCCACATCTGAGATCAGCTCTGTCAAATCTAGGAATCTGTCAAATTTTGGAAAGAAAAAGTAACCCAACTCATCCTCTCCCTGATCTTTCTCTTATGGTAAAGTCATATCTATCTATAGTGCAACAGACAAACAAAAACCCCAACTGCTCTGTAATAATCTGTAGCAGTTAATAGCCTTGCAAAGTTTTAAATCGTCCATCTCTTCTGCTTGAAATAAACTGTGTCCCTGATCAGAATGTGATAAGATATCCAGCAGTATTAAATACTTTTAACTACATTATTTATTATTTTGTGGATTGTAGTTTGTTACTAGGGGTTCTTCAGCCATTATATAACTTTGGAGGGGATTTTTTTGCCTCCCCAGAGCTTGTAGTACTTAAAAAACGTGTTGTATAATCATCACATGGCAGAGACATTTAATTTAGATGTTTTAGGTTAGTTCTATTACAGAGTGGCAGATGCATAACAGAGAGCTCCAGAGTGGCAGGGTGGCTGAGAATGGGCCTCATTCTGCTCTCACTCATGCTGGTGTAATTCCAGTAAACTCACTGGCGCTGAGCTGAGGTAAAACCATTGCAAATGAGAAAAGAATCAGACCCATTGGCTTACTTTACTTTTGATCCATGCCAGTAAATTCTTAGCCGTGGTACCTGCCCCCTGTAGAGCAATGTACATTGTTGTGGGGGTTTTTCTGTGGTAAGAAAAGCACGTGTATCATATGTATCAGCTCCACACCAGGATGGCTCAAGACCAAACCCTATACATCTTCAAGTGGGTTTAGCCAGACCTTGGAGTTCCCCGCTGAGTCTGCGTTCCTTTCATAAGACACTGTTCTCTTGCGTCACTGGCCTGATAGCTTAAATTCTATACCTTCCGCAACTAGCCTGGAGAGGGCGGCTTGACAGACTGTGTATTAAGGGGACAATTCCTCAGTGGTACAAATTGAAGCAACTCCACTCAAGTCAGTAGCGTTATGCTGATTTATACCATTTGACCCAAGGTGGATAATAAGTGCTGACTCCAGTGGGCTGGTTCTCCCTTGCCTTTGTGCATGGATAACAAACAGTGCTGACAGAGAGCAGAGGGTTTCATGAGATGGGTATTGTGAGGCAGCGCCCTGGGATTGGTTTTCGAATCAGAGCTCTGTGAAACCAGCACCATCTTTATCTATGACATCCGCCCTGCATAGTTATGCACACAACAGTGGTTAAAATAGCCATATCCTGCCCCGGCCTGCACTGGACTCAATGGATTCTCCGAGGTTGGTCTCTGCTCGAATGGTTCCGAAGCCTGATGTGCCATGCCATGGCACCTTGTGCAGTCGTTTACACCACAGCCAAGTGGGCACAGAATACAACCCTTTGGATTCAGGAGGACGTCAGGCCCATTTTTGCACTGACAGAGCGGAGGGGTTAACCAGCAGGCTGGAAAGAAATTGGTATGCAACATACAGCCGAGGCAGCCTTTATATCAGAGTCTCACAAAGGCAATTCTCTGCAGTTGATATAAAAAGGTGTCAGTTCTGGTTTAAGTACTGTATTACCAGCAAAGATTTATCTGCTTCAAAGGCAGCCTCACGCCACCAAGGGAATAAACAGCTCTTCTGCTTATCTATTTCAGAGAGTGCAATATTTTCTCGGTTGACTTTGGCTCGAAAAAGACTTTTCCTTTTGCTCTGCCATTCACACATTAGAATTTAAAACAACCCCCAAAACCTCACCATGCAAATAATCAATGACTGATGTCACTGCGACAACCCCAATCTGATCCCCTGCCCCCACAAAGCTGGGAACAGTGTATTTGGAACACAGAGCTGATTGATATTTTCAGCACTTTGTCTCCTAACACTGTTCAGACTGTCTAAGATTTCCAGAGCACCTAAGTGACTTAGGAGCCTACAGGCTAGATTTTCAAAGGGATTTAGCCACCTAAAGATACAGATAGACACTTTGAAAATCCCACTAGGCGCTCAGGCACCTAACTCCCATTGAAGCCTAAGAAATGTGTTTGGGCAAGGCAGTCACTCAGTTTCCACAGCAGTGGTGCGTGTGGCATCCGTGGCTGGCAATCAGTCTTCAACATTTTTGCTGCTGTGGTTCTGGAGGCGATCTCTACCTCTGGTACAGACCTGACCCCCATTCCCATAGTTTCTGAGCTGCTTATACTCTTTAATGCATTGAACCTCACAATGCCTCTGTGCCGTAGGGCAGTGCTAGTCTCCCCCATTTTACTGGGAGACCCAGAGAGGCTAAGGCCCAGATTTTTAAAGGTATTTAGGCACGTTAGAAAATGACTCTTGGGCTGCAAATCAGTTCGGTGTTGCAATGCTGAACACAGCAATGCATAAATACCTTCAAAAATCTGGGCCTGAATGACTCATCCAAGAAACTCTTTGGCAGAGCAGGGAATACAACCCAACTATCCCAAAACCCCAGCAAGCACCCTGGCGACTGGACCATCTGTCCTCTCCAAAGCCAACCTCAGACACACTGGTATGCAGGCGACGTGGGGTGTTCCCTTTAGGTATATATTGATTACATTTTGATTTAGTGGTTCATGCTTAGCAGGTAACAATAAAATAGTGAGACAGACGTAGTCCAGCTTTATTGCCTTTATCAATAGTTGCCTTTATTATTTAAGAAGAAGAATACAATACCCAATCCTAATGGGAGCAACACTTAGAGCTAATGTCAGTCTGCTCCCATCCTGGCTGCTCCATCCAATAACTCAGATTTGCAGTTGTTGACAAGCCATAATTTCCATTTTTTTACACACATGACAGTTATGCATATCCCTTTTTGTCTGGTACATGCTTTAAATGTCCAAGCGCATTTTGCAATATCTAGAATGTCCATGCTAATGCAGCTAGTACATTTTTGCTGTTAAAAACACTTGTTCTGATAAACAGGATGTTCTACTAAACATTAAATAACTAAACTTTCCATTCTTACTAAACTAAATTTCTCACCCTTAATGTTGTTAGTGCCAATCATTCCTAAGCTTGCTAGGGGATTGGTTCACTTAACAATAGCCCTTGCGGCTTAATGGTTAACAGGGGGAATCTAGTACTATTTCCCCTGTCTCTCTCTGTGTCTCCAGGGCTCTCACCATCAACACTAAATTCACTCCAAAAAATAAACAAAACCCCGGGCATACAGCCTTTGGAGACTCCACTAGGTGATGAAGTAGTGATTTGGCTGTTAGAGGTTGAGTAGCACTGTAGATAGATCAATAGACAAAACAGCTTTCACTGGCTCATTTGTCCAGCCGCCCATGTTGGTGCAGCACTTGGAGTTTGTGGAAATGAATGAGCCCTGGCCTTCACGTTTTGCAGAGCATGCCGAGGGGGAATAGGAAGAGCACTAACAGGGCTAGTGCTGCATGCAAAGTTGAAGGCTGGACTGCCATGCTCATTGCATGGATCGTTGATTACAGGGCAGAGAAAGAGACACGGAAAATCCCACTGACCTGGAGGACTTGTAAAAGATCAACTGGTTTAAAAGTAAACACTTGCAACCTGACTGACAGCTGGAGTTTATAGTATCCCAAGCAACAGACCTGGAGAGAAATGCTTTCTGCTCTCTGAGGATTAACCCCTTAAAGAGTCGCTGACACTTTGTGGAAAACATATTTCATTTAGAGACATGTCTCTACTTATATAGCATGTTCTTTGTTCTTTCTGCATAGGAGATGGCCTAGAAATCTGGAGCTGGGGGTTGATTTTTCAAAGGCACAAAGTGTATTCCTGGTCCTTCATGTGTTTGTCCTCATAATACACAAGGGGCAGTTAAGCAATCAATTTCCATTGAAAGTCAATGGGATTTAAGCACCTAATCCTTATCTCTGCTTTTGAAAATCTTTGCCTAGGGAGAGCAGCAAGTCTGGAATACCTAAACTCTCTGGAAGGGAAGATTTGGATTCCTGCAAAGCAGCTGTTTGCAAGCGAATAATGATGTAATACTACTTGGTATGTATGTGGATTCTGTTCTGTTCTATTCCGATTTTTATACTACATCTATCACCGTGTTATCTGTGCATCTTCCAGAAGTGCTGTAAGGCACCTATGATCCAAAGTATTTGATAAAAGTTGGTAAATAGATCCCATTCTACAGATGGTGAAGCTGAGGCACAGAGAAGTAAAGGTCTGTTTTTTAAAAAATAGGATTTAAATTACACATGCACAATATGCTTGTATGGGTGCAAAGTAAATAATGTCGTGTGCAAATGTCCATTTGCATGTGCAACCACACATTTTGGGCCTGCAATTCACCTGTGTGTAGCTAGCTGAGCGTGGTGTGTTGACTCAATGTCTGGAAATTTTTACCCTACTTAACTTATCTAAGGCCACAGTGCAAAATCACTAACAAAGTCATGAATAGGACCCAGGAGCCGTGATTCCCATCCCCTGATCTGAACACTAGATATGCAGTATACTCTGTGAAGGTCATTTGGACAAGACCATTAAAACCAAGATGATGTCTGCTCTGGGTGGAATTCATGATCCCATGAGCCATTTACCATGAGTGTGGATTTTCACCAGTACTCTTGGCCAAAACCCTTCTGCCTCTCCAAATGTTGGACAATTTTGGGCTGATACCCAATGCAGAAGTGACAGAATGTCCCTGCTAGCTGAACGACCCGTCTCTGTTTGAACATGGGGTTGTTGATAATATTAATGCTAGAAAAGACACACACAGCACTTTTCACCTAAAGATCTTAAAGCACTTTAAAGAAGTGGGCAACTGAGTGTCATCATCCCTTGTTTTACAGACTCTGAGGGAAGTAAACCAGCTTGCTTAAGTTCTCACAGTGGGTCTGCAGAGTCAGGGACAAAGCTCACCTGTCCTGTATCCCAGCCCAGCAGGCCGGTGTAGACCCATGCTTGCTATCTGATGGCAAAGCCTGCTAGAAAAACGTTAATCTCTTTGTGCCTTAGTTTCCCCGTCTGTGAAATAAGGATGCGAGAACTTCTCCTTTGGCGAGCATGTTGTGATCTTTGGTGAAATGGAGGGGGCAGGGGGGACTGCTAAGTGACATCGCTATATCAATTTTGTACCATATATTGTCTTTTTGAAATAATGCCAACAGGTCGTTTCTAAAATTCTGCCTTTAAAGATATTTATACGTGGCCACATATATTTTACATGCTTGCACAATGCACTTTATGAAGAATATATAAAAAAAAAAAAAAGGGATAGAAATTATCTATTTCTCCTGCACAGCCTGTCTCTTTTGGGGGGAGAGATAACAAGGAGCTATTTCATTGTGCTGTGCGCTGCCGGATGCCATGCTATAAATTGAGAAATGAAGCTCTTTTTAAAAAATGCTGGTTTTTTTCCCCCCCTTTTTTTAATGCCATTGTAAACTGGGAAAAGCCAGCAAACGGAAGACATCATTTGCAAGCTATCTGCCCAAAGTCCCTTCTGCTCCATTCTCTTGTTTGCTCAGTGTAATGAATGGGCTCTTTCAGCAGGAGGGATCATAACATTAATCGGGACTAAGCACTGCTTTGTTTGCAGAGAATCAGGAGCTTCCCCTCTGCAAACTTTGCGGAAGGGCTGCTCCGATATTCAAGAACAGTTCGCTCAAATTGATGCCAATGTGCACTTGTTATAAATGAGGCTGGCTGTTCAGCCGCTCTCCCCATCATCAAATATGCAGCATGGATATTTCATTATCAGCCTAATTCATCGTCTGGGGCCACGGCTGGGTGATCTTAGAAATTAAACTGTACTTTCACCTCTACAAAATGCAGTCCCTGCTAGTCAGTGAAGTGGAGAGATTGCTGTGCTGCTGGGTTACTGAGTGATTGGGAATGGAGGAGGGGCGGGAGACATGAAGCGAACCGGTTTGTTACTGGCTTCACCTTTCATAAGCAAAAAATGAATCACGTCCAAAGTGAAGTAGTGAATGAGGCCGGCAAGCTGTGCAATTACGGGAGTGTGCAGGTGTTAATGAGTCGATTGTCTTTGGGGCAGAGAGAGCCCTACAGAGCACCCGCTCAAGCCATTTGGAGTTAGAATTCCAAAGGCTTCGCCGGCGGGGTGCATTTAATGCAGGAGGCTTCCAGCTCTGGACGCTGGGGCTGAAATAAACCAGGGGAGACAATTCTCTCCTCTGCAGGGCTGCCAGGTGTCGGTTCAGTTCCTAGCACAGGTCTGAGCAGCCAATGGGACTACCCTAACTTTTGCTCGTTGTGATGGCTCCTCTGGGCTCTTCTTGTGGCTGGCTCAGAGGAATACGCCAGCCATAACCTTTGCTGGCCCATCATGCCCATTGCACTGTGGGCCCCTGGTGGGAGTTATGTTGAGTTGGCAACAGCTGCTCGGCATATGTCCAGGACTCATTACAAGAGGATTTGCAGCCAGTGGAGCTAGCATAAAGTGACTGCAGAGCAGAGACGAATCTCCTCTCTGGGGCCTAGTTCCTTTCTCGCATCAGTTTTGCAAAGCTGGAGTAGCTCCATTGATTTCAGTGCAGCTGTTCCTGACTGATGCCCATGGGAACGGCAGGGAGTGCTGTGGGATTACACTGGATGGACCAGCATAGCCCAGGCTGCTGCAGCCCACTTTGGGCCCTGTCCACGGTGAAAGGATTTGAACTGACTTTGGCAGAGACGTGATCAGAACTGGCACCCCTGCACAGTCACGTAGGACACTTGTGAGACCTTAGCAGCACTTTCCTAGACACGCAAAAATCCTTGACTACACTTGGGAGTTTAACAGGGAAATTCCCCCCTGGTGCTATCAAATGAAATAATTTTCTCACCAGTAGGAAGTCCTAGTGCAAAGAAGGGTCCTGTGCCTAGCCACATTTTCACTATTGTGTGTGCACTACAGTTCTCAGTGGGGCTGATAGCACCACTGGGGATTTTTTTCACACAACTGAAGCTCATACAGGCGTTCCCAGCTTCCGAACCGGGACGGGAAAGGCCAGGATTCTCTGGAGTTCCTGGGCCTATAAAGTGAGAGAGACAACCCCTGCAAAATGTGCAGCCAGTGCCCCAGAGAGAAGGCACTGGACTGGAACAGCAGGACACAGTGGGGGGTTTTGAATGTGGTGCATCACCGGACAGAACTGTGGGTGCAGCCCAGTCTGGAATAGCAGAGTAATCCAGCAGCTAGGATGGTGGTGCACCAGGAGAGCTGTGCAGGCAGCCCATCACTGGACTGGTATGGCATGCGACGGGCGGGAAGGTGGGGCGCTGGCAGAGCAGGGGTGAGTGATGGGATCTCCACGCTGCAATGACAAGGGTGTGCTAGGTTTTAGGAATGCTGTGCATGGAAGAAGGTGTGCATGCATCCCAGTATTGGAGCAACAGGGATTCCTGCGAGTCAGCTTGTACTGTGCTGCTTGCACTGTGACTGACTCTTTTAAAAAAGAAAAAAAATATACGTGGAGACAGAGGGCAGTCAGATTTATTAGAGAAACCAGGATTCCAGTAAAGATGTATGCTATTGAGCGTACAGGTAAGCCAGAGTGGCTCCAGGACATGCACTGAAAGGAAAGGGGTAACTCTGGCTCATGGGGCTACGGCTGGTACAGTAGAACCTCAGTTACGAACACCGTGGGAACGGAGGTTGTTCGTGACTCTAAACAGAATTGTTCTTGCAAAAGTTTGCAGCTGAACATTGTCTTAATATAGCTTTGAAACTCCTATGCAGAAGAAAAATGCTGCTTTTAACCACCTTAATTTAAATGAAACAAGCACAGAAACAGTTTCCTTACCTTGGCAAATCTTATTTTAAACTTTCCCTTCATTTTTTTTTAGTAGTTGTAATGTATTTGGTTTTTTCGGTTTGTGGGTTTTGGGGTTTTCTTTGGTCTCTGCTGGTGCCTGATTGTGTACTTCCGGTTCCAAATGAGGTGTGTGGCTGACCAGTCAGTTCATAACTCTGGTGTTTGTAACTCTGAGCTTCTACTGTCTGTGCCTATCTTGTAGTAGACAAGGTTGGGGTAGCTGACCACAGCTGCAGGGAGGACGGGGGTGCTAAACACAGAACATAGCCTTCTCCGCACTTGGCAGTAAAAGTTACAAGCCCAAACGTTCTCAGCATGAAAAATGTGGTTTTCATTGTTGTATGGCACCGTTCTCTGTGACTGAACTCTCTGATCTCCTAGCCCCATGGAGTCTGGGTTTCTGGTCACCTACTTCACATATTGGAACCTGACAGATCCTCTGTCAACACTGTAACTTCAGGGGCCCAGGTCTTCAGCCAGGCCAAAGCTCTGCTCAGTGCTGTGGAGGAGAGAGGAGTAAAAGCGGCTGGCTGCAGTGCCCTACAGAGAGCCAAACCACAGCTGGGGAGAGCCAACATACAGCCTGAACTAGCCATGCATGCTGCTGTTCTTGACTGGTCCCTCTACTCCGGTAACTGAACAGGGAAGTGGAGAGTCTGGTGATGCTTCTCGTTGTCATGGCGATCAGTGGCTATGGCCACTGCCCTGATGAATTGTGCCAGGTGGCCGGTATCCTTTACCCTCCCCGATGACAATTGGATAGATTTGGATCCAAGTCCCAAAATTCAGTGGCTGTGTATTTTTAGTTGATGTGATACGTGCTCAGAGCTGCACCGACAAATAATAGACGTGGAGTGAAGTCCTGGCTCATTGATGTCTTGGGGAGTTTTGCCATAGACTTCAAAGGGTCCAGGAATTTACTCCTGGTTCTTGCCTTGAGGACTTTATTACTTGAGATATTAAACTAAAAACACCTGCAACCGCACAGCCTGTTTGCCCCTGCTTAGAAAGGAATGATAGCCTGTGGTGAAGGCACTCGACTAAGACTCAGGAGACCCGGGTTCAATCACTCTTGCAAAATTCCTGTGTGGCTTTGGGCAAGTTGCTCAAGGCCTGATTCTTAACACCTCCTCTGCCCAAGGCAGTCCTCTTTGAATCACTTGGACTGCCCTTGGGAGTAAGTGGTAGTCACTGTGAGTAAAGGTAGCATAATCAGTCTTGTCAGTTTCCCATCTGTGATATTAGTGTCCTACCACTCAAGTGTATCATCGGCTGTTGGTTAGATGCCCAGCTACCACAATGAGGAGCATCACAGAAAGACCCGTTGATAAATAGGGTCAGTATTCCCATTGCCTTCCATGGCACGGCCCGTAGAAGGAAGCTCTGGGCTTGGTAGCTAGAACTAATAGGTAGAGCCAAAACCAGGCTCAAAAATGTAGATAGCACACGAGAGATGTAGAAAGAGAGAGAATGGGAGTAAGGGGGAGATGGCTAGAGCTAAGGAAGTAGGACTCTGAGCCAAAGGCAAGGGAAAGACTCTTAAAGGACAGAGGATCTGGCCTTGTGCTATTATACAAATGCTTTGTTTTGCTATATAGTGGCTCTGATTATGGCCCATCTCTAAGACGTGCTGAGGTTTTTGTGGGGGTTCGTTTGTTGGTTGCTGAGATTTGGCATTTTCTGTGCATCATTGCTAGGAATACAGTTGGCACAGGTTGGCCAGTTACATAGGCAGATACTCAAGCGGCAGTGGACAGTGCGAGACGGTATGCCTTGTAACTCAATGCAGATAAGGTCTGGAATCGAAATGAACAGGTACCTAGTAGCCAGAGCCCACAAATCACAGCAGGCTGACACCATCAGGTGCTGTCTTCTCAACCAGAAAAGCCTTGTGCTAAGACAACGGCTGTCAAGCCCGCAGCTGGAGCACTGGGGTCAGGACCTAATGAAGGAGTTTTATGGTTCTAAAGAAAAATAAATTGCCACCAGGCTTGTTCCATGGCTACCCACATGTTTCCAGGCAAGAGCCCAGGTCTGCCTTTCTCCTCTCCTTTGGATTCTGTTGGCCAGATAACAAGAGCTGCTCCCACTTAGCTGGATGCAGGATACGTGATCCGTGAAGAGATTGGTTTTAAAAAAAATTAATAAATAAAAAGCCCAGTGCTTTATACTAGTGAAAGGCAATTTTTTTCTACCACGCTGTCTTCTCTCTCTCACTCTCCTATTAAAGATCATGGCAGGTGGAGGTTTTTCTAACCTGCCAAAGAATTTGGCCACTGGCTACCGGAGAAGGAAAACTTTTGGATTTATTCATGGGCACCTGTCATCCCCGCCCCAGCTGAACTGATAGCCTGAAGTTTTCTGTTCCACAAATCAGTTCCTCTTGGACATCATAACTCTTCTTTATAGGTTCTTTCCCTCTCATAAATAAACTTCATTCCATATGTATATGCTGCAAAGGGGAGGTTGATTTGCAGTCCTGGGTAGGCAGAAGTGGCATTTCTTTGCCACTTGACAAAGTGCCCAAGGATTCTTTCCAGCCGCTGCGTGTGCCAGGAAAAAAGCTTGCTCCTTTGTGCTTCCCTGCCTTTGCCATCCCACCTTGGGATGTGATCTGCCAGACCTCACAACCTTTGCAGGGTGGGCAGGGTCGGATTGCTTCAAAAAGAGACTTGGAGCAGAGAGTGATGAGGGAGATCCAATGGGTGGCACTTTTTCTTCTGAGTCGGGATAGAATCAGGTGGGGGATGCTGTCCCTTCGGATGAGACTTAAAGCCAATGTCCTGGATGTTTGATTATTAAAGATCTCCTGGCCAAATTACACACTCAGGTAATTACGTTCTGCCCTTCAGTTTTAGCTGGAGATGAGATTCCTCTTCACTTTCCCACCTAACTGGTAATGTATGTGGTGTTGTAAATTGCTAAACAGCTGCTACATTCCACCCTAGAGGTGGTGCATTTCAGTGGTGGAAGATGGTAGAATGACAACACAGAGCGGTTAGAGTACCTGCTACGGTGCTTGAAGCCTGCAATTCCTGATCTCTAATTCTGGTTTGGACACTTAAATTATAGCATGTCTTTGGACACAAGCCACTTCACTTCTCTGGCCACCAGATTCTGATCTTGCTTACACCAGTGTAACTCTGAAGTAACTCCAGAGATTTCAGTGGCGCTGCCTTGGCACAAAAGCATTGTAATGGACAGCAGAATCGAAACACTGTCTAACTCAGCCCATCTCTGTTGTGTATATATAAGTGCCCACTTATCCTCGCATGAGAGAGCAAAATTATCCACGTTTGCAAATAACAAATGCATTAGGATCAATTGAGAACAATTCCTGATCAGAAAAAAGAATTCAACAATTCAGACAGCTTTGAGACTTATTTCACCCCTTCCCTTCTCTCCATCCCCTTCTGTTGTCTGTGTTTGCAGAGAGAGAAGCTGCAGAACAACTTGAACACCCGTACCTTAATACCCAGGAGCCTGGCAAGTGAAGGAGGAGTCCCTTCTAAGCTTTATCTCCAAGTTCTTTTTAAAGGGGCGAAGGAGGGATCAAAGGTCAGCCCTCAGATTGAGACAAAGACCTTGTTTCAGCCCAAATGGTGGAGCAATTCGTCCCTTGCTATCTGGATGAAGAATGGAGCCCTCTCTTTATGCCCTCTGACTGGTATTTTAATTGCAGATTAACAGGAAACGGGTTTAAAGATGCAGCCTGCCTTTTTTAAAAAAAAGAGGTGGTAAAACTGAAAATCAGCACCGGCAGCAGTTGCGACCACAGGACTCTGCGCTGACACCGGA